>NC_133755.1:88778026-90133026 GCF_036562045.2 Rhinolophus sinicus
TCATGACATCGGTCTGATTGATTAAGTGATTGGCCATTGGTGATTGAACTCAGCCTCTAGCTCGGCTCCCTAGAGGTCAGGGCGTGAGGCTGAAAGTTGCAACCTTCTAATCATGGCTGGTCTTTTTCGTGACGATCCCTCATCCCGAAGCTCTCTAGGACTCCTCAGCCAAGAGTCATCTCATTGGCACCCAAGAACAGTCTCACTCAGGAGATTTCAAAGGTTTTAGGAGCTCTGTGTCAGGAACTGGGGACAAAGACCAAATTTTTTTTATTATATCACAGGTCTCTGACCACAGATCCATTTATAACAAAAGTACCATAAAAGTTAAAAAATGCTGGCACATTACAGGAGTCCCATTCAGTTATTAACAATTAGTCCAGTCCAATGTCCTATTGAAGATATTTACATGCCTAATAAATTTACAGAAATTGCTCAATGTTTTAGTCAGATGGGAATTTCAAATTAATTATAATGGGAAATCATGGCTAAAATGAAAAAGTCAGAGAAAAGCAATTGTTGGCAAGAATTTAATTACATCTCTCATATATTGCTAGTGGGAGAGTAAATTGATTCAAATACTTTGAAAAATTCTTTAGCCATACATGCTAAAGCCAAACATTCACTCGCCCTATGACCGAACATTTCTACTCCTACTTATATACCTAATGGACATGCGTGCATGTGTGTGCCAGAATATATGAAAAAATCGTTCATGGCAGCATGATTTGTGAAATCTGGGCATAACACAAAAGCCCATGAACGTGAGAGGACAGAAGCATGGTCCTGTTCATATAACGGACCCCCGTAGCTGTGGGAATGAATAATCTACAACAAAACACGGCCTTAGGGGTGAGACCCGGAGACATAATGTTGAGTGAGAGGCAGATACCGAGGGGTTTCCCTGTAATATTCCATTCTACCGACACCTGACAGGACTTCTCTGCTGTTAAAAATCAAGCTAAGAGCTACTTGCGGAGAGGTTGGTTTATGACTGAATACGTCTCAAGAGGGTTTCCTGGAGCTGGAAATGTTCCTTGATGTGGGTGTTGCTTATCCCAACGTTCACTTTGGGAAAATCCACTGTACACTTATGATTCGTCCACCTCTTTCTACGGGTGTGTTAACCTAAAAATAAAAAGACTTTCAAAGTGAGAAGCAACAAGCATTTGAGATTTTTTTAAAAAAGAAAAAGAATAGCTATTTGGGAAGCATTGATTCAGACAGAAACGCACAGAATATTCCTGTAAGGAAGCAAAAGGAATGGGTATTTATGAGAAACGGAAGGGGAACAATTACATTAATAGGAGGAAGGCATTTCTACTGGTGCAAATAATAGCATAGTGATGCTAATTCTAAATAACTAAAATTTTCAGTCCAGCAGTCAGAATAACTGCTTTCCTGTTATGTTTGCAAACTGTTCTTTGAGACATAATGTTGCTTTAGGCCCAGTGTAAACGCTGATGAAACACTGGAAAGCAGCACTGATCAGGCAGTAAATTGTCCTTGGCCCTCCATTGTTAGGACGGCTCATTTTCAGGGTGTCCTGCCACTGTCAGTCTCTCATTGCCAAGAAAAGTAATTCCTGGGATGTCATGTCCCACAACGGAGGGAAAGTCTTTTTCTTTGTACTTAGGAACTTTAGCTACATTGTAGCAACAAGAGTGCCAGCACAGAGGATGGCTTTGCTGTCGTGTTCCTTTAAGGGCAGACATCGTCTGTAGTTTCTTGAGGTGGTTTATGTAAAGTCTCACAGGCCTTAGTGAGCATTTCAAAAATGTTGAGCAACTGCTATGAAAGTGGTGTCCTTATAACATCAAGAAAAGCGAAACGGTTTTAGAACAGCAAATATTTTATAATAGCAAATAAAATGTTAAGTTCAATTTGAAGAATAGATTTGAACCAAGAGGCAAAGCCTGAGGGCAGTTAGTTGAAGATTAGAAAACCTGAGGTGTCAGTGGGCACTGTATTTAGTCATTTGGTTTGTGCCTGGATTTTATTTAGTTCTGTCTATTTTCCAGAGGTGTTTTATCCAAGTACAAGAGGTATTAACAACAGAGCAAACCCCACATGCTCTGCTAGGAGCTGGTCAAGAGCAATCCTACTGCCTAATATAACTCACATACGGGGATTTAAAGATTTTTCCTGGTCAGCTTTGTTTCAGTGGTATCCAGAGATTTCCTCCAAGGTTTTCATGTGTTGATAATCATGTATTTTTTTATTTTAATACCTGCCAACCAGCCAACCTACCAACTTTTCTGCCTGCCAACCAGCCAACCAACCAACGCAGTCACGACAGTTACATCAGCAGCCAGTTGGCCAACCGGCTACAGCCAATGGCCAACCACCACAGCTGATGGCCATCCAATCACAGTCCATGGTCATTCACTACCCAAGCCAGCACCCCTCCACGTGAGGCTGAGAGCATGGAAACTACTCTATGGGACTCTGTCCCCACAAACATAGATGGTAGATGGATATATTTTGTATAATTAATAATTATGCAACATCTGTTTACTTTGTTTCTACCTGCTTCCTTAGATTATAATCAGAAATTTGGGCAGCGATTTTACAAAGCAAAGATACAAATTAGAATGAAGTTTTGAAAAGCAATACCTAGAAACAAACCGACCCAGAGACAAGATATTTGGCCCTCAAGAACCCAGCTACAAAGAAAGAAAGAGCAGAAGCATCAACTAGCACATCAGAAGAGGCACTCGGGAGAAGCAGCAGCCCCAGCGGACCATTAGGGTCAGTTGTATGAGTTAGGAACGTGCCAAGGCAAGCAAGCTTTGCCGATGTCACAGTCCCATGGAAGCACTGATGTATTCCAATATTATTCAGTAATTGATGTTCATGGTAAAATTCTTAAAACACACACACACGACTAAAACCAGAAATCACTATATTTTCCTTTACAACCCTTGTTTAAGGGTTAAAAGATAAATTGTTAAAAGATAAATTGAGGCATATTAATTTTAAGAGTTTATTTGAGCAAAACTCAATACTCAGTTCCAACTGGGCAACACCACCCAGGGAAGTGGCTAAGAATGCTTCACCAATAGGATCTCTGGGAGAGACTTTTCTGGAGACAGGTGGATGCAAAGCAAGGAAATTATTGATTGGCTACAGCCTTAAAGCCTAGCTGCCTGTTGTGATTGGTTGTCCTTAGCTTTCGATTTTATATAAACTTGTGTTGCTCTGGTTGCTTCCATAACCTGCGCAGGCATTCAGGCCTCCTCATCCTAATGGCCTCCTGATAAATCAATTTAACACTTTCAATGTGTTAAAGTTCTTTTATTAGAAACAAGACTGAATAAAACATATGCCAGTGAGACGGTTCTCTACCATCAAAGATACCAGCCAGCAAACGAGAGGAGCTAGAAACAGTTTATTCTCACACATCAGGCCATTTATGGCTCTGTTGTTTTACTTGATAACCAGAGGAAAATTAGAGATGAGTCTTCTCAATTGTCATCATTAAGTCCCAAGATGTTTGGAGAACCTTCATCTAGATCTACTAGCAAAAGTGAGTGGAATGTTTCCTTTTCTTTTTTCTTAACATTGTTTGCCTTTGAAGTAGGCTGGGATAAACTGGCATTATGACCACGTATCATGTTTAAACGTTTCATGTTTAATTGAAATAGAGGATATGGCTTTTGAAAAAGCTAGCTATTGGCTGCAGTGATGTTTCTTTAACAAAAAAGTCTATGGTGATTAATTCAACAGTTACTTGGTGTGCTGTGAAAGGCCAGGAAATGGGACTTGAAATATGCAAAGATTTGATAGAGCTCTTTAAGGAAATTATGGAGTAAGTATGCTCTGTGACGCAATGTACATTCTCTGCGAGCCTGAGTGTCAAAACAGAATAGTTTTCATTTTATTTATGATTTCCGTGCTTGGCTTCCATTTCAACAACCTCAGTTAGTGTATTTCTGATTTCTTGTGTGACTAATGGTTTTATCCCAAAGATCACTATGTATAGAAAATAAGAGGAAAGGAAGGCAGTGTTCTTAAAGGAATATTTAAACTACTCCTCCCTACCATACATAAACTCTGTGTAAATTAAAATGGATATGGGGGGAGAGAGGAACATATTATCTTGATTCACGTTTTTCGCCCTAAGGACAGGAGCTCTTTGCTCTTGATAGAGGAAGTCTGAGAGTAAAACTTTCATGAGCAGTTGGTGAGAGAGCGGTTCCCCTTGCAGGATTTTAGGTAGAAATTTTATGTGAAGCTATTCTCTTTGTTTGCTGATGGTGTTTTTCTCAAATTGGAATAAACCTGATATACGATTTGATAAAAAGTTACCTAGTTTATTCATTCTAGTTGTTGGGTCCTCCCCCAATGTAGGAGTCTCACTTTCCTCAGTGTGTTTGGGTTATTCCCATTTATCTTTTATGTGCTCTGGCTTCCTGATTAGACAGATGAAGTATTGTCTGGTCACTGTCTTGGCTTCTAAGTTATACACAATATTTAGCTAATACAATCCCTTATCATTACCCTTATCATTACTTTACATAATAGCTCACAGAGCGTACTTTGGAAACATATATAATGTTTATATATAACAATATTTCCATTTATCTTTTGATGCAGATATGGCGTAAAGCCATAGAGTTTTGGATAGAATGGGGAAGAGGAAAGGTAGAGAGCCTTGCAATTTCTCCAAAGCCATGTCTGTCACAGGGAATTCTCCTATGACCACAGGATAATTGATTGTATGTATGAAGAGAATTCCTAGTCGGTTACTTCATTAAGGGCTCTAGAACCTGGAAAATGTTTTTCAGATTAACATTGACCGTTCAAAAAAGAAATTTTTTTTTTCTTCTGGGTTTGAGATACATCCTTCTGGCTTCTCTCATGAAAAAAACAAAATGTGGGAGACGTCTCAAAAGGGCGGGGTGAGGTGAGCTTCTGTAAATCTCCCCTGGAATTTACAACTATTTGAACAACTATAACTCCGCAAAGGACTCCCTGCAGAGCAGACAGGCAAGACGAAGAGGCCCACTACTGAATTCACCTAAAGGTGGGAGATTCGCGCGAGCGGGGGGAGGAGGGAAGGGAGAAGTGCAGAGACGGAGCCGTGTGGGTGCAGGACGCGACCTAGCTCAGTGCTCCGAGCTCGCTGCATGCCGGAACTACCGCAGCTGCGGGAGACGGAAGAACTCGGACTGCTAGGGCTCCGCTTATGGCCCACAGGGCTGAGGGGGCAGCATATAACACGGCTGAACCCAACACTCATGGCAGAGACCTCGGAGAAAAGGCTGAGGGAAGAAGACTGAAAACGGTGGTTTAAGCGCTCACTGCCGAGCAGAGCACGGAAGCCTTAGGCACTGAGAATAGTAGAGTTCACCAGATGGAGGGAAGAATCAGTTACATCGAAGATAGAAACCTGGAAATGACATGGATGGAAGAAGAAAGAGACTTGGGACTTAAAAGAAATGAAAGAACTCTACAAGAACTTTCTGACTCCATCAGAAAGAGCAATATAAGAATAATGGGCATACCAGAAGGAGAAGAAAGAGAGAAGGGAACAGAGAATATATTCAAACAAATTTTCGATGACAAATTCCCTAACATGTGGACAGAACTGGACCCTCGAATCCAAGAAGCAAATAGAAGACCTAGTTACCTCAATCCCAACAGGCCTTCTCCAAGGCACATTGTATTGGAGCTGTCTAAAATCAACGACAAAGAAAGAATCCTTAAGGCAGCCAGGGAAAAGAAGACGGTGACCTACAAGGGAAAGCCCATTAGATTATCATCAGATTTTTCAGCAGAAACTCTACAAACCACGAGGCAGTGGAATCAAATATTCAAACTACTGAAAGAGAAATTATGAGACAAGAAAAATATATCCAGCAAAGATATCCTTTACATATGAAGGAGAAATAAAGACTTTTCCAGACATACAGAAGCTGAGGGAATGTTCTAACACACAACCTGCACTACAAGAAATACTGAAGGAGGCTATTCGAGGGGAGAGTAAAGGCCTGAACCGGAATATGGGAATGGAGAAAGTAAGTGTGCTGAAGAAAATGGAATACTCTAAATATCAAACTTTCTTTTACAGAAACTTAAGGTAACCACTCAATAAAATCCAGAACTGAAATATATACTGTAATAAAGGAAGAAACAGAGGGAAAAGTCATAGAATACCATGACACAGAAATAACAGACAACAACAAAAAGCAAAGAAACAATGGAGACACAGCCTTACCAGAAAAGTAAAGATAGAATGACAGGAAATCCTCACATATCGATAATCACCCTAAATGTAAATGGACTGAACTCACCAATAAAAAGGCACAGAGTAGCAGATTGGATCAAAAACTAAACCCAACCATATGCTGCCTCCCAGAGACACATCTCAGCTACAAGAACAAGCATAGACTCAAAGTGAAAGGGTGGAAATTGACACTCCAAGCAAATGGTACCCAGAGAAAATCAGGTGTAGCCATCATGATATCAGATGAAACAGACTTCAGGGTGAAAAAGATAACAAGAGACAAAGGTGGACATTTCATAATGGTAAAGGGGACTATACAACAAGAAGACATGACAGTCATCAACATTTATGCCCCCAATCAGGCAGCACCGAAATATACCAAGCAACTACTACCAGAACTAAAGGGAGAAATTGACCAAAACAGAATTATACTAGGGGACTTAAATACATCATTGACAGCTATGGATAGGTCATCCAAACAGAAAATAAATAGCAAAATAGTAGCCCTAAATGACACATTAGATGAAATGAACATAACTGACATTTATAGAGCACTTCATCATAAAACATCAGACTATACATTCTTTTCTAGTGTACATGGAACATTCTCAAGGATAGACCATATATTGAGACATAAAATCAGCCTCAGCAAATTTAAGAAGGTTGAAATCATATGAAGCATATTCTCTGATCACAAGGCTTGAAATTGGATATCAACTGCAAAAAGAAAGCAGGAAGAAACACAAATACATGGAGATTAAACAACATACTTTTAAAGAACGACTGGGTCAAAGAAGAAATTAGAGGAGAGATCAAAAGATACATAGAAACAAATGACAATGAAAATACATCCTACCAAAAATTTTGGGATGCAGTGAAAGCAGTTTTAAGAGGGAAATTTATATCATTACAGGCCTATCTCAAGAAACATGAAAAATCCCAAAGAAAGAATCCTCAAGGCAGCCAGGGAAGAGAAGACGGTAACCTACAAAGGAAAGCCCATTAGATTATCATCAGATTTTTCAGCAGAAACTCTACAAACCACGAGGGAGTGGAACCAAATATTCAAACTATTGAAAGAGAGAAATTATGAGCCAAGAATAATATATCCAGCAAAGATATCCTTTAGATATGAAAGAGGAATAAAGACCTTTCCAAACATACAGAACCTGAGGGAATTTTCTAGTACACGACCTGCACTACAGAAATACTAAAGGAGGCTATTTGATGAAAATCAACAGGGACAATTTGTGGCAACCAAAACTCAAAAAGGGGGAGAGTAAGGCCTGAACCCGAATACGGGAATGGAGAAAGTAAGCATGCTGAAGAAAATGGAATACTCTAAATATCAAACTTTCTTTTACATAAACTTAAGGGTAACCATGCAAAAAAAATCCAGAACTGAAATATATACTGAAATAAAAGAAGAAACAGAGGGAAACATCATAGAATACCACCACACAGAAATAATAGACAACAACAAAAAGGCAAAGAAACAATGAAGACACAGCCTTACCAGAAAACTAAAGATAGAATGACAGGAAATCCTCACATATCAATAATCACCCTAAATGCAAATGGACTGAACTCACCAATAAAAAGGCACAGAGTAGCAGATTGGATCAAAAAACTAAACCCAACCATATGCTGTCTCCAAGAGCTACATCTCAGCTACAAGGACAAGCATAGACTCAAAGTGAAAGGGTGGAAATTGACACTCCAAGCAAATGGTACCCAGAGAAAATCAGGTGTAGCCATAATGATATCAGATGAAACAGACTTCAAGGTGAAAAAGATAACAAGAGACAAAGATGGACATTTCATAATGGTGAAGGGGACTATACAACAAGAAGACATAATGGTCAGCAATGTTTATGCCCCCAATCAGGGAGCACCGAAATATACCAAACAACTACTAACAGAACTAAAGGGAGAAATTGACCAAAACACAATTATACTAGGGGACTTAAATACATCATTGACAGCTATGGCTAGATCGTCCAAACAGAAAATAAATAATGAAATAGCAGCCCTAAATGACACATTAGATGAAATGGACATAATTGACATATATAGAGCACTTCATCCTAGAACACCAGACTATACATTCTTTTCTAGTGTACATGGAACATTGTCAAGGATAGACCATATATTGGGACATAAAATCAGCCTCAGCAAATTTAAGAAGAATGAAATCATACGAAGCATATTCTCTGATCGCAAGGCTTTGAAATTGGATATCGACTGCAAAAAGAAAGCAGGAAAATCACAAATACATGGAGGTTAAACAACATACTTTTAAAGATCGACTGGGTCAAAGAAGAAATTAGAGGAGAGATCAAAAGATACATAGAAACAAATGACAATGAAAATACATCCTACCAAGATTTTTGGGATGCAGTGAAAGCAGTTTTAAGTGGGAAATTTATATCATTACAGGCCTATCTCAAAAAACAAGAAAAATCACAAATAAATAACCTCATGTTACACCTTAAAGAACTAGAAAAAGAAGAACAAGTGAAACCCAAGGTCAGCAGAAGAAAGGAAGTAACAAAAATCAGAGCAGAACTAAATGAAATAGAGAACAAAAAGACAATAGAAAAAATTAATGTGACGAAGAGCTGGTTCTTTGAAAAGATTAACAAAATTGACAAACCCTTGGCTAGACTCACTAAGATAAAAAGAGAGAAGACACTAATTAACAAAATCAGAAATGAAAATGGGGAAGTTATCACGGACACCACAGAAATACAAAGGATCATCCAAGAATACTATGAAGGACTATATGCCACCAAATTCAATAACCTAGAAGAAATGGACAAGTTCTTAGAAACAAATAGCCATCCTAGGTTGAACCATGAAGAAGTGGAAAATCTAAACAGACCGTTCACCAGTAACGAAATTGAATCAGTCATCCAAAACTTTCCCAAAAGCAAAAGTCCTGGACCAGATGGCTTCACTAGTGAGTTCTACCAAACATTCAAAGAGGATCTAATACCAATCCTGCTCAAACTCTTCCAGAAAATTGAAGAAGAGACAGTACTCCCTAACTCATTTTATGAGGCAAACATTACCCTCATACCAAAACCTGGTAAGGACAACACAAAAAAAGAAAACTACAGACCAATATCTCTGATGAATACAGATGCAAAAATCCTAAACAAAATTCTAGTAAATCGAATACAACAATGCATTAAAAATATTATTCATCATGACCAAGTGGGGTTCATCCCTGGGGCACAAGGATGGTTCAACATCTGCAATTCCATCAATGTCATACATCACATAAACAAAATAAAGGACAATAATCTTATGATTATATCAATTGATGCAGAAAAAGCATTTGACAAGATACAACATCCATTTATGATTAAAACACTTAATAAAATAGCTTAGAAGGAAAATAACTTAACATAATAAAGGCCATATACGACAAACCCTCAGTTAATCTCATAATTAATGGTGAAAAATTGAAGCCCTTTGCTCTACGGAACACGACAGGGCTGTCCCCTATCATCTTTCCTTTTCAACATAGTGTTGGAAGTCCTAACGAGAGCAATCAGGCAAGAGAAAGAAATAAAAGGCATCCAAATTGGGAATGAAGAAGTTAAATTATCACTCTTTGCAGATGACATGATGCTATATATAGAAAACCCTAAAGATTCCACAAAAAAGCTATTAGAAACAATCAACTAGTACAGTAAAGTTGCTGGCTACAAAATCAACGTACAAAAGTCCATTACATTCCTATATACTAACAATGAAATCTCAGAAAAAGAAATACAAAAAACAATTCCTTTTGCAATTGCAGCAAAAAGAATAAAATACCTAGGGATAAACTTAACCAAGGATGTGAAGGACCTATATGATGGAAACTATACGACGTTTTTGAAAGAAATTGAAGAAGACACAGAGAAATGGAAAGACATTCCGTGCTCATGGATTGGAAGACTCAACATAGTTAAAATGGCCATATTACCCAAAGCAATATACAGATTTAATGCAATCCCCATCAAAATCCCAATGGCATTTTTTAAAGAAATAGAACAAAAAATCATCAGATTTGTTTGGAACCACAAAAACCCCGAATAGCCAACGCAATCTTAAGAAAAAAGAACAGTACTGGAGGTATCACACTCCCTGACTTTAGCTTGTACTACAGGGCTACAATAATCAAAACAGCATGGTATTGGCAGAAAAACAGACACATAGACCAATGGAATAGAATTGAGAACACAGAAAAAAAACCACATAAGTATGGACAGATAATTTTTGACAAAAGCTAAAAACATACAATGGAGGAAAGACAGCCTGTTCAGTAAATGGTGCTGGGAGAATTGGATAGCCACGTGCAAAAGAATGAAACTGGACTGCTATCTGTCACCATGTACCAAAATTAATTCAAAATGGATCAAAGACTTAAGCATAAGACCTGACACAATAAACTGCATAGAAGAAAACATAGGTACTAAACTTATGGACCTTGGGTTCAAAGAGCATTTTATCAATTTGACTCCAAAGGCAATGGAAATAAACGCTAAAATAAATGAATGGGACTATATGAAACTTAAAAGCTTCTGCACAGCAAAAGAAACCATCGACAAAATAAAGAGGCAACCAACTGAATGGGAGAAGATTTTTGCAAACAGTGCCTCCGATAAGGGGCTAATATCCAAAATATACAAGGAACTCACGAAACTCAACAACAAAAAAACAAACAACCCAATTGAAAAATGGGCAGAGGACCTGAAGAGACATTTCTCCAAAGAGGACATACAAATGGCAAACAGACATATGAAAAAATGCTCAACATCTCTAGTCATCAGAGAAATGCAAATAAAAACCACAATGAGATATCATCTCACACCATTTGAATGGCTGTCATCAATAACAATAGTCATTTGGGATTCACTGATTCAGGCAGAAGCCCGAATAGTGTTCTGATTAGAAGACAAAGCGATGGGTATTTATGAGAAAGGAAAGGGGAACAATTACATCAATAGAAGGAAGGCATTTCTATTGGTGCAGATAATATAACATAGTCATGATGATTCTAAACAGTGTCCTATACTTTCAGTCCAGGAGTCATAATAACTGCTTCTTGTTATTTTGCAAACAGTTTTTTGCAAGGCACAGGGTTGCTTAGGCCCAGTGCAAAGGTTATTTTGCTCTTTTCTAACAATTCCAAAGATGTGAGGTATAAGACATTCATGGCAGCTCCATCTCCATTCTCAAGGGGCCCTGTTTATAGTATTGTTTACAGATCATAACAATGAAATATTCAACAATGAACTGACCTTCCCCACCTCCCCCCAATATTCCTCTTGGCTGAGAGTCTGGGCTCTCTGTGCCCTAATAAGCCCATCAGATCAAAGTCTTTATTAGTCAGCCTTTCTCACGTAGCCCAGTGTAAACAGCTGACAACACAAGGCAAATCATTTGCAAAGCATGATGGCAAGTCTTGCAAGAGGCAGGGTCTCATGCTGCCATTACAAAGGATGTAGAAAAACTGCTGCAATCACATGAAACTATTAGCAAACTATTGTGACAGAGACAAACTAGTGAATAATCAGAAAAGAAAACAATCAATAAGTACGAAATAGGTACTTTGTAGTCACACAACAGCCTAGCCGATTGTCCCCCCATGTCTTTCCTTAAGGAAAGAAGAGTCTGAGACTGTGCCTTTCTGTGCCTTTCTGGGACTTTGTTCCATTCTTGTGTTTACACATTGTCTATCTGGTCTCCAAAAGATGGTTTGCAGCCAAAGACGGGTAAGATATCTCACGGGAGATACAACCCAAGTCAGGCAGAACCGAGTGGAGACCCCCGACATGATGCCTTAGAAAAATATGGGAAAGGGCCTTGCCTCTCCTTCTCCCTGCCTGGGAAAAGCCACTGCTGGCTCTGGCTTTTCTCTCGCACCTGTTTGTGAGAGAAGTCATGAGAACAATGAAGACCAGTTCTCTCCACTTATCTCAACGGAACTGTTACAATATGAGAGACTTGTCCCTGAAAAGGTACATACCTTAATTAAGACATTGTAGGACCTTGTGCTTTGGCTGTTAACAGACAAAGGGTGATTGAAATAAACATTTTATCTGCTATGATGTATGAGTCTCACAGACTGTGTAAGAGACAATGTTACTTGTATGAGTGTCAATAAAAGCCTCCAGTCCGTCCGATTAGGGGCTCCAGTCCTCTGAGACTGTGAGGCCCCTTGGCCTTCTGAGATTTAACAACATTAAGCTTCTGTTTGTTTCTTTCTTAAAACTTAACCCAAGCCGCCCCTTCTCGCACCCTCACTGCCTCTGTTGCGCGGGACGCGACAGTACTTCAATAAAGAATGGTTTGAGGGTGAGTAAACTGTTACATATTCACACACTGGATTTTGAATGGTTGTCAAACGACTGTAGCAACACACAACAATATGAATGAATCTTAGCAATGTAACAATAAGTGACAAAAAAGTATCAAAAGATGATAAGACAGTTAAAAACAACCATAGATACATATTAAACACACATACACACACATTTTTAGGAACATATATAGATGCAATAAAAGTATAAAATTGTATAAGGAAAGTAAAGAAATGATGACTTTAGGATTCTGGAGGATTACTTTGGGCCGGGGGAGGAAGTGACATGGGTTGGGTGGACCATCCAGTCAGACGTGAATTATTGATAAGATCCTCATTTTATTTTGGGTGGAGGATTGGAGGGACTATTAATATTAAAAATAACTACTATTTGAAAAATAAACAACAGAGAGCCATGCGTGGAGCAATGAAGAATATGCCATGCACCAAGGATTACAGTAAATCTAGTTGTGAGCAGATGAGGCACAATAAGAAATAAAACAAGGGTAATAACAGCATTTACCTCATAAAGTGGCTGTGAGGATGAAATACGTTAATATATTTCAAACATTCAGACCTGTACCCTGGAACACAGAAGCACTGTACTATCTAAGTATTTTTGCTATCATTATTTTTACTGTATGCCCAGGGGCAACTATTATTTATTATGCATATAAAACTACTATTTATTAATCTGTGTTGTAACAGACACCATTAGCTTCCTTCCCAGTACCCATTTCCTCCTTCTTTGCTAACAGAAGTCTGCTTTTGTTCAGGATGGCAATGAACTGAGACACAGGCAAAATATTTACTTTTCCAGTTATTAGCTTGTACCAAGGGTGTCCATGGGACACAGTGCTAGCAAATGACACATAAGCAGAAAACTGCTAGGGGCTCTAGGAAGACTTGCTTTTCCTGATAAAAGAGGATGATGTGGCTGGCACCATCCCTACATCTCCCTTCTTAACTTGCATGTGCTGTGATGCCTAGAGCCTCAGCAGCTATTTTGTTACTATGAGGCAGGAAGACAAAAGAAAATATGCTAAGGATGTCAACACGAAAGAGTCTTTTTGCAGTTTATTGGTTACTCCTAAAGTTGAACATTCTTGTAACGATTGATACATGATTGAAAAATCTATGTCTGACTAAGTTTAAAAATTAGTGTGATAAGTAGAAAACAGAAGTTCAAAGTGATGAGAAAGCATCGAGCATAATTTAATTAACAGGCTTTTTCTCTCAGTTCCTGAAATGGTGCCGTTAATCTTATCATGATGAGTTAATCTTAGATTAACTCAATTACAGTAAGACTTTATATTTACAGTTCCTTCCACAATTTGCCTTGTGATCCCAGCAGAACACGTGCTGCCAGCTCCTCTCAGCTGGATCGCTTGCATTGTTAGGTCGGGGAAGAAAATAACAATGACAGTGAGCACATTATAAGGCTTTACAGCCTAAGGCCCCTGTATCAGTTAGGAGTACATTTGGCTGCAAAGAACAGAAACGCAAACAATGGTAGCCTTTAAACAAAGAAAGATTTACTTTTCTTCTCATAACAGAAAGTCTGGCAGTGGCGGTCTGGCATTTGGGCACTGACCTCTGAGGAGCACGTCTGGGTGGCTGTAAAGAGTTAGGATAGAAAACTGTTTTTTTCACACTTTAAGTATATTTGACTATTTCCCCCCCTCAATACTGTATTATTTCTTGCTTTGTAACAAATTACCTCGAACCTCAAGAGCCTATGATAACACATATTTTTTATGTCATAGCTCCTGGTGGTGGCTGAGCTGAGTGGTTCTGGATCAGGGTGTCTCACGCAGTGGCGTCCAGCGTTGGCTGGGGCTGTGGTCACCTGAATGTTCTGTGGGGGTTGGAGTCAGGGGAGGGGTGGTGGAAGAGACCCTCAGATCCTCCTCCAAGCTCACCCGTGTGCTTATTGGCAGGAAGTCTCAGTGTCTTGCTGGATGTTGGCCAGATACCTCAGTTCCTCACCTCGTGGACCTTTCTAGAGGCTGTTTGAGTGTCCTCGTAACATGGCCACTGGCTTCCCCCAGAACAAGTGATTCAAGAGTGAGAGAGACCAAAATGGAAGCTGCAGTACCTTTTATAACCTAATCTCAGGAGTGACATCCATTATTTCAGGTGCATGCGATGGTCACACACATCAGCCCAGGAGGAGAGTGTGGGGAGTGGGCTCCACAGGATGGAAAAGCCAGGAGGCGGGATCATTGAGGGTCAACTTGAAGGCTGGCCACCTGCTTTAGCATATATTTGCCAACATTTGCTATTATTATTTTAAAATTATTTCCTATTTTGATATATTCTTTCCATGTAACTTATGTAGTAAGTAAAAAAAATCATACTTTAATTTTTGAACCTTATTGATTACTCCTAAAACTGAATATTTAAAACGTATTTGTTGACCAGTTTCATTGTCCCTTTTACGAGTTATTTATGTCCTTTACCTAATACATTCATGTATTAGGATGTTAGTGGGGTTTTTCCCCTAATTTGTGTAAGTTCCTTATATAACAAAGAAAAAACAGAGGCTCCTGTCTCGTTGGTGGGGAGTGTTAAGACCCTGCATCCTCACGGGCAGAGCTGCAGGGAGGGCGCAGGACCTCAAAAGGGATGTCTGGGTGTTGAACTGGGGAGGGACTGGACCCCAGGTACCAGGAACTCCCCCCAATCCAAACTTGAGTCAGGCTCCCCCGAGTCCTCTTCTTGAGTTAGCCCCAACCTTGGGCTCTGTCCTCGGCCTCTTAGCCCAGTTGTAGCAAGACTCCTGCTGAGTGATTGAGTGACAATCCCCACACGTGTTACTGGCCTGCCTTCAGCAAACATCCTCCCAGCCTGACGTCTCCTCTTGGTACTTTTCCATCCACTCGCCCCCACCCTGCTACTTGGCTATAATCTCCACTTGTCCTTGCTGTGTTCGGAGTTGGGCCCAAGTTCTCTCCCCCATGACAAAACCTCCATCGCAGTAGTTCTTGTTGAATAAAGTCGTCCTTACAGTCTTTAACAAGTGTCACTAACAGTGTTTTCTTTAACACTCCCCAACCTCAGTAAAAATACCTACGAGTATAACTCACGTGGGGCTAGAAGCAGGAGCTGGTGGGCACGCTTGAGGCATCTGTCAGCACCCCCATGATGGCCACAGGTGAGGGGCTGCCCCTGTTTCTGGCACCAGGCTCTACGTCTGGATTCTGAGGCATCTCTGAGAGCCAGAGGAGCCCTTTCTTATACTCGAGGAAATAGCTCTTTCTTTTTGCACTCATCTTGTCTGGGGTCAAAATATTATTCCCTTTAGATCTACCATTAAATCAAGTGTTAATTGAAGACTTACGAGACAGGAGTGGCAAAAAAGTGATGACAGTTAAGAATGATGGTCCACACAAAAGCAATGAAAAATTGCAGGCAACAAAATTCAAAACACGTTTACTTCACACAAATACATTAAGTACGTCTGTTACGACACACGACATATTGAATTAAGAAGATTCATATTAGACACAGTCACATCTGTTCATTATCAAGTGCACACGTTATTCGTACCTTGTGTCTGTACTCTGATTGGTCATTCGGCATTAAGTCTCGAGTTCATCTGTTTACATAGGCATGTACCTCTCCTTCAAAGACACTTGCTTGGGTATTTATAAATAATTATAACTTATATTATCATTTATTTTAAGTATTAATGTCAATAATATTATTTATTTATATTTAATTATATATTAATATTATTATTTTATAATTTAATACGTCTGTCGTGTGTCACAATGACATACTAAATGCGTCCACCTAGCTGGCGATCTTAACTGGGGCTTATTTTGGGGGTAGGGCTTATATTATAAGCATCCTGAAAAATCATGCTAGGGTTTATTTTCCGGTTAGGTCTTATTTTCGGGGAAATACGGTAGTAGTATCAGGCCAATTTAATTAGTTTTTTTAAATGAAAATGGATACTTTGTATATATATATGCATACATATGTGTGTGTGTGTGTGTGTGTGTATATATATATATATATATATATATATATATATATATATATATGTATTTGAGTTCTTAGAGACATATCTTACACATTTCCTTGTAAAACATCCATCAGCATAAAAGAAAGCTACTGAGGTAATTTATGACCTTATGACCTCTTCTCAAACCCTTTTCCTTGGCTTTGTATAGCACTGTTAGAATATGTACCATAATTGAACACGGTAATGCAAGAAGTGGCTTTATTATTTTATCTTTATTTTTTTAAATAATATAAAATCTCAGCGCTCTTTCTCAAGGATTTAAGGAGAAACTCTGTCTCAATCAAATAGAATTCCCAAGTTCACCCAATCTTGGAATCTCAGGAAAGGGCTCTGGACTTCAGGCTGGTGTGTGTCTGAGCTGCGGTTGTCACACTGCTCATCGCCCCAAAGGCTGTGGCTTAAGCTCAGTTCCTGTGTCCATGCAGTTCACCCATTAGACATCCTGTCTCTCCAGGGTCTGGAAGGAAGTCACACTAGGGCTCCAAGGTGGGCAGAACCAGAGACCTCTCTATTCCCTCAAGAATAAGGAAACCCCACTTGCTGGAGGGGTTGGGATCCATTCGCTTCTCCCTCAACTTTCCAAGTCAACACCCCCTACACACCCACAAAATCTAGATCTCTGCCTTTAAGAGCCTAGATAGTCCATAACAAAAGTCTTCTAACTACCTAATGGGGGAGACAAGGGCATTCCTTTTAAACCTAGAAAGAGAAAATGCGCGTCATGCTTTGGTGGTGAATCAGTCAACAAGCAGGGGAACCAGCCCCAACTCTGAATGAGGTAATTCTGACAGTAAATCACACCGCTGCATACAAAGGCCTCATGATCTGACTCCGATCCAAATTTCCAGGGGCGTCTCTGAGCCTTCCTTCTCATGTACACAATGTTCTCACTTGCTCAAACACTTTTTCTCCCCTTCTCCACTGGCTCACCCCCACTCATCTCTTACGGTCATTTGAATCCTCAGAAAGGCGTCAGGGCTCTAGGTTGGCACCTGTAATTCCCTTTCTCTTGTGGTCGTAGGCTGACGGCTATAGTACCTCACACCAGTATTCCAAACAGGAGTATGCCAGTAAGTTCTCCTCTGTGTTTGTCTCCCTCATAGGAAGGAAACCACTTCCCAGAAGCCCCCAGCAGCCTGCCCCTCATGGCTTATTGGTCAGAACTGGGTCACATGGCTACTCAGAGCTGCAGGGGAGGCTGGGGAAGCAAAGTTCCTGCCAAAGCTGAGTAGGATTGCCGTACTGATTTAGATAAACCATGATTTATGCCCAGACTGGGAACAAAGTTGCCTCACCTGTCTAAAAAGATGAGTTCTCTTAACAAGGAAGAAGGAAGGAAATGGCTACTCAAGTCTACCATAGAGATCTTGTTCCATTAACTATCCTTTCTTCTCCATTCATGTGGTAGGAACCACTACTATCTCTTTGCCCTTTCTTCCACAGAAGCAGAATTTTCTTTTTTTGGGGGAGGGAGGGGAACAGGACTTTATTGGGGAACAGTGTGTATACCCAGGACTTTATTTTTTTCCAAGTCAAGTTGTTATCTTTTCTATGTTAGTTGTGGAGGGCACAGCTCAGCTCCAGGTCCAGTTGCCATTGCTAGTTGCAGGGGGTGCAGCCCACCATCCCTTGGAGGGAGTCAAACTGGCAACCTTGTGGTTGAGAGGATGCGCTTCAACCAACTGAGCCATTCAGGAGCTCAGCGGCAGCTCAGCTCAAGGTGCCATGTTCAATCTTAGTTGCAGGGGGCGCTGCCCACCATCCCTTGCAGGACTCCAGGAATTGAACCAGCAACCTTGTGGTTGAGAGCCCACTGGCCCATGTGGGAATCGAACCGGCAGCCTTCGGAGTTAGGAGCACGGAGCTCCAACCTCCTGAGCCACCGGGCTGGCCCAGAAGCAGAATTTGTAGGTATACACATGGTTGGCCAGAACGTTTGCCTTTCCCAGCCTCTCTTGCAACTGACTGTGGCCATGTGGCCAATTTCTAAGAATGGGTTGAAAAGGGAAGAAATAAATATAAACACCATCCGTTAAGGAGAAAGTCATATCCTCCCTCGTCTTCATCCCAGTGGCTGAGATGTGGATGTGTTGGGAGCCATGTTGGACCAACAGGGCGAGAATACGACAGAGCTTAGAGACAAGGAGCCGAGGCCCCTGAAAATTTCACACAGCAGAGCGGCCACACTAGCTGAGACTTTTACATGAGAAAAACTGTAAACTGTCATGTTTAAAGCACTGTTATTGTGCAGCCACACGTATGTCCTAGTATTAATAAATACAACTGCCTCCAATACTCTGCCTATATGCATGTTGTCTCTCCAACCTCTAACAACCTCTCCCTTGACCCCGTGTTTCTCTCTAATTTACATTCAGTCTTTCTCTGTCAGAGCAAGGAACAGATATCAACTCTTGGCTGATTTAGCAGAAAAGGCAGCTCATAGGCTTGTGAAAAGGGCTAGACAGCCATCAGCTATCTACTGCCATAATAATGCCACATAAAGAACCACAAAACTTCACTGGCATATGACATGACCAGTATTTAGTTCACAAGTGTGTGGGGTTCAGCTTATCTGGGGTGGGGCTGATCTCAGCCGGACTTGCTCAAGTGTCTGGGGTCAACTGTTGGTTGGTTAGAGAGCTCTGTTGGTTTTGGCTGAGCTCACTCATACGTCTGAAGCTCACCTGGCTGTTGGCTGACTAGGACGGCCTCAGCTGGGGTAACTCAGGGAGACTCAGCTTAGTGCCACATGTCTCATCATCCAATGGGCCAGCCAAGGCATGTTCTAATGGCAATGGCAGAGGTCAACAGGGACAGTGCTATGGATTGAATGCTTGTGTTTCCCCAAATTCATATGTTGGAAACCTAATGCTCAAGGTGATATTAGAAGGTGGGGCCTTTGGGAAGTGACTCGGTCATGAGGGTGGAATGAATGAAACGAATGTCCTTACAAAAGAAGTCCCAGAGAGGTCCCTTGCTCCTTCCATCATGTGAGGACACAATGAGAAATCTGCAACGCAGAAGAGAGCTTTTCCCGGAACCTGACCATGCTGGCATCTGGATGTTGGACTTCAAGCCTCTAGAGCTGGGAGAAATAAATTCCTATTGTTTATAAACCACCCAATCTGAGGTATTTTATTAGAGCGGCCCAAATGGACTAAGACAAAGAGTGAATCCAATCACACAAGTGCTTTTCAAGCCTCTGCTTATGAAACGTTTGCTAATATCCGTTGACCAAAGCAAGTCACAGGGTGAGTCCAGAGTCAGAATGGGAAGGTGACAAGACAACACGGATGCAGGGAGAGATGAGTTGAGGCCATTAATGCAGTCACGGGACCACAGCATATTCAGAGGGTTTGCTTACAGGGCAGCAGCCAGCATCACACCACAGAGCTGGACCAGTGAAGCCCCTGCTCCTGCCACTGATGAGCATGTGGTGCCACAGCTACACTGAGAGCCCTTCTAGCACAGGCCCTGGGTGCTGCTGCTGCTGTGGCTGTTCCCCCAACTGGGTGCTGCTGCCACAATGGCACTGCCACCAAAAGCATGGATTCTTTTCTGTCTCTTTGCATCACAAGCTCCACCTGATTCACAGTCTGGGTGGGGCAGACTTTATTAGCAGACGATTTCGTCCACAAGGAAGAGTGGGAAGTGAGGAGCCGGCATTTTTAGCTCGAATCCTGGGAGGTGGGCTCCGCTCCCCGCAAAGTTTCACAGAGTGGACAGTTGTCCTTACACGGGAAAGGGGCTTGTATCCTAGGCAGCAAAAAAACTGAAAGCAACGTGGAGGAGGAGGAGGGAGACGACACTAGCTTCTCCTTCTCTACAGCTAAGGTCTTAAATACTCCTCGTTCACTTTCCTCCTTCTCTTCCATTCCACGGCTGCAGGAATCAGTCTTGCCGCACTGATGCACAGGCCAGGGGTTCATAACCACAAGCATCTACTTTTCTCACTCAGGCTTCAGGCTGCAGGATGGCTGGGTTTGGTTCCAGGCTTCAATTTGGGTTTTCATCTGCTCCACGTGGCTCCTGTCCTCTGGCCCAGCAGCTCCTGGGGTATGTTCTTCTCGTGCTGAATGGCAGGAGTGCAAGAGAATGAGTGGAAACGTGTGATGCCTTCTAAGGCTCTGCACTTCTGCTCACCTTCCATTGGCCAGAAGAAGTCTAGCAGGGAAACATACTCCATCCACTTTCACGCACTGCAAGGTCATGTGGCAAGAGGGAGTGAAGAAGCGAGAAGAATAATCCAGGCTACCACAGCTCTTCACCTGGATTCTGACCCTGCTGAGCCATTTGGGTCAACAATAACCTAACAATTGCCAAATCAAACACACAGCTTTCAGAGGATGAAGAGGCGGCATGTGCCACGTAATGCAATACCTTTTAGGCCACAGTTAGCAGTTAGGATTTCATTCTAGGTGTGGGGGAAACCATTTAATGATTGGCTATGTGACCACAGCGGGCTTTTTACAATGCAGATCTGGTCATGTCACGCCCCTACTAAACTTTCAATGAATGTCCCATTGCCTAGAGGGAAAGGTGACACAGTCCTTATAGGGCATTAAAAGTCCACCATGACAGGCCCCTGCTCCAGGATCTCCTGTCACTGCACCTCATTCCTTGCACATGTAGAGCTGCTCATGGTTTATTTGAGTTTGGATTCTCCCAGAAGCTGACCCTGAGACAAGGATTTGAGTGCAAGTAGTTTATTTGGGAGATGATGGAAACACCAGTGAGGAAGAGGTGGAAAGTGATACAGGGAAGGAAGGGTGAGCTATTAAGTCAATTACCACAGTGGACAACAGGAGCTTAATCCTGTAAAGAAACTGGAAAACACACGCCTCAGAATTATCCCACCTGAGGGGTGAAGGCGCTGGGGGATTTACACACCATCTCCTGACACTCACTGTCTGAGGGCTGTTCCCCGGGTACAGAGAGCACACAGAGATGCCGAGGGATACGGGCCAGGCACTGACAGTGTCTCCACGTGGCTTTGCAATACAGCTTCTCTTGTGGGTTCCCATCGTTCCATAAATGGTTCCCCTTCTGCCTACGATGTTTTCCCCTCCTTGTGTGCCTGGTAAACTCCTACTGAATTAAATTCAAGACATTTCCCAGTTTCCTAAATAGAAAGGACCAGGCCTCACTCCATGCTTTCTTAGGACATAGTACGTACCTCTGTTTGTTTTGTTTTTCCTAATCACTCATCATACTGCTTTACTTACTAGCCTCACTCCCTTACTAGGTATTACTAGGGCTTCATGTTGACAGCCCTTAATACAGTTTGTCACCTAAAATGTAACAGCAACTCCACAAAAGCCAGTGGGATGGACTTTCTTCCTATGGCCTGTCAATCACCTGGTGGAGCTGCACTGAGCTGCGTGCTGTCCAGCTGAGGTGACGTCATAGTAGTTTCTATGCCCCTTTATTATCTCCATGGGACTCCCCATCTCTCTCATTCAACTGGTACCCTGCTCTTCTGTCTCCCTACCCTAATGTCAAAACCTGCACCTAAACACTTCTTTTACATCAAAGGAGAACAAAACCAAGAGACAGGAATCTCGGGTTCTGTTCACCTTTGTCATTGACTAGCTTGGGGGTCCTTGGCCAAGATTCGTCCTCTCTGAGCTTCAGACCCCTCATCTGTAAAATGATCTGTCCCTGCCAATTATTGAGGGGCTCTGTAAGAATATCTCTGGAAGGAGGACACACAAGGAACGGCAACAGTGGTTGCTGCTGGGAAGGAAAAATGGGTGTCTGTGGGTCAAGAAGACCAACTTTCTCTTTATATCCTGTATTAGTTTCCTGGGACTGCTGCAACAAATTACTACAAATTTGGTGGCATAAAAGAACAGAAATTTGTTCTTTCACAGTTCCGGAGGCTGGAAGACCAAAATCAATGTGTTGGCAGGGCCACACTCCCTCTGAAGGCTTTTGGGGAGAATCTTTCCTTGCCTCTTCTGGGTTCTGGGTGGCTTCATGCTTTCCTTGACCTGTAGCTTCATCACCCAAATCTGTGCCTTTGTGTTCAAAATGCCTCCTCCTCTTCTGTCTGTGCCTTCTTTCTTATAACACTTGCCATTGGATTTATGGCCTACATGAGTAAACATGATGATCTCATCCCAAAATTCTTAACTTAATTATATCTGCAAAGACTCTTTTTCCAAATGAGGTAACATTCACAGTTTTCGTGGATTTGAATATTGACATATCTTTTTTGGGGGGTTCACCATTCAAACTACTACATATCTACTTCAATGCTGTACATTTTCATTATGTGCAAATTCATGAAAGGAAAGAAGGAAGGAAAAAAGAAAGCCTTATATATGATCCAGCAATAAAAAAAAAAATTTTGTAGACATCAACAAGATTTTTCCAAAAATCATGTGGAAAGCCAAAGGAACCAGAAGAGCTAAACCAATTCTGTAAAAGAAGAATAGAGTTGGAGAAATCATTCTACCCAGTTTCAAGACTTATTTAGCTTCAGTAATCAAAACTGTGGGGTATTGGTGGAGGGATCAGTGGAAGAGAATTAAGAACCCAGAAATAGACCCACACAAGTAAGTCCAACTGATTTTTGACAAACATGCAAAAATCACTTCAATGGAGGAAGTATAGTCTTTTCAACAAATGATGCTGGAGCAACTGGACATCCATAAGAAAAAAAATAAGGGGGGAGGAACTTTGATCTAAACCTCATACCTTACACAAAAATTAACTCAAACTGGGGCCTAGATTTAAATGTAAGTCATAGGGGCAGACGGGTGGCTCAGTTGGTTAGAGTGCGAGCTCTGGGCAACGGGGCTGCCAGTTCAATTCCCACATGGGCCAGCGAGCTGCGCCCTCCACAACTAGAATGAAGTCAATGAGCTGCTGCTCAGCTCCAGGATGCCCAGATGGCTCAGTTGGTTGGAGCGCCAGCTCTCAACCACAAGGTTGTCAGTTTCACTCCCA
This sequence comes from Rhinolophus sinicus, assembly GCF_036562045.2. NCBI lineage: Eukaryota > Metazoa > Chordata > Mammalia > Chiroptera > Rhinolophidae > Rhinolophus > Rhinolophus sinicus. Next base: position 88,801,604 of record NC_133755.1, read on the forward strand.
CAAGGGATGATGGGCTGTGCCCCCTGCAAGTAACAACGGCAACTGGACCTGGAGCTGAGCTGCACCCTCCACAACTAAGATTGAAAGGACAATAACTTGACTTAGAAAAGTCCCAGAAGTACACACTGTTCCCCAATAAAGTCCTGTGCCCCTTCCCCAATAAAAAATAATATAAAATAAAAGTAAGACATAAAACTATAAAAGTTTAGAAGATAACATAGGAGAAAATCTTTGGGACCTAGAGCTTATGAAGAGACATAATATCAAAAGCATGATCAAATCCATTTTAAAAATATATCAATAAATGGACTTCATCAAAATTTAAAACTTTTGCTCTGCGAAAGACCCTGTTAGGATGATAAGACAAGCTACAGAGTAGGAGAAAATATTTGCAAACCACATACCTGACAAAGGACTCAACTTTCCAATATCTAAAGAACTCTCAAAACTCAACAGTGAAAAAATAATAATTCAATTTGAAAGTGGGCAAAAGACATGAGCAAACATTTCACCAATTGCAAATAAGCACAGGAAAAGATGTTCAACATCACTAGCCATTAGGGAAGCGTAAATTAAGACCATGATGAGATATTACTATCCACCTATTAGAACACCTAACATTAAAAATTAAAGCTATTTTTATGCTGGTGAGAAACACTGCATTTCTCAAACATTGCTGGTTGGGACTAGAAATGATAAGCCGCTCTGGAAAATAGTTTGGTACTTTCTCTAACTAAAAATATACTTACCAGAAGAAACAACAATGGCACTCAGGCATTGAGAAATAAAAAGTTATGTCTAGGTAAAAACCTGCTCATGACTATTCGTAGCAACTTCTTTTGTAACAGCCCCAAACTGAAAACAACCAGATGTCCCTCAACAGATCAACATGTAAACAGTGATACATCCACAGAGTACTACTCAGAAATAAAAAGGATGGATCCCAATTTCTGAAAATTTGAGCAAATATGGGGTGGGGGAAGACATTCTGGAAAGGTCATATGCTGTATGATTCTATTTATATAACATTTTCAAAAGGACAAAATTATAAAGATGGGAAACACATCAAGTGTTGTCAGTGGTTAAGCATGTTGGGGAGGGAGGTGTGGGTGTGACTGGAGAGCGGAAGCATGAGGGATTTGATGGAAGACGTCTGTATGTTGACTGCAATAGCTGTTACAAGAACGGACACATATCTGGCAAGCCTATCCCAGACCTCTCTGTACTATGTTTGAACTTCTTATGAACCTATAATTAAAACAGTTGTAGGAGTCATTTTGTGTCTGACTTCTCCTCAAATAAACTGTGAGCCCTTCATGCCCAAGCCTGAAGTGGGCAGAGGGAGGGGATCCTCCAACTCCTCACATGGCCATGTTCATTGTAGGCTCTTAATAAATGTTTAAGGGTAATGATCCTTTCGTTATGTGGACACTGCTCTGTAATGTTCTGCCACCAAACCTTTCCAGAAATTTACCTCTCTCTCCCAGGAAACCCGTTTGGCCTCTGGGAAGGAGTCTTTGTCCGGGGAAGAAAGAGGAGAAAGCAGACAAGGCACTGCGGGGGGCTGGGAAGACCGCCGGCGGCGGCAGCCACGTCCTATCCCATTAGGGGGCAGCAGAGGATGGAGAACAGTTCCCAGCTCCGCGCCGGCAGCACCTCTGGCGAATGGGCGGGGCTCTCTCTTCTCAGGAGTCCTGCCCACCCGGAAGGCTGCAGGTGTAAAGCCAGTTTGAGCAGTCTCAGATAAAGAGGGAGCCCCAATGCCAACCCAAGCCAAGCAGGGGTCTCCCGACCTTGGGAATAAAGACAGAGAAGAAGCATTGAGATGGGCGGTGTGGTCATCCCTTGCTTTTCCTTTATTCTGGCCCTCTGCGGTTGCAGGAGCTCCCTATTCAGAGCACTTCACCGTTAGGGACGAGGTTGTTCGACCAGCCTGAATCTCAGAGAAGGAACAGAGACCCGTGACAACACCTCTCCGGCCCCCGTATGCAGCATGTAGGACAGAGCTGTGCAGCTGTTCTTGAACTGGTCTCAACGTGCAGATCATTGACCCATCTGAAATGGGCTCAAAGGGAGTAGAAGAAAGGACCTTGAAACAGTCCCAGAGACGGATTTGGAAGCTTGGTACTAACGACATTGTCTAGATGATTCTTCTGGGACAAACGGAGGAAGAGCTTCCTAGGATGGAAGCCAATATTTCCCTCTTCTCATGCCCTATGGGCACGAAGAGATAGTGTGAAAGTGAGTAAATCACTCTGCCTCTATGTTCTTAGAGAAACTACGTTGCCTCTCTTCGCCCCAATTTCATTGTCTGTATAGTGAGGGAAATGACTGTTCTGTCTCCCGGAGTTACTCTGATGGCTAAAGTGACGCGCTTTTCACAGCACCTGGCACCAGGCAAGCCAACAGTAAGCCTGTTCCTGCGCCCCCTGCGGTCCCTGGTACAGTTCTGCATCTTCTACCGACTCCCGCTGTAATATCCTTCTTGGCCACCCAGAGGCGGTGCGGCACCACGATGGACGTGCAACCAGACGGTCTGGGGGACAGAATTCGCAGCTTGAGTTGCAGCGGAATTGGAGAGACGGAGACTGTATCTTACCTTCTTGAGTCTAGTTGCCCTCTCTGTCTCCAAAACCCGGAAAAGGCCCGAGGTAGGCAGAGCAACGGCAAATAGGTGAGTTGGAGAGTCAGGAAGTGGAAACACCAGAGATTCTCAGGCGTCCTCGCCCACCGCCCAGATTCCCGAGCTGGCCGATTTAGAGACCACACTCACTGTCCCATTCTGGACACCTGCCTAGAAGTCTGAGTGGGAGAGACAACACCGTTAAAGACTTCTCCTGGGCCTCCGCAGCGGCAGTCTTGCCTAAGCATGTGTATTTGACATTGTGGACTGGGACACATTTGGAAATCTGGGTTAAGAAACTCAGAAACCTGGAAACCATGACAAATTTGTTACATTCTCCGTCTTCATCATTTTTAAAAACACAGATGAAGTTGCATTAGTTCCTTTTTAAAAATTCTCCAGTGGCTTCCTAATCATATCTAGTGTACAATCCAAAACTCCCCACCACCATGGCCTACAAAGCTGGGCTTGACTTCCATTTCACCTCCTTCCTCTCCCCTCCCTGTGAAGCTTTACCCCAGGCCCTTCCCACATCTCCACCACTGCACTGGCAGTTCCCTCTGTCTAGGACCCTGTCCCTCCAGAAGTCTGCATGGCTCATTCCCTTACTTCATTCAGGGCTCTGTCTCCTCCCCAGACAGGCACTCTCTAACCCAGCTTAATTTTTCCTTCACAGCACAAAGGGCTACCCTGCCTAAGATCATATTATGTCTCTGAGTTTTTCTATTTAACTGTCTTTCTGTCCTTGGAGAATGTAAGTGCCCTGAGGGCCAGGCTCTTGGTGTCCTCTTTCTCTGTCCCTTAGTAGGAGTTCCCTAAGTGTTTGTTGAATGAATGTTTGACTTAATGAATTCATCTACAAAATACGGAGGCTCAGGGTCATGATGGTGACAACTTTTTGTAAATTTAATTCAGTATGTATTATTGTGCGTCTATTTTGTGCCTACCATACAGGCTTTAGGCATCATCGCTGTTATTATTCATTGTCATAAAGAGAATGAGGTGGGAAATACATTTGTTGCTGGTCCCAAAGTGCAGATCGCAGGCGCTGTCCGTCCTCTTCCCTGCTCTCTTCCCATTCTGGAGCGGCGGGTAGCCACGCTGCAGCGGAGAGCAAAGCGCGGCGGGCACTACAGAGGCGCGAGGGGGCGCAGCACTGTCTCCTGCCCTCTGGGCCTGGAGTCTTGAGATACAGAAAAGAGGAGAGATGCCCCTCTCCTTCCCCATTCCCCATCCCAGACTGCCGCACACTGGTCCCTCTTCCCCTGAGAGCTGGGTGGTCCAGGACTTGTGCCTGAGTTCTGGCCCAGGGCACCCGGAGCCTCTGGAGATTCCCGCTGGTGTCAAAGGACACGTGCGGGGAAACACCGGCCTGAGCACCGCACTCCCCCGGCGGCCGGCGGAAAGCGAAAAGCAACAGGGTCCTGGGGAAGGCGGTAGTGGGTATTGGCGCGCGGGGGAAGGCGCACTGCTTGGAGAAAGGACGCGTGCGGGCCGGAGACACATGGCGGGAGAATAGCAGAGAGCAGCCGGCTCCGGCACGTTTCATTTCTGTGCCCTCAATGCGCCCCCCGCGAGCCTCTGCGGTTTGCACGCAAGTAACAAGTGTGCAATTACGTGTGCAACTGGCATGTGCGCGTGGGCACTTACATGCTCCTGAAGAGGCTGAGTGCAAAGATCTTCACTATTCAGACAAAGAGCGCTTAGACAGGGAACATTTAAATTGGGGGGAAGGTGTTGGGAGCCTGGGGAGGAGGATGGGGGATTTAACGCGCGATCTCTCCAGGGTCTGGGGCGCTGCTGTTCAGCTGGATGCGCAGGGAAGGGGAGCGCCTGGACCCTCTTCTCGCCTGTTCTCCGCAGAACTCCCCCCCCCCTTCCCTCGCTCTGCCTCTCTTGGGGCGGTCTCCAGGGACTGCCTCTCACATCCATTCTCCTTTCCTCCTTGATTTATGCTGCAGAGTGGAACGACCTTCCCTGACCTCATTTTCATGACGGCGCGAGCACGCCCGGAGCCGGCTACGCACATTCCGGAGCAGGCTCGCGCCGACGCGCACATACGCACACTCACACACACACACACCCGAGACTCGGGCGGCTGGACCCTGCCGGTCCCTGGGTTCACGCCAGCTCCGCCACTATTCGGAAACTGCCAAGGCTGTGGACGCTCAAAGAATAGATCCTCATTAGCATGTTGCTTTGAATATCATTTGCATTTTATTCATTTCATGTCAAAACTCTCAGAACTCTCCCCAGTCCGAACCTCTCCCTAGAGCTTGAGAATCGTGGGCCTCCAGCTCCATCCCTTTCCCTGGAGGCCCCACACTTGCTGGCTGTCCCCACCCCCACTCCCCGTCGTGTGGCCCCAGCACCAATAACCACCCACAACCCCTCAAGAGGGACTAATGTCTCCCGAGCTTTTAGCAAGTTCCAGACCCTGCGCTGAGGGTTTATGTGAATAATCTCATTCAGTCCTACAATCCAAAGAGCTAAGCACTGCATTATACCCATTTGAGAATCGAGGAAACTGAGTCACAAAGACTTCTTGCTCAAGGTCATGGAGCTAAAAATTGAGGAAGCAGAACTGAAATCAAGGCAGCCGGACGCCAAAGCGGAAAGCTTAACCATTTCGCCGCCCCGCTTCGCGCAAGGTCAAAGCTAAGGTAACTGCGACAAGAGAAAGTACGTTTTCCGTTGAGAAAGAAAGTCGTTCTCTGCCCCATAGCGACCCTTCCCCCAACCCAGCCGCGGGGGTACCCAGGCGCATTCCCCGGTGGGGGCTTGCAGCGCTCTTCTCGTCGGGCCGCCCCCGGTCCTGACCCCTTCCCAGCGAGGGCTCGGCGGGTCCGGCCGCCGCGCTCTCGGGTCGTCTGTCGGCGCTGGGCTAGTTAAGAAAAATAAACAACGTTCCAAATGGAGGCGATTCCTTTCAACCCAAGCCCCACCGCCTGCCAGAGAAATGCAAACAGCGGGGGGCGGCCCGAGTCGGCCCGGGCCCCCGCGCCCGAGCTGCGGGTGGGAGGGCCGGGCCGCGGTAACCCGAGCCGCCGCGCCGGCTCCCCGCGCGCTGCCCTCCGCCTGCCCCTTCGCCCCTGACCCCGCCGGCGGCGAGCCCGGCCTGCACCCGCCTTCCCGGCGCCCCCCACCGGGCCAGGACCCCTGCCGGTTGTCCTCTGCGCCCGAACTGCCCTCCCCCAGCGCTCGGCTGGGGCCCCTTTCCGACCCGCCACCTGGGGAGCCCACACCCCCAGTCCCGTGCCCTAGCGGCCACATGGCTCCTGTCAGCAACGCTCCCCGGTGGAGGCCGCGCGCCAGCCTCAGTCCTGGGATCATTAAACACCAAGGGGAGAAGATGGGCAGGGGTGTCAGAAACCCGACAAGCAGACAAGCCTAGTGAGTTGATGGGGTGGGGGGGTCTTCTTTCAGATGTGTCCCCTCCCCATCTTGCGATACACAGTCGGGGAAGCTAGAGGCACCACAGCACAGTAAGGCCACCGCGGGCCCCACGAAGCCGAAGGGGTAGCGTGTGCAGGGGCGGGGTTCCCAGACGGGACCAACCAGGTGAGCAGCGCTTCTCTCTCCGGGCCTGGTTTTCCCCAGGTCCTCCGCGGCCGGGAAAATCCTGCCTCCCGGGCCGCCAGGGGGAGCCGATGGGCATGTGAGGATGACCCCGAGCACATCCAAACAGTATTTCGAGGATACGCAGCCGGGCGTGCGGTCCACTCTGGGCGCAACAGCGCCAACCTCATTTTCTACTGCTGCGCGAATGACTCTAGGGAGTCGCAGTGGCCGGCGTGCGCGTGCAAGACGCCGGAAGGCATCGCAAACAGTTCCCCAGAGCCAGGCGCCGGGCTCAGAGGGAACCCCGGAACCCCGGCACTGTGGCTTCACCAACTTTAGGAGGGAGTCGCTGAGTCTCCGTCCTGGCGGCCCCACCCGTCAAAACGATCCAGGGAGTCACCCGGGCCTCACCCCTTGAAGGACACGTGGCCGGCGTCCTTCCTGCCGCCATCTGAAGGCCCTGAGTTTCAGGGCCTGGAGGGCTGGGGAGGGGCAGTAGCGCACCCGCTTGCTCCGAATTCCTTCCTTGCAAAGTTAGGCGGCGCTGAGAGCGGCGGTAAATGCCCTGAGTAAAGCTCCGGTCGCTTCGTGAGAGTTGGGGACAAGTGATGTTGGGGACCCGGGGGCGGGTGGGGGCCTTCTGGTCCCCTTCATCCTCGACTCCCTTTGGCAGGACAGGCTGTCTGTCGGTCTGTCTTTTGTACAGTGTCCTGGTATCCTTGCCTTGGGAGCCGAACCGTCTCCTGGGAGCGATGCTGACATACGTGCGCATTCGCGCGCTCACACGTTTGCTCATACTTCCTAGTGGGAGGGCGCCGAGGGTCCTTCCGCGCTGCTGTGCTGCACAGCTGGTTGGCTGTAGCAGTTCAAACACCTCTCGGTCTCCAGGCCTCGACTTTCCCTCAGTCTCCTGACCCGAACAGCAATCAGTAGTCGTTAAGTGTGCGGGAACGCTCGCTTGCCTCCACCCCTCCTTCCCGCCCACCTGGATCCACTGCATTCGAGATATCCCTTCTCACCCTTCCGTGCAGAGGTGACATGTGAAACAGAGAAAATTCTTTCCTCGAGGATTCCCTATCTGGGCTTCAAATGGGTATTTTTCTCTCATTGTAGTAAAAGTGGGGAAAGTTTGCTTAGAGTGTGTGTGCGGTTGAAGTGGTGGGGGTGGGGATAGACAGGAACAGCACCCGCCACCTCTCCCCAGCTTCCTAATTCGGTTCCTTTCCGCCCGCTGAAACAGAGCGATTCTGCCAAGAAGGAATCCGGTCCTTCTGGACCCTTTAAAAAGGGCCACTTTGGAGTCAGGCAGTAAATCTGCGCTGCCTGATATAAATCCGCCCCTCTCCCCCGTCATTGCTCCTGCCGGACCCTGCCGCGAGATGTGACTTTAAAGAGCTCCCGAGGGAACAGGTTTGAAAGCCCAGCTCCCGGTTCCCGGAGCAGCGTTTGACAGGTCAGCCCCTCGCTCTTCTCCTCTCCCCCTCCCCACCTCTTGCAGTCTGGTCCTCCTTTTCCACCCACCCCCGACCCTGGAGCGAAGACGCGGCTGACAGTTAAATTGCTGTGTAGGCCGAGGGGGGAAAGAGACCGTGTCTCTTTAACGGGCCCTGCAGACAAAGCGTCTCCCCTCGGAGCTCGCCGAGTCGGGCGCAGCCGCGCGCAGACCTGTCAGCGCGTCTCCCGCGCTTGGGAGAGAGTTTGCAAAGTCATAATTATATCTCTTAACCTGTCTTGCTCTCTGCAGAAGAAGGTCCCATTATATTGAAATGAGATTATTAGCCATCAAATACTTTCTTTCTTGGGAGGTTTTTTTTTTTTTTAATTCAAATACCTTAACGACTTGGCAACGCATTTTGATCACATTTCGTTGGCGCCTCAGCCTGGCGCGGGAGTCGGGGCGGGAAGGCAGATGGTTGGGGAGGGAAAGGGGGTTGCCAAAAGAGTTTGCGAAGAGAAGCAACCCCTACTCTGTCCTTCTCTTAGGTGGGGACCTCTAGGCCTGGGGAGGGAGGTGTGAGATAAGGGAAGTTGAGGAAAGGAGGGAGGACATCTTCCATCCTTTCCTGATTGTGGGCTTAAACCACTTCTCTGAAAATGGAGAGTGAATTTCAGGCGGGGAGGATGTGGACAGCGGGGCCGGGTCTAGGATGGGGAAGTTTGAGGATTGCAGGAATAGGGGTGGTTCTGGGGTACCAGGTAAAGACTCAGGCTGAAGCTGGCGGGCGGCGGACTTTGCTCTTTCAGTTCGAGGTTGGCTGAAGGCTGCCTGCCTGCAGGTTCCTGGTGGATGGAATTTCAATGTGTAATAAACGGGGTTTTACTCTACGCCCAACGTCTGTCTGGTTTTACCAAAGATTGTGAGCCCCTTGAGGGGGAAGCCCATCTTGTTTCCAGACCTTGGAAGCCCTGTCCCTACTGCCAGCAGAGCACACTGCCCCCCCCCCCCCCCCCCCCCGGACTGGGGGAAGGAGGAGGATGTGAGGTGGAAGATTTTCCAGACTCTAATTGTAAAGCCCCTCACTTTGACTTCCCCTGGTGGGAGGAGCGGCCAGGCTTGTGTTTTCTTTGGCTTCAGCCCAGACTCAGGGAAAACAGAGGGAGGGAGGGAGCTCACAAGTCCTCCCCCACACACACACACACACACACTCACACTCCCAGGCTTCGCATATCGTCCAATCGTGCATGCAGTTCCACTCCGTCACCTTCCAGATGGGCATCTCTCTTCAGGTATTCGAAAAGCAAAATGGGGATCCAGAGCCCAGAAAGTTGGCTTCTAGGCCACGCTAGCACCACAGCACCTTGCACCGGCAACCCTTGTCACTGAGCCTGAGTTTTCTCCCTGCACATAACGACAGTCTTGGACTGAAGACCTGTACGGTCCCTCTCATCTCTAACATTATTTTCCTATAAAGAAGGTTCTTAGGACAGGTGTGTTCATCTGGAAGATTCCAGGGAGGCCATAGCACCCCTCCTCTCCCATCTCTTCAGAAAAGCAGTCCAAGGGAGTAAGTGGTTTATGACAGCCTGGATTTGAATCCCTTGCCAGCTGTGTAACCTCAGACAAGTGACTTCACCTCTCTGGGCCCTAGTATCCAAAATATGGAGAGGACCATACATGTATTTACTCACAGGGTTTTGTGAAGATTACATCAGATTGTCTGCAACAGTATGGGGTGAGTGCTCTGTAATGGTACACACCATTCTCCCCTGATGTGGTGGCAGCTTAGGTTGCTCAGCATTCAGAGGGAGGTAAGTGTGAGCTGGGAGAGGCAGCAAAGGCCTACTGAGGGAAGGCAATTTAAGCTGGGGGAGGTGGATGAAAAGGGGGCTTTAGAAAGACCATCTACCAGTGGTTCTGAACCACGGGCTGTTTTTTCCTCCAGGGAACATCTGGCAATATCTGGAGACATTTTGGTTGTCACAACTTGGGGTGGAGTGGGGGTGCTACTAACACCTAATAGGTAGAGGTCAGAGATGCTGCTAAATGTCCTACAAGGCACAGGACAGGCCCCCACCCCAAACAAAGAATTACCCAGTCTAAAATGCCAATGGTGCCATTGTTAAAAATCTTTGACCTAGAGGACAGCGAGGATTTGGCGGCAAAGGCAAGGCATTCCAGGAGGGGAAAAGGAGTGTTCTGAAAGTCCTCGTATGAACGGAGGGTGGGTGGCATTGGAGAGTGCCCAGAGATGTCCCTGGCTAGTCTTCATCCCTCAGGCTGCAAGTTCTTCATTAATCTCCCTGATTTCAGAACTTGCTGAGGGTTCAGAAGGTTCATCCTGGACCTGGATTTTTGCTGCTCTTAAGAGAGACTTGAGTAAAGCAGAGCAGATTCTCAGGAGATTTGCAAGGCCACAAGCATCATGTCTGCTTTGGAACCATAATTGGAGGAAACCCCTCAGGTCTCAGGGGCTCAGAGGGGGAGGGACTTGTCCACTGTCACACAGTGCAGCTGGAATGCTGAGACTGGACCCTGAGCTCTGTTCTTTGATGCACAGCAGGTTAGGGGAGAAGGGGTGACAGATATTGATTAAACAATCGAGATGGGGAAAATATGACACTTTTTAAAAGTCAAAAGAAAAGTTGGCACTGAACTTTGGAAGTGCCCAAGAGAATTATGTGTTTGTCTATGGGCAAATAGAATTTCAGGGCCTAAAACCATGCTTCATAGCCATGGGGTTCTGAGAAAGAGGAAGTTGACATTGATTAATCAAAAATTTTCTTTCCCAAAGCAATTTCTATATGCCAGGCACTGTTTTAAACACTAAAGATACAGCATTGAACAACAGAGACAAAGCAAACCCTCATGAGATATATACACAGGGGGAGGAGGATGATAAATCAAAAAATATATAATGTAACGCGAGGCATTTAATTGAGGACCTACTATGAGTTGGGTGTTCTTCATAAATATTTTCAATTTCACAAGAAACTTTAAGATAGAAATTCCTTCCTCTAGTTTAAGATGAAGAAACTGAGGCTCAAAGAAGGTAAGTGACTTCCCCTAATTCCCCTAAGCAGAATGACAAATAAGTGAAAGATCAGGATTTGAACTCAGGTGACCGATTCATGATTAAAAATTTTTAAAAAGTAAAGTTATACGGAACTTCCTTAATCTGATAAAGAATATCTACCGACAAACAAAACCCTATGGCAATCATCCTATTTAGTGATGAAATACCGAAAGCTTCCTCCTTTAGATCAGGACAAGATACGGACGTCCACTCTCAGCATTTCTATTCAGCATTGCACTAGACATCCTAGCCAGGACAATGAGACAAGAAAAGAAAGAAAAGGCTCAAGGATTGGAAAGAGGAAAGTCAAAATATCATTCATTGATGGCATAAGGTTGTACAGAGAAAATCCAAAAGAATCTACAAACTACTAGAATGAATATGTGTAGTAATCACTGAGTGTACGTGATACACTCAGATAAATTGCATTTCTCTCTACCAGCAACAAAAAACAGAAAATAAGATCAGTAATAGCTAAAGGTTATGGGGTTTCTTTGTGAGGTGATAAAATGTTCTAAAATTGATTGTAATGATGGTTACACATATCTATGAATATACTGAAAATCACTGAATTGTATACTTTAAATGGGTGAATTGTATAGTATGTGAATTATATCTCAATAAAGCTGTTTTTTTTAAAAAAAGATGTAGGATAGGTTTTGCAGAGGCTCCCCTTCCTATCACCAGTATTTATAAAAACTCTTTATAAAAAACACAGTTTACAATAGCAGCAAAAAGCATCCAATTCCTAGGAATAAATCTAACGAAAAATGTGCAAGACCTTAACATTGAAATTACAAGACATTATTGACAGAATTTAAAGACTTAAATAAATTGAGAGATATACCATGTTCACAAATGGGAAGACTCATAATTTAATGATATTAGTTCTCAATAAACCGATCTACCGATTCAATACAATTCCAATCAAAATTCCATCAGGTTTATGGAAATTGAACTCAGGAGGACTGACTCCATGGCCCACCAGAACCGGACACTATAGAAAAAAATCCAAGGGTCCCTGTGTACCCTGTACACAGGGTTACAGGCTGCCATAACTGAAAGACCTTCCATCATAATAAGATCAGGACCCTGGAAAGCCCAACTGGGGGTAGAATGAGAAAACAAAATATCCTCAGTTAAAACAGACCCTTACCTTACCATGTTTTCAGTAGACACAGGAGAAAGACCATAATTGATCAAACACATTTTTATTTAAACAAGAATTGTAGCGAGAACTGGGGTTTGTCACCCTCTACAAGTGCTATTGACGATAAGGCTCCCTGTCTGGGGAAATGACTCCCTCCCAGTGGGTTATAGGTATGCAGGGATTCTTCTGGTAAGGACTTGGAGAACGGGTCAAGAAATCCCCGAGGCCACACACCCATGGGTACCAGCTTGCGTAGTGACACAGCATTGTGGGAAGCTGTTGACTTGGCCCAAGGTAGCAGCTGGGACATGGCCGTGGCCTTGGGCTTTGGAGAACTCTTGGAGGGTTGAGCCCTGAAGACAGTCACTGGAGACAGCCCTGAAGACAGCTGCTTCTTCCCTGATGACAAACTGGGGAGCCCCTGAGAGGCTGGGCATTTGACTGGAAGGGGCCGGGGGTGCAGCACTGCCTTGGTCCTCAGGCTGCACCCACAGAGGCAAGGCCCAGAGACAGGGGGCACAGAGACGCAGGCCTTATTCCCTGATAAGTGAGAGGACTGAGCTGCCAGGCTTTCCTCTGCTTCCCATCTCAGTTCCTTGAGGTGCCAGTCTTTCCTAAAAGGGGGAAAATTCAGATCCATTGAAAAGAGACTCAGAAAGAGAGAGATAAAGAAATGCAAGGACAGAGCTTCTCTGTGCCAATACAATACACACTTGGCCTCTTTACAAGGAAAGTTCTGTTCCTCCAGGAATGAGGACTTAGAAATGGATTCTGCAGCAGGGTATCGCTTCATTTTCTCTAAAGGGAAAAGAGAGAGATATAGACCTGGGGGAAGGGAGCTGATGGCTATGAGTATCGTGAGCCGAAAGACTTTTCAGGGAAGGGAGAGGAGAATGAAAGGCAAGAAGTCCAATTCCTTCCAGCTGGAGGATTAGAACATACCAAAATCCTCTCTCTCAATATACACCTATAGTCAAGAATTGGTTAAACTCACTCTTTTGAACAGTATGGGCTCAGAACTGAAATGCGAGAGGGGATGAGAGGAAAGATATAATTGGGAAGAGGGGAAAGATGCTCTTTTCCCACCTCTTGGAGTATCTTTTTGAGTCCATGGAAGTCCATTTAGTACATCATTGAAGATCCCTGTCCCTACTATGATGTCACAGATGGGTTGCAGCTAGTAAGAGCCATAGAACCCATAGGCTCCCTGGAGCCTAGCAGGTCCTGCCTCTTCCCCTGGTCGTACACTAAGAACATCGGTTCCAGAAACTCTTCAGACTCTTTCTTCACCCTCATTACCATGTGCCCAGCACTGTGGGGCTCACATGAAGAATACGGTGCTCTTCCTGATCTCATGGAACTGTCAGTCTAGTTGGGGACACCATTTTAATATCACCAGTGTGAACCCCATATGCTGGCTCAAGCGTGTTAACACCAAGAGCTAATAAGGCTGGGGAATCCAGAAAGCTTTCTGCTGGAGGATAAAGGATGGAGCTGGGCTTAAGAATGGATGATATTTGGGTGGAGGAACCAGGAAAATGTAACTGTGACAAATGCAAAGCAGGATCAGAGACCAGCTTGGCTGAGAACCAGGCAATAAATGGCTGAAAAAGCAGTGTGGAACCCTAGTGGGGAGGGCCCTAGGCTCCACAGTGGGGAATGGGGTCTTACTGAGGGTGACAGAAAGCTCCTGGGAGATGAGAGGAGTTAGAGAACTCTTATGAGCCAGGGTCCTCACAGGAAACAGAGGGCACACTCAAGTTTGGAAAATTGAAAGAAAGTTCAACAAAGAGTGTGTTGGTTTCCTATGGCTTCTCTAACAAATGACCACAAACTTGGTAGCTGAAACAACAGAAATTTACTTCTCTCTCAGTTCTGGAAGCTAGCAGTCTGAAATCAAAGTGTTGGCAAGACGGGTTCCTTCTGGGGGCTCCAAAAGAAAACTCTTCCATTCCTGTCCTAGCTTCTGGAGGTTGCCTGCAATCCTTGGTGTTCCTTGGCTTTTAGTATCACTCCAATCTCTGCTTCCATCATCATATGCTGGCTTCCCTATGTGTCTTCACATGGCTTTCTTATAAGGACACCAGTCATTGGTGTTAGGGCACACCCCACATCAGTATGACCTCATCTTAACTAACTATATCTGCAAAGACTCTTTCCAAATAAGGTCGCATTCTGAAGATTAAGGGTGAATATGAACTCTGGGCGGGGACACTATTCAACCCAGAGCCAAGAGCCTGTTATTTACAAAGGTATTGACAGGTATAGGGAAACCCCAAGGACTAGTGCAGTGTCCAGGGCTATAAAAGCAGAGAGCTGTAACCTCTTCTTTTTTTTTTCTTTTCTCCAAGTCAAGTTGTTTTCCTTTCAACCTTAGTTGTGGAGGGTGCTGTTCAGCTTCAAGTTTTTGTCCTTTCAGTCTTAATTGTGGAGGGCGCAGCTCAGCTCCACGTCCAGTTGCCGTTGCTAGTTGCAGGGGGCACAGCCCGCCATCCTTTGCAGGAGTCGAACTGGCAACCTTGTGATTGAGAGGATGCGCTCCAACCAACTGAGCCAGCCAGGAGCTCAGCGGCAGCTCAGCTCAAGGTGCTCTGTTCAATCTTAGTTGCAAGGGGCGGAGCCCACCATCCCTTGTGGGAGTCGAGGAGTCGAACCAGCAACCTTGTAGTTGAGAGCCCACTGGCCCATGTGGGAATCAAACTGGCAGCCTTCGGAGTTAGGAGCACGGAACTCTAACCGCCTGAGCCACCGGACCAGCCCCTGTAACCTCTTCTTAAAGGCAAGGGGTGAAGCAATGAAAAGAGCCAGAGAGTCTGAACGAGAAGGCCACCTTGAAAAGAGATATGACCTTTGGTGGAGTCCATATAACCCTGTGGGAAGGAACCAGGGCAATAAGTGCTCTGCCCTTACTCTCCTCACTCCCTCAGACTTTCAGTCAGGTTTCCCATCCAACATGAAACCAGGGGGCATGGAAGCTATTGATGCAGTCCATACAGAACACCCTCCAAAGGCAGCCAAAAAGGATTTCTGGAGAGGCAAACAGAAGATAGCCAGTATGTAGCATAATGCCAGCAAGGGGTTGACCGTCAGCAAGACACTGAGAGGAGGCAGATGAAGACCCCAGAAAAGGTAGCGATCTGGACAGGGGCTGTGGCATGACAGTGTCTCCTCAGTCCTCTTGTCTGGTGTTCTTAAGACAACAGTCATCTGGGAGAGCTCCAGGCACCCATTTGTGTCAGGACAGGGAGACTTGGGGGTAGAAGGGTAAGTCCCAGTCCTGGAACTGAAAGGAGGCATGATACAGTGACCTAAAGCATCTGAGTCCACACATTGGCCCAGACCAACTTTAGTCATAGTCACATTTGTTGGCAGAACCACACATTTGTTTGTGTGGTTGAAACCTGAATTCAAACACCTTTAGGGAGGCCTTCATGCTCAACCATTCCTCATTGTCCCACCAAGAGCCCACTTTAATCATGTCCATTACCTGCCCCTCCCCAGGAGCCATTTGAGTGTTCAGCCTCTCCTTGAGGACACAGAATGGAGAGGAGGAAACAGACCAGCCATTTAGGATGAGGTTCCCATCCCTGTGCATCCCCTCACCCCTCACAGGGCAGAGACACCTGGGAGGAGGAGGGGATGTGCTCCTTCATGTCAGAAAAAGCCAGGTGAGAGTGTGGCCCAAATGAAGGGCTAGCAAAAGAACTTCTTTAAATGGAAACATTTCCTGGGAAGGAAGGCCCTGGTACTGTTCGGATACAGGCAAGAATCAGTATTCTTCCACCCCTCTCCAAGGTTTATTCATCAGATTATGGAAAGATGGAAACTTGGAAACATGGAAAGAGCCTGAACTTCTGTTTACCAAGACCTGGGTTTCCTCACTTCCTGTCTGTCAAATTCGCAAATGCCTCTGAGCCTCAGTTTCTCTTTCTGTAAACAATGATGCCCATCTCATAGGGTTGTTGTAAGGATGAGATGAGAAAATTATCTTTGCCAACTATAACATCAAGGAGAATGGTAGTTATTGTCGACTTGCTATATGCACTTCCACATTTCCCATTCTCTAATTCACATCAATCGTTCCACTAAAACTGAGCTAGCCAAAGCCACCAGTGACCTCCTCATGGCCAAGTCCAATGACCAGTTCTCAGTCCTCATTTTTACCAACTTATCTGGAGCAGCTTAGGTTTTTATCTTCTTGAAATACTTTCTTGGAAGGAGATCCAAGACGGTGGAATAGATAAATGCTGTGCTTGCCTCCTTCTGTGACCACATTAAAATGACAACTAAAGTATAGAACAGTCCTGGAGAACCATATAAAGTCTAGCTGAACAGAAGTCCTATAACAAAGGGTATGAAGAAAAAGCCACATGGAGACTAGTAGGAGGGACAGAAACATGAAACAGGCCAGCCCCACACTTTCATGTGGTGGTTGAGAATCAGGAGGGATATCTCAACCATGGAGATCCCCACAAAGGAGTGAGGATCCCATCCCCACACCAGGCTACACAGCCTGGGGTACTGGTGCCTGGAAGAAGAGCCCACCCCCACAATATCTGGCTGTGAAAAACAGTGGAGATTCCCACCATCAGGTGAGACAGAAGGCTTCAGGAAACCCAGACATCCTCTTAAAGGACACATGCACAGACTCATTCACTTGCAGGCACTCACCCTTGGCTCCAGTGAGGGGATGGTTACTCAGGAGAAGTCAGAAACAAGGAGAGACTGCGTTGTGTGGCTTCAGTTTAAGGACTGAAAGGACAGTCACAATTTTCCTTGTGTAGAATCCTCCTCCTGTGCAGCCAGCATGCTGGTGCCATCTGTCCTGTGTAGAACCCTCCCCCACAGGCTAAATCTGAATCTTCATTGGCCTGATGAACTCCACTTACTCCACCCTGGTGACTCCCTGGGAGCCAACCCCACCCAACTTCCACAATACCAGAAGCACATTCTCAGCCAGCAACCAGCATTGCTGGTTGAACACTTTCTTGGACAACTCTTGGGGGTTTGTGGGTGCCAATTGGGTAGTAGCTGATTTCAGTGTGCTCTGAGACTTTTGCCGAGTAGCTCCAGGCTCAGCACTTGCACCAAACTAGAACCTAAATTAACCTGGTGAACACAACTCATCCTACCCTGGTGACTCCCTGAGACCCTGCTTCACCCAAGTTGCATACCACAGGAGACTCTATCAGAAGCTGAGACTTACAGGAGTCAGCAGGTGACAGCAGGCCTCAGGGTACCCTGGACTTTTTGCAGAGCTACCCCAGGCCCGTACTGGTGGTAGCCATCATAGCATGGCCTCTCCCACCTCCAGGTCCCGGTCCTCTCCCACCTCTCATACACCTCCAGGTCCAGCACAGGGAGCAACCAACCAAACATTGATTGCTTTGTAGCTCCTACCAGGTAGTCCCTGGCTGGTTACAGGCAGTGGATGACCTAAGTCTGCACTGGAACCCCTCCCAAGAGTATATCTGGAGGTCAGCTTCAGACCACAACCAGTATATCTGGAGGTCAGCTTCAGACCACAGCCAGTATATCTGGAGGTCAGCTTCAGGCCACAGCAGAGTACCACCTAATTAGCCTCACAAGCAACAGACTCAAAGGGCGGTCTCAGCAGTCACCAGAGCTTGCTGGGACAAATCCCGCTCCTTGGGTTAAGTCCCCCCACAGTAGCCCATAGGCTGTGGATGTGGCCAAACCCCACAGCCAGTCAACCTGAGCATCAATCTCACCTACTGATGTGCCAATAGCAATTAAGTTTCAATTATAAGAGGAGGGAACACACAATCCACACAAGGGACACACCTGGGGCACCCAGCGCAGGTGACCAGGGAGACTGTGCCACTGGGCCACACAGGGCATCTACTACATAAGGCCACCAGCAGACTGAAAGATGTAGCAGATCTACCTAACACATAGAAACAAACACAGAGAGGCAGCCAAAATGAGGAAACAATGAAATATGTCCCAAATTAAAGAACAGGAGAAAAATCCAGAAAAAGAACTAAATGAAATGGAGGCAGCAACCTACCAGATACAGAGTTCAAAACAATGGTTATAAGGATGTTCAAGGAACTTAGGGGAAGAATAGATGAACTTAGTGAGAACTTCAACAAAGAGATAGTAAGCATAAAAAAGGACATAGAAAACATAAAAAATGATCAGTCAGAAATGAAGAAAACTAACTGAAATGACGAATGCACTAGAAGGAATCACCAGCAGACTAGATGATGAAGCAGAAGATTGAATCATCAATTTGGAAGACAAGGTAGCAGAAAATACCCAACCAGAATAGCAGGAAGAAAAAAGAATTTTAAAAAAATGAGGATAGTTAAAGAGACCTCTGGGACAACATCAAATGTAACTTATTTGCATCATAGGGATATTAGAAGGAGAAGAGAGAATGCAGGGAATTGAGAACCTATTTGTAGAAATGATGACTGAAAACTTTTCTAATCGGAGAAGAAAATAGACATACACGTCCAGGAAACGAAGAGTCCCAAAAAAAGATAAATCCAAACAGGCCCACACCAAGACACATTATAATTAAATGGCAAAGATTAAAGACAAAGAATCCTAATAACAAGAGAAAGGCAACTAGTTACTTACAAGGAAACTCCCATAAGACTGTCAGCTGATTTCTCAACAAAAGCTTTGCAGGCCAGAAGGGATTGGCATAAAATATTCAAAGTGATGAAAAGCAATGACCTACAACCAAGACGACTCTACCCAATAAGGCAATTATTTAAAATTAAAGGAGAGATAAAGAATTTCCCAGACAAGAAAAATCTAAAGGAGTTCATTCCCACCAAACCAGTATTACAAGAAATGTTAAAGGGACTTCTTTAAAAAGAATAAGGGGAGAAAAAAAGAACATAAATGTGAATAATAAAATGGCAATAACTATGTATCTATCAATAATCACTTTAAACGTAAGTGGATGAAATGCTCCAATCAAAAGACATAGAGTGGCTGAGTGGATAAGAAAACAAGACCTTTACATATGCTGCCTACAAGAGACCCACTTCAGATTGAAAGACACACACAGACTAAAAGTAAAGGGATGGAAAAAAAATTTTTTATATGAATGGAAATGAAATAAAAGCTGGGGTAGGGATATTGTTATCAGACAAAATAGACTTTAAAACAAAAGCTATAATAAGAGATAAAGAGAGACTTTACATAAAGATAAAGGGATCAATCCAGCAAGAGGATATATCCCTTGTAAACATTTATGCACCCAACATGGGAGCACTTAAATATATAAAGCAAATGTAGAATGACATAAAGGGGGCAATAGACAGTAATACAATTATAATAGGGGACTTCAACACCACACTGACACCAATA
Organism: Rhinolophus sinicus; assembly: GCF_036562045.2. Classification (NCBI taxonomy): domain Eukaryota; kingdom Metazoa; phylum Chordata; class Mammalia; order Chiroptera; family Rhinolophidae; genus Rhinolophus; species Rhinolophus sinicus. The sequence goes on from NC_133755.1 coordinate 88,820,802, forward strand.
GACAGATCTTTCAAACAGAAAACCAACAAGGAAACAGTAGTCTGTAATGACACACTAGACCAGATGGATTTAATTGATATTTTAGCATTCCACCCCAAAGCAGCAGAATATCAGTTCTTTTCAAGTGCACATGGAATATGCACTTATGACCATATGGTAGGCCACCAAACAAGTCTCAATATGAAATCATACTAAGTGTGTCTTCTCTAACCATAATGGTATGAAACTAGAAATCAATTACAAGAAAAAAACACCTGAAAAACACACAAACACATGAGAAAGACCACTAGTTACTTACAAGGGAGCTCCCACAAGATTGCTAGCTAATTCCTTAACAGAAACTTTGCAGGCTAAATAACATGCTACTAAATAATGAATGGGTCAACAAGATCAAGAGAGAAATAAAAAAATACCTTGAGACCAATGAAAATGAAAGCACATTGACTCCAAATCTAGGAGACAGAGAGAAAGTAGTTCTAAGAGGGAAATTCATAGCAATACAGGCCTACTTCAAGAAACAAGAAAAATCTCAAATAAACAATATAACCTTATACTTAAAGGAATAGAAAAAGAAGAGCAAACAAAGCCTAAAGTGAGTAGAAGGACGGAAATAATAAAAATCAGAGTGGAAATAAACAAAATAGAGTCTGAAAAAAAAAAACAATTCAAAAGATCAATGAAACCAAGAGCAGGTTCTTTGAAAAGATAAACAAAATCGATAAATCTTTAACCAGTCTCATAAGCGAGAGAGAGAGAGAGAGAGAGAGGACTCAAATACATAAAATCAGAATGTAAGAGGAGAAGTGACAGCTGACACCACAGAAATACAAAAGATTAAAGAAAATATTACAATTATATGCCAACAAATTGGACGATCTGGAAGAAATGGATAAATTCCTAGAAACATACAATCTTCCAAGACTGAATTCAAGAATAAACAGAAAACCTAAACGTACTAATTACTACTAATGAAATCAAATCAGTAATCAAAAAACTCCCAACAAACAAAAATCCTGGACTGGATGGCTTCACAGGTGAATTTTTACCAAACATTTCAAAGAAGAATTAACAGCTATCCTCAAACTATTAAAAAATACACAAGAGAAGGGAAAGCTCCCAAACTCATTCATGAGGCCACAATTACCCTGATTCCAAAACTAGACAAAGACATTACAAAAAAAGAAAACTATAGGCCAATATCCCTGATGAACATAGATGCAAAAATCCTCAACAAAATATTAGCAAACCGAATTCAGCAATACATTAAAAAGATCATACACGATCAGTGGGAATTATTCCTGGGATGCAAATTTGGTTCAATATCCATAAGTCAATTAACAAGATACAACACATAAACAAAATGAAAGATAAAAGTCATATGATCATATCAATAGATGCAGAAAACGTATCTGACAAAATCCAGCATTGTTTATGATAAAAACTCTCAGCAAAGTGGGAATAGAGGTAACATACCTCAACATAATAAAGGCTATATATGACAAACCCACAACTAACATCATACTCAATAGGGAAAAGCTAATAGTGTTCTTCTTAAGAATAGGAATGAGACAAGGATGCCCACTTTCACCACTTTTATTCAACATAGTATTGGAAGTCCTAGCCACAGAAATCATACATGAAAATGAAAAGGCATCCAAACTTGAAAGGAAGAAGCAACACTGTCATTCATTATTTGCAAATGACATACTATATATAGAGAACCCTAAGGATTCCACCAAAAAAACTACTAGAACTGATAAATGAATTCAGTAAAGTAGCAGGATACAAAATTAATATTCAGAAATCAGTTGCCCTTTTATACACCAATAAGGAACTGCCAGAAGGTAAATTAAGAAAACAATCTCATTTACAATTGCATCAGAAAAATTAAATATCTAGGAGTAAACTTAACCAAGTAGGTAAAAGACCTATACTTGGAAGGTCTTTTCTATAAGAAAGCTATAAGACATTGAAGAAAGAAACTGAAGATACAAATCAATGGAAGCATATACCGTGCTCATGGATAAGAAAAATTAACATAATTAAAATGTCCATCCTACCCAAAGCAATCTATAGATTCAATACAATCCCTATCAAAATACCAGTGAAATTTTTCACAGAACTAGAACAAATAATCCTACAATTTATATCGAATCACAAAAGACCCCTACTAGCCACAGCAATCTTGAGAAACAAGAACAAAATTGGAAGTATCATGCTAACCTGATATCAAAATATACTACAAGACTACAGTAATAAAAACAGTATGGTAGTGGCATAAAAAAGACACATAAATCAATGGAACAGAATAGAGAGCCCAGCAATAAACTAACACCTATATTGTCATGTAATCTATGACAAAGGAAACAAGAACATACAGTGGGGAAAGACAGTCTATTCAATAAACGGTATTGGGAAAACTGGACAGATATATGCAAAAAAAAAAAAAAAAAAGGAAAAAAGAAAAAGAAACGGGACCACCTTCTTACACCATATACAAAATAAACTCAAAATGGATTAAAGACTTAAATGTAAGACCTGAAACCACAAAAATCCTAGAGGAAAACATAGGCAATAAACCCTCTGACAATGCTCTTAGTAATATTTTTTTCTGATCTAGCTCCTCAGGTAAGGGAAACAAAAGAAAAAATAAACAAATGGGACTACATCAAACTAGAAAGTTTTTACACAGCAAAGGAAACCACCAACAAAATGAAAAAGCCTACTGAATGGGAGAAGATATTCACCAATGATACGTCTGATAAGGGGTTAATATCTAAAATTTACAAAGAACTCATACAACTCAACACCAAAAAAACCCCAAACAATCCAGTTAAAAAATGGGCAGAGGACCTGCATAGACATTTCTCTAAAGGGGGCATAGAGATGGCCAATAGACATATGAGTATGAAAAGATGCTCAACATCACTAATCATCAGAGAAATGCAAATAAAAACCACAATGAGATATCACCTCACACCTGTCAGAATGACCATCATCAATAAATCAACAAACAACTAGTATTGGCAAGGATGTGGAGAAAAGGGAACCCTCGTTCACTGCTGGTGGCATTACAGATTGGTGCAGCCACTATGGAAATAGTATGGAGATTCTTCAAAACACTAAAAATAGAACTACTTTATGACCCAGCAATTCCACTTCTGGATATTTATCCAAAGAAATCCAAAATACTAATTCTAAAAGGTATGTGCTCCACTATGTTCACTGCAGCACTATTTACAATAGCCAAGATATGGAAGAAACCGAAATGCCCATCAATAGACAATTGGATAGGGGGCTGGCCCGGTGGCTCAGGCGGTTGGAGCTCCGTGCTCCTAACTCCAAAGGCTGCCAGTTTGATTCCCACATGGGCCAGTGGGCTCTCAACCACAAGGTTGCTGGTTCGACTTCTTGACTCCTGCAGGGGATGGTGGGCTGCACTCCCTGCAACTAACAACGGCAACTGGACCTGGAGCTGAGCTGCGCCCTCCACAACTAAGACTGAAAGGACAACAACTTGACTTGGAAAAAAGCCCTAGAAATACAGACTGTTCCCCAATAAATTCCTGTTCCCCTTCCCCAATAAAATCTTTTTTTTTTAAAAAGACAATTGGATAAAGAAAAAGTGGTCCGTGTATACAATGGAATATTATTAGGCCATAAAAAAGAATGAAATCTTACCATTTGTGACAACATGGATGGACCTAGAGGGTACAACGCTAAGTGAAATAACCCAGACTAAGAAAGACAAATACCATATAATCTCACTTATATGTGGAATCTAAAGAACAAAATAAATGAACAAAACAGAAACAGACTCAGGTACAGAGAACAAATGATGGTTGCCAGAGGGCAGGGTTGTTGGGGAACTGGGTGAAAAAGGTGAAGAGATTGAGAAGTACAAATTGGTGGTTACAAAACAGTCAGAGGAATGTAAAGTACAGCTTAAGGACTATAGTCAATAATGTTGCAACAACTATGTATAGTGCCAGGTGGGCACTAGACTAATCAGGGGGATCAGTGCCTAAATTATATGAATGTCTACCCACTATGCTGTACACCTGAAACTAATATAAATAATGTTGAATGTCAACTGTAACTGAAAGAAACAAAGAATTTAGAAAAAAATAAAAACTTTCTTCACATTGGTTCTGATGCATCCCCCTCTCCTGGCTTTCTTCCTGCGCCCTTGGCCACGCCTTTTCAGTCTCTTGCAGGATCTTCCTCTTCTTGACCCTCGTTAGAGTCAGTTTCCCAGGGCTCCATCATTGGGGGCCTCCTGCCCACTATCTACACTCACACCCTTGGTGATTATAGTAGTTTCCTGGAGCTGCTACAACAAAAGATCACAAACTGGATTGTTTAAACAACAGAAATGTGTTTTCTCACAGTTCCAGAGGTGGGAAGTCTGAAATCAAGGCACCATGTTCCCTCCAAAGGCGTCAGGGAAGAATTTTTCCTTGCCTCTCCTAGCTTCTGGTGGTTGCCTGCAATCTTTGCCTCTGGCAGCATAATTCCAATCTCTGCCTCCATCTTCACATGGCTGTTTTCCCTCTATGTGTGTCCAAATTTTCCTCTTTAGAAAAGGATACCAGTCACTGGACTACGGCCCCTTCTAATCCAGAATGACTTCATCACAACTTGATTAAATCTGCAAAAACCCTATTTCCAAATAAGATCACAAGTCATGGAGGACATAAATTTAGGGGAGGTGTTCTTTAACCCAGTACAGTGATCTCATGGTTTTGAATACCATCTACACATTATTCACTCCCAAAGGCATATCTCCAGCCCACACTTGGTTCTTGCTTTCCTGTGACTACACTTCTAGTCACATGCCTAACCATCACGTGGGACCTACCGTGTTCAGAATGAACTCTTGTTCTGCATGTGCATCCTCTCCTTTCTCCATAAATAGCACGCCCCACTTCGCAACCAGTTGCTCAGGCCAAAATCTCCAGAGCTATCCTCGATTCCTCTCTTTCTTTACAACCCAAATGCCATTCCTCAGCAAATTACATTGGCTCTAATTTCAAACTATATCCAAAATCGAACCACGTCTCATGCCCTCCACCCCTACCATCTTAGTCCAAGCCACCATCAGCCGTCAGCGATGACAGGAACCTCTGACCTCATCTTCAGCCTCACTGCACTATCCCCCACCAACTGATAATCTGAATTTATGCTCGCAAGGATCTGGGCTGTTTCTGCCATCACATTTAAGAGACTCACAAAGAGTCACGTCATTCAGTCGTGGCCTTAGGAGAATTCTAAACAATCAAATAACTTCTTTCAGGGGTTTCTTTCACTCTTGATGTCATTGGTGTTTTTGGAATTGTTTTATTCATTCACTATCAACTCACATTTATTGAGTAACTCCTATGTGCCAGACACCCTCCTAAGCTCTAGGAAAATAAGGATAAATAAGAACTAGTCTCTGCTCTGTAAGAAAATGGACAGGTAAAACCACATGTGATCTATGCACACCGGACGATCTTCGTGAGCCCATAGAAGGGGGGACACCCAAACCAGCCCCTTGGGACAGAAGGGAAGATGCACCATCAGGCTCCCGCTTCTTTCCTCCTGCCGTCCCACAGTCACCCAGAACTTCTCTCAATCCAAATACTATATTTTGCTGTGTATAATGCACTTTTTTGCCCAAATTTGTTAGGGGAAAAATAAAGGATGCACATTACACATGGGTAGTACTAATTCCGTATCTATACAGATGTTTTTAATTCTTTTATTTATGCTTATGAGTTCAAAGTGTGACTCTAGAAATCAATAACGATATCCATATGCAAAATAATACCCTGGAATGGGATCATCAGTTTTGTTGAACTTACGATGAATTTGCAACAATGACGAAGAGTTCTTGGCCTTCTGTGATGCATAAATATCATAAATTTGTTACAGTACATACAATTTCTTGTACCTTGTATCTGTTTGTGTTTTATAATTATTTGTTATATAAAATTTCTTGTACTGTAATATGCTAAAAAATAAATGGTAAAACTCCTTTATAATACAAAAAACAAGTACCTAAATGTAAACAAATAAAATTTTGAATTAAAAAATTAAAAGAAAAGATTTTTTTTCCCTGAAAGTTTGGGGCAAAAATGTGGGTGCGCATTATACATGGGAGCACATTATACACAGCAAAATACAGTATATCTCTGTTGAGGTTCTGCTACCTTGTGTATCTTACCCAGTAGTGAGGATTACTGCATAGTTCTTGAAATGTATGAAATAAAAGTAAAACATTTATTCAACAAATAGTGAGTGAGGTACTAGGGATGAAACAATGAAAAAGCAAAAGTCCTGCCTTTATGGAACATACATTCTATTGGGAAAGACAGATAATTAACAAATAAGCAAATATAATTTTAGTGTGGCCGACGATATAAAGAAAAATAAAGCCAGGTAAAGGGATAGAAAATGATGAGAGGTGCTCTTTTAGATGAGTCATCTATGAAGCCCCCTGAAAAGGTGACATTTTAGTAGAGACCTGAATTAAGGGAAAGGATGCTGTTTTCTGGGAGAATGAATTTCCAGACAGAATAGGATGAAACAGCAAGGAGACTAGGGCGAAAGTGGAATGGGTGATGGGTGCGGTGCGATGAGGTCAGGGGAGACTTTGGGAGCCTGAGTGAGGACACTGTATTTTAAGTGTGAAGCAGGAGGGGGGGGGCCTGATCCAGCCTATCTTTCAAAGAACTGTCTTTGTTCTCTAGGGAGGCAAAAATGGGAACTGAGAGACCAGTTATTGAGCCCTATGGTGGTCCGTTTGGGTGCTCGTGGTGGCTTAGATACAACACTGGGGATGTTGGACTTCATCCTGAAGATTTTGGGGCCACTGACATCTTTCCGGCAAGAGCGTGACATGATTATATTTCTGCTTCAAAACAGTCGCTCAGACAGCATGGAAGATGGATCAGGAGATTAACAGTCGACAGGACTGGCTGCACAATTTGCGAGGCCCAGTGCAAAATGAAAATGTGGGACCCCTTGTTCAAAAATTAGTACAAATTTCAAGATGGCAGCAACAGAGCATTAAATCAAGTGTAGGACCCTCCTAAGCAGGGGGCCTATGAGACACTTGTCCATGAAGCCGCTGGGACATTCAGGCATGGAGGGCTTCCAGGTTTTGCCGCTTCTCCTCTTGAATGTCACCTATCGTATAAAAGGAAGAAAGAAACAGACACACAACTCTATCTTCAATAAAGGTGGAAGACATCTCAATCCCTGAAGCACAATAAGAAACAAAGCAGATGGCAGAATGGCATGTGACCTAGCTAAGAGGAGGAAAGTCAAACTCCATATTTATAGACAGTATCAAGGAAAAGAAAACCTATTGGGTACAGAAAACCTAGGAAAGACTCAGAAATGGGAGACACCAGAGACTGCAGAAAGCCAAAGTAAGGCAGAGGGCTAGTCACAGGGATTGTTTGAAACCCTGTATAAAGGAACAGTGAGACCACTCTAGGGACCCACCCACCCCCTATAACCAGCCAATCACTCCTCCTCCACCCTGCAGGAGGCTGATGTTGTGCTGGAGTTCTGGAGTTCTTAAATAAGGGAACCAGAGAGGCTCCAAAATGGGAACTCCAGAGGCCCAGGAAAATCAAGGCAGAATCCACACAGTAAGGAGTTCTCTAGGTCCTTTCCTAGTCAGCCCAGACCCCAGCAGCGGGGCTCCTACACAGGAAATGGGAGAAGGCTTCTCTGGAGAAACCAAATGAGCCCCAGAGAAAAGGCCAACAAATACTGGCATTTGGTCTTTTAGCCCGCTGACCACCTAATCAAGACACACCAGTCGACAAGCCTACCCACACACTTCCAATCAGAGACTTCCAAGAATAATCAAGTATCTGAGGAAAAACTCAAACATTAAAGAAAAAAGAATTAAAAGGGGGAGGAGAGAACTCATAGAGAAAAGAGGCAATTGTAGAAAGCAGAACAACTCAAAAAATTATAATGTATAGCCTCAGAAAGATAACAGGATATTACATCATGAGACAAAAATGCAATATTTAAAATACATATATAAGAAGAAACAGAGAACAAATTAAAAATGGTAGTCAAAATGTAGGGTTGACGATAAAGTCAATGAAATCTCCTAGAAAGTAGAATAAAAAGATAAAATGAGGGATAATAAGAGAGAATAGAAGAATAAGGAAAGTAAAGGATTCATCCAGAGGATCAAAACTGATTAGTAGGAGAAAAAGAATGAAAGAAGGAAAAGGAAGGGGAAATTGTAGCAGGCTGTCTTTTCCAAAGGTAGCTGCAACATTTCCTGTCCCACACACTATCCTAGAACTTTGCCATGCCCCCATCAAGAGATGGTGTTTAACTGGTTTACCCTTGAATCTGAAAAGGTTTTCGGACTGTCTTCACCAATGTAGTAGGGTGCCAGGCAGATTGTGTGACTTCTAAAGCTCGGTCATCCAAGGCAATGCTCCTTCTGCTTTGCTTGCTGGAAAAATTGCCCTGGGGCCCCCAAGCCACGTGTAAGCAACCACCTGATTGCATGAGGAAGCTCAAGCCAGGCCACATGGAGACATCACATAGGATACCCTGAGAAGAGAGAGAGAGGCCCAGTAAGTTCCCAGCTGTTCCAGTCCCTCTGTGCCAGCTCCAGCAAAAATCCAACTACAGTCTCATGAGAGAGAAACACCTAGCCGAGCTTTTCCCAGATCCACGAGAGGTGATAACAATGACTGTTGTGGTTTTAGGTCACTAAGTTCTGGGCGCTTTGTGACACAGCAATAGCTAACTAGATAAATAGCCTAAGAGATAAATCCTCCCCATTGAAAGATAGGAGTTGCCAGACTTAAAAAGGACCCCTGAGGGTCCAGCATAATTAATGGAAAAAAAGACCTACTCTAGGATACAACATGTGAAATTTTAAAACAGGTAAAGGAAAAATCCTAAAAAATAAAATAAAAAATAAATGGTGGGCATGAGGGTCATATAAAGCAGGAATTGTCACAGAGGAACACATATCAGTCTGACAATGAACTTCTCAAAAGTAACAACAGTTACACTTTCACAAAAGCTACAGATCAACGGATCAATGTCTTTGCATTAGACAGGATCAGCTCCGGTAACAATAAATCCCCCAATTAACACAACAGAAGTTATTTTTTGCTCACATAATAGTCCTGGATGGATGGTCACATAGTAGGAAGACGCTTGTCCTTGGGCCCCAGGCTCCGTCCACGCTGTGCCTCAGCTATACCACAGGCTCCCTCCTAGACATTGGGGGGCCCCTGAACCTCTGTGGCTGTCTAATGGAGCCTGTGGACCGCTTCTCAGAATATTTTTAAATCCATAAACCTCAGAGTAGTAAAAATCAAACCAACTGCATGAATCATATAGGTATCAAAATATAAAAAGACAATTTTTGGTATAGTAACATATATGTGTTTCTGTATGAATTCAACAGCCAACAAGACAATGCATACAAAGCATAGGTGATTTAAAGTTACATTTACTTTTTAAAGACATACCAGTATGAAGATTGACTACATTTGTGGCCTTCATACCTCTCAATACTAAAGAAAATTAAGAATTCTTGCTTGAATCATCCAGTTTTACAAACCTTTAGCCATCAATGAAAATGACTCACCTCTTAACACATATGAACTGACCAGCAATTGCAGGCAAGAATTACTGGAAAGCAGCATAGATAGCGGATTCACTAATATGAGACCATGTGACTTCACCTTTTGGTGGTTGAATGCCTCCTCTGCTAAGCATCACCCAGTTGTGTTGCATGAATATCTGTGAAAAGGAAGACTGAAATTATGTGTAATCTAGTAGCAGGTCTAACAACTGCCATGATTCGCGAGTGGTGATAGATGTAACGTTATTTGGAGATTTCTGCAACAACTGTAATGTGATATGAAAATATCTGTCATTTCTACAAGTGACAAAGCCACAGGTACTGCTAATACTATGGTGGTTGGTTATCTGCATTCATAATATAAAGAAATGCAGAATTTCAGTTCAAGCTTAGGGAAAATAAAGATATACTTTTCCCACCCAAGTTCATAGAGTCCCCTGAATTTAGGGTAGATGGACCCCAGGTTGGGACACTTGCTCTGGAGCCTTCTTGTCATATCTGCAGCCAGTCAGATAGGGAACGAACATAGGAGACTGCACAGGGGAAGTTTTTATGGGACAAGCTTGAAATTGGCATACATCGTTTCCATTCATTCCACTGGAGAGAATTTAGCCACCTGTCTGTGTTTCCCAACAAGGGAGACTGGGAAATATTACTTTATCTGTGTGCCCAGGAAGAAAAGAGCACAGATTTGGATACCCAGCTACAGTCAGCAGCGGATGTGGCCTTCCTGCCACTCACAGAACACATTCGGTCCCCTTCCAAAAGAGACAAAGCAAAGCGCCATCCAGCTTTTGCTTTCTGCTTGATGTCCAGTCCTCTAGGTGAGGTGCCGTCTTTTCCATCAAGTCTGATGGAATTTCTCTTGGTTCAAATACTTAGGAACTGTGCTCCACCCTCTAAACCTCCACACACCCAATATATGGGATAACTGTAATTAAGATTATGAAACACAGGTAGTCCGTGCTTGGCCCATAACAATGATGGAACCCTGCTGAGACTCTTGGCCTTGGCAGTGGAGGAGGTTACTTCATAGGACCCTGTATCTTCTCTCTAAGAGGAGCTCTCCATTGTCTTCTATGGCCCAAGCTCCGCCCTCTAGGAAATTTTCCCTTGTCCGTTATCTCCTGTGGCCACACCTGAAGGGGTTATTGGGAATATTCCCTTTTTGGGTGTCCCAGTGCTTTCACAGACCACCTATTGCTCATGGAAGTTTAGGGGTCCAAGTGTTTAACGATGATTTTAGGTTATTCTTGTGGTTTCCTTGGGAATTTAATTTCTTCTTTCAAATAGACTTGGGGGGGGCGGTCGGATGGCTCAGTTGGTTAGAGCATGAGCTCTCAACAACAAGGTTGCCAGTTCAATTCCCATGATGGGATGGTGGGCTGCGCCCCCTGCAACTAAAGCTTGAAAATGACAACTGGACAGGGAGCTGAGCTGCGCCCTCCTCAACTAGAGTGAAGGACAACGACTTGGAGCTGATGGGCCCCAGAGAAACACACTGTTCCCCAATATTCCCTAATAAAATTTTTTTAAAATATACATTTCTGATCTATTTGCTTCCCTTTGGTTACATGGACCAATAACCACATCCAAAATTTCCTAGTCCTGGCTCTTAAATTTGTTTGTTTTCTGCTTCTTTGGCTCCATGTCAATCTCTATATATCAAATTAATATCAGCTACTGTAAAACCATCTGTAGCAAGAGGCTTATTAGACAATGTCTTTAGTCTGATCTTGCTACAGAGATGAGTTCCTTTGTTTAACTGAGATCAAGACTCCTTCAGTCTCATCACCTCCTCTGTGGGATCCAGAAATGGTTCCTTCAACCCTTAATTTCTACTTGCAAATAGCCCAGTGCTTTCCTGAGCTCATCTCTTCCTGGTTAAGTGAAGTAAGTATCCGAAAATAAACCCTGCCTGCCTTCCAACCTCTTCCACTATAGGCACGGTCTCCACAGGATAATATATTATCTCTGGAATCAGTTTTACTGAATGCTTTTGTTCCAGCATAACAGGTCTCTCCAGCTCTCCACACATTATATCTCTTTCCTCACCACCTACCCCTGGCCAATGCCACTTATTTCAGTTTTTAGTTTAGTTCACTCCAATCCTAGAATCAATTTCTGTACTAGTTAGTATAGGTACCTGCATAACAGGTAGGCCCTAAAATTTCACTGGCTTAAACAATAATTGTTTATTTTAAGCTCACATAACATTCGTGGGTGGGTTGTTCAGGGCAGAAGAGTTCTGGATGTGGTTGTTCAGAGACATATTCTTTTCATCTCATGGCTCTGTAAACTCCTAGAATTTTATTTTCATTGTCTTCATCCATCTGGCCAGAAGGGGGAAAGCATGGAAGAGTGTGTATAGGAGGGTTTGAATGGCCTAAGTTTGAAATTTTAATTTCCATTAAAGGGAACTTAATCACTTGGCCAAACTTTACTGCAAAAAAGGCTGGAAAATGTAGTCTTTGTGCCCAAGATTTTAGTGGACAGCAAGTAGTCTCTGCCATGGTTGTTTTCAACATAGGCTTCTAAAGCCAGTCAGTTTATGAATGGTAAAAGACATTTCAGACATATAAAATCTCAAAAATACATCTTCAAATGACCCTTTCTAAGAAAGCTACTACAGGATGTGCTCCATCAAAAAGAGGAATTAAACCAAAAAAGAAAACAGCATGGGATCCAGAAAACAGGGAGCAATTGTATAGATCTAAGACAGCCTTTAGTGCATCTTACAGCAGAAGTTTGGAGGGCTCCAGGAGAGCTCTCTTCAGGAAAAAGGAAAAGTGGAGCTAATATATTATATAACAGTGTGACAGACTGGAAAATTGTAATAAGGTACATCTTGTAGAAAGTTGTTGAAGGATAGGGAGAATATAGAATATCAAAACGAAATGTTCTAAAATGAAATTTAGGAAAATAAATTATTTTTACAATAAAAGAGACTTAATCATAAAACACTATTTAGGTCAGGAGTGAGCAATATTGACATAATCATAAAATTAAAAACAATGATGATGGAATTAACCAAAAATTGAGATGTAATTAGAAGGAGAAGGGGTATAAGTGAAATAAATTCCTCATAATAAGATACATATCAGTCAGGATGGACTAAGTAATGACCCCAAAATCTAAATGGCATAGTATAATAGAAGCTTATGTCTTATTCATGCTGCACTTCTCCGGTAGGTTGCCAGGGGTTCATTCAGGCACTCAGTCAGAAGTTTTATACCAACTTGTAGGTACACCATCTGGAACACGTGGTATCCTCAATCCCATGATAAGGCAGAGAGACTAGAGAAGCATGTTTGAGCTTTTGCTTCTTCAGAAGTGATACTCATCACTTCCTTTTACAATTTCACTGGGCCAGAAACGGTCACATGTCCCTGTCTGACCCGAAGAAGGCTCAGAAGTACAGTCTTCCATGTGCTCTGTAGGGGAGGAGAATGTTCACCAGGGGAAGTTGACAAAACCATGTAAAGTGAATGCATCAAGAGACAGCATTATGCATATTACTTGAAAATATGGAAATGGCTACCAAAACATGTTAAAAAGCTAAAAGAGAAAAGCAAAGAAGTTTGAGAAGTGTGCCTCTGGTGAGCCTGGCCAGTAGCCAGCAGGGGGGAGTGAATCAGGGGGAGGCAGAGGAGACTGCTGGGTTGTATTGTAAGCTTTTTAACATTGTTTGACTTTTTAAACTCTCTGCATGTATTGTTTTATTAAATTATATACAACTTATTTTTTTAAGTTGCTTGAAAAATAAAGACTGGAGCCAGGGAGAGTGTCACAAACACATCCTCAGTCACCCCATCTGGAATCATAACTGAGGTCAGGGTTAGACAACTGGTCAGCAGTTTGCTGAACCTCATCCCCCCTGAGTGCTCCAAGGCCATGAACTTGCCTTGGTTCCGCTCCTTCCCTGAGTCTCTCTCAGAAGTGAATCTGCTTAGAGAACCCAGGCTCTGTCTTACAGTCTCTTAGCCCTTCACAGGCGGCATCTCACTGTTACTAATGTTTTCTTTCCATTCCTTAGTCCAAAGATTTTTCTTCCCCTTGTGAAGATGAGTGCAAAATACCAATTGAAAAGCTCTCACTCTTGTTCTTATTTATTAGTAAAACCCCACTGGTTCAAGGCTTTTCAACTTTCCCTGATAATTTCTTCTCTTCAACTTTCTTTTTGGAAACTTAAGTTAGGTATCTGACCTATGACGAATTTCTATTGCTCCCTGTTTGTCCTTGTTACACAGGCTTCTTACGTCCTTTATAAATGGCCTGTTGACACCAAGGCATTCCGGGAGACTCCCCATGCCGGTCCTTTGGATGTCTCTTCCTTCCCCTTTTCCACACAATGGCCAGAGAAGGCATTGATGAAGTGAATTTCAGCATGGCACCCTTAACAACTCCCTTTTGTCTTGTTAACAAAATAGCCTTTTCCAATCTGTCCCCTCCCCTTTTCCACCACCCCCACACTCCCCATGCTCCAGCCACACCCTTCTACTTGCTGTTTTCCAGGACCTGCTAGGAATCTTGGGCCTCCATCTTGGCTCCCACCAGACTCCTCCCTTCCTGGAATGCACTTCGCCTGCTGGGTGCCTCTCACTCAGATTAGGAAACTTTCCCAGATTCCTGGCAGAGGTGGAGGAAGGGAAAGAGGCCTGTAGGAATGGGTAGTGTGAGTACAACACCCACTTAGTAATTCTAATATTGGGAAAGTCACTCAACTTCTCAGAGCCTAGTTTCTCAGCTGAAATATTAGGGTTGGTCTGGATTATCTTTAGCTTCTGCTTCAGGTCTAATACTAGCCATCTCCAGGCGCCTGCCATGAAAATTATACTGAGTTGTGCTTTAGCTTATAAGAATACAGATTCTGGATCTAGAGCCAAACAGCCTGAGTTCAAACCCCAGCTCTATCACTTACTAGCTGTGTGAACTTGAACAAATTACTAAACCTCTCTGTGCCTCATTTTCTTACTATTTAATGGGAGATAGCAATAGTAATTGTCATAAGATTGTTGTGAAAATTAAGTGATACATGTATTATACATATGACTATACTGTGATAGATAGGAAGTGCTCTATAACAGCTGTAATACACTCTTACTAATTATTATCATTAGTCTCCACTACCACACTCAGCAATTTGAGGAACAGGGCCAAATCCCCTTTCTCGCTAAATCCTTAATGCCTAAGACTTTGCCCCGCATATATTAAAAACTCAATAATTTTTTTTTTCCCCAAAGAAAGAAGGAGATAATTGGATCAACTGCAACTCTACTATTTGAGTTACGTTTCAAGAGCTTTGCCCAACCTTGTCGAACTGTCTTTCCTTTCAGGAAATCACTCAACCAAATCATGTTTGGCTTTTCACTCAACATTTGGAAGACTTGAGGAGGGTTGTTTTAAGCTTGTACCGGCCATTTCCTGGCTCTGAGACCTCTACAGGTGTAATATTCTGTGAATTTAAGAGGCCAAAGAAAACGGCATCCCTGGTGGACTGGGAGTGGTTGAACATCCAGGAGGCCAAGCAATGCACCCTCTATGGGGAGACCCAGGGAGACTGGTCCTTCCTGAAATGTACAAAAGGCCCCATTGCTTCTTCACTCCAAGCCACTACCTGGAGATGGGGGACACCAGGGAGAGGTGGGGAGGGAAGAGTCCTTACACTCCCATGGGCATCCTGGAAAGCGTTATTCAGGCAGAGGTGGTAAAAGCTGCAGCTAGCTGCTAAGGGCCTTAGAAGTCCAGGACAGAACCAAAGAGAATGAGTGACAAGGGGGAGAGAGCAGAGCTGGAAAGTTGGTCAGAGAGGATCCAGGGAAAGCACGGAGAATGGGGAGGTCTCAGGAAAGGCTGGGGATTAGGTGAGTAATCCAGGATGAGACAGGTATCTCTGCCCATTGTATCTGCTGCAGGTTATTTAATAAAGAGCTACCAAAGTGACTGCAATTTCATTGCTAATGTACCAGTGCCTCACAGTTCTGTGTCTTAAACCTCCTTGCTGGGGCTCCGGAGGCCTCTATCACCCCTGCCTCCCCAGCCCAGTGTCCCCCAGCAGCCACTGGGGTGCAGCGTCTCATTTTGCAAGAATGCCATCCATTTATCAAAGGACAGGATTAGCCCCCTCCCCCACATTCAGAAGGCAGAATCTTGTTTCTAATTTCAATTTAGCAACAGCTTCGGTTATTAACCTACTGAAATATCCTCCAGGGTCTCCCTCTCACACCACGCTGCTTCCCCCATGTTTTCCCAACATTCATTCCTGATTCTCTTTTTCTCTAGGGCTGTGAAACTTAAAATTTTTTCCATCTTCCGATCTTTATATGTGGATAAAAGAAATCCCTTTTCCCATTCCTATCTGAGGCAGGATAGGGGTGCAGGGGCATTCATGGTGAGCAGAGGGGCTGAGGGGACGCTCTCCAGGACAGAGGGGAGGACTGAGATGCCACTTTTGATGAGACATCAGGAAGGCAAGGAGGGAGGTGGAAGAAACTTTGAACTAGGAGTCAGGAAACCTGGGGCCAAGACCTCATTCTGTCACTCACTCAACCTTTGACCTTGGGAAAGTCAACTTCTCTCTGGACCTCATTTTTCCTGTCTGAAAGGAGAGGGATGGATAAGAACCAGGAGTTCAAGGACTTAGGAAACTCCAAGGGCAGTGGGCCACCCAGATGAGTGCATCCGTTTATATAAGATAATGAGGAGTGGCAGGTAAATATGTCCAACTAAAGGCATTCAAATTTTTGAAAATCAAGATTTTGCCAACCACAATAAGATCTGCTGGACAAATTAGGCCCAAGAATCACCAGTTTTGTAGCCTCTGGATAATCCTCTGAGGTCCCTTTCCACTGTAACATCCTACGAAATAATTGTCAACACAAACAGGACCCATCTTAAAAGTGCACTAAGTAAATATGGCATGAATTCAGGAAATGGGTCTCCTGCCCACCGTACCTTCAACCCTGACGTACAACTGATTTACTCTCTGAAATGCCTTGGAAAAAAGGGGTTGGGTTAAAATATGTCCACAAATTATTTGACACTCCTCCCTTCAAAAGGCAAAACCTAATTTCCCTCCCTTTGTGACTGGTTTGGGCTTAGGGACTTGCTTCTAACAAATAGCAAGTGACTTCTGAGACTAAGTCATAAAAGGCATCCTGGCTTCCTCTTCTTCCTCCTTCTCCTTCTCCGCCCCCTCATCCTTCTTCTTCTCTCTCTCCCTCTCTCCTATCACTCTTTCTGGGGGAAGCCAGCTGCCATGTCATGAGGACACAAAAGCAACCCTGTGGAGAGGCCCATGTAGTGAGGAATTGAGGCCTTCTGCCAGCAGCCATGTGAGGGAGCCATCTTGGTAGTGGGTCCTCCAGCCTCAGGCGAGCCTTCAGATAGCTGTAGCCCTGGCCAACCTCTTGACTGCCCCTTCAGCCAGAAGGAGCCAGCCGAGTTACCCAAATGCCGAACTCACAGAAACTGTGATATAATAACTATTGGTTGTTTTAAGCTGAAAGTTTGGGGGTAATTTGTTATACAGCAATAGATAATAAATACCTTAAGAAAAACAACTCCCATTCCACAGTGAAAGACAAGACAAAAATCCACATTTCTAGGGAGAGCAAACGATCACAAGTAGGAACCAAAAAAATTAGGAGAAAAGGGGAAAGGCATACTACATGAGCTGAAGACAAGCTTTGCTGGCTTTTTCATTTGCTCTAAACCAACGTTAGAATTATCCTAAGTAAATTAACTATTAAAAACTAGGTGATGAGCTGTATTATAAATCGTAACAACTCCACCTAACTTAGACTGCCTGCTAGGCTCCTTAACTTAGATATTCCACTGTCACCTCAACCTTAACCTGTCTCATTTTCAGCCCAGCCTTTCCCCCCCCCTCAGTCTCCATGCATCTAGGGCCTAAGGCAAAGAGTGAGCCACCTCAAGCTCCAACTTCACCACTAACTGTAGATTTCACCTGAACTATTTCACCAGTTTAATGGCAGCAAAGAAACCAGGGAGCGAAGTGTTTCTCTAAATTCTCAAGAGTACTGCTATTTCTTCAAACGTATGCGTAACTGTCTTCCCACGTGTTCTGATTATCTACTACTATGTAACAAGCCACCCTAAGACTCAGAGGTTTGAAACAACAACAATCATTTATTTTGCTCATGAATCTGCCGTTTTCATGAGCCTCACAAGGACAGCTCCTCTCCGCTTCACAATATCTGGGCTCCCCTCTGGGATGATGAGTCCTATGGCTGGAGGCTGGACAGCTGCAGGCTGGCCTGCGCTGGTGTGCTGACCCTGGCTTGTACCAGTCTGCAACAGCCATTTCATAAATATTTATAAATTTTTGCAAACCAGTGGTTGTACCATTAGTAGCTTGACATTGCCCAGAAATCATCAACCACTATAAACCAGGGCACTGTTTTTCCAGAGAGCAGGTCAACAGCATACCACCATTGTTGCAGGGATCCAGCTTTCTCTGTCTGCCCGCGCCACATGGCTAGCTTGGGCTTCCTCACAGCATGGAAGTCTCGGGGTAGAGGCTTCTTACAGGGTGGTTGGCTGCCCCAGAGCAGTACTGCAAAAAATCTAATCAGAAGCTACACAGGGCTTTTTATGACCTAGCCTCAGAAATCCCAGAATGTCATTCTCTCACACTGTATTGGTTATGCAAATCACTGCTACCAAGCAGATTCAAGGAAAGAGATTGGGCTCCACCTCTCAGTGGGAGGAGCAGGAAAGAGGGTGTGGCCGTCTTTAATCTATAGTAGCACAGTAAGGGAGGCTGTGGTGTAGCAGAGGCTATTGGGCTGGATGTCGAAGAGTCAAGTCCAACCCCTTACCTTGACTTATTCCTACATGTGTGCCTTCAGCAAGTCATTTAATTTACTTGGACTTCCTGTCCTTCATGTGTTAAACAAACAAAAGGAAAAAAAAGGAGTGGCAATGACCTTTATCCTGTCTACTTCTCAGGGTTATCATTAGGAGCAAGTAAGATCATTTTAAGTACCTTTATGTAATTTAGTACCATCAAGAGTCAAGGCTTTGTTGCAATTGTTTTTCATATAAGTGCTTTAACTAGGGTGACCCTATAATTCATAGTCCAAACCAGGACACTTTGCAGAGTGACAGGGAGTGCTATTAAAAATTATGCAACAGGTGGAATCAGGACTGACCCCAGCAAACAGCTTGCATGGTCACCCAGCCATAATAAATGTGCCAGTTTTCAGAGAAGAAACTGAGTAATGGAAACTGGGCCAAGTTACCCAACGGTGAGCATTTAATGGGGAAAATATAAGGAAACATCCTGGGAAGGATTTAGAAAGTCAGAGATATAGCTAAAAAATATTTAATGGAATAAAGCAGACTGTATAAAGTAAAAATGGAATTAAAAAAATCTTTTTCTCTTCTAGTTCAAATCATTTCTCCATTCCCAATGTCAAGAAGACTATTCAGGTCTCCCATTCAACTCCCAACTGGTGTTCTAGCCTCCAGAGTCTCACCTCTATCCCGTCTTTTCTCCACTGTGTTGCCCTCCCCCAGAGAATTCTATCGAGAATGCACAATGTTTTGTATCATTCGCTGACATAAACCCTTTGATGGCCATTTATCACATACAAAAGATATTAACTCCAAGCAGGGAACAAACTCGCTGTGGTCTGGCCCTTCTCCTACCTGTGTCTCCAGCCTCCTTTCCTGCACCCTCTGATCTCACACTTTATTTATATTCTAGGAATTCCAAAAAACTATTATGTCTTGGCATGAGGTTTATACTGTGATGCTTCTCTCTGACATCCTTTCAGCCTGGAATGTTCTCTCCTGTTTCCTTTGCCTCTGCAGCCACTCCAGGGTCATCTCCTCAAGGAGGCCTTTCTAGATGCCCAAGGCCAGGGTCAGCGCCCTCCCCTCTAAGCCCAGAGTTGTGCTCACCAACTATCCTGAGTCCACCTCTGGCCTTAGAATACTGGAAGGTTAAGGGCACAGACTTGGGGCCAGACTGCCTGGGTTCTAATTCCAACTGATCTTGGGTAAATTACTTAATCTGTGCCTCAATTTCCCTATCTGTAAAATGGATTGAACAGGACTCACCTCTTGAGATTGTTATGAAGATTAACTGTGTTCATGCATATATCACTTAATACAGTGCCTGGCAGATAGAAAGTACTCAAATAGCAGTTTTCCTCTTCTGATGGGGCCTGCGTCTGGCACCCAAGAGCAGTGACTGGGTCTGATTCACATCTGTATCCCTGGGGGGTCTTAATAAGTATTGGTTGAGATGAACCAAGTTTAGGAGCTCTTGGAGACCCTCAGGCAGACTCGCTTCTCCAGGGTGAAATGACTAGAAGTCAGAAGGGGGCAAGAAGACTAAAGAAGAATAAGAAGGAGGAGAAGGAGAAGGAGAAGGAGAAGAAGAAAGACTAGAAGTTGGAGAGTGGACTATAATAAAGAGACATTGAAACTTCATTTTCAGCTGGGAATGGGTTGGCTGCCGTGAGGAAAATGGCCTACCCTTTGCACAAAGGCACGCTCCTCCTCCTTCAAAATCCCTAGGAAAACTCAGCTTCGGCCTCCCTGGCTCTGCTGCCCCTGCCTGTTCTGTTTTTCCTACTCCCTGCCCTGCTGCCTAGGTGGCTCCTTCCTGCAGTGGGCAGCCTCTGACACCCAACCTCCAGAACCACACATGAGCTGAACCATGTGGGAAGACAAACAAAATTTATAAAGCAGCTTGTATTTGTTTTCTCACTCCAAGTCAGGGGGTTGCAGGTTTTCCCTCAAATTTCAACTTTCCTTTTCCTGGCCTCACATTTCTAAATATACCCAAATGAAGATTTTATGAGCAAACCAAGTTATACATAAAGCATTTTTACATTCCTACACTGACAAAGTGATTTAACTTTGGAAAGGGCTCTTAAAGTCTCAGTATTACATATGCTTCAAAATTTCCTCAAATTTCCACTTAAAAAAAAAGAAGGATTTTGAACAGCTCCAGAATTCCCAGACATTTTCCTGCTCTGGGCTGACCCTTCAGTAGCAAGCTGTGTCCACGAAGCAGCCTGTTCCAGGAAGAGCACTCTGGAGCTGACAAGGCTGAGGCGTCACCCTGTCCTTTGTGTCCAGACACCAACAGCTCCACCCCCACCCCCTCTGCCCACCCTCTGCTGCCCGGCACCAGGAGAAGAGGGCATAAACAGCTGGAGTCACCTCTGCAGCGTCAAGCTACCAGAGGCCAACCATCTGGGCAGCTGCCAAGGGCTCCAGCCATTCTAGTGACATGAATGCCCTCTCTCTCCCCAGACCACTTGGCAAATAACTGACTGCCTTATGGGGAAATGACACCCAATAAAGTGCTTCAATGGGTCAAGGAAGAGCAGGAGAGAAGCCAGTGGCCCCATCAGGGTCCTATCCAAACAGCTCTTAACACCAGGGGTGGAGCCAGAATTAGAGGGTGATGGCTAGTCTTGATCTCACAATAGATACAGTCAGAACTACCAGCAGGAATTTGGGCTTAAACTTCCTGATAATTAGTCAGTAGGTGAAGTGACAACCAATAGCTTAGGGGATAGAAGTTTATATAATAGGCACCTACTGTGATTTTAGCACAAAAGCTAGTCTGACCTGAAGGCTCAGAGCTCTAGAGTCGCTCAATCCTGGGTTTTAATCACAACTATCCTACTTACTGGCTGTGTCCTTTGGTAAATTTCCTATTCTCTCTAGGCCTCAGCATCCTCACCTGTAAAATGGGGATAATAATAATAGTGCCCACACAGTGGATTTACTATGAGGATTAAATACAAAAAGGCTCAATATAGAGCTTGACGTATAATAAATTCTCAGTAAATATTACAACCACTATTGCTATTCCCAAGGTTTGTGATCCCTTGGAATGAGACCAGTCTCTAAGCCAGCACCTGCCTTTCCACCACATGACCTAGCTCCTTCGTGAAGGCAGGTGTCCGAAGTTCACTTCACCTGACAAACTCAAGAAACTCATGCAGACC
Source organism: Rhinolophus sinicus (assembly GCF_036562045.2). Taxonomy (NCBI): domain Eukaryota; kingdom Metazoa; phylum Chordata; class Mammalia; order Chiroptera; family Rhinolophidae; genus Rhinolophus; species Rhinolophus sinicus. The sequence goes on from NC_133755.1 coordinate 88,842,429, forward strand.
TTCCAGCTGGCTACCCCCACCCCCATCTAGGACCCCAAGTCTCACCAGTGACCACCCTGTCTTCTTGCCCCATCCCACCCCAGCTCAGAAAGTGAGAATTCTGGCCAAGACCCCAGAGACATAGCCACAACTCCCCAATTCCAGGAAAGGGGGCTCCACCAAGGCAGAGCAGTAATGCGATGGAAGATTTGGGCTAATCCCGAGCCAAATGAGGGTCTAATTCGTGCTGTAAAAATCTGTCATCTGCTAGTTAACAGTTCCTCTGGCCCTGAGCTTGGGGGGTGGGGGAGGACTCTGCTTGCAGGAGCATTTGGACCTGTACCTAGGGTGTTGTTTTTCTCCTTTTTCCTTGTTTTTTCGTTTTTGGAATGTGAATATAAACTTTATGGAGGGGCCTGGTCTCTGTTCCCACTGGGTGCTAATAGCCCGCAGCTGAAAGCAGAGGTGCAGAGGAAAACGGGGAGGTGGAGTCGCCCAGAAGGCTTGGGGAACCAGGAGGGGCGGTGGAAGGATATTTAATATTGAATTTGCTTTTTTTTTTTAATGTGGAAACTTTTAGACACAAACCGGCCCCTGTGTTTAAGTCATTAAAACATCTTTAAGCATTTTCTGGTTTGAGTTTGCTCTGCAGCCGTCCTGGTTCCTGGAATGTATTTTATTTTTCTTTTAAGTCGGTGAAAGCAGAAGGAGAAGGGGGGTGGCGGGGGGAAAGTGTATTTCCAACAGATTTTTCTTTTTCTTGTTCCTGGGGTGGGGAAGAGGGCGGAGAAGGAGAGAACAGGGCTCCCAGTGTCTGATCATTAATCCCCAGGAAGCCGGATCGGCCTTTTATGGCCCGTGCACTTGCTGACACGATCTACAGATACACATGCTCCGTTCGCGTCAGGGGCGTCGCCCGCCCTCCGGAGGACGAGAGAATCGCTACACGCTAGGTTTCAAGTCACCCGGGCCTTGGGGGCGCTCCGAGCAAGACCGGGTGGTGGGGGGCATCAGGACATGGCGCAGTGGTCAGGCCAGGGCGCCGCGCGAGGCAGATCGGGGTCCCGGGGGTCCCGCGGCCCAGTAAAGGGACCTGTCCTCCTCTCCGCCCAGCGCAATGCGGGATCTCACCGGCTTCCGTTTGACACCCAAGCCCTGAGTTTACCTCCGCTGCCTGGGCTGACGCCTCACGTGGCGGGGACGGTGACTAATGCTACCATCCGCGGCTGGGGACAGAATGCGTACGTGGCGCTAGAGGAGACGCCCCGCAACACTGCGCTGGTTCCCTTGGCCTCAGGGCAAAACTCTAAGCTCTAGCAAAGATGACCCTGGCTTCTGAAAGGAGGAGACCCAGAATCAGGATTCTTGGGTCGCCAGACCTGAGCCCGGCCTCGCAGCCAGGAGACTGGCTCCATGTATCCGCACAGAAACTGCCCTTTCAGCGGAGATGCACAGGCCAGGGAGGGTGGCTGGGACTTAACTGGGGTCTCCAGGCCACATCTCCCAAGTAGGACAGTGACCATGGCACTACTCCATCCTCGTGACTGGGCCAGAGGATTAGCAGCCCGAGGACGGAACCCTACACGGCACGCAGCGGGTGCCCAATAAGTTGCCTCCGTGGGCGTCAGAATCTCGTGGCCCCCTCAGTCCCAGCCCGACTCCCCCCTCTTCTGGGAATCCGTGCTGAATCTCTGTGTTCCTATTTGGACAATGGGGTGAGAGGAATGGTCAGTTTTCAGAAAGGGCGTGTTTTTTCACAAGTTTGGAAAATAGGACGGAGGTGCACCTAAGAGCCGCAAATTGGGTTGGCGGGAGGGAGTGAGTGATGTTGGGGGTTGGGGGGAGAGAGAGAGAGAGAGAGAGAATGTCTTAGGGAAACTCTTCATCTGGGAAAGTGCTCTTGTAAGGTGATCCGCCTCCTACCAGTGGCAAAGAAACCACTGGGCGCAGATGGCCAGTCTACCTGCTCCCGAAAGGACCTGCCCCACTGCAGTCCTCCTTGACTTTCAGGCAGGCAGACTTGAAAGACTAGCCTCAAACTGGATTCATTCCTCCTTCACCACATGCAGTCTTTCAGGGTGCTTCAGTGAGCCAAAGAGCCAGACCTCGTACGTGCAGGGCAGACAGACAGGAGCCTGAGCGGTCCCAGGCCGTGCGCAGTGGATTCCTCGACTAAGGCCTCTGGCCCCTGATGGACGCTATTCGCAGGACCCAGCGCGCCCGCCCGCTGCGCGCCGTCGGCCCTCCCGGAAGGGAGTTCCAGCCGCCCCTCGGGACACAGTTCTATCCTGCAAACGGGCAGGCCCTGGCAGTAATTTAGCTCTGAAAATTGGTGCCACAGAACAGCTGAGAGCTGGCAAGGCCGGCGCCCCCGCGGGTCAGTTTCTGTCAGTCCGCATTAAGATATGCAAAGCCGAGGCCCCGCGCAGCCGCTGTCGCCTCTTCGCCCAGTGCGTAATTGGTGTCAACTGTTTGATTGCGATAATTGCTACTGTCTCGGGAAGTGGCTTCCAAGCCCAATGGGACAGAGCTTTGTCTGCAGGGGACTGGTCCGGCATCTTGCCCCTGGGCGCCTCTCCGACCCCTCGTTCTTCCGCCTACTGCTCCAGGAGACCTACAGGCCTGGGACTCCGGTGGGACTCCCCATTCCTCGCTCCCTCTCCCTGAGGGAGGAATGAGGAAGAGAGACATCGGCCCTCCTTTCCCCACCAACACAAACTACCTCTCCTCCTGGAGGGAGTTAAAACAGATAGGCTTAGGCCTGCATGATTCACCCCACAGCTCATATTTCCGGCACCATAATAGTTACAATAGCAATTAGCTTTGTGCCACTATCTTGGCTGACCCTTACCAAAGCCTGTGAAGTCGGAATTATTAAATCCTATTTCAGAGATGAGAAAACTGAGACTTAGAGGGGTTAGGTCACATACCCTCTGTTATATATCTCGTAAGAGGCAGAGTCAGCAGAGATGCTAGAACTTGGTTCCTCAAAGCCCTACCCGGCTTTCCCATCCAACAGATGAAGAGGCTGGGTAGCCCTGCGAATTAGGGAATTTGTACTTCATGCACTAGGCACTCTGACAGTGGGTCTTTGGGGCTATGGAGACAGGGCCATTTGGGGGGAACCATGCTAACCTTCCCAGCCTCCTACCATTTCTTAAGGCCTTGGAAAAGGAAAGTGACCATCCAGAGCATCTTGTAATGGAGCTGGGCTTCTAGAGAAGGATTTTTCAAATTTGGGCTGGACAGTTCTTCATTGCAGGGCTGTTCTGTGTATTATAGGACATTTAACAGCATCCCTGGCCTCTATCCACTGGATACAGGTATCTCACACACACACACACACACACACACACACACACACACACACCCTCAGTTCAATTCATTATAGACCAATTTCCATATTACCTGACGCTGTACAAGAAAGACACTAGGCCTGGGTATGTAGGGGCCGCAGAGACCATTAAAGAACCCTCCTGCTTTCCAAGCTTCGCTTGGTGGTTCAGCACATGGAGTTTGCAGCCAGACTGCCTGGGTTTGAATCTCAACTGCCATTTACTAAGCAAGTGAATATCTGTGCCTCAGTTCCACCATCTGTCAAGTGGAGGCAATACTAGTAACTACTTCATAAGCTTATGATGAGGATTAAATGAGCTAAAGTTCAAAAGCGTTTAGAACAGGCCTGGGTAAGCACTCAATAAGTGTTTGATAAATAAAATAAATAGAAATAAAGCCCTTACTGTTTATGGAGGAGTAGGGGATTGGGGGAAGGATTTTTCAGTACCTGCAAATGAGTGCAGCATGGGGCAGAATCAGGTAAGGGACAACCAGAGACAGGACTGTGCCTGGGAGACAGAGGGCGTCTTGGAGCAGTGAGGAGGCCAGGTCTTCAGACAGAAGAGATTCAGGGCCTAGGGTCCACTAGCTCTAGGAGTTCCACCTTGCTAGGTCACGAAGACAAAGCATGAGCAGGAAAGGTCAGCTTCTGAGGGCAGCCTGCTTTAAAGCCTAAATGAAGACCCTCCCTTCCTCCAGGAGGTCCTCTCTGACCCCTTGACTATTTCAAAATGATCCCTATCCTCTGATGTCTGCAACATGGCTTGTTCTACTCATTGGATGTGTAATTACATTAGGCCTTTATGTTCATTCTTAGTTACCTACTTTGTGTCAGGAATATGAAGGACTTTATATTTATCATTATATTTCAAAATGATCATACCCTTTATTGCTAGTATTATTATATGTATTATGCACCAGACTATTTGCTAACCACTTATGTGCATTGTTTCATTTAATCCTTACACAACTCTGCATGTCCCTAGTGTAGAGGTTAAGAGCATGAGCTTTGGGGTTGAATCCAGCTCTGCCTCTTACCAGTGATGTAAACCGGATGTATGCAACCCCTCTAAGCCTCAGTTTCCTCATCTATAAAATGGGCTTAATAAAACCTACCTTCCAAGATGGTTGTGAGCTAATGGATTTGAAGTACTAAACACAATGCCTAGGGCATAGTATAGGTACTATTAGAAACTTTCTAGGTTCTTCACATTTATTAAACAATGACAATGCTGCTGCTGACTGTATTGCTATTTGCTTGTTTTCCTAACTTGCCTTTGGATCAATGGTTTCTGGAATATGGGACTGTGAATGTGCAAACCCCAGTGAAGAACCCAGGTGGGGTGGGAGGGGGGAGTGGGAGCAGTCTGTCTTGGGTGCAGGCAACAAAAGGGTTCGTTGTCTGTAGAGAACTTTAAAACAATAATAAAACTGCCTAGATGTCAATCTGCTTTTTTCTTATCACCATGCACCAGAAATTCTGTTAGTGATAAAATACTCCTACCTGGAAAAAAAAAAAAATCTGTCCTGCTATATTCTAATTACTAAACTGTGGTTACTGTTGAGTTTCAATAATGTATACATGAGCTTCAAATGAGTGTGATTCTGTTACTTATCCTTTCATAAATATTGTACACTATATGGTAGTTCATTTCAAGAACTCTCTTGTATCCAGTCATCTGGGAACACACAGGACCCCGCTACACTCTTCATTTGGAGAGTAAGTTTGTAACAACCCAAAGTCATGAGATCTGGCTTCACACAGTTCGAGTCTCAAGTCCTGCAGTTCTACACCTCCCTGCCTTTAAACAGTAGATTCAAAAATAAACAAGGGAGCACAGGGATCGCACAGACAAAGTAGCCGGCTCAAGCTCCTTCAATCCCATCATTCTCTATGCAAATCACCCTCTGACACTTGCAGAGTTCACTCTTTGGGGAGCTTTTCTTCACATATTTCCTTCCTCCACCCCTCCAAAAACCATTAGCATAATTTAAAGTATAATCAATTACTTTTGTCTTTTCTGTACTTTAATATTCGTTGCATGTATTATTTATTTACTGGTATAATTATACAAGGTTTAATAAAAGAACATTTTTCACTGTCTGATTTTCTTTTCTGGCCATTATTATTATTTGTTATTTATTATTTATTATTATGGCAATAATTTTATCATATGGGACATGTTAAAAGTGGTTCACTCAGGGTATCTAATTAGGTACCCCACTGGTCTGGAAAGGGCACCCCACAAGGCTACCACTAGCCAGACCCTCATGGCTGCCCACCAGACCTCTCCTACTCCTGGGGGCTGGCTTTCCCAGAGCTCCTTCCTCGCTAGGCCCCTCCCAGGGCAGCCCCACCCCCTGCTCCTCCTGCCTGTCCTCTAAGTCTAGTCTCAACTGCGACTGGGTAGGGAAGGCTCTCAGAGGAGCTAATGCGTATATGACCTCGTATATGACCTCAGGGGCAGGCACTCTTCAACAGAGGCCACAGCCTCCTGGCAGGACCTGAGAAAACATTCTGTTCAGATCCTCGGCATATTGGGGAAACTGGAGCCGAAAGAGACTTGGTGCCCAGCTTGAGGTCACCCAGCTCGTTCATGTGTCAGGGCAGAACTAGAACTCAGCATTCCTGGCCTCCAGGTTGATGCCTTTCCCTGACACCACTCAGCCAGAGCCTAACAAGGCGGGACTTTAGTCATCAGAGGCAGGCCACAGTGGATGCTCTTATTGGCCAGGAGGGCCATCCTGGAGCCCCTTTCTGAGACCAGAATAGCCAAATGCTCCTCCCCACCCTGTTTCTCCCTCCTTGTTCCCCCAGCGGGAGCTGAGAACAAGGCCAGGTGTGTGATGGAATTCTCTAGAAGGGGGTTCATGGGACCTGCAGCCCGGAGGCACTGGCCTTTCCTTGAGGAGCTGGGATTGGCATCAACTCAGACTTTACCACCGACCCTTGGCCTGGACTAAGGAGGGGTGGAGTGGGGGGGAAAGGATCTTGTGACCCAGCAAGGTGAGACTGCCCCTGTTCTTCAGGAAAAGGACAATCTGGGGTCCCTTCTAGGCAAAGACTCTCAGCATCTGTGAGTTCCACTTCCAGGAAGCCCCCTCCCTCCTCCCACTGGCTCTGCTGCTGCTGAGACGGCTGCTGCTCCCATTTCTACCAGCACCAGATCCATTAATAGCATCAATTTTATTTGCACCAGCCCTGGCTCCCTCCCCACTCCCCGGGGGCACTCGATCCAGAATGCCAGACCCTGCTTCCTTTTCTCCTGGAACACGCTGACTCCTTCCCTTGGGCGCCAGGGGAGTTGGCAGGATAATAACCTGTGAGAGGAAAACTCTCTTTCTCCCTGCCTTCTAATCTACACCGCTCACCAAATTAGAAAAGGCATCAGAAGCCCGTTGGGCCAGGGATGTCATGCCATTAACCCTGGGCTGCCTCCTGCTGGTGTAGGCGACTAGGGAAGATGTTTCAGCCCCCTAACCCTTTCCAGCCCCTAGCCTGTAAGCAGGAGTGGAACCCACCCCCACCTCCAACTCCCCACCCCCATCAGTGCCATGAAACCCTTACCCACCCCTCTGACTGGCTCCCACCCCCACTCTCTTTATCCTCATCTGTACCCGACCCCTGCCAGTTGACACGGATCCCTAGAATAGCTAGACGGGTCCTTGGACCCCACATATGAGACAACAGACCCAAGGAGAGGAACTTTGTCATCTGTTTCTCCTTTAGGACCTGGCTCAGCTGGCTCTTGTGTCCATTCAGCAAAGATTGGCAGCTACTCTTCACCAGGCCCATTCTAGGCACTGGGGATGCAGCGGTATGCAAAACAAAATCCCACCCTCAAGGAGCTCATGAGCGACTTCTCCCAGGAGACTGCCCCTCATCCCTGAGGCTGGCCTAGGTGCCCCCCACGTGGACAGGCTCACTTGTCTGCCTCCCCGGTAGACCAAGCTCATCCTGGCAGCCGGGACCACGTCTTGCTCAACTCTGTGCCCTTAGCACCTGGCATGGGGCCTGGCACATTTATATGTCCGATACGTCTTTACTGAACACGGGTGACTAAGGCTTATGTGGCACTTACTATGTGCCAGGCACTACGTCCTGAGGCACTATCATTATTCCCATTTTAGAGGAAGAAACTGAGTCCCAGAAAGGTTAAGTGACTCATCCAGGTATTCAGATAGCAAGGAATTCAAACCCAGGCAATCTGGCTCCAGAACCCAAGTTCTTCACACCTTACAGTGAAGGAAGAAAGAAGGAAGGAATGACACCGATGACGGGAATGCCACGCTTCTCTGTTCACCTGTTCCCACGCCTCAGGGTCAGAAAGTTCTTTCTTTACCTGACACGAATCTCTGCCCCTGCAAACCAACCACCACCTGCTTTGTTTTGTGACCACCAAACAGGACTGGTGCGTGCAGATAGTTCCTAAGCTCCGTGAGCGCATCTCACCCAGCACAGCAGCCGTGCTGGAATGGGGCTGGCGTCCCCCGGCGTCCTCACCCCTGCCTAGGAGTCCTGCCATCCCAAATCCTACCCACACGACCCCTGCAGAAAGCCTGCCTGTGGCCACGGCACCAGCCAGAGCAGGAGGGAGCCTCAGCCTCCCTGTCCCCACCCAGTGTGGCACAGCCGGGTCCCCTCTCACAGCCTAGGACAGGGACCATAATACACGCTAAGTGAATGTTAGTTGGTTGGCTGAGGAATTCACAGCCAGGACTGAATTCTAGTTCCAGCCCTGCTCTAATGCACCATGAGACCCAGGGCAAGTTACCCACTCTCTGAGCGTCAGTCTTTTCTCGTACATTAAGGGGTTGGACTAGATGGTCTCTGGGTTTCTTTCCTCTATAAAATTCAACGGTACACATTCATTCCCTTTACATGTCAGTGTCAAGCAGAACCTCCTTCCTCAATCCTGGGTACGATTTGTCCGCTGAGACAGGTAATCAAGGGAGGAATATCTGCAGAATGGTCTAGAGAGGACTCATCATCTGCAGGGAGGCACTGAGCAACCTCATGAATCTGGGAGGTGGGAACAGGGAGCGGGAATAACACTGCACCCCTGTTCTGTGCCAGGCCCTGCTGTGGGTACCTCACACGTGTTCCTGCCTTCAGAGTTCACAGCCTCCCTGAAGTGAGTGTTCTCGTGCCCATTTTACAGATGTGGAAACTGAGGTTCCCCTCCAAGGTCACACAGCATGTGACTATCTGAGGGAGGAGTGCGGCAGGTCTGGCTGGCTCCAAAGATCAGGCTTTGCCCGAGGCACGGAGCTGCACCCTCCAGCCACTCTGGTGTGCATTTGCCTGGACTGTGACCTGTGCCTGCACTGTGAGTGTGCACGTGGGGACAAGGAGGGCACCTATGGGCTATTGTGCTCACACTACCTGGAGAGCCACAGCTGAGAAAGAGACAGAGAGAGACAGAGACAGAGAGAGAACACAACTGAGCTGGAGGAACACTGGAAACCCAGAGGGGGAATGAAAGGAATAGTTGATAGAACAGAGGGAAGGAGTTAATATGCAGAGTAACAAGGATGACGAATAATCACAATAACAATAACAAGGACAGCACAAACCTTGCCTTTCTTTTCCAAGCCGAATGTGAGCTGGAGCAGGGCTGAGGGGATTAATCTCTTAAAAAATAAGTGCCGTGTGAGGAGACAGGCAGTGATTAAGGTTTTAACTGATCAGTCTGCATCTGACAGTGAACCAGCTATTATCTTAACGGAATCAAACGAACATTCAAAGCCGTGCTCAGCCCCAAACATGAAAGGAGATGTCATCTGCTGGCAGCTGGCAAGCCGCAGGGGGAGCCGAAGGGAAGGCAAGAATGAGGGAGAGGAGAAGAGAGAGCAAGGAAGAGAAAGAAGAGTGTCACAGGGAGGGAGAAGGGGAGATGGAGAACAAGAGGGGAAGGAGAGATTTTCTAGTGCCTGGTTTTGCTGCCCCACTTCCTGGCTCCCAGCAAAAGGCACTACTAGATCCACGTCTAAATGCACAGGTGTGATTAACGGTGTCTCCCCCCACCCAGAAGCCTTTGGGGTTCCCCACTTCCTAAAGGATAAAGATGGGACATGAAGGCAGAGGCCGGGGTTCGGGGTGTGGCCAGAGAGGCTCTGGCTGAAATCTTGTTTTCTGGACAGCGGAGACGAGGACTCCTGTCTGTTTCTTGCTCCCACAGTCTGGTGTCTCAAAGGCTCCGTACATTTTTCTTCAATAAGTGAAACAAAAGGGATAAGGAAAAAGAAATAAAACAAAAAGAGAGAGAAAATGCCTTTGTTAGGCACCTGGGTCGTTTTCTCATTTAATTCTGCCAACAACCCAGCAATAAACGACACAGAAGTCAGAGAAGTGAAGCTACTTGCTGCAGATGCCACAGCTTGAAAGAGGAAGAGCTGAGATTTGAACCCAGGGTCCAGTTTCTCTGCTTTTCTCACCAGGAAGAGGGATAGAAGAGCAGAGACAAAAACAGGAAGGAGAGGGCCCATCAGAGAGGAGCACTGAGGAAGATTCCCGTCCCTACACTTTGTGCCTCAGTATGAAGCAAAAGGTGTTCCCGTCTCATCCCTCTCTCCCTGAGCAAGGGTGCTGGGCGAGGGAGATTCCAGAACCAGCTTTCCTTAGTCTTCTGGGCCTGGACCAGTGCCTGGAGCATTACTTGTGCTCACTGAGTGTTTGTTAGAGGAGGGACAGAGGGAAGGCAAGTTTTGGCTGGGATGCAATGAAGAGAGTGACCTGGTCTGTTACCCTACCCTACTCCTGGTCAGGCTCTGACCACAGGAGAGGCCTGTGCCAAGGAAGGGAGCACCCCTCCCCGCCACTGACCACAGGAAGGAGGGAACACTGGTCCTGTGACTGTGCAAGCTTGGTGGGGCAGAGAAAGAAAAAACAATAGGGAAAAAGATTTAGAGAGTTAGAAAAAAGAACCTATCTGAAAAATTAGAAATATTGACACAGGCAGGGGCCAGACACATTGGACAATTTATTTGCTAATGTGGAACTGAGTCTCTAACCCCATTTCCCTTCTTCTCTTACTGACTCACACACTTGAGGAGACATCTGTTTCTCAAAGAAAATAGACATATGGTCCTCTGTCTTCCCTCTGTGTCACACACTCACAGTCTCTCTTTCTCTCTCACACACACACCAACAACAAATACAGTCTCTCACACACACACACAATCTCTCTCTTGAGCACATTATCACACACACACACACACACACACACACACACACACACACACACACCCCACAAGGAGAGCAGTGTTGAGTTTCTGCTCAGTCTGCCACCCTGGACCTCCAGGGCTGGTTTGGGCCACAGCCCCCTCTCAGAATTGCTCCTTTTCGTCTACTTCCTCTCTTTGAGACCAGGTGGGGTCCAGTCCATTCTCTGAGGGTGGACTAGCCCTGTGCTTTCCCCGTCCGGAACGTAGCCTTCAAGCCTGGCCTGGAAGGGAGAAAGCCAGGGCAGAAGCCAGCAGCCAGGCATGCGGGCAGGACAGGCAGGTGTCTGGGGGACCCCCCAGAGCAGCAGCGAGTCCCTCTCCAGGCAGCCAGTCCTTTCCCTCGGCCTCCACTCAGGCTCAGGACATGCCCATCTCACGCTTGAATTGTGGCAAGTCTCCTAAGCCATCTCTCTGTCTTCAATCCACCTGCACACCACTGGCAAGGGTCTCTTTCAGCCCAGATGGCATCCCTCCCTTGTTAGAAACCTTTAAGGATCAAGGCCAAACCAAAGTCTCCCGCTGCCTGCCCCTCACACTCCTCTTTGCCTGTGTGAAGCTGCTCTTTCTCTGTCCCTGAGCAACACACACACACACACACACACACACACACACCCCTTCCCACTTTGCACATGCAGTCACTGTTTCCATCCTCCTGCAATCTCTGCCCCTCCTCTCCACCTAGCTGCTTCTCCTCTTTGGGGATGATGAGGTTAACTCAACTTGTTGAGGATTTATCACTGGTCAGACACTGTGGCCCTTTATAGGAAACAAGTCCTTGTCTCCTTACTTGATCCTTATGAAATAGATGTGTTACCGAAGGGAAACGGAGGCAAAGAGAAGTAACTATCTTGCAAGGACACAAAGGCACATCTATAAAGTGGCAAAGCAAAGATCTGAAAACAGGGAGTTTGGCTCTGAATCTGTGCTGAACCACCAGACCGCCCTGCCCCTCAGAGGGCAACCCCTCCCTCCTTGAAGGTTTCACTGGCCACCCAGCCCCCACGTCCAATCTCTTTGTCCTCCAACTTCCTCAAGTATGTTATCTGTACGTCTCAGGGGCTCCTTAATTACACAATGCCTTGAATTAGTACTTTGATCTCTGCGTGTGTTAATTTTATCTCATGAACTAGATTATTTATTATCAGGAGTATAAACTGTTTCTTGCCAGTTCTCTTGTAGCCCACACACACACCAGTTACCTAGCACAGTGCTAGCCATATGGGCTAGAAGTAAAAATAGCACCAGCTAACATGTAGTGGGTGCTTACTATGTGCCAGGCACTTGTTCTAAGTACTTTCCGTGGATTGATGTGTTTATTCTTCACAGAGAACACAGATGGAAAATTAGAAAGGTTAAGTAATGGTCTCGCTCAAGGTCACACAGACTGTGGTAGGTTAAAGATGACTGCAAATTCTTTTTCGTTTCCCCAGTAAGAGGTGGCATTTATGAGGTCTGCCAATTAAGTTTGCGAACTTGTTGCAACAATGTTGCTGACCTTTTTTGATATCAGAGGGATTATTCATTACGAATTTGTACCAATTGGACAAACAGTTCACCAAGTTTGCTATTTGGAAGTGCTGAAAAGGCTGCGTGAAAACGTTAGACGACCTGAGCTTTTTGCCAACAATTCATGGCTCTTGCATCACGACAATGCACCAGCTCACATGGCACATTGTCTGTGAGGGAGTTTTTAGCCAATAAACAAATAACTGTATTGGAACATCCTCCCTACTGACCTGGTCTGGTCCCCAATGACTTCTTTCTTTACCTGAAGATAAAGGAAATCTTGAAAGGAAGACATTTGATGACATTCAGGACATCAAGGGTAATACAATGACAGCTCTGATGGCCATTCCAGAAAAAGTTCCAAAATAGCTTTGAAGGGTGGACTAGGCGCTGGCATCGGTGCATAGCTTCCCAAGGGGAGTCCTTCAAAGGAGACCATAGTTATATTCAGCAATGAGGTACGTAGCACCTTTTCTAGGATGAGTTCATGAACTTAATTGTCTGACCTCGTACTTCTCTTCCCCTTGAATTTAACCAACAGGAAGTGACTGTGCCACTTCGGGGCCTACGTCTTAAGAAGATCTGAAGGTTCCCACTTTTGTGATCCTGGGAGCTCTGAGCTGCTATGTAAGAAGTCTGGTTATGCAGCTGGAGAGATCATGTGGAGAGGAGAGGTCCTGAGGTTCCCTATACAGCAAGAGGCCCGGCCATCCCAGCATCTGGATTGGTCCTCCAGGTGACTGCAGCCCCAGCGGATCCACTGCAACCGCAAGAGAGACCAGCAGAAGAACCACCAAGCTGAGCCCAGCCAGCTCATACACTGGAACAGATAGTACAATGGTTGTTTTAAGCCACTATGTTTTGGGGTGGTTTATTATACAGCAACATTATTATTATTCCCTGTTATTATTCCCATTTTTCAGAAGAAGAAGTAGATGAAGGGCTATAAAAGTTGCATGATTTACTTGCTGAAGGTCACGTAGCTTTGTAAGTGGAGAGTGGCAGCTGAGGTTAGAGCCCAGAATCCGTGGGACTCAGACCTTGGGGAGAGTGAGTTGCTGCACTGGTAAACCCTCAGTTAGTGACTGAAGGCAACCATTTCTTTGGGACTGGGTGTCTAGACACAGCCCCCAACCAACTGTAGTCAGGGAGTATAGAGCAGGGGTTCATAGTGGGGGCCGGTGAGAATGTAGGCCTTGGGACACAACCTCCAACTTTCCACTTCCCCTACTCTAATCTGCTCATTGATCTGATTTCTCTCTAGAACTTCCACAGACGCTTTTCTTTGAAATATGTGTTCTGGTTTAAAAACCACTGGACCAGATAATCTCGAAGGCCTCTTCTCGCCCTGACATTCCAGGATTCCATGAATGAAGGATGGGAATGAATGGACGGGTGGGTGATCAAACTGCCATGGCTCCCGTCTCTGGATGAATGATGTGAAGGCGCCCAGAGAGGGAGCGAGTCCACGGAGCACCGAGTGGCTTGGAACGCAGGGAGTGTGGAAGTTAGCAAGAGAAGGGTGCTAGAGACATCGGCAAGGAGGAGAAGGGCAGGCCTGGGTGGGGATGGAGCTGGGAGGCAGCCCGAGCACCTGGGGAGAGAATGTGGCATCAAGCTGTTAAGAGCATGTGCTCTGGAGCTAGAGGAAGGGGTGTGAATTCCACCTCTGCCCTTTACTAGGTGTTGACCTGTGACATTGTTTCTAACTGCTCTAAGTCTAAACTTTCTCATCTGTAGTAGCTAACACCTAGGGCTGGCATGGAGTGAATGAGATAATGCAGGTGAAAGCATAACTCAGTTCTTGGCACTTAGTGAGCATTCGATACATGGAAGCTGTGGCTTCTTTTTGGGAGACCCCGAGTGACTTGCAGTAACTGAAGCCCCAGCAGCATGGCTTACCCCAGAAGGCCCACAATGGTGCCCCCAGGAGAGGTACATGTGGCATATGTGTTTGGGGAAGGGAGGTGGGAGAAGAAAGCAGAATCTGAGGCTGATGGGGCTTGCATTATTGTGCAGAGAGCACAAGGACAGGTGGCAGGTACCCAGACACCTCCAGGCCTGCCAGGAGCTGGGGACTAAGCAGTAGGCTACAGAGAAGACAGGTGTTAGGGCTGGGACAGGGCTGCCCAACTAACAGGGATGTTAATGAGGTCACGCAGTGCAATGGGCCACTGGAAAAGACTGGGGATGAATCTGGAAGGCTCTGGTGCCATCCCACCCTAAGATCTGCCACGAGAGCGTCATCCCTTTGGCTTGTAAGGGTCCCCAGTAGAAGGCAAACAGAATCTAGTAAGGATTTGCCAGATCATGGAAAGTGAGACCAGGCCCTTGACGGAAGCAGGACAGGTAGACAGACAGTGTTCCCTGGTGGCCAAAAGCACAGATGCTGGAGCAGGCGACTGGGGTTCGAATCCGGATTCTGGCATTAACTATTTGCATGACCTTGGGCAAGTTATTTAAGCTCTCTGTGGTAAGTGCTGTGGCACGAGTCATGGTTCCTGATCTCCTGGTACTTGCGGTCTAGCTGGAGGGACAGATGCTCAGAAAAGATTTGCCAACACCAGAGGTGGCAGGTGACACACACAAGGGAAGCTCAGTGACCTGAGCTGGAGCCAAGGGAGATGTCAACATGTGTTCTCAGACAGGTCTTCAAGGTCCATGAAATGCCAGCTGGGTTTGGAGAGATTAAGGGGAAGGCACTGGGGGAGGAGAGCCTGGAGACAGAAATGCAAAAGGTCTGTCCCACCAGAGCAGGAGGTAGGCTCAGGGGGTGAGAGTTAAGCTGGAAGGGCCCTAGGGAGCCAAACATTTTTAGTGGAGAGGGAGAAGTTTGAAGCTCCCAGCTGCATTCACTCCCTCTGGGCAGAGGCAGGGGGAGGGGGGCATGAAGGTGAGCCAGGGGGACTCACAGGTGCCTCTGCCGATACGTCCATGCTGAGAGCCCCTACCAGCTGCCCCAGCCTCCCTAGGTCCCCAGGGTCAGGCCATTACAGGGTGAGATTTATCATGGGCAGGTGTGCTCCAAGACGGTATATTATCCAGGATTATGAACTGTAACAGGATAATCTCTCTAATGTAATTCAAGCTCTCGACATGGCTTATGGCTCCTTAATGTACCTCAGACTGAAGAATTACAAGAACATTCTCCCCCAAGCTCCCCATGTGCCCTCCCTCCCTCCTCTGTCAACCCCTAAATGATTTAGGCAATTGCCTGAAGCCAGAGCTTGGCATTTAGTCATAATTCAGTGCAGTTCAGTAAACATGATGGGCAAGGAGCTTTCCCTGCCTGCCCTTCACCCAGGAAGTCCTCTCATTCATCCTCCATCCAAATCCACTCCCCAGGGACCGTCTGGATGCAGGACAATCCAGGAACCTCAGGACCCTGGGATTCCCCTAAGGTTCCATTCGGACACCAATGTTTAAGCTGCCAGGTTTGGGCTTGGGGTCCCTAGTCATCCAGCCTGATACTCCCCTGGACTTCACACCCTCCAGACTAAGAAGACAACCTCAGAATCATAGAATAAGAAGGGAGCCATGGACCTCAGCAATGTTCTAGTCCTGTGAATCAGCCCTGAAACTCATGCCCCGCGGGGAAACACTCAAATCTTCCGCAGTCACACCACGGAGTGTTATACCAAGTTTTACTTTCTGCAGTTTTGCTCCTCCTGATAAAAATAACCTTCCCCAGAGAGCTGCGGCCCCCACAACTGGAAATCACTCACCTAACCCACATGCTTTCACTCTGCAGCGGTGATCGGTTAACTCAGATGGGTTTTTCCTAATAATAGATTATGTTTATTGAGCACTTACTATATGCTAGGCATTTTCTCAAGTACTTTACATGATTCATTCATTTAACACAACAATCTTTGAGTAGGTGCTATTCTTCCCCATAAGAAAACTGAGGCTTAGGGGGCAAAGTGAAGGCCACAGACCTATTCAGTGGGAAAGCTGGGATGTGAAACCAGGCAGCCTGGCTCTGGAGCCTGCGTCCCCACCACTGCTCCTACGTGGTGCAGGGTCGTACAGCCCTTGTACCGGGAACACAGAGTGCTCCAGCCCTGGTCCCCGGGTTTCCCCATTTACTGAGCACCTGCTGAGGTAGCGCTGGGCTTGGGTCTTCTCCTGGCTCCTACACGTCCATCAGCACATTTGCATAATGGCCCTCAGCCCACCTTTGCTTTCCAGTCCCTGGAGTGAGCAGACATCCAGGCCTCCCTCAGCCAACTAGTGGGGAGACTATTTGAAAGCCCCTCAGCTCAGTGTAGACAAGCAGCTCCTCTTCCTCGGCTGCATTCTTTCTGCCCATTCCCCGTCTCACCCCTCACCTTAAACACAGAACCCAAGGCCTCCAGGTGGCCAGGACCCAAGGAAGGCAGGAGAAATCTCCCTTGCTGTAGGAGGGGACCAACCGCAGGTGGGGAAGAGTTCCTCCTAAAATCAGCTCCACAAAAACAAAACAGTCTCATGGGCACAGAATGGCATGTGTATACGCCACATTGGTCCTTCCCTAGTGCTCTTCGTGACCTTGGTAAGTCACTTGGTCCTTTGGTGACTCATTGTTCTCATCTCTAAAGCAGGCTAATAATAGCAGCAAGGGCTAAATTAGAAAATGCAGGTTAAAAAAAAAAACTTTGGATAAAGCTCTCCATACTTGCGACTGCAACACACACATACACACACACCCCTC
The DNA here is from genome assembly GCF_036562045.2 of Rhinolophus sinicus. Taxonomy (NCBI): domain Eukaryota; kingdom Metazoa; phylum Chordata; class Mammalia; order Chiroptera; family Rhinolophidae; genus Rhinolophus; species Rhinolophus sinicus. The sequence continues at coordinate 88,859,170 of NC_133755.1, forward strand.
TGGTTGAGTTGGTCATTTAGTTGTGGATTTTTTTGTGCCCCCATCCTCACCCCTGTACGTATACCCCAGTAAAAAGAGAAAATTCCCACAAATTGTCTACCTCTGATCTCTGGGTCCAGAATAGATTAGCTCTGAGGTTATACCAGCTACTCTGGATGCAGACTCTGGCATTTGAGAATCTTTGCCCTAGGAGAGGCTGCTATCATGTTTCCCCAAAAATAAGACCTAGCCGGACCATCAGCTCTAATGCATCCTTTGGAGCAAAAATTAATATAAGACCTGGTATTATATTATATCATGTTATATTATGCTATCTAAGACCTGGTGTTGTTATATTATATTACATTATATTATACCCGGTCTTATATTATATTAAAATAAGACCAGGTCTTATATTAATTTTTGCTCCAAAAGACACATTAGAGCTGATGGTCCAGGAAGGCCTTATTTTCGGGAAAACACGGTACCTAGCCAGAAGCCCTCAGGGGGATGCTACCAGATGTGGAGGAAATTTGCAATCTATACTGTTTGTTCACTGAGTTGTATAAATGTATATGACACTTGGTGTAATGGAATGAGCACCAGAGTGGGAATACATGGACACCTGAATCATGGTCCTGCCTCTAACTTCCTTCCCTGAACCTTAGTTTTTTCATCTGTAAAATGGGGTGTGGGAGGCGGTCTCAAGTACCCTCTTATCTAACATTCTACTTTAGGATTTACTTTCTTCACAGGTTTGCCCTGCTCCTTTCCCAGGTCTTCAGATTCTTCCTCTTCTGGCTTCTTCTGCTCCCTTTTTGTGGTGAACCCCACCAAGACCTGTTATTCCAGAATGTGCCACAAGGGGGAGCCTTCATTTGGACGCCTGGGGTCAGGAAAGCAGCCAACACACATATAAGGCAAGGGAGGGTGTTGGCCAGTCCCAACAGACCCCAAGATAAAGATTAAAATAGAAGATTGCGGGACTTAAGCCTGGGACTCAAAACTACAAAGACCTTACTCTAAGCTCTTAAAGGACTGACACCTTGCTTAATGTTATTTCTTGTCCCTCTGTCATACACTTTTAAGTGCACATGGTAGGATTATCTCATTTGACCCTCAATCTAATCCATGAGTCATGCAGGGCAGGTGGAATTTATCACCTCTACAGTTAGGAGACCTGAGACTCAGAGAGGTTCCAGGCTCAACCAGAGTCACACAGCCAACCAGGATCAGAGCTGTTAACGGCCCAAGTCTCTTGACCACTGGCCCAAGTCTCACTCTGCATGTCCTGCCTCCCCCAGGGCCTTGTCCCAGGCTGGGCACACGAGGGAACTTTAGGGATGCTCCTTGAATGAATGAGGGGGCCCTCTGGACTAGGATGTCACCTCCCTGAGGGGAAGGCTTCTCTGCCTTGCACTGGTCATAGACACAGAGCTAGTAGATACCTTGGTTCCACTCTCTACCCCTCACTCTCACCTTCCAGAATCACAAAATTCACTTCTCACCAGTCACTTCCATGAGCTGGAAGTGCTGGTCCTGCAGTCTTGACCTTGTCAAGAGCCCCAACCTCCTCTCTTTATCTTTAGAGTCTTGCTCAGGTATGTCTGCTCCTCCAGGAGGCTTCCTGTGACATCCCCCCCCACGATGGGAAAAGTTGGGATCATTCTCCTCCTGTCTGCTCCCAAAGAAGATTCCTGGTTATAAATATCAATCATGGTTTTAAATTTATTAGATACTCATCTGAGCTTTTCCAGAGTAGGAACTGAGTTTTATTCATCTTGGACTCCCAGTGCCTCTGAAAACCTCTGGCCGGCCGTCAAAGCGTCATCTTGGGTTCTCCCTTCTACAGCATTAGAAGTCACTGTGCTTCTGTCCTGGTGACTTCTGTGTAAAGACATTTTAAGCATAGGCAGCCTGAATAAATCAGTAATTGATTATCAATCCCTCCCCTCTTACTTCTCCTCTCAAGGATCAGGAAAGGTGACAATTCCGTATTTCTGGAGAGCCTTCAGAACCTTCCTCAGCCCACCTTCCACCCCTCTCCACCACCAGTTTTCCACCTCCCATGGGGATATTTTATACAGGCGGACTCCTCCTGGCTCGGCTTCGCCAGCTGACCAAAGTCCTCCTAGTCAGAAGGGAGAGTGTCCACTGAAGTAAAGGAACGGGGCAGCTCCTTCAACCCCTTCTCCCTTCCTCAGGTCACCCCTCCCATAAACCCTGGCCTACACTTCCCAGCCCTCTTCTTCCCACCCTACACCCCAACCCTCCAGGTGATTTGTAGAAGGCCTAGGACCGAATGGCTTAGCAGGTAAGGTTTAGGAGGTACCATGGGACTCTCATCGTTGAGGGAGACTTTCACTGGATTCAACTCCCTTGCACAGGTAAGGAAAGTCGAGCCCAGGTAGGGAAGGTGACTAGTTCATTCTTTCATTGACTCACTCATTCAGCAAACAAGTACTGAATGCGTACTATGTGGGAAGCCCTGTTCCAGGGCTGAGACATTTTTTTAAAGCCTCTGCCTTTGTAGCATCTACAATCTAGTGCAGGGGTGTCCAAACTGCGGCCCGCGGGCCAACTGCGGCCCGCGATCCATTGTTAATTGGCCCGTAGCAAATTCCAAAAATATATTTAGTTTACTTAAATAAACCAGGTGAGGCAATACGTATGTCACCTCAAGTGAGTGGCCCGGCTGTTTGTGTATTTTACCGCATATGGCTCTTGGTGAAAAACGTTGAAAAAAGTTTGGCCACCCCTGATCTAGTGGAAGGGGACAGGCAAACAAATCAGCAGGTAATGTAAATATGTAGCGTGTTAGGTGGTGATAAATGCTACTGTGAAAAGAAAAGCAGGGGAAGGGAGAGGAGGAGCCTGTGTATATTGGGGTGGGGGGAGGTCAGAGAAAGACTTAGCAAAGTGAGAGAAGGAAGCATTGTAGGAATCTGGGGAAAGAGTACTCCAGGCACAGGGGATAAGGTCAAGTGCAAAGGGCCTGAGGCAGAAGTGCGCTGTTCCACCTGTGGAACGGTGAGGAGGCCAGTGTGATTGGAGTCGAATGAGGGAGGCGGAGTGAGAGGAAAGGGCAGAGAGGTGATCAGATCATCTAGGGTCTTGTAAGGTCCTTTTTCTCCAAGTGAGATGTGCAGCCATTAAAAGACTTTGAAGGACAGGATCTGACTTTGGTTTAAAAAGATAACCATGCCGCTCTGTTGAGAACAGACTGAGGGGGGATAGGGATGCAGGGGGACAAGTTAGGAGGTGTCACAATATTCCAAGCAAGAGAAGATGGACGTTTGGAACAGTGGGGGAAGTGGGGAAGAGTAGCAGATTCTAGAACTATTTGGAAGACAAAGTAAACAAGATTTGCTAAGGCATTTGGCTGAAAGATGACAGAAAAAGAGAAAAGTTGAGAATAACTTCAAATTTTTCTTTCCGAGCAACTGGACAGAGGAAGTTGCCTTTTTCTGAGACGGCGAAGACTGAAAGGAGCAGGTCTGAGGGAAAAGATGAGAATTCACAGTTGGACAAGTTGAGTTTGAGATGCCTGCTAGACGTTCAGGTGGAAATAGAAAACAGGATTTACAGGTCTGCAGGTCAGGAGAGAGATTACGGTAGAGCTACGAGAACAAAAACAAAATCTCGAGTCACCCGACTCCCAGTAAAGCAAGGAGAAGAAATACGGTAACCCTGAGCGCACGCCCCCAGCCCCAGCCAGCCCCACGCCGGAGTGGGGGAGGTCCGGGGAAAGGGGCTGCGCCGGCTAGGGGCTGGCTATCTTGGGGGAACGTGGGCGAGGCCCGATGGGGCCAGGACTGCACGCATCAGGGGCGGAGCGGGGCTACAGGCTCCGGGGCGGATCTTCTCTGAGGTCTGGGTTTCTTCTCTCCGCAGCGGTCTTGACTCGTTTCCTTGAGCCACCGTCAGATATTTATTTAACCTCGCAGTTCAGCCTCCCAGGGGCCGGCAGGGAGGGATGGAGGCAGGGCGGGGGAAGGCTGGCGGAGATGGGGAGCGAAAAGGGAAACCTTTTCTTCCCTCTAAACAGGCTGCGGCTGCCTCGCTCGCTCGTGGGGTCTTACCCGGGGCCCCCAGTCCTTAGGGGGTCAGCCAGCCCCTTGGATTATTACAGGAGAATCAGGAATCAGTTTAGCCCACCCTATCGATTTAGGAACGAGGAAACCAGAGGAGGAGTAACTTGTTCAAGGTCCTAGAGTGACTCAAGGCGGTGCCAGGCTGCCAGTCTCTGGGGTTCCCCCATTTCGTGCCCATCAAATGAGCACCCGAGGCCCCGTCGTGTCAGGGGAGTCGACAAACCTGAGTTCTGTATGAAGCCACTACGTTTACCAGCCTTGTGACTTTGGGCTAAACACTTCACCTCTCTTAGCCTGTTTCTTGGTCTGTAAAAAGAGTCATCACTCTTACCCCGCCTTCCTTGTCTTGTTGAGGGACAAATAGTTATTTTAAAAAATACCAGCTCCCAATTGCCGAGCCGCAGTGACTCTGGCACAGTCCTGGGCGCCGCGCACAGGGCCTAACGTTCTCCCAGCTTTGTATACGCGCCTCGTGTCTAGCCAGTGAGGCTGAGGGGTTAGAGCGAGGGGCGAGAGGGGGCCAGAACCCAACTCTCAGGCCAGAAAGATGCCCCCCACCTCCGCAAGCCACGTCCCCCATCACTGGCCCAGGGGTCAGTACTGGGGACACTGGAGGAGGGGAAACTGGGGTTAGGGGGAGCGGAAGTCCCTGCTGCGAGGCCCCACTTCCCCTCCCCCTGGCCGGCCCCGGGGCAGGTGAAGAGGGGACCGGGCTCCGCTCCAGGTGGCGGGGCAGCGACGGGGGTGGGGAGAGGCAACAATAGCACTTTTATTTGGGACTGTTTGGTTCTGAGCGGGTGGGCGGAGGAGGAGGAGGCCGACGGGGCTGCGGGGAAGGGGGGTGGTCAGCGGCATCTGGCTGCACACCTGCTCCTGCTTAACCCTGTGCGTGCTGGGGCTGGGGCTGGGCGCTGGGCTGAGGAGGCGGGCCGAGCTCCGAGGACCAGACCAGGCTGAGGGTTGCGCGGCTGCCAGGATGGCCGGTCTCCCCGGTCCCTAGCCAGACCCGACGGTCTCGCGGCGCGTGGCAATGGGGATCCCTAGCAGGACTGTGGGGATGTCCCCGTACCCTTGGCTGCGCCCTCGACCTGCATTGGCCTCTTGGGCGGTGCCCGCGGCCCCAGAGTCGGCCTCCAGCGCGCCAGCGCGTCTCGGGCGGGAGAGGGAAGGCGAGGGGTGGCTCCAGGACCTCGGCGCGGATTCCCCGCCGCCCTCGGGCCGTTCCGGGAAGCCGGCCTTCCGGAGGCGGCGCGGCGGCCACGGCCGTGCCAAGGGCGCAGAGCGCAGGCCAGGACCAGCGGGCGGCCGCCGGGCGGGGGAGCTAACGCTGGGCGCGCCCTCTCGCGCTAAATGCTTCCAGGAGTGGCGCTGCAGGTGAGCCGGGGCGCCCGGCTGCACCCCACCCCGGACCCGGCCTCGCCGACGCTCCCTGCGGGCCGGGGATCCGGGCCGTCAAGCCGCGCTGCACCTGCCCGCGTCGGGACCCCTGCCTGCCCGCCCGCTGTACCCCCACCGCCCCTCCCAGCCCAGGGCTGGCGCACTCGCCCGCCGCACAATCGGAGCTTGTTTGTGGGCGGAGGAGCCGCGCCGGGTGCAGCGGCCCCGCGCCAGCCCACTGATCCCGTAAAATATTATTTGTGTTTAAAAATTCCAGTAATTGGCTATGCAGCCGCTTTTTCCGAGCCCGGTGCCAAACGCAGTAAAATCGCAGTCCGGCTGGGGTTATTTTCATCATGCAAATTCCCATTTCTGTAAACAGGGGTAAAGCCCCTGGAAGAGGCCGGACTGGAACCAGAGAAGAAAAGCAGAGGGATGTGTTCTTGGAGTTCGGGAAGTGATCAAACTGGGTAGTTGGGGAGGGCTATTCAGATAGTTCCCCCCACCCAATCGCTTTGTCTTAATGAACCGTGCCTGGACTCTACTGGGCAAAATCCCTGGTTTTCTTAACTTGCCCTTCTCTTATCTCAATAACTTACGTCATCAAATCACAGAATTGTGATTATTTTCCCCGTTTTTTAAGTCACATGAGCAAACTGAGGCCCTAAGAGGGGAAGGGATTTGCCCAAGGTCACACGGCAAGTTTGTGCTGGAGCCCAGGCTAGCAAGCAGATTGCCTGACTGCCGGCCATCAAGACCCCTACAGGGCTTGGAAGAGGAGGAGGCTGGCACAGCTGCCCCATGCAGCCAACACAGCCTCAGGGCCTGTTTCTGGGACGCTGACTGTAACTACAATAACGCTATCCCTCTCCAAACATACACACTTCCTGTCCCCAGGAACTGGGAACTGCCTGGAGAGGAGGAGGAAGAGAAGTCCCTTCCAGGGCTTTGGAAACCCTGAGTAATGGACAGGGGAGCCTCTGCCTTGCTCCACCCAGCGATGGCTGCTGCCTGCAGCACTGAGCAAAACCACACAAGTGGGAAGAACGGATTTGTTAAACAGATGACGCAAGGGAGCCCAGATTCTGACCCTGGAAGGAGAATTGGGGCTCAGAGAAACAGCAAATCATAGTATATTATTTGTAATACAATATTGTATTATAGATGATATCGCTATATTGTATCCAGCACTTACTATGTGTCAGGCACAACTTCACATGCGTCTCATTTAATCCCCACAACAAGCCTAGCGGGTGGGACCTAATAGTATACTTACTTTCCAGATGAAGGTGCTGAGGCCCTGGGAGATTAAGTCATTTGCCCAAAGTTGCCAGTAAGGAAAGCTCTTTCTCTGGAGATTTTTGTGAATGGAACGCCTCTAGATTTCCTTCTTTCTTTCCCAACTCCAAGTTTTCTTACCAGCCCAGCCTGTCTTCCCGCCTTCCTCCATTTCCCCCTGCAAGCCTTACCCCTGCAGGTTACCTCCTTACCCTGGACTTTCCCCCTCCCTCCTATTCTCAGTCTTCCTCCTCCCCTCCCCTTCAAACTATCGCCTCCAGCCCCACCCCCAGCCCCAGAGGCTGAGGAATGTCTGCCTAGGTCAACTATGGGTACTGCACGTAGACCCCTAACTTAGGCAGATTAAAGGCAGGCAAGTTGTGGAGCTCTGCATAAAAACAACAAAACTTAGATAAGTGCCTCCTACACACACACACACACACCCCAAAACCAGCAGTCCAGGTTGTGGTTCAGAAGACTGAAGACATTTCCAGTGGTTCGGGATTATTTTACAGCAAAGTGGGTACCCCTGTGAGGCACTGAGCTTCCTGTCACTACCAGTGTCTCAGCATAGATGTGAGGTCCCCTGTGGGGACCAAAGAAATGTGGTGTCAAAAAGTGGTGCCAAAGAAATTCCTGGATCCCCTTTGGCTTACTGGCTCTGAGGTAAATTCCAGCCCTAGGATTCCAGCTACATTACTGTACAAAGATAGGTCCTTGTAATCAAATTGACTGCAGTTAACCTGTAAGTTTCTCATCAATCTCTGAATAGAAATACCACAGGGTGGCTGATATCAAAGGGAGAAGGAGAAAGGACCCTCAGGGGGGCCATGCAGGCAGACAGCTTCCTAGGATGGAGAGAGATACATTGTGATGGGGGGGGGGGGGTCCTTATTGAGAAAAGAAAAATAGAAAACAGTCTGGTGGGTACCTGCAGCAGGGGGACTCTAGAATGGGGAAGTACAAGAGAGAACCAGTACCCAGAGTCCCAAGGGCCTACCAGGGGTCCCTGAAGGTCTCACCTCCCCTGGGACCTCATCAGCCCTCTGGATTTCCTATCTTGGGCCTCGATGTCTGCTCCAGTAAGCCTTGAATGTGTTTTGTTTAGGTGAGGGGCCTAAACAGTGCTCCTCCTCCCAGCACTGTGTGGCCTAGACCTGGGTTTTTCAGCCCCAGCGTGTATGAAGGCTGTCTCTCCCTGCCCATGCCTCTGCGTAAGGTCCTAATGTCCTCCTTCCCACAGCCCATCACAAAATTAAGAAGTGGGATGCCTGCTTCATCTCAGGGAAAGAAACAGCTCCCCAAATGAGCTGAGGGCTCTACCTGTGAGACATCTGTGGCACAGGATCTGGGGGAGATTGGGGTGCAGTGCACCAGAGAGTCCACCCAGGCCAGGCCTGGTGAAGCCACAAGGTTTCTTGGGGTAAATGACCCATGAGTATGATGTCATACTGGGATTTGGAGGCATGGCTGGCATCTTGGAGCTCATTTCTTTTTGGACCTTGAAGGACTGAGAGATGGGTGCTCTTTCCTTCACCATCCCCTCTCCGCTTCTCCCACCCTATAGGGACTAGGATGGAGTGGACCTTTTGTCCATTTGGCAAGTGAATTTAGAGATCCTTCTCAGGGACAGGCATGAGCAAGACCACAAGTCCCAATCTATAAGGAAATGCCAGTTAGAAAGACAGATATACATAAAAAGGAAAAAAACACTATCGGGCAATAAGGATTTCACTAACCACACCTTAACGCCGGGTACAAGCTATACAGTCGACTATGAGAGAGGAGTGGGGGCTGGGGGACCTGAGCAAAGGATGCTTTAGTGTGAACAATAGTCAAGCCTTTGAGCAGGCTTTGCAGGACGGGTAGAATTTTTATCAGGCTGAGAGGGGACTGGCAAAGTATTCTGGGTGATGGGAACAGCATTCCAACAGCATGGAATAGGCAAGCCTAAAGCAGGAACCTAGGAGATATGGGAGGAGACTGGAGGTTCCTAACTCCTCCCCCAGGATCTGCTCTTAATCCTGGAGGGTCCCTCCCTTCCTCCCTCCCTTTTTTTTTTTTTTTAAAGAAAGGTAAACTCCATTGCCAAATTACATCTGAGATCCCACCAGTAGGGGACTTTTGTGGCAAAGAGGAGGAGGTAGAAACGTTGTGTGTGGCAGCAGCATCCTTGCCTTCTGCTTTGTTTGCTGTGTCTCTTCATCTCTGACTCCCACTCATGTGCCCTTGTCTCCTCTCTGGTCTTTCTGCCTCTCTGTCCCTCTCAGGGTCCCTCCGTCGCTGCCTCCTACTGCCCATCTCTGCCCCACTGCCTCTTCTCTCTGGCTCCTTCTCTATCCTGATGTGGCTCTGCTTCCTTTGCTCAGGAACAAGAGCCTCCTCTGAGAGCTCACACAAGTGTGAGCATGGGGGCTGATGACCTGGCCCAAGACCTCCAGGGAGCAGGCCCTGTGATGAGCAGATGTGTATTTCTCCCTAACTCCCACCTCCCCAGGCCCTGCCTCTCTGGCTGCAGCCTGAGGACACAGGTGATGACTCTCCATGCCCTGCCTATCCCAGCCGCCCACTCTGCCCCTCAAACCCTCCCTCCTTGTCATCCAAAGAGGAGCCCACTCTTTGGGGGACCAGCCCCCGTGGAGACTCAGTCAGCTTCCCACATAATGACCCTCAAGATAGGTCTAGCCTCCCAAGGCCAGACCTAGGGCCTCCCCTGAGCCTCCAACACCTCCCAGGCCTTTCAACAGCTGGCCTGGTACCAATTTCGTCTCTGATTATTATCAAACCCCCCACCAAGAACTCACCTCTCGAAGGTCGACATGCACCCTCTGCCAAGGAGGCCCCCTCACTCCCTAGCTGCACGCGACAACTCCTTACCCCAACTTTCTTCAAATTTTTGTGTTAGACTAGCAATACTCTGCCTCTTCTGTCCCAAAAAGAGAGAGAGGAAAGACACAACTCCAGGCACTTCCAGGTGCATTGTTTCATTTAATCTTCACAATATCCCTGAAAGTTTGAAAATACATCACATTTTGTAGATGAGGAAACTGAGGTTCAGAGAGGTCGTTACTTGCCAAAGTGGCAGAGGGAAGATTTGATCTCAGACCTGAGTCTGAAGCCCATATCTATCCCTTCTCTGAGCTCCACAATGGTATCCTGGAGGCAGATCAATGACAGTACAATGAACAAGAGACAGGGAACCTGCGAGACCTTGAACTCTATCAATTGGAGCCTATTTTTATCTGTTATGTTTCCTGTGAAGATTTAGAGCTGACTGCCTTCACGCCCCCACCCTGAAACCTCATTTCCCCCATATGTTGCTCAGGCCAAGACAAGCAAGTATTACCCACACCTCACACCCCAATTCTCCTACCCAAAATACATATGATGCACAAAGGTCTTTTCTCTCTTAATTACCATCACCTCCTTCAAAACCCAGTCTATAACCAATTGCAATATGTGAACCTAATTTGACTCCTGATTCAAATAAGCTGAAAGAAAGATATATGAGTATGTGTGACTCAATTGAAAATTTGAACACTGATTGGCTATTTGTTGGATATATTACAGACTTAATTTTTTAAATAACAGACTTCTTTTTGAAACCGTTTTAGATTTATAGCAAAATGGAGAAAAGAGTGCAGAGAGTTCCCATATCCCCAACTCTCCTCCTCCCCACCCCCCACAGTTTTCTCTATTATTAACATCTTACATTTGCATGGTACAATTAATAAACCAATATTGATACAATCTTGTTACAATTAATGAACCAATATTGATACATCATTATTAACTAAAACCCATAGTTTGTTTAAATTTCTTTACTTGTTACTTAATATTATTTTTTCTGTGTCAGGATCCCATCCAGAATACCAAATGACATTTAGTTGTCCTCTCTATTTAGGGTCCTTTTGACCTTGACAATTTTGGGAAGTACTGTTCAGGTATTTTGTGGAATGGCCCTGTATTGGAATTTGATGTTTTTCTTATTAGACTGGGATTATGGGTTTGGGAGCGGAAGACCATTGAGGTAAAGTGCCATGTTTATCACATCATGTAAAGGGTATGTACTATCAACATGATTTATGACGGTTGATGATGACCTTGATCACCAGGCTGAGGTGGTGTTTGTCAGATTCTTCACTGTAAAGTTACTTCCCCGTTCCCCTTTCCATTCTGTGCTCTTTGGAAGAAAGGTACTATGGCCAGCCAACACTTACCAGGGGCAGGGGGTAGGAGTTATGCTGCCACCTCTTGAGGGCAGAGTGGCTACATAAATTATTTGAAATTTTTCTGCATTTCTCTCTTCTCCTCCATTTATTTATTCAATTATTTATACCAGCATGGACTTGGGGATAGTTATTTTATACTTTGGGTAATAATCCAATGCTACTGTATTTATTTTGTTGCTCAAATTGTTCCAACTTTGGCCATCGGAAACTATTTCAATTATCTCCTGTGTCCCTTTGACATGTGGTGTTTTTGTTTTTGCTTTTGTTTTGTTCTGTTTAAGCACTTCCAAACTTTCTGGCACTAAAAGATATTCCAAGTCCATCTTGTACATTTCTTGCCCTAGTCCTAGAATCAGCCATGTCTCCACGGCACCCTGTTTTTTGTTTTACTGGAGCATGGTACTGGGAACCTAGATCTGGGTGCTAGGTTGGTAGTGGTGTGAAAGACTTCATTTTAAGTTTTTTTACTTGATAATGGTATTGAAGTTATTTTTAAAAGAGTCGTTATCTTTTTGAGATACATATGATATATTACGGCTGAAATGATATGTCTGCAGTTTGCTTCCAAATAATGTGGGGAGAGATGGGACAAGACTGGCCATGAATTGCTCATTGGTGGAGGCTGGGTGATGGGATACATAGGGCTCTTTATACTATTCTGTCTGCTTTAGTATATGTTTGAGACGTCTGGAGGAAAAAGTGAGAATAATAAAGCAAGCGCAGTCCCAATCAGCTCTCTAGCAGCTGTTCTGATTCCTCTCACATGGCCCGGTATCTGCTCCCTCCTCCAACTGGGTCTTCCCATCCCTTCTGAGTCTGAGCGCTGCTCTGTAGGTGCCCTGCGCCTCTGTTCACAGCAAGCCTGAGGATGCAGCATCTTCTCAGAGCGGTGCACACTGCAGCCTTCCCCATCTGGGGTGCTCAGCACCCGCAAGGGAAAAGCTGCCCCCACCAGCTGTGCCCAAGAGCTACAGTGTGGCAGCCACTGTGCCAGGCATTTCCGCAGATACAGTCTCAGGTTACGCCTTCTCATACAGTCCTAGGAAGTGGACGTTATTCTCACCCTGAGTTTACAGATGAGGAAACTGAGGCTAAGAGAACCATAGACCATCCCTGAGCACACGGCTTCTAACAGGCAGAGCTGGCCCTTTCAGAACCAACCCTAGGGAGAGGGGATCTAGGGTGCTAAGTGGCCTCCATTTGCCTTCCCCATTCACTCTCCAACCTTCTCCCCCTTCCTCTGCATCCAGAGGCTGACCCCTCAGCTCTCTGTCCTCCGCATCACTTATATCTCTGTCCTCTGGCTTCCCATTGGCTTTGGCCAATGGAGGCACAGCAGAAGGTTGGAGGATTCAAGAGAGAAGTGGAGGTATTTGTTCCCAAAGTGTCTTCTCTGGTGTTCAGGTTTGGCAATGACCATGTTCCCCCACTGAAGGCCCTGGTCCTTGGGGCAGCCTCGCTTATAGCTCCAGCACCCCTTCCCTTTCAGGCCCACGTGCTAACAGCTTTCCACTCAGCATCTGGAATTTGCATCCCTTGTTGATTCTGCATTAAATGCCCCTGGAATTGGGCCCCTGTTGATATACGTGGTCCCACTGAAGAAGGCTCTAGTCTCAACTGGTGGTCAGAAAAAGACACACTGGCCACTGTATGGAGAAGGGACACCAAAGGGTCCGCAGCCAAGGGCTAGAGACAGGGGAAGCTTTGGTTTAGGGCTGAGATCTTTTAATTAAATGAATGTGCTGGGGGTTTTGTCTTCTCCTTTCCACCGTGCTTCCCAGAAAATTAGACCTAGCTGGACCATCAGCTCTAATGCATCTTTTGGAGCAAAAATTAATATAAGACCCAGTCTTATTTTATTATAAGACCAGGAATATAATATAATATGATACCATGTATAATATAATATCAGTTCTTAATATTAATCTTTGCTCCAAGAGACGCATTAGAGCTGACCGTCCGGCTAGGTCTTATTTTCAGGGAAACAGGGTATGTTGAGTTCCCCAGGAATACTTCTGTCACTGAACCTCTGGCTGTTATTTCCCATTATCCCTCTCTCTGCCCATTTCCAGTCTCTGTCTGCTTGAGAATCTGTCCCATCCTTTGTCGTTCTTACCTCTTGGTATCAGCCCTTTTCCTGCTGCCTTTCTGTGCTTCCCTGCCTCTGATCGCCTCATCTGTCTGTCTGCCCCTCCCTCGACGCCTGTCTCCTTCCTCCTCGCCATCCATCTCCATTTCTATCTGCTCTGTCTCTGTCTACCACTGTTCTTACCTTTTTGATCTTTGTTGCTAGCCTTCTGCCCCTATTTTGTCCTGTCTGTTTCTGCCCCGCTTGCCATCTCTCTTTCTCTTCCTTGGGTCTGCCTCTGCCCAGGGGTTTCTTCGTGGCCTGAATAGAAGGTGCTGTATTAGACAGGGTCCCAACAAGAAACCAGATTCAGTCCCAGTTGGTGCAAATGAAGAGATGTAAAGAAAGGAATCTTTACAGAGTGAAGGGGAGGAAGTAGGAATGTTGAGACCCAGAGACTAGCCACACGGGATGCCGTTACCACCTTAGGTCTGAGGGGTTAGGGGAGCAAAAGTGCTGTCTGAGTCCATGAAGGCTGCAGCCATGGAGGAGGAGCTGCCTTGCTGGAGCTGCAGTCTTGGAGAGATGCAACCACACCGAAGTCATGGGGCTGAGTCTCTCCTCCCACCCTCAACCCCTTCTGTCTATTTCCATTGCCTAAACCCAATAGGAAACCAGACAGAGCAGGGCAGAGAAGGGTAGAGAGCAGACTGGGCTGGGGGTGAGGCACAAACAAGATAACCAGCATACTTGGTGCCCTCCTCAGAGTTCTGGCTGAGCAAATCTTTTGGTCATCAACCTCCAGGGCCGGTTCCTAAGACCTGGAAAACCATTTTCTGAGGAACTGAATGTCTCAGCCCTGCTCTTTACTGTCAAGGCCACACATTTCTAAAAGCTCAAGAGAAAGGATGCTGCGATCATCTGTTCCCTCTGCTCCCAGGCAATCTCTGTTTTGCCAGCATTATCAGTTAGGATTAGGTTTTTGCAAGTGTCAAACAATCCAAGATAACCATTGCTTATAAAAGATAAAAGTTTATGTCTCTCACACATATAGAAATCCCATATATATCGTAGGAAGCTTGGAGTCAGACAGATGAGTTCACAAAGTCATTAGAGATCCAGGTTCCTTCTATTCTACTCCTCTGTCTTCCTCAGTACATAGCTTCCACTTCATGATTCAAAAGAGCTGCTGAAGCTCCAGCCATCACACTTTCATTCCAGTTAGCACCAAATAGGAACCTCAAAGAAAGATTTTCCTCCCATTTAAGAAGATTTCCTGGAAACCCCACATACTTTCATCAACATATCATGGGCCAGAATCCTGTCTCATGGCCATGCTGAGCTGCAGAGGAGACTGGGAAATGTAGTCTTTATTCTGAGTGGGAAGATGTGCAAGGAAAGAATTGATGATTACATTACTACGGAAGAGGATGAAAATAGATATTGGGGTCAACTACTAGCAGTTTCTGCCACAACTGGATTGGTTGGTGCTGCAGGATTTGGACATGCCAAGGAAGCAGTGGGGAGAGGGTACCTCTCTCTACTACGGAAGAGGATGAAAATAGATATTGGGGTCAACTACTAGCAGTTTCTGCCACAACTGGATTGGTTGGTGCTGCAGGATTTGGACATGCCAAGGAAGCAGTGGGGAGAGGGTACCTCTCTCTACTTTCCTCTTTCCAGGAGCCTCGCCACAGGCCATCTTCCCAACAGCCTCATATAGAGTGAGCCTTCCCTCCCGCTGTCCCTGCTGGAGGCCACAGCAATTGGTCCTCACTCACTAGCACATTCTGCCAAAACCCTCGCCCCGTGGCCAAGACTCACAGTCATTTTTCTGCTCTTAACTTCCTCTACTGTTCAGCAGCACTTGATAAGATGGAGGTACCTTCCCCTTGAAACTTCCTTCTCTCCGGAATCCCCCATCACCCCTCTCCTTGCCCCCTCCGACCTCACAGGCTGGGCCACTCTGCCCTTGCTCTTGCTGGCCTCTCTCTACCTCTAAATGGTGGGCTTCCTCCTTGCCCAGACCGGACCCCGTTTCTCTTCTATGTATACATTTTCCCCAGGGGGTCTCCTCCAGGATCCTCCAGGATTTACAGACTCTCTATTGCTTAAGGCCCTAAAATGTTTCCTCCAGCCCTAACTTTCCCTCCCAATTCATTTCTCCAACTGTTCCCCTCCCATCCTCACAGACAACTCAGATGTAATAGAACCAAAACAGGGTTCTGCTCTTCCTCCCTACACCTCCTCGCTCAGGTTTCCCACTCAGGAAATGCTGTTCCCACCCACCCAAACACTCAAGACCAAAGCTTAGCATTGCCCCTTTGATTTCTCCCTTCTCTTCACCCTCACCCCTCCTCTCCAGCCCATCAGCCGGTCCTGCTTGCTCAAATCCATCCTTTCTCGCCACTTTCACTGCTACCACCCAAGGCCAGTCCGTCTCCCCTCCAACTGACCTCAGCTCAGCCTCCATCGCCCCCCACCCCTGCTCCCACCCTAATCCTCACCCATCCTTTCCTCTCAGAGTAGCAGGGATAATCTTGGAGCATTAATCAGGTGGTGTTCCTCTTCTCTTTCGAATGACCCTCAACTGCCCTGACAAGAAAATCTCACATCTCACCATGGCCAACAGCGTCCTAAGTACACAGCGCAGCGTTTTGCTCACGTCTCCCACTGTATCTCCACCACACTCCCTTCATTCCCTGCACTCACCACTTCTTTTTCTTTTTCTTTTTCTTTTTTTCTTTTTTCTTTCTTTCCTTCCTTCCTTCCTTCCTTCCTTCCTTCCTTCCTTCCTTCCTTCCTTCCTTTCTTCCTTCCTTCCTTCCTTCCGTCTTCCCTCTCTCCCTCCCTCCTTCCATTCCTTTCTTTGTTCGGTTCTTCAAGCAGGCTAAGCTCTTTCCTGCCCCCTTACCCGCACCTCCATCCCTTCTACCTGGGGTGTTGTTCCCCAATTCCTGCTCATCCTGCAGCTTCCACCTCCACGCCATGTTCTTGAGTTACCACCCCTCTTAGCCCCTTGTTAACTTTCTTGTAGTTCTTCTGCAACTGTTTTATGTGTCCATTGGCTTTCTTTTTGTCCACGTCCCTCCAGTAAAATGTAAGCACCATGGCCTTGGCACATCAAAGGTGCTCAAAAATTCTGTATTGGATCAGTAAGTGAATTCTTCTCTACCCTCCATCATGCCTGACTCACGGCCAAGGCAACCGCTAGAACTCAGTAAAGATGGTGACTGTTTAGTTATCACCTTGATCCAGTCCGAACATTTCCAGAGTTCTTCCAAGGCCTCAGCACCAAGGGTTTCTCTGAGCTTGCTCTAGGCTGCCTCCCATTTAGCCAACGGTCTTCTCTCTCCCTCTGCTCTCCCCAGGCACACCCTCACCCCACGCACACAAAGGCACTCACTCACCAACAAGCCTGCTGGAAGAAAGCATCATTCATAAAGCACCTACTATGTGCCGGGGGTGCCTAGCCCTCATAACCAACTCCAGAGGATAGACTCTTTCCCAAATGAAAAGACATGGCTCTAAGAGGCTCAATAATTTGCCCAAGACCACACTAGTGAGTGCTAAAGTTGGATTCTAATCCAGAGCAGTCTGATTCTCTTCAAGTGTGCCAAGTTAGCTGGTGGGGCTGTGAGAAGGTTTTTAAGCCCTCCCTCCCTGTAGCATGCTCACCCCACCCTTGACACCCCATCTTGCCCTTCTGCCCTGGGGTTCCACCAGCGGCAGGAGGTAAGTAAACAGGACTCTAAAAGTTAAGAAATTCTGGGAGAGTAAGATCAAAGTTGATGGTGTGTGCGGGATAGGGGGTTTAGTTTTGGATAGGAACAGCTCTGGCTTCAGGGATCACGTGAAAGGAGGGGGTGAGGAAAGGAAAATGATGGACAGAGAGGTTCATGGGGAGGTTTAAGCACCCCAACTTTTGAATGTCTCTGTCTCCTTACCTATAGCACAGCTCTGCTGAGGAGGTTTGAAATGTCCCCTTGGGCATGGGACGGAGGTGACCATTCCCACTCTTTGACCCACCTGCCCACAATCCCCCACAACCCACTGGAGGGGCACAGGGTCAGCTTGAGTTGAGGCCGATGAGCTGAGGTGAGAAGAGGAGGGGCAGGTTGAATGGAGGTGATTCTATTTACCTCTGGGAGAGACGGTGAAGTGAGGGGGGCTCTGTGGCCAGGAATGGGGGGGACAGGAGGGTACAGTAATGTCAGGCGTGACAAGCCCAGGGTGGGGAAGCCTGGCCCCACTGTCTGACAGATGAGGAGGGGCTCTGGTCAAGGGGAATAGGGCCCCAAAAGGGACAACTGTAAGGAGAAATGTCACCGCCCCCTTCGAGACCCTTTGTACTGCCAGCGTTTTGCAGTGAGCAGAACAAACCCCTCTCTAAGCCGAAGTCTCAGCTCCCAGGTCTGATAGGAATTGTCCCCCCCCCCCCCCTTGGACCTCAGGCCTATAGGTTAGGGACAGTAGGAGGTATGGGCACGCCCACAGGGGCCACCCTAAGGTTCAGTTGGGGCTGGTGGCAGACTTGCCCCAACTTCAGACCCCAGTCCCAGCCTAGTCCGGGAGAGGAGCGGCTCAGACCAAAGGGCCAGGGCAGGCTGGTTCCTGGCATCTCTGAGAGCTTTTCCTGCTGCTAGGCCCCTGCCCTGCCTGGGGGGTGGGGGGGTACCAGTCCACCCTAACACTGGCTCCGGGCTCCCCTCTCCTTCCTCTTCAGACACCCTCTTCCCACATGCATGCGGGCAAACGTGGACACTGGACTCAGAAAAACTCAGTTCAAATCCTGACTTTGCTTCTTAGTAGCTGGGTGGCCTCAGGCAAGTAATCTAGCCTCTCAGAGCCTGTTTCCCTGTCTCTAAAATGTCTCTAAAAATCATAAAGGTAAAATCTAAACTATCCTCATGATGTCATAGTTAAGACAGAGAGACAAGATGTCTAGGAGGCCAAATGCACCTCACCTCACAGACATTTTCCACAGGGCTCTTTTCCAGGGAGGGGAAACCCTAGCCAGCTTCCCGGAGGAGGTGGCTAGGTAAGACTGAGGGGCCAGTGGGGGCGCTGTGAGTGCGCAGGCCCATCAGGACCTCTTTGGGACTGCGCGTTGGGAGGTGTGGAGTCTGGCAAGGACGACGTAAGGTCTATGAGCTAACATCCACCCTCGGCAAACACACACCTCCCACCCTAGCTATTGTCTCGCTCGGCCTAGAGCGAGGCTTGGGCCGCACCTCCAGGGTCTCTCCACCCCCAAAGTCTGCTTGACCAGCCCCTGACCAACCCCAGGGCGGGCTGGTCTCCCCTTGTGGGGCCGGGGCTAAGAATGGACGCGTCAACTGGGGCAAATTAACACGTAGGAAAACACCCCAGCACCTGGAGAAACAGGAGCTGGGGCCGGGGGAGGGCGGCCAGAGTCTTGGAAGTCAGAACCCGAACGGAGCGATAATTCACCCGAGTGTCCGCGGCCTCCCGCCCGCTCCGCTCCCCACCCCGCCACTCGGCCTCTGGTTTCAAAGGCGGACAAACAGCACACTGTGCTGCGCCCGGCTCCCTCGCTAAATCTTCCTGTCTTCAACTTCATGTAACTTGAGCCGGCAGAGCTGACCCTCCCTCGGAGGCCTGATGGATACTGGACGAGGGTGGAAGGCAGTGGGAGGAGGAGGAGGGGCAAAAGGAGGAGAGGGGGAGGGGAAGAGGAGGGGGGAGGGGGGAAGAGGATTCTGACCAGTCAGTTTCACTGGAGTCTCAGCCCTCCCCCATTCCTACTGGACTGGGCAGTCTCTGCCCCCGCAGCCCCCCCCACCGCGCCCCGCCAGCTGCCCCCTTCCCTTCCCTCACTTTGGAGGTGGGTGTCTCTGTGAGGCAGATGTTGCTTTAGAGGAAGCCTTTGCTTTCACATGCACCACAGCTTTGGAGTATGTGATTCTAGATGCTTCTGAGCATGAGCCCCCTGTAAGTATGTGTGTGAGCCGGGATGGGGGAGGCTGTTGTGAGCGCACACCTCAGCACGTGGAAAAGTAATTTTGGTGCTTGAGTTAGGGAGCCCTCCTCCTTCTCCTCCTGTCACCCCTGGGGGAAAGTAAAATAACCCAGGAGGAGCCTCCCACAGCCACTCCCAGCCTGACACTGTGTGGAAGGCATTCCTTCCTGCCCAGAGTCCTCCACTGCTCTATGAGCAACTGAGGAGGCCTGGGAGTGTGGCCTTGACCAAGTAACGGAGGGCAGGAGTCTGTCCCCTCTTGGGGGTTTCACCTGGAGGGTCAGCAGTGTGGCCGCTGCTGGAATTTCAGTGGAAGGCCCTGCTTCAAGGCCCAGGGTGGAGTGGGATCTCACAGCACACAGGAGCTGGAAGCTTCCAGGAAGGGCAGAAGACATTTAATGGGGAAGGAGCTGACTGGATGCAGGAAGGGGTCAAGAGCTGGTTGGTGAGGGCAAGGATAAGAGCGGAGGTGAAGGGCAGGCCTAGAGCTGCAGTTGAATCAAGGGTAAGAGAGTAAGAGTGAGGTTTGAGGGTAAAGAACTAGTGTGTGTGGCGGGGGAGGTAGGGTTAGTGCAGAAGCAGACCTCACATAGGAGTGGACATAGAGTTGGAGTTAGGATTCAGAGGAGGGAACTGTGTTGGGACAAGCATCATGGCTAGTACAGAGCTCATTCATGCCATTATCAGCAACAAATACTAACTGAGCACCTTCCCCAGGCCAGGCACCACTCTACTTGCTGGAGATAGATAACAGTGAGCAAAACACAAAACTGCCCCCTCCGAGGTTACATGCCCCGGAGGTGGTGGGGGCAGATAACAAAATTAAAAAATGGATAAATTCCATGTTCGATGGTGGTAAATGCTATCACGACAAAGCTGGGAAGGAGGATAGGGAGTGACAAGGCATATATTGCAATTTTTAACATGGCCTGACTGAGAAGGTGACATTTGTGTCAAAACCTCGAGGAGGTAGGGAAGCAAGCCAAGCAGATATCTTGGTGAAGAGCATTCTGAGCAGAGGGAACAGCAAACACATAATCTCTGTGTGTATGTATGCCCCACATACCTCAGACCTGTGTGTTCCGTTGAGGACCAGCAGGGACTAGTGTGGCTGGAGGAGTGAGGGAGAGTAGGGGAAGCGAGAATGGAGGAAGTCAGAACGGTGACAGGCTGGGGTTAGGGTTAGATCAGAGTCTGCATCTTCTTCCTCTGAATAACGGGGAAACTGAACATATGTAGGCAAAGGCTGGCATGTGTGAAGGAAATGGATGGTGGGGGAGACCACACGGGACGTGGTGGGGGGCAAATGAAGCAGTCCTGCCCTTAAGAGAGCTCCAGGCCTGGAGAGCCTCTGGTTGGGCTGGGGCACTGACTTCAGGGCCTCTCTCAGCTTTATCCAATGTCTCCCTCCTCCCTTCAACTTGGAGCTTATCTTAAGAACTTGTTTGCTAATAAATGGTGGAGGGGGGACCTGTCTGCCTTCTATGAGTCGAATGGCCCGTTTCCTCTTCTCTCTCCTGCCTGCTTCCTCTCCCTCTCCCTTTCTCTCCCTGAGAGCTGATGTAGTTAATTGGAGCGTCTTGAAAGTGCACATTAACACACAGAGAGCCAAGGAGACGTCTTGGCAGCGAAATATCATTATCACTTCTTGAGCTCCAGCCAAAATCCCCTCGCGGTCAAAACACAATTCTTGAAACTAAACAATTAAAGATTTGTGCAAGTGTGGCTGCCATGAGGTATCAGGCTGGGAGCGGCTGCCCCTGCCAGTGTCAGCAGAAGTTAGCAACCTGTTCCACTGCTCCGCTCTGAGCCAGGTGACAGGCTGGGTGACTCCGGGGAAGGAGGAGAAGCAGGCCCAGGGCCAACACTTGGCCTCCAGGGACAATCGGCCCCACCCCGCTCCCGCCCCAAACCCAGACAGCCACAGGTTTGAGACCTCAGAAGAAAACGGCTGGTCCATCCAAGTCCAACACCACCCCTCATCGGGAGTTTGGGTTCCACATTCTGGACTTAGCCGGCCAGCGACCCAGTCCTTCCAGAAACTCGAGGATTCTGAAATGCTAGACCCCAACCCTTTTTAGTCCTTGCTCCTACCTGCTCATCTTCAGAGGTCCCTTCTTTTTCTGAAATAGGCAACATTGGGCACCACAGCGCCCCTTGTGGCTGGGGCTGGGGCCCGTTTCACTATGTGATTCTGAGGGATTGAATGGGTCCTCAGGGTCACAAGGTTAAGTTCCTCTGATTCCTGGTGCACTGTGCTATCACCGTATTACAGAGCCCTTTCTCCCCTTGCTAGAACCTAAACTCGTGCCCAACCTCTCCAGCTCAGTGCTCTGACAATGGTCACACACGGCTATGCACACCATCTGGCCAAGACTGGAGCACAGGATGCTGGGCCATCACTCCAGCCCTGTCCTCTATGTATAGTTTCCACTCTGCCCAGACCTCAGTGAGGACTCTGTGTGTGGTGATGGGGGGAAATCTGGGCTACAGGTCTCCCCGATGTGTTGCAGGGTAACTGATGATCTCAAGCGAATCCCCACCTCTCTCTAGGCCACAGTTCCTGTGTCTCTATACCCTGTGATTTGGGCTTAATGTTGAAGATTCCTTCCAGTTCAAAACTGTAATGGGTCTGTGATTATATATACCAGTTGCAAGGGCCATGGGTGTATTTGGGCAGCAGACTCAAAAAGCCTTCTCCTTCCACACTTGGAAAAGTTCCTCTTCTGCTGTGCATTTCTGCAAACCAATAAGACATTTGCCATGCCCTGGGCAAGGGAAATTGGAGAGACCAGGACGGTCCCTCTGTCTCCAGCTGTTTTGGGGTGTTCTCTCTAGGCTGCCAAGGAAGCTTGAGTCTGGTGAAGCAAAGACTCTGAGCGGGACAGCCTGGGTTCAATCCCAGCTCGCCACTCACTAGCTCTGTGATGTTGGGCAAGATGCTTAACCACTCTGTGTCTCAGTATCCCCATCTGTAAAATAGGGTTAATAGTACCCACCTCTTAAGGTTGATATGAAGATGACCTGAATTAAAATATGGAAACCAAAACAGTGCCTGTTCCATAGAAAGCACTCAATGAATAGCAGCTATAATTATTTCTGTGGCTTTTCTTTTTTTCTCTGACAGCTTATCTCTAAAGATGGCCTCTCAATTAACCATGCTTCCCCACACGCATACTCTTGTGTAGACCCCTCTCGTATTAAATCCGGGTCAGCCCAGGGTAACCAATAGAATGTGGCAAAAGTGACACCGTGTGATTTCCAAGGTTAGACCAGAAAAAGCGTTTCTGCCTGGGCCTCTTGACTGTCAGGCACCATCTAAGAAGTCCAGCTACCTCACCATGCTGTGAGAAAGCCCAGGCTAGCCACATGAAGCAGCCACAAAGAGAGAGAGAGAGACGCTTGGCCAAGCATGCAGTTGAGATGCCACACATGAGAGTGAAAAACGTGGCCTGGACATCCCACCCAATTCAGACTTCAGATAACCCCAGTCCCAGCTGCAACCTGACTGAACCCCATGAAAGACTCCAGCAAGAACCTCCCCGCTGAGGCTTCCCCTCACATTTTGAATAAAATCCAAAGTCCTCGCTAAGGCCTACCAGGCCTTACGTGCCCCGCTCTCTCTCTGACCTCTTTTGTTCTTCTCTTCCTCTGCTCCCAACACCCTGCTCCCCTCGTCACTACTTGAACTTGCCAAATAGGCTCCTGGCTCAGGGCCTTGCTCCTGCTGTTCCCTCTGCTGGGAGTGCCTTTCCCCTTTATTC
The DNA here is from genome assembly GCF_036562045.2 of Rhinolophus sinicus. Taxonomy (NCBI): domain Eukaryota; kingdom Metazoa; phylum Chordata; class Mammalia; order Chiroptera; family Rhinolophidae; genus Rhinolophus; species Rhinolophus sinicus. Next base: position 88,881,945 of record NC_133755.1, read on the forward strand.
TCTCACAGTTCACTCCCTCGCTTCATTCAGGTTCATGATCAAATGGCACCCCTTTGGGAGGGGGGGCTTTCTTGAACTAGTACCTCCAGTTTTTCTAATATCCCTTTCTCTCCCCTTCCCTGCTTTATTTTTCCTCGGGTTACTCATTGCTACTTGATATGATAGTACACATTTATTTCTGCATTCATTTACTGTCTGTCTCTCTCCCTTCCACAAGAATGTAAGGTCCATGAGGGTACGGATCTTCCTTGATTGGTTGACCACTGAACTCCGGGTCCCAGAACAGTGCCGGACACATAGTAGGTCTGAATCAACAGTTATAAGATAAATGAAACTTCTCTATCCCAGGGAAGGGACCTGAGGCCTAGAGATGGGACAGAGACTCACCCAAAGTCACATGGTTACTTAGCCTGACCTTGTCCCAGGGCTCTCTCTTCCCAGGTACCCCCATACACACCCGCATCCCCCCAAAGGCCCTTTCTCTCCTTTGCCTACAGAGCAGCAACGGCCACTCTTCTCTGTCACTCAGGCAGGCCAATAGCCCTCAGCTCTTCCAGTTGTTTCTGTCAAACAGTATTTACAATAAACTTGGTTTGAACTTTTGTCTAAGTGATAATAATAATAACACGATAATTATATGGAGTATAACGTACAGCCAGCTGTATTTAATTAAAGCTGTAATTTCACTTAAGGGTTTCTGGAAACAGAGTAAACCGCAAGAGTTGTACCACCCAAACCCCTCTGTGGGGATCACATCTGCACGGGAGCAGGGTGGCTAGAGCAGAGGCCCCGAAGCCACAGGCCACCGACAAGGTCCAGCTTCTGGAGTCCAGGCGCTCCCAACTTGGAACCTGCAGAGAGAGGGTCTGCGGCGGCCTCAGGCCAAACACTCGGTCTGGAACCTCTCAGAACATATGCATGGATTTCTTTTGACCTTTGCTGGCTCACAGGAAAAGTCGTTTCTTTCAAGAATCTGGATTAGAGGACCTAGGAGCCAAAAAAACAACACGTAGGAGCAAGGGAGATGGCTCAGAAGGCCAGAGGCCCGGAGTATGGGACAAAGGGAAGGAATTAGTGCCAGCTGAGGAGGACAGGCCAGGCATGGATTCAGTCAGCAAAACGTTGCTTAGTATCATGCGCCTGGCACCGTACTGGACAGTGGGGTTAAGGAGACCTGGGCTTCGCTCTGCTGAGAGTTTGGTTGAGTAAGGAGCCAGCCTTATGCACCAATCACAGGAGGAGCCCTCCAAGAGAGGATAGGATAGTCCAGTGGCTAAGAGCCCTGCCTCTGGGGCCGGAGTGTGCAGGTTTAAATCCTGGCTCTGTCCTCAACCAGGCTTGCCTTTCTACCGCTCTGTGCCTCACATTTTCCCTCTGTAAAATGGGAATAACAGTATCTATGTCAGAGGGTTATTACGAGGATTAAATTAAGGAATCTGCATCAGTTATGTAGGTCAATAGTAGAAAGGGTCAATAAATGTGAGCTGTATCGTTGGATATTTCTGGGAGCACAGAAACGTGGGAATTGTTTTGACCTGGAAATAGGATGACCAACCATCCTGGCTTGGATGCGGAACATTCAGTGCCAAAACCAGGACGGTCACAGGAAAACTGGACCGTTGGCCGCCCTCCCCGGAAAACCAGAGCTGGTCTCAGGGAGAAGGTGACATCCAAGCCCGGCACACGCTAAGGATGGTGGGGACTCAGTTCAGCAGAAGGCAAAGAATACACGGAAAAGCGTGGAACCAGGGATTCAGGCCCAGATGAGTGGACTAATCACACCCCTTCTTCGAGACTCAGTGGTTCCGTCTGTTGGCTAAGAGGGGACTGATTGCTTTCTGGGGCTCTTAGCAGGTCTGCAATCAGAGGAGACTCGGGCTGGAGAAAGGAAGGGCCTGGTGGGAATCCTCATGAATTCACCTCGTCTGCCCCTCGCGTGCATACATGCACAACACAAATGGTGGGGCAAAGGAGAGCAATCAAGCCACACAGGATGCAGGAGACACTCGCCCGCATGCAAAACCCCTCTGCACTTATAAATCCCCTCCTTGGGGCCTGTAGCCGGGTGGATCAGTAGGGTTCACCGGAGACTCGGTTTTAATTGTCTAAAGAGGCTTGCTGCTGGGGGTGGGGGTTGAGCGAGAAGCTCTCTGAAGACATGCAGAAATATTCCTGCGTAATAAAATATCCCCTTTGCAGTGTCAAAGTTAATGTTCCAGGCCTCAGGTAAAACCGGCTTCTTATCAGCCAGCGCTCTCCCTGGAGAAGGCTGGGTGGCAGGTGGGGAAGGAGAACACAGCTTGGGCTCCCCTCACCCTCTGAGTGGGGAGGTGGGGGCTTGGTGGTTAGAAGAGGCTGAGTCCCCATTGTGACCCCCCCCACACACACACACACACAGTCCCCTGGATTAGGAGGTCAGCCCAAGTGCAGGATGCACCGCCCACCCGCCCAGTATCAGGCTGTCTAGAGCTGTCTACCTCCCTCCCTCTGTCCCCTCAACATATGCTCATTCATTCTGCCACCATCCCTGTCCTTTGCTCACTGGCCTCTTTCTCCTTCTTTTCTCTCAGACTATTCTTTCCACCTGCCTGCCCCATCCCTTCTGCATGTGCCTGCATCTGTGATGGTGTTTGCGTCTGTCTGTCCTGCTGGGGTTTTGTCCCCTGAGGCCAGGACAAATGGCAGGGAGCCTCACACACTGCTTAGGAGTAACACGCATGTGCCACACACTCATGCACGCCCCCCCATGCAACTCTGCACAAGCAGGTGTGGGTGAGCAATGGCCTCGTCCCATTCGCTGGGCATCTCGCCTATGCCCCAGGCTGCCGCCTGCACCCCTGCCTCTGCACTGGGCCCCAAACCCACTGGCGTGTGCCGGCAACACAGCACAGTGACTCTGACAGGCCGCTGGTTTAAATATAGAGTTGCATACGCAAGACAGGGCTAATTTTAGCAGGAATGTGCTGGAAACTTTCTGAGGGCTCTGTTCTCTAGCTGTCTCCCCTGTGCTCATCGCTCAGGGCTGGAAGCAAAAATGCCAGGCCCCCGGTTCCTCACCTACCCACTTCTCCCTCCCAGTCACACCTCTCCCCAACGCAGGTCCCCCAAAGCTGGCCCTATTTCTCGTCTCTGAGTTCCCTGTTCCCAGGGGCCCGAGCCCCCCCAGCCAGCTGCATTTCTAAATCCCTTGTATACTCTCTCTTGCTTCAGTCTCTTCAGCAATGCCAAGGCTGGCTGGCCCTGGAGAAGACAATCAGTCAATCAAAATGTTCCTTCCTCCTGCCCCACCCCAGGGAGGCGTCCTGTCAGAGAAATACATCTGATTCACACACCGACGCAATCTGCCATTTGCTGAGCAGCCCTTGTGTGCCAGGCTCCATACTCAGTGCTTTACAAAGAGTCTCTCATTTAATCTTCACAACAACCCCGAGGTCGGAGTGTGTAATAGCCCCATTTTACAGACAAGGACAGTGAGGCCTGGAAAAGTTCAAGGAATTAACCAAGGTCCTTCAACAGCACACTAGTGGTTACCCAATACATGATCTTTCACAAGGAGTACATTTGCCCTTTAAATGAGAACACTGTGAGCAAGGAGGTCATGTTTAGCACCAAGGAATAACTGGGAGGGTGGGACTTCCAGGACTATGATTCCAGAGGGGCACAGATCCCTGGGTCGGGAAATAGAAAACTCCTCATCTCTCTCTCCTCCTTCCTGTGTCCTACAGCCCCACCCAGGGGCCAAGGGCTACGGTCATGCTTCTCCCCCACCCAGTTCTGCATTTATTTTTGCCCCTCTTTTGCCCTGCTTTCCCTTACTCCTTCAAGTAGCATTATGGAGCACCTACTGTGCACCTGGCACTGTTGTAGGTGCCTGGCTGCAAAGATAAATGAAGCGAAGGGCAGGGCTGGTTCTGAAGTGCTCGTGGATTAGTTGGTAGCAGGTACAGGCCTGGAGTAAACAATCAGCTGGATTCTTATTGGTCAGGATGATAATAGGAGCTGGGAGGACAGAGGGGAGAACAAGTTGACATCTGGAAGGATGTTGACACCCCCGCCCCCTCCCCTCCCCAGCAACTCTTTCTCCCCATGCTGCTCTGACTGTTTTCTCCAGCAGCTCCAGAAAAATGCCCTGTCTCCCCACGGGGCTGTGTAACAGCGCTGCGTAGTTGTTGTGTTTCAGTGTGAGGACATTTCCCTGTAATGAGGATTAGAATAGCAATGAGGAGGATGACACGTGGTAGTTGGAGAGCAACAGCTCTCGGGGGAGCGGCAGCCCACCCTGCCAAGGGACACCAGCTGCTGGGACTGTGACAGAGGCCACACCCCATTAGCCACGCCAGGAGCCACCAGGCAAATGTCGGACTCTGGCCAGAGTCCAGGCCCACCTCAGGCAGGGGAGAGCGGCGGGACCCAACCCTACAGGGCTCTGGCTCATGGCCTGGCATTGGGGGGGAAAGGGAACCCCAGAAAGGAGCAGAGGACGCGTTTGAGGGTGCAGCCTCCTCATGCTCTATTCCTCCTTCGTGTTCCTCTGTGGCACTACATTCTTTCTAATACATGATAGGATTTCCTTATTCATGTTTCTTACTGTCTCCCTAATTAAAATGTAATCTTCATGCTTTGTCCCCTGCTGTTTCTCCAGTGACAGAACATCGCCTAGAGCATAGTAGGTGTTCAAGAAAGATTTGTGCATGAACTAATACATTTGGGGGTGGACCCTTCGTACCCACGGGATGTGTTTCCATGGGGCTGAAATCTTTGTCTGTGACAATCTCTGGGAGGAAGTCTGTGAGGTGTGTCTGTGAGCTGTGTGTGTGTCTGTGAGCTGTGTGTGTTTGTGAAGTATGTGTGGGGTGGGTGTGTATGTATGTGTCTTTGAGGTGTGCGTATGTCTGTGTGTGTGTTTTCACCCTGGTCACCATCTCCCTCACACACTTCAGCAGCTGGATGATTGAACTGACTCAGGTGCTGGCCTGAGTTTTCTCAGGGGAACACACTCGCTGAACTGGAAGACAGCACAGGTGTGCATCTGTCTGATTAGGCGGGGGCCTGTGTATAGCTGGAAGACCCTGCTGACGCCTTTGCCCACACCAGGTCTCTGGGACAGACTCCACCACGGCCGTGCCCACGTCAAATCATGAACCCCTTGCTGCCTGGGTCACAGCGCCGACTTCTGGAACAGAGACTGCTGTCTGCAGGCGTGGGCACCACCTCAGTGTGGTCTTCCCAAGTGCGTTTCCATACATTCCTGATGGAAAAGCCAAGGCCCATGAAAAGCAACAAAAACGCCCATGCTTTGAGGAGTGCCTGCTATGTGCTAGGCATTGTGTCAAGAGCTTTATGAGTCTCACAGCTCTGAGGTGGGGATTATTGGGACAGATGAGGAAACAGAGGCATGAAGGGAAGAAGTAACTTGACCAAAGTCACACAAGTAGGATTTGGGACATGGACGCGGGCACCATGCATGATGCCTCAAGCATCCTCCTCTCCCACTGCCTGAGGACTTCACCCAGATGAGACAATGGGGCCCCTCTCTCACCCAGATCCATCACCCCATTCTGTTTTAGGAGAAGAAATGGCAAGGGTATGAAGGAGCTGTCTGCTTTCTAAGAGTCTTGTGTATGGGTTCATTACCCAAGCTTTAGTGATGGCCATCCCTGCCCTCATGCAGATTTCCCGTGTCATAGGTACTTGTGTTCTCCAATAAGATATGTTCAAGTCCTAACCCCTGATACCTGTGAAGATGACTTCGTTGGGGAAGAGGGCCTTTGCACCTGTAATCGGGTTAAGGGGAGGTCATACTGGGTTAAGGTGGGCCCTATATCCAACCTTGATCTCGGACTTCTAGTCTCTAGAACTGTAAGAGAATCAATTCCTGTTGTTCTAAGCCACCAAGTGTGCGGTAATAAGGCAGCCCTGAAAAATGAGTCCATCCTCCCTTCCCAGAGCAGGCACACACATACACAGTAACGTAAATACACAGTTACCTAGACTCACGCTTTGCCTAGGGCACACGAGCCCAATGAGTGGCTCCTGTGGAGGGCACGCCTACTCACAGCTACCCCACAGCCAGCAGGGTGCACACGTCCCTGCGTATCACTGGGCGGCCTTTCCTTCATCTGAGCCCACTAGGAACTCTCAGCAGAAACCTCCCTGAGGACAGAACCCTCTAAACTCCTTTTGGGGCTTGCTTCCCGGTCTCCCCTTCTGTTCACTTCCTAGTCCCCAGTCTCCTGGCCTGATTTCTTCCCTCCCTCCCTTTTTCCTTCCCTCCCTCCCTCCCTTTTTTCCTTCCTCCCTTCCTTCCTTCCTCCCTTCCTTCCTCCCTTCCTTCCTTCCTTCCTTCTTTCTTCTGCCTCTTTTTCTCCCCCTTTGAGTACACACAGTCCTGTTGCAAGGCCCTACATGTTTTCAGGGAGTTGCACATCGCCACCTGTTGCTATGGAGAAGGCTCTTTATCACAAACACTGGGTAAACAGCTGCTGCTGGGAGCCCCTTTCTGCTGGCCAGGGGTTTATTTGGAGAAAGTCAACAAGGAAAAATAAACATTCCCAGCCCTGTGTATATACAGCTTTGGGACTAGAGCTCCACAGTGGCTCAGGCCTGCCAGCTTCCCAGAGGGCCCAGCAGGCCAAGCCCCACCCCTGCCTCTGAGTCCAGAATCCTCCATTCAGAGTTGAGGTGAGAGCAAGGTAGCCACCTCCCTCCACACTTAGGTCACTCTGTAGGCTGCACCCTCCCTGTCTTAGGCTGAGCCCGAGCTCTGACCTTCTAGGAAAGAGTGTGATGGAACAGACCAGCCCACCTTCCAGGTCACTCTGCCCGCTGGCTTCTAGGGCAGTCCACACTGCCTGAGCTCCCACAGGATACTGGAATTCCTGGGAAGAACCATGGTCAATTTGGCTAGCATTCTCTCTTCTTTGGCATCTGTTTCAGTTGAATTCAACATGTTAAGCGTTTAATAATCCCACAGTCCATTCATTCAGCACATATTTATTTAACAGCTATGACTCTGTCAAGGGGCTGTGCTGGGCTATGCTGGCTCCTGCCCTCACGGTGCTCACAGTCTGGTGGGGAAGACAGAGAATCAGCCGTCATGATGCAGTTGGCTACATATACACAGTATGTGAATTGCAATGCAGAAGGACCCTGTACGAGGGGAGTGTAGAGACACATTTTATATCTTGCTACATCCACATACATCAGTTCAGTGAATCCTCAAACAATCCTGTGAGGTGGTGATATTTTTATTCCCATTTTACCTGTGGGGAAGTAACTTACCTAAAGTCCACGAACTACTAACTAACTGGGAGACTCAGGATTTAAATCCAAGAGAGCACGAGGTAAAAGTCTCAGGCTCTAAACCACTGTGCAATTCTGTTAGGCTTGCCATCAGAATGCCGCAATCCTCAGGAAGCTCACCAGGGAAGCGCTCATGAAATGTTTACATGACAGGTGGGGACGGGCAATGACAAGAGTGGCACATGAGGAACACCAGTCATTCAGAGAACATCAATGTGATACACCAGACTCAGAGGCAGAGACAGGGCTTGGGTTGAGCTGTGAAAGAGGGGTAGAATCTAGATGGGGCCAGAGGTCAGGGCGGGGGCTCCCAGGGATGGAGTTAGGGGCAGCTTGGCTGGGGTCTGGGAGCAGAAAGACCTGTTTTAGAGAATGGGGAGGAGGCCTGTCACCTTGCTTCTCACCCCAGTCCCCCCACATGTCCCTTAGGAACTCACTTCCATCTGTATCACTGTGCTTTGAACCAAGACTTCGTCCTCTCTCTCCTGCACGCCTCTGCAGCCTCCTCCCTGGTCTTCCTGCCTCCAGTCTTGCTCAGCTGTAATCTACTCCCCACCAGCCTCCAGGATCTTCCAGAAACACAAATCTAATCATGTCACCTCCCTCCTCTGTGCCCTCTCTGTAGAAATGCCATGCCAGCCTTGCTCTCATCTCTTCTTTTCCACGAACATCCTGTGCACCAAGCATGCACAATCACTTGTGTCCCAAATGCACGGGGCCCTCCTGTGCCTCTGTGCATTGCATTCACTCTTCCAACTGCTTGGAAATCCTTCCCGAAGAGTCACATTCATTCACAAACTCTTACGGGGTGCTTACTCAGTACCTAACACTGTCTGAGCCCTGGGAACAAAGCAGTGAACAAAACTAATGAAGGTCCTTGTCTTCATGGAGTTTATGTCCTAGGGAGGGATATACGTACACTGAAACAAAACAAAGAAGTAAAATATATACAACAGTAGGTTCCGCTGAAAGCTGCAGAGGAAAATATAGCAGGGAGAGGGGACGGGTAGGGCCTTGAGGCTACGGTGATGATTCTGAGTGAGATGGGGAACTCTCTCTTAGTTTTTACAAGGATCCCTCTGGCTGTTGTGTTGAACATAGAATGATGGGTACATGGTAGGAACAGGGAGACAGACAGGCCACCGGAACTCAGGGTTCCCACTGCCCCCCAGGTCGTCAGGGCCTCTGTCTGTGGTGTCTACCCCTCTCCAGCCCCAGCCCCCCAAAGGCTACCTGGGGGTAGCCAGGAATGAGAGGGTATACCCTCCAGGCCTCATCCAGCTCCACTGGTCGCACCAGCATGTCCTGGTTTAAGGGCGCGTCCTGCAGGCCTCCAGGCGTGGCATCGCCTCCCACCCTGACTCTCTTCGGGCTGCCTGCCCATCTCCCCTCCCAAGGCTCCGAGGAGGACGGGAACCCCATAGAGCGGTGATCCACATATCAGGGGCAAGGGAATTAACATTCCCAGGCTGTAATTATACCTTCTACCTGTGACACCGAAGGAAGCATTTTTTTACAAAAGCAGGTGAATTGAAGGCTTATGGGATTGTGGGAAATGAGTGTATTTTTAGCACACTCTCCTAATTGCCAGAACCCTGGTAATTGCTCTGGCATCAGTGACCTGAACTGAGGCTGGGGGGCTCAGATTGAGGTCAAGGGGTCATTATGAAGGGGATCTGGGAGGCACTGAGAACCTAGTTAAGCCAGGTGGGAATCGAGGAAAGAAGCCTAGAAAAACTCCCTCTGATGGAGGAATTGTAAGGAGTCATTCATGAGCAGGTGGGGAGCACGTTTTAAAAATTATATCAATACCAATATACCAATACTAATAATAGTAACAATAAAAGTAATGATAGGTAACACTTACATAGTGCTTCTTAAGGGCCAGATAATGTTCTAAGTGTTTTTTATATATTCACTCAATTCGTACAACAATCATATGAAGTAGGTACTGCGATTATCCCCATTTTGCAGATGGGAAAACCAAGGCATAGAAAGTTTAAGTGTAATTTTGAGTTAGACATTGGAGATACATATATACATCTCTACACACATGAAAGTTTGTTGACTTTAATGGGTGAGTGAATGAATTCCCTCACTCTGTATTTCCCAGGTGTTTACAAACAGGCCTAAAGCTTGGCCAGTCAAAAGCTCTGAAGTTAGGAAGTCCCTACATTTTGGGGTGGGGCCCTCGTTAAAAGGCCTGTTCCTTTTTAACAGGCTGACATACCCACTTGGTGCGAAGTCAGCCATCTTGGTTGGTGGGCAGCCCCACCATGCTCGTAAGCATAAAACACTGGAGCAAGAAGCTATGATGAGATGTTTGAGGAGCTGAGAGCAGAGTCCCTTGTGCTTGCGGGGTCTTCTGCCCATTTAGGGAACTGGTTGGAATAGTCGCTCTGCTAATATTGGAGAAAATGTAGAGAAGAGAAGGAAGGAATATGGTCTCCCTAGATATTGCCTAGCAGTTGCCACTGGCTGGGGACACCCTTTCTTCAGCAAGGACATCAGCATAGAGAAGGCACAAGAGAGAGAGACAGGGGGAAAATGTGATTTTTAATGCAAGCCTCGATAATCAGCTATTTGTGATGGAATTTTATCTGTCCTGGTCTCTGAGGGATGAGAAGCGGGAGTGAGGGAAGAGGGGTCAGAAATTAGTATGCAGAAATATCTGATCAGCCAAAGTAATTTTCTTTAATAATCGTATTCATACTGCCTGCTCTCTGCTCACTAGAAGAATTAAGTATTTAATAGTAATATATTTCATCTGGCAGTGGTTCTGTTTCGTTAGGAACCGTGATGCTTCGTTGGGGTATGTGGGTGGGTGGAGGTCTGGTGGGGGGACAAGTAGGAGGTGTCAGAGCAAAAAGCAACCAATAAGTGAGCAGGAGGGCAGTGGGCATAGGTGAGCCGAAAAGGAAGCTGTGTGCCAGGGAGAGCCCAACAGGGCTCTGAGATGCCTCCCAAATTCCTTTGCTGCCTGAGCTGGGCTGCCCAGCTCTGTCCTCTGGCTGCAGTTGATACACCCCAGAGGCCCCCACTTCTGACCCAATTCCTCAAACTTCATTCCTAACCCCCAAAGATGGGGCCTCCTGTCCAGCCTCTGGCATGTCCCTAATCCCCAGCTCTGACACTGACTGAGTAGCTGGGTGACAAGTCCTGCTGGTGGTAGCATTACACAGTGAACGCCACACCACGTTCCAACCCCCATGTCCGGGATTCCAGGACTCCATGGCAGATTCTCCAGGCTGCCTCCATGCGTCCCCCAGGCCAGAGGTGAGCCTGCATTTCCTGGCTCGTGCCTGAGCAGGGCTGGTGCAGAGGAGAGAAGCAGCTTGTTCTGGCTGGAGAATCTGACAGCTGCCTCTCTGCCCTGGGGCTTCAAGAGCAGTGTGCTTCAGCTATTACATGATTTTAATAGTTAAAAAGCAGGCCCAGCGCGTGCCAGGGACATAATTGATGACACCCTGAACTTGGGAACCTGATCTCCATTGGAGGCATTTGGAGAGGCTCTTCACCTCCTCTGCCAGTCTCCCTGAGCTCAGCTGCCCCGGTGGAAAACATCAGTGGGAAAAGTAGAACTACATTTGTCCGATGAGATTGGAGACAAAGAGAGAGGGCCGAGCTGTAGATAGCAGAGTTCAGCTTCTCACTGTTCTTTTAAGAGCAAACTCCGCAAACTGATGTGCAGTGATGCTGGCATTTCCAGGCGCCTGGCAGGCTGGAATTAAACACCTGTCCATTAAACTGACAGCCCCTGGAAGAAAAGGGGGTGGGGTGGGGAGAGCGGGAGAGCTGGGAACCCAACTGCAGGCTGGTTCCTTCCCTACAGGAGACAACGTGCCTGCCAGAGAGAGAGGTCAGGGTGGGAGCGAGCAGAGTAGCCTCTCTGGGCCCTGCTCTCTAGCTTCTGAGGCAGACCGAGCACACGCAGGCACACAGCAAACTAATATTCAGACCTGAGGATGGAGAAGAAGCATGTGACGCCCCCAGGAGGCTGGGCCAAGGAGAAACAGGGAGATTTATCCTCATCTGCTCAAAACTCCAGCTCAAAGGCTTGTGCTGCTCTGGCAGCCTCTGAGCCTCCTCCACACACATGATCTTTGCTCTGAATCCTTGAGGCACTAAGCAGCCCATCCCACGCTGCCCTGGGACACCTCTTTGGCTGTTGAACATTTAGGTGGGTCTATCCTGGCTTCCCAAATCAAGTGGAATCTGCTAAAGGAAACAAAGCCTGTCTTCTACTTCATAGCTGCTCCCCTACAGTGTTCAGAGCACACTAGTGGATGGGGTTGAGTGGAATGGGTTTATGGATGAATGGGGTTCATGGATGGATGGATGGACGGATGGAGGGATTTAATGTTGATAGTTAGGTGGCATGTACTAGTGGGTCTGTACTGGTTAAAATTTCCATACTGGTTAGTAAATAGTCGTTGCTCCTAATCCAATAAATGCCCCACTCCCCACCATCCTAGCAACTGCTGTGGAATTTGCTGGACCTCCCCAAGATTCAGCAACTAAACATTAGCACCCGGCCCAGCAGGGGGCCTCAGGACTCTGCTCCATTGCTAAGATCAGCCTCCATTCTGCTTGGTCAGTAAATAAGCTTATCATTGTAACCAACACCCTTGGGTGGGTAGATGAACAGCCACCAAGACTGAATATTGAGCTTAGGCGATTTTAGGGAAGAAAGGGTTGGAAGGAAGGAAGGAGGGACAGAAATGCCAAATAGTTTGTCAGGTAGCCGGGTTAGTTGTTTTTTTCCCACACTGGCCACCACCTTGGGCTATCCAGTTGCGCTCTGAGCTTCTCTGGCTCACCTCTCAAATGGGGACAATACCTGCCCTGCCAACCTTGGAGGGTGGCTGTGCCCAGTTGGAACCCATCCCTCGATCCTCTGGTCATTATTCTTTGCTGTGTGCATGCCCATTTCTCTAATAGATGATGAGCTCCTTTGAGACAAGGACGCTGTGGAAAACATTCCTATATCCCAGCACGTGTTTGTGGAACGAATAGATGCGGGGATGGTGAAGGAGTGACGGAAAGAAGCAGACGCTGAAAAGTATAATGGGAGAAGGGAGAGGGGTACAGACAGGGGACATGACTACAAGATGGACAGAGAAAGAGGGGAAGGAGAGCGCAGAATGGCGCTGTCAGGTACCAGAAGGAAGCTTCTCTCAGCCTTGGTCAACACTTCACGTGCCATCCCCCCTCGCCCCGGTGAGGCCCAGTTGCACCAGGCCAGTGTATGTTGGCAGAGAGTGGGCCCCAGATGACACAGGGTAGATCCAAGTGTTAGTAATGCCGCTTTGTCCAGCTTCCCAGAGTACAAGACTGCAGTCTCTGGAAGAGGGGTGAAGGGTAAATGTCAGAGGAGTGAGACAGAAGGCCAACAGTCTAGAGGAGCTCAAATCCCGCCCTCCACTCTAATCACGCCACTCAGCCCGTGTCCCTTCTCAGATCCTCAAACCCTGCTGGCCACCCCTTCCCAGGCCTCTCCCTCAGGTCCAGGGCCCATCTGGAAGGCTAGGGCTCTGCCTCCAGATCCAGCCATGTCAAGGCCTACCATGGCTTCCTCTCAGCTCAGGATCACACAATTTAGCACTTAGTTATTTCCCATCTTGTATGATTCTCCCTTTGCTGGTGTGAGTCTGCACTGTACGTGAGGGTGATCTCACATGACATCTGTCACCTCCCAACTGCCAGGGTTGATACAGCTGATCTGTCTGGCTTGGCCACCTATTCTTTTCTTCGGGGCTTCCAGCAAGAAAGAAGCTGCCACAAGTGGGGAGTGGGGAGCAGCTTGTTGGTCTAGAGTGTATGCAGCAGCAGCACCCCCCCCCCCAGCCCCCATAGAAATCACACATGTGTGAGCATGGTTTTTAGAGTCAGACCGACCTGGGTTCAAATTCCAGCTCTGTCATTTATTACCTGTGTGACTTTGGACAAATTATTTAAGCTCTCTGAATCTTACTCATCAGCCCTGCCCCCTTTCAAGTGTCGTTTTGAGGATTTCATGAGAACAGGGGTGTGAAAGCTCTTTACATCTAAAGTGATACACAAAGGCACGGGAGCGGTGCGTATTATTGGTGTCATTATCTGAGCGTTATTGGTTTAGGTGCAGCTGAGAAAGCAGGATGGGGCAACGGCCGGATCTTATTCAGTTTCCGCCACAGAGCAGCGTGATAATGTGCAGGCTTCTTGGGGAGAAAAGTCTGCCATCTGTTTGTGTTACAGCAGAGCTTTGCAGCTACTCCAGCCCGCACCGGCCCCTCTGAACCCATCCTGAACCCCTGTAGGACTTGCTCCGTTTCAGGACTTGGCACCGCTCATCCTGACATTCAGCGTCCACGATCTCCAGCTGCTCTCGGCCTCCTCTGTCTGGTCTCATCGCCTCACCCAGACTGTAAATCTTCCCTGGCCGGGATGGCTTCTCGTGTTTCTAGTGTATCTTTATAGCATTTAACACTGGGGTGGGGTGGGGGGACAACGTGTGATGGAAAAAAGAAAGGGAAGAGGGGAGGAGGGGGAGGGGAGGGGGAGATAGGGTACCAGGGAGGGAGACTAGTGCCGGCTTTGAGTGGCCTAATTTGAGTGGCCTTCACTAAGTTGCTCCACTGCTTAGTGCCTCAATCTCCCCATTTGCTAATGAACCTTCTGGCACCTTCTGCAAAGACTAGAATCAGAGACCTTCAGACCTCATTTCTAGTCAATCGCTTCCTCCACCAGAGCCATCTATACAGGGAGCCAGCCCCCTACTCTTCCATCTCTGGAACCCTGGGTTCTCCATGACCTTGCCCCCCACGGTCTCCTACCCATCTCCTCACTGGGGCACCCCAGCTCCAGCCTGTTTGTGAGCTCACCAGGAACCGTGGGACACGGGCCTTTCTCTCTGCCGTAATGAAACCCTTTAATCATATTCAAATAGGTTACTGTTCAGGGGGAAAATAGAAATATGGATTTGATAGCAATAAATTTCCCTGGCTGGCTAAGCCCAGTTCTTAATTGTCCTGTCCCAGGGCTCGCACATTTCATTGTTCGTTAGGTGCTTAAGTCCCCACTCTCATTTTGTGGCGGTGACATTACCGTTGATGGCTCTAATACTCTCATAATTTGAAAGGGGATTTGCATGATAGAACGCAGAGTATTAAAAGAAAAAGAAAAAAGGGAGAGAGAAAAATGGGGGGGGCAGGTTGGGAGGAGGAGCTCAGAAGGGAAGGGGGACGGCAGGAGGGGGAGGGGTGCATGAGGAACTCAATCCAGCTTTCACTTTAAAAAAGTCACTTTCTTCAAAGTCAAATCATTGTTTTCATTAAAGTAAAAAAAAAAAAAAAGGAAGAAAGAAAAAAGCCGAGGCTGCACATTGGGCTGACTGGGCACTGGTATTCTCCTTATTGTTCCTAATGGTTATTAATTATTATTATCCGGCTGTGCAGGGCTCTGTGGACGTGATGTCCCCAATGTCCTTGGGGTAGAGTTAGGGGAGGGGGGCACCAGGCTGAATCTGGATGGGGAGCTTTGATCCTGGGCCACAGGGAGATAGGGGTGCCCTCCTTGTGGCAGATGCCAATAGGAGCCAGGTTTGGGGAAGTGGAGGGAAGAGAGGACACTTTCCTAGAAATAAGGCCTCTGCCAGAGGAACCCAAGCCTCCTGGGTCCTGGTCAACCTTTCTTGAGTTCCCTAGAACTTTCTTCTTTCTAAAAGCCAGTGACTTGGGCAGAACCAGCCTTGCTAGACGCAAGACAATTCTGGTCCCTGGTGAGGTCTTCAGAGTCCCTTTTGCAAACTGGATTCCCTGTCTCCATGAGGAACTGGAAGGCCTCACACAAGTTTGGGTGGGTTCCCATCATTAGGCACTCAGGGTCAGTGAATGCTGTGGCAAGGCTGCCCTTTTCTCCTCGCTGGAGAGTCTTGGGGTTTTGACAACATTCCCCACCCACCCCCCACTTAGCATCTTTCTACCTAGGGCTGGAAGCTCAAGAAATCACTGCAGCTCTGGGTTTCTGAGCTTTGAGGGTTGGCTAATCCAGCTTTCACTGAGGTGATGGGTCTCTGTTCCAAGCCACCCCAGGGGATCCTTGACTCTCCTCAGACATGGAGAGTGTGTGTGTGGCTTGGTCTCCTTGGACAGATGATATAAACATGTCAGGGAGTGCTGCACAGGGCAGGGTACGGCACGTGTGTTCTGAGCATTGACTCTGAAGGCCTGGAGAGTATTGCCTGTCTGGGCTCATGAGTTCAGGTGCTTGGGCTCTCACCCTCCATGCAAACCCACCTTGGCAATTTTGTCACTTTCTAATCATCACCCCATTTGCCTGGCCCCTTGCACTCTCCCTCATGGGACAGAGAGCTGTGGCAGGGCCAGCCTGTGAGCTGAGCCTATGTCTTTGGCATGTCTCACACCTGCACCCCTCATGTTTCTGCCAGTTCTCAGCACCTCGTGGCCAAGCCTCATCTCCTCCACTTCCTGTGGACTTTTCTTCTGGATTAGAATTTTAAATCAAATAAATTCTGGGATTGGCAGGAACGCTGTCTGCAGAGAACGAATTCATACTCCACACCCCTTTTTGGCCTGCTGCTGGAATTGGGGAAGAGGGGGTAGGAAAGCACACCCTCCCAGCCTCCTCAGCCCCCTCTCCCCCACCTGCCCTCTCCGCCTTCCTGTCGCCCGTCCCTATCTGCTAGCCCACTCTGCTGCTCCTCCCCACTCACTCCTGTCCCTCTGAGCCCAAGACTACCATGAACCCTGGAGGACACCCAGTTCCTGAGAGATGGGTCTGGAATCCACTTCCCCAGAGGAAGCGGCCATTGCTCAGCCCTCTGCAGCTGCAGAAATCTAGCTTATCCCCATGGAAGGGGCTGAAGTTACAGGGTGAGGGTAGGAGGAGGAAAGGAAAGGTGGAAGGTGATGAGGAAGGAATCTAGACCGACGCAGAAAAAAATTGTCTGTCCTAGACCACAAAACCCTAGGTGTCAACACATTCCTTATTTTTTATTATGAGGATCCAAGTGAAGGATAGACAAGTGACAGCCCTGTCCTCGTCTGTCCCTCCACACAGGGGGGGCGGGCCCTGCCCCCTCCCAGGAGTGATGGAATGCCACAGATCCAGCCTCTCTGCTCCTCAGCCTGACTCCTGGATTCATAACATTTTAGACATGAACAGCCTTCAGAGGTGCTGCCTGACGTCGCAGGGAAACGAACTTGGTGCCCCCCACACACTTATCCCACCCCCAAGACCCCCGAGGAGAAGCTGTCTCCAGAAAAAGAAAAAAAAAAGCCAGAGAGACAAAGTGATTCTTAAATATTTTCCTTCTCTGCAGTCACTCAGGGAGGAGGGGGTGAGGGGCGAGGGAGCCTGGAAGGGGGGACAAAAGGGGTTTAATAGGCTCCGGTGACAGCACAGTGTCCACATTGGGAAAAGATTAATGACGAAAATTAATCGCCTGACCTTTCTTTCCAGGAGCTGGAGGTGAGGCGGGCCATTAAAGCCTCTTATGTTGTAATTAACGTTGGAGGGGAGAAGAGAGCTGCCTTCAGAATGGATGTGATCATTTAATTAGGCTGAGGCGGAGGTGCCACAACAGGTCCGGAGAAGTCATAATTTAACTACAGCTTTAAATTACACAGGCAGAGTGGGGATGGCAGAGTTTGACGGCAGGAGAGCCTCGCGCGGAGCTCAGGAAAACAATTAAATAAACACCCCGAGTGAGCGAGAGAGATGGGGAGACAGACAGACAGACAAAGAAAGCAGTAGGCGCTGACAGCGAGGGAGGTGGGAAGCGGAGAGGGTACAAGGGAAAGAGCTGCGAAGAAAGGTGACATTAGGCGTCACGTGAGGGAGAGAAAAGAGATCGCCGAGAGTCAGCAGTGACCTGGGTGTGTGCGTGTGTGTGTGTGTGTGTGTGTGTGTGTGTACACGCGTGGGTTCCGGGCAAGTACCTCTGAGAACCCTCAGCTCCAACAGAGATGCAAACTGCATCCACAAACACACTTCACCTTTGAGAATTTGCAGACACTGACTGAGCTCAGAAGGCAGACAGGGCCAAGCTTTTCAGTCTGTCCTACATCTCCTCTTCACTCTGCCAGGGCCTCTCTCCCCGCGATCTCCCTACCTGAGCTTGCGCGAGAGGAGCCGCCCTCCCTGTCTGACCTGGACCATCTAGGGGTTCCGAGCGCCACGCAGCGTCGGCCTCTTAGGGAACAATCAAGGCCCGGCCACTCGTACTGCGGCGGGTGTAGAGGAGCAGGGAGCCCGCACGCCGAGTGCAAAGCCCGGCAGGACAGCGTGAGCGTGCGGGGTGGGCCCTGGGCCCGGGAAGTTCAAGGCCGGGGCCGTGAGCCACGCGAAGGGGGAATGACCCGCGGTCTCTGGGGCGCCAAAGCCGGCCGGCGAGTTGCTGAACCTGCGAGATTAATCATTCCGCGGAAGGAGAGGGACCGTCTGAAAAACATGAAGCGAGTGTTCACGGCAGCGGGAGGGAAGGAGAGGAGGGACTGTCCATTCGGCCCAGGCCGGGAAGAATGGGCGTGTGTGGTGTGTGTATGCGTGGGTTCCAGGCAAGTGCCTCTGATTACCCTCAAATCCAACAGAGATGCAAACTGCATCCGCAAACAACCGGCCCTTTGAGAATTTGCAAAGACCCTGAGCTCAGAAGGGGGACAGGGCCACGCATTTCACTCTGGACCCAGGAGGCGGGGCGGCATGAAAACCCCGTGGGGCTTCTTCAGAGCGCTTTTATAGAGGTGCCAACGCCTCCAGCTTTGTTCAGGACAGTAGAGGTGGTCCCCTGTGGAGTGGGTCAAAGAAAGGCTCAGGGTGGTGCCCTCGGACACTTGGGTCCCTGCTCTGCCTTCAGACGCTGGTTACTTTTGGGAATTACTGGGCCCAGAGCTACTGCGATTACCTCACTATCCCCTCCTGCTCTAGTCCTTCAGGGATGGAGTATTGGAACTGGGGCAGAGTGGGACTTCCCTTACTCTCTGAAGAGCTCCTGGGGTCCTCCAGGCACTGAGCTGAAACTAAGACACCAACACATAAAGCCTGGTCCACTAACTGCACTTCTTCCCCCAGACACACACCATTTGGATTGGAAGAAGAGAGTTATGGATGAGGGAGAAGACAGAGATGCCCCCCAACTTCCCACTCATTCAGTAGCCACTACCCCAGACAATCAAGCTACAAATCCCTGACTCCTGCTCCTTCCCCACCGAAAACACAAAAGCCACCAAATGGTTGCCTGTAGGACATTTTTACCCCCCCAGATCAAGGCAGAGTTTCCATTTTGATTAAACATCCACAAATTCTCCAAATTAGTGAAACTCTCAGATGGCGCTTTGTCTCTGCTGCTCTGGTTAATTGGTCGATGGAGTGATTGATTGTCTACTGAGTCTTTGGTCTCTCTTGCAGCTCAGGATTCTCCGTCTTGAAAATGTCCAACCTGCATTGGGCATAAAGGAGGAGCTGTGGGCTGAAGGGACTGGTGAGTGACGGGGGTGGGGTGGGGTGAGGTACAGGTGCAGGGGTACCAGACGGGGGGAGCTCCTCTCCTCAAACCAGGGCTCTGCTGGCCCATGAGGCTTTGGGTCAGGTCTTGATTGCGCTTGGGGCTGCCTTTGCTGTGAGGCTGACCGCAGGGCCCAAAAGCCCAGATCCAGGACTCTTAAGTCAGATGGGGAGGCGGAGATTGCCAGGCACCTGGAAGGCCAGAAGGGGAGTATAGAAAGAAGGTAGGAACTGAAGAGCAGGAAGGAGGAGGAGTGTCAGTAAACAGAGAAGAGAAGCGGGGAGGGGGAAAGGGAGAGGCCTGGCCAGGCCTACTGGCTTCCTTTGAAACCCCTGCCCCCCAACCCCTAAGTGGGACTCTGCATTCCTCACAGAACCCCAGCTCATAAGGAGACCTTTCAAGTGTTCCCTTCCTCCCTCTGCAAGATTGTGGACTCCAGGGATCCTCTCTCCTTTCTTTCCCATTTTGTTCAGAATAAAATCTGAATCGTTCGGAGCCTGCAAGGCCCACTGTGCCCTGGGCCCTACCTCTCCATCTTGGTCTCATCTCCCTCTGGCCTCCTCTCTGCTCTAGCCACACCCCCTGGCTTTCTTTCTCTCCTCCAACTAGAATTAAGCTCCCTGAAGTCCAGACCAGGCTGTCTGGGTTCACCTGTTATTCTGCGGTCCGTGAAATAACCTCTGAGTAAGCATTTGTTGACTAAATGAATCTTACAGTTCTGTTTCTGCAAGTCCCCCACCCTGAGCTGGGCCTGTCACACCCAGAAGATCCCTCCCCTTACGGACCCCTTATATCCTGCTTTAACTCTTCCAACTCTTTGTAATGTTTCCTTCTCTACAGAGACTGAAATGGAGTGTTTCTGGGAGGGCCTCCTACAGAGGCCACAATTACCCTGCAGCAAGATAAAACAGTCCACTTGGGATCTCTGACCCAAATGGCCAGGATGGAGGGCTCAGCCAGGAAGTGCCGGGACTCACCTGGCCAGCAAGTGCCCCATCCTGTCCTATTTAGGGCCCTGCCAATGCATTTTTGGAAAACAGGAAGAAAAAGCAATTGGGGGAAACAGCTTTCAGAATAGACAGCAGGGTTATCCCTTTTGGATGAGATGAACAGAAGCAGGGGCCCTGTCTGGAGGAATTTGGTTGGGAAGAGTCTGGGGGTGGGGGAAGGGGGAATCTGTTCTCTCCGTGAGAACAGTCCAGGCCACTGGCATGTTTGTTTTTCTGTCTGACTGTTTGTTGGAAGGGGGCGGGAGAGATAAGGACATGGAAACAACCTTAAAATAACCTCCACAATTCCCTAGGCACTGCTGTGACTGGGCAAGTGGGGCTTGCAGGCTTGTATTATGGCTGAGGGGGGTGGGGTCACGGGCCATTCTGGCCTGTGTATGTGTGTCTGTCTGTCTGCACTCATGCGCTGTGCTCTGGCCTGTCCCCAGCCCATTTTCTCCCTTCTGTGCTCTGGGTGAGCTGGAGTTGATTTCAGCCCTCTCAGCTGACACTAGCAGGAATAAATAATCCCATGACTGAGTTAGGAGGCAGGGCCCCAAGGAGGCAGAGCAACTGTATAAATCCTGAAGATGTGGGGCTCAGGTGGGCCCCACAGAGCACCCAATCGCTCTGGGAGTTATGACTCCTTAATTCCACATTTGCCTCCTCCTCTTTATCTCTGCCCAGTCGCATCCCACCCAGGAAGCTTAATGCTGGCCCCCCTACCACTGTGCCCTGGGGGGCCTGGGCCTTCCCTTAAGAATGGGCTGGAGGCACAGTGATATGGATACAGGCCTCATTTCCCCCACACTCCTCTCCTGGACGCATTTTCAGGACTCCTTCTTCCTCATCCCCACCCTACAGGGTATTCACAGCTGTGTAGAGCACATAAAATATACATGTTGGATTGAGGTTTGCAAAACAAGTTGTTTACTAGTAGGGATGCGAGCTAGGAATATGGCCGCACATGTGTGAGACTGATAAGAGTGAAGTGAAAAATGTTTTTGTGGGAAACTGAGCATAACAAAATTGAGTGATAAACACATTCACCAAAACAACTTCTGGTTATCACCTGAGAGGTAAACAACTCCTGGCAAACAACTTCTGGTTATCACCTAAGAAGTAAACAAGTCCAAGAAAAAGCGGACAAAGGCAGGACTCCAGAGCAAGGCCGTGAGTAGTCTGACTGGGGACTCCGGCCAAGACCCTCTGTGAGGTGGAAGCCGCGACACTCTGGGACTCTCTGAAGTTCTTCCTTGCAAGACCAGCTCGCCTCAGACCCATCGTGGGCCCAGTTGTCTCTCCCGGACCAGGGACCTTCTCCATCCTGATTGACTCTGGGACTTGGTTCATGATTAAATTCTATTCTATTCTGTATAACCCTCTGTGCTTACCAGAGCATTGGCCTCTGGAGGGACATTGGCTCCCAAATAAAGGTGTGTTACTCACTCTATCTGAACCTGTGTGCTGGGACTTTGTTCCCCACTCGTGTCACGAGTACCACGCAGGGACATAGGGCCCTACGGAGACGTTCCTTGACTTTCAGGAAGAGACTGAAAATGTGGTGACTGCCCTTTCAGGTGCTCACGACACAATAGCCAAGCCTCGGAGGCAAGCAGATCTCTCCCACCTAAGATTCCACCAGCACTTACTCCTTCCCACCTCCAGGAGGAGATTTCAGGCCTAGGGATCGACAGGGAGGCTCAAGATAATCCACCCCTCCATTCTGGGCCTCTCTATGCCCCAGGGTCTTAGATAAAAGTGCAGAATGAAGAACCTTTGTCTTGAAACCTACCCCTTTCAATTTCCCCTCCCCAGCCTTTCTCTAGACCTGGATTGGAGCTCCCCCTCTGCTACCAGCCCAGTTCTGGGAGCTTGACCTTGAGCAAATGTTCTTCACCTCTGCCTGTTGCCTGGAATATCACCCAATCAAGTCCTTGAGCTTGTTTGAGTGATGGATCTCCTCAAAGCAGTGTCTGAGTTTTAACGATGGGGAAACTGACCTTAAAATGGTTCCCTGCCACGTGGAACCAACCTAAAATGGTGGCCCAAGTGGAGAAAGAGGTCCTCAGCCTAAGCCCCAGCCCACTTCCGCATAACCCCCTCAAAGCCACACCTTGAGCCAATCACCAGACATACCTACCCCTTCCCCGACTCAAGAAAGTCCCCAACCCATAAAAACCTGCTCAAAACCTTGCTAGGGGCTCAGTCTTTTGGGAAGGATCCCGCTGAGCCCCCACCCCCACCCCCACCCCGGGGCGTAATAAAGCTACTCTCCTAACTCCCTGAGTGCCGCTTGGGTTCTTTCCGGTCTTGGATTCAGCAACATTAAAAGAGGGGCTTTTTAACCCAATATTTTTGTCATTGTGTGGATGTGTGACTATAGGGGGAATTTCTGAAGAGGGGCTTTCTAACAAACACCTCCATGCCTTGGAAGGCCCCTTCAGACAGCAGAGATCTGCCAGGTGGCCCCTTAACTTTCCAAAGGGTGATCTCTTTGCCTTTATCACCCCAAACCCAAAATAACTGGTATTGGAGTTTTTAAAGTTTTCTCAACTCAGGAAGCATGGGCCCAAAACTGCCAAATATAATAATCATTTCCCAATCAAACTTTAAAAGAGCATGTCACTCATTCCTTCAGATATTAAACATTTATTGAGCAACAAATGCAAAGAGCTGGGTCCCCACACTAAGATGAAAACCGAGATAAGCAAGACAATTTAGATTCTAGCTGTGGGCTGATGGTTTACAGTCTGGAAAGTCATTACCACTTAGCCATTCAGTGAGATAGACACAGATTGGGAAAGAAATCCGATAAGAACAGAGAAGGGATTAGAGTTAGACTATCACCCTTCGCCTTGACCAGATGAGGCAGATATGTACTCTCTCTCATGTCCTCTCTCGCTGGGTGGTGGTGCTCATAGCGCTTTTCTCCACACCAATCATTAACTTCTAGATTGGACCTGAAGCTAGACTTGCAAATCACCATTTCAAGGAAGTTGGTTGTTTTAGGGCAAGTTACACAGGGGGCTATTGTTGATTATCTCTTCGTTCATTTAACAGGTATTTCCCAAGCACAATCCCATGCTTACCATAAAACTCCTAAGCCACAGACAGATGAAGGACATCGATATGCATTTGGAAAGATTAAGCCAATGGTGCTGTTGGTCAAAGTGTGCTCAGCATCTCATAAAGGGCGGCAGGAGCTCAGCAGGAGTTGCAGTGGGGTGGGGTGGGTGGGGATGGGCAGTGAAGGGAAGCCTCCAAGGGGAGGTCGTACTTTTGAAGGACAGGTCTGGCTGGTAGAAGTGAAAGGAGAAAAACTCTGGCATTCAGGAAAGAGGAAGAATAGAGATGGAAAACAACACATTCAGATAGGCAAGTGGGAGTGAGAGGGAATGCTGAGTTTCATGGGATGTCGAAAGGACTGGTTTGGCTGGAGCTGAGTTGTTGGAAATGGGGCTGGAGAGGTAGGTGAATGAAGACCTTCTGGGAGATGCCCTTGAGGCAGTGTTAGTCAGCCATTACCACAGCAATGCTCCCCAGCCAATCATGTGAGCACTCCACAGTTTACAACAACAAGCCTTTGTTTTTCTTACAGACTGTGGGTTGGGCTCAAGGTTACTCCACATTCTCCTTGGACCAGCATGGCAACCACAGCAGCACAAGAGACCAAGCCAAACAGCACAGACATTTTTAATCCTGTGCTCTGGTCACATTCACCGACATGCTGCTGGTGGAAGCCAGTCACGTGACCAAGCCCACCATCAATGTGGCAGGAAAGTAGAGTCTGTGACAAACTGTGTGTGGGTATAGAATCCTATTACCAGTAGCAAAGAATCAGGACCAGTGACAATCTGTCTCAGCTGCTATACAATAGCCATTGAAAGTTCCTAAGCAGTTGAGTGGAAAGAGCAACCCCATGGTTGCTGAATTCCTCAGTTTATGAAGCTCTTCCATAGACATCCTGCCATTTTCATCTTCCCAGCAATCCTCTGGAGGAGGTGCTGTGATCCCACTTTTTAGATGACAAGAGGAGATCAGAGAAGTGATGTGGCTCAACCAAATGACACAGTTGGAAACAGATGGAGCTGAGATTTAAACAGGGATCCTTGGGCTCCAGGCCTAGAGCTTCTTGCTTTCCTCTACAGCTGATGTAGAAAGCCAGATCTGCTCCTGGGTACAGAATGGGGATAGCCGTGAGGCAGGCTGCAGATGACTGACAGCTGAGAGACCAGTCCACAGTCCCAGTCCTGTGAGGAGGGCCCAAGCTAGGCTGGTGGCGGAGGAGGGGAGACAATGGTCTTAAGTTTTTTGTTTGTTGGTTTTTGCATTTTATTTTATTGGGGTATAATTTTCATTGAGTAAAAAATGCACAGGTCTTCAGTGTACAGTTGATGAGTTTTGTCAAATGTGTCTCTGTTATCAAGGTAAAGAACAGTTCCATAATCCCAGAAAGTTCCCTGGGTGCCCCTTTCCAGCCAACCCTCCTTCCTCCAGGCAAACATTTTTTTGGGCCCCTTATCACCACAGATTAGTCTTGCCTGTCTTTGTACATTATATAAATGGAATCACACGGTTCGTTCTCTTCTGTGTCTGGTTTATTTCACTCAGCATAATGTCTTGGAGATTCATCCATGTTGCTGCATGTAGCAGTAGTTAGTTTATTTTTATTGTAATGCATATTCCATTGTATGAATTTACCACAGTTTAATCCGTTTTCCTGTTGGTGGACATTTTGGGTTGTTTCCAGTGTTTCGGCTATTACTAACAGCGCTGCTATGAACATTTTTCGTACAAGTCTTTTTGTGGACAAGATTCTCGTTTCTCTTTGGGTATATCCCTAGGAGTAGAATTGCCCGGGTCATGGAGTAGGTGTAGATCCACCATTTCTGGTAGAGCAGTCTATTCCAGGATGGAGTGGAGGCACTGGCGTGGAAGAACCACAAATGCAGGGCAGCAGAGAGGCCTCTGGAAAACCCCGGAATAGTGGCAGTCTGTCCCCGCCATGGCTGTGGCCTCAGGACCGTGCCCACGACCACCACCAGCATTGTTCTATCTGCAAAACCCAGCTGAACCCCCCTCCACCCTTCAGCCCAGAATATCCACCGTGACCTCCCTCTAGTGAGCCTGAACACTTTTTTCCTCCCAGAGTCATTCCCCTCCAACTTCTAGAAGCTTCCCTCTACTCCTGTACTTACCGCCATCACAGCTATCCTCACTGACTGACATGGTGTGTTTTCCCCTCTAGACAGGGAGCTTCCCGGGAGCAGGTTCTGTGTCTTATTCACTGATGTGCCTTTGGTACCCAGCACACAAAGGAAGTGAACCACAAATATTTCCTGAAGAAAGGGAGGGAGGAATCTTCCCATAACTAGAGTCAAATGGTAAGGGATCTGCTAAACTCATTCGCATGAAGACGCTAAGCTACTGAATTCCAGGGATAGTGAAATAGGGGATAAAAGTACTGATCGCAACATTGATCATGGATGGCTGAGGGAAAATGTATTTTAGCTGGGAGCCCTCACAGTGATGCACAGACGTCATCATGTGGGGAATTCTCTCCGCACAAGACCAGTCTGCACATCATGCCAGCACCACCCTCGTCAGTGTATATCAGACACTGTCAGGTGTGCTGTCCTGCGTAATCCCCACGATGACCCTACGAGGTGGCTACTATCGTCATCCCCACTTTACAGATAAGAAAGCTGAGGCACAAAAAGATTAAACAACTTGTCCAGAGACACAAAACTGCTACGTGGCAGAGCAGGGATTGGAACTGGGGCTCGCTAACTCCCCAGCCCAGGTGCTAATCACCCAGCTCAGTGCCGTTCTATGACTCCATGAGGAGAGGCCTCTGCAGGGTGACTTGGAAGTCAGGGTCCCAGCCAGCTTAGAGTTGTAGGGTTTCAGGTGAACTCCCTAAGTTAACAGCAAAACATACGCGTACATGAAGTCGGAGGGAGGTGCAAGAGGGCAAGCAGCAGCCCTGTGTGTTTGTCCACACGCATGAGCTTGTGTGCATATGCGCCTGTGCTTACATTTGTGTGCAGCTGTGTATGTATGTACCTGTGCATAAATGTATGCATGGGTTTGTGTGTGGATACATGTGTGTGCCAGGGCCAAGGAGAGGGGTTTGCCAATTAGGAGAAGGTAATCGATGTGAAGATTCCTCACGTGGTCGGCACACTGTAAATATTTGCAGAATTGAATTAAAATGCTAAAGAGAGCGTTCTACAAATGTGATGTGGTATTACTACTATTATCTCCAAATTGCAGGCCTTAGGAAAAGAGAGGCAGGTGGAGAACTGGTGACAGGGTTAGCTAGCCTCTGCTCATCTCCAGACCGCCCTGCACTGACTCCTCTACGAGGAGTCTCTCAGGGTGGTTTTCCTCCTGAGCTGGCTGGAGAAGCGATCTTGCAACCTGTGAGATTGCAAGTGACAATGGCAGTAATAACAAACATGCAAGGAGCCCTCTGTATGGGCTGCTCGGGGCTAAGTGCCTATTGTTTGTTTCTCCTCCCCAAGTAGCCAGTGAGGTGGGGACCATTAGAATCATTAGTGTTCCCAATTCACAGAAGAGAAAACTGAGGCTCAGATTGGTTGGCCAAGAGAACGTGTGTGTCAAGAATGACGAAGGGATTAGGACTGTACTTTTTCCACCGTGTGTACCCTAGTTCTCCTGCACAAGGTAATCAGGGCCACGCCATGGACTGAAGAGTGTGGAGCGACAGGCCCACACTGAGCTGAGCACTTCATCTCCTCGCTTTCCTCACTGGCAAAATGGGAATGCGTGCTTGCTATAGGAGAGGGTCGCTGTGAAGGAGAACACAGGTAAAATGCCTAGTACCTAAGAAGCGCTCAGATATGTAAGCCATTATTGTAAATGTCCTAAGTTTTCGCTTGAATCTAATATTTCCTCCCTCTCCTACAAAGTAATGAAATTAGTCTCAGAGCGTTGCTGCATGGTTCGGAGTTATCTAGTCCAGCCCCCTCAGGTAACGGGTAGGAAACGCGAGGCCCAAAGAACAGCACCAAGGTCACGTGGCTCGAAAGTAGCGGGGCTTCGATTCAAACACAGATTTTGTGCTTCCAGGCAGGACCTCTCCACCTGCCTGGGCTGCCTCTGATGGGGATTCCGAGTGTTCTCATGCGTTTGGCCTGAGTGTGCAGAGGGGCTCAGGACAGGTGGGGAGGGTGCCAAGACCCAGCCTCCAGAGGAGAGGTGACAACAAAGCCTGAAGGGAGTATAGCTGTCACATCGTCCCACGGTAGATGCCAGACGAGGAGGCCGAGAGTGGGACAACTCTGAGCGACCACACTGGCCCGGGGGATGATAGGAGACAGAATGTCCTTTATTAAGACCCAGAGACCCTCACCCCGCCTAGTCCCATGGGGAAAAGCCCCTTTTTCCTCCCTATTCATCCAGCCCCACTAGTCCTACGGTCTTCCACAGTTTGAGGGCCACTGACCAGGAGAGAGAGGGATCTTGGGCCCTGTGCTGGCCCCAGGTCCCTCTCCTGCCCTTGACCACCACTGTCTAAGGTCTTTGCCCTCATGCTCAGCCCCAGTCAGTCTCCCTCCTGACTGCCACATAAACCCAGAGTCCACAAAACTCCCGTCAACGTGCCTCCTCCCCGGAGGTCCAAGGCCTTAAAACTTAATAGTCTCTCAAATGCTGTAACGCTAGAGGGGGCTTTTATGGACTCAACAGGGATAATATTATGAAGGGGTGTTAGCTGCCTAAAGTGGGCCACTCACAGTGGGCCACCGGCCCCTAGCCCCTCACATACACTTTGAGGGGCCTCCCAAGTGCCTCCTCCATTGAAATGCTAGTGGGGGCCACTAGCTCCCAGGCCAAGTTCCCCAGCCAGCCAGCTCCTCTGCATTCTAACAGGTTATTACAGAACAGTTCGCTGCAAACAGGGTCCTAGTGGGAGGTTGGGACCCCTTTGGCCCTGGCTGATTGAAGGTAGACCAGTGGGGGGATTGGTCCAGGGGAAATATCTTGGTGACTAATGAGCGGGCAATTGAAAGCTCCCTCAGTGTCAATGGGGAGCAGATGGGGAAGGAGGAGAATTCCTGAGGCCTGGACTCCGAGGTGTGGGTGGCTTAGAGGGAGGGTGGGTTAGGGGAGCTGTGTGGGGTCAGCAGGTGGGGGAGGGGAGGGGGAGGCGAGGGGAAGGAGGCCTGGCCCCGGCTGTCACTAGCACAGGAACACAGCTCCTGGGGCCCAGGTCCAAGGGACCAGACAGTGAGCTAGGGGCGAGGCCACGGTGTGTTCTGGGCCAGACCGCTTTTTTTCTCCTCCTCTCTTCCAAGGGCCATATTTTTCCACTGTTCCCTTCTTTTTCTGTTGCTCCCTTCCTTGCCTACTCAGAATGCACCTCTGTGTTTGTCCTTCCCCTGCCCTCTTTCCCCTCTTCCCCCCTGCGCCCCCTTCTCAGTCCCCCTTTCCTTCTATTACTGAGAGACCACAAATAGGGATCCTGCTCAGTCTTTAGTAGGAGTGGGTAGTCCCCCCAAATAAATAAAATACTAAATAACACTAAATAAATACCCTGGCTCACACACACACACACACACACACACACACACACACACACTCACGCTTATCCCAGACACACATGTGCACACACACACAGGCACACATACATATTTTCTTCATTACCTCCTCTAATACTGTCTTTCTTCCATCTTGAGTTCAATGTTGTTTTTTGTCTCTTTTTGACCCTCCCCCTCCACTTCCCTTCAATTTATTCCAGCTGTGAAAACCTTTTTCCCATCTCCTCTGTCACCCTGGCAGATAGGTGAGTGGCAGGCAGAGGAGTCCACTCCACAGCCACCGTTGGTAATCGATGCCAGATGTGGAGCTGGCCCCCAGCCCAGCCCCAGTCAGGGCTCCCGCGCCTGGCTCCTGCGTCTGGGTGTGAAAGGAGAACTGCAGCCCAGGCCTGGGTCTTGGTGGGATCAGGAGCCCGGGCCCAGGGGACATGGGTGGGGAGGGCTGGGTCCAGGCTCTTCAGGAAGGAGGAGGCTGGGGTGCAGAGGATAAAGGTCTGGGAGCCCCTTGGAGGAAGGTGTAGGCCACCAACAGGTTGGCTGGGATGTGAGGCTGGGATGAGAGAAACCAGGACAGCCCAGAGGCAAGGCCCTGAGAACAGGCTTCCCTTGGCCCCTGGTCAGCCATTTTATTTCCCGGCGGTAAAAAGTTTGCTGCTGCTGTTATTTATAAATATATGTATTTGGTAAAATACAAAAAGCCAATTATAACCTTCTAGAATTCTCCACAATTATTCTACTACTAATGGAGATGAAACCCGCTACCATTTTATAGAGTATTTTAGATGCCTTTGGAGTCATTGTACATGAATTCACTCGTCCTCTCAATTAATTTTCACGACAATCCTGAGATAAGGATCATGATTGTTCCCATTTTACAGATGCAACGAAAGAATCCTAGAGCATCTGATTGGCCCATCTAGAAAGTGGTAGTACCAAGACTGGAGCCCAGAGCCCGGACAGTCTGACCACGTTAGGCTGTCAGGAAAGACTTTAAAATCTTAAAAGGTCAGAGCTAGAATGAAATTGGTCCACACTGTTTTCTAAAGAGGGAATGGAGGTCCAGAGAGAAGTGACTTATGCAAGGACACACAGAGTTGGGCCCACAGCAGGGCTGAATCCCAGGGCTTTGGGTTCCTGTTCAGAACCCTTCATAGATCACCATAGTTCTGACTCGGGTCCACACACCCTTGGCCATGAGCCAGGCTTCCTGGAGGAGGTGCCTTTTGCAGGGCTTGGAACAGATCAGGATCAGAGATTGGCAGATAGGCAGGAGGAAGCATTTTCAGTGGAAAGTATTCTGTTCAGTGGTGGGGCTAGCAGACAGCGTTAACTGTGTCTCTACTGCCAGGCACTAGGGTCACAAAGGCATTAGAGACAAATTCTGCCCTAGAAAGAGAGAGAGAGAGAGAGAGAGAGAGAGAGGGGAAACAGGGCAAGCGGCATAGAGAGCACCATAGAGGGTGGAAATAGGCCTTTTTAGGTGTAGTGGCAAGCTGATGTTTGAGCAGACCCCCGAAGAGATGAGGGAAGGAGCCATGTGGACATCTGGGGTAAGAGGGCCAGCAAGTGCAAAGGTCCTGAGGCAGGACTGTGCTTAGCTGGCTACTGTGTCCAGAGTACAGGGAGCAAGGGAGAGAATCAGCGAAGGGAAGGGGGCAGATAACACAGGGCCCAGGGTGATTGCAAAGACGTGGTTTTTACTCCCAGTGCAGTGGGAGCCATGGGGGGAATCTGAACAGAGGGTGACATGGGACTAGAGGGGCGGCAGTGGATGTGGTGAGAAGTGGTTGGATTCTGGATGTATTTTGAAATTAGAGCCAACCTGATTTCCTGAGTTGGGTGTGGGGTGTGAGAGAAAGAGAGCAATCAAGTATGACTCCAGTGTTTTTGGCCTGAGCGACTGGATGGATAGAGTTGCCTTTCCTGAAGTGAGAAAACTGAAGAAGGAGCAGGTTCAGGGGCAGATCAGGAATTTGCTTTTGAACCCACTAAATTTGAGGTGGCTGCTCTCAGTGTCTCAGTGAGTCTTATTGGAGACTAGGGCAACCAATAAGACCGATCCTGTCTGTATTTAAAATTGTGGTATTTGTTCCTATGGATTTTTTTTTTTGCATGAATTTTGAGTTTTTAAAAATATGACATCAAAATATTATTTATCTTGATGACCGAAGTTTTGGGTCCACCCATCTGCCTGTTACAGATACCCATGTGGAATGCAGGGGTTGGGCTGACCTCTCTTTTGATTCCCAGACCCTCTCTGTCCACAATGAGCCAGTGGTCCCCCCAGCGGGATCCATGGCAGGAATGTGACCTAAAGGGTAGCCACATGCGACCAGGAGGTGGTCCTGAACAAGGAACGCGGCCAGGGTGGGCAGGAGAGGAGTCTCTTCAGATGTGCGGCAGGCTGACCTAGAAGCAGCCAGAAGGGTGTGAGTCCATCGGCTCACCGTGCCCCACCCGGCCCCGTGATGGATGGCATCTGTCTTCTGCTTTATTAAACTCAACGCCGCTCAGTTCAGCCCTGGATTTGCAAACGGCTTAATAAGCATTTGGAAGGGATCCGGAGGGAGGCCGGGATTTCAGGGGGTTACCAAGACCCAGACAGGAAACGCAGCTTGTGCCCTGAGTGGGCCCCAGGAGGGAGTCAGGTGTCCGGGTGGGCAATTGGGGGGAGTATTTGGTTTCACAGAAGGCACTTGAGGGCCCCAGAGGAGGGGGGCCACAGGCCTTTGGTGCCACCCCTCCCCCAGTACTATTTTTGCCACACACTAGGAGTTCACAGCACCTAGAGGGGTGTTCTGGACATTTGGAAAGACAAGGGGTTGCAGGGACTGACCAAAGATGGGGGGAGGACAAGAGTTGGTCCCTGTCCTCTAGGAGTTCCCAGCTGCAGAGGACAGAGGGATACACAAGGCAGACGCCCCCACAGCAAGCCCTGCCCCCAACACTCCCTTCCCACTTCTGAACTTGCACAAACTCCATAGCATGTACCCTTGGTTTGGAATCAACTGTACAACCCCTGGCATTGGCACTGAGTGTGGGTCCCTCATTCTTTTCCGAATGAGGCTGGAAGCTCCCAGAGGGAAAGGGTATATATAGCAAAGCCATCTTCTCTCTGCAGTGGCACCTTGGGCCCCACTTACTCAGGGATGAGGGGGAGCCAGTTCACACGGGCTTGCCAGAACAGATTGCAGACATCTCTTCCCGATGCCCCTCAGTGAACGTCACCTTGTAGCTTAGAGGCTGCAATGGGTGGGAGCATTTACACCCTGGCAATTGGTGAGCCCTTTTTTCCTCCTGGAGAGCCAGCTGTTGAACACTTACCAGCATACCTCTGCCTGGCAAGCTCTTCCACCAGCAAGAAGCACAGCCCCTTTCCATATGTAAAACTCAACTTTTCCTCCTGAAAAGGCTCTGGAGCTCCTTCTGGATGGTGGAGACAGGGACTGTGTGTCTCATTAATAAAGATGGCACCCAGTGTGAATAAGCCTCAGCTGTCTAGGTTCAATCATGGCTCCACCATTGCATAGTCTGTGATTCACAATGTTCTTCAGTTAGATCTTGGAAGCATTGTTCTGAGACTTAAATGGGATAATACTTGAAAGATGTTGTAAATAGTACATAAGAAGCCAATAGATGCTAGTCTTTACTCTGGGTCTCTGTTAGGGCTAAATACCTTTCCTTAATTTGAGCCTTACAACCACTCTTGAGGGAGATACTGTTGTTATTCCCATTCTGCAGATGGGGAAAGTGAGGCAAAGATGTACTCATACTTTACTGAAAGTCACCTAGTGGCAGAGCAGGGATTTGAACCCTGGGCTGTTGTGATATAACAATCCAGCTCCCTCACTTACTATGCCATTGGATTTCTCCAACATGGGAATGAGGCTGGGAATTGTGATAATGACGGAAGTGGCCCTTGGCTTTTCTCCTTTTTCCATCTTGCCACCAGCAGAAGTGATGGATCCTCTATCTAGATGACCCCAAAAAGAAGCTCCTCAGAGCTTTGTCCCCACCACCCACCCATTATCTCCACACCTGCTCATGTCCATCCGGCAATCCCTCCAGAGGCTGGGAGATACTTTATTAGGGAAATTCACATTTCCACCTGGCATTTTTGTCCAACGTTTACCTCTGGGCTGGCCCAGCAGTCTGTCTCTCTGGTCCATGTCTTCCCCTCCACCCATGCCCCATCTCCATCCCTAATCCCCTCAAGCTATGAAAACACCTACTCAGGAGCTGCTTGACTCCCAAGGGGACCAAGGCCAGGGTGAGCAGAGCCAGCCCCAGGAAGATCAAGGGCCCCACAGCCTTCCTGTAATTTTCCTTCTAAGTCTCCTTTTTTTTCCCTACTTCTTACCAATTTCACCTTCTTCTCTTCCTTTTTCTCCCTGCATTTCCTTTCTTCTCCTCTTCTTCGTTTGTCTCTTTGGAGTCTCCATCTTTATGTCTTCTGTCCCTCCATCTCTCTTTCTGCTTTTGTCTCTTTCTGAGTCAGTCTGTCTGGTGACAAGTGTGTATATATGTGTTTCTCTGTCTCTTTGTTCTTTGTGGATGTGTCTCTCTCCCTCTCTCTCCTCCCTCTGTATCACCTCCCTTTTCCCAACATCCTGAAATGTGTGTGTGCATGTGTGATGTGTGTGTATGCATGCGTGTACATTTGTGTGTGTACGTCCGTGTGTGTGTGTGTGTGTGTGTGTGTGTGGCTCCCCATGTCTCTGAGTCTAACTCCACCTCGATGCCTTTCCTGCTCTGTGTCTATGTCTGTGTGTCTATCTGTCTATCTGCCACTGGCTCCGTGTGTCTGTCTTCAGAGCTGTCTCTGGGGTCTCTCTCCAGCAGCATTTGTTAGGGCTGCACTTTGGAGGCTCCCAGAGGAGACCCCCACTCACCCCTCCCAAAGTTCACTGCCTTGTCAAAGGAAGCTAATCTCTTATGGGAGGAAAAAGACTCATTCAAACTGGGGAGGGGGGAGAAGGGGGGAAGGGGAGGTCTCCTTGGCTGCAGCCTGAAAACACCCCTGGCCCATAATACCCCTTTTGTTCTAGGCTGGTGGGAGGGGGTGGGCGGTAGAATGAAAGAGGGGGGATATTAAAGGAGCAGGTGAAAGACGTGTGTCTTCAGCAGCCAGAGATAAGCGCTTACCCCCTTCTAATCTGACGGAGGTCTATTATCTTCCCGCCACAGTCATTACTATTAATATTAAACACCCCCCAATCCAGCTAGAAAACAACCTGAAGGGGCTGACTCCCTGCCCCAGCCAGTTCCACAGGGGAGACCTTGCCCTGACACGGCCTCCTACTGTACTTGACCACTGCTCAGTCTCCCCAGACCCCAAGTCCCCTTGAACTTCCCCATGACCTCCAGTCCCCAAGACTCCCCCCTCCTTCTCCCCCTCTCCCAGCCCCACCCAGCAGCCTGCCTAATCACCAGCCCTTTCTCTCTCTAGTGGACCCCCCCATCTCAGCTTCATTTGAGGGGGTTTCTCTGTACCACAGCCCTCTTCTCTGCGCACCTCAGGGTAACCTGAGGCAAGACAGAAGCAGGTGGAGGTTTATTTCCCTGACTTTGACATCTGACAGAATTGGATTTGCATTCCAATGCCACCACTTTCAGGCTGGGTGACCAAGGGCAAGTTCCTTAACCCTCGAGCTTCAGTTTCTCACCTTTAAAATGGATGCAAGTTATAGTCTCTGTGACATTGGGTTGTTTTAAGGATTATAAGAAAGAACAAGTGAAAGAGCTCTTGATACATGCCTGAGTCATTTTAATGGCTCAATAAACTGCGGTGGTAACTGTTGTTACTTGGACAGAAAGCGACCCAGGACGCAGGTCTATCTATTTATTCCTTCAGTAAACAACAGAACAATCACTGGGTCCCTACCCCATGCCAGCTTCTGTGTTGGCACTGGATATACAGGAATAGAGGAAATAATTCTTGTCTCTAAGAATTAATTCACAAACTGGTGGCAGCAAGAGACATATAAACAAGCAAATGCATCAGTGCAGGGCTCGGTGATATGAACTGCAAGAGAAGTTAGTGCAAAGGGTTTTGGGAACATGGGACAATAAATTCCCCCTTGGTGGGTGATGTTGTGTCGTCACTAGCAAAGGATGAATTGCCTATTCAGTATCTACAAGGTGGCAAAGCCAGTTATCACCATACTCATGTCTATGGTTACAGCTCCCAAAGAGGGGAGCGTCATGAGGCTTCTGTCAGGAGGGGCACAGGTTTAGCAAGGAGCCATGTGTGGGACCCCGTTCCGTGCTCCCAGGGTTCTGGATTGCTAGAGCTTGCCTAAGGAGCCTGCAGACATGGAAGGAGGAAAGCGAGAGCTGACATTTACAAAGTTTCTTCCCTAGAGACCGCCACTAGTCTGGGGGCTTCAGTATTAGGTCACTTACTCCGTCACCACCCCTCTCCCAGTAGGCATCCTTGTACCCATTTCACAGGACAAACTGGCTCAGACAGAGGACGTGATTTTCCTAAGAGCCTACTGCTAGAAAATGGTGGAGCAAAATTTTAAGCCACACCTCTCTGGCTCCAAAATCCATGTTATTTCTTTCCTAGCACACCTCAAATTTCCAACCCCGTCTTCATCCCATCCCCATCCTTGCCATCAGGGAAGCTTGAAAAAATATACAAGAGGTGGGAGGGCATTGAATAAGGGAAACAACTTCCTGTAAGCCCCAAACTTTTTTGATATCTTCTGTTGTATCTTAGAAGTCTATCTAAACTTTGAATTTTATTCCATAATACAGCTATGGGTGTTATAAATAAAAATAGTGTTTTTAAATGTCATTAAAAACTTTCCCCAAAAAATCTTGGACTAAATGTGAAGCTCCAAGAAGGTGTGCCATTTATTTTATTGCTTTCTCTGTCCCCTGTGTGGGGAGCATTGGCTGTTTGCCTTGTCCACTTTTGGTGATCACACCCTTTTCCCTCACTGAATGGCTGTTCCCCCAATCCATGAGATTCTGTGGGGCTGCCAATCACAATTCCCTGCCCCTCTGGCCTCAGAGTGGGCACATGAGCCAGGCTTAACCAATCATTGCACACCATTTTCCTAGCTACTTGATTTGTCTAAGAGGTGGGCACATGACCCAAGCTGGGCCAACAGAAGTCCTCCCCTAGGATTTTATAAACAGAGTGTTGGGAGTGACAGATGATCTCTTTCCTCTAAGACAGGAGCAAGAGTTTGTCTGTTGCTATGCTCTTCTACCCACCTCTCTCTGTCCTCCAGCAGTTGAGAAGCCCTGACCTCCCTTCCCCTCCCTACTCCCAGTAGGGGGGGTGGGGGTGGATGAGTCTATCACACACCAAAAAACACAGGCAAGATATGAGTGAGATCAAGAAAGAATGCATGAGAGAAATGCTATCTTTTGAAGCATGGAAATCTCTAAACTGTGCCCCCGCTCCCACTCCATTGTGCTCGCCTGTCGTTCTTGGTTAGTTGAGTAAATAAATCCCTTCCTTTGGCTTAAACTACTTGAAGGTGAGTTTCCATCATTTGTTCCCTAAGCAGTACTGCCTGAACATTCAGTCCTACTTAATTCCTCCCAGCTCACCACCACCTGTAGGCAAAAGAAAAAGGAGCCCACCAGGCTTTGGGATTGTAGAAGCTCAATATATATGTGGCATGGGCGTCACATTTCTTCTCCCAGGAGGCTCCTGAGGGCTCTCCCTCACCGAGTTTTTGGGTTGGAGAGGACAACAAACAGAGGAACGCCAAGGAATTTGTCTCAATCAGAGGGCTCTCTGCAGTCTTCAAGGAAGACTGACTCAGCCTTTTGCCTTGGAAACACATCCCAGGAAACCCTTTCTCTGAGACGTTCCAAGTCTTTCCAACTGCAGGTCAAGCCTGTTTCACCTTGTCCCGCCCTTGTGGAAGCTAGCCAATAATCAATCTTTCCTCTCCTTTTCTCTTCCTTCAGAGGCTCAACGCAATCTCCACAATTCTTCTGCCCTTGTTTGTGTAGGTTCATGTATGCAGTATTTACTATGTACTGGCTAAGAGCCCAGGCTCTAAACAGACTGCCCAGGGTCAAATCTGGGTTCCATTATTTGCTAGCTGTGTGACTTTGTGCAAGTGACTCACCTTCCCTGGGCTTCAGTTTCCTCATCTTCAAAATGGGAATGATTATATGAACGAATGCATATAAAGTGCTTAAACCATTCCTGGCACATAGCAAACATTCAGTAACTATTAGCTGTTATTATTATATGTTAATGCTGTGTGTGTGTATGTGTGTGTGTTTCAGCCTCCCCTATCTGACCAGGAGTTCCCTGGGGGCAGGAGACAGACCTTGTTCATCTCTGAAGGCCCAGGGCCTCGAAGTGCTTAGCATAAAGAGGCAGCTCAAAAAAGATTTATTAAATGAATGAACAGTGAATGAATGAAGGTTGGCTGGCCGAATACTCTGAGAATTTGAATTCTGATTTTTGTCCTTAGGTCTCTCAATAAGGTTACACATGGGTAGTCCTCAATTCTCCCTACTCTTGCCCCAAGAAGGGGTGCTGTCAGGCAGAAGAGGTCATGCAGCGCAGTCACAATAGAAGCAAAAGCAGTCAGCTTTGCCCTGTATATAGCCCTTGACAGTGTCTAAGGCTCTGTTCCAACACCACACAACACTGTGACATAGACCGAGCAAAGGTCACACTTAGGCCATTTTACAGATGAGTAAAGTGAGGTTTAGAGCAGTTATGTGACTTTCCCAAGGACAGACACAGCTAGCGAGTGGCCCAGTCACCAGACTTGGTTAGGTCTCTGTCAACCACATGCTCTCTTCTTATTCCCTCCTGGCTGGGGCAAAAAAACAAGGCCTGGGTCAGCCAGCTTTCAACACACCATCTTGGTCCATTGTAGTCTAGGCAAGAGCAGAGGGGGCCAAAAGCAGATGACTAAATTCATCTTCCATATATCTTGATATTTGTCCAGCCCAGTGGGAGGCTTATGGACAGGAAGGGGGAGCCCAGAGT
Organism: Rhinolophus sinicus; assembly: GCF_036562045.2. Taxonomy (NCBI): domain Eukaryota; kingdom Metazoa; phylum Chordata; class Mammalia; order Chiroptera; family Rhinolophidae; genus Rhinolophus; species Rhinolophus sinicus. Next base: position 88,919,289 of record NC_133755.1, read on the forward strand.
CCAGGAGTGACAGTGAGTCCAGAGCATACAATGGCCCATTATACCCACTCCCAACCCCCATGGCCCCCTCCTCTTCTATCACACCCAGCACACAGCATCCTGTTTACCTGCCTCCAGGACCTGGCTCCATCTCAGTTGCCACTCCAACTGAGCCCACGCACAGGCATTGCCAAACCCTCTGCCCACGGGCTGAGGCTTGGCAGCAGGGGCCCTCCCTGGGGACTCCCCCCAGCCTTTGTCCTACCCCACTCCCTTCTACACCAACACAACACCTCCTCTTGGCTCATAGCGCAGTACCTGGCACACAGTAGGTTCTCCAAAAATGGTTCCTGACAATAATAAGTTGTTTCTTGGTGGCAATAATAACCTTTAGGCACATTGCCCTCTGTGAAGGAAGGGTTTCTCCCAGGCTCCAAAGTGGGAGATGGCATGGAGAAGGAGGTGAGTTGGGGGCTGAATGTCAGCTAGACTTAGAAAAGGCTTCCTTTCCTGCCCCCTTTCCCTGAGCCAGGGGATTGGGGTTGGGGGTGGGGGCAGCGTGGGAATACAGAAACTGCCAGTCTCTGGGGACAGAAGACCCATATTAGGCATTCTCTTGGTCTAGCTGGGATGCAATTCTCCCACTCCCTCAGAAGTCAGAAGTCAAGGGTCAGGGCGCCACCAAGGCCTTTAGGGACAAAATTCCAGCCAAGAGGACAGATGGAGAGGCTTGGTTCCTCAGGCCCAGGTTCTGTTTTGGGGTCAAGAAGCCAGGTAGAGGTGGGAGGGGAAGCCTGGGGAAGAAGTCAAGCATGAGTTCACTACGCAGTTCACTACGGACTGTGGCAGAGGAAGAAGAGGAGAGGGAAGGAGAAGATAGCCAAGCAGAGCAGAAGGGGGAAAGAGGGGATGCCACAGAAAACAGCCAGGAGGCAGATGAGAAATAGGAGAGCAGAAAACCACACTCTCAGATGAGCAGGCTCCAGAAAGGGAGATGAATTTCCCCCAGCTCAAAGGAGAAGCAAAGGCTGCAGCAGAGCTTGGAGAGCATCCAGTCCAACCCACTCATTTTACCTATGAGGCGTCCAAGGCTCAGAGAGGGGACATGTCTTGCCCAAGGACACACAGCAAGTCAGGACTCAACCCAAACCAATCACAGAACAGTGGTTCTAGGTCAGAAGACCTTTCTTGACTTTCTGCTGAGCAGGGAAAGGGGGTTTCAGACGATCCTGCTTTATTTGGCTTCTGGAAGTGTGAGAGCAATAAGAACAGCCATCATGGCTCACCCAGCCAGTGGCTGGGTAGCAGAGGGAGGAGACTGCACATTCAGGCTTACCACCCACCATGCACGCACAGCATTGTCTACCTAGTGTCACCTGAGCCAAGGTATGACAGGTTCTCTATTTTACCCATCACCTTATTCTACCGCTTATTCTGTGTGCCCAGCAGTGTGCCAGATGATCGGGTTCAGGAGAGGGGCAGGGGAAGGTGCCAGGCAGGCTACAAGGTGTCTTTCGCTATCCTTCGGAAGACAGGCAGTTAAAGTGGTCATTCATTCAGAGCTCACCATATGCCAGCTGCCTGTCCTGTGCAGTCCCCTTGGATCCTCACAGACCAGTTACTATTGTTCGTCCCACTTTTCAGAGGATGAAACCAAGGTTCATAGAGTTTAAGAAGCCTGAGGTCCCACAGCTGATGTGGCAGAGCAGGAAGTTGAAGCTCTGGCTTCAGAGCCCTTGCTCTTAACCACTAGGCAGTACTGCCCCCAGTTGAGCTTCAACAGCTAGAGCAATGAGGCCCACCACCAGCACCCTAGGGCCCATCACACCCCTCCTTCCATCCAGCCAGGGTAAGCAGTCCCTTCTCGGGGCACATCCTGAAGCTTTTATGAAAGAGTTCACTTGAACCCTTATTTTCTGCATTGTCTTAGAATTAACGGTCGGCATTTCTGTCTCTCTGGCAAGTTTAAGGACAGGAATGGTCTTTCACCAGCTCTGAAACCCCAGAGCCTAGCACATGACAGGTGCTCAGTGACTGCTTTTTGAAATAGCATAGCTGGGTAATACTCGTATAACATCCGTTCAAACAGATAATAAGGCCCACGAGAAGCGTCAGCCCCCCAGACAAGGAGTCTTAACGAGCTCCACCTCCTGACACACAGTAGGTATTCATAAATGCCTATTGGAATGAATACAGCCTACATATGGAGGATGCTCCAGGTAGGAGACGTCTGTGGGCCCTGGACTGTGGGCTCAGAAGGTTTGGGACTGCATCTGGATTGAGGATTTCTCCCCAAGAATTTGGAGGCCCAGCCAGGCTGCCATGAGAGCCTGCAGATGACTGGGGTTCAGTGGGCTGGGGTGAGCTGGATCAGGTGAAGAGGAGAGGGCAGGCTGGAGTTGGTGCCTGAGGACAGTACCCTAAGTCTTCAGTCGTCACTGCTCCCTTGTACAACTGCCCCCAGAAACAGAGGAGGGCACAACAAATGGCTATGTCTTGGGCTCCAAAGTCCAGGAGTCTCCATGTCCTAAAGCCATGGAGACTAAGAGATGGACAGAGAGAAGTGAGAAGAGAGAGACCCACGGAGACCTATGGTGAGGGGAAGGAAGGTTACTGAGGAAGGAAGTCTGTACTCCCAGCCAGCCAAGGCTCTGGCAGCAGCCCCACTGGGCTAGGGTCCCAGGGATTTATTGACTAATCCTCAAATGATACACTGTCCCTGGTTTATTCTCTCTCCAGCTTACGGCTTACGTCCTCACAAGATCCCATTGTCTCCGGACACTGCTGGCCCAGTGCCTCCACTTTGGGACCTCCTGCCTCCCATCCACTTCCAAGGCAATGGAGGCTGCCGGCTACCAAGCACCAGGACTCTCCCTCAGCTTTGTTCTCCAGGCCTGAGAATCAAGCTGCCAGGTCCTGCTCCAGTGCCAGGCACGAGGCTGGCAGTACCCGGTCAATCCGAGGAGACGCTGGTGAGCAGGGTGACTGCTGGGAACTGCTGGCATTTGTGCTGGCTGATGCCCGTTGCTCTGCGAGTTTGAGAGTTTGAGGGGGGAGGCAGCTGGAGGGTGGGGGCGTGTCACCAAGAAGTGGGTGTCAGGGTGCTGGACCAGGGCTCAGAGGAAGGTCAGAGTCGAGATTTTCATTGACCCACGTGGGCGGGGGTAAAAGGAATTCATAAAAAGTTTCTTTCTTCTTTAATGGTCGTTTTTCCCGGTCCGAGGGCCCGGGCGCGGGAGGGAGTGAAGACCAGTGGGGGCAGGGCAGGCCCTCCACAAGTGACACTTAATTCCTGGTCTGGACTGGGCCGGCGCTTGAAAGCAGCTAAATTAGCAAAACAGAAGTCAACTGTCGATTGCTTCATTGGAGGATTAAGTGTGATAAATGGGGGGTTTGTTCGCTCCCAGGTCCAGATGTTGTGTCTAAGTGAGGGGTTTTCAATTTTTTTTTTTTTTTTTTACATTCTTGGCCCAGGGCCCATATATATTTTGGATACTGCTGGGAGTATATAATATCATTGGAAAATGATGCGGTCTGCTAACCTTTTAAATAACATTTCCTCCCTCCTCTATTTTCTAATAGTTTGTTTTTCTTTCCATGTTTGCCTTTTATTGGGGGAAATTTTTTTTGGAAATTAATGAGGCCCAAGTTCGGAGACCAAAAAAATTTTATACATATATATATGGTGTGAGAGGTGGAGGGGTGTGGAATAAGGTTGGGGTGGAGGGAGGGCTGCTCTTTGTGTCTTAAAACTTTGCTGGTTTGATTTTTTTTTTTTTCCTCCGTGGAGGCTGCCGGTGGCCCTCCGGCGGGGCTGCGGGGTGGCGCGCGGGCAGGGAGCCCGGGACTCTCCGCCGCGACCGGCGCCCGTTCGCCCTGCCTGGGCCGCCGGGCTGCGCGCCGCGGGCCTCCGGGAAGAACCTGCCATTCCCCCCGCAGCCGGGCCCGACGTGAGAGGGGGCGGGGTGGGGGCGCCTCCTTCCTGAGTGAAACCTACGGAATCCGGCAGGAATTCGGGCCTCCCAGATTTAAGAAAACAAACAAAGGAAAGATTGTCAGAGAGGGGCCGCCAAGAGCCGCCGGGCCGCCGCACTGCCCTCAGCGCTCACCCGCGGGGCGCCCGGGCCTCCCGGTGGGGGCGGAACCCGAGGCTGGGGGGGTGCTCCCCCGGGTGGTCCCCGGTGGGCTTCCCTGCCCTGGGCCTCGACATCCCCCTGTCTCTGGGGCTGAGGAGGCCCCAGGGCGCCAGGGAAAGGAGGGTGCCTCCGGGGTGGCTGCCTGGTGGAGGCTGCCCCTCCCCCTCAGGAGTCATTCGGGGCTTCCCCCTGCCTCGAGGCAACCGCCCCGCAGAGCCCCATCCCGCACCCACCCGCAGCGTCCAAGTCAAGAAACCAGGTTTGAGAACGAACTCTCGAAGGCTCAGGTTGCTTTGGGGGCGAGGACTCTTCCTCCGGGCAGTCACCCAGGCTCCTCACGGCCAGGATTAGGTCGCAGGCGGGCCCAGTCCCCAGTTTCGCCGGGGTCTAGGAAGAATTACAAAAAGTGAGAATGTGAGAAGGAGGTTCTGTAAAACAAGAGGGGTGGACACTCGGAGCGCAGCAGCGACCCGACGGTAAACTTGTGGGTCTCAAGGGTGGGTTTCCTTTCCGCGTGTACTTCTAGTCTGTACCTTTCTCGATTCTATTCTCGCGCCGGTCGGCCCTGCCTCTGTTTTTCTGTCTCTCCACCTCTCAGTGTGTGTCTCTCGCTCTTTTCCATCTATCTCCTTCTAAGTCAGAATATAGCTCAATGTTTCTGGTTCTCCCTTTGTCTCTGGAGCTGTCTTTTTTGAGAATGTCTCTGTCCCTTTCGGTCTGCCTCTTTAGTGTGTCCCTGTCTATGAGTCTCTGTCTTTCTTCCTGCCCCCCTCCCCATTCTCCAGTCTCCCCACCCCGACCCCGCCCTAGGTAATTCAAAGGACTGACTCGGGCCGAGGCCGCCCGGCAGGGCCTTGCCGGCACTGACAGAGCCTCGTGCCCGCGGCCCAATTAGCGCGCAGCGCGAGGGACGCGGCATCTGGAATTGCGCTGCGCTCACGGCCAAGGCCGATTGTTTAGTCTGCGCGGCGGGGCCGGCGGCCCGCGCGGTGGCCCCACATCTGGAGCCGCGGCCAGACGGCCCTGCTGGCGGCTGGCCGGGGTGCGTGTGCATTTTTAACTCTGGGATTTGCTGACAAGTTAAGAAGTCAGAAAGTCAGTGGCGGCGGGAACTGGCGAGGAGCACAAGCAAGGGAGGGGCAAGCCGAGGCCTTGGCGCACATGCTGCCCAGGAGACACGCTCCCGGGGCGCTCGCAGCCGTTAGGCGCGCTGGCCCAGCGTGGCTTTCCCCAAACTTACCCCCACTCGCAGCTGCTGAGCGCCAAGAAAGTGTTGACTTTTCTTCCAGACTGCTTCCCTCCCCTGGCTTTATCCTCTTCCATTTCTCCTTCCTCTTCATTAAGTGGCTGAATTATCCCGAAATCCCACATTCCCCAGCTGGTCAGAGCACCTTGGAGTCCAGCCTCTAAGGGGGAAGCCCTGGAATCTCAGGTTCTCACGCTTTGGAGGAAGCACACAGAGGCCCAGAGAGGACCATCCAGTTGGCAGAGGTTGCTCAGCAGTTAAGTGGCAGAGCCAGAACCAGAGGTTAACGCTCTTGACCCTCAATAGGACTCTTGGCACAGCTCCGGGCCCCTCTTGGGGCTGATCCAGACGGATGAGTGTTCTCACATTGTCAGAGTTCCTTCCTATCCTTAAAAAGATGCTTTCCCTCTTCCATTCATTCATTTAACAAATATCTGTTGCACATTGTGTGCCAGTCATGGAAAGTGCAACTGTAAACAAGGCAGGCATGTTGTATGAGTGAAGAAGACAGATGTGGGGGAGACAGAGTGTTCATAGTGAACATAAACTATCCAAAGATTCCAACTGTCAAGGAACAGGAACACAATAGCTAATGTTTAATGAGCACTTACTATGAGCCAGTCACCTTTATAGGTATTTTCATTTGCACTAACTCATCAAGTCCTCATAATGTCCCCAACAGGTAGGTATGTGTCCTCACTTTGCAGATGGACAACTTGATACCCAGAGAGGTTAAGTGATTTGTCCAAGGTCACACACATCCACAGGTGGCGGAACTAAGGTATAGATTGAGATTTGCCTCCAAAACCAAATCTCTTACTCTGACATCAGGCTGCCAGGGCCTGCAGGAAAATTTCACAGTTGCCCAAAATTGGGTAATTGGTATCCAAGTGGTACACAATTTCTTCTCAGCGGCAAAACAAGTATCCATTGGGCCTCTGCTCTAATGATCATTACTAGAATTCGTGTACAGCTTTCCTTCTTATAAGTCATTTCCACCCACTTGGTTGCCTTTTATCTTCACCACGCCTTAGAGAGGTAAGCGTTATTATCATTTATTTCCACTTCCTCGTCTGGAAACTGAGGCCTGTCAATGCCCCCAAGCTTCCCTGGAACAGGAAGTTTCTTTTCTTTCCAGTTTTGGTCTGGTTTTTTTCTTGTTCTTGTTTTCCATGAAACAGACCTCAGCACCCCCTTCCTCCCCGGGGAATAGTGACTACATCATGCCCTCTCTTGGCCTCAGTACCCTCCTTTTTGAGATGGGAGGTTGGGGGTAGAGCAAATCTACTTTTCTTCCATCACAGATTCCTTTGAGAATTTGCTGGAAGCTCCAGATCACCACCTTAGAGCAGTTCACGTGCCCACATATACTCACACATTCAATTTTACATGTATTTTCCAGGGATTTAGGGACTCCTAAAGCTTATCCATGGGCATCCTAGCCATTGCAAGACCCTCTAGTTAAGAATTTCTGTCTTAAATGGTTTCTACACTCACCAGCCCTTGGAAACCCCACTGCTGACCTAGAAATAAGGAACCACAGTGCATCCCTCTGGATTCCCTTGGATCCCTTTGGGATTCTTTCCACTGAGGAGTCAGCAGTTTGAAGCCCTTTGGCCTTTTCTTTCTTGATCCTTTATGTTTGTAGTTGTCATGGGACAGGAAGAGGTGGGAAGCATCCCAGTAGGGCTAGGGGCACACACCTTTGTGTTCTGACCACAGAATGTATGTGACTAGCGTAGCGTGCCACTGGGCACTTCTCGCTTGGATGATGACTGGATAGGGGAACCTCCCCAAACCCCATCATCACACCTTACCTGTTCTGAGCAACCCCCCTCCCCAAAGGGGTGCTCCAACTTCTCATGACAGGGCTATGGGATAAGCAGAGAAGGTGGCAATATCCCGATTTTACAGGAGAACATGAGGCCCAGAGTGGCCATGTGTCTTGCTCAGCATCACACAATGAGTTCAAACTGTGGGGAGAGTCCAGGTTTTCCCAGCTCTAAGTCCAAACCTCATTTGGTCTGGCCACAAATGATGGTGTGCCTACTATGTGGAAAACTGTGCTGAAGCTGTAGGGCTGGAAAAGTGAAGAATTCAGCAGAGGATGCTATTGATGCCTCACTCCCTATCCCCTAGGCCAGCCTCGTAGTTCATCTGCTGCTGTGATGGCAAGGGGACAGTGAGCCTGGAATTGTGCACCCGAGTAGGCTATCTAGTTCCCACCTGTGTGGTTTCTCTAGTGCTGGGCCCACGGGAGCTTTACTCAGCCTGCGGGTAGCTTGGAAGTGCCAGGGGTTTAGGGCCCCAGGGATAACCCTCACAAATGAGGGACAGCAGTGGGTGCATAAATACCCTGGCTGCCTCTGCACTAAATGGGACAATTCTAGGATGTGTCCTCACAGTTCTCCAGCAAGCTCCCATTGCCGGAATGTGCCTCCCTCATTAACAACCCTTCATTGGCTGATCTCCTTCCCTTCCTAGCTCACTTCCCCATGCCCTCCCTCCAGCTTCCAGGGACCACCTTCCAAATAAACAACCTGCACTCAAGTTCTTGTCTCAGAATCTGTTTTCAGGGGACCTAAACTAGGACAAACCCTCTTCCAAAGCCCCTACACACACACACACACACACACACACACACACACATCTCTGTGTGAAGACAGGGCATGGAGAAGCGTGCTGCCCAGTCATGACTGGGTGGCACCCATAATAAATGCTGACTGCACAGAGCTCTGAGACTGTGCCCTCCACTCTGCTGAGCACATTTTATACTCATTTCATTAAACCTCACGACAATCCCATAATTATACCTATTTTACAGAGCAAGAAACTGAGGCTGACAGAATAACCTGCCCCAGGTCCCTCGGCTTAGTAGTAGGTAGACTGTGCACCCAGACCTGTTCACCTCTGAAGCAGCTTCTCTTTATGACCACACTGGGTTCCCAGGGCCAATGCTGCAGAAATGGAGCCCAGGGAGGTGATATCACCTTGTTGAGCACAGAGACCAGTGAAATCCTAAGCCTGCGCTACCCATGCTAGGACAGAAGCCAAGAAGCACACACAACTATGACAGGGGTGGGGAGACTTCCTGAGGGAGGTGGGGCTTGACTTGGGCTTGAAAGACAAGGTAGGCTTTAACTGGCCTGATGGGAAAGAGGGAAAGTTCTGGGCAGTAGGTGAAGAACTTGGAAAATAACAGGGAGGAGCTGGGTCTGGCTGCCTAGGGATACGGGTCTGGAATTGGAGCAGGTTGAGGGTGGGCTGTTGAGGCCTGAATATCAGCCCTGAGGAAGGGGTGGGAGTGAGGGGGGTGGCCTCTTCCCTTCCCCTCCCCCAACCAGCCTTTCTATCAGGGCTCACCTTGAGCTATCTCCTGGACCAGGGTAGGGGGACTGGCCAGAGAGTCCTGCTCAGGTTTGGGGTGCAGAGGGTTCCCACCTGACCTGCCCCCTGCTTCCTGGCCAAGCACCCTTGGACTCAATCGTCCTTTTATTTCCAAGTAGTAAATAGATGTGTAAAGCAACCATTTCCATTTAAAGCTGTGCAGACCGACGGGAGGAGGGCCTGCAGGCCATCTGGGCCCTTGTTTGGCAATGTTTGTGCTCACAACAAACCTGATAGACAGAGATTTATCACTGTTTTTCATTAGCTGAGGTTGGTATGGTTTGCTGCTTTTCCACCACAGCCCCCCTACACACACACATACACACACACTCCAGAGTTCCAGATTTATGGCGGACTGGGAGGGCCAGGGGCTCAGGGAGAGGGAAGGGAGGAGGCTGAGAGCAAGGTGTGGGCTCAAAGCAGGGGGGTGGGAAGGAAGTCAGGAGCTCCGGAGGGTGGGATGGCAGGAGTACACCAGCAGCAGAGGAGGGCGGAGGGAGGAAAGCGTGTGCGCGCGCGTGCGTGTTAGGGAGGGGCCGGAGGACACCTGCAGCAACACGCCCCACACACGTACATACACAGCTCATAACCACGCTGCTTGCTGAGCACGGAGGCCAGTGAAACCCTAAGCCATCACTGCCCATGCGAGGACAGAAGCCAAGGACACACAACTTTGATAACCACAGACTCCCCTCCGGTCTGAATGCATTTAACAAAAGCTCACCCAGCATTCCTTGTGTGCCTGATACTGTTCTGGGACTTTCTATATAGTAACTCACTTTACCCTCAAAACAACGCTGACATGAACACTATGATAAATACTATTTCCTTAATGCTGGTTCCTTCCCTCGTCCCCTCACAGCAAGCTTTCTGTAGGAAGGAGCCTGGACTTGTGTTCCCAGCTGTTCCAGAAATAATCTTTATCCCTAGAAGTTCCCATAGACACCACCTAGGAACCCCTTTCTTAGGTCCTTTCCGCCTTCTCTCCTACAGGGCTCCACCATCCCACTCAGACTGACTCTGCTGGCTTAGACCTTGCGTCCGTGGTCCCTGCCGCTGCATCTTTTCTCACATCCTGTCTCCTGCCTGATGCCCTCCCCGTCCCCTGTGTATCAAAATCCTTCTAGTCCGCAAGTCCATCTTGACTTCCTCCAGGAGGTGGGTCTTCAGGTTTCCCTATGTGGTTCAGGTCTTACAATCAGAGACACTTAGAGCTGCCCTTAAAAATTATCTGAAAAGAAGAGGAAGACAGAGAAGTGGGCGCCCCACCTCTCAGAAGCCAAGCAACCCTATTTTTTGCGGCCAAGTTCTGGGTTGGATTTCATGAGAAATACAGATCCCATTGTTAAGAGGAAAAACAAGATTTAACCCAGTAATCAATCCTAACGTTCTCGTTTTATGAATGAGAAACCAGAGTCAGAAAGACTAAGCAACTCACTTGCCCATGGTCAGACAGTGACTTCACATCAGAGCCAGAAGGCAGACGTCAGCTGGTGTTTTTTTCTACATGATGTTTCCCTAGTGTGTGTGTCCATCTTCCTATGAGATGGTAAGCTCTAGAAGGCGGGGGCAGAATCAAATATCTCTGTCTCCACTCAACAAAGAAATGATGACTGAGTATCATTTCGTAGGGTTTTGTTGTTCAAGATGGGCAGCTTTCCAAGAAGCCCACATTGTCACAGTAGCGATAGGCTGTGGGGCTGAGACAGGGTTGGGGTGGGGAAGGAGCAGCCACTTGTCCCCTTCAGTAGAATCCCCTCCAACTGGAACCCACACTGCCAAAAAAAGCTCTGCCTCAGAATTTCCAACACACAACATACCTCCCTTTCCAGACCCACTCATAGCCCAGGCCCCTTGAAAAGAGAGGGTTGTTTGGTTCGTTTGTTTGTTTTTGCCCAGAAAGTCCTCAGCTATAATCTGAAGGAAACCAAAAGACCTCCTCTCCCCCACAAACCAGAATGTCAACCCACCATCATCCTGCTAAGTGTCTGCAATGCCCCCTTGGAAGTGGCTCCTTTGGGGCAGCGTCCCGTCTCTAGCAGGTCTCAACTCCATTAAGCAGGCGTGTCACAGGCTCTAACGAAGGCTAGATTCCTCGTGGGAAAAAGAGCCGTACATTCCTGTGTTCTAGTTCTGGCTCCGTAACTTACCCACTGAGAAATCCTGGACAAGTGACTTAACCGCTCTCTGCTCCAGTGTTTTCATGTGATAATAGCCCCTGGAACAGTGCTCCTGGGATTATTACAAAGACTGAATGAGATCATGTACTGAGGGCCCATCCTCATCCACTGATACCTTCCTTTGGGCAGGAGTCTCAGGTGAGTTGCTTGGCAAGGCTTCCAAGAAATGAGAGGATGTAGAAGGTGGAGCTTGAAAAGACAGAGAACACGGGAGTCACCCAAAACATCAGACAGCCCTGGAGGTGGTCTCGGGGGAGGGACAGCCTGATTACTGAGTGGGCCCCCACAGGAAACTCTGAAAGTGGGAAGAGAAAAATCTGGCACCAAAACCAACTGGGACTCCTTCCTTGATTTCCCTGGAGCTGCCCCTTAGTTGGGCTTAAAATTCCCTCAAAGGGCCACTTTATGTGATAGTAGTAACAAATGTTTTATGGTACCTTCTACATGCCAGACACTCACTGCATCTCCCCCCAGTGGCCTGTGAGGTAGGGGTAATTCGGGATTATCATCATTATCTAGTCCCACAAGGAGGGGACTGAAGCACTGAGGGCTAAACAAGCAGCCCCCGTCACTCAATCTTAAACTCAATCCTAAAGAGACTGGGGTCTCTTCTCCTGACCCCCTGGGCCAAGGTCTGCTTCGTCCCCAGCCCCTGCCCAGGCTATGCCATCCAAAGTCCTCTGCAGTTGCCTGACCAACCTTTCCCCCAGGGCCACATGAAGTCTACATTTCTCACTAGCAGACTGGGATGTGATTTTCTGTCCAGTTTGGTGGAAATTACCAAGGCCCCGGGGGCCCAGGGATGGGGCTGGGGGCAGGGAGAGTGAACTAGGCAAATAAGACATAATCCTAGCCCTGGGAAGTTTTCCACTCACCCCTCCTGGACCGGGCAAAAGTACAAATGGAGGCCTACATTCCATATGTCTAAATATTTAAAAGTTATAAATCAAGTTAACAAACTGTTAAATAAAATATGTTCTAGTCTCCAATGCTGACACATATACCTCCTAAAGACCTAGAAGGCCAGGTTCAAATGTAGAGTTCTCAGGCTTCTTGGAGTTCTGCACAGGACAGCACAAGGAGAAAGTGCCTCTCTGCTTCCCCAGCCCCTGCCCCCAGCCCACCTCCCTTCCCTTCGCAGCCCACCTTCCCCTTCAACCATGGAAGCTTCAGGAGCACATATGTGGACCCCTCCGTCTGCACACACAAGTTCTGTGCACGCCCCTTGCACTCATCTCAGGGTGAAGTGACACAGGCACCGAGGGTGGACCTGGGGAGGTGGCCTGCACAGGATGTGCACACGAGAATTCCAGGTCCCTGAGTATCTGGAGAATGATCTGGAAGGAAGGTGACTTCTCGTGGACTCTACACAGCCCTTGCCCTGGGAGGGGGCCGAGAGGAGCGCCCTAAGTCGGGGGCCCCTCGTACCCAGTGTAGAGGTACTGGAGATGAACGTGGGCCATGCTTCAGTCCTTCTGTTGTCTGCTCCTTTTTATCCAATCAGCCAACGTTTTAATATACTGGTGACTTTCCCGTCTAAACCCTTCTCTGAGCCCCGTCACAGTTCCTGTGGTCCAGGCCACTCTCATCTGTCACCGAGTCCCTACGACAGCCTCCTAACTGGCCTCTCAGCCCCCAGGCCTGCCCCACCCCCTTCTCCACAGCCAAAATGATCTTTCTCCAGCACAGATTGGGTCAGATGAAGGCAGGCTTGATACCTTCTGTGGCTCCCCGATGCCCGCTGAAGAAAGCCCAAACTCTTCAACTTGGCTCCTGGCCCTTGGTGTCTGGATGGGCCTCCAACCTCTCCAAACCCAGCCCCTCCCATTCCCTGCCTCTAAATGATGCTCGGGCCTATTTATGCTGATCCCAGCTGCCTGCACCATGTGAGGCACTCACCCAGCTCTTGCTGTCTGCTCTGGCCCATCTCCCATTTCCTGTCTGGACCAATTCGTCCTCATTTAAGATTCAGACCTGTGATCAAACTTCCAGCAATCTTTTCTTGTCAACAGCCTAGCCCTGTCTCTAGGCACCTCAGGACCTTTGCACAGGCTATTTCCTTCCTTCGCTCAGGTCTCTGCTACAATATCCTCACCTCCAAGACCCTACTCTTCCTCCCTGCATTGTTTCCCTTCACTCACTCAGCTCCACCTGGCTGATTATACATCCCTTAGCTTAAGCATCACCGCCTGTTTCTCCTTCAACTATATAAGTTCCATGAGAGTGGGGACTTTGTCTGTTTTGTTCCCCTCAAAGTCCCTAGAGCCTGAAACAGCATCTGGCATATTGTAGGTGCTCAACAAATATTTGGCAAAGAAATTAATAAATCTGTTTATGTTTCTATGTTCCAACTAGAACGTGTCACTCTGAGAGCCAGACCCATGGTTTATTGTTTATTCATCCCAGTGTCCCCTCTGCCTAGCCTGGTACTGGGCACCTCACTCGGGGTCTGCATTTGGATAGTGAAGAGTGGAGGGCAAGTGCACAGCACACAGGGCGCAGAGTTGGGCTGGGGCTAAGGTGAGGTGGGGCTCAATTATGGAGGGGCTAGAATGCTTCAGGAAAGTGTTGACTCCACCTGATTTGGAGCATTGCACGGTCCTGGGCCAGAGAGAATTTTTTGCAGAAACCAGAATTTGGGGAAAGAGTCATCAGGAAGGCATGGAGAGGTGAAACTGACTTTGAGATTGCAAAAGCCCCTCATGCCACAATCGCAGAAGATTCCAGAGGGATAGCAGTATCTTTGAGTCAGATACTTCAAGGCTTGCCTTCTGACACGTCTGGACCTGCTTACCTTGGGTTAGTCACTTTCTAACTCTGAAAACTGGTGGTGGATGCACTTGCTCAGACCACCCCTGAGGATGCTGGGATTTGCATGAGGAGGTGTATGAGAGAAGGTTAGATGTAAGGGATTCCCTAGGGGCAAGGACAGCGAGATGACAGTGGCTCTGCCATCTGGGGATAACTGAAGGCCTCTTTTTGGCATCACCTCTGGCCCTGGCCTTGGTCACCAAGAAAGGCTTGGGAAATAGGGCAAATAGGGCGACAGAGTGTCTCGGGTCTCCCCTCCCCCCTGCCCACCCCACCGGCTTTACTCTGGGTCAGTTGGAGCCTGAAGTGGCTTTTAAGCAATTAGACCGAGCGCTGGGCACTTGCAAATCTAATTGTTTCAAAAGCCCTTGAAGGGTTTGAGTCTGAGCTCTTAAAATGCCAGAGAAGAGGAAAATAGTGATGTGGGAGGTGTGGAGGCTCTGACTTCTCTTCCCCTACCTGCTTTTCTGCTCTCCATCTTCCAGAATTGATGGAGGGGCCAGTTCAGGGCAGAAGGGCCCCTTCCCCAGGCAATGAGGGCTGTGTCCCTTCCCCCTCCTTACTTCAGGTCTCCAAATAACTGCTAATCAAACTCAACGCCCTCCCCAGCTGAGCTGATGAGAACTAGGGCTGTCCAGTAGTCAGAGTCCCTCCCGATGGGCAAAGCATCTCACATACACCCCCCAAAACATGTCAACAGCTTGATTATGCACTTACTCATGGGCTGGATGCCTGCAGAACAAAAAGACACCTTTGACCTCAGAGAGCCCAACAGTCCAGGGAGGAGGCAAAAGACCTGCTTTCAGAAGAGCAGAACTGCAAGAATAGTTGATCCTAAGAGAGGTGCAAAAGCAGGGAGCTCTAGGGACAACAAAGAGGGTGGAGGTGGGGCCAGAACTGGATGAGAGACCTGGGGAAGCCCTGTGGGAGGAAGTGGCATTTGAGCTGACGCTAAAGGGTGGGTAGGATTTTGCAGGTCAAGTCCATCATGACTCCAGGGAATGAACATAAACCAAAAGCAGATAATGGGAGGGCGGAGGGCCCTAAGGACTACCATCCTCTCTGTCGTGTTCTGACTCTGTTTCCTTATCTGTAAAATGGGCCACTGAAATAGCTTTGGAATTCCACAGGAGCGCTTTGGACCACTTCAGGGGGTGAGTGGGGGAGCAGAGTACGCAGGGTCCAGCCCCTTCCACCTCCCCCTCCCACTTCAACCAGGGCTACAACTCTTAGCTCTTTTCTATTTTGGGTTTTAATGTAAATTAAGTTTATTCAAAGGCTGTACTGCTTTTCAGCTACTCTACCCTTTGTAAACTACTGACTAGGTGATTCCTTGGGTTCCTTTTAGCTCTGAGCTCAGAGTCTTCTCCTAATGGCTCACAGTCAGCCCTTCCCTCCTGAGAAAGACAGAGAAACTAATCCAAGACCCTGATTGCCAATGTTCCCCTTTGGAAGTTCCACCCAAGGCCTGATGTCCTGCCCAACTGCCCTAGGACCTCAGCCCCATGGCCAAACTAGAATAAACTGATCAGTTGATACCCCCAAATCCACCATTAAAGCATCACCCTTTTCATCTAAGGCAAAGTCCCTCAAACTTTTTTCATGAGGATGAATGGACTTTCCTTTCACTGAATTGTGAAAAAGAGCTTGGACTGCTGCCACTGTATGTACATGTTGTAAAGGCAACGCAGGTGTCATTACCGGCAACAGCCACCCCTGGACAGCAGCCCACCAAACGGCTTAGTGATGTGCTGACTGGGGTGGAGGGTCCCCAGGAATGCCAACCAAAATTGTTGAGTGAATCAAAGAATGAATGGACAAACAAACAAAGAGGGCATTGCCAAAATGCACTTCTCTCTTGGAAGGGTCATTTTAGAAGCTATCCGTCATGTTTACCTTGGTGTGGATGAAGTTTGTTGGAGCAGAGTAGCTGGGGGGAAGGAAAGGTTTTAGAAACCGGTTATCACTATATTGAAAGAAAAGAAAGAAAGAAAGAAAGAAAGAAAGAAAGAAAGAAAGAAAGAAAGAAAGAAAGAAAGAAAGAAAGAAAATAGAGAGAGAGAGAGAGAGAAAGAAAGAAAGAAAGGTGACAAGTGCAAGACAATCACTCCCGTAACTTTGTCCTAGCCTGGACTACCTCCCTCTCCCCCACCTTACCTCACCGCACCCCTAGCCTCCTCCTCACACTCTCCCCTTTTCCTCCCTGGAAGCTGAGCCCAGCTCAGGGCCCAGGTGCTGAAAGGTGCTTTCAGGGTGAGGGGAAAGGTATTTGGCACAGAGCAGGGGGGTGTGAGGGAGGGGTGACAGTCTGTGCCATCGTGAGGGTTGTGGCCTGCTGAGTGTAAACATGGAGGAGGGGCAGTGGCTTCCGGCCTGAGCTCTGGGCCCTAGGAGTGGAAATTCCTACCTACCTTCCGCTCCCTTCCCCACCTGCCACCACAGCCTCTTCAGTTCACAAACAAAGCACAGACTGCAGTCAGGAACGTCTTTGCAATGACAGCTGCTCCTGCCAAGGGCCTCTGCCCTCTGGAGGTCCCAGGGCAGGCAGGCCTGGGCTCCAGCACACGGACCAAGCACAGCCCACACTGTCAGAGTCTTCTGCCCTGGCCTACTTCCCTGGCCCTAGTCTCCTCTTACAAGCAGACTTTTCTATCTACAAAAGCCCAGGTAGGTTAAAACAAAAACAGGAAAACCTCCTACAAGTCTTTCACGTTCATAGGTTGAGAAGTCCAGTGTGTAACTTAGAACAGGTCACTGAAGCTTTCTGTATTTCAGTGTCTTCCTCAGTGGACAAACTAAGAATGAAGACAACTCAGAAAGTATAAAGCACCCTTCAAGAGTCAGGAAGAAGTATTTGGCCATTTCATTGTGGGTTCAAATCCTGCCTCCACCTCCTATGAACTGGGTGGTCTTGGGCAAGCTACTAAATTCTCAGGGCCTCAGTGTTCTCAGCACAGGTGCTCACTTGACCTATCTCAAAGCTTTGGGAGGTGGGTTACATGAGATGATGTATGCAAACCACCCAGCCCAGACCCCACAGGTGGCAGAAGCTAGTTCTCTGTTACTGTACAGTAGTCCCTGCCTTATCCGTGGGTTCGCTTTCCACAGGTTCGGTTACCCGTGATCCACCAAAGTCCAAAAATTAAAATGGAATTTTCCAGAAATAAACAATTCATAAGTTTTAAATTATGTGTCATTCTGAGTAGTGTGATGAAATCTTGAGATGTCCTGCTCTCTCTTGCCCACAACATGAATAATGCCTTTGTCCAGTGTATCCACGCTATATTCTTTACCAGCCTGTTAGTCACTTAGTAGCTGTCTCAGTTATGAGAGAGAGAGAGAGAGAGAGAGAGAGAGAGAGAGACATTCACATAACTTTTACTATACGGTTATAATTGTTCTATTTTATTATTAGTGACTATTTTTAATCTCTTATGATGCCTAATTTATAAATTAAACTTTATCATAGGTATGTATGTATTCGAAAAAAACATAGTATATAATATGTAGGATTCGGTACTATCTGTAGTTTCAGGCATCCACTCGGGGTCTGGGAACATATGCCCTTCGGATAAGGGGGTACTGTTGTATTTCCTTGAACTTAAGATGATAAGAAGCACCATTATTTTACGTCCCATTAAGAACGGATTGAGACACAGCTCAGGTTTCAGCGATGTGTGCACCTTAGTATTGATGGCAGACTATATTACTGGGAGGGTGAGCAGGTGGCAACAGCGTCAATCCCGACAGCAGCGGCCCTCCTCCTAGGCTGCAGTTTAGAAGGTCATGCCCAGTCTGCATCCCAATTAAACCAAAACCTCTGGGGTGTGGCCCAGTCATCAACCCGTGCCTTGATTTCCCCATCTGCAAAACTGAAATAATTCTAGAATCTACTTCTGGGGTGGTTGTATTAAATGAGCTGATACATGCCCGCGATTTAGAACAGTCCCAGGCCCACAGAAATGCTGAGATAAACGTGAACAATTACTCAACTCTGCACCCCAAGTCCTGGCCTACACTAGGTACTTCCTAAATGTTGGTCAAAAGCAGGAGTACATACAGTCACATGACTGCTGCCCTGCCCTCCCCCCACCAGCTGGGAGAGGCCCACTCTGGCCTCTGTCCAGGGTGTGGGGGCCAAGAAGACGCTCACCTGCCTAAGGGCCTTTGGTCCAAAGTTCAAGGGAGCCACACCCTTCTCCACTTCTGCACCCACCCCTGGGGCTGCTGTGCAGTGGGCGCTACCACATGGGCCTGGCCAAGACCTCATGGAACCAAACTTCTCCCCCAGCCTCCACCCTCCCCTTTCCTGCTTTTCTTATTTTCTTTTCCATAAAGATCAGTCTGTGTTGCTCCTCTATCAAGGCCTGGAGGATAAACATTTGGTCCTGAGGCAGAGAAACCCCAGGCTTGAAGGCCCCCCACTACCCCCACCCCAGCAGCCTAAACCTTGGGCTTTTAAGCAAGGAATGGTTTTCAGTAAATCTCTCCTATCAGCAGAAACCTTTGAAAGAGTTTGTTTAAAGGCCAGGGAGATAAACAGCAAGGAGAAGTGTTTGTTTAAGATGTATGTTCTGTGTGGGCACTCTGAGGCCCGGATTCACATCTAAGGGAAAGGAGCCTCTCAGAGTCCAGGGTGCGGGCCTCCCAGGGGCGCCCGGGGCCCTGGGTGTGGACTCTAGCCCAGGCAGGGACCGGGTCCTCAGGGGAGGGAAGCGAACTGGACTGCACCTGCAGGCCCCTCCCTGGCTGGGGGTGGGAAAGGTAGGGGCCTGAAAGTTGCTGCAGGAAGGAGACTTCCTCACCCTGTAGGGAGGGGATAAGTACTCAGAAGGACGAGCTGGTTGGTGTGCAGGCAGAAATCCCCCAGGAAGCAGGCTGCCTCAGCCCCCAACTCAATATTCAGAACAAGGGCCTGGCTCAGCCCCCCCCCCTCCCGTCCTCACCCCCCACATTGGCTCCATACTCAGCAGCGCAGAATGAATGAGGGGTTGCATCTGGATATTGCCAGCTTTGTGACCTTGGACAAGCCACCTAATCTGGCTAGAACCCTAGGTCCTCTCTGTTGTGAAAATATCTCGCCTGCTTCAAAGGGTTTTAACTGCTTTTTCTTCCATTTGCAAATACGCATTGAGCACCTGCTGTATACCAGATATTGTTCTAAGTGCTTGGGATATCACAGAAAACAAAATAAACAAACTGTGCCCTTTTGGAGCCTAAAGCGGAGGGAAATAGACAATGAGCATGATAATAAGTAAATTATACACTACATTAGGTGATAGGAGCTACGGAGAGAAATAGAACAGCGTACAAGGAAACCGGGAAACGATGGTGAGGTTTGGCCCCACTGAGAAGACGTTTTCTGAAGGAGCTACAGATCTCTGAGGGCAGAGGGGTCCTGAATGAAATGCCCTATGTTATGCACATAGTATGAGCCTGGAGCATGGTCCTGTGGTCAGAAGTAATAGCTGATGCTGTCATTGCTATTGAAGCAATTACTGAGGGCAGGGGAGCTTTCAGGGAGGAAGCAGGACTTGAGTGGGTTTCCCCCTGGAATTCCTTCCTCCTGCCAAGTAGAGAGGACAGATGGCATCTCTGGAGCAAAGCACTTTGAAGGTGAGAAGACAAGCAGACCAATGACACAGCTCTCAGTGCCTGAGAGGTCTGGGGGCAATGCCCTTGGCTGGGATCAAGGGTCTCCCAGGTCATCGGGGCAAGTGATTTGCAGCTTCCTGGCTCTTTCTTTCCTCTATCAGAAAATGGGAATAATATTTCCTCCCCTCACCGGATGTTTGGGAAGATAAAAGTAGCATGGGGGGTGTTTATGCCTAGAACATAGTAGATGCTCAGTAAATGTTGGATTTGTGTTCCAGGCCCTCCCTTGTCCTTTCCATCTCCTTTCCAGCTCTTCCATGGAAGGGTAAGTGGAACAGTGATAGGCCCACCAGGTCCCAGACTGAAGGAGAAGATGTTAAACAGCTGAGCATGGTCTTCAGGTAGCTGAAAGGTGAACCACTAGAAAAAGTTTACATTTGTTCCTGGGATCCAAAGGGAAGGTAGGAATGTCAGGGAAACCGTTTTTTCACTCCACTTGGGAGGCATTTTCCAGTAATCAGTGGTGTTTAGCAGCAAGATGGACCTCTTTAGAGCTCCTGAACTCCTGCTGATAGGGGTCAAGTGAGCAGAGGCAGCTGGATTTTGGATATAGGTTGAGCAGAGGGAACCCTTGCTCTGGAAGGAGTTTGACCAATTGTTTTTGGGGTCCCTCCCAGCAGTGAGATTTGGGGATCTACTTCCATTCCTTCCCAGGCTCCACAGCCCATGGAGATCTGTCCACACTCCAGACTTTCTCCATTACCTTGTAAAAACTTGCCTGACCTGTGTCCTTAGGGTTCTGCCACGTGACAGGCCAGTACAACTGACAGATAAGTCCGTGCTAAATTTGGAAGGGTCACAGATTAGCATGCGAGTCTTGCCAGGTAACCCAGGGACAGTTAAACAAGGTCTAGGGTATTAACTCAAAATTATAAGGAATGGTGAAATTCCAGGCATTTGGGAGAGAGACCCAGGGACAGATAGATCTGTTTGGGGAAACATGCCTGAGTAGTTTATCAAATAGTTCCTAGTGTCTTCCAAACCCTACCTACGGTAAGATTAACTCTAGCTAAGATCACAGACCATGGCTCAAAGATTTAAAGGGCCCAACTGTGCCTCAACCCGTCCTCATGAGCAAGCTGAAATGCTAGGGCATCTCTGGGCACCTTCTTCCTGCCCCACAGACACATGCCTCGCCTGGCAGCTGGAAGCCAGCACTTTTCTTTTCAAAGCCTCTGCATCTCCTTCCCCCCTCCTCCTTCCTTCCCTCCTCCCCCCCCCCCGCCCCCCAAAAGGAGGATGCCCCTTCTGTTGAGTACACAGCCTGTAATTTTGCTGTCAGATCTCAGCCAGGAGGTCAGTGTTGTGACTGACTGTGTAAGGATCGCTCCCTTAAGGGTAATTACACTAAATTCCCCTCTGAAGGACAGCTCTGTCTGGATAGAAGGCAAGAAAACCCCGCATCCCCCATTCACGGAAATTCATAATTTCTGTTGTTGTCCCTGGCACCCTGGCAGCGAGACACTTCGAGGAGCTCCAACCACTCTACTCAGAGGTGCGAGGTGCGTCTGCAGGGTGGCAGAAACCAGGCAGTGGGGGAGGTGGTGGTTGTGGTGGTGGATGGGCCAGCAGCAAGGGAGGGGGGATTCAGAGAGGCCACACTGGCAGCTGAGCAGGAACTGACTAAGCAGGAACTGGGCCAGAGCCAGGAGCATCTCCATTCTGAGCTGGAAAAGCAAGAAGGCCCCCTGCTGAAATCCACCCCATGAGAGGAGAGCCCTGGACCTTCATTCCTTTGTTTAACAGGTAGGCGTTGACCGCCCATCACCTGCCCTGTACTATACTAGGCACTGAAGGGGGACCCTGAGATGGACAGCAGGCCCCTCTGGAAAGAGCTGGAGGGCTCTTGGGCGAAACAAAGCACTCACACAGGAGAGGTGAATTAGTATCAAAGCCCCCTGGTGCCCCCACCATCCCCACACCCCTTCAGAGGGGCAGCGCCCTGAACCTTGTCCCCCACCCACCCCAAGGGAAGATGGCAGAAATGGCCAAGACCTTGCAGATCTAGCATCACACCCCAGTAGCCTCTGCACTTGCACTTGTCCCCTTCCCAGGGAGACCCTGGTGAGAGTTGGGGAGTCACTCATCCACGACAAACAGTTAAAAGGAAGAAAGCGGGTCTGGCGATATCAATGCACTTTGATAACAATAAACTCTGCTTTTAATTTATGCTAATGTGTAGGGCTGTGGTGACAGTAAGAACTAAATTACAGAGTGGCTTTCGAGCTGGTAATTATCCCTCCATTTTTCGCTGCTCTGGAAGATGGACACACAATTATGCTCTCTTGCTGTATATTAATACAGATTCTTGACATCTTCAGCAGACCTGGAGCTGTCATCGAGCTTTTTGTCTCCTTTAATTGAAAATTAATGGTTACTGGGTTGCCACGGAAACAGAGGCCACGGACGCCAGTGGCGCTCGCGTCTCACTGAGGGACTGGCGGCTTCAGGAGTCCGGAATGACCTTGAAAGTTAAAAGAAAAAAAAAACTTAAAAAAGAAGGGGAGAGGAGGGGAAATGAGGACAGGAGGGTGGGAGAGTGTGTCAGAGCTGAAAGAGAGAAGAGAGGAGAGAGAGAGAGAGAGAGAGAGAGAGAGAGAGAGAGGAGGAGGAGGAAAGGAGAGAAAGAAGAGGGGGAAAGATAAAAAGAAAGAAGAAAATTTGCAGGAGGTTAGGAGCATGGATGATTGAGGAGAAAAACTAAATTAGTAAGTTTTACCTCTCGAGTTTTGTCTCTCTCTGTCTCTCTCTCTCTGACCCATTGAAAACCTGGGAACTGGGTCTCAGCTCCAAAATCCAAATTCTACAAATCTCTCTTCAAGAAGAATGACAGCATCTGACTAGAGCCCCCAGGAGAAAGAGACAAAGGCTCCTTGGTGCCATAGGAAGTGGCAAGCAGAGCAGGGGGCAGGCTGAAGTGTACCATGTGGGGACTTCTCAGGTCCAGTGGGCTGTGCTGTCAGAAACAGGGGCCAGAGAGGGGGCTGCCATACCACGGCTTCAGCAGTAATGAGCAGCTAACAGGTCTCTGTTGGCTGGGCCTTCAGCTTGAAGACACAACAAAAGAACTTAAATGAGTCAGAATGGGGGTCCTGGCAGGGGGCGGCACTGTTTGGTTTGCCCAGGAAGGTAAGAGATAAAGGGAGGCATTTCCATGTGATTCCAGGATGGCCTCTGGCCCTGGGCTTGGGAATGTTTTGTTCCTAGGAGAAGATGGCAGGCCCAACAGAGTTGGCAGTGGGACATAGAACCCTGAGTGTTTTAGCAGGGAAGGTGGGCTCCTTCCTGATGAGCCCACCATTCCATTTCCTCAGCCCAGAGCACAGCCTCTAGAAATACAATGCAATTCAAAAATTACTGCATATCTACAGTGAGCCAGGAGCCAAGTTAGTGAATCAGACAAAGAGCCTGCCCTAGAAAGCCTCACGCTCTGGGCTGGGAGTAGACAGACATATACACAAACAATTGCAAAGTTAGCTGCCCCCTCAAAGATTTCTCTGCAAGGATGTTTGTGGCAGTGTTGTTTATAATAGCAAACATCTAGAAACAATCAGGATGACCAACAATTGAGGACTGATAACATTATATGCCTTGCAACACACCCAGAAGATGGAGCACTCTACAGTCACTTCAAATTACCTCGGAGAAGAACATGTAATGACCTGGGGAAAAGGTTCTCAGTATTTTGTTTAATGAAACAAAACGTTTACGAAATAGTAATGTATTTATATTTCCATGATCCTGTTTCTAAGTTTCTTGAACTCTATGTCCATTAAGTTATTATGCTGTAATAAAAGTTATCTATATGTGAGTATAAATGCATAAGTGTGTGAATCAGTGTGGGAGGAATGTGATTTAAAAAATTAGAAGATACAGTAACATCTTACCATAGCTATCTCTGAGTGGTGGCATCGTGGCGGAACTTTATCTCCTTTTTTGATGCTTTTCTGTATTTTCTATAATAAATAGACATCATTTTGATTGACAGGGGAAAGAAAAGGTGTTTTTGAAACTAGCTTCTCCAGAAACCAGTCTCCTAGAGGTAAAATCCCCACACACATCTGAGAAGACTAGCTGCCCCCCCCCTTCTTCTCGGGCCTAGGTGCTTTCCCCCAGACATCACTCAGCAGACCCTCTCCTCAATAACCAGTACCCCTTCTGAGGCTCTCACTCTCACCCAGACACTCCCCCCACCTTCAGCCTGTGGCCATGGTGTCCAGAAATAGGATGAAGGGCTGGGGACCCCCAGGAGGGGCTGTGGGGTAGGCCAGGGTGGCAAGCCCTGCAGCAGGCAGCCCTGGAGACCAGGAACCACTCTCCTTGACTCCTGTGTCAATCTTTATCCCCTTTCACAGACCAGGCAACTGAGGCCTAGCAATGCTAGTTGATTTGCTCCAAGTCACACAGCTGGTCAGTGGCTGAGCTGGATGGAGCCCAGCCCCAGGAACCATCTGCTGCCAGGTTTGTAGTCTGTGTACCTTTCTCTGCTGCCTTGTCCCTCACCAGGTCCAGAGGACCCAGGAGTTCGAGAAGCCTCTATGAATCGCTTGGATTTCTGGAATAAGTTCCATTCTGGGTAGGTCACCATGATGAAAAGCATCTTTTCATGGTCTTTGCTCCCTTGGCTTGCCTTTGGCAGGACTGGGAGAGAGTAGTCATGTTACCCCTAGTTAGAGCAGGAACTTTGGAGAAAGACTAGCTGGGAGTAGGGCTCCCAGGAAAGTATCCTTTCCATCTCGCATCAGATACCTCCTTAAATCCTCTGCCCCTGTCAAGCCCCACACTCACCTGGCACACGGGAGCTTGCCTCATACCTGAAATTCACTCCCGCACCTCTGCCAAACCTCAGCCTCCAAAATCAGATTCCACACTCCCGTCCTCCAGAAAGCTTTCAGATGATTAACTTTATGTTGCCACTAGTTGCCACTATTATTCCTTCACTCTGCCCTTGATAATAAATAAAACCACTCTCATTGCACACACCCTCCGTGGCAGGCCCGGCTACACGTACTTCTCGTGTGTTCGCTCCTTTCGTCTTCTCCACAACCTCAGGATGGGGTGCCACTGTTTTCTCCCACTGAGGCATTGCGAGGTTCGCTTACCTGCTCAAGGTCACACAGAAATCGGTGGCAGAGTTAGAATTTGAACCCAGGCGGTCTGAGACAAGAGGTCACGCTCTTAACCACCACACTAGTGACAAGGAACTAAGGATTCACTAGAATTTTGCTGCACTAGATGACCTGGAACTCTTTCGCCCATTTGCCTGGGCTCTGGTGACAGTCCAATGATGAGGCAGGTCTCGGTGATGGCATTTCCCCAGAACGGGGGCCTTGCATTTGAAGGCAGGTAGAAATCGGCTTGTCCTCTTTCTGGAAGGTCTGTCACATCTGCCACCTTGGCCTAGTCAATTTGTCCTCACTGGTCGTGCCACCGACACTCAGGACAGGCTCTGCGGTTCGGGGAGAGGTCATGGGGGGGCCGGCTGGCTGCCCCGTGGATGACTGGGGATAGTCACTGGGGAACCGTCCCAGCCGAGGGCCCCAGGCGGCTGCCTGCCTTGCAAGAGTCCTGAGAACCAGAAGCCTGGCACTCTCTCCTCTCCTCCGCCCTCCACCCTGCTGCTTGCCTTTCTCTACCTCTCCCCTGGCCTTCTCCCCACCTCTCTGCCTCATCCCTGCCCACTTCCCTCCCCGTCCACTTTCCCAGAGTGAGAACAAACACAAGACAAACTCAGCAGCAGCAGTGGCAGCGAGGGGAGCAGGGAACGTGCCTTCATTTCCCCAGCTTCCCTGATCCCGACCTTAATCCCCGCTCAGCATCCTGTCAGCCGGGTTGTTCTCAAGCTGACATTGCTGCAGGCGCCTTCTCAGCAGCCTTTCCTCAGATCTGCCTTCTCAGGGGACTTCTAAAGAGGAGCCCGAGGTTTCTCTGTTACAGCCGGCTTCACTCACTGCCCTCAAGCAAAGCCTCGGCTCTCAGGGGGCCACAGGGAGAGGGAGCTGCAGGGCGGCAGTGCCAGGCCTGACATTTTGGAGGAAGAGCAGAGGATGGAAGTGGCTGGACCCCAGAGGCTTCCAGAGTGAGGGTCAGACCTGGAGCCGGAGTCCAGCCAGTGCTATTGGGCTCCTCAAAGCAAGGGGAGCCTTACTCAGGTGTTTGGGCCTGAGAGACAGAGGGAAACTGAGGCTGGAGCCCAGGAAATTCAGGTGGTCACTGTTCCTGACTGTGGAGAACGCAGAGGGGTCTGTGATGTTCTGAGTCTGCCTGGAGCTCAAGCTCAGGGTGGGTATGGAAAAGGGCAGCTGGGGCCTGCACCGAATGTATATGAAAGAAAACCCATATGTACACATTAACCAGTCGACTTCCTGAACATCTACGGATGCTGGGTGTTGGGAGAGAAACAGGAAAGGCAGCCTGGTGAAAGGGGTGAAGTGTGAGCTTGGCGTGAGATGGGTCTGAATCCCAACCCAGCTCTCTGCCATGCAGTAGCTGTGTGGCCTCGGGCCAATCACACAGCCTTTTCTGAGCCCCATTTTTCTCACTTACAAGGTTGGGGGTGGGTAGGTTTAATAAAAGTTTCCTTGCAGGATCCACATGAAGTTTAGGGACGAGGTGTGCAGAGCCCTTGGGGTTTAGTATGAATTTTACTATTCATGTCACCATCCACAGGGGACATTAGAGTCCAGAGCTTCGGGTCCTCCTGAAAGGCGCTGCATGTGGGGAGTCACTTGAAGGCATAGGTGTGTGCAGGCGAGGATCAGTGGGGAGGGGGTGTTGTCCTGGGCCAGGCCCCTGTGAAACTGCTATGGGTCTCCATGTTGCAGCCTGAACAAATACGAGGGCAGTGGGCTCTGGCCAGCCCTCCCTTCCCCACACTCCCACCCTGCCAAGGAGCCAGGGATGCAAGAGGCTCCTGGAAACCCACGAAGGGGTGCTCCTAGAGCCCCCTCTCATGGCCCATCTCTCCTGGGACCCCTCAGAGCCACAAGGGCTCCCAGACTAAATGAAAAGGTATTATAGTATCCAAGATCCCAGATGCTCAGCTTTAAAGTTCTTGTCTGGGGAATGTGGCTGCTTCTCCCCGCACCCAGGGGATCATCTTGGGAGAAGCCCTGAGGCCACCGGATAGGACTGATTCCCCGGTACCTGTACGCACACCACTCCTCCAGTCTGCAGGAGTTGGGGGGCTTCCTCGTCCACCTTCTACAGTGGACTCTGCATTCCTGGGGTGGGTGCCCTGGGTTTCTCCTGTTGGGGGCCTGAGACATTCAAGGGGCTCCACGTCAGGCAAGGCATGGTCACGCTGCCCTGGAGATCAGAGACAGGCTCAGGTAGGGGCAGGTTGCTTTCAAACTTCCCAAGAACCTCCTGGCACTGGGGTTTGGGAAGCAGGCCCGCTTTCTGCTGCTTCTTCCCTCCCTGGAGCATCCCCCAAAAGATGGCTGCCTTCTTATTTGGAGAAAGTGTGGGAGGGGGGCATGTCTCAGATCTCTGACAACGCAACTTCCCCCGCATTCCAGCCCCCACACCCTTGTAACTACTCCCACCTGCCGTAGCATAAGTTACTGTGGGCCAGATTTCTACCAAGGGAGGTGCCCCTTCAAGACGGGGGCAGTGGGATGTATGAGTTTGAAGTCCTGTCTCTTTACAACCCATTGAGGAGACCATGGCAAGTCCCCTCCCCATGCCTGCCGCTCAATGACCTCACCTGGGAACCAGCAGTTGAAAACTGTGAGGCTTCAGAGAGACCACGGACATTAAAGTGCTGAGTGGATACAAGGCCTGGATCTTTATATTCATCTTTTATAGAATGAATCCCTTTGGACCCTCCCCGCTAACAGGTGCAGGCTACCTAGGAAGCCTCTCGTCCCACTGCCTCATCTCAGGGAGTCCTACCCTCAAGCTGTTTGGCTCTTAAAACAAACCCATCTGTTTGGGGGGGTTTCAGAGGCAGCTGGGAGGGAACCCCAACCACTCCAACTCCTTCCAAATTGCTGGAGTCAGAGAACCCCGTTCTAAGGCAGCCTTGGGCCCTGATGTCTGTCTGGGGTGTCAGGGAAGGTGGGGAGGGGAAGGACCAGGAGGAGGTCTCTGGGGGCCGGATCCCGAAACTCCCTTGGGCGTGAGACCAGAAACCTGAACCCCAGGCCCCCCACCCCGCCCCCCAAGCCACCGTCCGGAAAAAATAAACTATTTCCTGCAACCAGCTCCGAAACAAAGTCTGTGAGTGAGCTGTGACACATGTTACATAAATAGAAGCCGCAGAGGGGAAAAGCCTGTTTTCTCTTTCATTATTTATCACTCTCTAACCATCTCCAGCTGGGTGAGTAAACAGGCACATTGGCCCATAATGAGGAACAGACTGCTGCCGTGGGGCTGCTGGAGGGGCGGTGTGGGGGTGAGAGTGTGTGCATGTGTCTGTCTGTCTGTCTGTCTGTCTGCTCCTGAGAGGGAAGAGTGGGAGTCTGAGATGGAGAAGGCTGTGGGAACACCTGATTCCAGACAGCAAGGGGCTATCCACGTGGTGCCCTGGCTGGGGTGGGGCCCAGGGGCCTGGTGACAACTCCCTGCCTAGAGCGGTGGCTGGTTGGAGATCGGATGGCTGGATGGAGAAGGAGTCAGAACGGGAGAGACTGTGTGGGAGGGAGAGGATGTGAAAGCTATGAGCCAAGTGTGAGGCTGAGAATGCGCCAGGTCTCGGAGCATGACCCCGGAGGGGAGGCCTCTGAGTGTGGCCAAGGGGAGGTGTGGGGAATGGGACAGGAGCAGGAGGGCACGTGAAGGAGGGTGACTGTGGGGGTGTGTGATTATCTATAAGACGGGGAGGCTGAGGGGCAGTGCGTGTATGGGATAGCATGGAGTATGTGAGTGTCTGTACGTATGGGTGTGTGTGTGTGCGTATGTGTGCGTGTACGTGGGATCCTGGTGGTAGGCAGAGGTAAGTGTGACTGTGGGCGTGTGCGAAGGACATGGGAGGTTGTATAGCCGTAAGGTATGGTTATGGGTTGAATCGTGTCCCCTAAAAAAGGTACGCTGAAGTCCTAACCCCAGAACCTCAGAATGTGATCTTATTTGGAAATAGGGTCATAGCAGATGCAATCAGTTAAGTTGAGGTCATACTGAAATAGGGTGCCCTATGCAACATGACGAGTGTCCTAATAAACGATATTCATGTGAAGACACAGAGACACAGATCCCTGTGAAGACAGAAGCAGAGATTGGAGTAATGCATCTGTAAGCCAAGGAACACATAGGGCAATCGGAAACTCGCAAGAAGCTAGTAAGAGGTAAAGAAGGATCCTTCCCTACAAGTCTGAGACGGCACCTGGATTTTGGACTTCTCCAAAAGTGTGAGACAATAAAGTGCTGCTGTTTTCAGCCACCTGGTGTGTGGTACTTTGCCATGGCAGCCCCAGGAAACTAACACCGATATGTAGCACCATGTTGTATGAGCTTGGGATTGTGGGAAACCATGGGGACGTGCATGTGGGTGCGAGAGCCTGGTAGTGAAGATGGGTGTGGGTGTGACTGTCTGACTATGGGAGTGTGTACCCATGTGTGTGAGACCAGGGAAGGTGTGCATGTGTGTGTCTGGCACACTCTCTCTTCGTTTCTAAGTATCATCCTGGAAAGGAACGCGGCAACCACTCTTCACCTCTGGCTGCCTCTGCACACCCCTGACCCTGCCCTGACCTTGCAGCCTCGCCTGAGGCCGTCAGCCCTGAAGGACGACTGAGAAGGTCCTGTGCAGGGCCCTCTAAGCCTGTCCCCACCCAGGGGTCATCCCAGCATCGAGGTTTAAACCCCACCTGGCCCTAAGAACCTGTAGTGCTCATCAGGGACCCCACCGAGGCTAGGCCCGGAGGCTGGAGGCAGTAAGGGGAGGGCTCAGACTCCTTGTTTGTGGTCCTGGGCGTACTTTTCTGAAGCCCGATTTTTCTCTCGTTTGGGGCTACTGAGATGGTATTACCTGTCCTGCATGGGGAGATATAAGGGAGACAGACTTAAGCCCAGAGGTTCTGGAAACAGAACTGAGCACCTGTGTTGACCAGCTCCATCCTAGTGGGCCATTGGATGTCACAGAGCCAGCTACAGCCTAGCCTCCCGGCCATGTCCAGGCCAGCCTGTCCTCCTGCTGGACCAGCCTTTGCCCCCCGACCAGGGCACACCACAGTTCAATTACTCAACAACGTACAGGTCCCAAGGCTCATGTCTTAGAAGCCTCAAAAGTGTCCCAAAGAGGTCTTAGTGTGAAACCTCAGACAGCTATTTCTCTCTGAGCCTCGGTTTCCCCTCTGTGAAAAGGGTACAACCACCCTCACCCTGCCTGCTTTATAGGGATGGTGTCAGGATTAGGGGACCTAATGAACATGAATTTGTCTTATAAAGAAATGCTTGATAAAATGCCCCCCCAGCCCGACTCTGAACGGCACATCACAAAGGGAGCCCCACATATCAACACCTGTGGTATCCATAACATTTCCACCATCAGAGTGGTTTGCTCTCTCCATTCCCAACTTCCCACAGTTTCGTCCTTTAGCTCTGTAATGGTTTGATTTCATTCAGGGGTCTGCAAACGATGGTCCCCCAAGCCCTGTCCTGCCTGTTTTTGTTTGAGCTGTGAGCTAAGAATGATTTTTACCGATGAGCATTTGTCACCGATGTGTTGATAAGGGAGCATGAACGTTGAAACCCAGTTAAACAAAATGTATCTTCCTCCCCCATCTTGTGCTTCTCAGTAGATCTGTATTACAAAAAGCTACTCGATTATTATTATAACTGGAATCCCACCCATAAAAATTTGGGGGAAATTTGTTTTCTCCCTTGTTATGTAAGTTCCTGCATAATATCCTCAACGTTGCTTTGGCCTGCAAAGCCTAAAATATTTACTGTCTGTCCCGTTACAGAAAAAGTGTGCTGGTGTCTGCCTCCACTACAGGGCTGTCACTACAGCAATGAGTTGGTCATACTTTGCCAACCCCTGAAGTAGAACATTCTCAGCCCTTGGCGATTTGGATTGTTTTGGAGAAGGGCAAGTAAATTTCTCATCAGGTCCCAACAAGCCAGCCTTTGCTTCACCAGTTCCCTGGACTGAACTAGGCAGGATGTGAGTCTGACTCTGACAGGACTCCCTCCAAGGACTCTGAGAATGAAGCCCACCCAGGGAAAGGTGGAGCTAGCAATGCGAGAGAATCCAACAGCGTTGTTTTAAGCCCCTGGGTCACACATCACCTGCAGGGAGCCCTACCCCTTGATCATTCAGTTACACAAGCCAATCAAATTCCCATTGTTATTTAAGCCATTTGAAGTGAATTTTCTAACACAGTACACAGATACAAAAGCAAAAAAGAAGAGTGTCTAATCCAGCTCGGGGCATTCAAGGAAAACGTCCCAGGGAAGGTGTCATCTAAACTGGGTCTTAGAGTCAGCCGAAAGCGAGTGGAAGGAGAAGTATTCCAAACAGACAGCAGGAGAGGAAAACAACACCGCACCTGTCTGTCACAAGTCCCAAGTGGCAGAACTGGGAGTGGCCAGGGATGGGATGGGAGGTTCAAGAAAGAACACCTTATGCCCTGTGCACCAGGCCAAGGTGCTTGAATTTGGCCCTGAGGAAATGGGCTTGGAGCAAGGCATGATGGGTTCAGGTTGGCAGTTTCAACAGACCTTTTTGACCACCATGGAGGATGGCCTGGAGGGAAGTGTAGGGAGGAGATCAGGTTGGAAGTGGGAAGGCAGTGAGGAGGCTATTGGAATACCCAGCTGGAAGATGATGAGGGTCTAGATGGGAGTAGGGGTGGAGAGGAGGAAATGACCCAGAAATATTTTGGAAGCCACGTCCACAGGACTTGGTGACCGTGTAGAGAAGGGATAGGGATAATCAAGGGGGTGATTCCTAGTTTCTAGAGTGACTGGATCATGAGGCCACCAAGGGGAAGTGGTGCAGAGGTAGGGCATGTTTTTGGATGCCGGTGTTGATTTGGGTCTGGGATATGCTGAGTATGTCATCCCTGAAGGTTCACACATATGGGGGTGGGAGCAAGTCCAAGTGAGGGACAGTACTTGGAATCGCCAACTCACACATGGTGGTTAAAACAATGAGAGTAGATGGGATTGTCCAAGAGGACATGTAGTTTGTGGGGGCCATGGCTCAAGGCAGAAGCCTTGAGAACACCAAGCATTTAAGAGAGAACAGTGGGAGATGACATGAACCCACAAAGGCACACAGAAAAGAAAAGTCAAGAAGGGGAAGAGAAGGGCAGAGTGTGGCAGGTGCTGGCGCCCAGCCCGTGTCTCTCGGCACTTACCTCTAGACGGAGAAGCTTCCTTACTGCCAACACCTGCTCTTTGCCTGAGGGTTTTTCCTGGCGGTGGAAACACTCTTGGCGCCAGCTCAGGGCAAGTCGGAAGTACTGGAGAGTTAATGTGCCTGGAAGCAGCCCTCAACCAATGACCAAGAGGGAGTTGGTGGATAAATACCCCAGCTTCCTTGTCCCGTGGTATGGACGACTGGAGGCCTGTCCCATACATCTTCCGGAGTTTCCCAGCAGCTCTGGGCCCCTCTTGCTCACGTGGCAGCATAACTTGCATGATGACACTCCCTGGATTGGCTTCCTGCCCTTCCTTCTCACTTTCCCACTCCCCTACTGGTATTTCCTGGGACAGCTTCCCAAATAAACGACTTGCGCGCTGGAATCCTTTCCTCGGAGTCTGCTTCTGGGAGAACCTACGCTAAGACAAAGGTGTCATGAAAATCAAACAAGTAGAAAATTTCAAGATGTTCTCTCCGTAACTTTCGTCTTTGAGGGGATCAGGTCATTCCCTGCCCCACGCACGGTGCCCACTTCTACTCATAAAAGAGGCAGGCCAATTTCTCCCCTGGCCTTGAGGTTCTTAGCAGGGGACTTCCTATGTTGTCAGGCTGAGCAGACCTCACTATTAAGAAATGTGTTCCTATCTCTCACCTTGGTTCCTCCTGCTTTTATAGGGGCTGTTGTGTCCAGGGAAGTCCTGTCACGGTCCCTTGAATAACACAAAGGCTTAGAACGATTCCTCAGCTCCCAGCCTGCCCTCTCCTTGTACCTCTGGCTTAGTCCTCTCCTTTTCCAGCACTCCAAGTGGCTTTCACTTTTTTCCATTTGTTCTATGTCCAGCCCTGTAAGTGTTCATCACTTCTCTTTCTGCCTGCGACCCAGGGACTGGCTCTGACTGCCCGCCAGTGACTCACAGGGAGGCAGGGAGGGCTGGGTGGCCTGGAAACACTCCCCTCTTCCAGTCAGTTGTGTCTGACCCACCCTGCTCCTCACCTCTAACCTCTCAAGGCAAGAGCAAGAGGAATGGATTTGAACCAGACGTCCGGAGGCAGGGGGAAGGGTCCTCAAGAAGCCATATGGTAGAGTGATGTGTAGATACAGTAGAGTGGAGTGTCAGCTATGAACACCGGCTTTTCGCTTATGTAACTGTGGGATTGTGTGTGAGTTTCAGCTTCTGGGAGCTTTGGTCTTGTCATTTGTAAAACGAGGATAATAGCAGTACCCACCTGACTTAGGCTGGATTCCCCCTGAGGCAGCCCTGAGACAACTATTTAGTCCATATGGTTGATTTAAGAAACCCCAGGAGAGAAGTGGGGGAGTAAGATAAGGAAGGGAAGGGAGGCAATAAAGTGTATGATCCAGCCAGCTACTAGGGTGGGCTCAGCCCTGCCGGGGAAGCCCTGGGAGTGCACAGAGAACACACACCTCACAGTTACCCCCCAGAGGGGTGAAGGAATGGGGGTATTCATACACCGATTCACATCCATCATGGGTGGCGGGCCTGCCCAAAAGATGTTAATTCCCTAGTACTTCTGGCCTCCCACACAGTGGCAAAGTGGGCACTGGAGCCCAGAGGCTGCCCTCAGGGAGGGCCAGGCAGGCGCTGGCGATGAGAAGCCTCAGGGGTATGAGTGGTCAGGGTGAGGGCATACGGACAGGGCACCAAAAGCATCTGGTGTATCATCTCAGAGGGCTGTTGGGAGGTGAAATGAGGTCATGCATGAAGAGTGGTTAACACAGTGCCTGATGCACGATATTTCTGCTCTAATCAAGATCCAGCCTCAGAGTCCTGGCTCAGGGATTTCCTGCTGCCTAGCAAACAGGAGGGAGATCTCTGGGACTGGAGCTGTGAAGCACAGAGGGGAGTAGAGGACAGAAAGGAGAAAGGGTGCAGGAGAACCGGGAAGGAGGTGGGTGCTGAAGTCCAGGCCAGGCTTGGAATGTGACGTGGACACACTTGTGTGTGGAAGCCCCAGGAAAACGTGTGAGGCCCACTCCTGGACCCAGCCAGATGCTGCACATGATAAGGGACTTACAACGATTCTCATCTCCCCTTATGTCCACCCTACATTCATTGACTCTGCCATTCAGGCCACTGCCTTCTCTTAAAACAAATAAACAAAACGTTAGTACCCCCATGGGGAGCAGAGATGCATATAAAAAGTGTCTGGTATACAGTAGATGCTTAATAAGTAGGTGGTGGCTATTTCCAGTGGGAGGCTACCTTGACTTTGACTTTCCTTTTTCACATTGTATCTCACCCTCCAGTGCCAGTGGCTGAGACCCCAAACCCCAGGCCCTCAAGGTTCCATGGGGAAGGAATATTCCCTTGCTAAGCACAGAGTTCTAAAGGCATCCCCACGGGACAAGCAGAACAGAAGCAGGGAGGAGTGATGAGAAGAATGGGGAGCACAAACCTCTGAGAGGAGGTGCTACCTTGTTCTGTTTTCTATCTAAGTCCTCCGCCTTGCCCTCCAACCACTGAAAGATACAGTTATGACATTAGTTCTACCAGCCCCAACTGATACCTACAGTGCACCAACTTGCCCTGAGGCATCAGGCTATTTTTTTTTTTAACTTTGCTCCAGTTGATCAAATCATAATAAAATCAAATCAACATGCATTTACTGTGCACTTACTATGCAAAACACATGACGCTGGGTACCCTAGGAAATCCCAAAATGACTAAAATTGCGGGCCACTGACCACAGTTTATTATCTGGATGGAGAGATGAGGCATAAATGGTTAAGCAGTTAACAAACAATACAATGTATTTAAAGTTACTAGGTGCTTATTAAATAAAAGCTAGCCAACCACACATTACAGCCTCAACAGGTGTGCTAAAGAGGAAGGGGAAAGAGCGGGGAGTGGGCTGGGGTAATCAAGAAATAAGGACGGTAGTTTCCATCTATCCAACGCCTATACTGAGAAGAATGCTGCAAGTTATACCTTTCCTCACCACCTCTCTGCCAGACCTACATCTTTCTCCCCATCCTGCAGTTGAAGAAACTGAGATTAAGCCTCTTGCTTTAGGATTTCAGGTTTGAAAGTGTCAGGTTTGGGATTTAAATCCAAGCATCTTTGCAAGGGAGGAATACAGGGGGTAGCTCTTGAAGGATAAAGAACTACATCGAGGGAGAAGGGGTTCTTCCCCCCCACACACACCTCCCCTTGGCCTCTCCTTGCCTTGCCCCTCTGCGCATCCCCTCAGTGACTGGCCAGTGCACTGCACGGGAGAGGGGAAGGGTGCTGGGTCTGCTCTCTTGTTTATCCCTGTGCGTGCGTGTCCCGCTCTCCCCCTGCATGGAAATCACTCTGTGGAGGGGATCTCATTTGACCCAAAGACACCGTGTTCTAATTGATAGAAAATTGTCCACTGCTTGTCAGGTGTTTGTTCATTACCTGATCCTTAATGACTGATTTCCCACCAATCATCCTGGAATCCTGTGCCCACAGGCCTGAGGACAAGGCCTGAGTCTCTGAGTCCCTAAAAGTGACTGCAGGGGGGGCCTGCAAACATCTCTCAGGGCTGGGGGGCAGCCAGCTGGCCTGGTACCAAGAAGGGCAATCCAGCCCCTCTCTCGGTCTTGGTGCCCTCCCCTCCACAGCCCCCTGGGACAGTTCTCCACACTGCATGGTCCTCTACTCAGGGCAATATGGTAAGCTGATAAGCCTCCCCCCAGGAGTAGGAGCCCCCCTTGAAAAGGGGGAGTCTGAAGAGTGCCTTGAAGGTTCCTGGCACAGTTCATTAAGATATCAACCTTTAATGAAATATTTCTTTGTTTAAATCGTCATTTATCTTGGGGAACAGGGGCATTTGTGGCAAGGGAAAAAGCTTCCCTTTTCTACCCCTCCCCCACCTCCACCTAGTACAGACCTGGGTCTTTCTGAGTCAGAAAGATTGGGAAGCAGGGTGGGGAGGAACAGCTGGAAGATATGGGGAGGGGAGAAGATTCTAGAGTGGGGGAGCCACAGGGGGGAGGGGGGACAATTCGACTTAGCAGGAGGCACTGGAGGAGAGTGAAACAGAAAGCCCTGGAAGCGCCCCCACCTCACCCCACAACCCACTGCAGTGTGACCACAATGGCCAAACATGGGAAACAACCCAACTGTCCGTCAAGGGGAGATTGGGTAAAGAAACCTGGACACTGACACAGTGGCAAGCTCAGCAGCCTTTTCAATTAATGAACTAGAGATACATGTAGCAAACCTGAATTAACCTCAGCAACATGAAGTTGAGTAAAAAAACCACCACCAACAAAAAGGAAAAGCAAGGAGCAAAAGGATACCTTTCATTTAAAATTTCAAGATGCCCAAGCAATGCTAAATGATTAAGAACATAAAACTTACGTGGGAAGGCTACCTACCAACTTTGAGAAACTGCCTACATCTGGAACGGAAAGATGGAGAATGAGAGGGAGGGATATGGAAGGACCTCCACAAGACCAGCAACCATTTTTAAGCTTTTTAATTTTTAAGCATAAAGAAAGGTGCACAAATCATAAATGCACATACAGCCCAATTAGTTCTCACAAAGTGAAACACCCATGTGACAAAATTCCAAAAACACGAGTATTTCCAGATCCCCAGGAAGCCCCTCGTGCCCTTCCCAGTCTCTCCCCCACTTAGAGTAGCCACTCTTCTGAGTTCTAACACCATCAATTGGTTTGACCAATTTTTGAATTCCAGATAAATGGAATCATACTGTGGAATCATACTGTGTGTGTTCTCTGGCGTCTGGCTTTTGTGCTCAACACTCTGGTTGTGAGATTTCTCCATGTTGCTATGTGTGGCAATGGTTTGTTCATTTTCATTGCCAAGTCCTAGCTCATGTATTTGAATACCATGTATTTGAATACATAAGTATTATGTCTTTTGGTGAATACATACGTGTATGTTTTTTTATTGGTATATACTTAGGAGTGGGGCTGCTATATTATGCTGATAAAGTTTTATTCTTTAATAACTGAAAAAAAGGTTTTGAGAGAAAAAAGTAAGATGCAAGCAGTCAGATGAATGGAAACAAAATATTTGGGCATAGATGTGTTGGGACTGTAGGAATACGGAGATTAATGTTTCTGAACATACACAGCCCCAAGTGCGAGGCCTGGCACTCAGAACAAGCTCACCCATTAGCCTGCTTCCTTTCCACAGCAGGGAGGCAGCTAACCTTGGGTTAGAGCATCTGCTTCTGAGCAAGAAGACCTGGGAGCAAGTCCTTGCTGTACCACCTCCTTGCTGTGTGACAGAGGGTGAGTTGCTTACCTTCTCTGAGTCTTGAGTTCCCCACCTACAAAATGAGAAAAGCTACCATGCTGAATAGCACATGAATCAAGTGACTGGAACACGGGAGGCATTTAATAAAAGTATTAACTGCAGTTTACGCATGATTCGAAGTTTTGTGAGGTCGATAGTCCTCATTTTTTCAAGTGAGGAAACGAGCTCACAAAAGAGAAAATGAACATTTATAGAAAGCACTCGATGACCAGGTCATGGAGCAAGACTTTGCCAATGCTTTTTCATGCTATCCTCCCAACCACCCTAGGATGCATCTTCCGTTTTGTGGATGAGGAAACTGAGGCTCAGACATCATGTAACTTGCCCAGTTCACACAGCTGGTAAGTGGCAGAGGCTGAAGTTCAACCCTAGGCCGCTTCACTCCAGCCTCTGTGCTCTTAACCATGGCCTTCTAGTAGGGCCAGGCCATGGCTCTGGTTCCTGCCACAGCCAAAGCCCACTGGCCCTGGACCCTTTGAAGGAACAAGGACAAAAAGGGGACCCTCCTGCTAATTCCCTGTCACTCTGCCTCAGGAGCCACGGGCTATTCTTTTGAACCTGCTCACAGAGCTCCTGCCTCAGAAGGAAGGCCTTTGGACGAGCTGCTTTGATTTCAGGATGTTTATTCTATAACTTTCTTTGGTGAGGCCTTGTTTTCTTCACCCTTTAGGTGAAGACAAGATAGGGTCTTTTGCCTCCCTTGGGTTCCCCACCCCCAGCCACGGTGACTCACAGGGTGCTGGGAAGTGAGCTAGCCTAGAGATGAGGAGTAATGAGAGAAATGAGAGCCAAAGCGTTTCCCAGGAAATTCCTTTGGGCAAGTAGGCCTACGTGTGAGATTCAGTGGGTTACTGCAGGCAGGCGTTAGAAAAGGACTCAGTGGCTATGACAGCCAGCCATAAAAGAGCTGGAGAAGCCCGTTGGCAGTCACCTCATTCCACCACCACAGAATCCCATCTTTTTAATCAAAAGCCTGTAGTTCTCACCCCACCCCAAGCCTCTGCAAGAAGGACAGGAAGGAGAACATGGCCCAGGTGGGCTTACACAAGGACCTGCCAACTCCAGGCCTGGGCCTAGCCTGTCCACACACCCTCACTCCTACCGCGGCTGGCTCTCCACAGAAAATAAATCAGACCACGAGACCAAGGGCTTCCTTCCCCCCAAACTGTACTCCCTCTTCGGGAACCCACAAGCAGGCTAAAGATCTCCACAAGCCCTTCCCCCGTCCTCACTGAAGTGTCTCTGGTTGCAATCCTGCTTCATCACTTACCAGCCAGCCGTGTAAGTCTAAAAACGTGTCTTCATCTTTCTGTGCCTCAGTTTCGGCCTCCATAAAATGGAGATAATAGTACTATCTACCTTACAGGGTTACTGTGCAGAGAAATGAATCTTATGCCTGGCATGTGCTATGACTCCAACGTTAGCTGCTATTATTTTATTCTTTATTGCTACTGCTATTGCTACAGTGGAAAGGTCACTTTCCAAGAATGGTATCCAGATAAATGGCACTTAAGAGTCCTACCCCCTCACCCCCAACAATTTAACACCTAGATACCTGAAAAGCTCCAGCCAGACCCAAATATGCCTGTGACGCCCACCCAGGAGGGCAAATACATAGGCTCTGGACCTGGACAGGTATCACTAACGTTACAACTACTTCTGGCTATTTGTACTCACAGAAAAGAAGTGGAATAAGTGATGGAGAACAACCCAAGAGGGAGCCTCCTCAATTGAGACCCTTTTCTTCCAAGCCCCATTGGAAAGGCCTAGAGTAACAAGAAATCCTCTCTCACCAGGCCACAGCACTGACACTCCCTGGGCACCAATCCCTGAAGCACTCCCAGCTCACATTCCACAGGAGCAGCAAGTGTCTGCCCCTCTTCACCTGTTTCAGGTGATTTGGGTCCGGAGAGCTTCAAGAGTCACTGTTTTTATGCCCCCACCCCCACAGTAGGGTCCTCCCATGGTCAAGGGCATTCTTTGGTCATCCCTAAGGCATCCCTCACCTCTCCCCACCGCAACACCCAGGGCCAGATGGGAGATGTTTGGGGAAGGGGGATGGAGAGTGGAAGGGAGGACTTACTCAGATTGCCACGGGTCTCTGAGCGGGACATCTGCTACTAGCAAAGTACCCCCACCCCTCCGGGATCTTCCTCATCCGGACTTCCCCCTCCCAACCCAAACACACACCCAAACCACCAACACAATCCCTTCGGTTCTCCCAGGCAAAAGACGTTGAGTTTTGTTTACAGTCTAATTTGTCCGGATAATTGCCTCTACTTTGCACTTCGCTAGGCCGCGTGGATCTGGTTTTGGGCCCCTTCTTCACGGGTTCACAGAGCACTTCATGGGAAATTCCCCTTCCGGAGAGGGAGGCAGCGCGCTCCGGGGGTGACCGTGCACGCACAAAGCCCAAAAGGAGCCTCCCTACCTCCCCTTCCCCGGTTCAAAAACCCACCCCAACCCCCACGCAGTGGGGAGCAGGAGCGATGCAAGGAAGGGCCCGGGCCCGACACCAACCACTCCCCACGCCGAGCGCAGCCCGCCGGGAACCAGTGAACCGTGTGGGAGCAGGGCTTGGCCGTACCTCCAGACTCTAGAGGTCTGGGGTTTGCACAGCGCGCCATAGGACTCGCGAGGCCAAGGTGAATTGCTGGGATCTGATCTCTCCACCTCCTCCCTTTTTCAGGTACTCAGCCCCCACGTCTTTTCCCCGTGTTCCCATTTCTCTTTCCCTAAAGTTTGGTCCACGTGGTCTTCTCTAGCTCCTAG
Source organism: Rhinolophus sinicus (assembly GCF_036562045.2). NCBI lineage: Eukaryota > Metazoa > Chordata > Mammalia > Chiroptera > Rhinolophidae > Rhinolophus > Rhinolophus sinicus. The sequence goes on from NC_133755.1 coordinate 88,959,044, forward strand.
CCGAACGCCTTGCCTGGTGAAAGTTGCTGCACCTGCTTTAGGCGAATTATGGTAGCGCTAGAAGTTGGTCTCCCCTCCCTCCCTCCGCCGCCCGCTCGATCGCTCCCTCCCTCCGCCCGGGCTCCGCGCGCTCCCTCCTTCCCCCTGCACCCGCCTCCCCGCCTCCGCCCGCCCCGCCTGCGCGCCGCCGGCTCGCAGCCACTCGCAGCCCGGGCTCAGTCGCAGCCCCTCGGAGTCCCGAGCCGGCCGCCCCTGCGGACCGGACTGTGCGGCCCGCGTACGGAGCCCCCCAGCCTGCGAGGAGGGCGCGGCGCAGGCGGCGGCGGCGCGGCGGGGAGGAGCCCCGGCCGGAACCAGGGCTGGGCCGGGGGCGGGGACGCCGGGGTCCCGGAGCCCCGGAGCCGGAGCGAGCGAACCAGCGTCGCGGGAGGACCGGGAAGGAGGAGCACAGCCGGAGCTAGCCGAGCTGCCCACAAAGTGCGATGCCCCGGCGGGGCTAGGGCGCGCGGCGGCCGGCGCGGCGCGGAGGGAGGACGCCCCGGAGCTGCGCGGCGCTGGGCGGCGCGGAGGGGCAGCCCCAGCGGGCGGCGGCGGGCCCGGGCTGCGCGACCCGAGCGAGCCCCATGCCCCGCGCGGGCTGACGGGCCGGAGCCCGCACGGAGCGGCCGGGCCGGACAGGTAGGTGGCGGGCCGAGCCCGGGGACGCGGGTGGGGGCTGGGCCGGCGACCAGACCAACTCCCGAGCTCGCGCACTCTCTCGCCCGCTCACTGGCTCACTTTGTGTTTGCAAACTGCCCGCGGGAGCCGCGCCGGGAGGAGCCGGGCCCAGGCCGGCGCACTTTGTTCCAGCTAGGGCCGGCTGCGTCGCCCTGACCCCGCGCAGCCGCGACACCCGGCCCTGGGCCCTCGCAGCCCCGAGTTGCGTTGGGAACAGGTGGGGGCCCCGGCGCGGCGGCGGTGGGGGGGCCGCCGGAGGTTGGCCGGGGGGGGGGAAAATGGAAAGGCTACCGAGGCCCGCCCTTCCCCAAGAATCCGAGCCCCGCCCCCTCCCGGGCTGACCGCTGGGAATGGGGTGTAAGGGGGCGCGACACCCCCGCCCTCCCCGAATCAGACAAAGACTACTTCCCGGCCCAGACTTTCCTGAGCTGGGGAGGGAAGTGAGTTTCCCCAACCCCATTTTGTCCAGGACTCCCCGAGACGCACCGAGGCAGATTGGGGGGGGGGCCGCGGTCCCACCAACCGCGTCTCCTCGAATGAGGAGGGTGACTCGTTTTGCTGGGGTTGCACGTCGGAGGTTCCGGGGCCAGTCAACCCCTTTCCCTCGTACCGGCTCAACTCGGAGATAGAGCGGAAAACTTCTTGGGGACTTGAGAGCGTCTGGAATGGGTCCCTGTGATTTTGTGCCCAGGTGCTGGAGTGGGGGATTGACCTGGCGGATACCTTTATTCACCCCACTTGGGGAAAGCCCCCCGCCTCACTGTGTAGAGGGGAAAGGGAGGACAGCAGCAGGGTTTGGAGGCCACCTGGGAAGAGTGTCCTAGAGTGACCAAGCGGGACTTCCCCTCCCAGATGGAGGACTCCCGTGTTTCCTCCGGACAGCCCCTCCACAGACACCTCTCTGACCCGCGGTCACCCCCGCGGCGCTCGAGCCTCGCGCTCCCCATCAAAGCCAAACAAACTAACTTGGGCTGAGCCGGGGTAGAGCCTGTGGTGCTAGAAGGCGGGGCGCCCTCAGCGACCTGGGGTCCCGGCCTCCCCATCAAAGGGCCGTGTGATTTCGCGGGACGCGGATTCTGAGGCAGAGGCCCTAATGGCTGCGGATTCCTTCTCTCCAGCTGGGGCGACCTCATGAACACACACCTGCGTCCCACCCGAATTCTCTAGTTTGGGGGAAAGAGGATATGGGATCGCGGAGACCCTGAGTCCGTAGAGCACCCGGTTCGTCCCATTGCAGTAACCTTCCTCCCCCGTCTTTTGCAACCCCTGCCTGGCCGATTTCCTTCCCTAGCTGGGCGCCTGGGGTTTAAGGAGTATATAGAGATCACCGCGTGTATCGCACCCCAGCGCCGGGTCTCCCGGCAGGATGACTGCGGATCCTGGAGCAGGAGTTGGAGGTGGGGGGCCCCCCGGGAGGAGCAAACCTGAGTCTGAAACTGCCCTCCCCACCCCGCGGTTCCTAAGAAAGCCCAGGAGCATTTTGGCCAATGCGGGTTTTTACTTCAACTTCAGCCTCTTCATCCCCGGTTTTAAAGGACACGCCTGGATTGTCCTAGAGTGAACTGTGTTGGGTATGGGATTGAGGGCCACAGGAGCGCAGCTTGAGGGGCAGCTAGGGTTGGAGCCTGAGGCTGGGCGGGGTGCCCCTCCTCCCACACAGAACGAAGGAGCAAGACAGGGTCGGCTATAGAGCTTGTAGCCAAGGGATAGTCTAACCATTCCCACTGCGGAACACAGTGGGTAACCGAGACCACAACACCGGGAATTTGAACCCAGAAACTCACTTTCCTTGGAGAATGGGGACTGAACCCTGTACATGCTGGGCATTTCAAGCCCCTGATGCTCCTGGTGAGCCAGTGGGTGGGTACAGGGACCGGAGGGCTGGAGGCAGAAAGGCCAAGCTGGCAGACCCCAGCTGGGAGAACGGGAGCCACTTGCCTCAGACAGCCCCTGCCTCAGACCCAGACGACCCCTGCCCAACCTGGACCACTGCTGGGAAGGAGAAGTCTGCAGACTTCTTTTTTTTACTGGAGAAACTATCTTGCTGGGGTCCTGGAGCTCTCTGTCACCTGGCGGACTGGAGGGAGGGCTGGGGACTGCTGTGAGCACCTGGACAGCTTGTTTGTCCAACACCCCCAGATCTGAGCCTCTTAATGGCAGGGCTGTGCCTTGGTGTCCCATCTGGTGTCACTCCCACTCTTGTCAGGGGGCAAGGTGGCATGGGAAGGAAGTGGCACTGTGGGTGTTCCTGCCCCCCCACACACACCCAAGACCCCACCAAGATCTGTATCTCTCCTCCTGGACCCTCTGACTTGCCTTGGCACTAAGTTGGGGAAGACCACAGGAACTTTCTCTCCTAGCACTAAGTGCTGGGCCCCTGGGTGGGGTTTTCTATACTTCTCCCAGTCCTGGGCAGGTTTCCCAGGAGTTAGGGAGTTGGGGAACCCCTGAGCCCTGGGGAGAGAAAGGCCTGACAGCAATGCTGGGAAATGCTGGGGGCAGGGCAGTTTGGACCTAACTTGCAAAAGGATCTGCCCCTGTTTTTTTTCTGTGTAGGTGCCCTTCTTACACCTAGACACCCCACCCCACCTCCTTTCCTACTCCTTTGGCCAGAAACTTCCTTTCTGGCTGCTGGCAGGTAGGTCCCTTCTTGCCAGGAATGTGCATATCCTGCTGGGCCCCTACTCCAAACACACCTCTTCCTCAGGGGGGAGGAAAGCAGGGGCGCTGGGGGGGAGCTTCCTTTGATCCAGTAATTCCCCAAATGTTTGTTGAGCCCCTACTCTGTCTGGGCAGGTCCCAGGCTGGGCATTGGAGTGCCCAAGCAATGAAGGCTGGAGTCTGCTCTCTGGACCTCACACTGTCAGAGTAAGAGAGGCAGATGATCATATAGGGAAACGAGGATGGGAGCCGGGTGTCTGTTTTAGAGGAGAGGTGTGAGGTGCAAGGGGAGGGAAGGGTCATCTCCCCAAGAAGCCATACCTGGTGAAGCTGTGCCCTCCTTCTCTACATCCTAACCCATCGCTGCCCCACTGCCTTGGTTTTCCTGTCTCCAGCTGACATGCAAGCCCTTCCATGCCCATCCCAAGTAGGCACAATGTCTGTACTTTTCTACTAACCCAAAGTGTGCAAAATAATCATTTCTTCCATCCAGGGAGCTCTGCACAGCGTCCCTTAATGATCTTACAACTCTCCCAGCTTCTTAGACCAAGGCAGGAAAGGTAGCATGTGTGACAGGATTCCGAGGCTCCACTGACGAATGCCTTCCTCCGACTGGGTTCCAGAGCTCTGGAGTCCAGGGGACGGAACTCGGGGCTCCCCAGGGCAGAATGCGGATCAGAATGGAAAAGGCTCTGGAACTTGCCAGAAGTGATGGGACTCTGGGGAACTTAAGCTCTTGGAACCTCGGTTTACTTATGTGTAAAGTAGGTCAATAATACCCAGTTAGAGCCCGACTGGGAGTTGAATAGGAGAGCAGATGTAAAGTACGTAGCACAGCGCCTGGCACATGCTGACCAAGGAGTGGCTTTTACTATTAGAGTCCCAGCACTGCCAGGCCACAGGTTGGACTGAATACTGGAAATGTTCAAGTATTAACCTCCATTTTATGGGGTGGGAAGATGGAGCACAGAGAGAAGCAACTTGTTTGAGGTTACACAGCTAGTTAGTGTTAGCGCAGGGACTGAAATGTGGGGCTTCTACCTCCCACTATAACCAGCAGGGCTTGAGTCTCTCCTGGGGGGGGTGGAGGAAGAAAGGAAGGGATGAGAGGACCTACCAACTTCCCCCTCCCTCCTTGACAAGCTCAGGGTTGGGCCATTCTTCTGCCCAGGACCCTAGAATGTCCAGTTGTGCCCTCTCTCCCCAGCTTCCTAAGGTGCTCATAGAAACAAATAAAAAAATGGGAGCAATATTTCCCCAGAACAGAGAAGGAAAAACGAGTGGCAGCACCACCTCTCCAAACGGGAGACTTCTAGTCTTTGAAACCCTACCTTACACAGCCTGTGGAAGATAAGTCTTAGATCAGTTTGGGTCGTATGCCTGGATGGATCATGTCTAAGGCGCAAAAAGGGAACTTCCTTGAGCCTGAAGCAGCTCTTTCAGCATTGTCTCACCGGGTTCTCCATGGAAATGCACACCTTCCCTCTTGCCAGTGCAGCCATGCTGAGAGCACGGCAGGAACCTTTTTTCACTCCAAACCTTGTAGCTTGCTTGATGCTGGGGGCGTGTCAGATGGCCCTGGGTGGGCCCGGTGGAGCCTGGGCTCAGGGCACACCTGAGCTAGACATCAAGAACTCTCAGCACGAAAGCTGTTTGGACAGGGCACTGTGCCATGGAGGTGACGCTTTCTTCTTGTGCCTCCAGGGACCACCTAGGCCTGGGCCTTTCCTCCCCTGGATCCCTATTCCAGGACCCCCAAGGGGTCTTTCCTTGCTGAGCTGCCCCTCGCTCCACTGCAGTCCTGTACCTTTCTTCTCCCCAGCCCTGGCCATAGCCATGTGACCTGTGCCCCAAATCCCAGGGGCTCTGTCCACCTCCTGCAGCTCCATCCTCTGCCCATCTGGAGCCCCCCAAGCTGGGATCTGAGGGTGAGTGGGGCCATTGGTCTTATGGGACAGGGGTGAACGGTATTTTCTCTCCCACTTGGCGTTTCTGATGGCACCTGGGCTCCCATGCAAATGGGGGGGCGGAGGAATGAGAGTGTGGATTTTCCTCAGACAGTAGCAAAGTGGAGTGTGACCCTCTGGCATTTGTTCAAGGTAGGCAGGGTGAGTGGGCAGAAGTTACCCAGAATTCCCACCGCAGTGAAGGAGGGACAGACCAGTGATGGCGACTTCAGGGCTGGGTGGCTCAGGGAATGGAGACCTAGACTCCTCCTGCTGTCCATTCCATAAATATTGTAGAGCTTAGGGTGTGAAGCAGCTGTGAGAGGGCCCAGGTGTAGAGGTTTCCTAAGGGGCAGCGGTCTTGCTACTTGGAAAATCAGAAATGGAGCAAGTGCCCCGGCGCTAATCTTTTGAATTGGTACTGGCTGCTGGAGGGAGACGCTGGTCCTGACATTCCCAAGCCAAGGCAGAATACCTGCTCTGGCCCCTGGAGAGCCCGCGGGAGGGCCACGCTGTATAAAGGGACATTGGCGGGTGGGGGGCTTCTGTTCTTATTTCCTCAACCGGGCAGTCTCTCTTGGATTCGATTGCCCAGCCTCAGAGCCCACACTGCCAGGAGACCCAGGCCGAAAGAAGTTGGTCCAAAAGAGGGTAGCGGTATACTTCCTTTCCTTCAAGGGTTCTTTGGACAGATGTGCATTCGCACCCTAAAAAGAAAGGGCGCCGCGGGGCTGCGGAGAATTTTGGGGAGAGGCGGGAGGTCGGCATTTGCAGGAGACCGAGGGAGTTGCGGTTGCTGTGAACGCTTGGGGAGCAAAGCACTGAGCGGCAAGATGCTCCTTAGTTTCTCGAGGCTTCCACATCACTGGATTGGAGTCGGAGGACTTGCGAAGGTCGTCTGTATTGAGGGTGGAGAGTCGGTCCACTCCGGGGAATCCCTCCTTTAGTAAGACTCGGGCATTTCCGGGAGAGTTAGGGCTACCCGTCCTCCCCCGGCTGAGCGCACTCGCGCTGTGTTGCTAGCCTGGCCGGCGTCTCCCTGTGCCTCCCTGCGCCTCCGAGAGCGCATCAGTGCGAATGGCAGGACGCTCCTGGATCTCTGAGACATGAGCCCCAGCCTGCCGTGCTGGGGGTCTGCGGCCCTCCGCGAGCCCTGAGAAAATGCCGGGGCGCAGGCCGACTCCGCTGCCGGGTGCCGGGGATCCAAGGACCGCTGCTAGAGGGGTGGCTCAGAGAGCGTGGCCTCTGCCTTTTAGCCACAAGGAGGGTCTCTCACACCGCCTTCTGCCCTCCTCGAGCATGGGGATGACTTCTGGGTCTGGGTCGCAGACTCACCAAAAGCACTTTATCATGGATAAAGTACCAACTTTATCATTCCCTCTGCGACCTTGGGCATGACAGGCTTCTCTCTGGGCCTCGATTTTCCTAACTGTGCCCTCCCTGGCCTCTCCTTCTGGCAGCCGAGGGTTGGGCTTCAGTCGAAGAGACCCAAACGTCTCAGAGCACTACGTTTTTGTTCCACCACATCCAGAGCCCACTGCCTTTGCGGTCCATCACAAAAGGGGCATGGGGCAGGGGACCCTGCTGCCCAGGAAAGTCTCCTCCTTCCCAATTAGGCCATGGAGCCTGATTAAAGGGGCGCTCCCCCACCCCTCCTGCCTGATCACCATCAATGAGATTTCCCTTCATCAGAATCTCACATCCTCCAGAAATTAATTTGATGCCTCTTGTTATCAATTAATTGAATCTCGTTGGTAGAGAGAGCTCAGCGAGGCAGGCTGCCGCTTGGCCCCTGTGCACCGTCGTTCTGCCGTCCCCCTCATACCAGGACAGCCTGGCCCCCTCTCCATTTCTCTTTTTCTGCTTTGCTTTTAATTTCACTTATTTTCTAATACAAAACCACTGCTCTGGGCCTCTTTGCCAAGTTGGTTTGGATGGAGACCCATGGGCTGGGCACTGCCTGGGATTCACCCTTTCCGAGCTGTGGGGGGCTTCCTTCCTCTCCCCTGGGCCCTGTGTGGTCCCTCCTTAAATCAACAAAACATTGCCCTTTGGGAATTTGGCCCTGACCCTGACCCTGCGTGCTGCAGGAGCTGCTGGTGAGAAACTTGGAGAGCAGGACTGGAGGAGGGAGGGCTGGGGACAGACTCCAAAGAGTTCACCCTACACACACACACACACACACACACACACACACACTCTCACACTCACCCCCACACCCACACCCCCTCACACACCCTAGCTGGGGAAGTGGGACACTGCAAGACCAGGCTAAGGACCTGTCAGTCCTTTAGGATTTTTGTGAAAGTGCTATCGTTTTTAGAAGAAGCATTTAGTAGCTGTTGCCCCTGCCAGGGCTGATCCGGGCAGAGGGTAGAGGAGTGTGGTACCTATCTTCTACGTAGCTGCCCAGCAGCCAGGTCAGGCATCTGTAGAAGCAAGCCCTCAGCATTTTAAAGGACATCTGAAAGGCCAGACTCTGCCTCCTGCATGGAAGATGGAGGAGGAAGATTCTAGAAGACATCCCAACCTGGGAGGGGATTGTGGCAGGTACAGAGTCAAACTAGGTGGTCACCAGACCCTACCTGAGGAACGGTGCTGTGCCGTTTCACATACCTCCTTGTTCTGGTAGTGAAATGTATTATTCTCATTTGACAGGTGAGGGACCCAAGCCCAGAGAGGTAATGTTACTTGTCCAGGGTCACACAGCTAACTGGAACCTGCCTCTCAGGAATGCTGGCCATAAGGGCTGAGGTCACAAATTGACTACTTCCCTTATGAGTTTTGTTGACCCACACAAAGTTTATTACAATAGTGAATTTCACATAAATATTCCCACTTGGATTCTTTTGTAAAATCGAAACACTGTCAACACTGAGCCTACATTTCTGTGTGGTCAGGACAGACTGTGATTGAGTGCCCCCCACTTCTTGCTTGGCCTCCTAGGTGACTGGCCTAGCCCTGAGGTCATTTTGGTTAGCAGCTCCATCCTGGAGATTTCACCTGTCCTGTGTGGGGTCTCTACAAGAGCTCAGAGAAGACCTTTAAGGACGCCCTGCCCTAAATCTAATTCCTACACAGCTGCTTAAGAACTGATGGTGGTGGATAATTGTTTTTCCTTCTTTTTACCATGGAGAGAATTGTAGGATTTTGTGTCTCTAGGGGACTGTTCCAGGCTGAAACCAGCCCATCCCTACCCAGGGATAGCCCCTCCAGCCTGCCCCCAAACTTTTTGTTGGGAATGGGGGAGACTTGCTTCTAAGAATGGAACCACAGGTTGGGACTAGGGAAGAACTGGGCAGAAGTCACCCGTCTGCAACTCATCTTGGAACAGGGAGAAAAATGTAGAAGGATGCTGATGCTTGATACCTAAATGTGGATGTGTTTTGGAGTCCCCTGGGTTGGTTCAGGATCCCTGTGAATGCCGCACCTAGATGTCATCTCAGAGACAAAGGGAGGGGCCAGGACCCGTGAGGGGGCAGGCTGGCTGAGCAGCCAGGACCCCAGGGAGGGCCAGACCACTGGCCCAGGCTGGCTGGAGCCCCTCCTGTGCCCACAGGAGCCCCCTGGTGACAAGGGCACTCACTACCAGAAGCAGGCTCCAGATGGCCACTCAGGCCATGGGTGATTAAACCCCATCCTTTGACCAGCAGGCCCCCCACAAAAGACGTCACTATTTAATTAGCCATCTCTGATTAACCAAACTTGGCATTGCCTCCTCTTGCCCTCATCTTTCCCAGCTCCGAATCAATGGCTTTGATATGCTAATTAGGGAGTAATTTAATTTCAAAAGGCCGCAATTAACAAGGGTGTTGTGGACATGCTGTAGTTAAGCGGAGTAATCTAATTTGCATTAGTAACAAGCAGGGACTAATTAGAAGCTTAATTAGACACTTAGATGGCTCTTATGTTTACTTTCTTAATGAGATGGAGTGGGATCTTTGGTTCTCTTTTTTTTTTTTGATGGTTAATTTTTCCTTTTGGTCATGGTGCTAGGAAGGAGTGTTGAGGGAGGCCACCTTGCTCGGGCCTGGTAAGAGCGTTTTGCGGCTGGAGCCAGTGAAAAGTGAACTGGGTGGTGGTGGTGAGGAAGGTTCAGATTCCAGGGAAATTCCAGACTGACCACCTTCTGGGCTTTACCACCTCAGAGGTAGGTTGGGATGGGGTGGAGGGGGAAAGAGCACTGGTTTGAGAGTCAGAAGAGCCCAGGTTTCAGTTTGGTTCAGCCTCTTAACAGCCAGGTGACCTTGTCAAGTCACTGGGTATCTTCAAAACGTGGTTCCTTCTTCATTTGTCAAAGTGAGCACCAGGTTGTCTGGAAAAGAGAGGAGGGCACACGGTATGGGAAAGGACTTCCAATGACTGTGAGTGGAATGGTTAGTATTAAGAAAATATATTCACAAATTGTTTGCCTGAGCTTCACTTCCTTATGACTCAGCTCAGAAGGCACCTCCTACAGGAAGCCTTCCCAGAGCATCCCCACCCCCTCTAGGCACCCATAGCCCCCCAGTGTCTATTCAACATAATAACATTTATGAAGTTGTGTATGTTATGTAAGACAGAGGTTCTCAATCCTGGCTATACTTGAAGTTTAAAATACTTGGAAAAGCTTTTAAAATTATCCACTCCTGGCTCCCACTCCCCAGAGATTCCAATTTAATTGCTCCAGAGTGGAGCCTAGGTATGGGTATTTTTAATTTTTTAATGCTTGTGTTTGCTGGTGTCTCTCTTCTCCAGCAGATTGTAAGCCCCCTAAAAATCAAGGGGTGTGTTTTATTCACCTCTATATGCCCAGATCCCGGTACTCAGTATGAATTTCAGGCAGAGGCACACCACCCACCTATGTACCTTATAAACTCATCCAGGTTTGACAGGGTCTGTAGTGTTGGATTGTGAATGCCTGATGCAAGACCTGAGAATCTTCTGGAGAAGGAGATGAGAATCGAGGGAAATCGCTAAAAAGCTGAGGGGTTTGTGAGTCTTCTGGGACCCGGGCACATTGCTGAAGGGAGGGAAAAATTGGTACAAATTTTATGACATCAATTAGGGAATAAATGCATCAAGAGCCTTCAAAAGATGCACTTCTGTCTTCCAAACACATATCCTAAGCAAATAGAAATGTAGCATATTCTGTTTGCATAAGGGTGTTTATTGCAGCGTCATAGTGAAAAAATAGGTAACCATTTGGATGTCCACCTCTAGGGGATTGGCTAAATAAACTCTGGAACATGCAGCCCATTCGAGCAACTATGTGACCACTAAAAACTGTTGCTTAAAATATTTCATGTCATGTGGAAATGGTTATGATAGTAAGTGATGAGTGGAAAAATAGGAAAATTCAAACCATGTACAGATTATGACCCCAGTTTCACTTTTTAAATGTTCGTATGCCAGAAGAGAGTGAAAGTGGACTGACTGGAAGGGGTGGATCCACAAAGCTAGCTCTCTGGGTGGTAGAATGATGGGTACTAATTTTTTTTTTTCCAAAATTTTCTACCAAGATGTCTTTTACTTTTATAACTAGGAAATACAGTTATTTGAAATTTGGGAGAGAACCTGGCATCAACAGCACATGCCTTTTAGAGAGGCGTGTCCTCACCCTGCCACTTGCATTAAGCTCCGCAGGCCCTGAAGTTCTGTGGCTAAGAAGAGGCCTTAGATGGCCCCTAGAGTTGGAGCAGGTAGCTCCTAGAATGTCATTTGGGGGAAATGTCAGGCAGCAGTGGGAGAAGCGAGGGAAGCTTAGGGTGCCCGCTGGACCCACAGGAGGGAGAGTCCCAAAGTACAAGGAGGGCAGGGGATGGAGAGGGATAAGACTTTGTGGAACTCAGGGAGTCCCATCTGCTTGGGGTGAGATACCACTGGCCTGCTCAGGGAGCCCAATATTATGTGACTGGTCACCCAGCTCTGGTTTGGGGATCCATTCTGGAGCTATTGAGACATTCTAACCCTTGGGTCCTGCTTCATTTTCCTCAAGTGCTGAGCCAAGGGCTGGGATCAATTTTTAAACCATAGCCAACTCAAAGTTGGGTTGTAGCAGGAGCTTCTGGGCCCCCACAATTATAGTAATCGCCCCTCTCTGAACGCTTTCATCACATAGTGTGTTTTATTTGATACCATAGCAACCTGAAAAGTTTATTGATATTAGCCCATATGACAAATAAGGAACCCAAGTTTCAGACTGCTGACCTCAGTGCTCAGTGCTCTTATACAGGTAATAAGAGACGAGAGAAGAGTCAGCAGTTAGGATGGCAAATGAGTGGGTGCTGCCTGAGCCCTCCCTTTACCTGGCAGCCTGAAGCCAGTGGGCCTTTGGGGCCTGAGCTTAATGGAGGAGGGGGGATCCCTGGGCCTTTGGATGACAGATTGGGAATCATCCTTCACTTACTTGTAATGCCAATGCTCATTGCTCTGAAAAGCCCTCTGCTTTATATCCCTTGACACAAGTAAGATCTGGTCGCAGGATAGCTATGAAGAAAGCAAAAGAGAAGGAAATACAAAGCGTCTTCATGCTCTGTTCCAAGTGGCACCTGTATGTGTGTCTTTTTCTGTAATCTAGAAGTGTGCCCATTTCAAAGACTTTTAGCTCTGGAAAAGTCTGGAACTGGTGACCTCTTGTAAAATAATGGCCTTTGCATATGCTGTTTCCCCTGCATTCAGTGGACACTTTGTCTGGCCAATACCTCCTCACCCTTCATTTCTAAGCACAAATGCCATTTCCTCAAAAAGAAGGCCTGCCCTGTCCCTCTCCCTTAAAATTAGAGCCCCCTGTTTGTTCTCTGTACTCACATTTGATAGAATTTATTTTATTTCAGCTTATCTATTTATTGGTGTCCTTATTTATCATCTGCCCCCCTTCATGGGAACATAAGCTCCAGGAGAGTAAGGCTTGTGTCCTGTTCTGTTCAGGTCTGCATACACAAAGCCTTGGCACACTGTGCTTAAATATTTGTTGAACCAATGAATGGATGAAGGGTCATTGTTGGTGAAATATGCTTCTAGTCAGCCATTGGAGGAGAGAGAAGAATGACTTCCTTCACGGTGCAAACTACTAGTGGCTCAACTTTCAAAAAGACAAATGCCAGATTTGCTCAGAAAAAAGGGAGGGGGAACAGGACCTCCATTTTTACCAGTTGCCCTCAAAGCACTTAGGACACTTCAGCGCTGGCTTCTTCGAGTTTTATAAGTTTGTAGAGGTCAGGGACCACGTTTCAGTTTCCTGCAGGTAGCTCCTCAGTGCTTGGCTGAATCAGGCACTCGACCCACGACCCACGTTCAATGAAAGCGTGGCCTTGGAGGTGGATCATCTCGTTTGGGCCCCAGGAAGCCCATAACTGAAGTCATTGCTTGTCATTGGAGCTCTGCTGTCTTGGACGAGCAGCAGCAGCATCACCTGGGAACTTTTTAGAACTGACAATTCTCAGGCCCGTCCCCTACCTTCTGGATCAAAAACTCCAAACTGGGGGCTCAGCAGTCTGTTTTCACAAGCCCGCCAAGGCGATTCTGATGCGCTCAAGTTTGAGATCCTCTGGCTTAGTAAGGTTTTAGTCCATTTATTCTCCCTTCCTACTACCCCATGATTTTATATTTTAAGAATCTTTGTCTGTCTTTTATTGTGGTCTGCTACCCAATCATTTTTGGAAGTTGATAGTATACATTGTGAATAGTTACATCTAGTCCAGTTTTCCCCATTATTCACAGGAGAAAAGGGGGTAATGAACTTGGCCCAAGTCACACAGGAAGTTGGTGATAAAGCTGGGGCTAGATGCCAGGTTTTCCAACTTCTCGTCTCTCTCAGGCTTTCAGCTAGCTCCACAACTAGATGATAGGTTTCTGGAAGGCTGGAGACGGTGTCTCTTTATGTCAACGCAAACCACCGTTGTTGCTCTACGTACAGGTTACCTGTGGTCAGGCCCTCTAAGAGCTGAGTGTGAGCCCCCTCCAGCTGTGCGCAGGCTCTGGCGCCCCTGCGGGACACGAGCCCCGAGAGCGCGCTGGGGGCTGCCCCGCCCCTTCCCTCCTCCGTTCCCTCCCTCCCTCGCGGGTAAACTCCGGGCATCCATCAGTCTGTTAATTGCACTAATTAGAGATCGCAGAGGTGTTAATTGGAAAACCCTGGTATTGTGCCTGTTTGGGGAAGAAAACGTCAATAAAAATTAATTGATGAGTTGGCAGGGCGGGCGGCGCGGGTTCGCGGCGAGGCGCAGGGTGTCGTGGCAAATGTTAAGGCTCAGATTAAGCTATTGTTAATTAAAAAGCTATGGTAATTAATACTCCTTACACCATATGGGCCCGCGGAAAAGGCACAAAGATTTCTCCACGTGTAGGGCTCCCCATCCCTTTTTCTCTCCCGCGAACGCACCCTAGTCCTGGGTTTTCCCTTTGGTCCCACTGTAGGTAGAACTCGTCACTTCCGGCCATGGAGGTGACAAGGCGGACCTGGACGAGTTACGATGTGACCCTTGTTGAACGCCCACCAGGGTTCTTAGAAGGGCCAGGAGTCTCTGGGGAAGTGGGAGCCCCCAGCGGCCCCGCAGACTCCCCCTGAGCGGAAGAAGCGGCTGCGGCTTTGACCCAGCTTCCTTCCTTCCTCCTGACAGCGGCGTCTGCAGGAGGTCTGCAGGAGCTTCGGGGCCTGGCCCAGGCCTCTGAGGTGCCTTGGCTCCCTAAGGCCAACCTGGAGAGGTAGGAGACTAGGACCTACCTAAGGGCAGGATCGGAGCCCCACACAAATCCTAGATCGCCTAAAATAATTCCAACTCAGTTGCTCTCCACTGCCCCCAAGAGGTGGTAAGAGAGGGGTCTAGGAAGGCTAGGGTAGGGGGTGAAGGCCTCAGTTTAGCAAATACTAGAAAGACCTTGTAATCACCCCCGTACCTGTTGTATAAAGGAAGAAAGAACAATCCAGTAAGTTGGGCAAGGGACTGTGACTTGCCCAAGGTCCCACAGTTTGCCCTGAAAACAGATGGACTAATTCCCAGTGCTTCTCACCTTCCCTTCTGCTGGTGTTCAGCTGCTCTTTGCTGAAGAAATGGTGCTTGGGGGAGAAACAGGGGTAGAGAGGCAGTAGGTGGGAGTGCAGGGAGGAGGGTGCTCCTCCCCAGTAGCTGAGCAGGAAGTTCAGGTCTACTTGGGATGGAGCCTTTTGGGAAAGGGACCACAGCTGTGACTCAGAGGGACCCTCAGTGGCTTCACGTCCACATGCTGGACCAGGGAATTTTACTCCTGGAACTTCCAAGTCAGAAGAGACCTTCAGGACCAGCTCTCCATGTAGAGGTGAAGAAGTTGGGGCCCAGAGAAGGAGGCAGGCACAGGATTCACAACTGGTTGTGGCTGAGCTCAGGTTGCCTGACACCAGGCCCTGCCTTCTCCTTTAGCCAGGGTCCAGGTTCTCCTGGACACTGACTTCCTTCCCTACACCCCACACTCTTGTAGTGCCAGGGCACTGAATACGAAGGCCTGCCTCCAGCACCCCAGCCCTCACTGGCTGGGCCCCAGGCACCCAGAGCCTGCTCGCCCACAGTGCAGAGAACACCCCATTGCTGTTGCAACACCCTGTTGAGAGGTGGCAGGAGGTGTGAGGTCTCTGGTGGGCTCACCCTCAGATGTCCCAGGGCAGAGGTAAGAGTGCAGAGATGACCTGGGAGCACCCGCCATACAGGATTGGGTGGGTGCTGGTGGGCCAGCAGGAGCGTGGAAGGAGGTGAAGGCCCCTGGAGGGGGCAGAGCGTGTCACATGGGAATTAATGCCATTCTTACACCCTGCGGAAATGACTTTTCAAATGCATATAATCTCAAGCATGCAAATGAGAGGCTTGCTTCACCCTGTTTAATATGAATGGCCAGCCCTTGAATAGCTGTTATTACACGCCACACTGCGGCAATTATGTTGTTCACTGGGTGTCACTATGTACCCCCCCAGTAAAAAAACAGTAAAGAAAGGGACACCTCTGTTTGCATCCTCCCTCCTTTTTCTCCCCTTCTCCAAACTTGCTGTGTGATCTACAACTTTACGGTGTGTGTGTGTTGGAAAAGGGGCACTCTTCCTTACTCCAGGAAAGTAACTGCTGGATTCTCTGTCCTTTCTCCTGTGCACACACACCCCTAAGGCTCTGGTCTTTGTCCCCTGGGGCCCAGCAGTTCTCAGATCTCAGAGCAGCTAGACTTGGAATCAGGGCGGGCAGCTGCTTTCCTCTCCACCCTCAGCAGGGCCAGGGTTGAGGGAGAGGGAGAGCAGTGTGGGCCCCTGCCGTCTCCCCATCCCCCTCATGTAGCTGGGGCCCAGGCCAGAGTGGGGGAAGGTGTCCTGTAAGCTGCTGGGAGGGATGGGTTGCGTGGTTGGGGGAAGGGGGGCTAGAGCCCTGTGCTCTGGTGGGTGGAGGAGGGTGCCCACCCCATCCATCATTTGGCAGCCACTGGCCCTCCGGCTGACATGGCCATTAAGGCCTGAGACCGAGTGCTCAATCTCTTCCGAACCATCGCCCCCAACCTCGCCCTTGCCCCTGGCCCAGCTCCTCTCAGAACCCAGGAGTGGAAGCGGCAGCTGGGGTGGGGGGAACAAGCCCTTGGGAACACAGAGAAATGCACAACCATGGGGTGCGCTAATAATACAAGTCTACAAGGAGGCCACACAGATCCACTGGGACAGACACCTAGAGTCACGGAGAGGGGCCACAAAAGCAGTGATATGGCACATGTGTGAACTGGTGGCATCCCCGTGGATCCTTAGCAACTCTGTCCCCCCACTCCCACCCCTCTATACCCTCAGTCCAACCTGCTGTGATTCTAGCAGGGACAAAACAGAGCATGTGGCCCAGTAGAGTGAGTGAAGAGAGTTCTGCTGTGAAAGAGAATTTGGGGTCAGGAGGGAGATGCCCTTGGGAGCTGCCACCTTGGGGAAGGAATCAGGGAAATAATCCAGTGTCTTCCAGCAGTTTCTCTAATCTGCTGCTCACAAAGCCGTCACCCACCTTTTGAGTCAGGGAGACCACGTGGTTGTGGGGGGCTGCTTAGTCCAAAAGGGATTCAAGGAGGGAGGAAAGCACGCTGGTTGGCTTCCACAGGGCCTGCTAGCTGCTCCAGTGACTTCTGCCCCTTAATCTCGGTGTGACCTGAGCCAAGACTTTGACCTCTCTGAGCCTCAGTCTTCACCTTTACAAATAGGGCAGGTGAAGAAGGGGTTGATTGGAGTCTTCCAGGTGGTTTCTTTGTGTTGTTTTATTTACTCCTCATAAGACTTTAAGAGGCTGGGATTAATGACTTCTATAGACAAGGAAACTGAGGTTTAGGGAGGTTAAGACATGCTGAAGATCAGCGGTGGGTACCAGCTGTGTCCTGTTCACAGAAATCCCTGTTCCTCTCAAGGGGCTTTGAGGATAGTTGGAGGCACCCCACACTTTGAGAACAGCTCTGCATATTCAAGTTCCCCATCTGCACCACAGCCTGTGTGTACAAGCCCCTGAGCTAGTGGAATCGCCATGAGCTGTAGAAGGACGCTCAGGCCTCCTCCTCAGTACCCTTGACCATCCCAAACATACCGTTCCATTTTTCTGGGGATGTTCCTGCCACTCCTTGAGAGGCATTTGGGGTCGTGGTGGGAGGGAGGGCACAGGAGTAAGGCTTTGACTCTTTGCCTGGGTAAATTCCCTAACTCCCTGGACCCTCAGCTTTCCCATCTGTCAAGTCAGGATGATAATGACTCTCGCAATTCTAGTGATTAGGAATCATGGTGCCTGGAGAGACAGTAATTATTGAGTGTCTACTTTTGGCTCGACCCAGGGCTGCCAGCTTTAGAATTGAAAGGTCAGAGGAGTGGGACCATGGCTGCCTTCTCTGCATCGCTCTGCCAAGCTGGGTCTGCCTCCCAGTAGGTGCTGGGCAAATTGCAGCCCTTTTTGCTGTGGAACAAACATTGATTAGAACCTTTCTGTGCCCTGGGAAAGGAGACTGGAAGGAGGCCCCTGCCCTGGGGGAACTCCCTATCTACTTGGGAACAAACACAAAGGCCAATACAGGTGTTTGTGTGGTAAAGGGGGCTGTGATATGGTGAGTCCCTTGAATAACTCATCTGCTTTTGAGTCTGGCAGGACCCTGCCCCTCCCCCCTCTTACCACGCCCAGGTCTGGAGGAAGAGGCCAGAAGTTTAGGAAACTGAGGGGGCTGAGGGGCGGGGCGAAGGCATCATCACCATATTCCCCCCCCCTCAGCTGAGGTCTTCTGGAAGTCAAGTCTTAGAAATGGGGAGGGGGGGCCTATGGGGAGGGTGACATTGGCAGAGGCTGCACCCCAAGAGGGGACCCAGGAGCAGCCCCCAGGAAGTTGAGGAGACGCCCCAGGACTGGGGTGGGAAGTGTTAGTTGGTGGTGGTGTGGGGTGAGTTGAGGGGCATCAGTTGCTGCCCCCCCACCCCCGTAGAACCCGCCCTGCCCTTCCAGCCTCGAGCCTCAGCCCCTCCCCTGTGTCTCTCCTCCCCCTCCAGGTCCCGCTAGAGCGACATGATGGTGGAATCCGCCTCGGAGACAATCAGGTCAGCTCCGTCTGGTCAGAACGGCGTGGGCAGCCTCTCCGGGCAGGCCGATGGCAGCAGCGGCGGCGGGGCCGGGGCTGCGGGCACTGCCGGAGGCGGCGCAGGCAGGGACACGGCAGCGGGCGCAGACAGTAACGGCGAGATGAGCCCGGCGGATCTGCTGCACTTCCAGCAGCAACAGGTAGGAGCTGGCGCCCCTCCCCGGCGACCCGGAACCGGGGAAGGGCACGCCAGGCCTCTTCCCACTCCTTCCTGGCCACCTGGGCGCCACCTCTCCTGGCCAAGCAGCACCACTTTCACATTCTTGGGAAGGTCCAGTCTCCAGCTACTCCCTCTGCGACCTCCCATTCTAGTGGCCACCTTAACTCTGGGACAGCGGCGCTTTCAAGAGAAAGAAGTGGGACACGGGGTCCTGAGATCATGAAGCTTAGAACAGTATCAGCAGTGCCCACCAGGACAGACAGACTCCTGGGCAGCAGGTCCGAGGGTGTGTATCTTGGGTGGGCAAGTACCTGGGCTCTCCTGCACAGTGGCTAAGTTAACAGGATTGGGGGAGAAAGACCCTGCTTTAGAAGTTTGTTCACTGGGCAGGGGGGCTGTGCATGTGGAGGGTACCTCCACTTTATTTGTATTGTAAGACATTCCCCCTGCCCCTTCATCTCTGCCTGGGTCCCTCACCCAAGCTGTGAAGAGATTAAACTTCTAGGCACCAGGGGCCAGAGCAGCTGGGAAAAGGCCAGAGGCAAAAAGCAGTCCTCCATTTTGGGGGCTCAGACTGGGAACTCCAGTCTGCATCCACCTTCCCTTTCCCCCCCTTCATTCCCACCCTGAAATGCAGAGTTCAAGAGTTCAAGACCAGGCTCTGTGAGGATCGAGAGGCCTGAGGGTGGGAAGCCTTGTTGGGTGATGACAGAGCAGGAGCTCTAGGTCCCGGCCCCTCCCGGGAAACAGGGAGAATCATGCTTGACAAGTTCAGGAGAACCGGCCCAGCCACCCCCTGGCCTTAAGATTCTCCTTCTCTTATTTGACTCTCTGCTCCTCGAATCACTACTCCTGGTTGCACTGGCCCTTAGGGGTTCTACTGGGAATGAGGAAAAGTCAGGTCCTGCCTGCCCCTTCCCGCCAGCCCCCACCGTCCCATGTGTACCCATGTGTGTTACCCACATTGCCCTCGTGCTATTCCCCAGGTTCACCCTGGGGCTTTTCCCCCAACTCTATCCCCCAGGGGCCCCTTTCCCACCACACACCCTGGAGCCAGAGGTCAGATGCAGCACAGTCAGAAGCCTGGCACTGAGTTGGTCAGCCAGCCCTAATGCAGGAATTGAACAAACCCGGGTTAAGTCCCAGCCTACCCCTTGCCAGTGGCGTGACCTTGGCCAAGCTCTGGGCCTTCCTGAACCTTGGCCTGCTTGGTGCCTGAAGTACAGGGTTGTTAGGATCAGATGTGGTTTGGGTGTGAAACTCCTGTATACACGGCCTGATCGATGCAGGTAGGAACAGAACTGAAGACTTTAAAAATTACTTCCTCTTATGAATAGAGGACATTTGAATGGAAAGGGCCTGTCTCCTTTCCCCAGAGAGAAGGGCCTTGGGAGTTTTCTGGCATCTCCCAAGCCTTCCTAAGCAAGATCTCTGGGAAAGAGACTCACAGCCTCTGTGCCATCTACTGGGGACAGAAGGTCAAAGGGCAAAATCCTGCCCTTTATCAATAACAAAACATACCCCACCAGAAGGCTCCAAGGTCACCCATTCTGTATAGCCAACTTCCCCTCCCACACCTCTATGCAAACAGAGCAATGAAAAATTTTGAATGTGGGGGATGGGGCGGGAGGAATACTGAAACTGGGAAGTGTCTTTTAAAAATTATTTAAAGTGAAGAGTAAACAGATATCTGGATAACTGGGGAGGTGTGTGGGGTGGGGAGAGGCAGAACTGTCTGTCCTGATCAGGTTTCTCCATTCTGCGTTGCACACAGGCCGTGTCTTACCATCTATATTCCACGTTCCAATTATTCCTGTTTGTTTTGGGGAATATCCCAAAGTCCTGGAAAATCCTATATCTGTTTCACAAATAAACTGGGGTGGAGATTTTGGAGGCAGGCGGAGGGCTGTTTTATCCATTTGGGCTCACTATGGGCCTAGTGCCCGGGGCCAAGGAAAATACTTGAGACTTAAAAAAGGTTTTGTTGGCTCCAAACTATGAAAAGAACCCTGCAAAATTAAAATTGCAAAGTTTTTAATTAAAATGAAACAAGTCTGTAGACCATCCTTCCACCCCCAATATAAATCAGTAGGATTTAGGGCAAACTTCAGGGATAACACTTTCTGGCTCTCCCAACAACAAATGTTCCTGACTATTTGTGGGGTAAAGCGACTATAGAAAAGAGCCTGGCCCAGTGGTCTCCTCCTCCTTCTCAGTCCCAGCCAGGAAGTCCTTCAAGGACAAACAAACAAATACCTTGTGTCCGTTTGGTGCTTTGGGTCTTTCACATATGCCGTGTCATTTAATCGCCTGGGAGGTGGATATTATGATTCCCATTTCACAGATGAGGGAGCAGCCAGAGGTGGCACTGACTTGACCAGGTGACATGGTAAAGGCTACAGCTAGACTTCCGGTCTCCCAGTTCCTAGTTCAGGGCTCAGCGCAGCCTCCCTTTTGCTCCTGCCACGCTCACACCAGCCCCTGTGGGAAATGGAGGGAGCAAGGCCTGGAACCTAATAGGTGCTAAATAAACGTCTGTTGGTGAGTGAATGAGTGCACTCCATTTCCAACTGAAAAGGGCTCTTAAAACACACACAAGCGGCACTGCCCACTGGCCCTAAGTAGCCACTCCAGAAGGAGGTTGTGTGTGTGTGTGTGGGGGGGATGGGGACGCTGGGGGTTGCGCACTGCTCCCATCCTCTTATGCCTCCTTGAGTCTCCAAGCCCCTCCCCCTCTGTCCATCTGTCTGTTGGTCCCTGTCCCTCTGCTCAGGGTAAATAAGCCCTGGAAATGCAAGCTTGGCCTTTGGGAGTAATGAGTTGACAGAGGAGAGAAAGAGATAAACAGGGCGAGTCAGAAGTCAGACCGGTGACAGGACTTTAGGCTGAAACAAACAGTGCTGAAGAGGGCAGCCACGTCACTTTGGAACAAGAGCAGGCGCCTGTTTCCATGCAACAGCAGGCCAGAGCTTGTTTAAACAGAGGCTGGGGGTGGGGGTGGGGGTGACATAGCAAGGCTGCCAGGCCCTTCTGATAGAGAGAGGGTCCCTGGCTGGCTGCCCCGTTGTAGCAGTCAAGGCCCCCACTTCCTGCTCCCTCCTCCCAGCCCCCTTATTGGTGAGTGACAGGGCCACACTACCTTCACTATGTCCCTGGGGCTTTCACTGAATCTCCAATCTCAGCCCCTCATGGAGAATCTACCCTGAGAAGAAGGTGTGGGGGTGTGGTAGGCCTTGGCGTATGTATTCATTCAGCAGACACACGTTGAACCTTATTTTGCGCTAGCGACCCTGTTGGCCAGCTGGAGTTGGTGATTCCGCAGCTGCTGTTAAAGAATACCCTGGGCCCAGCAGACATGCCAGCTGCCCCTCAATCCCCTTCCTTCACCAAGGCAGTCTTTCCTCATTGCCCCTCCTCCTACATTTCCCGGCCGAAGCCTTTTTTCTTTGAAGGTTGCCCTCACGTTTTATCCTAATCTGATTTTACCTGTATGAGAATTTTCCCAGTGTGTGGGTTTCCCCAGGGGCTGCATAAATACCCTCTGGGCTCTCTGTTGGGAGGCAGTGAGGGCTGGGGGGAAGTGTTCGTGAGCTTTTGGGAGATATTGAGCCTGGGGCGGTCTTGGGGGCCAGACTGGGTGCTTTGGCCAAGGAGAACTGGATTTGGGGCCTGGAGGGCTGAGCGGCCCGGTGGGGGTGGGCAGAGCTACTGGCGCTGCGCTGAAAGGCATCCTGGGCCTCAAGAGCGCGCTCCTATTGTCCTCTGGTTGTGGGGGTGACAGGTCAGCAAGGGTCAGGAGAGGGTTGCCTAGCGTCTGGGAACTCCCACTGCAGTTGCTGTGGTAACCGGGGCCAAATCCCACCCTGTTCACATCCTGTGAGGAGATTCAAAAGGGTTGGGGAGGGCTCTGCACTTTAATGGGCTTTTAACTTACCCCCCTCCAAAGAGATTGGGGGGGTGTCAGGGAGTTGGGCGAGGGGCAAAAGAAGAATGGAAGAGATTTTTGTTTTCCTCCCCCATCTGGCTCTCCTCTGCCCAAGCTACTTAGCAGGATGGGGTGGGAAGGGGAAGCCTCAAAGGTGAATTAGCGTACCCCCCACCCCTACCTCACACACTCTGTCAACAGTTGTCTTTAGTCTTAGGGTAGTGCCTGGAAATAAGAGGCCGGTGAGTGGTGGGGCTGGGTTGTGAGAGGATGTGTCAGGGGAGAGGGCCTTACCCCCCTTTCTTGTACCCCTCCTGGGTTACTCAGGCTACCATTTCCTTTGTCTGCTTCTCAGTCCAACGAAAAGGGAAGTTTCCCTAGGAGGGGACTCCACTAAGAGGGGAGGGGAAGGTAGAGGAGAGGGCCCAGGGCGAGGGAAGGGGTCTCCAGGCCACTGCTTTCTTGGCACTAGGAAAAGAGCAGGCCCAGTCTAGCACCAGCCTTCCCTTTGGATATGGAATTCTGAGAACCCTGCTTTTTTTGTTTTCCCCTCTCACCCCCTTTTTAGGCCAGAATTCTTACCCTTACTGATTAGGAATTTAGGGACAGGAGAGATCTGGAGGAAAGGGGTGTGGGGGTTGAATGATTTAGTCTTTAGAAGTGAAGGGTTAAAGTAGGGAGGGCGGCATCCCAGAGCTACCCCTCCGTGGCTAGTGTTTTTTCTAGGGGAGCACCTTTATTCTGAGAAGCCCCATGGGAATCCAGAGCAAGGGAATTGCATGCCACAGCCCCCACTCTAAATCCCACACTTAGAGTCCCCTGCAGAAGAGGCTAGTGTGATGGTAGTGGCTCTGAACCCAGACCTTGTTAAGACCATTTCCCAAGAACGCTGCAGATAGGGTGGCCTGCGTCTGGGAGGTAAGAGAGCAAGGGAGGTGTACAGCCACCCCCACCACTTCCACCGCACACACTATTTTAGCTCCTCCCCAGGCTCCCTGCCTTTCCAAGCACCCCCACCAAGCTCGTCTTGGCCCAACACCCAAAGGGGCTGAATAGGCTGCCCCGGAAGTACTACCCTGGGTGCGAAGCCTGCTGGGTTTTATTGGGGCCACAGAGTAGGGAGAGACCCAAGGAGTTTCTCCCAGGAGGACCTTTCACTTTACAGTACTGTTGGGTTCATTTGTCTGTTCTCATCACGAGGTGGGCAGAGGCCCTTTCCTTTCAGAGGGGAGTCATTTCCAAGACACTTGGCAGGGAAGGGGTCTTGAAATGGCCCTGAAACCAGGCTGTGCACCCGGGCTGTGCATCTCCCACCCACGTGGGCCTGTCTGTATCTGTGCGTTGCTGGTTTTCATTTTAATGGTTCTAATTTGAGAATGCGCCAATGTCATTTTTACGAGGTTGGTGTAAAAAAAATTTATAGCCTTTTCCAAAAAGCTTTTTTTTTTTTTCCAAGGGAGAAAGGTGTAGAATCACTTCGGGGGGTTTTATGGTCTCAACTCCCCCACTCTCTTTGCCCCCCTTCTCTGTGTAGTTTCTGTTTTATGTCTCTTTGCTGGAGGACAAAGCCTGGCTGGTGGAGAACCTGGATCTCCCCATGGTCAGTACCTTCAGCGGTTGGGACCACTGACCTCGGATCTTTCTCCCTGCGCCCCTTCCCTCCACTCTCTGGTCCCCAGCAGAGTTGCATTGAAGGAGTGGATGGAGAGATGTTTAATTCAAGTACTTATTAGGCACCTACTGTTTACTACCTGTGAGTTAGGTATTTACCCTCAGAGATTATATCACTTCCTTAATTCCTTATATTCACTTACTTAAAACCCTCCAGCAATCTTCCCTCAATTGTAGAGTGAAATAAAAAAACCATTGTCCCTGTGTGACATGGCTCCTGCTCACCTCTGGGACTTCCTCTCAGGCCAATTGGCAGCACTGGCCATTCATGATGCACCTGTAAGCTTATTCCATTCCACCTCAGGGCTCTCGCACCAGCTCTTTCCTCCACCGTGGACACTGTCCTGGAAGAGTTGCTTCCTCATTCTAAACGTCTCCTCAGAGAGGCCTTCTCTGGCCACACAACCCATGTAGCCAGTCGGCCAGCCACTGCGTAATGCTCGCCACCATCTTACAGCGTGCTGTCTCTTTGTTTCAGTGTCTGCCTCATCTCATGAGATGGTGAGCCCCGTTAAAGCACGTCACTGTGTCCCCAATGTCTAGGACAGCGCTGATGCCGTGAGGCTTCATAAACACTTGCTGAATTATTGATAAATGAACAGAAAGCCATACTGTGGCCCTGGGGAACAGGTGATGGGCTTTCCTGGGAGTGCTTTTCAGGCTTGGGATGGGCCAGCACTCCCAAACACCCTCCTAGTGCCCCTTCCCCTAAATCTAGCCAGCCCCCAGTTGAAATTATCAAGACAATTTAGATCCCAATGTTGCCAAAGTTAGTTAGAGGAAGACAAAGAAGTTTGGAGTTTATTTATTTTGGCTGCTCCTCACCAATTAAACCAGAAGTTTTTAGGGGTTCCTCCATCCTGCCTGGCCAGCTCCTGGCTCCTCTTCCCTGTGCACAGTCCCATGTCAAGCTCCGGGGACTCAGCTTCTGCTCTGCCACTGCGACTTTGGGCATCCCTGCCCCTGGCCCTCCGTTTCCTCATCTATAAAGGGAACCAGATCAGCTCTTCATAAACCTTTCCGCTTGAGCTCTACGGGAAGAAATATACTTTACCTGGAGCCCCGGCACACACAGTTTCGTGAAACGATACTTAGGTTTACCCAGTAACTCTAAATTTTTAAAATATATGTGTATGTATATATATATTTTTTCTTATTTTTTTGACTCAGTTGACAATATGACCCAGCATTAGATCTTGACCAGCAGTTTGGAAAACACTAGACTGGATTCCCTGTAACAGTGCTGGCTCACCAGGCCTGTGGTCTGTGTGAGGCTGCTTCTCCATTCTCAGAGCTCAGCCCTTCAAACTTGTCTCCCTGAGCACCACCAACCAGGTCCCCCCCACCCCCCCCCCCACTGTGCGTGCACACCCGCACACAGTAAGCCTGGGACCCAGCACAGACCTGGAATCCTCCAGCCTGGGGAAGGGCAGGTCAACAGCCGGCACCTGGCTTTCATACAGAGGATGCCTGCCTCTCCCTCTGAATTCTCAAACAGAAATGAGGGGGTGGTCTCACTGGAGATGACAGGCCTTACCGACCCAAGACTTGTTGTTCTTTTCATAGCAGCTCCCTGTTGCCCTCAAAGCTCCAGCTTCATTCCCCTCCATTCCTATTCCCTACCATCCCAACCACCCTCCCTGGGTGCCATCCGTTATAAGCCATTTGTTCCTAATTGTGGAGATCCTGCTAATGACTTCTGAATGGGTGATGGGGGGAGGAGAGTTCAGCTTCATTAGCAAGACTGAGTTCTTAGGCTTGGGGGGGGAATGGGGGTGGGTATAGGCTGGAAGAGGGTTTGGTTAGCCAGTGCTTCTTGGTGTCATAGGACAGATAACCGGGAGCTGCTTGGGAGGGTGAAAGAGTACTGAATTAAATGACAATAGTTAATATCCATCCGGGACCTGCAGGCACTGTGCTAAGCCCTCCATGTGCATTGTCCTGCAGACTCCTCTCAACAACCCTGCGAGTGAAGCACAGGGTTATTCCTGTTTTGCAGAGGAACAAACGGGGGCTCAGAGAGGTGAAGTGACTCACCCAAGGTCACTCAGTATATGGTGGAGCCAGGATTTGGATCCGGATCTCTTTGACCAGGGTCTGTGCACTGAACAGACCAGTACTGCTTCCCTTAGAGGAAAATTAGACCTTATTCTTCAAACCACAGAGCTGGGCCTTTGGATTTCAGTCCAAGAGGTGGAGGGAGGGATAAAATAAGGTTTAAGAGGCCAAAGGGCTTTCAGTTTTCCAGTCTGCCCTGAACTACCTACCTACCCCTCCCTCCTCCCAGGTTTTCCCGGGTGGCCTCCCCCTGTGGGATTCTAAATGCCTTTTCCCACCCAAGGCTGTATGTGGGTATCTGTGGGCCCCTAGGGAAGGGAAACTGAACCCACCTTTCTTCTAAACTCCTTTCTTGGTCTTCTCCCACCTCAACCAGCTTCACCTTCCTTTCACACCCAGACCACCGAAGATACACAAGACTTGGGAGGCAGATTCACAGGCCTTACCAGACTGTGCATGAGTTCACAGCGGCCCTTCTGGGGAGGAGGGGGCTGGGCAGTCAGTCAGTGGTGCCTGGACTCCTAGGCCGTGGGACATTGGGTCTCAGTTTCCTTGTCTGTATAATGGAGACAGTGACGCTTCCCCTGCTTAGCTCAAGCTTCAACTAAATGTTTATAGAAGCACTTTGAAAACTGCCAGGCACTATCCAAAGGCTCCTGCCTCCTATGTTCAGCCTAGACTAAAGTGACTTTCCCGGGCGTGTTTGCTGTGTGTGGGTGGCTGGGGCGGGGGCTTACAGATGTGACATCTGTGTTTCAAGGAGGCTATGGCCTGGTTGGCGTCATCAGAGCAAATGGGGCTGGATCTGTCAGGGTGCGGGGCCATCACCTCGGAGCTGGGCAGTCCAGTGAGACATCAGTCCAGTGCCAGCACCAGTGTAGACACTGACACCTCGTACTTCACGGGGTTGGATGTGCCTCAAGGGGGGTGTTAGGAAGCCTCAGACCTACCTGATTCCTTGGGTGACCACCTAGAAGAAGGCATCCTGGGCCAGAGAGACCCCCGGGTCCCGGAGCGCCGTCCCTGGCTGGGAGTCTGGATGTATGGACAGATGATGGGGATGGGGAGTGGATTCTAGAACAGCACTGCAGTGCACTGAGCTTTCAGTGACATGTTCAGGTCATCCTGGGAGGGGAGCTTGGACCCCAAGTCTAGGGTCTCCCCATCATCTCCACCCCGGGACACCTACAGGGTGATTTTTAGGTGGTACCCAAATCACCCTAAATGGGTTCAAGGCTGGGCTGTGAGCAGATTACGCAAAATGACCTTGTGTTATCTACTGTCACCACCCCATCTCCTCTAAGCGCAGGGCTTGTGAGTGATGGGTGGCCATGAATGAATGAAGGAAAGAAAGAATAAATGAAGTGCCTGGAGGAGTTCAGACTCTGAAGACCTGAGAGCCCCTGTGGACTCCTCTAGCCTTCCCTACGACTACCCCCCACACAACTCAATTTTCTGCCCTGGGAATAGTTTCAAGATCCCTGGACTCTCTGGGCTGTGTCACTCCTCTGGGGGTGCTGTGCCTGGAACACCCTTACCCTCCTCATCCACCTGGGGAACTCCCCCTTCAGGACCCCAGTCAATAATGCCACCTCCTCTGGGAGGCCTTCCCAGATTTCCACAGGTAGGGAGGCTCTTCTCTAGGTTCTGGTACCTGGTGCCCACCTCCATTTCAGTCTGCAACAGGCAATTGTCATGAAAGCACCCAAGCTGTGAGCCCTCGGCAGGGCCATGTGCGGTTTCCCTCTCTATCCCTAGCACCTGGCATGTATGGTCCCTGGCACACAACAAGCGCTCAGTAAACATGAAGCAAGAGTGAGTGGGGAAGTGTGGGAAGTAAGAAGAGGGGACTGGCCCAGCCTAGGATCTTACTTGACTCTCTCATCTGGCCTAAAGGGGAGGGTAGGAGGCGGGGGAGGAGAGGCTCAGAGTGGGAGGAGGGGAAGTGAAGGGCTTGTCACAGGGAGGTCTCACAGGAATAAGATTGCAAACCCATGTCATTTTTTCCCTGTAAATCTTGTAATTTCATGCTCCAGGGGACCATAAAGTAAGAGAGTCAGTGGGGAGTAAATCCAACTCCCCAGCCACTGCCACTACCAGGAGACTGCATGGGGCTCTCCCCAATTTCCCCTGGAAACCCCTCCCTTCAGCTCCCCTCTCCTCACCAGGGAACTAAGTGCTTTACCTCCCCACCCTGACCAGTGTCCCCTTTGGCCTGTGCTGGCCAGCTCTGCTGAGCCATCCTCTTCCTCACCTTGCCCCCTGACCTCTGACCCCTCTATCCTCCTCCACCTTTGGAGGACAAAGAATAGTTGTCCAACCCATGTCATTAGACCTGGAGGGAGGTCGCTAAAAGCAAGCAGACAGACGGGGGGTCCTTTCTGATGACCACCTGGCCCACCTCCCTTCTCCCCACCCTGCCACCCCTTTCCACAGGAAAGGTCAGACTCTGCTTTCTGAAGTGAATCTTGAAGAGAAGAAACCCCAGGCCACTGCTCCAGGGTGTGAGGTCCAGGGGAAAAGTGGGGTGTAGGGGAGGCCTAGGGTCTGGGGGGCTGGTGAGGAGCATGTTCAGCTGAACTTCAGGTTTGCTGGGGGACATGTCCCATAGATACACCATGGTGTGTTTAGATACCATTCTAAGGTAAACTAGGTTTCCGCCTCAGGAGGCTCAGCTGCTCGATGCTGGTGAGGAAAGGGCTGCGAAGTGGGGGGTGTATATATTGGTACACAGTGGATGCTTCTGGAGTGTTTGCTGAGGGGCAGTGGGTCTGAGTATGTCTGTATTCCATCGTACAAGGTGTTGTCTGACGGTGCTTGTGGTGGGATAGGAGAGTTAGAAGTCCATCTGGGACAAGCAGGTGTGTGTGGACAAAGGCAGGTGAGCCACAGGCAGGCACGAGCCATTTAATAGGTGCACTGGGCAGGAAGCTGTGTTGGGAGAGGCTGAAGGAGATAAGGGGAGAACTGTTGAGAGATGTATGAGAAGAGAAGGGACAGCCACTTCATGAACGCCATATAAGTGCCAGACATTGGTCCTTTAATTCACCTAGTATTTCAGAAATGGGTAGTGTACCGTTTTTCAGATCAGGAGACTGAAACGCAGAGATGGAACAGCTAATCCAACGTCACACCGCTTGGTAATCCTACTGGGATTCAAACCCGTGTCTGCCTGATGCCAGAGCCCCTTTCAAAGGCCTGGACACAACTCTTCTGGCTCCCAAGGAGGTCTGTGAGGAACCTGGAGGCAGGCAGGTTTTGTGCTCCTAGAATGTGGATTGGGGACAGGTCTCCACATCTCCTGCCTCTGAGCCCTCCACTGGCCCTGGAGTGGGGGGGGATGCAGGGCTTAGCTGAGTTTATGAAGAATTACTTTCTTTCCTGACCCCTCACTCTCCTTGCCATCTCTCCCAGCCTATCCGCCCACTTCCCAGGCCTCCTGTCTGGCTAGAGCCTGCTCTTACCCTAACCCTAACCCACTCTTCCTTCAAATGCCACACACGTCTTACTCCTGTGACCCCGGCTCAGAGTCGCGTCCCAGCCACCATGACATCCGAGTCCAGACCACCAAGGTCAGTGTAGCTCAAGTGATAGTTCACACACAGCCTTCAGGACTTGATGACATTCCCCCAGTGCCACAGAGCCCTGCACCTAGACCCCCGGGACTCAGAAAGCCAGCACCCAGACCCTGGGACTCCGCCCCGCCCCGCCCCCCAGCTGTGTGCTCGGATTCTGGATTCCGAGTGAGGGGTACCCTTGGCCCCCAGACCCACCATCTAGTAAGGCACATGGCCTTGGAGCCCAGCTTCCTGGGCTCAAATCCTGCCTCTGAAACCTGGCTGTGTGATCTTGGACATGTTACTTAACCTCCTGGAGACCGTTCCCTCAGCTGTGAAATGGGGCTGCTAATCCCTACCTCCCAGCCTCCCAGGAAAGGATGAAATGAGATCTTGCCTGTGACAGGGAACAGTTTGCCACCCGAAAACATGTTGCTTTGGGGTATTGATTATTGTAGGCTGTTTGATTTTAAGAAAGGGCAAACCAGGGAGAAGCTCTGAAAACCAAGCAGAAGGTACCCTTTGTAAAAGACATTTACGTTTGTGAGGGAGCTCTCCATCTGTAAGGGTGCTTCCCTCACTGTACCTGGCCTGCCTTCACTATCCTTGGAGAAGGCTTGGGCTTAAATCTGCATAACAACCTTCCCCTTACTTACTGTGCTTTTCCTAGTCACCTCCGGGAACCTACTCGACACTCCCAAAGTCATCTTTTGTCTTTAACTAAAGGAAGTATTTAAGTGATGGCTTCCTCCATTTTGGCGAGTTACTCTGTTCCTGGGTCTCTCCCATGTATGCAGGCAGTATTGGTGTTACTCAGTTTTACATGTTTTTCTCCTGCTCATCAGTCTTGTGTTAATTTGATTATTTGTCCAGCCAGAAGAACTTGAAGGGAAGAGGGTAGTTTTTCCTGCCTGACACATAGATGCTTGACAGATAGTACCTATGATTAATGCCCTGAGTCCACCCCCTTGTTTCACCACGGACCCTTCCATTTGCTAACCCCATGGAGCGCAGCAAACCTCACCAGGTCTCGAGTGAGTCCCTACAGGCTCGGACTCCCCAAACCCTACCAGCTCCTACCTTTCTCCTTACCCCCAAGCCCAAGTGGACCCCAGGAGCCTCACCCCCAAGACCTTCTGCCTTACCCTGATCTCCTCCCCTATACTGCCCCAAACTCCCCGAATCCTGGGTCCACACTCACTGCTCTGCCTTGCAGCCCCCAGTTGCTGGGACAGGCCCACTGACTCACCCTGTCTTGCAGGCTCTCCAGGTGGCCCGGCAGTTCCTGCTACAGCAGGCCTCTGGCCTGAGCTCCCCAGGGAACAATGACAGCAAGCAGTCAGCCTCTGCGGTGCAGGTGAGGAGGGCACCTGGCAGGTTGGGGGCTGGCTGGGCTGGGGCCTGGTCGCAGGGTGGGCTTAGCAAACCAAGGGAGGGGAAGGGCCAGTGGGAGAATTGCTCTGGCCCCTCCCCACTACCAGAAAATGGGCAGCTGTCCAGAGGGAAATGCACTCACTGCAGGGGTGGGGTGAAGAAACTTCTACTTTCTCTCTCATTTCCACCTGATCCCTCAGGCCTTCCTCTGCTTGGCCTCTTTGTCTCTAAGTTTGAGTCTACGCTGGGCTCTCTCTGTCTCTGTCCCTCTGCTGGCTTCCTCTTCCTTGGCCTCAGGGTCACTTCTCAGGTTTCTGTTTCTCCATCCCCGTGTGGTCAGCCCGCCTGTCGCTCTCTCTACTCCCCTCCCAGGCTCTCCCAGTTGCTGAGGTCACCATGCTTCCCTCCCTTATCTCTCACCCACTAATTCTCTCTGTCTCCTGGTGTTTCCTGTCTCTTGATGTCTCTCTGTCTCTTTTGTTTTCCTTTGCACAATCTGCCCTTTCCCCCCCTCTTCCCCCCAGCCTGCTGGCCCATCTGGCTGGCTGGGGGAGGGGAGATCTGTGGGGGGTGGGCGGGAGTAAGCCAGGCCTTCTGTTTACCTTTTGTGTCACAAAGAACTTGGGAGAATCTGGAGTCTGAGTCGGGGTGGGTCACAGCTCCGGAGCCCGCTGTCCTCCCTGCTCTCCTCCCCCTTGGCCCAGCAGCCAAACTTCCTAGCTTCCCCCCACCATAGCAGTGGGGAGGCTTGAAATTGGGGAGAGGATTAAGCTGGGCTTTGAAAGGAAGTTTATCTAAGGGAGGAAGGCTGAACACGATCCTGAGCATGCAGCTCTGGAGTCTGGGGGGCTGGGTGCTGAGGGAAGTGAAGAAGAGGGCAGAATGGGGTGCAGCGTGTCAGAGAAGTACCCAGTTTTTATGTAAAACAAGCTTATGTTCAGAAAGCACTTTGAAGAAATTCAAGGTGCCCATCAGTTAGTTGGGCCTTAACAGTAGCCGTCTCTTTAGTCTCAAACCTGATGAAACAGCCCTCAAGGGGAGGGAGTTGGGCTGAGAGGGGTGGTGGCCTCTGTGGGGGAGGGGAGGACAAAGTCTGGGAAGCCACTAATGGGAAGAAGAGAAAGTTCTCACACCCACTTGGTGTCAGGACTGGGGCTCTTTGAATTAGAGGGACCCCCCCCCACACACACACACACATACTCCCTGGGTCTGAAAAGTGATCCTCAGGCTACTGCTCTTAACCTTCCCCAGCCTAAGAGGTAGGCTGGGGAGCAGGAATGTTGCCCCCAACCCAGAAAGAGCCTGCTTGACCCCGAGTGAGAAAGGAGCTTGATGGGACTTGGAGGGACGGAGATCAGGCATCAGGACGCACTTTGTGGCTGGCTGTGAGGGGTCGGAGGTCTGAAGTGATGCGTGAGGGAGAGAGGCTATGGCATCTGCCTTAGGAGACGCCCTCCTCTAAAACGAATGAGGTCCCTGGATGGCCTAGAATGAGAGGCAGAGGTTTAGGTCGGAGGAAGGGATAAAATGATTCTTTTCTCAGGCTTTCACTCTTCTTGTCTCCACCTCCCAATAATTCGTTCATTCACTCTTTCAATAAGGACTCAATCAGTACTTCTTAAACTAACAATTGATATTTACAGAGTGCTTATCATGGGGCAGACACTAAGTGCTTTACAAATATCATCTCATTTTATCCTCACAGTCCTATAAGGTAGATACTATTATTAGCCTCATGTTGCAGATGAGGCTACTGAGGCCCAGAGAGGTGAAGTAACTTGTCCAAAGTCACACAGCTAATAAGGGGCAGAGCCAGGATTTGAACCCAAACAACTAGCTCCAGCACTCTCACTGGCTGTGTGCCTGGCACAGTAGTGAAGAACACTAGCAGTCCATAGGAACAGAGCCCTGGGCTCAGAGTGGTGGGGGTTTTTGGGGCCACGTCTGAACTTTTCCCCAGGAGCCTGGAGCCCTGACTGTTGACCTTTCTTCTCTTCGAACCCTCGGTACCTTCCTTGCCTTTTATTCCCACCTTCAAGTTCACAATCTCCAAGGAGGTGGGGTTCTGTCCCCAAATGGGGTCCAAGGCCAGAGACAGCTTTTTCTGTGAGCTCGAGGCTGATGGGGAATACGGGAGAGCAAGTAGAAAAGTGCATTTTATTGATTTGGAGCTTAAGTGAAATGGGTAATGAAGGGAGATCAATGGCAGCCCCTTTCCCAGTGGCCCCCACAGGACACTACTCTGCTCCCCAACTCTAGGTAGGATTGCCTGCCCACTCACCTCGCAGCCATGTTCACCATCCCTTCCATAGAGCCAGCTTCAGAAGAGTTTCTAAAACCGTGTTAGGTCTCCAGCTGCAGCCTAGGGGTTGCCTGGTTTGTGCTCAGGCCTGGACCCCAGGTAGGGAGGGGATAGTTACAGAAGACGGCACAAGTAGCTGGGGCTTTAGGCAGAGGGGTGCTAAGGCCAGACCCCTTAGCTCTGCCCAGCCTTTGTCTCATCTCCTTAGCCCCCCTGAGGCTTCCTCTTTTGGCATTTCTAGAAGTTCTTCTTAGTGTCCCACCACGATCATTATTGCTGTAGTAGCTCCAGCCCAGCAGCAGTCTAAGGACTCCTGGTCATATGCAGGGAGTTTAACCTAAACTGAGCTCTGGCCTAGTCCAGGAACCCCAGACCCCATACTTCAGAGGTTGAGTTTAGGTCCTTGACTGGCACCAAATTATATCCATCCCAATCCTCAGCTCCCAAACAAGCTCCCTCTATGTCGGGCACCATCGCTGTTCCCAGTCAGGCCATGGAGCCCAGCACACTGTATTTATGGTGGGTGGAGGGGTCCAGGCCCGAGCAGGGCCCCTGGGGGAGGGCCTGGAGGCAGCTGTCAGCATTTAGCCCAGAGCTCACACTGCCGAGCCCTTACTGAGCATGTGGCTGCCCTGGCCGCGCTCCAGGTGGTGAGCTGCGGGCTTTGCTGAGCTGAGTAGTCAGCAGTGTCCATCCAACACATCCCGGCCCGGTGAGGGGTCAGTGGGGACACCAGGGGAGCTCCAGCTCAGTGCTCGGAACCCCAAGGGGCGTTGGGGGTAGTAGATGGGTCAGCCAGCCCAGGAGATCAGCATGTGGCAGCCACCTTGCTGACCTTTATTGACCCCACAGGGCCACCTTAGAGACAAGTACACACAAGGGAATCCATCCAGATCTACCTCTGTAGCCGCCTCTCCAGCCAGCTGTTTGGCCACTTGGCTGGAACAGTGGGGCCAGGGAGGTGTTCCAAGGTCATCTCCTCCATTCCCCTGCCTCCAAGTAGGAAAGCCCCAAGGAAGGAAATGCCACATCCTTTCTTGCATGCCACTTGCAGTGACTCACTCCTAGTACCTGGAAAGATCTGGGTGTCTGGTCTCTGTCTTACCTGCTGTGGGCTGAGTGCCTCTCTGGTGTAGCTCTCGCTGTGTGGAGAGTGGGAGGCCCACTGCCTTTCTTCTAAGTGACCTTGGCCACCCAGTGCCCTCTGGGGCCCTTGGAGCACCTAACAGTGGAGAAGGGAGAGGGAAAGGAGGAGACTAGAAAAGAGGAGAAAAGGAAAATCCAAAATGTTTTTAAAAGTATGTTGTTACACATTTGTAAAGAATTTAATGGCGTACAAATCACTTTCACTTACCTCTTCTCCCCTTGTCCCTTTGAGGGTAGGGAAGATTGTTTAACTTCTAGGCCTCAGTTTTCTCATCTGTAAAATGGTAACAGTGATGATACCCTCCTCCCAGCGTTGCTGTGAAGATTCAGGGAGATCATACTCATTAAGGGCCAGCCAACTGCCTGGCACATAATCCACAGCCTTTTGCCCTGTGAGGTGGGGCAGGCAGGTGTGCCAAACCCTGGTGAGCAGATAGAGAAAGTAAGGCTTGGTGATTTCAAAGAATGGTCAACGTCGGGGACAAGAACTTAGGTCACCTGAGTCAGAAATCCAGGGCTCTGACCTCTGTACCCCCACTCTGGGCATCCTCACGGGAGGAGGAAAGAAAGGACAGTTGAGCAGCCCACCTGCCTGGGTTACCCAACAAAGGACTCGGGCAGCTCTCTCTTCAGGGGGAGTGGGTCTGTGCCACTGCCCGCCCCGTCCCCGAGGTCCCTCTGAGAGGGACCAGAACACCCTTGCAGCCTGGCTTTCCGGAGTGTCCTCCGACACAGTGGAAAGAGGGCGGTTGGCCTTTGGGATCTGCAGCCCCATCCACTCTTCAGCTCCCTGGATGGTTTAGTGTCCACACACTCTCCGAAACCCTTCTCAAGACCTGCTCCAGGGTGGGGCAGGCATTGTGAGACGTGGAAACGCCAGGAACCATGGAGGACACAGACCTGGCCTTGAATCCCAACCCTGCCGCTTCCGGCTCCTCTGCAGAGGCCCCTTGGAGCCTTCCTTCCCAGGGATGTCCATGGCTAAAGAACCAGGGGTTGCCCCTCCCAGGGATGTGGGCACAGAGACGCTAGGGGAAGGGGGAAAGCCCAGGGCTGGGCTCAGCCACTAGCTGGGTGAGAAGAGCTGGGGGCAGTGGAACTTCCCGTGTCCCTGGATTCACTGCTCCTTTACCTGGGGATTCCCTAATTGGCGGCTTGAGGCTGCGGCCTGCCTCTGCCAAGGATCCCAAAAGGAACCAACTCCTCCTCCGCTGCCCCACCCATGGGGTTGGGGGGAGATGACAGGGGCCATGCGTCCCCTGGGGACCTAACCTGTCACATCCTGCACAAGGCAAGTCCCTGCAGGACATGTCTCCCTGACTGGGCCGCCCTGCACCCCTCCCTCCATGCCCTAGGGCTGGCAGAGGGGCCTCCGATCCACTGGGAAAGGTATTTCAGCTCAGGGGAACAAACGTAGTGAGTACCTGCTGTGTGCTGGGCACATCTTAGGGCCTGGAAGTGAGAAGAAGAGGAGAGAAGAGTCTGTGCTCTCAGTGTAGTGGGAGTGGTAGGTAGCCCGGTCAGGGCACCTGTCCTGCCAGAAGGGGATAAGACAGTGCTGTGCCTTGGGCCTCCCTGGCTATGACTGCACAAGCCTGGGCATTTCGGGGGGGTGGGGCTGGGAAAAAAATGATGTTACTGCTTTTCCCTGTACCTTTTACCTATAGCTAGATTCTCGGAGCCTCCTGTGGAGGTCAAACCCAGGACAGGGGACAGAAAGCGGTTCTACTTTGAGAATCCTGCATGTTCCAGCTGGAAGGAGCCATCTCTTAGAATCCTCTCTCTCTTTGATGGTTGAGGAAACTGACACTCCAGAGAGGGCAAGTGACTTGCTGGGGGTCACACAGCGAGTTCAGTGCAGAGCTAGGAAGAGAAGCCTGCCTCCTAACTCCCTGCCTGGGGTTCTCTCCACCCTGCTGGCCACTTAGCTGTACCTACACACATACCCACGAAGGATGGCCGCTCAGTGCTCTCTGGGCCTCTGTGTATGCCATCTGGACAGGTGTGCTGCAGAATGTGATGTGTATGTGACGGGGCCAAAGTCCAGGGCCTCCTGCCCACGGTGTTGAATCCTCCCCATGACTGCAGGCTGCCTTCCTGGCCAGGCCCACCTCACAGACTGTCTCAGAAGAGACAGAGCAAGAGTTGGGAATGGCTTAGCTGCTGCCTTCCTGGATGGGGAGACCCCACCAGAGCAAACACAGTGAGTGCCTGCTGTGTGCTGGGCATGCTGCTAGGGTTCTCCCAACTGGTGCCACTAGAGTCTAATCTTCCTGTACTTGAGAGAGCGCATCCCAAAAGATAGGCAGCCTTATGAGCACTTGCTGTATGCCGGACGCTGTTCTAAGGATTAACTCGTTAGTCCCCATGACAACCTTAAGAGGTAGGCACTGTTGCTGCTTTCATGTCAGAGAAAAGAAAACAGAACAGGGAGGCAAGTCACTTGTCCAAAGACACCATGCTAGTAGGTGGCAGAGCCAGAATTTGAACCCGGCAGTCTCCACTCTGGAGCCACGCCGCCATATTGTAGGTGGGGCCTTGGGTGCATGCCCTCCCTGGGGTGGGGGCGAGGCCAGCAGGCTAACGGCCGAATCCCACAGGTGCCCGTGTCAGTGGCCATGATGTCGCCGCAGATGCTTACCCCACAACAGATGCAGCAGATCCTGTCGCCCCCACAGCTGCAGGCCTTGCTCCAGCAGCAGCAAGCACTCATGCTCCAGCAGGTGAGTCTGGCCCTGGGGCAGCTGGGAAGGGTGGTGGTGGTGGTAGGCACTGGCCTCCCAGCTCCCAGCCTACTTAGTTCCTCCAGGGCAGCTGGGCGAGGTCAGAGGTCAGGCCTCTCCCGCAGCAGCCCCCTCACACTCCCCGGAGGCCCCACCTCTATCTCCAGAACCCCAGGAAAGGGCAAAGTACTACAACACCCTGGCTCCTGGCATCTCAACCTAATCAGGGGACCTACCAAGAGGGCTGGGAAGTGTAGAGTGTAACTCCCCTCTCCCTTCTCCACTCCTTCCTGGTGCAGACCGTTCAGGCATCCTCTCAGAGCACACATCTCCCTGTGGGGCCCTCCGTCCCACTGCCCAGTAAGACTCCCCACTGCTGCATCCAAGAGCACAGTCACCACAGGGCTGGGGTTGCTTGGGGGTGAGCAGTCCGCTGCCAGAGGTAACCTACTCCCACTCCTATCCCTGCCTCCTGCCACCACCACCCCCAGCTGCAGGAATATTACAAGAAGCAGCAAGAGCAGCTCCATTTGCAGCTCCTCACCCAACAGCAGGCTGGGAAGCAGCAACCCAAAGAGGTAAGGGGCTCGTGCAGGGCCCCGTCCCATCACCTGGTCAGAGCCGGGGTGTCCCAAGGTGGTCGGAGAGAATGGCCTTGTGGGAGTAGTGGCAAAGTCAAGAAAAGGCTGAGGGAGGGGAACAGGGAGCATGGAGGAGGTGGCGGTGGGGGCTCACATTTCTCCATCTCCTCTCATCCCCCTTCAGACCTTCTCTCCTTGCCTTGTGTTGTTGGGTTAATGAGAGCCAGAAGATGGAGCCCTGTGTTGTCTCTGTGCACGTGCCTGTAGACATGTATATGAATGTTGGATGGTCCCCGCTCATAACCAGCTGCCTCGCTCTCATGCGCTCTTCCTACCTGCTTGTCTCTTAGTGACCCAGCTCCTCAGTCCTCCACTCTGGTCCTGAGAACCTTTTAGTTGCTCAGCAAACCACTTGCTCTGCCCCCCAGCTGCCCCAACTTCTGTCCCTGACAATCATCAGCCCTGCCCTATCCAGAGAACTCTCCAGCCTACACCACCTGCCCCATCTGGGCCACAGTGTCTCCTGAGCTTCCATACCAGGCCCTGCTACCCTGTCCCTCTTGTCCCAGACACGTGCCTCCCGAGTCCTGCTTGCCAAACCACAACCAAGCTCTGAGTTGCCTCTTCCCAGTCATTCCCCAGCTCCTCAGCCTCCCCCACAAGGGTCTGGTAATTGCTGCATTCTCTGCATTATCTCTAGGCTGGGTTTATTGACTAGTTAGCCCCTACCCACCCCACCCCCAGGGCAAGCAGGCAGGCAGGCAGAGACGTCCCTGACTCCCGAGCACCCAGGACAGGCTTGGATCCTGGGGCTCAGAAGAGACTTGCTGACAGGCTGACTTGTCAGTGCCTGTGTAAAGAACTGACTCCTGGAGTGGGTGGGGGCGCGCGGGGTGGTGGTGGTGGTGGACCAAGAGAGTAAGAGAACGCTTGCATGTGTGCGACCTAGAGCTAGTGACTGAACAGTGTGAGTGCCCCCCAGCAGTATGGATGTGACTGTCCCTGAGCCAGGGATGACCCGCTGATGCTGATCTTTTAAAGTCCCGTCAGACTCCTTGATTCTCTGTATCTAAGAAGCAAGAGAGGAGAGGAGCTGGAGGGGAGAAGGCCCCCTCCTCAGAGCAGAAGGGGGGCACCCCGGGCATGTGGGAAGGGTGCCTGCCAGGCGGGAGTGGCCCCCGGAGTCTGACAGGCTCATCGATCATTGTGATGAGAGCTCCCCCCCTCCCAGGCCTGCACAGCTGCGGTGCGGGGAGCTAGAGCAGGCGCTAAGCAGCAGCAGGAGGGAGGCGGGAGCAGGGAGGCGGGAGGCGTCGTGCTGCGTGTCTGGGTCTGGCTGTGTGTTGCGCGCGTGCGTGCGTGCATGCGTGTGTTTACTGCGAGGAGGCATGCAGCCCTATGGAAGCTGGGCCGGGAGCAGAGAAGCTGCAGCTTCGGACACTGCACCGACAGCTCCGGGGGCTGAGAGGCCCTGGGAAGGGGTGACTGCAGGGTGGGGGCCAGATGGCACACCTGAGGCTGATGGCACATCTCTCTGCCCACCCCCTCGGGGCCCCCACCAGGCACTGGGGAATAAGCAGCTGGCCTTCCAGCAGCAGCTTCTACAAATGCAACAGCTACAGCAGCAACACCTGCTCAACCTGCAGAGACAGGGGCTGGTCAGCCTGCAGCCCAGCCAAGCCTCCGGGCCCCTCCAGACCCTCCCACAAGGTGAGTAGCTACCCCCGCCCCCCAGCCCAGCCCCACAGCCCTCACTGTGCCCAAGGGCTGGCACACTCCTGCCCCAGGGGTGAGTTGGGGAGGCCCCCTACGTTCCTGAGACTCTGCCAGCCTCTTGCCTCTTTCCGCCACAGCAGCCGTGTGTCCCACGGACCTGCCTCAGCTGTGGAAGGGTGAGGGTGCTCCCGGGCAGCCTGCCGAGGACAGCGTCAAGCAGGAGGGGCTGGACCTCACTGGCACGGCCACCACCGCTACCTCGTTTGCCGCCCCCCCCAAAGTCTCACCCCCGCTCTCCCACCACACCTTGCCCAATGGACAGCCCACTGTGCTCACACCTCGGAGAGACAGGTACGGGGCCCAGGCTGGGGTGGGGGTGGGGGCACTGCAGACCTGCCCAGGGGCACACCTGGGCCCCTAGGGATGACACACATGGTGGGGGCTGGGAGGGTGGGGTGAAGCTTACCTCTCCCAGGGCACACCAAATGGTGCTAGGCCTCTGGGAAACCTGTGTTAGGGACAGAAACGGCATCTGCAGGAACCTGGGCTGGGCTGGACCCAGGGCTGCTGGGGTCTTCAGCTTCCCTGACTACCACTGCCCTCTCCTAGCTCCTCCCACGAGGAGACACCCGGCTCCCACCCCCTCTATGGACACGGAGAGTGCAAGTGGCCTGGCTGTGAGACCCTGTGTGAAGACCTGGGCCAGTTTATCAAGTAGGTGTCACCCCCGTTGTCCTTTGCCCTCAGCCTTCCCTACCAGCAGCAGC
Organism: Rhinolophus sinicus; assembly: GCF_036562045.2. Taxonomy (NCBI): domain Eukaryota; kingdom Metazoa; phylum Chordata; class Mammalia; order Chiroptera; family Rhinolophidae; genus Rhinolophus; species Rhinolophus sinicus. The sequence continues at coordinate 88,998,915 of NC_133755.1, forward strand.
CTTTCTACAGGGCCCCTCACCCCCAGCCTGCCACCTAGCTTGCCCCTTCTTGGGCCTTCAGCCACCAGCTGTCCTGCTGTCTCCCGCCCCCCAGGTACCTAGTTCCTTCTCTGCCCTAATCAACTCCCCATCACTCCTACCCACCTGCCCAGCATATATTCCCCAGACCAGGAGCCTCCCCACCCCATTCCCAGAATGCACAGCCCAGCGGGGTGGGGGTGTGAGGGAAGGGAGAGGACTCCCCCCATTCTCCTCCTTCCAGACTCAGCCCCCAAGAGTGATGGCCTAGTGACAGGCCTGGCTGGTGGACAGGCAGGGCGGGAGGCAGACAGGCGGCTGGCAGCAGGCGGCCAGCTGCCACAGCCGTGCCAGGCTCTGTCACTGACTGATTAACTCTGCTGTCTCTCAGACCCTTGCAGCATCAGGGTCAAACAAATTGTTTTCACGCTTCGTCAGAGGTTTACTTAATTAGTTCATTTGCAATTAGATCTCTCTGTAGCTGGGATTTTTAGCAAAGACATCAAAGGAGGGTGACGAGAACGCAGCTTCCTCCTTGGCCCCGGTTTTTTTTTTTTTCTTCTTTTTACCCCCCCCTTTCCCTTTGTATTTCTTGGTCTGTCTGCTTTCGAGGCCTTTGGGTGGGCTTCGAGGATGGGGTGGGAGGGTGGTAACAGCAGGAAAGCTGGGCCCAACTGTCTCTTCTCCGCCCCCTCCTCCCCCTAAAGACACCTCAACACAGAGCACGCCCTGGATGACCGGAGCACCGCGCAGTGCCGCGTCCAGATGCAGGTGGTGCAGCAGCTGGAGATCCAGGTGCGGCCTGAGGCTGCAGAGGGGGAGGTGCCCCAGGGCTGCATCCCCTGCCCCTGCCCCAGGGGTGTGGGGAGTCTGAGACCAGCTGGGTGGGTGGGGGTCCAGAGGGTCCAAAATCAGCATCTTGTATTTTCTAGGGCCTAGTTACCATGCTTTTGAGGTGAGGGCAGCTGGACTTTGAAGGGTGTAAACCAGGGTCAGGGTCGTGTCTGCTGAGAGGGCCAGAGAAGAGACTCATGCTAATACAAACAACAAAAATAATATTCATAGCTAATGCCCTGAGCACTTACTTGTGCTGTCCTAAATACTTCACCTATATGTAACTCAAGTAGCCCTCTGAACAACCTTGTGTGGTGGGTACTATTACTATCCCCCATCTTACAGAGAACAGGCACAGAGAGGTGAAGTAACTTGGTTCTGGTCACTCAGCTAGCAGGTGGCAGAGCTGGAGGGAGAACCTAGGCAGTCTGGCTCCTGAGTCTAAGCTCTGTAACAGAGTACTCAGGAGGCTCCTCAGGAGAGGCGGCCAGGCAGCTGGTCGATATTTCCCCACCGCCCTCTGGCACCTAGCAGAGCGCCCTGCTTTGAGGCAGTGGTTGTGAAAGATCTCTTGAATTGATGAATGTGGGTGACTGAATCATTCATCTATTCCTGTGTCTCCATTGAGTGCCTGAGGACCTTCTTACACGCAAGTGCCACTGGACTTGGGTGTTGTTCAACCACAGCCTCTGCCCTTGATGGGGAGAAAAGGTTGTGCTGTTAGAAAGAGGGCCCCTGACCATGACGAAGCTGAGCCTGGGACACACAGCCTGAAGGAGAAGTGGGGAGGGCTTCACGGAGCAGGCAGTCCCTGCCCTGACCTTGACGTGAGGGGCCAGAGGGCAGGAGACAGAGGGAACTGGGATGCCAAGGCTGGAGGGCATGTGGTGGTGGGAATAGGGCCTTTCTGGGGTGTCTGCTGGGATATGGAAGAGGAAGAAGACCTGGCTGCCTCCGGGCACAGCCCCTGCTCACGTCCAGCCTCTCCACCCTCTCTGCAGCTCGCCAAGGAGAGCGAGCGGCTGCAGGCCATGATGGCCCACCTGCACATGCGGCCCTCCGAGCCCAAGCCCTTCAGCCAGCCAGTGAGTGCCTCTCCCCTCCTTGTGGCCCTCCCACCACCCCTCCACAACTCCCTGGACCCTCCGGACCCCCACCCACCCAGCTGGTCTCAGTGCCCTCCCCATTGCTCACAGCTGAACCCGGTCCCCGGCTCCTCCTCATTCTCCAAGGTGACCATCTCCGCAGCAGACTCGTTCCCAGATGGCCTGGTGCACCCGCCCACCTCGGCTGCAGCCCCTGTCACCCCTCTAAGGCCTCCAGGCCTGGGCTCTGCCTCCCTGCACAGCGGGGGCCCCGCCCGCCGGAGGAGCAGTGACAAGTTCTGCTCCCCCATCTCCTCAGGTAAGGGCCATGGGAGGGGCATTATTTTTTCCCAAGCTGGGCCATCCAAATGGATACCTCATCTGCCTGTCTCCCCCAGAGCTGGCCCAGAATCATGAGTTTTACAAGAATGCGGACGTCAGGCCCCCCTTCACCTACGCCTCCCTCATCCGCCAGGTGAGCATGGAAGGTAGCCAGAGGTGGGTGGGAAATGGCACACAGGCTGCAGCCCTGCCTCAGGGTCCCAGCCTGCAGGAGGATCCTGGAACAGGGAACATAACTTCCCCTCTCACGGTTGTCCCCTCCTGCTCGCTGAAGTGCCCCTGCTCAGCTGTAGGTCTCATACAGGCTTCATCTGGTCACGCAGACATTTCTCTGGGAGCACACACACTTCTTTTTGCTATTCATACCCACTGTGTCGTCATTCTCTCATTTCCATGTGCACACACACCCATGAGACTATTTTCTAATAGACTTATGGTCACTGTTAGTTGGCCTCCTTCTGTCTCCCACACACCCAAACACCATCTCATAAGTGGGGACCGGGACTTTGCCAAAATCTGGATAAATTCCTAACAGCCCCCACGTCCTAGACATAGCTCTCTCCCAAGAATACTGCTTTCATTCCTACTCTAGGGTACGGGTCCTTGGAGCTGTTTTTCCTCCAGAAAAATTCGTGTGCTCTTTGCACAAGCACATAGCCCTTGAGGTTTGTGTTCCCCTTGGTCTCTGACTGGGCTGTGACCAGCCTGCCCTTCTCGGGACCAGCAAGCACCACGGGTCCTTATCCACATGCTTATGTGCAGGGGTCTCCTCTGCTCACGGGGTGAGCTGGGGGCCAGGCAGAAGAGAGAGATCCTGGGGGAGAGAACACAGGCCTGGGACCCTGTGAGGTCCAAGCTGAGGGTCCCTTTGCTGCTTCCTTGCCCACAGGCCATTCTGGAAACTCCTGACAGGCAGCTGACCCTGAACGAGATCTACAACTGGTTCACCAGGATGTTCGCCTATTTCCGGAGAAACACTGCCACCTGGAAGGTGAGGCATGCCTCCCACCAGCCCCGGGCCCCAGTCACACTTGGACGTCACATCCCTTTGAGACTAAGGATGCCTAACAATTATCCCTCTCGGAGAGGTGGTCCTGCAGACATGGCCCCACCTGCCCACCGGAGCTCAGGCTGGGCCATGTGCCCCTCCACCCCCACCTCTGCAGGGGCCATGGGATGTTCATTAAGTGCCTCTTAAAGACCCCTGCCTTCTAGCCTCATGCTGCCTTCTTTTCTGGGAAGACACCCTCTCGAATGCTTCTTCATGGGCGCCCAAAGACTCCAGCCCTGTGAAGTAGGGCCCCCAAGAGCTGGAATGCCTGAGCCTGGTAGGGAGGCTTGGGTTACGTTCACCAGAGACCCTAAGGGTCTGGATACCTTGACTAAAGGCACACATTGTGAAACCCAGGGTTGGGGTGGGGGGTGCAGGCCCAGACATGTGGATGGACTGAGGCACTGGGGCCCAAACAAGGGAGTCACACACTCTCCCCAACTCTGCCATCGGCGGCAGGAAGATAATTGTCTCCATCCAATTAGTCATTTCAACGCCTTCATCCCATAAGAGTTTTCCTGGGGGACCAGAGGCAGGCAAGGGAGGGACTCTAGAAAAATGGGACACAGATATGTGGGCTGAGTTGCTAAACCATTTGTTTCTCTATAGCCAAGATGGTCTGTATGTCACCTGTGTGTATCTGTCTGTCTGATGGGTGAAACTATTAGGGTCTTTGCAGCGGAGTGGGAAAGTGGTTATCAAAATTGGGAGGTGGGGGTAGGAGAAGGGAGTGTTGGGCCCAGTGGGGAACGTTAGACACCTGAGGAGTCCCTGTCTCAGAACCTTACTTGGAAGCCTGGCTCTTGAGTCCCCCTGCTGGCCAGTGCAGAAACTGCAGTTAAACAGGCTAACTTCCCCCACATCCCACCAGGTTTCAACAAGTGTCACTGAAGCCCCCTCCCCGCAAGAGTCCAGGACCCAGTGAGGTGTGCACGGGGCCCTGCCCTCTCTGCTCTGGGAGTGTGCTCAGTGCAGTAGTAGAGACTGTTCCGTGATCTTCTATATCTCCATGCCCAATTCCTAAAGCTTGGGGGAGAGGCTATGAGGCTGGGACAGCTGCTCTGATTGGCTGTGAGTGATGTCATTTCCTGCCAACCACAGTCCTGCCCTCTCTCTGAGCCAGCAGGGCCTTCCTGGGGCCACCTGGTCCCGTCTCCAACCTCCAGGCCAGTTTAGATAGCAGGTTTTGTAAACAATAGAGTCCTGTAAACAATGGAGTCCTATATAGATCATTACGATTGTTATCTTATGTTTACTTTAATATTGCATATTAATCCTCTGCTTTTAGGGGTGACGTTGTAGTGCCTCAGGTCCATAAGACAGTCTCCTGGGGGGCAGAGTGCCATTCACCACCCACCCTCCTTTCCTGTTCTCACTTAACTATACCACCTCACTGCAATTTTTACTCTTCTTTCTTGAGATCAGGAGGAGCTGGTTTAAGTGACTTAACCCCTTAAACCCCTTGATGATTGTCATGAAGCCACCCCCAGCCCCACTCCCTTGGCCTTCCATGCCTCCTTCGACTGGTTGCCCACCCTTGGTCGTCTCGGTGGCGTGTCTCTGGCTCTGGGGTCTTCACCTTCATCTCCCCTCACGTAGCCTAAGTCCCACTGGGAAGCCGGCTGGATGACTGAGTGGGTGGCCTTTCCAGTTAGCAGTGCTTTGCTGCCGCTTCCATCACTTGGGTTCACTGCCTGTGCCCTCGCTGTGCCATAGCAGACTGCATCCCAGCTAGAGGTCCCCTTTGACCTTCAGGAGTTTTGCAGCTTCTTTCATGTTACTTGGGAAATGCACCTTGTCTACACCGAACTGTTTCCCTCCGATCTCCGCTTTTCACTCATTTATCTTCCATTGAAGTCCCTCCTCTGCTCAACTATTTCCTCTCTCCTCTTTCACCCCTCTGGCCCCCACCCTGAGATGCTGTCCACTCCAGACGAGGGCAGAAGGGTCTGGAGCCAGTGTGGGCCAGGCCAGCTGCTGTTCATCCAGGGGACAGAACCGCCATCTGCCGAGCCGATGGTCCTCACTAGCCCTCCCCCTGTCCATCCCCTTCCAGGGCCTGTGTTGTGGGCCCTTCCTTTTGTTTACGAAGCCCCCGCCAGACCCCTTAAATTGCCGTTAATGTTTCAGCGTAACGAATTAGTCTCTCATCACGAATCAGGCTTCGAAATGAGGGAAAAAAGCCCCGGTGAGGCCATCCTCGGAAATTGGGGTCATTCTCATTTGCAAAGCGGAGGATCGGAGCCCCGTAATGCGGGCAAATTTATTCCGAGGCAGGAGCCCCGGCGTGATTAGGCCCTTTGTAATTATCGCTCCAAGAGATTCCACTCCAGCCGCCCGCCTCCCTCGTGGATTAGCAAGCGAGTCGGAAAAATACACAGGATTTAATTAGAGGCAAATTAAAATTGGTAATGAAATCGGGCCAGTTGCAAGTGGCAAGAGTTGGAAGGGAGAGAGGGAGAGGGGATCTCTAGGGGCACGGGCTGCCCGCCCTGCCTGCTTTCTTCCCCATTTAGAAATGTAAAGAGGAGACAAGATGGGGACAAGAAGGGGGAGGCAGAGGGAGGACAGGTAACAGGGACAGGGACAGCTGGGTGGGTGAAGCTTAGAGAGACGAGTGCAGGGACAGGACTGAGGGACATGGTGGGGGGAGGGAGGGGATTGGGGCCCTAGCTCAGGCTCCTTGGGGGCATGAATTGGGCCACGCACCCCACCCTCACCCAAATGTCCTACAAACCAGATGGCCTCAATTCCTGCAGTTATCCTGCCAGGAGGAGGTGGGAGCGACAAGGTGACTTTTCCTCTTTTTTCTCTTCCTGCCTTACTGCTACTAAGCCCACGCTCTCCTTTCTCCCACTTTATTTCAATAAGTATGTATTAGGCCTCTACTGTATACCTCATGCTCTCAGCTGCCTGTTCTGAGGCACAGCTCAAAGCCATGGCTTCCACACTCCTAGACATGGAGGGCGGTTGCAGTGAGTTCCGGCATTATCCCCAAAACTTTTCAAAGCTTGATGGGAATTCTATGAGCACCTAAGATAAAGTGTCCCAGGCTCACTGAAGTCCCAAGGCCTGAGTGTGACTTCAGGCCAATCAGAAGCCCTGAATACCAGCTGCACATCTGATTAATGATGATAGAAAAACAAAGTATTACTAACTACATATCATGTAGTTGGTACACAGAGTTCTCCAGAATGTGGCAGGAAGAGGGGAAGGAGGGCAGATAATAAAATGGGCTGTCAGTGATGAAGGTGCTGGGAGCCCCTGACTCCAAGGGCTGGAGAAGGGCCTTCCATTCCCCGTGGCAGGGTCTCCTCAGGGCCGGCCCCTCCTCTGCTGGTTCCTGGGTGGGGGAAAGTGGGACAAGGTGGGACTTTCCTGTGTGTGCTCACCTGAGCAGAGGAGGGGCCGAGCAGGCTGCCTCTGAGCGTCTGCCGCTTGTCACTGCACCTCCAGAATGCCGTGCGGCACAACCTCAGCCTGCACAAGTGCTTCGTGCGTGTGGAGAACGTCAAAGGTGCCGTGTGGACTGTGGACGAGCGGGAGTATCAGAAGCGGAGACCGCCAAAGATGACGGGGTAGGTGTGGGGCCAGACCTGGGTGGGGTGCACCCACCGGGATGTGGGCCGGGTCACCCCCTTGCCTCTCCAGGGCACTCCTGTGCACCAAATCCTTCCCACTTTGGGGGTGAGGCAGGGAGAAAAGGAGTGGAGGGACACAAGGCAGACTGGAACCTGGAAGTGACAGATTGGAAAAAGGACGTTTATGTCTTGTTCTGTCCTGACAGAGGGAAACAGCTGAAGGGGACCTGGCACTAGAAGGAGACAGAGGCCCAAAGTAGCCATGGCCAGAGCTGGGACCTGGGCAAATGCCAGCCATTGTGGTTATTGGTGAAGGAGCTGCCTTCCCTAGGGCCGCTCTCCCCCATTTTATCACGGGATGAACCAACCTCTGAGATCCCCAGGTGCCACCTCTTCATTTTACAGGGAGAGGAGGCCCGGAGGGCCAGGGGCTGCAGGGAGGGCAGAGCAGATTTGTGGCAGAGCTGGTTCTCTGACTTGCCAATTTTTGTGTTCTGCTTAACCACGCAGCATTTTCAGGGGAAACTGAGGAACCTGCAGGAGGGTCAAAACCTCCTCTTTGGGCTTCCCTCCCAGCACCAGTGCCCTTCGCCCCAAACACCTCACACACAGACCACCCTTTGCCTGTGCCTCTTGGCCCTGAGGCCTCAGGGAAGGGAGCACGAAGTCTGAGGCAAGTTAGATGGATAGCTCTGTGGTTACCAGTTCCTGTCAAAGATTCCTTCTCCCCAGACAAGAGCCTCTCCATCCTCAGGCATTTGTGGGCACTGGGGCAGGGTCTGGACCTGGAAAAGGGACAGAAAACCATCCCCTTCTAAGTGTTCCCACATGCCAGTTACGTTTGGTATCATGTCTCATTACCAACTTGGAATCAGAAGACCTGGGTTCAAATTCCTTCTCACCAGCTCTGTGACCTTGTATCAGTTTCTTAACCTCTCTGAGACGCTCTATAAGCTGGGCGTAATCCCTGTGGAAGAGGAACAGCCTTGAACCATTGCTTTTCCTGACCCAACTCCAGAACACCTTCCTATGCAGAAAAGCCTTAGGTATGAAACGTGGTGACTGGCTGAGCACATGGCATATTAGATGTCCCAAAATTGGGATGGCAAGAAAGTGTGGATTTTGCAAATACGCGACTGTCAAGGCTGTAGCTCGGATCTTGCTGAATATTGGGAAATCTGGACTGGAGAGAAAGTGCTGGAGCAGCACAATGTGAAGACACGTTGGGAGGGGCTGCTATTCCCAGTTAACCAGCTCTGAGATGTTGGACGCGAACCAGAGCCCCAGCACCTCACCTGGGAAGGGGGCTGCTGGTACCTGACGTGCCAGGTCAGCGTGAGGATTGAATAAGATGAGGCACACACAAGGCTCAGCAGATGATGACCAGCCCTGCCCTGGCTCCTCAGGAGAATGTGCCAGGACAACCCTTGGCACAAAGCCGCCCCTTTGTCAGGGTCCAGGCATGAGTGAGGAGTAAGTCAATGAATGAACCGAACAAACTGCCTTCTCTCTCTTCCAGGAGCCCCACCCTTGTGAAGAACATGATCTCCGGCCTCAGCTACGGAGCACTTAACGCCAGCTACCAGGTGACCCGGCCTTGCTCAGAGCCCGCCAGCCAGTCCCCTTCCCTTCCGCTTTATTTCCCTTCCACACACAACTGGCACGTACAAGAGACCTTCCCCCACCCGCCCTGCAGAGGGCCCATCTTTAGGAGGAGGGGGAGGGGGAAGGACTATTCTGGGAGGCCCAAACCCCAACCCTCAGCCTGACCCCAGCTGGGGAGGGCGACTGTGCTTTCAGTACTAGGCTTGGGCATGACAGGGCAGAGAGGAGAGAGGTTGGCGTAACCAACAGGTCCCCTTCCCTGGCTTGTCAATCTGGGAGTCCTCTGTCCCCTAGGAAGGGATAAATCAGGGCCCGATTCCCAGGAAAGCTGGGAGGGAGGAGGTCTGGGTCAGAACCCTGGCCTTGGGAGGGGCTGTGGTTTTCCAGAAGGCTGAGTCTGGGCTGGGGGGTGGCAGCGGGGGCGGGGGGGGGCAAGAAAAATGGGCCCCTGGGGCCAGCACCTACACAGGACGCACAGGAGGCTCTGTAGGGGTGGGGAAGGGACAGCACCTGACTGGGTGCAGCCCCCCTGACAGGACTGCCTCTGTGTCCTCCAGGCCGCCCTGGCCGAGAGCAGCTTCCCCCTCCTCAACAGCCCTGGCATGCTGAACCCTGGCTCTGCCAGCAGCCTCCTGCCCCTCAGCCATGATGACGTGGGCGCCCCCGGGGAGCCTCTCCCCAGCAACGGCAGTAGCAGCCCACCTCGCCTCTCCCCACCCCAGTACAGGTGAGCAGCACACAGCATGGACCCCCGTGGTGCCCATAGACCAGGGAGGGAGATCGCACTGCAGGGGGACCCCATCTGGTCACCCCCAACACCTCTTCTTTCTCATTGGTCCTCCCCTCCTGCCTTTACCTCCCCACTTCTCCCTACATCTTCTCTTCCTGTCTCTCTTCTCACTCCTGTCTGCCTTTTTCTCTTCTCTCCCCCTTCTTTTTGTTTCCCTCCTCCTCTCTTTTTCCTCCTCTTTCCTCCATTCTCTCTCATCTCCCCTCCTCTCTGTCTTCTCTCTTCCCAACCAAAGACAATCTCTGTCCATCCCAACACACCCTTTCCTTTGAAGAGATCCCTGGGGGAGATCAATCTCCCTAAGACATAGGCCCCAGTGGCTTAGGGATGATGGGATCCTGGGGAAGCAAGCAGTGGACACCCCGCTGTGCCCCAGAATTCTGAATGAGTGTTCAAAGGGAACAGGGAAAAGCCGCCAGGGTGCCCATGTGTTCCCTTCTGTCACAGCCACCAGGTGCAGGTGAAAGAGGAGCCAGCCGAGGCAGAGGAAGACAGGCGGCCCGGCCCCGCCCTGGGGCCCCCCAACCCCAGCACCACAGGGCCTGCGGAAGACCGGGACCTGGAGGAGGAGCTGCCAGGAGAGGAACTCTCCTAAGGGCCTCTAGGGGCAGGCAGGGCAGGGGTGAGACCCCTCCTGGAACCCAGGCCCCATACACCCCCCACTCCACAGCCCCGCCCAAACCTCAAGGCACTTCCAGGACTCAGATGGGGGGGCTGGGCCATCAACTCCCAATGTGACCAGACTGACAGACGCTTGGGGCAGGGATGGTTCCGCCCCCAAGGGGACACAACCCCTGGTCTGGGACCAGCAGAGGACACCGAGGGCCCAGGCCCCTCCTCAGACCCTCCCTACATCTGAACCCCGCTCTCCTCCGAGGCCACCAGCAGCAGCAGGGCCCTCCTCCCCCACCAGCTCTCCCCTACAGGGCCCCTCAGCGCCATGGAGACCCGCAGGCGGGGCTAAGCCACCCCTCTCAAACCCAGGGCCCCTCGCACCTGGCTCTGGCAGTGTTTTTCTGGCCAGAGGCCCCACTTCCCTAATTTGTGCTCCTTCCACCTTCTTTTCCATACTGTGAAGAAATAATTCTCCACCCTTGACTCCTACCCCTGCCCTGGCCTGGGTGGAGGAACTGAAGTTTCCAACCATCCCCAGAAGAAAGGATTCCCCGCCGCTGTGCCCACCCGAAATCCACAGCTGGGGTGGCACAAGCTGTGTGCCCTGTGGTGTCCATGGGAGCCGGGCCACCCGGCTCCAGCCCTGCTCCCGACCTAAGATGGGACCCAGGCTGAACTGGGCCTCCACCCCATTTGCTGGATGCCCCTCTGGCTGCCCTGAACTCCAGGGAGCACAGGAAGAGGCCCAGTGCCCGCCCCCTCCACAGAGGTCTGTGCCAGGCGGACTAATGGAGCTGGAGCCACTGAAGGGAGCCCAGCTACCCTGGAGGCTAGAGGTGGGGCAGAGGTGGTGCCAGGGCTGCCCGAAGCAGCCTGCCTCAGTCACAGAAGGATAAAGGCCAGGCTGAAAGCAGGTTTGAGGGGCGGGTGAGGGATTCATTTGGCGGCTGATGTGACCCAACAGGTGACCCCCGCCCCCAGCCTATAGGTCCCCTATTGCAGTCCTCCTCACCCTCCCTTCCCTGTCCCCCCAGTTAAACGGATGACCAAAGACCTTTCTTATGCCGGAAGCAAAAACCAAAACTTTTTGTTGGCTTTTTCCTTTATTGCCTCCTACACCCGCTGCTCCTGCTCCCTACCCTCGCCCCAGGCTGGAAGCCCTCCCTCCACTTAAGTTATTGTTTTAAACCAAAGTTTACAGTGTCTGTTGGTGGCCAAGACCCTCTCTCTCCACCCCTTCTCCACTGCACCCTGAGGACCCTGAGACTCAGTAAGGGGCTGGGGCCCTGCTCGCCTCCTCTTTGCTCTTGCCCAGCCTGGGAGAAGGAAACAGGGCAGGGAGAGGAGTGGGCTCAGCTCCCACATCCCCGCAGGCAGTGGGCATGTGAGCCCTACTCCCAACCCTGGGCTGCTTCCTGGGGGCTCTCCAGACCCCTCTCTAGGACCAATTCCCCATCACGCTGGGAGTGTGGATTCCAGCAAAGAAGCTGGACAAAGTGAGCCTCTCCACAGACCCCCTATGGGGGACCCCAACTTGAGGCCAAGGCCTGGGTGTGCTGGGTGCTCGTGACACACCAGGCCAGGCCCCTTTGCTGAGAAGAATCCTTGGACTATTTCCCAAGAAACCCCCACATAACACCCCTTCACAAGCCACCCCTCCCGAGAGGCAGGGGGCCCTCGCCCCCTCCCCTGTGTACTCCCCACCTGTGTTCCGTTTGACCAGCACAGAAATATTAAACGTCCTCTATACACCGGGCCCTGCGTTTGTCACTAGGTGAGGGGGGAGGGATTAAATGCGGAAAGATTTCTCTGGGGAGCAGGAGGCACAAGTCGCACAGTGGGGGCCTCTGGAGGGGTGCTTTATGCGAGTGTGAGTGGGCTGAGTGTGTGGGCTTGTAAGAAGAAGGGGGTAGCATCAGCCACCAGGCTTATCACCAGGGCTTTCCTCTGCTCTCCCTGTCCCCCTCTTCCATTCATCACCTGGGCATTCTCTGGTATTTTCTTTCAGGCCAGGTCGCTCCATCATTCTGTTTTCTCCCGAAGTCACAACTTGCCTCAGTCCCTGCCCGGGTTTGAAATACAAGGTCCTGCCGCACGTTCTCAGCAGGGAGTAGCTTGCCTCCCCAGATGAGGAGTCCTGCTGCAGGGCACTTTTACCTTGGCCACCCCCATTGGAGACATTCTCCCAGATGCCCTGGGCCCATCACCTATGTCTCCGTGGGGGCTACCTTCCTACCTTAGGGGTGTGTGTACGTGCATGTGTGGGATGGCATGGAGCTGCTCGGGTAGGACTGTTGATGGCTGCATGCATGCCCACGTGTGTACTGTCGGTACTGGGGCTTAGGACCAGAAAAGGGGTTATTCTAACCCAGACATGGGGACCTGGATAGTTGGAGAGAAGGAAAGGAGTCTGTCCAAGCTGTTGAAACCAAAGGTGAGTCCTGGCGCCTCTGAGGGTAGGGGCCTCCAGGCCTCTATGCTCAAGCAAGGCCCAGGAAAGTGTGTACTGTACAGTTGACCCTTGAACAATGGGGGGTTTAGGGTACTGACCCCAGCACAATTGAAAATCCACGTATAAATTTTGACTTGCCCAAAACCAGTCTTCCTAAGTATCTACGGGGGATTGATTTCAGGACCCCCCCTCCACCCCCCATGGATACTAAAATCTGCGAATGCTCAAGTCCCTTATATAAAATGGTGTAGACCAATGCATACGGAGGGCCAACCGTATATTAAAAACCACCCGCGAGTAATTGGACCTGTGCAGTTCAAACTCACATGATTCATGGGTCAGGTGTACTGAGGGGTAAATGGGAGGGAGAGGGAAGGGTGCTGAGAAAGCAGCAGAACTGGAATCAGTCGCCCTTCCCACAAATCAAACTGCTGAAACTGCAAAAGCCAAACTTGGGGAGAAATGGGGTAAGAAGAAGGGGGTAGCATCTGGAGCTTGAGTCTTCACTGATTTCTCTGTCTCGGGCCTGTCTAGTCTACTCCTTTCGACCATCTTCTCTTTCCTTCTCACTCTTCCCTCTTTCATCCCTGATCCTATCTGCCACCCTTTCCTCCCCCATCCTCTGGATACTGGCTAGAGCCTGGGGTGAATTCCCTGTCTCTCCTTAAAAAGGGCATTTCGGAGGGTCCCAGCCCAGGCAGGTCAGGCCAAAATCGCTCAGCCTGGGGTCTCAGAATCCCCCACCCCTGCCTGCCAGCCGGCCCACCAAACACTACAAAGGAGCACTACTGTGTATTGTACTCTGCCCTCCGTGGAGGCCTCTGGGCCCTGTACATAGAACTAGCTGCGTGTAATCTGTGGACTACGGTATTCTCTACAATGCAATAAAACAATTACCCACGATTGCACTGTGGCTGCTTCCCCTATACCTTCCCCCTCTGGGACGCACCAACCCCTTAGAAAGCCCTAGAGCATCCAGAGGTGTTGGCTCCCAGGCTCCCAGTTCCCTCACACCACCCTGGAAGAAGAAGGTCTGTTCTACAGGACGGCTCCAGGGGCATCCTTCCCACACAAGAGATTCTAAAGGGATAAGACTACACTCAGCTTCACTTGGGACAGTGCTTCCCGCAGTTTAACTGCAGTTTCTCCCGCTTCAACCAGAGTATTGTGTTTTGTTTTATTCTTCTCACAGAGATATGGCAAATGTTTACTCAGTGTATTTGGACACGGGGTGAAGATCTGTCTTGTGCTTTGACAGAGAAGAGGGTGTTTCAATACAAGAAATGAGACTGCTGTGGACCACCACCTTCTGGAAGCATATCCGAACTTGATAATTTCTTGACAGATTCCAAGAGGGGCACCCCCTACCATTATTATCTTCTAAATAAGAACTCCCCCACTCCCCCAATCATGCTTTGCTGTCAGGAAGTTCTGCATGCTGTCTAACCTCTTTCCTTTTTACTAGTATCTGGAGCTATTTGAGGCAGATTGTAAGCTGTGGCTGGCAGTTTGTCCTGTTCTTAGCATTTCTGCCCTGATGGGCAGAACCTGTTCTCAGGTTGGGGGGGCGGGAAAGAAGGATACTCCAAGCTGGACATTTTGAGGGTGAGAAAGTCTGGGCTCTGTATTAGGCAGAAGTCCCCCTTCCCCTCACATTCAGAAAATTCCTCCCCCTGTTATTAACTAGGTTCCACCCTCGCCCAAGGCCTTTTGTCAATGGCCAGCAGAGGGCACTTTAGACAAAGCGGACCCTCTGCTCCTCTGGGGAAACTTGCCCATCGGGGAGTGAGAGTGCGAGGTGGAGGTGTGGGGGGAGGGGCTCAACTTCTGTGAACAATAGCCCTGCAACCTCAGGTCTGGAAGAACTGGCAGAAACGGGTTTTCTCCTGCTGTTGGCGGGCTTCCCCAACCCCCTCCAACTTGTGACTTATGAAGCACCTAAACAAACAAGAGAAGGGCAGAGAGGAGAGGGATGGGGAGGGAAGATGACTTTGGAGCCTTGTACACGGGGCACAAGGGAGAGCTCCATAAAGACTTGTGATGGTAATTGCGTGTAATGAGCTTTTATTATGTGTCATACACTAGTCTAGAAGCTTTACATTTCATATAATCCTTACAACTCTGATTTAGATACTATCCCCATTTTACAGGTAAAGAATCGAAATGAACAGATAAAGCATTAAGAATGAGAAATCATTGGCTTTCAGTGGGGAAAGGGAAGAGGGAGGCCCAGTGGCTTAGCCTCGGCTTTCTAGTGCCACTATTTACTTTGGCTCTTTTTACCATCCTTTTTTGGGGAGACTCACTGGGGAAACTGAGGTACAGAGTGCCTCAGAGCCAGGAATTAGGCTCTAGCTTCAAAGTTCCCTAGCTGCCAATCATACCTAGGCAGAATGAGGTAAGTTGGGGCTTGGAATAGTCACTGAGGGATGGGGGAACTAGAGAAAAAAGGCTGAAACACCCTATAAAAATAAACAGGGGCCTTCTAATGAAAAAGGGAGTCAGAGCAGTGAAGACAAAGATGGCCTTGTGTGAAGGGAACTCACAGCGACCACACACCCCCACCCACAGGCTCACACAAGCATACACCTGAGCACAGGCAGACACGCTCGGGCTCACGGGCCGCAACTCGTGTTTATGCCAAGAGAGCCCTTCCATCTTGAAAGCTGCAATAAGCCTGTAGCCACGCAGGGCAGAGACACATGCCACGTGGTAGTCACAGTGACATCCCATCACACAGGCACAGGTCCCCTCCACACCTGCAGTCTGTTTCCACCTCAGGATCAAAAGTGTAGAAAAACAGCCCCTCCTGAGAAGGTGGTCATGGCAGCAGCGAAGTCTGAAAGGCCTTCTGTCCTAGGCAGGGAGGGCCAGGGGCAGGGTGGGGGTGTGTGTGTGGGTGGCTGGCTCCCTTTGAAAGACGGCCAGATGAACAGGATGGTACAGAAGTGGGCCGGACACACACCGAGCCCTCGGGAGCTCCTGGCCCAGACTAGAAGGCTTCTGCCCTGCTAGGGCTCGGTGCCCGCCCCCCGCTCACAGATCTGGAACTCGGAATGTCTACATCAAGCTGCTTTCTGGGCTCAGGTGTGGGCCAAGCACAGGTAAGGGCATGGTGGGTGGACACCAGAGAAGCACAGGACGGTTATTTTCTGAGAGCTGGTTCTCTGACTAGGAACCTGATGGAGAGCCTCTGAGTGCCAAGCACTGCAGGGAACCAGCTCAGGCCATGTTGGGCTCAGTCCAATAAGGGTTCAAATCCTTCCTCTGCCATTTGCCAGCTCTGTGGCCTTGGGAAAGCTTCTTGACCTCTCTGGGCTTCAGTTTCCCTGTCTGTAGATGGGGGTAGGGTGATCGTCACTGGCCTATTGAGAAGACTAATGATATATAAAAAGATATCTGGCACATTTTAAGCCCTCAGCACATAATAGCTGTTAATAAAACGTAGTCTTGGGTGCCAATTACCATAGGGGTCAGGGGACCTGGAGTGCTTCTGGATGGCTCCCTGGAAGAAGCTGGAGCTGGGGAGGGCAAATTTGGGTAGGACGAGGGGTGAAGAGAGATGTTCTAGGCCTTAGAGGGGCTGAGGTGGAGCTTGGAGAGGGTCAGCGTGGCAGAAAACAAACTAAATGGGAGCAGGAGAGGCAGAATCCAGGGCAGGAGGCCAATGGCTGCCTGCTGAAGCCTAGCCCATCACTGTCATGGCCAACCCACCTTCCCATCCTCTGGCACTGGGCTAGGCCTTGGGTGAGTGAAGTGTGGTGCCGTTTCCTTATCTACACGTGGTGATAAGAATCCCTGACTACTCAGGAGATTCAGGGGAGGACGAAAGGGAGTAGTGGCTGTGAAGCACGTCCCAGGCCCACAGCTGGTGATAACCCAGTGAGTGCTGATGCTCCTGTGGCTGATACAGATGAAAAGATACATCCTGTGTCCTTAAGGAGTTCACATCCAGAGGGTGACAGTCTTGTACTTGAATAAATACATAGCAGGCTTGGCAGGGGCCAAGTCAGTGGTTCGATACCACACGCTGTGGCCTTCCAAGCAGGTGCCTTGGAGAAGATAAGGCTCATGAGGAACCTTGAGGGGAAGATAAAATTTAGCAGGAGAGTTTGGCGAGTGGGGCAACAACTGAGAGAAGGCCGGGGTGGGACTGGTTAGGACATTTGGGGTAGAGATAGGAAGGCCAGAGGCCGCGGTACTGGGAGATGACACTGGGAAAGTGGGAGCCAGGATGGGGTGTCTGAAAGCTGAGCGGGGATTCAGGCTGGGGGTGGGCACAGTGTGCCCAGGAGAGGGTTTAGAGCAGAGGAGTAACCAACAGACCGACATCGGGTTTGGGGAGAAAGTTGCTGTGGAGAGAATAGGCCAGGTGGCACACTGGGCCTGTGGGGCCAGTTAGATGACTACTGGGGTCATCCAGGTGACAGGTGATGAAGTCCTGAATAGGGAGGTTTTGAAAAATGATATCAGGAGGCTTTTTGAATAACAACTGAGTAGAAGATGGGACTAGATAGCTGCCTGAGAGCACAGGGCTCCAGAAAGACAGCAACTGGAGTCACCCTAAACATCTATTCACAGGAGAGCACATACCAAAAAACAAAAACAAACAAAAAAAACCCCATACCTTTTTACAATGGACTATTGTACTGCTGAGAACACGAACAAACAGGAGCTGCTTGTATCAGCGGGATAAATTTGAGCAAAACAAAATGTTAAGTGGAAGAAAGGTGCATAGAAATGTTGCCATTTACATAATGCTTGAAAACGTGCATAATAATGCCAAATACCAGGCACATATACATGTAGCAAATTTAAAGAATTTGTAGGAATGGTCAATAACAAATTCAGGATGGTGGCTGCCTCTCTAGGGGAGGCGGGGGTACAGTGGGGAAAGGTACTCAAGAGGCTTTGAGTATATCAATAACGGTTAATTCTTGAGCAGGGTGGTGGGAACACTTGGGCTGAGTGGTGGGAACACTTGAGTCAGGTGGTGAGAACACATGAACCAGGTGGTGGGATCACTTGAGTGGGGTGGTGGGAACACTGGGGTTCGTTATATTATTCCCTGTGCCTTTTGTGTGGCTGAAATATTTCATTTAAAAACAAAGGAAGAATGGTTCCAAGGTTTGGGTCTTAGGGCACAGGAAGAATTCTCACCCTTTTAGCTCTTTTGGGCTCAAGACAGAGCCAAGGAAGAGGTCAGATGTTAGACTGGGCTTGCAGCCGGGCAGGACATCAAGCTGCCCCACGCTGAGGGGCTGGAGAGATGGGCTTTGGTGGAGCCCATTGCGGGCCCACATCTGGTCGTGGGGCAAGAGCTGTGACTGGGAAGGAACGCACAGATAGTCAGTGGGCAAGGAGGAAGGAAACCAGGAGACAGGGAGGTCCTGAGGTAGGGAGGCCACAGGGACAGGGGCTGCAGTGTTCGTAGAATTCAAGGCCTGGGAGACCCCACCATGGACTTGGCAACAGGAGGTCTCTGGCCCCCTAGGGCAGAATCGTTTCCAAGGAGAGTGAGAGTGATGAGTTGAGGAGTCAGTATGTGGAGTAGAAATGGAAGCATAGGTGTAATTTCTCTTTCAATGAGTTCAGTAGCAAAGGGAGAGAAAGGACCCCAGAGTGGGGCGGGGGTGCACATCTATGGAATATCAAGAAAATATTTTATTAACTTTCTCAGCTGTGGTGATTTTGTATATTTTTAATGTATTTTTATGGGGGTTGGGGAGAGGGCAGAAGAGGCTAAGTCCCTTATATAAAATGACACAGACAATGCAGCCAGTCAGTCCTTTGCATCCGTGGTTGGTTGAACCCATGGATGCAAAACCCAAGGATATGGAGGGCTGACTGTATATTTATTGAAAAAAATCCGTGTATAAGTGGACCCACGCAGTTCAAACCCATGTTGTTCAAGGGTCACCTGTAAATTATAAAGTCAATTATTCATACATCCAAGATTTATTGAGACTACTGCATACAAAGCACCAAGCTAAGCCCTGAACATACAAGATGGATAAGACACAGTCCCTCCCCTCAAAGAACCCCAAAGAGAGAGATATGTAAGCCGCAAAGTGACGATACAACATTGATTTGCAGTTGGGAACCCAGAAGAGGATGTGTGCAACTTCCCTGGGGTAACCTGGGCAGCTTCTGGTCAGAGGCAGCATTTGAGCCGAGTGCAGAGGCAGAGGGAAGAGTCGGGAAGGAGCCAGTGTGTTCCCAGGACCCAGCTGTAGTGACAGGAGAATGAGACCCGGGAGGCAGATTGGAGTCAGGCTGTGGAAACCTGCCGCCAACTCAGAATTTTGGACTTTTTACTCTAGACAAAATATTTTTGAGCAGTGAATGACCTGACCATGGCTGAGTTTGTTTGTTTGTTTTTAAAGACATTTTGTAGGTTAGATGTGAAAGGGGAAAACTTAAAGACCATGAACCAGCCATTCATTCAGGCCTGGGTATGAGAGGGGATCTGGGTGGCTGTGAAGAGAAAGGGAAATGGGAGGGACGAGAGAGAGAGAGAGAGAGAGAGAGAGAGAGAGAGAGAGAGAGAATAAAAAGAAGGAAGGAAGGAAGGAAAGAAAGAGGGAAAGAAGAGAGGCAAAGGAAACAAAAGTGCAAAGGGGACCCCATGGTTTTAAACTTAGGTGACATGGAAGCTACTGGCAGAAATCGGGACATATGGAGAAGGAGCTTCTTTTGTGGTAGAAGATGAGGGTATTGGTCTGGGTCAAGTTGAATCTGAGGAAACAACAGAAAATCCCATTGGCGTGACTCCTAATTAAAGGTGGGGGTTGAGCTCCTGCATTTCCCATTGTGCCCTCCCTCCTGAAGCCCTGCCAAACTACAGGAGAGGGACTTTTTTTTTTAAGTATAGACTGATAGAAACAAATAGAACAAGGAGGAAGACAACAGCAACAAGTTTTGGCAGCTGGAGAGAGGATGGACAGAAAAGTCAGTCCTGAGCCAGCAATGAGGGGAGCTAAGAGGCAACCCAGCCTACATTAGGAGGTCCCCACCCAGGGCTCAGGGCTCGATGGCTGACTGGCCCGGGTTACTTCTAGAAGTGGGGTAAGGGTGAATTTTAAAAAGTAAGTATTTGCCAGGGGTTGTGGGGAAGGAGAGATGTCTAGGCCGAGCACAGGGTTTTTAGGGCAGTGAAACTACTCTGTATGATACAATAATGGTGGGCACATGGCTTTACACATGTGCCCAAACCCATAGAATGTACAACACCAGGGTGAACCCTAATGGACACGCTGGACTTCGGGTGACAATGACGTGTCCATTTAGGTTCATCTGGTGGGGATGTGGATAGCGGGAGAGGTTTCATGGGGGAGGCGGGGCCGAGCACACATGGAACAGTCTGTACTTTCTGTTCAGTTTTGCTGAACCTAAAACTGCTTCAAAAATATTTAAAAAAAAAAAAAGGGAGAGAGAGAGAGAGAGCAAACTGGTTAAAAGCCAGTTTAAGGAGCAGTTAGCCCTCCAGATCCCCTCCCCCACCCTGTGCAGGCAGCGCACTTCTGCTCCCTGGACCACTGCAGGTGATGGGAGATGCGGATCCTGGAGTGGGTAAGACAGAGGTTCTTCGGGCTGGGGGACCCTGACGCAGTTGAGGCAGAGGCACTGCATGGGGATTACGTGAGACACTCTGACATCAGGGTTTCTAAAGGCCAGGGTGGCAAAGGCCCACCCATGGGCACAGAGCTTTTAGAGTCCGTTTCTTCAACAGAAACCCAAGGATCAACAGACAGAGGAGGAGAGCATCCAATATGAAAAACAGAGATCACAAGAGACAGATGAAAGCAACGTGGACGACACTGCTATACAGATAGAAGAAACTTTTTAAGAAATCATTTATTCTCAGCGACACATGATACTGCGTCCGTGAAATAAGAATAAGATGCTATAAACGTGAGCATTCAGAGGACAAAATAAGGTCTTAGAAATGAAAAAATGTAACAGAAATGAAAATTAAGCAGGAAGGCTGGAAGTTAAAGATATCCTCCGAAAACAACAGCAGACAAAACGACAACAAAGAAAAACACAGGAGACAATGCAATTAGAGGACCGGTTCAGAAAGACCAGCATCGGAATAACAGCAGCTCTAGAAAGAGAGAAACAGAGAAAAGCCCTAGAAAAGTAATGTAGGAGCATTTTCCAGGATTGGTGGACATCAATGTCCAAACTGAATAGACCAAATGGTGTATAAAAATAGACCCTTCCCAAAGCACACCATCCTGGAGTTTCAGAGCACTGGAGACAAAGAGAAGATTCCTACAAAATTCTAGAGTGAAAAACAAGTGACATGAAAGGACCATGACTCAAAATAGCATTGGTTGCTCAACAACACTATTGTAGAAGATAATAAAGCTTTGCCTTTGAAGTTCTAAGAGACAATTATTTGCAGCCTAACATTCCATACCCTGACTAACTATTAATTATGTGTAGGATGAAAACATATCGAAACATGAAAATTCTCCAAAGACTGCAAGTGCCATTTACAATTTCTCACAGTGGAGGGGAGGGTGGAGGATGTGTTTCCCCAAAACAAGAAAAGGAAGCAGAAGATCAACATAAGAGAGAGGTTAGGGACCTGCCCCAGGAATAAGTAGGGAATAACCAGGTCTGCAGGGAGAAGTCAAGGGCTCTAGATTTCTCCAAGAAGATGAAACGCATAGAATTTGAACATATTGCAATGAGATCTGATAAAAGTGAACTGACATCTTACGATGCCTAACCATAGAGCTGGAAGGACTACGGGTGGAGCTGGGCCCCTTGTTAACTCTCTGGTCCTGACTTCCTGTTGGGCTTTGTGGTAACTACTGGGGTAACTAGCCATCTTGGAACTGGGGCTGTTCTTCACGTGTGCAGCCGGTTGGAGCCTTGGGTTGGAGGTGTGCATTCACGCACTGCGGTGGTGGTTTTTGTTCCTTTTTTCTTTTCCCGAATAAACCACTCTTTTGGTGGATTTTTGGAGAGTTATTTTTGCCAGTCGACAGATCTATGCTATTGGGGAAGATTTGGGGGTTGACTCACTAATAGGCATGTGGAAAACTAAACAAAAAAGCAAATAAAAATTAACTCCAGAGAGAACAAAATGTTGAAAGAAAAGTAATAATAATATACGACATGATTTAGCTATAAATCATACTTAGTCATAATAATGAAGACATGGAATCCCCGGTTACCCAAGAGGGTGGTGTAACCATATTGGGAGAATGAGCAGATGGGAAGGGGTTGCTGGGCGAAAGTTATGATGGGGAGGGCAGATGAAAGAGAATTTAATCTACATCTTATAGGGCGAGAACTTAACTGGTGGCACCCACAACTGAAAAATAAAAAAGTAGCACCGCAAGTCTCTTTTCTGCAGAAAAATTCAGATGCTGAAATTCAAAGGAATCATCTAAAATATTGAGAGTGGCTGTTCCTGGGAAGCTGGGGCAGGGAGGCAAGGAGACTGCAGCTTTTCTTAACAAGGCTGGTAGAACTTGTCGATTCTTTCAACTACAGGCCCTCTGTGTTATACTTCCGTGCTTATCCATCTGCCTGTCTTCTAGAAAGTGAGTTCTACAAGGGCAGGGACCAGGCCCCATTCGTCTTGTTGCCTCAGCACCTACCTAGCCCAGTACCTGCCAGGCAGCAGGCCCTCCATTCATGTTTGTGGAATGAATCATTGTAGGTTCAAGCTAGGAGGGAACGTCCATTCTAAACCCATCATTTTACCGGTTAGAAAACTGAGGCAACAAAGAAAAAAAACCATGTTCCCGGTGCGCAGGTGGCAAGTGGCAGCTCCAGGGCTATGCTGTCAACCTCTGGATTCTCTGTCCATTGCTCCTGCAACACTAGGGACTGCCTTCTTATCTGTATAGAAGTGACAGTTATGGGAGCTGAGCAACTCTTTGGGGAGAGGGTTTAAAAAGAGAGGAGAGGGAACAAGAAGAGGCAAGATAAGCCATCCAGAAGAAGGTGTTAGGTAGGTGTGGCTCCTAACAGAATTGTGTGACACTATCCAAGCAGAGAGAATAGGGTCTCCCAGAAGAGGAGGTGGCCACTCGGGACCCCCCAGGGGCTACTCCTTCTGAGGCCCCACTGGAGGTCAAAGTTCAAGAACACACCCCATGGCTGCTATCCAGGGATCAAGAAGTGGCTGCTGCCACCACACCAGCTTCTCAACAACCAGGAACTACACAATGGCCCTGCAACACTGCTGCAGAAAACCAGCACATTTCCACCATCTTCCTGTGAGAAAAGCAGCTAAAATGGGCGCTCACTGCTGCCTTCCATCTACCACCCGTGTGTCGATATTCAGTGGAGACTAATTTGCACCTGGAACCCTATTGCCAGCGAGTTAGAAATATGGCTTTCAGCTCTCAGAGGCCTCCAGAGAAGAAGGGGGGACTGGTTGAGCACAACCCTCCACAGACTCCTCTGCTGTTCTCATGTCATTGCTCTCATCTCTCCTTCTGTCCCAGGCAACTGCTTCAGAGACGTCTTTCTCTTCCCAAGCCCCCAAAGGAATGCCCGCCTGGGAATGAATAAACTCATGGAGGGGCCCACCGAGGTCTGTACCTTGCCAGCCCCTGAATCCCAGTGTGGTCTTAGCAAGGACACCTTGCTTCACATGCCTGAGGAAATATGAGTGTCGTCAATGGCCCCCTTGTCCTTTCCTTCTCGTCCATCAGAGAAATCATCCTGCATTCAGAGGGATGGGGGAATTTGGAGTTTAGATTGTGACTTGAGAAGAATGTTTGGCAGGATGCCAGAGCCTGACACGAAGAGGCAGGAGGGAAGCAGTGAGTTCAAGAGAAAGAACACACCGGATGTTCTCCCCAGAGGAAGTCTGATGTGATCCCTGAGCTCATGGGATCCAGCTCTGTGCCAGGGAAGTGCCCAATGTGGGCAGCCCTCGTGGGCACTGAGCAGCAGGAAGCTGGCCACCCGGGTCCCCAGGTTGGTGAGCTGGATGAGCCAGGAGACCTTTTCAGAGGTAATACCCCCTTGGGACCCCGTGAAATCTGAGGTCTCTCAGGCAGGGTGGGAAGCTATGGTCTGCCTGGCTCGAAGAGCTCCTGGTCGTGAAGACCTTTGCCCATGGAGTTTCCCCGTGACCCAGAACCTGGTCTCCCGTTCCGTCTTGCACTTGCTCTCCTTAGCCTGCCATGCTCTTGCTGTGGCACCAGGACGATCCTCCAGGGACGAGGTGGGCAGCACCCATTCTCCCTCCCTCCTGTCACAGGAACACGGGCCTTTGCCTGGTCTCCCAGCCATCCCCTGCTCCTGCCCTTCTTGGTGTCAGACAGACTTAGGTCCAAATCCAGGCTCCACCACGTTGTAGCTGTGAGACGATGGGCAAGGTGCTGTCACCCTTCTGAACCTGGGTTTTCTCATCTGACAAATGGAGCTAAAGATAACCTTCCCCCAGGGATATTGTGAGGATTAAATAAATAACATGTGTAAGGCTCTTAGCCGTGCTGGGCACATGTCTCAGTTGTCTATTGGTGTGTAAAAACCGCTCCAAAACATAGTGACTTAAAACAACAGATACTTATTATGTCTCGTGATTCTCGGGGTTTAGCTGGGTATCCTCTGCTCCTTGAGGTGGCAGCTGGGTCACTCATTTGGCTGCATTCAGCTGGGGTGGCAGGAGCAGGTGTGTACCGGCTGGATCTCTTTCTCCAGCAGGGGGTGCTTCTTGCATGGTAGCCCAGGGTTCCGAGGGAGTTCAGGCAGAAGTGGTCAGCTCATGCCTAGCCTGGAACTGGCACAGCATCACTTCTGGTACATTCTATTGATCCAAGCAAGTCCCAAGGCCAGCCCGGAATCAAGGGGAGGGAAAACAGTGTGTCCTGGTAGGAGTAGCGCCGCCACGGCCCAGGGATGGGAGAAATTATTGGGGGCTGTCTCTGGAAACAGTGTACCCAGCCCATAACCACATAACGTTAGATCAGTGGTAAATGGAGAATAGGGGGAGTTTGGCTGAGCCAATCGGATTAGCACCGTCCTGGAGTCCGGCCCGCAGCAGTTTCTCAGACGATGGAAGCTGTATCACTGGTGTCCCAGGAACAATTGGTGGACCTCGGGCATGGCAAAAAGTAACTTCACCATGTTTTTTTTCAATTCTTTTCAATCCTTTGATACCATCAAATGGGAAGCTGTCAGCTTAGTGCTAGCCTGTCTCCAGCACTTCTCTAACACTAGCTATCTCTGGCTTGGCATCTAGCAGTATCTGGCAGGCAACAGTACAGCAGGTGCTCAAATGTCATCGTTTTAGCTAAGGTCACTTCTTTATAACGTTGATGAGAAAAAAAAATCAATTCCCAGCAGGGGCCACTGTCTGTGTGGAGTTTGCATGTTCTTCACGCATCTGCGTGGGTTTTTTCTGGGGACTCCGATTTCCTCCCACGTCCCAAAGAAGTGCATGTGAGGTGAATTGGTGTGTCCCAGGCTGAGTGTGGGTGTGGATGGGTCCCCACCTTGGCCCTGGGCTGCCAGGACAGGCTCTGGCCACCTGTACCCTGAACTATAATAATAAGCAGTTTGGAAAATAATCATCTTACTTGTTTTTATTAGTTTTCTTTAAATATATGTATAGCTCACATTTATTTCAATGTTTAATATTAGAAGTGTTGTGGGTCTTTATTTAGAAGTTTGGTGATGTTTTCGTGACCAGAAATATGCTGTAGGAACTTTACTCATATTTATAGCAATTAGCCTATGGTAAAATTGGTTTGCTTATATGTCACTTCACTTAAAGTCGCAGTTTCCAAAAACCTATCGATGGCGTTACGTGAGAACTTACTGTATCTAGCTGGAATGTAGGATGTTGACTTGTTTTCCCTGCATTTATTTTTATGATTGCCAATTGATATTGGCTTTCCATTCCTGGGGGGGCATAGGGTGTTAGTTGAGTAGACAGCCAGCTCATCAGAGAGGGCAGAACCCAGGGACTTCCTAGCTCCAGGCTACAAGCTCTTTCCTGATAACCCTGCTCTCAGTGAGTCTGCTATCCCCAGAGGAAAAGCCAGTGACCACAGCACCCCCACCACCCCTAACCTGTACTCCTTACCTCCTTACCCATCAAACTTTCCTCCTCAACATTACGTTCCACTCCCCGCAGGGATTCCTTAGTGTCTTCATAGGCCTCTTCCAGAAACTTCTCTGTGCTTTACTCTTCCCAAACATTCTCCCGATTCTCTACGACAGGCCATGTGGTGCAGGGCGGAGCACTTGTGGCCTGGGGTCAGACCACCTGGGTGAGGTCTTGGTTCTATCACCTACCAGACACAGCCCCAGCCTGTTTGTGTCCCAGGACAAGAAAGCAAAGAAGGCCCCAAATTCCGTATCTCGATAGTTAAAAATTACAAATAAAGCTAACAAAATTACAAATAAAGTAAGTTCCAGCTTCCTAGGCTGACAAATATATATTCCTTATAACCAAAAACTATGTGTTTGTGTATGTGTGTGTATGCATGAGTATGCACACAGAGCGATGGTTTTTCTATGATGAAAAACCACATAAGAAAAATATAAAAATCACTGAATTTAATTCATATTGTACATGTACGTGGGTTCTGATGAGGGGCTGTCAATATTTGGATGAATAATCAATAAAATTACCCATAATTCATGAATTATTATCTATTTATTCTATAACATTTCTGTTTCTTGTTCTTGTTTCATTAAAATCACCAATTATGTTTTTATAATCAAGATTCCCATGTAATTGTTTTATTGACAGTAATGATGTGAAAGATTAAAAATAAAATGTAATTCTGTTCAAAGTATACAATTTTAATATATTTTTATTATAAATGCATTTTAAGGTAAAGTAAAAAATTAAAAAATTATTTAGTCTTTTAAATTTTGTTTAAAAAATATTCAACATTATCTGTTAAAATAAAAAAGGAAAAGGTACAAAGTATAATTGATGAATGAATACCAATTGATCATTTGTCTATACATGAATAGCACACTGTAATTTTATAATAAGTCTTGAAATCAGGCAGCATAAGTTTTTCTACTTCCTACTTCTTTTCAAATTTGCTTTTTCTATTCTAGAGCCCAGTCTTCCTAAGTCTGAAAAAGTCTCTAAGTTGCTTTCATTTATGAAAAATATTTTCACCAAGTATAGAATTTTAGGTTGATGATTTCTCTTTTCTTTTAGTACTATAAGGATGTCTCTCCATTGTCCCTTGGCTTACATAGTTTCTCATGAGAAATATGCTGTCATTCTTTTTCTTTGTGCCTCTCTAAAATGTCTTTTGCTGGGTGTTTTTATAATTTTTCCCTTTATCACTGGTTTTCAGCAATTTGATTATGATATGACTTCTTCATGTAATTTTCTTTATGTTTTGGATGTCTGAGTTCATTGAACCTCCTGAGTCTGTTGTTTTAATTCTCATCAATTTTGAAAAATTTTTTACCATTATTTCTTCAAATGTATTTTTATACCCCTGCCCCAATCTAAATCTCCAATTGCTTGTATATTAGATTGTTTGATAGTATCTCAAATGTTACAATGTTCTATTTATTTTTTCTGTCTTATTTTCTCTCTGTGTTTCATTTTCAATTTTTTTTATTGCTATATCTTCAAATTCTCTGACCATTTCTTCTACAGTCCCTAATCTGCTCTTAATCAGACCCAGTGTATTTTTATTTAAGGTACTGTATTTTTCATGTCTGGAAATAACATTTAGATTTTTTAAATAAGTTTTATTTCTCTCCTCATAGTGTTCATGTGTTTCTCTACCTTCTTGAATATATGAGGCAAATGAGGCACAGTTATCTCTTTTAATGCTAATTTCTTCATCTACTTATTTCCAGCTCTGTTTCTATTGATTGATTTTTCTCCTGATTCTGAGTCATACTTTCCATTTCTTTGCATGTCTTTTGTTGTTTATTTATTTTTAGATGCTCTCTGTCACACTGAGGAACTTTCCTTCTATTCCTAGTTTTGTGGAAGTTTTTATTAGGAATGGATGTTGGAGTTTGTCAAATGAATTTTCTACATCTATTGAAATGATGATATGGTTTCCCTTTTTCAGTTTGTTAATATGGTAAATTAAATTGATTGGTTTTCAAACATTAAACCAACTTTGCATTTCTGAGATAAAACCCACGTGGTCATGATATATTATCTCTTTTATATATTGTTGGATTTGATTTGCTAAAATTCTGTCTCTAATTTTCACATCTATGTCCATAAAGGATATTGGTCTGTAATTTGATTGGATGATTGTGAATTTTCCATTGTTTGGTGTCGGAGTTTGTTGCATTCCTTTAGGTAGTGTTGGACTTTGTACTGGTACCTAGTTAAAATACTTGGAATATGTCCTTTTGAGGCTTGTTTTAAAGATTTTCAGAACAGATACAGAGTAATTCTTAGTCTAAGGCTAATTTAGACCTCTACTAAGGCAATACCTTTCTGGGGACTGTACCCAATACCTCATGCATTATGAGGTCTTTCCACTCTGCTTTTTGGGAACACAAACTAATCCCAGCCCTGTGTGAGCTCCAGGCATTGCTCTGCCATCAGTGGCTCTTTCCCTGGCCTTTCCTTTCATGTGTGTGCAAAGCAGTACTCAGCCAAAGACTCCAGGAGACACTTCTGCAGATCTCTGGATATATGTTCAGCTCCCCGTCTCTGGGACTCTGCCCTGCAAATTCTAGCACGTTGGCCTCTTGAACTCTAAATCTGTCTTCTCAATCAGCAAGACATCCAAGCTCTGTTTGGATTCCCCCCTCCCTGCACTGAAGCCTGGAAACTGCCTCCGGCAGTGAGCTAGGGTAATTATAGGGCTCACCTCATTTGTTTCCCTTTTCTCAGGGATCCTAGTCCTGAGTTGCCTTTGTCCAAAGTCTTAAAATCATTGTTCCATATATTTTGTCTGGAGTCCTAGTTTTTTTAAGGCAGCAGAGTAAATCTAGTCCTTGTTACTTCATTATGGTGAGACACTGCAGCCTTGTTTTTGTTAATAAATTTATTTTGTGTGTGGCTGTGACATCAGAGCCTTCTGAAATGCAGATCCCGGGTCAGAGGCCCCTTTGCCTACATCTAAGAACAGTACTAACTAGATGTGTTACTTTGGACCCATTGCTAATCTTCTCTGTGCCTCTGTTTTCATTTCTGTCAATTGGAGGGGACAATAATAATATTGACCCTAAGGATTGTTGTGATAAATGGGCCAGATTTAACATGCTTAGCCCTTAAATGGTGCCTGGCATACAGTAAGTGAGTGTTCACTAAATGTGGATTATTTTAGGGACAATCAAGACCACCCAATTAGGGCTCCTTCAATCTCCCCCCACCTCTATTCAGAGAAAGAGTCCTTCCTTTTTGTCTAAGGCCATCATATCCCCTGGTTGATGAGGTAAAAAGGTATTTTTTGGTCATATTTTCTCTTCATTCCTTTCTTCACCTAGGTTTTTCAGAGTCTCTCTCTCTCTCTCTCTCTCTCTTTCCACAGACTCTTTTCCCTCAGACTAAAACATATTTCTGTCTACTGCCTTCTAAACACAAACAAACAAAAACAGTCCCTTTCCTACCTCCCCCTTCAGCTCCTTTCCTCTGGCTTTATTTCCTTCTGCTGCCAAATTTCTTGAAAGAGGGCTCTGTCCTCTCTTCCTCCATTCCTCACCTCATGCTTACCCGCCATCTTCATGCACCCTGCCCCGTTCACACATTGCTCTCTCGTGCGGCCACCTTCTAACTGCAGTAGCCACTTCTTTTTTTTTTAAAGAAATTAATTAATTACTTTAATTACAGTTGACATTCAATATTATATTAGTTTCAGGTGTATAGCATGGTGGTTAGGCATTTATATAATTTACAAAAGTAATCCCCCCGATAAATCTAGTACCTGCCTGGCACCATACATAGCTATTACAATATTATTGACTATAATCCCTATGCTGTACTTTACATCCCTGTGACTATTTTGCAACTACTAATTATACTTCTTACTCCCTTCACCTTTTTCACCCTGCCCCTCCCATCCCCCTCCCATCTGGCAACCATCAGTTTGTTCTCTGTGTCTGAGTCTGTTTCTGCTTTGTTTCTTAATCCTTGCTCTACTCAGCCTCCCTAGAGAACGGGACATTGAATGAAACCTCTCCTTATGGCCTTGATGGTTCTATTCATAATGGGCGTTAGACTTAGACGACCGAAGTCCCTGACAGAACTCACGGGGCCAAAGAAATATTCCCTCCTGAAGCACATAGCTTGTGTTCTAGAGCATGCTCCAGATACCCAATATTTAGGAATGCTTTGCCCAAACAGCCCGAGGCCTACTTCCAGAGCCTGCAAGGACTTTTCCCTTGGTTTGTCCTCTTGAGGGTGAAGCCTGACTGGTATGTGACCCCTGGGCCTGAGGGTGATCAGGCAGCTATTTGTAGGTGAAGAGCATGGGCAGAGCTTGGCTGTGTGGTTGGAATGCACAAGCACATTAATACGAGACCCTTCACTCTGCAGGAAAAGCCGAGTGTGAAAAAAAAAGAAAAGAAAGCAGGCTGTGTGCTAGGAGCTGTTGGTGCATTTTCTTGGGCCCTGCACGTGTTAAGGGTGAGCTTGATTCTGCCCTATGGGCTGTCCTGCCAGCTCTCCAACCACTTTCCCTGTCTCCTTCACTAACATTACTCCCACTCCCATCCTCCTGAAAAAGGCTTCCCCAGAAGCCAGGGTTTGGCCTCCGTGTTCTCCCTCCTCTGTGCCCGTCCCTCGGGGCACACACTATGCAGCATCTACACATCCGCCTCCACCTCCAGTGAGGAAGGCCGCCTGGTCACCTTGGTTTCCCTAGCAGAGCTGGCACTCACTGGGAGCTCCCACAATGTTCGTTGAATGACAAAGCGAATGAATAAACATAGCTCACGCATTGGCTCCCATGGTCTAAATTCACCCTGTTAAGCTTTCATTTCTCCTGTGGATGTGATGAAAAGACTAAGAGCAGGAGCTCTAGAGTTGGGCTGCTGGGCTGCAAACCCCAGCTCAGCACTTATAAGCTGGGTGCGCTCTCAGGCTAGTCATTCAACTGCTCTGTGCCTCAGAATAATTCTCAGCACAACGGGAATGGTCATAACACCTACTCAATTAGGATGCCATGAGGACTAAGAGAGCTAATCCACAGGTTTCCACTTCCCTTCCTCTCTGCCTTTGCTTGTGCTGTTTGTCCTACCTGCAATGCCATTGGCATCATCTCCGTTTAGTGAAGCTTATCTGTTCTTCAAGACCCAACTTACACACCCCACCACCTTGTAGCCTTCCCAGATGCCCACAGGCTGGTGTTTCCTCCCCAGTTAAACAACAATGACACGCTTCCTGAAGACCAAAATACTACTCTACCTCAGGTAATGGTTATGCCTGTCTGTGCCCCCACTCTCCCCCATTGAATTGGAGCTTCTTGAGGGCAGGGGCTCCATAGTTAGTGCTTAATGGATGCTTATTGAATGAATGAATGAATGAATGAATGAATGAATGAATGAATGAATTTGCTGGATATTCCAGATACTCTGACAATGTTCTGATGGATCTACAGGGACTGTTTTTAGGAAGTCTTGAATTTAAGCCTCTAAGATAGCAAACACATCTTTAATCCTTTGGATTAAAAGGGACTTTGGCTTGCTGAAGATCCACCTCCACCATGCTGAGAGTTCGTTATTAGCAGGGAGCTGACCTGGGAGGCAATAAGGGCAAAAGGTCTTTCCTGCTGTCTGTGCTGTAATATGGAGAGAGCATGGTGTGGCATGAAGATTAGATGACACCGTGTTTTCAAAGGCCTAGCTGCGCTCTTTCCTGCTGGTGCCAAGCCATGGACATCTCTTGGTACGACTGGCACAAGAGCTGCAAGACCTGGGGCAAGAGAAAGCCCTACCACAAGATGCAAAAATATGAGCTGGGGCTCCCTGCTGCCAACACCAAAATAGGCCCCCACTGCATAAGCAGTCCGTATGCAGGGACGCAACAAGCAGTACCATGCCTTGAGACTGGACATGGGGAACTTCTCCTGGGGCTCCAAGTGTTATGCACACAAAAGAAGGATTATTGATGTCTACAATGCATCCAACAATGAACTGGCCCGCACCCAGACCCTAATGAAGAACTGTATCGTGGACTTCATAAAAAAATATCCAAGATGGTGGAGTAGATAAACACTGTGCCTGCTTCCTTTCATGAAAACATTAAAATCACAACTAAATTATAGAACAATCAACCTGGAGAGCCATCTGAAATCTGGCTGAACAGAAGTTTTATAACTAAGGATATAAAGAAGAAGCCACGTCGTTGAGACTGGTAGGAGGGGTGGAAACCCGAAACGGCCTGGCTTCAAACCTCTGTGGGGTAGTTGAGAACAAGGAGGGATATCTCAGCTGCAGAGGTTCCCCCCTGAGGAGCGAGAAACCCCAGCCCCACACCAGTCTCCTCAGCCCAGAGTACTGGTGCTGGGGAGAGGAACCCCCACAATCTCTGGCTTTGAAAAACACTGGGGCTTCTGACCGTTGGGGTGGGACCACAGGCTGTGGGAGACCCAGACATTCTCATAAACGACCTGCACATGGACTCTCTCACTTGCAGGCACTCACCTGGGCTGTGGCGGAGTGACAGTAACTCAGGGGGCATCAAAGGCATACAAGGGGTAAGACTGAGGTGTCAAGCTTCAGGGGGAGGGCTGGAGGAAAGCGACATTTTCCTGAAATGCAGCCGACAGGTGGACGCCTTCTTTAATGTGTTGAGCCCGCCCCCACAGGAAAAATCTGAATCTGATTGGCCTGGTGAGCTCCACTGCTATACCCTGCTGACTCCTTGAGACCCTGCCTGACCCAAGTTGCCCAATACCAGAGGCACTTTCTCCAAGAGCAGCCAGCCCCACCCGCTTTGTACTCTTTCTTGAAAAACTATCAGAGTCCGCAGGACCCAGGTGGGCGGCAGCTGGCCTCAGTGTGCTCTGAGACTCTTCCCGAGTGGCTCCAGGCTCAGCATTGGCACCAACCAGAGTCTACATTAATCTGTTGACCACAATTCTCCCCACTCTAGTGACTCCCTGAGACCCTGCCTCATCCAACTCATGTACCACACGAGGCTTTATCAGGGGCTGAACCTTAAGGGATCTAGCAAATGGCAGCAGGCCTTGGGGTGTCCTGGCTTTTTGCAGAACTACCCCAGACTCGGTACTGGTGGCAGGCATCGTCAGTTTGCAGTATAGCCTCTCCCACATGCTTCCAGGTTTAACACAAGCAGTGAAAAAAAGGATCACTTTGTAGTTCCCACCAGGTAGTCCCCAGCTGACCACAAGCAGTGGGTGACCTGGGCCTGCACTGGAGCCCTTCCCAAGAGGCCCCAGAACCAACCTACCCGGAGGTTGGCTTCAGACCACAGCAGAGCACTGCCTAATTAGCCCCACAAGCAGCACACCCAACGGGCCATCTCAACAGTCACCAGAGCCTTCTGGGGCAAATCCCACTCAGTTGGGTAAGACCCCACACAGCAGCTTGTAAGCTGTGGATGTGGCCATACCTCATAGCCAATCAGCCTGAGGGTCAATCCCACCCACTGACATGCCAATAGCAACCAAGGCTCAACCATAAGTGGAGGGCATGCACAACCCACACAAGGGACTCTCCTGAAGCACCCAGAGTAGGTGACCAGGGAGACTGTGCCAGGGCTCCTCAGGGCACCTACTACATAAGGCCACCTGGCCAAGACTGGGGTCATAGCAGATCTATCTCATATGTAGAAACAAACACAGGGAGGCAGCCAAAATGAGGAAACAGAAATATGTCCCAAATAAAAGAACAGGAGAAAACTCCAGAAAAATAATTAAACAAAATGGAGGCAAGTAACCTACCAGAGACAGAGTTCAAAACAATGGTTAAGGAAGCTCAAGGAACTTAGTAAGAACTTCAACAAACATACAGCAATGTAAAAAAAGACACAGAAACTATAAAAAACAACCAGTCAGAAATAAAGAATATATAACTGAAATGAAGAATACACTAGAAGGAATCACCTTCTAACAGACTAGATGAAGCAGAGCATCGAATCAGCAATTTGGAAGACAAGGTAGCAAAAACACCCAATCAGAACAACAAAAAGAAAAAGGAATCCAAAAAAATGAGGATAGTTTAAGAGACCTCTGGGACAACATCAAGCGTAACAACATTCCCATCATAGGGGCACCAGAAGGAGAGAGAAAGCAAGGGAATGAGAACCTATCTGAAGAAATAATGACTGAAAACTTTCTTAAGCTGGTGAAGGAAATAGGCATACAAGTCCAGGAAGTGCAGAGAGTCCCAAACAGGATGAACCCAAACAGGTCCACAACTAGATACATTATAATTAAAATGGCAAAGATTGAAGACAAAGAGGGAACCCTAAAAGCAGCAGGAGAAAGGCAGCTAGTAACTTATACGGGAGCCCCCAAAAGACTATCAGCTGATTTTTTTAACAGAGACTTTGCAGGCAAGAAGGGATTGGCAGGAAATATTTCAAGTGATGAAAACCAAGGACCTACACCCAAGACTCCTCTACCCAGCAAGGTCTCATTTAAAATTGAAGGACAGATAAAGAGCTTCCCAGACTAAAAAAAGCTAAAGGAGTTCATTACCACCAAACCAGTATCATAAGGGATGTTAGAGGAACTTCTTTAAGATGAAGTGGGGGGAGGATCAAAATTATGATAATAAATTGGCAATAGCTGCATATCTATCAACAATTACATTCAGTGTAAATGGATTAAATGCTCCAATCAAAAGACAGAGAACGGCTGAGTGGATAAGAAAGCAAAACCCTTACATACGTTGCCTAGAAGAGAATCACTTGAGATTGAAAGACACACACACACAGATGGAAAGTAAAGAGATGGAAAAAGATATTTCATGAAAATGGAAACAAACAAAAAGCTGAGGTAGCCATACTTATACCAGGCAAAGGCTATAACAAGAGACAAAGAAGGACCCAGTAATCCCATTTCAGGGTATTTATCCAAAGAAACCCAAACACTACTTCGAAGGAATGTGTGTGTCCATATGTTCATTGCAGCATTGTTTACAATGGCCAAGATGTGGAGGCAGCCTGGTGTCCGTCGATGAAAGAATGGATAAAGAGAAGGTGATACATATATACAGTGGAATATTGCTCAGCCATGGAAGGGAATGGATTCTTGCTAATCTTTGGCAACATGGATAGATCTGGAAGGTATTGTGCTGAATGGAATGTCAGACAGAGAAAGACAGATGCAATGTGATTTTGCTTATATGTGGAATCTAAAGAGCAAAATAAACAAACAAATCAGAAACAAACTCATAGATACAGAGAATATTTTGATGGTAGCCAGATGGGACGGGGGTTGAGGATGTGGGTGAAAAAAGAGGAGGTGATTAAAAAGTACAAATTGGTTGTTACAAAGTAGTCATGGGCATGTGGGGTACAGCATAAGGAATATAGTCAATAATATTGTAATAACTATGTATGGTGTCAGATGGGTACTAGATTTGTTGGGGTGATAGATGGGAGGGGGTTAGTGGGCAGAGTGCAAAAGGTGAAGGGATAAAGTACAAATTGGTAGTTACAAAGTAGTCATGGGATGTAAAGTAAAGCATAGGGAATATAGTCAATTATATAGTAATAACTCTGTATAGTGCCAGGTGGGTACTAGACTAGTCAGGGGGATCACTTCTTAAATTATATAAATGTGTAGCCTCTATGCTGTACGCCTGAAATTAATATAGAATAATATTGAATGTCAACTGTAATTGAAAAATTAAAAGGTGGGGGGAAGGTGAGGGGCAATAAGTTGTCCAAATTTCCAGGTATAACATAAATAAGTCATGGGGATGTAATGGGGAATATAGATAATAATATTGTGATAGCGTGGTACGGTGTCAGATGGTTGCTGGACTTATCATGGTGATCACTTCTTTAGGTATATAAATGTTGAATAACTATGGTGTAGCCTTGAAACTAATACAATACTGTATGTTAGCTGTATTTTAATAAAAAATATTTTAGAAAATAAAGTACTGATACAGGGTAGGGCATGATAAATGTTGAAAACATTAGGCTAGCTGAAAAAAGCCAGTCACAATAGATAACATATTATGATTCCATGCATATGAAAGTCTACAATAGGGAAATGTAGAGACAGAAAGTAGGTTTGTGGTTACTTAGGGCTGGAGTGGGGGATTAGAGGGGTGCTAAAGGATACAGTGTTTCTTACTGAGGTGATGAAAATATTTTACAGTTGACTGTGGTGATGGTTGCTCTATCACTGTATGAAAATCCATTGAATTATACACTTTATATGGGTGAATTGTATGGTATGTGAATTATATCTCAATAAAGTTATTTTTGTTTTAAAAAAAGAACTCATTGACAGCACACCGTACCACTATGCACTGTCCCTGGGCCACAAGAAGGGGGCCAAGTTGACTCCTGAGGAGGAAGAGATTTTTAAAAAATGATCAAAGAAAACTCAGAAGCAATATGATGGAAGGAAAGAGAATGCCCAAATCAGTTAGTTGTCTTTTAAGGAGCAGTTCCAGCGGGGCACGCTTGTTGCATGCAGTGCTTCACCACCAGGCCGGGGTGGCCAAGCAGATGGGTCTGTGCTGGAGGGCATGGAGCTGGGGTTCTATCAGAGGAAAACCAAGGCCTAGACAGGTAAATAAATCATCCTCCCTCCTATCTTTGGTCATGTAATAAAGGTGTTTAATATTCTAAAAACAAACAAACAAACAACAACAACAACAAAACACCTAGCAGGGTGCCTGATGTGATGCTGGCCCTCAAGAAATGGCAGAATCAGCATCAATGTTTTGGGCTTTTTTGCTATTGTTAGGAAAAACTGAGTTTGCAGGGAAAGAGGGCTGGCAAGCTGATTCACTGCCATCAGCAAATAGTAATTTCTGCTTGAGAACTATTTTTCCATTTCCAGCCCCAATACATGTATTAGTTTTCCTATTGCTGCTATATAACAAATTACCACAAGGTCGGCAACAATGCAAATGTATTGTCTCACAGTTTTGTAGGTCAGAGGTCCAACGCGGTCTCATGAGGTTAACCTCAGGTGTTGGCAGGGCTGCAGGGCTTTCTGGGGCCTCCTTCCTCCATCTTCAAAGCTAGGAATGGTAGGTGGAGTATTTTTTTATTATTATTATTGGAGAAGGGGAACAGGACTTTTTATTGGGGAACAGTGTATACTTCCAGGGCTTTTTTTTCCAAGTCAAGTTGTTGTCCTTTCAATCTTAGTTGTGGAGGGCACAGCTCAGCTCCAGGTCCAGTTGCTGTTGCTAGTTGCAGGGGGCGCAGCCCACCATCCCTTGCGGGACTCGAGGAATTGAACTGGCAACCTTGTGGTTGAGAGCCCACTGGCCCATGTGGGAATCGAACCGGCAGCCTTCGGAGTTAGGAGCATGGAGCTCCAACCGCCTGAGCCATCAGGCCAGCTCAGGTGGAGTCTTTATGCTGCCATCTCCCTGACATTCTTCTGTCATCATATTGTACCTTCTCTCTGAACCCTCCACCAGGAAAGTTTCTCCACTTTTAAGGATTTATGTCATGAGGTTGGCCCACCTGGATGAATCCAAGGTCATCTGCCCATCTCAAGGTCCATACCCTGTGTCACATCCACGAAATCCCTTTTGCCGTTTAAGGTAACATATTCACAAATTCCTAGGACATCATGGGGTGGGCTCATTATTCTGACCAACACAGTAAATTATCTTACAAGGTGTCCTAGTATATTTTCTGTGTAGTGACTGTCTGGGCTCATCTTCACAGTGTATCCTCCTCCTCCCCCTCCTCCTCCTCCTCCTCCCTCCTCCTCCTCCTCCTCCTCATCATCATCATCACAACAAATCGTAAGGTGGAGTATTTGACATGTCGGGCACTGTTTAAGGATGTGATGTTTCTGAACTTATTCAGTCTCCACAAAAACCTGACGGGGCTCCCCGCTCTAAGTTTAGTCTGTGCGTAGTGACTTCCTTCCAAACAGCAGAGTCAGGAAGGTGGGGGATCGTCACAAAAGAGAAACCTGATGAATGCGTCCTCAGCCAGGTGATCACCATGGTCAATAGCAACAAATACGAATTACGTTGCTAGTACAAGGTGTGACAATTAAGTTCGCGAACTTGTTGCAACGCTGTTGCTAACCTTTTTTTTTTTATATATATGAGGGGCTATTCATTATGAATTGTACCAATTGGACAAACATTTAACCAAGTTGACTATTTGGAAGTGCTGAACAGACTGCTTGAAAAAGACAAAAACGACCTAAACTTTTTGCCAACAATTTATGGCTCTTGCATCGTGACAATGCACCAGCTCACAAGGCACCGTCTGTGAGGGAGTTTTTAGCCAGTAAACAAATAAGTGTATTGGAACACCCTCCCTACTCATCTGATCTGGCCCCCAATGACTTCTTTCTTTACCTGAAGATAAAGGAAATATTGAAAGGAAGACATTTTGATGACATTCAGGACATCAAGGGTAATACGATGACAGCTCCGATGGCCATTCCAGAAAAAGAGCCAAAATTGCTTTAAAGGGTGGACTAGGCACTGGCATCGGTGCATAGCTTCCCAAGGGGAGTACTTCGAAGGTGACCGTAGTGATATTCAGCAATGAGGTATGTAACACTTTTTCTAGGATGAGTTTGCGAACTTAATTGTCCAACCTTGTATGTACTATTGATAAGGTGTAATGAGAAGGGCACTTTGCTCCTGTGATCTTCCTCCCCGAAATCCATAATCCCAGTACAATCCTAAGAAAAACATCACACAAACTCCAATAAAGGTGCATCCTACTATATACCTTATCAGTCCACACCAAGACCCTAGTAAAGGGGCTTCAAAAACTGTCAACTTCATCAGAAACAAAAACAGTCTAAGGAGCTGTTAGTCAAGAGGAGCCTAAGGGGACATGACAACTAAATGTAATGTGCTATCCTGGTTGGGATCCTGGCACAGAAAAAGGACACTAAGTAAAAACTAAGGAAATCCGAATAAACTGTGGGTTTTAGTGAATAGTAACATATCAAAATTGGTTCATTAATTGCAGCAAATGTTAATAATAGGGAAAACTGGCTGTGACATAGATGGGAGCTCTACTACTGTCTCAATTTTTCTGTAAATCTAAAACTTTTCTAAAAAATAAAGTATATTATAAAAATAAAAATAATAAGTAATTTAATAAACTCTATATAATAAGTGCTATCATTATCCCCATTTCACAGATAAGGGGAAAAGGCACATAGAGGTAACTTGTCCTATAAATAGTGGAGCAGAATCTGGCTCCAAAGTCAGTGCTCTTAACCACCATGACGTTTTCTTCTCTAGGAGCTGCCCAATCTCCCCCGTTAGCCCCAAATTTCCCCAAAGTCAGGATCCGTCTTTTCCCTCAGACTAGGGGCAGGATTGTGTCACTCTTCCTTGAGGGGCAGAGGCTATGTTTTCTGCCAGACTGGGCATTATCTCCCGGCCACTGGGAGGTCCAGTGCAAAGATACATCCTGAGTTTTGGGGATGAGCCAATACTTTTCAACCAGCAGTGCTTTTGCCTCCCCCACCCAACCACCCATGGGACATTTAGCAGTGTCTGGAGACATTTTTAGTTGTCACAACTGGGGGAGTGCTACTGGCGTCTAGTGGGTAGAGACCAGAGATGCTCCTAAGCCCAGGAAAGCCCCCAAAAACAAAGAATGATCTGATCCCAAAATGTCAATAGTGCCAAGATTGAGAAACCCTGGATAGACTCTGTTTCTAACATGCTCCCATTTTCCTAATAAGGACATATGTGTCATATGTGTCTCACCATGTGTACCAATTTTTGATTTGGGAATTATGGGAACCTAAGTATAGCAGTGACTGGAAGGAGGGACAGCAATGACTGTATCCCTATAGGAGGGAGCCATCCTTGGGAACAAAGCAGGGAGGAGCCAGGGCAGGGCCTTGCTCCTGTCTCTGCCAGCCCTGCCTCAATTGCCTAGACTACCTGACCTCCATTAAGGCCTTCTTGGCAGAGCCGCCAGAATGCCCTATTTCCTGGGATAGAAAGAAGTTACCAGCCCTGAAGAGGTCACGGCTGAGTCAGCCCTTCTTGGCCTCAGCTCCATGAGCACATGGAGACATGAAAGAGACATCCACATCATGGCTCATGGCTTGCTTGGGGCAGCCAGACCCGGAGGGGTGGCGGGGAGCGGACAGCTGCTGACTCAGGCCTGTCCTTGCCCAAAGCCTTTCTGAAGCTTACCAGACAGGCAAGTCACGGCGGCTGGGTCCTTTTGGGCAAGTCATGACTTTCTGGACCTTGGTTTCTTTGTATGTTAAAAGTGAAGAACACTCATCCTCTGTATTTACGAGAGGACAAAGTAGTCAGGCAGAACATTTTTATGGAGTACGGTTCCAGGTGCTGGAGAAAGTGTGGTGGACAAATAGCACGCTGTCCTCTGATGAGAGGAGACAGAAAATACACTGGTAAACAGTGACTATTTTTAGTGGGAATCTGCAGTAGCTACTGTGGCAGGCTTGTTCTCTGCTCGTTGGCTCTCAGCTTCATTCCCTCCCTTGTGGGTTCTGCAGGTGCTGGAAGCCTGAAAACTACATTTCCCAAACTGCAGCACGGTTCTGCCAATGGGGGGAACAAGTGAGAGGTGGGAAGGCACAGTATATAATTTATAAGAGAGAGGGAGGGAGACTTGGCTTTAGCTGCTTCTGTAAGAGACTTCTGAAGTGGCAGCAACAGTGGCAGGCACCTGGGGTAGGGGCTTTCACAGCATCAGTGGGAGTGCAGGTTCCTTGGTTGCTGCTCACTGGCAGCTGTTCCAGCTGCTCAACACCAAGCTTGGGCTTGTAGATT
This sequence comes from Rhinolophus sinicus, assembly GCF_036562045.2. Classification (NCBI taxonomy): domain Eukaryota; kingdom Metazoa; phylum Chordata; class Mammalia; order Chiroptera; family Rhinolophidae; genus Rhinolophus; species Rhinolophus sinicus. The sequence continues at coordinate 89,039,137 of NC_133755.1, forward strand.
CCAGCCCAGGGGTGGCAGCAGCTTCCTAGCTTCTCAGCATTACTTCCTCCCTTCCAAGACATTTGAAACCAGTTCCCTGGATCAAACCCCTTCTACTTGAAGCACCTAAAAAGGTTTCTGCTTTTCAGATTGGATATTAATTGATACAGATGGCAATAAATGAGGTGATAAATGTGAGAATGTTTTGCTTCTTATTGCTATAAGGCCCAAAGCAGAAAGGAAACCTCAAACCCAAACACTCAGTGATTTTTTCCCCCTTAATGGGAATCTGACATTATTCTACCCATTAGCTTGACTGCTTTAGTCCAGCCCAGCTGGTACCGCAATGGGAATCCATAGTCATCTTCAGGGACCAGCATACACACACACACACACACACACACACACACACACACACACACACACACAGACAGACACACACCCTGGCCAATACCTGTCTCAGTTTCCACCACCTCCTTTCATCACCCACACTCCTGTTTTTATCTCTTGGCTATTCACTTGCTGATTATCCGACTCAATCCCACTTTCTGTACTTTCCCACCTATTTTGCTTTGTTTGTTCTCTTCAACATGTCAGATTGCCCTCAAAAACCTATAGACTCAGAAAATAAAGTAAGCTGGTTATGCCAGCACAAACCTAAAAAAATTTAGAACAGGGCCACAGAGGTGGATAAAATTCTCTTTCCCCACCTCCAAATCCCACTCCATCCAGAAGCCTGAAATTCCACTTGTGGAATTCCACTTGTGGAATTTCAGATTAAGTCAAATAAATCTTAAATGAGACTTTCTGGTTGTCATGAGTCTCCCAAACTTGTATGGTGAAAACTGTGTATCTGAGGGGGAATTTTGGGAGAAAGTGACAATATCTCCTATCAAATTGTCAAATTTGGGATCCAGGAAAAGCTATAAACAGTAGGTTAAAGCAAGACTGTCTGTCAATCACATATGTTCAGGAATGAGCAGTACATCACTGTCTCCAAAATGGGGTTAAGAAAGAAACACCTAGGGGGGTGGGGGGTGGGAGATGAGGGTAAGGGGGATCAAATATATGGTGATGGAAGGAGAACTGACTCTGGGTGGTGAACACACAATAGGATTTATAGATGATGTAATACAGAATTGTACAGCTGAAATCTATGTAATTTTACTAATTGTCACCCCAATAAATTAAAAAAAAAAGAAAGAAACACCTACTTATATATATTTCTATTTGTATAGGATTCATTCATATCTACTTTTTGTCTCATCTGTTCACTTTTGTACTTTGATGTGTATTTATTATGTACATTATATATTAACCCAATGGCAGAGGTATATAATTTATAAGTAAATAGACATATACTGGGATTGATGTTCAATTTTTAAAAATTGATATAGGTACCCTATCAAAATAGTTTGGAGGAAGCACAACTCGAATAGATGCATGTACACTCATATTCACTGTGGCATTATTCACAGTTGCCAAAAGGTAGAAACAACTCAAGTGTCCATCAACATGTAGATGGATTTTTTAAATGTGGTATATCCATAAAATGGAATAGTATTCAACTATAAACAAGAATGGTGTTTTGATGAATGCTACAACATGGATGAAACTTGAAAATATGATGCGAAGTGAAGGAAGCCAGACACAAAAGGACAAATACTGTATTCCACGTACAGTATATGAAATATCTAGAATAAACAAATCCATAGAAACAGAAAGTAGATTAGAGGTGATCAGAGGCTGAGGAGAAGGAGGAATGCAGAGTCTTGTGGGTTGAATTGTGTCCTCCCAGAAAGATATGCTGACATCCTAACCCTCAGTACCTCAGAATGTGATGTTATTTGGAAATAGAGTCTGTGCAGATTTAACAAGGTGAAGATAAAGTCATTTAGAATTGGCCTTATCCAATATGACTGGTGACCTTATAAAAAAGGGAAATTTGGACACAGAGACAGACACACACAGAGGGAAGATGATGTGAAAACACAGGGAGAAGATGGCCATGTGACTGTGGTGCAACTCCAAGCCAAGGAACTCCAGAGATTGCCAGCAAATACCAGAAGCTAGAAGAAGCAAGGAAGGATTCGCCCCTAGAGCTGTCAGAGAGAACATGGCCCGGCTGACACCTTGATTTTGTACTCCTAATCTCCAGAACGATGAGACAATACATTACTGTTAAGACACCTAGCTTTGGGTACTTGGTCGTGGCTGCCCTAGGAAACTAATACAGGGAATTATTGCTTAATAGTTACAGAATTTCTGTTTGGAGTGAAGACAATGTTTTGGAAATAGATAGTGGTGATGGTTGTTTAATATTCTGAATGTAATTAATGTCACTGAGTTGTACACTTAACATAGTTTAAATGAAAAATGTTCTCTTATATACAAGCTTGGACAGTTAAGTTCGCGAACTCATCCTAGAAAAAGTGCTACATCCCTCATTGCTGAATATCACTACGGTATCTTCAAAGTCCTCCCCTTGGGAAGCGATGCACCGACGTCAGTGCCTAGTCCACCCTTCAAAGCAATTTTGGAACTCTTTTTCTGGAATGGCCATCAGAGCTGTCATCGTATTACCCTTGATGTCCTGAATGTCATCATGTCTTCCTTTCAATATTTCCTTTATCTTCGGGCAAAGAAAGAAGTCATTGAGGGCCAGATCAGGTGAGTAGGGAGGGAGTTATTTGTTTCCTGGCTAAAAACTCCCTCATAGACAGTGCCGCGTGAGCTGGTGCGTTGTCGTGACGCAAGAGCCATGAATTGTTGGCGAAAAGTTCAGTTCGTCTAACTGTTTCACACAGCCTTTTCGGCACTTCCAAATAGTAAATGTGGTTAACTATTTGTCCAGTTGGTACAAATTCATAATGAATAATCCCTCTGATATCAAAAAAGGTTAGCAACAGTGTTACAATAAGTTCACGAACTTAATTGTCAGAACTTGTATATTTAACCACAATTTAAAACATTTAATAATATACCAAAACTCATTGAATTGTACACTTTCAATGTGTAAACTGTATTGTATGTGAATTATATCTTGATAAAGCTCTTAAAAACCAGTTTGTGTGTGGAGAGGCAGAAGACCCAGAATGGCCAACACCGTGCTGCAGAAGAACAAAGTGGGGGGACCGCCACTACTTAACTTCAAGACTCAGTATAAAGCTACAGTAATCCTGAGAGTGTGGTATTGGTGAAATAATAGACAAATAGATGAATGGAACAGAATAGAGAGCCCAGAAATAGACCCACATAAATATAGTCAACTAATCCTTGACAAAGGAGCAAAAGCAATACAATGGAGCAAAGATAATCTTTTCAACAAATGGTGCTGGAACAACTGGATATCCACATGCAAAACAATGAATCTGGACACAGACCTTACACGTTTCACAAAAATTAACTCAAAATGAACCATAGACTTAAATGAAAATACAAAACCATAGAACTCCTAGAAGAAAACATAGGAGAAAACTATACGACCTTGGGTGGAGCCACAGGAAGGCTCATTCATCGCTGGTGGGAATAGAAAATGGTGCAGCCACTTTGGAAGTCAGTTTAGTGGCTTCTTACAAAATTGAACATACTTTCACCGTACAATCCCGCAATCACACTCCTTGGTATTTATTCAAATGAGATGAAAACTTATTCCATTGTCTGGATGTACAAGTTTATTTATCCGCTTTCCTACTAAAGACATCTTGGTGGCTTCCAAGTTTTGGCAATTATGAATAAAGCTGCATAAACATTCATGTACAAGTTTTTATGTGTGGACATATGATTCAACATTAAAAACAAATGAACCATCAAGCCATGAAAAGACATGGAAGAAATTAAATACATATTACTAAGTGAAAGAAGTCAATCTGAAAAGTCTACATAGTATATGATTCCAACTGCATGGCATTCTGGGAAAGGCAAAACTATAGAGACAATAAAAAGATCAGTGGTTGCCAGCTCTTAGCAGGGGTGGATGAATAGGTGGAGCTCAGAGGATTTTTAGGGCAGTGAAACTATTTCGTATGACACCAGACTGGTGGATACGTGTTATTATACATTTTTCAAAACCCACAGAATACTACACCACCAAGAGTGAACCCTAATGTAAACTATGGACTTTCGGTGATAATGATGTGACAATGTAAAGTCATTGATTGTAACAAATATGTCTCTCTGGTGCAGGATGTCTGTAGAGGGGAGGCTGTGCGTTTGTGCAATGACGGGCATATGGGATATCTTTGTACTTTCCACTCAATTTTGCTGTGAATCTAAAACTGCTCCAAAAAATAGTCTATTTTTAAAAAATCCACATGCTGGCACTGCCCAGAAAATTGTAATCAGTTTATATATAATTGTTATAAAGTTGAATTACTAAAAAATAAAAAGATTAGAGGCCACTGCATGAGGACATTTATGCGTGATTAGTAGCTCAGATTTCATTGACGTACCACGAGGATGAAGGGAAGAGATTCTAGCTGGGGTTGGAGGATCAGTGAGGACCTGAGCCACCTCCCTCCCGCCTGTGGGGGGCTTCAGCAAGTTGCTTGACCTCTCTGTGCTTTGCTTTTCTCCTCTGGGAAATAGTTATAGTAATTGATATTTAATATTGTGAATATTAAACTGGTTAAGCCATGTAAGGTGCTGTGAACTGTGCCTCCCGCATAGTAAGCAGTGTCTAAGCGTTTGTACATAAGATTCCCAATGATAGCCATGCTCTCTGACGCTCACTTGCTGCCGTGTGAGCATGGGGGAGGGAAGTGTTGAGCAAAAGTTAACATTTACTGAGAGACGATGGATGTTGTACCAGGTGGTCACTCAGTTCTCCCCTCAATTGAGAGGTAGGAACTATCCTCCCGGGTTTACACAGAAAAACTGGAAGCTCAGAGTGTTCTAAAAATTTGCCCCAAATCACATAGCTAGGTAGAAGTGACTGAGCCAGGATGCGAGCTAGGCCTCCATGACACCAAACGAAGCCCCACTCTTCCTACTATCCTCTGCCAAGTTCCTGGTACTCCAATTACCAATGAGACAGAGGAGGGGTGCACAGGGGCATGTTTCCATCTTCGGCAGCCAGGAATATCACAATTCTCTATAAGGCTAACGGCTGTATGGAGTGTTGGAATGAGCACTGCACTTGGCCTCAGAAAATGTGGTACAAAGTCGCAGGACCACCCACTACTAGTTGTGTAGCCATGGGCAAGTGCCTCAGTTTCCTCATTCATATCTGGATTGTGTGGGCATTAAAGGAAACAACAAAGCTAGGAATATCTAGCAAGGGATGGCATATAGAGCATACCCAAGTCATGTTTACTGAATGTGACACACCACTGTTACCTCCCATCACCAGGAGTAAAAGAGAGGGATAGAACCAGGCCTGGGGCTCAGAGCGCCCCTCACCCCATCCTCTGCCATTTCCTTCAGAAAGGTGCAGGGAATTAGAGCTCCATTCAGGGAGGTGCCCTTCAGAGAAAGAGTCGGTGAGGGGAGCTAAAATTTCTCAGTCCCTACCCAGCAGCTTCCCCAGGCTACACACAAACACACCCCCTTCTACACTGCCCTCTGCAGGGCAGTTGTGCCACAGTGAGCTGTCTGCCATTCTCCAGGGCAAGGCGGGGACCACAGCTGTGGTCCAGCTGTGGAACCCAGTCCAGCCGCCGACTGGCCCTGTGCCAGAGACAGGAAGCCAGCCGGGAAGAGCTGTGCATGTCTGCTGGACGCCAGGGGCTGGAGCACAGCCAGGCCTGGGGAGCGCTTTGTGTGGAAAGAACTGTATAGGAGAGCTGTGCAGGGTCACTGTCACCCTTCGGTGCCTGGAGGCCTCCGGGGGTGGAGGGCGAGGATGAGTCCCAGGAGGCAGAGAAGAGCACTGGGTTGGTAGTCTGGAAAACTGAGATTCAGTACAATGTTGCCGTTAACTCACTACTGCCATTAATTCACTGCATGATTTGCATTAGCCCCTTCCCCTCTCTGGCCTCTTGTTTCCCATCTGTGAAACTGGAAATATTTATTGAGCTCTCTGTGGCAGATATACAGTCCTAGGGAATACACTAGCAGGCAAGACAAAGTCCCCTCTTTCCTGGAGCTTTCATTCTACCAATAAACAAGCAAATATACAATAGGAAAAGTGGTGAAAGGATCTATGAAGAATAATCACGTCGAGACAGAGTGAGGGGTTTGTGATGGCCTCTCTGAGAAGGTGACGTAAACAGAGGAAATAAGAAAATGAGGAAAGGGACCATGTGAATATCTAGGGAAAGCACATTCTTGGCAGAGGGAAGAGCAAGTACAAAGACCCTGAGGCAAGCACATGAGGCAAATTGAAAAAAAAACACCACACAAAAAAAGACAACAAACAAAAAACTCAGGAAGCAGCAGGGTTAGAAGGAAATGAGTGAGGGAGTTGAAAGCCAAGGCGGGTAGAGCCCAGCCTATGGAGCTTGAAGGCCATTGTAAGGAGTATGAATTTTACTCTGAATTGATCAGTAGGCCGCAGGCTTGGGTATGGAGCCTACCTAGTGTTGTGAGTGTGTGGTGGGGGGCAACTTCAACCTCTGTTCATTTACCCTGGGGTCCTAGCCAGGTCTTTCAGGAAGAGACAGTACTAGGCCAGCCACTGGGGTGAGGTGTGACAGGTCTAGCGTGAGTGACGCAGTTGGCTCAGGTGCAAAACTTAAGGGGGCATCAAAAATATCAGTAATTAAGATAAACAATATTTTCCTGCAATATATTTAAAAATCAAAATTAATAAAAAAAAAAATCCATGATGAACAAAATGCTCACATTTTCAATAAAGACAGGACCTCACCCTGAACTTACGTGATCCTATTTCTCTCCCTTCACTCTAACCCCAGTGCTGGTTCCAATAAAACTTTATTTACAAAAATAAGCAGTTGACAGGCAGAGCTGTAATTTGATTTTTTTTTAATATTGTATTACAATATTATTTATCTTGGCATCCTAGGCAAGTGCCCCACTTATCTCACCCTAATCCTGGTCCTGGATGACAATGAAATGATTGGGTTCCACATTAAGGACCCCAGTGTTCACCCCTCCTGAGGCTCAGATTGGTGAAAGGACTTCCTCCAGGAAACCTGTGGGTGGTGAAGCTGGAGACCCTTGCCAAGGCCCATCCTCTGGCCATCACACCCTCCCATGCTCTGTTGTGGAAAGTTGATTTTAATGAGTGTTGGTTTTTTAAAACTTTTGTTCAAGTGTAATCATCACACAAAAAAATGCATGTTGCTTAAAAGTTCAGCTTGTTGAATTTTCGCAAATTCAGCACATTTGGATAACCAGCATGTGGGATTAAATTTAAAGCATATTTTACATTTCCAACAAACTAAACACATTAGTTACTACTGGGCCAGATTCAGAGGAATTTTGAGCTCAAGCAGGCGACTTTGGACAGTAAGGCTGGGGAACTAGGCTGATTCAGAGTTTGGGGGCCCTGGATAGAGATTGAGAAGGGACGGGGTGTAGCCCTAAGGTCTGTGCAGGGAGAGGGTGCCCTGTATGCAGGAGAGGACACAGAGAGACAATGTCCATCCCCCTTATCATCCACCCCACCCTTGGAGGAGGGTGAGGCCCAGCCGCAAGCCCAGGTAAGCCGGTAAGAATGCAGCAGTCGCCAGGCCCCGGCGCGGGCGCGTCCCTGTGACTCAGCCCTTGCCAGGAAGGGGGAGTCCACCCCATTCTCCAGAGCTCCCACACTGCAGCCTGCTTGGGGCTGGCTCCAGGGGCGCCAGGCCAGGCCCCCGCAGCAGGCAGCCGGCCCCGGGAGCAGGACCCCCTTCTCCTGGCCCGGGGCCCCCTCTTCCGGCCTCAGCCACCTGGGCTCATCGCGGGGGACGCGGGCGCGGGTGGCGAGAGCGCGACGGACGCCGTGGGGCCACGGCAATCCTGGCCACGACGGCGCCGCGAGAACCTTCGAGCGCCGTAAGTAGTGCCTGCGGGGGCTGGGAGAGTCCCTCGCTCAGACCCCCGCGTCCTAGGCCCCCGCTTCCGCGGGACTGGGAGAACTGGCCTGGCGCCGCCGCCGCCTCCCTAATTGCTCACTGGCTCTCGTGGTGGGGAGCGCAGACGCGGCTCCGAGGCGGCCCGGTTAAGTGTGGCCAAGACGCTGTCACCCCAGCGGGCGGCCCCATGGGAGGGTCATCCTACCGCCCGTCCAGCCCCACCCGGCGGGCCGCAGGCTCCATGCCCTCCCCCATTCTCGGGGACCTGGTCCCAGGGTCATGCTGAGGGTCCTTGAACCCCCTTGGGCTGCCTGGCAGTAGCTCCTTCCTATGGCCCTGAGGAGGGACCCAGCTCACAATTCCAGATGTGCCGTCCATCTGTCCCCGCCTGGAAGGGCCCTTTCTCTCTCCTTTCCCCGCGCACCCGCAATTTGGAAGGCCTCGGATTCCGTTCTGGAGCCAAAAGAAGGGGTGAACTCGGAGAAGTTCTCTTCGCTTCCAAAGTTGATTTTCTGATACAAATTCCCACGCACCGCGGGCCGGGGGTGGGGTGGGGGGAATTAAGGATGCTCAGGGTTGCTCGGGAGGTTAGCTAATCACTAACCGGATTTCCCGGAGACACAACCTCTGGCGGGGTGGGCACGACGTTTGTGAGCCCCAGACCCCCGGCACCCGGTGTAGACCTGGGGCCGGGACGGAGGGGGTGGGCAAAGGGAACTTGAGGAACTTGATCACCCCCATCTTTGGGACGAGATTCGGGGGCTACAATTATTTTGACAATTGGTCAGAGGTTGTTGTGTTCACAGTGGTTTCTCTCTCTCGTTCTCTTAACGTTCCGAAAACTTTCGAAGAGTTTAGGACTGGAGAAGGAGAACGCGCAGCCCCCTCTGCAGCCCCTCGGGGCGCTGGGACTGGTGGGCAGAGATTTGGGGAGACTGGGGCCCAGCTCTGCGAGCGCGGAGGAAACGCGCGGAGCCAGCTTCCTGTGGGGGCTCTGGCCGCAGTGCCCCGCGGACAGACGTGTCCGGCCCAGACAGCGCTGAGCCGGGCGCGGGGGAAGGGACGTGGTGGGGGTGCGACGAGGAAGCGAGGAGGGGGCGGGGAGAGGGTGGGCCAGGGAAGAGGGGAAGGGAGCGGCGAGCAGGGGAGGAGCGAGGGGGCTGGAGGGAGAAAAGGAAGAAGGAAGGGGGCGCGCGGCTCGAGCTGGCGCCGAAATGGGAGAACGGCGAGAGTGAGAGGGGAGGGGGTGCTGGGCGGGCACCAGGGAGCCGCGTGGCCCCTCGGCGGGGGCGCCCTGGGCAGGCGCGCATGGCAGGCCCCGCGCCGTGATCCTGGTGGGGCGAGAAAGAAGGGCACAGCTTGCACCACCAGTAAGTTAGTTGGTGGCCGCGCTGGAATTGGGGGGAGGCGCGCGCCTGCGGCTGGATCATCCCCTGCCAGTCCCCCTTTCCCAGCACGCGCGGAGGGAAGGTCGGCCCCGCCCACTGAGCCTTGTTTTCCGCAGGTCCCGGGCCGATGTCCCAGGTGAGTGGCCAGCACCCCCCTCACTGCGACGCACCCAATGAAGCCCCCAGCTCAGGCCCGGGCCCAGGTAAGACCAGGGTGGAGACCGAGGCTGGACGCGAGCGGGGTCGGCGGCTTGGGGGTGGGGTGTGTTCATTATCCCCCCTCCTCCCTCTGACAAGAGGGGAAGGTTTCGGGGAGCTTGATTGGAGGTGGGGTGAGGGGTCTGGCTATTGCGGACCAGGTCCAAGGAAAGCGTAAGGCTGGGATATGGGGGCAGGGCCGGAACGCAGGCGGCGGCTCTGCCAAGTTGGCTCCAACTCCCCCCTACTCCCAACACTAGACACACACACACACACACACACACACACCCCGCGGTGTCTGTCTGTCAGTCAGGGATTTGTGTCCCAGCCGTTTCTGCTCAGTGTGTAAATATTTATGGGGGCCTGAAGTGGGGGTAGGGGTGTGAGTCTTTCTTTCCCTTCCCCCAACCCAACCAGAGCCCAGCGATTCCCGAGATTCCCGAAAACTTTTGTCCGCAAAAAGCGGCCACACGAGGCGGCCCCTTCCCTCGCTGCCATCTCCTCTCGGTCGCCCTCCTCCCCACTGGGGCCTGGCGTCTCCCCACCACTCCTACCCTGCTAACACACGCACAACGCAACACAACACAACACAACCCACTCGCCCCTTCCCCCAATTTACAGGGTTTGTAACCTCCCCGGGATTCTTGAAGGAGCCTTCCTACCCTGGGAGGGTTTGTGACTCCCTGAGGGTGGGAGCCCTGCCCTGTCGTCCTCACTATGCAGATATGAGCTGAGGCTCACAATAGAACACAGTCTGGGAAAAGTCAGGAACTTCTGGGATTTTTTTGGGGGGTGGGCGGGGGATGCAGGCATATAGGCCCAGGTTTCAAGACTTAAATTCCAGCTGGTGGTGAGTCTAATTCCTTTGCCGTCTGTTCCCCCACCCCCACTCTTTCTTCTTTCTCCCCTCTTTGAGTATCTTGAGTACTGAAGGTCTGGTCCTGGACCTCTGACTCTAACTCCCTGCACGGCTTAGTCTCCACATCCGCCCTTAGGGGTTTGTCTGCCTGTTTGGAGAGGCCTGTCTCAGCTGCCCTGGTCTACCTGGTGAGAACGCTGACACTGGCACTCTGGACGCCTGGAGCTGTGGAGTGTGTGTGCAGGGGGGTCACCTAGAGCAGAGTGAGGAGAAGTGGGAGATGTCTGGCCAGGGGCCAGCCCATGGGTGACACTAATGTATCTGCTCCCCATCCCTGCTAACCCTCAGCTTCTCTCCTCTCTGTGGGCCCCTGGAGCAGGGCCTTCTGGAGAATAAGTTCCTCCAAGAACGGGGCTCCTTCAGGCCGGAGAGAGCTAAGGTAGGGGGCTAGGAAAGCTCTTTCTCTGGGTCTGGGAACCTTCTCTCTCCTTCTCAGCCTCTCACTGCTTCACTCCTCCTCTTTCTCAGCCTCCCGCTTCTCTCCCTTCCTCTCACTTCCCTACTTTCTTCCTCTGCTTATCCATTTGCTCTCTGCCTCTTTCCAAGATCCTCTCCCCTATGCCACCCATTCTCAGCCCCACAGGGAGAGGTGGGAGCTAAACGTGCAGGGGATGAGGGCCAGGTGGGCCACTGGGAGGGTTAAGCCCTAGGCTGTAACTTGAGGCCCCCCAGCGCCCAGCAAGCCCCCTCCCCAGCCTGGGCTGGGCTAGACAATGTGGCTTTCATAACACGAGGAGGCCTGGCTCTGCCGCCTTGGGAGAATCAGGCTGCTGCCCAGGAAGCCCAAACCGCAGGAGACCCAGCCAAAACCCCACAGACGCCTGAATCCGAGACCAGAATCCCCCACGCTGCCTGCTGAGCACTGACAGAACAGCAAGGCCACAGCGCTGCCCCCAGGGGCCCTGCTGGCAGGACAGCCAGGGAGCAAGCCAGCCCCTCCCTTAGCTGCCTAAGATGAAGATGAGGTGAAGGGCAGCTCTGGTTGGGGCAGGTGGCCAAGCCCCCACACCCTTGGCGCCCCCAGTGGCCTCTCCCCACCCATCCCAGGGAGACCCGAAGCCTGGCTCTCTAACCCACAGCAGATTTCTGCCCAGCACTGGGGCGTCACATTCCTGCTTTTGGTTCTAAATTGAATTTCCTGGGGAATTGGAGCCTTTAGACCTAAAATAAAACCAACCCGACCCAGCCTAACTGGCCAGGTCAGGCCCTCTCAGTGCTTGGCCTGGTGGTGGCCTGGGGCTGTGACCAGTATGTCACAAGTATGTATCAAGCGAGTCCACGTTCTCGCCGTTTTGGGGTTCAGAGCCAGGTGCCACCCCTAATTCTCGCCCTCTCGTTCTCTCTCCTTCCCTGACCTGGGGCCCCCCAACTCCAGAACTCAGTCCTCACCAACAGACATTTGCTGAGTACTCACTGAGGTGCGGAGAGGAAGACTGCCACGGCCCCCAAGGGAGGGAGCTGGGGAGGCCGCAGTCTGGTCAAGGAGCCAGGACTCCACCACCACCTTCTAACTGATAGGGGGTGCTGAGCGCTCAGTTCTCAGTAAGTGGGCCGCTCAGAGGAAGGACTGTTGGCTCAGGGGTCGGGGAAGGCTGTCTAGAGGAAGAGGGAAAGCTTGAGTTGGGTCATGAAGGATGGGCTGGATTTGGGGAGTGGGAGGAGAGGTAGGACCTTCTGGTCAAGAGGAACAATGTAAGCATTGGAGGGTTGCTCAGAAGGCACGGTGGTGGTTTGGGGCCACGGAGAGGTCGGTCTGCCTGGAACACAGGATCCTTGTCTGTTGATGAGGTTGAAGGTGTTGGCTGAGGCCTTGACGATGAGGCCAAGGAATGTGGGAGTGTGGGGTTCCAGTCACCACTCTCTGAGCAGATCAGATCCTGGCCCTCTCTCTCCAGAGATGGTCAGAGCTCCAGGGGAGAAGCCTCGATCTACTGTCCACAGAGTCAATGGCGAGGGCTGGGTGGAAGGGACCAGGCATTGGAGCTCTGGAATAAGGGCCCTTCCAGGCTTGGAGTGAACCCATCCCATCTGGAAGAGGTCCCCCCACTCCTTCTTGGTCCAGGGGTACCCCACCCCCAATTTGGTGGATAGCAGACAGAGGGAGTCCATTGGGTCTCCGCTGAGGTTGTAAGTCTCAGCCTTCCCTTTTGAGTTGATGGATTTAAACATGATTTTCCACTCCCTTCTGGGGCTGTCTTTCCGGAACTCCGGGCTTTGAATTCAGAACCTTATCCTGTGCTAGGGATGCAAGTATGTTGAAGCAAAGGGGCTGTTGCTTTTCTGTATTTCCCCTTTGTAGATGGGGAGGGACCCTTGAGAGAGGTGCAGGGTTGGGGCTTCTGCTCAGAGACGCCACCAGTGTATATGGCCCGTTTGTACATGCCCGTGTGTACATTAGAAAAAGGTGGCCCTCTGATGGGGTGGAGCAGCTGGCTGAGCAGATGGCGCCCCCAGGAGGATGGGGCCAATCCAGGGTCTCCCACCCACCCCTGCCCCCTTGGCAGGCGCCTTTATGCAGAACACAAATGGTGCATCGACACAGTGGACCTTGGCCTCTGCTGGCCACTTTTCCCTCCAGCCCACTCCACATTTCTACCCTCTTGCACATCCTCTGAGCATTTTTCCCCAGAGATGTTCTCCCCTGAATAGCAAGGTCTCGTGGTCACAAGAGGAAAACTGGGCTCTTCTGGTCTCTTAATGGTTGAGCACTTGGGCTCTGCCGTTTGCCTGGCTCTTTTGCTCCATGGGCTCCTGGCGAAAGCTGTTTCTTGGTCCAGCATCTTGGCACCGGGGCCCGCTGGGCAGCACCTCATTGGCAGATCAGGTCTTCCTGCCACTTCTCATTCCCTGTCATTCTGTTTCCAGGTCTCTGTGCACTCAGCACACTTTCCTCTCCTGCCCTCAGCATGGCTCCTTCGGGAGGCTGCTGGGTCCCCTCTGCTGCCCCTCCTGACCCCAGGAGGGCTGTCCCTCTATATTTCCAGGTCGAGATGACCGGTCTGGATTCTCTTTCCAGGTTTCCTTCTGAGGTCTGATGGTCACCCTAGAATGGCAGGTTTCCTGCAGGAGGGGCCCCCTCAGCACTTAGTCTGTGCTCTCTATAATCTCCTGTTCCCAAGAGTTCAAGGTCGTCAGCCCTCAAGGTGACGATGAGGAGAGATGCCCAGAGAATGGTGATACTGGGAAAAGAGGGCGGAGATGGGGACCCACCTCTTAACCCTCTTTTCTGCCTTCCTCCCTTTCCCACCCTGGGGGCCCAGAGAGCTACAGTCTGGCTCCATCTACTGCAGGACTGACAGGCTCACCCTCGTGCACCCCATGACCTCAGGAGAAAGCCTGGGAAAGGCCCACAAGGCCCACGAGCCCCCAGCGATTGTAGGTGTACTGGCCTCCACGGCCCCACACGGCTGTCTTTCCCTTGTTCACACTGCAGCTGTTTACCCTGGGACCGTGGTTCCTGCTCCTCTTCTTGAAATGACCTTTCCCCTTCTTTGCTGACTGATTATTCAAGACCCAGTGTGGGCACTGCTTTCTCCAGGAAGCCTCCTAGCCCCCCACCTCCCCCCACACACACTCGGGATCAGTGCCCATCTTTTGTGCTTCCACAGCTCCTAGAGGTGTCCTACTGTCGCTTCTGCCCTTCAGTGTGTGTGACTGCCCCCTACCCCACCCTGACAGAGAACTCCTGAGGCAGTGACCTTTCTCATTTGGTCTACCCAGTTCTTGACACATTGCTGATGCATTGTAGCTGCTTAACAAATGTTCACACAGCACAGGAGGGAGGGTGGGAGGGAGGGAGGGAGGGAGGGAGGGAGGGAGGGAGGGAGGGAGGGAGGAGAAGGAAGGAGGGCAGGTAGGTGGGTGGGTGGGGAGAAGGGTACATGAATGGCCCCTGCAGGCCAGGATACTGCTGAGCATTTCATTTACTCTCTGAAACCCTGAGGGATAACCATTAGGACCACCCCTTTACACACAAGGTAACCCAAGTCCTGGTCACTTGCCCAGGCTGGTAACTGGGGAAAACCAAGGCTTGGATCTTACAGCTCCTTGCTCAGGCCTTTTACATTATACCACATGGGAGAGTCAGTGCTCCCGGTTCAGGTCCTGGGCCAGAGGCTGTCGCTGGGCAGGGCCCCTCCCTTCCAGGGCACTAGGACCCAAGCCCTGAGCCTCCCCCTTCATGTACAGCCTGGGGTCTTAGCCGTAAGAGTTTGGTCTGAGCAGCTGCAGACCAGGCTCAGGGCTAGAGAGGTGCCAGCTAGCAGGATACCTTTCTCCTCCCTGGATGTCATCTCCACTTACCTGCTCCTCCTCATCCAAACCTGACCTTCCAAAAGCCATTTGACCTCTCTCCTTAACCCAGGAGGGGACAGGGGCTCTCAGAAGGCGCAAAGTTTGGATGGGGCAGGAGGAAACCCGCCCCCTGCCTCCCTGGAGAAGCTGTGGGCACTATGAGGGTTCCCAACAGATAACTCTGGTACCTCCAGCAGCCGCAGGAGCTCCAGTGCATCCTGCCTCCTGGCCTCAGCTCCTGTCTCCAGGCAGAGCTGGTGCTTTTCCCTGGGCAGGTGTGAGCAGTCGGCTCGGGCCTGCAGCGTTCTGCTACCCACTGGGGCCTCTGTCCCCCTGACCCTGGGAGACCAGGGTCTTTGGAACAGGATTGCTCAGGGGTCTCTGAAAGTCAGAAGCCACAGAGGGATACTCAGGGCGCAGGAAGGCAGCTGAGCCCCTGGATCATCCCCTCCCCTCAGGATGTCCCCATCCTCTAGACCTGTGTGCCCAGACTTCATTGATCTGTCTAAGTATCTCCCTCCTCCCTTCTCGCCCCCCCCCCCACTGGGAGACAGCTCAGAGAAGGACCCCACACGTAAGCTCCTCTGTTCTCCGTGGTTGATTCATTTCTATTTCCAAGTCTATGTCTCTCTCTCTCTCTCTCTCTCTCTGTCCCTCGGGGGGTGTCTCTCTCTTGGTCTCTGTGTGGTGTGTTCGCCTGGCTGTGAATCTTTTACTCTCTGGGTTTCACCACCCTTTCCTTCATCTCTCTCTGTCTCCCTATGTCGCTCTCCTTTGCCTGTGCCCTTTTGGTCTCTGTGTCACTCTGAGTCTCTTCTTTCTATATGTTCCCTGCTGTCAATATGGCATTGCGGCCGGGGGAGGGGGGTATCCTCTTGAGGACCAACTGTAGGCCCAGTCTGTCATTCCAACTGTACAGCCTGGGGTCTGATGAGAGGCTCAGGTTGCACCCTGCACCCCATAATTGCCCAGCCTGACCCCTGACCCTGTGACCCCTGCCTTCCTCTCCTCCCTGCTCTACCTCAGGCCTTCCCACACCTTGGTGACCAAGGATGTGGAAACTGGGGCCCCTTTCTGCCTCCGTTCTCCACCTCCCATCCCCCTAACCTTCTTCCCCTTGGGCCCAGGGGGCCGAGTCCTGCTGCCTCAGGAGCTGTGGGTTTGAAGGTGGCTCCATTCCTTCCTTCCGCCCACTGTGCACAGAGGGCTGAGCCAGTCACTGTAATTACATGTGGCTGCGGTCCACCTCTTCCCAGCTCTCTCTGGCCGTCTCCTGTCCCTCTTCCTGCCTTGTAGCCGCTCCACCTCAGGCCCAGTCTTCTCTTCACACCAGATTTTCTGTCTCTTTCTCTTGCTATCATCCTCTCTGACCCAATTTCTCACTGTCTGTCTCCCTCTCGCTCTGTCTGTATCGCGCTCCCTTCTCTTTCGCCTCTGCCTCAGACCCTGTCTTTATCTCTCTCCATCGCTGACTTTCACTCTATTGTTGAGTCTCCCTCCTGTCCCAGGCTGTCTGTCACTGGGTTTCTGGGGCTCTCTCCTTCCGTGCCTAATCTCCCCGCCTTCTGATGCTCTATCTCTCTTTGCTTCCCTGTCCCTTTTACTGTCCCTTTGATTCTTTCTTTCTCCCTGTCACTCTTGATGCCTGTCCCTATCTCTCCATCGCTGACCACCTGTCTGTTCTCTCCTGCACTGTGTTTTTGCCTTCTCTCTGCGCTTCCCTGACACCACACACAGGCACGCACACACGTGCACACACTCACATCCTTGCTCACTCACACATTGTGGTTTGGGAGCTTTCTATTTTGGAGTCTGGAACTGTTGCCAAATAGGGTAAAGGCTGGGTAACTGGTACAGAGACCAAGAATGAGGGCTCACAGCTTTCTGGGCTGCGAAAAGGGGAAGGCTGGGCAAGCGAGAGGGGGCACCAGGAAAATACACTCGGTTGTCTGCTTTTTCCCTAGCCCAGACCCCATCCCTCCTCCCTGGGCTGGAGGTAGGAACAGCATCCACTCATCCTGTGGAGGCTGCGCTAGAGGAGGGCTCCCTGGAGGAGGCGGCAACCCCCATGCCCCAAGGCGATGGCTCTGGGGCACCCCAGGCCCTGGACAGCACTGACCTCGATGTCCCCACAGAAGCTGTGACATGTGAGTCCTAGGGGGTCCGGGAGTTGGGGTGGCAACACATAGAGGTTGCATTAGGGAATGCAATCCAGATGGGCTGGCACAAATGTAGTGGGTGCCTGTGGGGGCCTGGCACGGGGCCAGGACCTTGAAGTGTGGGCAGTGGAAAGGTGTATGACACTGTTACTGTCTTTTCTGTCTAAGGAAGAAGATCTCCACAAATGATTAGTATACAATTCGTTCAAAATGAGTATACACAGGCTCTAGGCAATATGGTTCAGGATGAGAGCATGCGGCCATATGGAAAGAGGCAGCCTCACCTCAAGAGGAGAGCAGGGGACCAGACGCAGGCAGCCAGAGCCCGACACAGCACCATCCTTCAGGGTATCAAGGGCAAAAGGAAGGAGAGAAGCCTCCAGTTGATCTGGGCAGAAAGGAACAAAATTTAGCTCCATTCCCAGGCTTGGCTCGAGGGCTCCAAGGAGGTCCTGGGAGGAAGAGGATTCTCCACCCTCATCCTCAAAAGCAGGGGAAGGGGCAACCAGAATCGTTTTGCAATTACTAATAAGATATACGAAATCTGCAGACGCATTTGCAGTTTCCAACTTTCCTTCCCTGCATGAGCCCACGTGCTCTCCAAATCAGTGTGCAGAGAGGCAGCAGACTGGTCACCGCCAAGCCCATTTTACAGACAAGGAAACTGAGGTGCAGCGGACCAGAGCCTGGATACAAGCTGAGGGACGCAGGTCTCCTGGCCCAGTGAGCTTTCCTCTGCCTGCCTGCCTGCCTGCCTGCCCAGCTGGCACATGGAGCAGGAGCTGCCTTCAGGCAGGGCATCTGGGGCAAAGTTGGACTCCCTGGAATTCAGGGTTACTAAATCCCGCTAGCACATTGCCCTCAGCCTTCTCCAGACACAGCCACCAGCAAAACTGAGTGGAAGAGGTCAGCTGCGTGGCCACGGAGGAGGGGGCCTGGGTGGGAGGTGGACAGACACTCTTATGTCTGTGGGCCCGAGTGTTTGCTCTGTGACTCAGTCCCTGTGACCACCCCATGGCTGTGGCCATAGGCAAGCTTGTGTCTGCCCACACCCCCCAGGGCCCTCGGCTCACCACACATGCCTGCCCTCTGGTCACTGTGCCCATGTTTAAGCAGCAGGGCAGGGGGCACCCAAGCTGGCCAAGCATTCAGCCTAGTCACGACTCTGGGGCCAAGAGGTGGGGGCGTGGTGATTCAGGCCTGGCCACTTCCCATGGCCTGACCCCTGTTTACCCAGATGCAGGCACCAGCCACACCTCTCCCAGCATGGAGCCTCTCCAGAGCCCTGTCAGTCCTCCTTCTCACTCCCCACCTCGTCCTGCCCCACTCCTTTCTCCCCGTCTCCATCCCCTCCCCCTCCGCTTCCTAGACCTGGAATCTTTGGTGAGATTTATCCTCTCTGGGCCTCAGTTTTTTCATCTGTGAGATGAGGCTGATCATCTATTGTGATATTTAAAGAAGTTACTACACATAAAGCTCTGAGCACTGTGCTGGCACCTAATAACCACTCAAAACATAGGAGCTATTAGTTCTAAGCATGATTGTTGTGGTAGGAGCAGCTTATTTCCCAGTCGCTTGTCTCCCAGCCTCCTTGCCTCTCTCTACTCTTAGCCCCAGCTTTTAGCCTCTAGGTTGGTCCACCGCTGACACTTACTAGCTGTGTGACCTTGGAGAAGTTACTGTACCTCTCTGGGACTCAGTTTCCTCGTCTGTAAAAGGAGGACACCGCCCTGTAGGGATATTGAGAGGATCCAGGGAGAGAATAATTATCATGTCAGTGGCTAAGAACAGTGGCTGGCAGGCAGTAAGTGCTCAGTGGTGTGATTAGTATGTTCCTAGAAAACCCAGGCCCCTCAGGCATGGCATCATGAGGCTGCCTTCCCCTCTCCTCAGCCTCCAGCCTCCCCCACCACGCCATCCGCCCTCCCATCTCCTACCACAGTTCAAATACAGAGGCCAGGCCTGGAGGCAGTTGGGGATCCAGACCCCAGCACCTGAGAGACGGAAGTTCCCCATACTTACAGAGGTCCTCAGGGCCCAAGGATCTCTGCGCTGAGCAGCTGAGGGGTTCCGGAGCTCTCCATGTCCCCTTCTCAGTCCCCTCCCCCAACACACACACACACACACACACACACACACACACACACGCCTTCATGTCTTGAGAACGGAACTGTGCCTTTCAGGCGAGCAAACCTAAGTGAGATGAGGAAAAGAACTAGGTGTTTCGAGACATTTCCAGGGCCAGTTTCCTTGCCCCCCACTGATAAAGCTGATGTCTCTCAGCTTGGGATGGGGAGTCAGGGGTTCCTGGCCTCAGGAGTCTCCCAAGTGGCCTCCCTCTTCTTCTCTCCCTCCTTACTCAGACCCCAAGGGCCCCTCAGCGAACTCCTCTGCCAGCCCCCCGCCCCCACAGAGGCCAACGGGGCAGGAGTGTGGAGGAGCCGGAGATAAAGGGGCTGCTGTAAGGAGCCCCCAGATTCCAGGGCCAGGCGTTCATCTCCAAACAGATGTTTCTAATAACTCACCCAGCACACGAAGGGCAAAAACAGCTGGGGGCTTGGCAGAGAGCGAGGTGACGGTTAACTGCTTCACTGCTGTCCTTCCCACCCCAGTCAAACTGTCCCTGTTCTTTCACCCCCAATTGCCACCACTCTTGCCAAAATCCCAGGACACCAAGAGCAGGAGAATGGATTTCATGTGGAGTAAGAAAGTGGGGTGTGGGGCTCTGAGCCCCTCCCTTTGCCTT
This sequence comes from Rhinolophus sinicus, assembly GCF_036562045.2. Taxonomy (NCBI): domain Eukaryota; kingdom Metazoa; phylum Chordata; class Mammalia; order Chiroptera; family Rhinolophidae; genus Rhinolophus; species Rhinolophus sinicus. The sequence goes on from NC_133755.1 coordinate 89,058,777, forward strand.
GCACCTCTGTCTTTTCTGGAATGAGCACTGGCCTGGGAGTCAGGAGCTAGGCTCCACTCTTTTTCTATTTCATAGTATGCCTGTGGGCCTCAGTTTCCCCATCTGCAGAATACAAGTCCGGCTGGGTGACCAGTAAGAATGAAGCAGGCAGGAGTAGAGCAGAGCTCTGGGAAGCTGGGGGGCCCCCTACCTTGCCCCCATGGCCCTTTCTTGTCATCTCTCTAGGCCAGCCGCAGGGGAACCCCTTGGGCTGCACCCCACTACTGGCGAATGGCTCTGGCCACCCCTCGGAGCTGGGCAGTGCCAGGCGGGCGGGGAATGGTGCCCTGGGTGGCCCCAAGGCCCACCGGAAGTTGCAAGCACACCCATCTCTTGCCAGCCAGGGCAGCAAGAAGAGCAAGGGCAGCACCAAATCGGCTGCCTCCCAGATCCCTCTCCAGGCACAGGAAGGTAAGTATCCCCCCACCCCAGGAGGATCCTCCAAAGCCAGGTTCCTTAAGGCATCATGCAGGGACCAGCAACAACGTTTTTGGTTACAAGTGCAGTCTCAGCCCCACGCCAGGCCCACTGGACCTGAACCTCTGGGTGGGGCAGGAGCCTGGGTTTTCACAAGCCTTCAGGGCGTCTGATGCAAGATTCAAATGGAAGAACCTTGCACAGGTTGTTGGATAAACTGAAGCATATCTGCATTCTCAAAGCCAACCCCTTCCGACCACCGCCCTCCCAGAGTTGCTGTAACAAGGGATGGAGCCATCTGGGTTGATCCAGCTTAAGCCACCCCCTTTCTGGAAACAGAAATTTTCCTCAAAGAGTGGACCATCTGTTTAGTGAGAGCAGATCACCTAGCAGAAGAAAACGATGCATATCAGATTTTTAATTGGAGGCGGGGCAGGGGCTGCAAGGTGCAGTGGGAGATCAGAGGACCCAGATACACCAGCCATTGTTCCTGCAACGCAAAGGTCCTCTGCAGGGCCGCGCTGGACAGCCAGCTCCCCCCATCCCATCAGGCATCAGTTCAGCATGGGTGACAGCTGCCTGTAGCTCAGTGGTGCTTCACCTTCACCCCCGAATTTTTAAGTGATTCCTGTCCATACTGGGTGACTCTGGCCTGGTCCTCTGCAAACAGGATTCAGTGTACACATTTGCATGCAAGATATTTATAAACCCTCCCACCCTGCAGAGCAGATTCTGCCCAACAGTTTAATTTATGAAAGAGGTAATTCATTCAGTTAAAGTGTCCTAGGCATCTGCTATGTGCTGGAAACCCAGTCTATGACCTCATGGAGCTCTCATGAGAGACACAGCAGGTAGTCACCCTATAGCGTGATAAATACAGTGATAAAGCCACACACAGAAAGCTAGGGAGGTGAGTCTGGGAAGGCTCTGGAGGAGTCTGAGCAAGCCTTAAAGGTTGAGTAGTAAAATCTAGCCAGGGAGCATTAGCACGAAGGTGAGAAATGGCTGGTGTGGCTAGTTTATGACTTTCAAGGTGAGGAATGGTGGGTGGTGAGACTCCAGGAAGGCAGGTGCTTTGGGTGGGGGACGCCTTGTAAACCTTGCAGTGGACCTAGATTTTATCTGGAGGGCAATAGGGAGCCATTGAAGGGCCTTACAAAAGGTAGTGACCTCATCAGGTTTGCACTGGAAGAGAACTCTTATCTAATTTCCAGATAGATTGCAGAAGTTCCAGTTGTACAAGACCCCACTCCCTCCACTCAGAAAAGGCCTGGGGGAGTCAGACCCTCCACGGCAGTGTGAGACCCCCTCAGAACCAGCCTGTGCCAGGCGCCCACCGAGTCAGGGAACTGGACACTCTGCTCCATGGCCTGGTCACTAGGAGAGGTGCCGGCTCAGCACAGTAAGCACTTCTGAGCGTGGACTCCAGAGCCAGCCTGCCTGGGTTCAGTTCCCAGCCCCACCACTTACCAGTGCGGGCTGCCCAAGGGCGGGCTCCTGCATTCATTCCCTTACCATTGATTTCTCAGCACCTACAATGTACTGGGCACTGTCCTGGGGACTTGTAATGGATCAGTAACCAAAATAGACAAAGATGCCTGCCCTTTCGGAGCTTCTGTTTTAGTAGGAGGAGAAAGCTGTGTCGTGTGGTGGAAGGTGATAAGTCCTATGGGGGCCAGATGAAGCAGGCCAGGGCAAGGGGATGGGGGTAGTGGGGTGCAGTGGGCAGGTTGCAGTATTAAAGAGGGTAGCATCTGGGCAATGAAGGAGGGGAGGGAGTGAGCAGAGCATTTATGTGGGGCAAGAGCATTCCAGGTTAGGGCATTGGAAGCAGTGCCTGCAGGACCAGGAATAGCCTGTGATCCAGGGGGACAGAGTAGGGGGGGACCAGATCACATGTGGGTGTGGGGGCCACTGTGAGCTCTTCAGATTTTACTCGTAGTGAGGTGGAAGCCACTGAAGGGTTCTGAGCACAGAAGGGACAGAATCCCTTGGAGGTTTTTCAAGGGGCCCATGGTGTGGGGAGTAGATTCTGGGAGGGAGAGTCACAGGTTGTTGGTGGCAGGCCAGTGAGAGGGCTGTTGTAGTCCCCCCCCCCAAGAGATGAGCAGAGTGGTAGGATTCTGCCTATATTTTGAAGTGACTTCTCTGCCTCAGTTTCGTCATCTGTAGAGTGGGGTTTTTGCAAGTTTAAATGAGTTTAATTCGTGCCCAGCACTTAGAACAGTGCCTGGAACATGGCGTCACTCCGTGTTTGTTAAATAATTGACTCAGGGGGCGTTAAGAGCAGGAACTCAGGGCCCTGCCACTTACCCAGTCGGTGTGTGTAAGTCACTCTCTGTGCCTAAGTGGGGCTCCTCACGGTCCCCACTTCAGGGAGCTGCGGGTGGGCTGCATGAGCTTAATTGCTGCCGGGCCCTGGGCGCTCAGTGAGCCCGCCCGTCCCGCTGTGGCCCGTCCCCGGCCGCTGGCCCTCTCACCTGCTCTCTCCGCTCCCTCCCCGGCCCCGCCCACCGCAGACTGCTGCGTGCACTGCATCCTGTCCTGCCTGTTCTGCGAGTTCCTGACGCTGTGCAACATTGTCCTGGACTGCGCCACGTGCGGCTCCTGCAGCTCGGAGGACTCGTGCCTCTGCTGCTGCTGCTGCGGCTCCGGCGAGTGCGCCGACTGCGACCTGCCCTGCGACCTGGACTGCGGCATCCTGGACGCCTGCTGCGAGTCGGCGGACTGCCTGGAGATCTGCATGGAGTGCTGTGGGCTCTGCTTCTCCTCCTGACCCGCGAGATTCCGGCAGGGTCGCACACAGCCCGGTCAGCCCCCGCCCCTGGTCCTCTGTCCCCGGCCACGTGCCTTCGCAGAACCCCAGCCGGGGGAGAAGGGGGTCGGGACGCTCCGGAGGCCACCTCAGTCACAGAAGCTGGGCCCACTGCAGAGAGCCCGTCCTCCTGCAGGCTCCCAGCGATACACAGCACCGAGGACCTCGTGGGGGAGGGCTAGCGGCAGAACCGCTCCTGGACCAGCTGCCTGGGCTGCGGAACACTGTGAAAGTTGGGGGAGGCGGCAGGAACGTGGGGGCGGGGCGAGGGCCAGGCAGGGCTGTGCGCTTCTCTACCTCTCACTGCTCCTGGTGCCTCCTCCTGCTGCCGCCCCAGGCTTAGAGAACAGCAAAATGTGAAAAGAGACACCCCACCCTGCCCTCAGCCAAGCCCCTTCCTGCTCTCCTTTCCTGGGCTTTTGTGGAGGCCTGACCCATACAGTGACCCGAGCTGGCGGGGCTGAGCTTGGACCTGAGGCAGAGCAGGAATGGGAATGGAATGGTATAGAAAAGACTGGAAGGGGAGAGGGAGGGAATAGAGGGAGGGTCTGTTCTATTTGTTGCTGTAAATAAAGATATTTGTTCATTTCAGATTTCCTCAGGACTCATGAGTAATGTCCATGGACCATGGCTCTAAAAGGCAGCCACTCCCCTCAACCCCCCTGAAATGCACCCAAATGGATGCCCTCTGGAATCCCTTCCATTCCTCATTCATGCTCCCCGCTAAGGGAAGGAAGGGGGTGGGTACCAACTCACCACCATTATTTCCCTCCTCCTGCCAAAGGGAAGGGAAGCCCTGGAAGGAAAGAGTTAATCCTTGGCATAGAATTAATTAACAACAGATGTGTTCGAGTTTTGATTAATTAATCTCCTGCTGACTCCAACTTCTTGAAGCCCTTGCCATTGATGGTTCCAAAGCGAAGGGTGGTGCCTATATCAGTGGCAGAGCCATGCCTGGAGTGGGGGCAACCCTGGGCCTGGCACAGCCTGGGCTTGCTCTTGGACTGCACTGGGAGGTGGGTATGGCTTGAGTGTTGGTTCCATGGCCCAGCTTCAGTTGTCCCCAACTGCCAGGAGGCTTGGGAAAGAAGAAACTGGCAGGAGTCTCAGAGGCGGTGCATCCAGCACCCTTGCCATGCAGGGGGAGGAGCAGACCTGAGTACTGCAGGGCTCCCTGGGAGGGCTAGCGGGACTAAGCCCCTCCCACCCCATCCTGCACCTGAAGGAAACCCAGAGAGGTCCAGGGTGAATGAGAGGACACCTCGTGGTGAGATTTGGATTGTCCTGAGGAGGAGCCATGGCTGAAGAAAGCCTTGAAATGTGGAGCCCTTATGAGAAATTGGCAAACAAAGTCTGCAGTGGTCTGGAGGGATTCTGGAAGAAAGGCGGGAGCTCAGAAAAAGGGCCAGATGAAATCTGAACTCTCTTAAGAAATGTCATAGGAGGGAGTAGCCCATGGCCTTGGCAGTGGGCTGCCTTTGCAACAGGAGGCGGTAATAGGAGGTGGTGAGAGGGACTCTCCCCACGGCGACACCCTTCTGCTCCCCCCACTCATGCACGTGAACACAGGCCTCACTGCCAACGTCAAGGTTCTCTGACCTCTCAGTCGCACAGGAAAGTCAGGACACAGAGAGGAAGTCACCTGCCCAGGGTCACATAGTCAGGACCAAAACCATGAGAGAAGCCCCATCTCTTCGCCCGCCTACCCCCTCCCCCGCCAACATTCATTTATTTATCTCAATTTTTTTCTGTTATTACATACCCAACGTAAAAAGTTTCCAAAGTCTAATCTGTGCATATGCGAGCATTTACAAGTTTTTTTTTTTAAACAAAAATATCAAAATCCTATACACGTAACAGTCCTGCCCTGTTTTTATCCCTTAACCGTTCTTCTTGGGGATCTTCCTCATCAGGAGTTTCACTGAGGGAAGAGCCACAATTCAGTTACCCAGCTCCTGCTGTGTCCCTTCCACTTAGTTCTCTGTTATAAACAAGGTTGCGTGAACAGGTCCTTTTGCTTGAAAGAGCTCTAGAATGTTCTTGAGAGTGGGATTGTTGGGCCTCCGGGGGTGTGCGTTTGTGACTTTGACAGGACTACCCAATCGCCCTCCGTGAAAGTGTTCCAGTCCATTCCTGTGGCCCTCGGTGAGCGTCCACTTCTCTCGCTGCTATGGCTCTTGGTCCCAGGAGGACAGAATGGTGGGAGGGCTCAACCACAGGTCTCCTTCTCGAAGGCTGGGGTCTGAGGGACGGTAGGAAGGCCAGAGGACCAGGGTGGGGGTTGGTCGTGCTCCTGACCAACCCGAGGTCTGGTCCAGGTGGGCAGGAAAGTCCCCTCCCTGGCCCTCTCCCCTCCATGAGGGCCACAGCAGGAAGAGGCACCTCTGCAATCCAAATAGTGATTTCCTGCTGCAGGCTCCGGGTGGCTGTTTTCTTTAGGACAGTGGCTGAAACCCGAGAGGCTGAGCTGGGTGGGGGCCAGACAGGGGAAGGGATTTAACCCGCCTCCCCCCAGTGCCTCCCCCCAGCGTGCAGGCACACACACACACACACACACACACAGCACAGCACACATACACACACATACATTCAACACAACTCACATTTCAGTGTCTGCAACCAACACCAGCCCTGGGCAGGCTGTTCTGTGCTGCTGAGCCCTATGGCCAGACCCCTCACCCCAGGCCAGCTCTGCCGCCCGCCTTTGTCCCCCAATCTCGCCCAGGTGGCCCTCATCTCTGTTGGGAAGCAAATGGCATTTGTCTTAGAGGCCACCCACCCACCCAACCCTGCCCAGATATCCTTCTAGATGCTTCCCCTCCACTCCATGACCATTCCCTATAGGCTCCCAGTATCTGCTTTCCAACCAGCTGGTCTGAGCCAGGTGTCAGTTCCAGCACTGGCTCTGCTGTGGGCTTCAGGGAAGTCCCTGTCACTCTCCGGGCCTGTTTCCTTATATGTACAATGGAACAGCGATGAGACTCTGGAAATCTAACGGTGACCCTGGATATAGCCTGCCACTCTGGTTTTCTTTAATCTATGGGGCAGCAGACCTGTCTCTTTTGTCCAGGTGACTTCTTCAGGGGCCACCCTCATGTCTAACCCAAGACGGGCATTAAGGACCACACTTGTGGGAGGAGAAAGTGGGGAGGCCAAGTTACGTTGCCGTGGCCAGCACTGCCCATGACCACTGCATGATCTGGTGTACCAAACCCAAGAGATTTTACCCCATGACCGAGCAAGTAGCTGAGCCAGGGGCCTGCTTGTGAGGAGAGCGATGGTTAGCCTGCCCCTTTCCGTCCCCAGCCTCTGTCAGCTTCTGCTTATTCTTTGGCACGTTTCATTGCTATTTCCTGTGCTCATGCCCAGAGCCGGCCAAACCGAGCTTCAGGCCCTGCCACCCACATGGTTCCGGGGCTGCCGGGACCGACCCCTTTGAGCAGCCCAGAGCTGGATTGCCTGCAGTCTGTCCTGCCCTGGAGCCTTGGCCAGTTCCCCAGGGCAGATGAGGCAGCAGTGGGGGGCTGAGAGCTGCTCCCCACGGACCTCAGGGTGGTTGCTGCAGACACTCCCCATTGCTGAGCAGTGGGAAAGCAGCGTGGGAACTCTCAGGACTGGCCCCCTGCAAGGAGGGGTGGGCAAGAAGCACGGACTAGATCCACAGGCCACACGTGGGGACAGCAGAGGGGACAGAGATCACAGACTTGGCCCCTTGTCACCTCTGTGTTTATGCTCCTTTCCACATTTCAACTTTCCTAGGATGACAAGGAGACATCCTTATCGTGGGATGGTACCTGTGGCCACAGCCCCTCCATTGTCATCCCCTCACCCTCCACCTCCTCCAGAGGAAAGCCCCCTCCCAGCCTTCCTTGCTCACCTGCTTTTACTACCTTTCCCTAACCCTGTGGCAGCCCCTATGCCCCATTCCTCCCATCTCCGGGGGTGTCTCTCTCTGGGTTACAGCTTCATTCCTTCCTACTGCAGACAGGTGGGGGTGGAAGGGGTGTATTCACACTCTGTGTCTACCTGGCATTTCTCAGTTTTGCCACCTGGTGGGGAGGGAGGGTCCAGGGAAGTCACTAAGGCTTATCCCTGGGCCAGTCACTGAATCAGGCGATGGAGGGTTATAATGGGCCAGGCCTCTGTGGCCAGGGACAGTGAGTTACTTGGCTGCCCCTCCGGAACTTGGTGGAATTGGTGGAGGGAAGCTCCCCAAAGGAGTAGAGGTGCTGTACCAAAAAGGGGGGAAACAACAGAAGTCACCATAGGGTCAGAGTACCATGGGAGGCCCAGAGAAGGTGCCCGGGTCGGGCAGACTTGGCTGGAACCTGGAGTTGTCAAATGCAGCTCAGGTTATCTGTCTGGAGAAGAGAAGTCTGGACAACTGTCTTGAACGATCTGCAGCCTGGGAGGAGAAAGAGGCTTATTCTCAGGCTCCAGCAGGCAGAGGTAAGACCAAGGAGAGGGCTCCCAGCTCCAGGCGCAAGAGGTGACTCTCATGGTGAGCGCTGCCCCAAGTGGAATGGCCTGCAGCAGTGCGGGCTGGGGGTGCCCTGTGCCAAGGACTGTCCTGGGGCATGGGGGTGCAGGTGGGGTCCCTGCCCTGGTGTGGACAGGTGGCAGAAGGACAGATGGTGGAGGGTTGTTGCAGGTGGCCCCCACAATTTCTGCGAATTCAGACCTTCCACGGCCCAATGATGCAGATAGAGATTGTCTGATAAGAGAGAAACAGAGACTGAAGGTAGACGGGAGATGGCATGAGATGAGGAAAAGAAGGTGAAGAGACAGCAAGGCAGACTGGACAGTGCAGGCCGACAGAGCGTCTGCAGGCCCTGGAGACGGAAAAGCACAGCAGGCAGGCTGCGGGCACACGTCCCTCACTCCTCCCAAGGTCACCCGCAGCGGGCAGTGGGGGCAGTGGTGCCCCTCACCCCGGGTCCCTCCCAGGCCCGGAGCCTCCACAGCACTGGGCAGCTCCGCATTAATGAGGGGCCTGGCTAATGGCTCGGAAGATTGGCCAGTTCCAGGGACACTGCTGAATAGAGACCTCGGTGAGATTTATTCCTAATTATCTCATTTGTCTCCCCCCATTACTCTTTATGGCTGGGATTTATGGGGCCATTAGTGGGGCCTGGCCAGGCCAGGCGGAGTGTGAGCCTTCAGAGGCTTCATAATAACAACAATAACAACACTCACCCTGGCCAGATTAATGGGGGGTTTGCCTCCTTGCCCTCCCCACCCCCTGTCCTTGGGACCCCAGATATCCGCTGTCCACATGTCCCTCTCCCTTCTGTGATCCCTGGTCCTCAACCACCTGTGGCCCCTTCTGCCCCGACTGCACCCTAGGCCTCCCTCTTAATCCTTCTCCGGGGCCGTGGGTCAGGAGCTTCAAGGTGATAGTGGGGGGATGTTGATTCCAACAGCAACCCCTCTGGGACAAGGCCTGTATCGGTAATTGATGAATTTGGCTGCAAGCAGCAGGAAACTCAAATAAAGGTGACTTCATCTATAAGGATAGGTGTCTCCTTAACAAGAAGTGCAGAGGTAGGTGACCCTGAGCTGATCAGGAGAGTCAAAGGTGTCATCAAGGAGCCTGGCTTCCATCCTTCGGTTCTGTCATCCGCCACATGTGGTCCGTGTGGTCCCCACATGGTCACAAAGTAGCTACCGGAGCCCCAGGCATCAGGCTCACACACAGCATCCGCACAGAACAAATACGCCTGGTGGGAAAGAGAGGTTTCCTCCTCCTGCACCTTTTACCAGAGGGGGGATTTCCAGAAGCTCCTAGCAGGTCTACTCACATCTTTTTCCAGATTGGGTCACATGCAGTCTTAGGTTGGGCTCCCCCAGAAGCAGGCCCTAGACAAGGCTTTGAATGCAAATAAATTTGTTCAGGAGAAGATTCCAGGAAACGTCAGTGGTGGGCGGGGGGTGCGGGGAGACTGGGAGGGAAGGCAGTCAATAAAGGGCGTGTTATCAAATTGGTTACCACCAAGGGCAACTGGCACTCGATCCTGGAGGACATGAGCTTTTGAAGGAGCTGAGGTATTTATACCCCTAACTCACTGTCATTGGCTGAAGGCTGTTCCTAAAGGAGTGTCAATTTTCTGGCACCTGCTGCCTGATTGGACTGCTGAAACAAGCCAAAGGGTGCTGATACTGGCAAGCAGAGGTTGGCCAGACAGCTCTTCACTGGTGAGGCTGGAGGGCGAAGGTGGGCCCCATCACCCACAATGGGTTTGCAGTGATTGGCAGACAGACCAACCCTGATTCACTGTTGGGCAGGGAGAAAATGGCTAGCTGTTGGGGAGCCCACCACAGCCTTTCCCCACCTTCTCTCCAGGGGACCCTTTGGACTCTATCACCACAGGCCAGTCGCAGGGGCTGAGTGATTTCTACTTCAGTGTAAGGAGAACGTAGAGACAAATCCCACAGAGAGAAGGCAAGTTTCAGCCTCAATCCTGTTAGAAGCACCTGACTATTGCATGGCACTCCCTGCAGGCTGTAACTCCCTCCTTTCATCCCACTCCTGGGGTATCATAGCAGCCCGTCTTCCTGCTGCCACCCACTCTCAGAGTAGAGAAGTCCAGTTGTTTCCATCCAGGTACCAGCTTCCCCATATTTTGCTGTAGGTAGATAGAGACTTCCCACCTCACGAGGGCACAGAGTGCCCGGAACCCATGTAAACCACCGCCAAGAGTGTAATTTGGTACATCACCTTGAGCAACACCTACTGAAGTGGACATGCACATACCATCCGACCCAGCAATTCCCTGCTAGGTATACATGAAACAGGTATATGTACATCCATGCTCCAAAAGGCACGGACTAGAATGTTATAGCAACACTCTTTATAACAGCCCCAATATGGAAACCCAGCTGTCCATTGATAGCAGAATGGATAAACGAATTGTGGTACATTCGAAGGGTGGAATTCTACACAGCATGAGAAGGAACCATCTGTAACCACACACAGCAACATGCATGAACCTCACAGGCCTGGAGCCAAGTGAGAGAAGCCAGACACAAAAAGAGTCTACTGTATGATTCTCTCTACACTGAGTACAAGGACAGAAGAAACCAATTCATAGCATAGGAAGTCAGTTGCTATTACCCATTGTTATTACAAGGGGTAAGACGAGGAGGGGGTGTGCAGGGATTCTAGGGGGCTGGTAAGCTTCTCTTTCTTAATCTGCGTGCTGGTTAAATGAACATGTTCAGTGTGTAAAAATTCACTGAGCTGCATGGTGATGATGTGTGCAATTTATGTGTAAATACACTTCAAGGAAAGGTTTTACATGTGTATTTCTGACTCACCCGTGAGAATGGGCGGTAACCAAGTGTTTTACGTAAGAAGAAGAAACTGAGACTCGGGGACAATGATTTCACCATGATTGCAGGCCTGGGTAGTGTCCTGGCTGGATAAGAACCCAGTTCTCTCAATACCTGGCTTATCATGTTTTCACTTACAACACACCTGTGTGACAACTTGTGCCCTGAAGACGACATGGGATTTTGATGCCTTTGAGGATGAGGCTTACTCTAATTCTCTTCTGAATCACACAGAGCCATTTTACACAGGAAGAGCAGATACATGCATTCTAAAGTCTCATGGGCAGCATTTCTGGGAAGTAAGATTCACATGGTGGGAGAGAGTCGTACAGAAGACAAGGGTCTTGCCAGAAAGGAGGGAACTAATATTCAGTGAATAAATACTATATTTGCTATCTATTGCTATGTAACAAATAAACCTAACACTAAAAGCTTAAAACAACAATGAATATTTCTTCTTTCACACAGATTCTGTGGGTCAGGAATTTGGATGTGGCAACAGGGGGTGGGTCCGGTTCAGGGTCTCTTGTGAAACTACAGTCAAGATGTCTGCCAGAGCTACTGTCATCTGCAAGCTTGATGGGAATTGAGTGTCTGCTCCCCAAGAGGCTCCCTGACATGGCTGGCAAGTCCGTGCCCTCTTTTCTGTTCTTTCCTCCAGTTGCTGCTGAGAATGTGGGTGCCACCACACTGGATGGTGAGAACAAAGGCCATGGTAGAGCTGTGAGCTGGAAGGAGCCTGGGCTCTGAGAACCTCGAGGAGCAGAGCACTATGCCAGCTCTGTGCCACGATCTCCAAACTTATCTATGTGAGGGAGAAATAAACTTGGAGCAGACACAAACCTTAGGAATACAGACAGGAAGTCAACATTGTCTGCGACAGGAAGTGACTGCCTGCTACAGGAAGTGACTGTCCAGGTGTCCCAGCAAGTTAGCAGAGTCTAAATTGGAACCCAGGACCCCTGACTCCCAGTGCAGGGCACATTCTGCTTTCTAGGAAGCAGCATGGTAACATGAGACAAGTTCAGGCATTGAGGCCAGAAGACCCAGGGTCCTAGGTGCCTCACTGGAGATGTCATCCTGAAAACGTGAGTTAACTTCTCCGAGTCAATTTCCTCATCTGTAAAATGGGGATAATGATTCTGACCACACAGGTGCTGAGACTCAAGTGGGCCTGGCAGGTTATATAAACTTAATACCAATTTCTAACAATGGCTGAGTGAAGATTAAGGAGGCTATACAGCCTGGTTCATAATAAATATGGTAGCCAGATTCCAAGATGTGTGGGACTAAGAGACCAGGTCATAACAGACAATATGGCTCCCACCCTACTCTCTTGGATCACTTATTCTGGGAGAAGTGGGAAGTCAGAGTCAGCTGCAAATGGTGTGAGAACACTCAGAACTCTGGAGAGGTGTACATTCAAGGAACTGAGTCCTCCTGTTAATGGCTAGCACAGACTTGCCAGCCATGTGAGGAAGCCTTTTTGAGAGCAGATCCTCCAGTCTCATCAAGCTTGCAGATGACCATAGCTCTGGCAGACATCTTGACTGCAACCTTACATGAGATCCTGAACTAGACCCACCCAGCTCAGCCACGTCCTAATTCCTGAGCCACAGAAGTTGTAGGCAAAAGACCTGAATAGATATTTCTCCAAAGAAGATATAAAAAAGGCCAACAGGTACATGAAAAGATATTCAACATCACAAGCCATTGGGGAAATGCAACTTAAAACCACAGTGAGATATCACTTCACACCTGTTAGAACAGCTATCATGAAAAAGACAAAAGGTAACAAATGCTGGCGAAGACGTAAAGAAAAGGGAACCCTTGTGCACAGTTGGTAGGATTGTAAATTGGAGCAGCCACGATGGAAAACAGTATGAGGTGTCTCAAAAAATTAAAAATAGAACTATCATATGACCCAGCAATCTTACTTCTGGGAATATATCTGAAGGAAACAAAAACACTGACTCAAAAAAATATCTGCACCCCTATGTTCATTGCAGCATTATTTACAATAGTCAAGACATGGAAACAACCTAAGTGTCCATTGAGGGATGAATGGATGGTGGAGTAGATAAATGCTATGCTAGCTTCATCCTAAAATTACAACTAAATTATAGAACAATCAACCTGGAAAACCATCTAAAGTCTAGCTGAACAGAAGTTTTATAACTAAGGATATAAGAAGAAGCCACGTCAAGACTAGTAGATGGGAAACGAGCTGGTCCCACATCCATGTGTGGTGGTTGAAAATTGGGAGAGATATCTCAGCCACAGAGGTTCCCCATGAGGGAGCAAGGGACCTCAGCCCCCACACCAGGCTCCCCAGCCCAGAGTACTGGTGCCAAGAAGAGAACCCCCCACAACTTCTGGCTGTGAAAAACGGTGGGGATTCTGACCGTTTCGGTGGGATGGAAGGCTACGGGGAACCCAGACATGCTGTTAAAGGACCCACGCAGGTACTCACCCTGGGCTCCGATGAAGGGATGGTGACTCTGGGGGCATCAGAGACATACGGGTAGAGACTGAGTTGTGTAACTTCAGGGCAAAGACTGGAGGGAAAGTCCCCGTTTTCTCAGTGTGGGGCCCTTCTGCTGTGGAACCGTCAGGCAGACGCCATCTTTCCTGTGTTGAGCCCGCCCCCACAGGCCAAATCTGAATCTGATTGGCCTGGTGAGTTCTGCTGCTCCACCCTGCTGACTCACTGAGGCCCTGCCTCCCAACTTGCCTACCACAGGAGGCTTAATCAGCAGCTGAACCTTACAGGATCCAGCAGGTGGCAGAAGCCCTTGGGGTGTCCTGGCTTTTTGCAGAGCTACCCCAAACCCGGGCTTCTTCTACATGCCTCCAGGTACAGCACAGGCAGTGACCATCCATGGATCACTTTGTAGATCCAGCAGGTACCTTCTGGCCAGTCACAGGGAGTGACTGACCTGGACCTGCCCTGGAGCCCTTCCCAAGAGGCCCCAGAATCAACATAGTTGGAGGTTGGCTTCAGACCACAGCAGAGCACCGTCCAATTAACCCCACAAGCAGCACACACAAAAAGCAGTCTCAACAGGCCCCAGAGCCTTCTGGGACAAATCCCATTCAGCGGGGTAAGCCAACCGCACAGCAGCCAATAAGCTGTGGATATGGCCAAACCCCATGGCCAATCAGCCTGAGGATCAATCCCACCCACTGACATGACAATAACAATCCAGGCTCAATTATAACAGGAGGGCACACACAACCCAGCACACAAGGGACACTTCTGGAGCACCCGACTCAGGTGACCAGGGAGACTGTGCCACTGGACCCCACAGGACCTCTACTACATAAGGCCACCTGGCAACACTGGGAGACATACAGCCCTACCTAATACATAGAAACAAAAACAGAGAGGCAGCCAAAATGAGGACAAAAAGAAATACATCCCAAATGGAAGAACAGGAGAAAACTCCAGGAAAAAAACTAAACAAAACAGAGACAAGAGACATAGCAAATATAAAAAAGAACCAGTCAGAAGTGAAGAATACAATAACTGAAATGAAGAATGCACTAGAAGGAATCACAAGCAGACTAGATGAAGCAGAGGATCGAATCAGCAATTTGGAAAATAAGGTAGCAAAAACACCCAATTGGAACAGCAAAAAGAAAAAGTAATCCACGAAAATGAGGATAATTTAAGATCTCTGGGACAACATCAAGTGTAACAATACTTGCATCATAGGGGTACAAGAAGGAGAAGAGGGAAAGCAAGGGATTGAGAATGTATTTGAAGAAAGAATGACTGAAAACTTTCCTAACCTGACGGAGGAAATAGATATACAAGCCCAGGAAATACAAAGAGTCCCAAACAGACCCATACTAGACACATTATAATTAAAATGGCAAAGGTATAAGACAAAGAGAGAATCCTAAAAGCAGAAAGAGAAAAGCAGTTGATACTTACAAGGCAGCTCCCATAAGACTGTCAGTTGATTTCTCAACAGAAACTTTGCAGGCCAGAAAGGATTGGCAGGAAATAGTCAAAGTGATGAAAACCAAGGACGTACAACCAAGGGTATTCTACCCAGCAAGGCTATCATTTAGAATTGAAGGACAGATAAAGAGCCTCCCAGAAAAGAAAAAGCTAACGGAGTTCATCATCACCAAACCAGTGTTACAAGGAATGTTAGAGGGACTTCTTTAAGATGGAAAAAAAAAATCAAAAATATGAAAAATAAAATGGCAATAACTATATATTCATCAACAATTGTTTTCAATGTAAATGGATTAAATGCTCTAATAAAAAATATAGGGAGGCTGAATGGATAAGAAAACAAAACTCTTACATATGCAGCCTACAAAAGAATCACTTCAGATTCAAAGACACACAGACTGAAAGCAAAGGGATGAAAAAATTTATTTCATGAAAATGGAAACAAATAAACAAAAAGCTGTGGTAGCAATACTTATACCAGACAAAGTAGACTTATAACAAGAGACAAAGAAGGACCCAGTTATCCCACTTCCTGGTATTTATCCAAAGACAACCAAAATGCTACTTCAAGAGGACGTATGCATCCATGTGTTCATTGCAGCATTGTTTACAATGGCCAAGATGTGGAGGCAGCCTGGTGTCTGTCCAGAGAAGAATGGATAAAGAGGAAATGGTACATATATACAGTGGAATATTGCTCAGCCACGGAAGGGAATGGGTTCTTGCCATCTGTGGCGGCATGGATGGACCTGGAAGGTATTGTGTTGAGAGGAGTATGTCAAACAGAGAGAGATGCAATGTGATTTCACTTATATGTGGACTCTAAAGAATAAAATAAACAAAAAAAGAGAATCATAGATACAGAGAATATTTTGATGGTTGCCAGACGGAAGGGGGTTTGAGAGCGTGGGTAAAAAAGGGGAAGGGATTAAGAAGTACAAATTTGCTGTTACAAAATAGTCATGGGGATGTAAAGTACAGCATAGGAAATATAGTCAATAATATAGTAATAACTCTGTATAGTGCCAGGTGGGTACTAGACTAGTCAGGGGGATCATTTCTTTAGGTATATAAATGTTGAATAACTATTGTGTACACCTCAAACATATTGTATGCTAACTATATTTTGAATAAAATTTTTTAAAAAGAAGTTATGATATATAAAAATGAATACTATACATGTATATACGAGGTCTGACAATTAAGTTCATGAACTTGCCACTGTGTGCTTACATTGGCAGCACTGTACAAACAGTTCAGTAAGGTTTCATAACCTTGGTATTTCAGTGTCTCACAGCTGTGTTCGTGTCGATGTGTGGCAGTGTCTTATTGAGGGGCGTTCATTATTGTTGCATGTTTTTGTGTGCCATTGGGAGACTGTCTGAGCTCGAATTAGAGCAACGAACAAACATTAAATTTCTTGTTAAACTTGGCAAGAGTCAAAGTGAAATCATAAACATGTTAGTCCAACTTTATGGGGATAATGCCACGAAGAAAATGGCAGTGCACACATGGATTAAACTTTTTACTGAGGGGAGAGAACACATCACTGATGAAGAGAGGTCAGGGTGGCCAGTAAGGAGTAGAACTGATGAAAACATTGCAAAAATTCGTTGAATTGTGTGTCAAAATCATCGGCTGATGGTGAGAAGCATAACTGGCCAAGTAAACATCAATAGAGAAACAGTTAAGAAAATCTTAACTGAAAATCTTGGCATGAGAAAAGTATGTACAAAAATGGTCCTGAAATAGCTCTTGCATCATGACAATGCACCAGCTCACACGGCACTGTCTGTGAGATAGTTTTTAGCCAGTAAACAAATAATTGTGTTGAACACCCTCCCTACTCACTTGATGTGGCCCCCAATGGCTTCTTTCTTTACCCAAAGATAAAGGAAATATTGAAAGGAAGACAGTTTAATGACATTCAGGACATCAAGGGTAATATGATGACAGCTCTGATGACCATTCTAGAAAAAGAGTTCCAACATTGCTTTGAAGGGTGGACTAGGCACTGTCGTCGGTGCATAGCTTCCCAAGGGGAGTACTTCAAAGGTGACCGTAGTGATATTCAGCAATGAGGTATGTAGCACTTTTTCTAGGATGAGTTTGCGATCATAATTATCAGACCTTGTACATACATATATATATACATACATACACACATATATATATGAATATGATTTAGCCATAAAAAATGAGGAAATCCTACCATTTGCAACAACATGGATAAAACTTGAAGGCATTATACTAAGTGAAATAAGCCAGACAGAGAAAGACAAATACTGTATGATCTCATTTATATGTGGAATTAAAAAAAGAGAGAGCGAGAGATCAGACTTGTAAGACAGAGGCAGAAGATGGGAGGAGGGAGAATTGGAAGAAGGTGTCCAAAGGTACAAACTTCCAGTTATAAGATAAATCAGTTCTAGGGATAATGTACAGCAATCACTAGAGCTAATACTGCTGTTTGATGTACTGTGTAGGAAAGTTGTTAAGAAAGTAAATCCTAAGAGCTCCCATCAAAGGAGAATCTTTTTTCTTTTCTTTTGTGTTTTCTTTTTATTGTATCTCTATGAGATGATGAATGATAGCTAAACTTATTGTGGTAAGCATTTCACAATAGATGTAAATCAAACCACCATGCTGTATTCCTTAAAATTACACAGTGATATATACCACAACTTCTTTATCCAATCATCAAGATAGATAGATGATGTATTACAGAATTGTACACCTGAAACCTATGTAACTTTACTAACAATTGTCACCCCAATAAACTTTAATTAAAAAAATTACACAATAATATGTCAATTATTTCTCAATTAAATTGGAAAAAAAGAAAAACTACTAAATTACTAACTGATCTACTTCCCTTCTCTTGACATTAGTTGTTCTGTGAGAGGAATGAACAGGTTGCCCCAAAGTCTCACTTTTCTGGCAAGGAATCCAGAAAGTTCTATGTATACCATGCTAGTGACAAAAATCCTCTGCAAACAAGCTTAAGCAAAAAAGGAATTTATTGGCTCTCATAACTGGAAGGACAATCTGGTATTTATAAAAAAAAAAAAAAAAAAAAAGATCTCAGGAACAGCTGGGAGCTGGGGTCCCAATGCTACAAGAATTCTCTCTCTTTTCTTCCTTCTGTCTCAACTCTGTGACGCCCTGTGGGTCGACCTCTATGTCCCCTATTGCAGATGTCCTCCACACTGGTGGGTGGGGAAAGAGCAAGGCCGATAGAAATCAGAGGTGTCGGAAACACCAGTGGGAAAAGGGACTCTGCATAATTTATCAGTCCCAGGACTCTGGATGGCTCTCTTTGATCAAATGGCCCTCCTCTGGATGAATCATTATTGCCAGGAGACTTGGACATACTGATTGATCCAAGTACACTGGGTCATCTGTACTCCAGTTGGGGTGGGGGCTGTGGTCACTGAGAGCCTTATCAGAACCACATAGAGGGGAAGAAGAGCTGTTCCCCAAAGCAGGGGTATTTTTCAGAAGAAGTAGGGAAAGGGTGCTGGGAAGATGCTTAAGACACACCCCATCCTCTCCAAAACACAGGCCCCAAGTAGTTCTTTCTATTAAATGTTGCCATGCATCTTGTTAGGACATTGACTGAAACCAACCCCACCATCCATAGAAGGGCTTCCCATTGAAAACCTTAAGAGGCCACTATGTACACTCACTCTGTGTGAGTGGTGCCCTTTGAAGCTGGACAGTGTGTGCCAGTCCCGAACTTGATCATGTCTGGTTGGAGCAGGGATGGGTGGCTGAGCCATGAAAGAAGCCAGCCATTTTAGGGGGTCTTGTCCTAAAAGTCTAGCCAAAGGGGCCACTCCATTTTAGATGATGGCTCTATGAGTTGGGACCAGTGGGTAAACTCTAAGAGAATTCTAAATTGTGTATGTGTGTCGGGAAGTAGGGGGACGGTTTAATACGAGGAATGAGTTTAATGGGTGGTGGGAGAACCGAGACGCCAGTGGGGTGGGAAGGCACCCCAGCAGTTATCAACACTGGCAAGGAGGAGCTGGTGTTACCAGAGCCCAGAAACCAGGGCCAGGTAGAAGGAGCTAAACCACACCCAGGGCTGCCTAGCAGAAGCTACACCCGGAAGAGGGCTGCTTGGGGGAGCAGGAGCCACAGAGAGGAAAGCACACTGCTTCTGGAGAGGCCACCCAAGGCCAAAAGAAAAGGAGACAAACACCCTGGCCTCTCTATTCCTTTTGCCCTACCACCTCTTTCCAGTGGCCTCCACTGGCTGAACTCAGATGGAAGCTAGCTGATACAGGAGCCGAGAAACGCTGGCCACAAAGGCTGTTATCCCTGTGACGAGCAGAGCAACACAGAGCAGAGGAAGGTCAAGGAATGGCTCTGAGAGGACAAATGGGTAAGTGACAGACATGATGGCCAACTGGCCCTATCAGATCCTCTACCTTAGGAAGAGGGAAGAGCATCAGAGGTCATTTTCATACAGCCTGCTGACAGCCCTGTTCTGGAAGTTCGAAGTCCTGGAATGACCATCAATCTGTGTCTGCACATTCTTGAGCATCCTACAATGAACCCTCATCCTCAGAAAGATTCTCACTCTGACACCCCTCAGTTCTGAGAGTCAGAGCTGCTGCTCCCTCCGGATCCAGCCTGGGCTGATAGGATTGCTCCCAAAGACAGAGCATCAAGCTGTGTGGCTGGGAAGGCAGAAAGCAGAGTGCAGAGGAGGGAAACATGAAGCCAGCTCAGGTCAGGAGGGAAGGAGGCCCTTCCATGGCTTCCTAACCTCGCCACCACCACCCTCCAGGAAATATTTTGAACTGAATGAGAATGAAAACACATGTCAACATTTGTAAAATGCAGCTAACACAGTACTTTGAGGGCAATTTATTCTACTAAATGCCTTTATTAAAAAAGAAGAAAGATTTCAGATCAATGACCAGAACTTCCACCTAAAGAAACTAGAAAAAGAAAAACAAATGAAACTCAAAATAATCAGAAGAAAGGAAATAATAAGATCAGAGCAGAAATCAATGAAACAGAAAACAGAAAAACAAGAGAAAATGAATGAAACCATAAGATGATGCCTTAAGAAAAGTCAATACAATTGAGAAACCTCTAGTCAGTCTGAAATTACCAGAAAAACACTAATAATAGCATACTCTGTTCACAGATCAGAAACCTCAATATTGTTAAAATGTCAATTCTCCCCAAAATTGATCTATAGATTCAATGCAATTCCAATCAAATTTCAGCAGGAAATTTATGTGGAAAGTGACAGGCTGATTCTAAAATTCACATAGAGAGACTTAAATAGCCAAAACAACTTTGAAAAAAGAAGAACAATCTGGAGAATTTATACTATCTGACTTATAAATATACAGTAATCAAGACAGACAAATTGATGGAACTGATTGATAGACAAATAGATTAATGAAACAATAGAAAGTCCAGAAATAGGTACATACATGTATGATCAATTTTTTTTAAACAAAGAAGGCAAAGCAGGAATCATCTTTTCAACAAATGATACTAGAACAATTGGGTATCTGTTTGTAAAAAATGACCTGTAACTCATATCTTGCACTATATTTAAAAATGAACTCAAAATGGATCATAGGCCTAAAAGTAAAACCTAAAATTACATTTAAAAAAAGAATGTAGAAGAAAACATAGGAGAAAAATCTTTGTGACTTTGGATTTGGGAAATATTTCTTCGACAGGACAAACAGAAAAACATGAACCATAAAAAAAATTGATAGGGGCCGGCCCGGTGGCTCAGGCGGTTAGAGCTCCATGCTCCTAACTCTGAAGGCTGCTGGTTCGATTCCCACATGGGCCAGTAGGCTCTCAACCACAAGGTTGCCAGTTCGATTCCTCAAGTCCCGCAAGGGATGGTGGGCAGCGCCCCCTGCAACTAAAATTGAACATGGCACCTTGAGCTGAGCTGCCGCTGAGCTCCCGGATGGCTCAGTTGGTTGGAGTATGTCCTCTCAACCACACGGTTACCGGTTCGACTCCTGCAAGGGATGCTGGGCTGTGCCCCCTGCAACTAGAAAAAAATGGCA
Organism: Rhinolophus sinicus; assembly: GCF_036562045.2. Lineage (NCBI taxonomy): Eukaryota > Metazoa > Chordata > Mammalia > Chiroptera > Rhinolophidae > Rhinolophus > Rhinolophus sinicus. Next base: position 89,079,409 of record NC_133755.1, read on the forward strand.
ACTGGACCTGGAGCTGAGCTGCGCCCTCCACAACTAAGCCTGAAAGGACAACAACTTGAAGCTGAACAGCACCCTCCACAACTAAGATTGAAAGGACAACAACTTGACTTGGAAAAGAAAAAAGTCCTGGAAGTACACACTGTCCCCAATAAAGTCCTGTTCCCCTTCTCCAATAAAAATCCTTAAATAAATAAAAAAAAGATAATGTATATTAAAAAATTTTTTGATAAATTTGACTTCATCAAAATTAAGATCTTCTGCTTTTCAAAAGATGTGTTAAAAAATGAAAAATAAGTCACAGGCTGGTATGAAATATTTGCAAATCACACATATAATAAAGAACTTGTATGTAGAATATACAAGGAACTCTCAAAACTCAATAAAAATGGGCAAAAGATTTAAACACATGCTTCACAGAAGAAAAATTATGCATGGCAAATAAACATGAAAAGATGTTCAACATCATTAATCATTAGGGAAATTAAAATTAAACCCGCAATGAGATATCACTATATACCTATTAGAATGGCTAAAATGAAAGGCTGGCCCTACCAAATATTACTGAGGCAGTGGAGGAGCTGCAAATCCCATATGTTGCTGGTGGGAATATAAAATGGTACAACCACTCTGGAAAACAGTTTGGCAATTTCTTTAAAGGTTCACTATATTCCCACCAAACGGCCCAGCCATTCCACTCCTAGGTAATTACCCAAGAGAAATAAAAGCATGTGTCCATACAGAGACCTGTACATAGATGTTCATAGCCAAACTTCTAAACAACCCAATGTCTATCAAAAAATGAAGGAATAGATAAATGGTGGTATCTCCAGACAATGGAATATTACCCAGCAATAAAAAGGAATGGAATGCTGATACGTGCAACAACACACGGATGAATCTCAAAATAATTCTGCCTACTGAAAGAAGCCAGAGGGAAAAAAAGGCTGCATCGTGTAGAGTTCCATTTAGGTTAAATTCTAGAAAATGCAAATTAATCTACAGTGACAGAAAGCAGGTCAATGGTTGCCTAGTGATGGAGGTGGGTGGGAAGGAGCATGAGAGAGGGATTACAGAGGATCACACGGAACCTTTGGAGGAGACGGATATGTTCACTATCTTGATTGTGGTGATAGTTTCATGGCTGGAAACGTACTCAAATGTTATCAAATTGTACACTTTAAATATGTGCAATAAATGTCAGTTATACCCCAATAAAACCATTTTACTAAATGGAGAAGGAATGACTTCACACGGGGAAACTGAGGCAGAAAAGGATAACTTCGTGGTGAGGGAAAATATAGGGTCATGCCTGAGTACAAGGCCAGGAGAGATGGACTCTGGTTTCCAGCCATGGCTCCATCACTGACTAGCCTTGGACATTAAAAATAACACCATGACAGACGTCCTTGAGCATAAAACCTTCAGGGACATCTTGGATCATTTCTTTATGGCAAGCTCCTGTATGTTACTTAACCTCTGGGTATCTCAGTTTCCTCATCTGTAAAACGGAGATGACATTGATATCCATATCATCGGGCTGTGGAATTAAATGTGTGTGTGTGTGTGTGTGTGTGTGTGTGTGTCCGGAAACTGTTCCGGGCACACAAGAATCCTGTATTACCAAAAACTGGCTAGATGCTACAGAGGCAAAAATACAGATGACCCCATCATATGCTTGTGTTGTTGGCTGAAGGCTTACAACTAGAATGCAACTCCTAGAGCTCAGGGGTCAGGAGAGGACCAGACCACTGGATGATATGAGGGGGATGGGGGTTAGAGGCAGAAGAGAGAGCTCACCTGGTTTGTTTTCTGGGAAAAGCCCTCTGGACAGTGAAAGCCAAAATATTGTGAAAACATTTTTTCCCCCGAATTTCATCCTGGTAGAATTACTGGCCAGTAATTACCCAGCAAATTAGAGAATCTACGAGGACCCCAATTAGGTATCCGAGGACATAATTGGTTCCTAATTAGAAAAAGTTGTCAAACGGGAACAATTATCTCTGTTCTGTTTCATTTCTTCCCCTCCTCAAGCTTAATCTCTCTGCGTCCCCTCCCTCCTTGGGCCTTTCAGCTACTCCTCCTCCTGGGGGGTGGGGGCGGGGAGGCAGAGGCTCCTGTCTGTCACCACCACTGGAGGGGGTTAGCCAGTGGAGCAGAACTAGGGACCCATCCTGTGTCCCCAAAAGCCCCATGACTTCACCACATTGTTTTCTAAGGGCCCATTCTCCTCTCCCTTTAAACTGTGGGTTCCCAGTGTACAAGGGTTTGTCTTATTTCTCTCCTTGTCTGCAGACCTAGCCCAGGGCCTGGCTTCCAAAAAAGGTTTAGAATCCCCCTGCCCTGTTTGAAAATGTGAACAGCTTTATTGAGATATAATTTATAAAGTTCACTCATTTTCAATGTACCGTGCAATCATTTTTAGTATTTTTTCTCATACAGAGTTGTTTGACCAGCACCATAACCCAACTTGAGAACATTTTCATGCCCCAAATCAGAACCCTGTACCCATGGGCTGCCCCTACCTAGTCCGTCCTCCATCCCCACCCCCAGCGCTAGGCAACCACTCACCTACTTTCTGTCTCTACAGATATGTCTATTCTGGAAATTTCACCTGAATGGGACCATACAATATGTGGTCTTTTGTGACTGGCTTCTTCCATTTAGCATGATGTTCTCCCCACTCTCCGTACTAGTCTGAATAACACTGTGATGGACGTCGAGCATAAGACCTTCAAGCACACGGTGAAGAAGTTCTTTAGGGTAAGTTTCTGGAAGTGAAACTGCTCAGACAAAAGATGAGGCATTTGGTTTGACCTACTCCTCACCCCTTTCTGCTTTCACGCTCTAGTCGGAGTTGTTTGGGGTCATGCCTGCCCTGAGAGCTGCCTTTCTCTAGTGCCTTACTATCCCCCTGCTGCCACCTCAGGCCCCCTTCCTCTCCCCCTCATGTCTCTTCTCCCGCTTATGTCATGAGCAAGGACTCCGCTTCAACGTCCAGGAATGTCTTTGCTGGATGGTTCCCAGTGCTTCCAGGATGGAGCCCACACTCCTTGGTGGCCCTTCAAGGTTGACTGCACCCCCAGCCTTGTTCCTTCCTTCCTGGTGTACCCCCAATAATTCAGCCAGCCCGGGCCCCTCATCTGACCTGAGCTGCCCCCTCCAACCCTCTGCAATTGCTTCTGTTGGCTTTTCTTCTTAATTCCGAATTCCCCAAACCAAACACCAGCTGCTTCATGAAGCTTTTCCTGATCCCTCAACACAGAAGTGATGCCTCCATCTTCGGAGCAATGCAAACCGCAGGGGACTGGCCGGGGTCACACCTGCCAGGCTTCCTCTGCCATATGTGGGCAGGATGGCATTTCTGGGCCGTGACAGGGTAATTGAGGGGTGAGGAGTAGGTCAAACCAAATGCCTCATCTTTTGTCTTAGCAGTTTCACTTCCAGAAACTTACCCTAAAGAACTTCTTCACCGTGTGCTTGAAGGTCTTATGCTCGACGTCCATCACAGTGTTATTCAGACTAGTACGGAGAGTGGGGAGAACGTCATGCTAAATGGAAGAAGCCAGTCACAAAAGACCACATATTGTGTGATCCCATTCAGGTGACATTTCCAGAATAGACATATCTGTAGAGACAGAAAGTAGATGAGCGGTTGCCTAGGGCTGGGGGTGGGGATGGAGGATGGACTAGGTCTTCCAGGCACTGTGAGGAAAGTGGTTTCTGCCGGATGTGTGGACAGCACTGGACCCCACTAGAAAACGAAGCTGCCTTGCAAAGGAGATGGAGCCACCCCCCTGTGAGGGGAGTGAGACCAGGTGGCAGGGACAGGAGAGCCCCCAGGAAGCAGCTGACTGGAGTTAAAGGGTGAGAGGAAACCCTGCTGAGTGTGACACCCCAAAGATGATTGCAGTCCCAAGCGCCTCCTTGCAGACAGCCAAGCAGACAAGGCCCCCTGCCCAGCATGCCACACTCCACCTTCAGCCTCCTGTCGGCAGGAGAGTAACCAGTGTGGCTCTGTACCCTGCCACCAGGCCAGGTCATGGCTGAGTAACAGGGGAAGGTGCCTAGGTGGGGAGCAGAGGAGAACAAAACAAGGATTGAATCCCATGTCTGCCACCTAACTGGCTCTGTGACCTTGAGCAAGTTACTTAACCTCTCTGGGTCCCAGTTTCTTTATCTCCCTCAAAGGGGTGGGGCATTTGAAGTGATCTTAAAGCACATGTGAAGAATGGGATGCAATGCCTTAAGGGCCCCTCCCACAGAGGCTGTGCAGGGGTGTTGTCACTCTGGGATGAGCAAACCTTGGTGATGGGGAGAGCCTCATAGGGTCCTAAAATCTCCATGACCAGAGCTACGGGAGTGGGGCCAGCGGTCAATAAATCACTGACCCCGGAACAGGAGGGGGTACAACAAGAGGAAGTGGGGCTCCCTGCCATACCTGTTGTCCCTCCTTGCATCCACCTCCCCACCCCCCAACTTCCATTCCAGAAGCTTCCAGCGTGAGGGTCTTCCAGTCTTCTCTGAAGAGGGGACTAATTAAACCTTAATTGACACAGCACTAATTAGCTTCTTAATTACACAGAACCACATGGTTAGCCACGCAGCAGACACTAATTGTTCATTAGGAGGCAGCCTCCCTCTCCCCTTTTCTAGAACCTACCAGCGGAGGCACCAGAGGGACCCATGGTAGATGCAGCCCTACCCCCAGCCCAGCCTCTGAGCCCATCCTGATCCTAGAGGGGTCAGCTGGAATAGTCCGCACTGCCCTGACCTGAAGTCAGCTGCTCTCCCGTGATAACAATCTAAAGAAAAACAACTCCTACCATTCTGAGCATCTTGGATTCAGAAACCTGCAGCCTTCCTTCGAAATCCCAGGCCCAAATCAGGACGGAAGTGTGGGCTCCTGTAACTATAGAACCAATTCAAACTGGTCCTATCCTATTTCTAACAAGACTTGGAACCAAAGTTTAACCCTTGGATACATTGCTAATGAGGAACACTTGTGAACTGCTCCCCGTACACCACAGAATGAAAAGCCTGGCACGTGACTGGGACCTGAACACAGGAATCCTTTCGGAAGGGAAGGGTCTGTTGCCCAGGAAGATCTAATGCTGAAACCCTTTAAATCTTGCCTGAACCCTGGATCGGGGAGACCCAGTTGAGCCTTGCCACCTGTCTCCTTGCCAATTGACCTCACAGTGAGAGCTTTTTCTTTTCTCAAAAGCCAGTACGACAGTCTTGGCTGCTATGCACACCGGGAAGCAAGCCCTTATTTGATAACACTCTGGAGCCCTGAGTCCTGGCCTCCGTGGGGTGAGGGGAGCCAAGGGCAGGCCCAGCTTGGAGAGTGGAAGAGAGGGATCCAGCATTCATGAAATGTCCACCTTCTGCTGATCACTTCCCCTAGCTTAGTGTCTAGAACCTCAGACACCCAACAGAACAGGTGTTTTCCAGATGAGGCAACGGAGGCTCCGTGAGAGTGAGAAATGTACCAGGATGGATGGAGCCAGATTCAAACCAGGTCTGACTCCAAGCGAAGCTGCTGTCTACTAGTCTAGCTGCCTCCTGCAGAATTTCCCCGATCTCACAATGTTCAACATTGGGACCCGGAGTGGGAAGATGACTTGCCAAATACCTCAGCAACGCAGCTTAACTTCTCTACAGAGCCAGCAGTCGGGCCCTTGGGGAACGGGGACAGGCTCCTGCGTTCAGACCCCAGCTCTGCCCTTCCTAGCTGTGTGACTTTGGGCGAGTTACTCTAGAGCTCTCTGTGCCTCAGCTTTCTCCTCTGTGAAATAGGGATAATATATGTACCACCACCCCCGTCCCCAACATGCATGCAAAGGCTCAGAGGAGTGCCTGCCTTGCAAAGCCAGTGCTTTACAAGGGCAGCAGTTAAAATTGGGACCTCCATGAGAGCACATTGGGATTTGGGGTCCCCCACCCCTCAGATTTCTTCTCCACAGTTTGGCCTTGGGAGCCACAACATCTCCACCTTCCTTGTCTCCAGGATGTCACCTCCCCCTCAGATTCTGCCCCCAGGGGTGTGACCTTATCTCCCTGCCTCCCTTGCCTCAACCGGCCCCTAGGGGGCCAAGCTCATCTGGCAGGTGGGGGCGCACAAAAGCCCCAGCCCATCCTACCAGAGGTGTGGGCAGGAAGGGGACTGACCCTACGTATTGATGTAGGGACCACACATTTGCTTCTCCCAGGACAGTCCTAGCTTTCACTTATTGCCCGAGTATAATTATTCATAGTGCCCTCTTCTACTCTCAGTGTTCTGATTTGGGCAATAAACAGTATGATTCTACAGTGGACCCCCCTCCTCTGCCTGCCACTGGCCAGGTACTGAACACACAAATCCCAGGGAACACTCAGCCTGGGGGTGTTGGGTTGCCTATCACCCCTGACAGAAGAAAATGACACAGAGATATGGGTGGAGGACTTCCCCAAGTTCCCACCACTAGAAAGGGGAGGAATTGGGATGCTAACCTGCATTTGGGGTCCTCGGAAAGCCAAGCCCCTTCTCCTCCTGCCCTGACATGCCCCTCTGTGTTGGGCAGAGGACGCTAGGAAAGTAGTGCTGTGTGGGATGAGGAGGGCCAGAAGCCACCTGGGGAGGAGTGTGGCCTCCGAGTTGGGTCTCTGGTGGGCAGGGTTGGGACGCACTGGGATACAGGGAGAGGGGTTAGGCAGAGGGATCAACGTGGGCAAAGGCATGGCTGAAGGGACTTGTGCTGCGGGACCAGCAGCTGGGTGTCTGGAGTAAAGGCTGCAGGGGGTAAGGTGGAGTGTGGTGAGGGTGGGCAGGTGAGCGCGTAGATTGCGGGCAGGTGAGAGAGAAGATCCTACAGAAGGCTGGGGCGTAGGCTGACTGTCCAAAGAACCACCCGACCAGATGAGGCCTATTCCCTTCTTCGTGTTCTGCCACTGGCCTAAGGGATTGAGAGATACAAGGAGGAGGGGCCCCAAAGGTCTGGATGCCAGCGCTTCATGGAGGATGGGGCACATGTGTTGCCTGGGTATCGAAAAATGCCCTGCAAGTGGGAACCACTCAACCAAACACTGAGGGAAAAACACATCTGTGATGTTTTCAAGAATGGTGGACGAACCAGCTTGTCGGGCCCTGGGACGGTTTAATGGACATAAGGCCAAAAAGGACGTAATGGCCTGTTTGTGGAGAACCTCGGGCACCCTGATGACCAGCTTATTCTTTGTGGAGGGGCCCCGGGGAAGCAGCCCCTGGGGTGCTGCTATGCTGGCCTTAGAAATTTGCTCACTGCCCTCACCATCTTCTCCCATGGCTTCTTGCTCTCCTGAGTTCTCTTCTGGTCCTTTTCGAAAGAGCCAGGCCTGTTCTCGTCTCCAGGGCCAGGATGCTCAGGATAACCCATTCCTTCCCTAGCTGGGCCTTGGTGGAAGAAGAGGGGGAGGGTGGATGGCTAGTTCCCACCCCTGCTCCAGCATGCTATGGGCTGTGCCGCCCCACCCCCGCCCCCACCCCCGCCCCCAAACACGCCCCAGGTCCCTGGTGTCGTTGAAAGAGACACAGCAATTAGGTCAGAACGCCCCTCCAGATGCTCACCCCCTTCTCATTATCTGGAAACAGTTACAGTGTATCAAGGAAAGCCCTCTGGGGGTGTCTTCCCATCTGTTGCTCTATTCCTGACACATGCTGCTTTCCCACCTGGAATTCCCGTGCCCTCTTCTCCTCTTATCTAAACCCTTCCTGTCCTTGGACAACTTACCAAGTTTTCTGAACCTTTTTCTCTTCATCCATAATGTGGACATGATAGGACTCACCTCCTGGGGGTCACAGAGGACTCAGAGGGCTCATTCACACAAACTGTTTAGAGCAGGGTGCAGCACAGAGTAGGTGCGCAATAAACCATGGCTACAGTTCTTCTCAAGGCCTAACCCAAATCCCTCTTCCTCCAGGAAGCCCTCCCAGACCACCTAAGCTTTAGGTGGGCACTCCTTCCTTTGCCTTCCACTGCTCACTCCTCGGGGTTTGTCATGTCCTGACGTGCATCCTTTGTCACAGACATACTCCTTGCCTCCATGTTTACTGGGGCTTACCATGTGCCAGACACTAACTGCTTTACATCTGTGAACTCATTTAACCCTCACAGCATCCCTATGAAGTAGGTACACTATTACCATCTCCATTTTACAGAGGAGGTAAATGAGACACAGAGAGATTAAGTAATTTGCCCAAGGTCACACAGCAAGTAAAGCGATGATCCTAGGCCAAGAACTCAGATAGTTTAACTCCATAGTCCATGTTTTTACCCTCTACTGTAGTCATAGGTTGATAAACATTTGGGGGGTGGGAAGACATGCACATGACAAATACCCATGAGCTTTGTGGAGTTTCCAGTTTCAGTGGTATGTACACATGGGATGCTACACCAGGGCTGTGTGTGCAGGTTCATTGCTTATGTATAGTGTGCATGCAGAGATGTGTCTAAAGGCTGCATGTTGCGCGCACGAAGAGCTCAGGTATCACATGGTCAGAGTGTGTGCAAGGTCTGTGTGTGTGTACCCAGTGTGTATTTCTGCAGAGGATTATAGGAGGGTACATCACATTCCTTTTTTGTGGCTGTCATTCTGCCTTAACAACAGTTAAATACGAGCAAGGGAAGTGGAGCAGGACTTATTCTCCTTTTTAAGAGACCGCGAGGCTGGAGCCTGGAGCGGCTAGTGCACTGTGTGTGCATGGAGTGTGAATGAACATTGTGTGATCTGAGCATGTATGCACGTGCATATATCTGTGTGTCCATGCTAAGTACACCGTGCCTACATGTGTCAGCAGTGCATAGGTGAATATTTGCACAGTGCGCTGGTATATGTGTTTGGGTGCACAAAGGACATGTGTGACCTGTGTGTGATAAATATACATGCATGCACAGGCATGCATGTGTGTTTGTACATTGAGAGATGTATGTATATATGCAAATATACGTAAGAGGAAAGGCGGGGGGCGGGTACAAAAATTGCACAGTAAGACACAGACCTGAATTCCGCTCCTGCCTCTGCCACTGCCAAGCTGTGTGGTCTTGGACGAATTGCTTCATCTCCCAAGGCTTAGATTTTGCATGATAAAATGAGAATAGTGATACCTATCTCAGAAGAGTGGGAAGGATTAGAGATAATAGACTGAAGCACAGTAGGCATTCAGTGCTCTCACACTATTTGAGAAGGTGTTTGTGTGCACAAAAGTGTGTGAGCCATGAGGGTGTGTACATGAAGCTGTGTGTCTTCACAGGGTGTGTAGTGTGTGTGTGGGGAGCATGTTGGGTAAGCATGTGTGTATCTAACTGCCCTGTGCAGACTGGGGGTGTGTGCCCATCATTCTAGGTAGGATTGGAGTTGAGAGGCCTAGCTTAGCCAAAAGGGGATATCTCTGGCTGTCAGGTCCACGGTGGGTGGGGTCGCCCCCGCTGGCAGTGACTGAGCCCCCACTCTCCCACCAGGCCTGCCAAAATACAGCAAGACAGGGTGTAATTACCGGCACTTACCGTGGCCATTACCCCCCTCGCCGCTGCGTGTGACACACGACCCGTCAGCTCAGCGTTCGCACCATTAAGGGGCCTCATTAGCATCCCGGCTCAGAAGCAAAATTACCCTCACTGCTCATTTCAAGATGTCATCAATTTTAATTTAGGGCCCAAAGATAGTACAATGGGAAGGCCCTCCCCGGCTGCCGCACATGCAAAGGGATGAGAGGATGGGGGAGGGGCTGGGGGCAGCCAAGGCTGAGGGGGGCATAGAGAGAGAAGAGGGACAGAGCCAGGAAGGGAAGAGAAGGAGCTGAGCAAGTAGGGGAGAAAAACGCTGATCTCCCCCAGCCCCCAAAATGTCCCCAGGGTAGGGCTTCTGTTGGTACCCTCTTGGGAGGAAAAAGGAATTGACGGCACAGCCAGGGGCAGGCTCCTGATCCACCCAGCCCCTCAAGGGCCATCTGGAAGCTACGAAGGCTGGAGCCAGGTCTTGAGTGAGATACTGTGCCTTGCCCTTCCCTTCAGTTAGTCCTTTACTTCTCACAACAACACTGGGAGGTAGACATTGAAATCCCCTAGTACAGGAGGGGAAACTGAGGCACAGAGTTTCCCTCCATCACACAGCAAGCCATAGTAGAGCCCACATTTAAACACAGGCCTGTTTGGCTTTACTGCTTCCTACCTTCCTGGTCTCAGAACCTGTGTCCTCCGTGGAATAGTCTTCCAGTCAACATGCCTGGGCCCGCCCAGCGTCATCTATGGAGAGTCCCATCGACCTGCTCCTCCGCAGGCACCCCTGTTCATCAGGCCTTCATACGCTCTGTGCCCTGTGCCTGGAATGCCCTCTCCCTCTCCTCGTCAGCCCGTCCTCACAACTCAGCTTAGTATCGCCTCTCCCTTTATTTAAACCCCTTGCCGAATCCTCTTTGCTGTTCGTGTGTGTGTCTCCCTGCCCCCACCTGTCCCTGGTACTGGCTCCTAGAGAGCAGGGGGTGTCCCGTATCCACCCCAGCATGCCCTGCAACCAGCATGGGGACGGCTGAAAGTGGGTGCTCAGGGTTTGCTGAGGGAATGAATGAACACTACCTCCCAGCCATCCTCCTGCCCTCAGGTGGGGGCAAGGACTGTTGTCTGGGTGGAAAGGGATCACCAGTTCTCTCCAGCCCACCCCCATTGTTCAGAGGAGCAGCTGGAGCTCAAGATGAGGTGGGTGGGGCTTCGAGAAAGGCTATTTCAGTCTGCCCACGATGGCACAGGAATGGTTATGCCACAAATGTTTGTTGAATGAATGAATGATTGAATACATGAATGAATAACCACGGAGGTGAAAGGTACCTCTCCCCGGGCACTTCAGGTCCCTCCAGGGACAGAAATTTCAGTGACTCCCCACCAGGCCTTGTAGCAACTGGATTTACCAGCATTCCTGGGGCATTTTCTTTTTATAAGCAGAGCCCTTAAAGAGCCTCCTTCTGCAAGAGGGACCTTTACAGGCCAGTGGAGAAGACTTTCCAGAAGTCCTGGTCTGGGAGGTGGGGGGAGCCTTCTCGTTATTTCCAGCCAGTTCTGCCAAACCAGTCTGTCTTAACTCATAGTGGGACTCAGGTCAAGTCCCTAAGTCCCGTGGGCCTCGGTTCCTCCAAGTGTAAAGCAGGAGGCCATAACCCACGCCTCAGCTCTTCAGGCCATGGCATGAGGCTCAGGGACAAGGCAGCAGGAGGAGGGCTGGGCCTGGGGCACCCGCCAAGGGTAAAGGGCACTGCCAATCACTGTACCCACCCTCGTCCAGACTAAGTCCTGCCTGCCTCTACTGCTGCTGACACCCCCCAGTTCCCGGGCCACCACTGGGGTGAGAAGAGAGGGAAGGGCCCCCATCCTGAGCCCTGAGACAGGGTCCTCTCTGGCGGCAGGCGCCGCCCCCCAGCCTCACAGAAGACAGATCGCTCTCTTAATCACTCTGGAAAAGAACCCCAAGCCGATATAATATTATAATTAATTAATTCACTAAAAAGGTATTAAATTTCTCTCCCCCCTGTGGATATTATCTGAATTCATTGACCTTTAGAAAAATCACCCTCTAATTGTAACCAGGTCCAAAAGCATTTGCAGCCCGTCCCTTTTACATTAATAATATCTTCCCGGACTCGGCTCTGGCTGCTTAAATATTGTATAAATTCCACTGCCCCCCTCAGAAAAGAGAGAGCAAAGAAAAAAGATGAGACTGGAGGAGCCTGAGAGGGGGATGGGGGCTGGACCCTAAGAGGTGGGGGTCCCTGGGGGTGAGGGACAGGAGGAGAATTGAAGGGGCTCTTTCTAGCTGCTACAGCTGACATGCCAGGTGGCTTGGAGGGGCACAGGAGTGGAAGGGGGCATGGATTGTGAGCAGAGTGTTAAATATGAGGGTTCATTTTTAGGAGGTTGCGTGGGGATGGAGGGAAAAAGATTCGTAACATGTATCAGACTCTCATCCAAGTCAATGGTTCCAAACAGTAAAGGAAGAATCTCTGATTTAAAGGAACAGTGGGTAATGGAAACTTGTGAAATTCCAAGGAGGACATTCTTCCCTCCCAGGATTCACTCCAGTCTGGCTTGCCAGACAACCCTGTCCTACGGATATCCAAAGGCCTGGAGCAGGCCTTGGGGGTCCAGGTTGGATGTCCAGGACTTCCTAACACTGAGGAGGTAGGTTCTAAGGAACAGAGAGCCAGTGCCACCCCCGGCCTGGCCTCAGCAGGGCCTGCTGTCCACTCCTGGCTTTGTCTGAAGACCAGAAGGGGAAATGCCCTGTGCAAGGCGGAGGTAGAGAGGCACCTTCCTGTGTGTACATACCAGTGAATGCCTCTACCTTACTCTGTGGGCCTCGGATCCCATATACCCTCTGGATACAAGGAAGTGAGAAGCTGGCAGCTGGTGGGGGAAGACAGACATACAGGGAGTGGAACTGAAGACGGCGGAATCCTCATGCCCAGAACCCTGGCTCCTGCTTTGGGGTCCCACATGGACCCGAAGGGGGCTACTGCTGCTCGTTCCCCCCCCCCCCCCCCCCCCCGCCTATCTCACACCCTCTTTTCCAGACTTCACACCCTTTCAGACTTTTGTTTATTCTCAAGGCCTTGGAGGTTTCCTCAGGGAAATGAGGGGGTTGGACAGGTCCCTCTCTGCTTTCATACCTGCCCAATTTCCCACTCTATCTTCTTAAAAATAATTGTCCCTTAGTGGACCTGAAGTCTGGAAAGGTGTTGTCTACCAAATAAAGAGTATGGGTGAAGAACGCAGTCCCTTCCTATTTAATCAGAGATGTTCATGACCACCAGTCAGGAAGCTGTTGACCGGGCTCCTTCCCAGTCACAAACTAGGGTTCATGCAGATCGGTCTCAGATACACCAACACTTTCTGGCTGCTTGTTGAAAATGCTGCAGGTAGCACCTGTGCCTGCCTTCATCAGACCAGTAGGACTTCAGGTTCCTCAGCCAGAAGTTCTGGATGTACAATGAAGCTGAGACTCCTCCCCACCCTCCACCTCCAACCAGGTTGACAACGGCCAACCTCTTGACCCTTCAGCGCCCTCTTGTGGGAAGAACCCCACTCACACCCTCAGTCCTGCCCAGTGAGCCATCCAGACCCTGCTTCCCAAGAAACCCAGCAGGCAGGTAGATGGGAGTGATATGGTGGTCTTGAGGGGCTGCATGAAGAAGCTGACTGGCAGGGGCAGCCAGATGGCTCAGTTGGTTAGAGCGCGAGCTCTCAACAACAAGGTTGCCGGTTCAATTCCTGCATGGGATGATGGGCTGTGCCCCCTGCAACTAAAGACTGAAAACGGCGACTGGACTTGGAGCTGAGCTGCGCCCTCCACACCTAGATTGAAGGACAATGACTTGGAGCTGATGGGCCCTGGAGAAACACACTGTTCCCAATGTTCCCCAATAAAATTTATTTTTCAAAAAAAGGTGGCGGGCAGCTTTCCACTCCACTGAGTGAATCCTCAGGATGAAGAACAAGGATGAAGAAAAAGGAGAGTGTTCTCAGTCACTGGAAGGACCGGCCCGAAGAACCAGCCTTGGGAGTTCCCAGACCCTAGCCCCACCCCCTCCCAGGCCAATGCAGCTCACTCTTGGACCCTAGACAGGGCTTGTCCCAGGAGGGACTGAGGGGGGCTCCTAGGCGTGGACAGGTCACCGACAGGTTGGGGAACAGGGAACTGGAAGGAGGTGCCAGTACCCTGGCTGGCTCAAACTCCACAAGGTCATCCACTGCTCCATCTGACCTTGAGATTAATCCTGCAGCCTCCACCAGCCCAGCGCCATTAGCACCCAGGTGCCGGCCCCCTTTCCTTCTCTCCCCTCACACATTAATTGCTCCAACGTTGATTTGATCTCCGTTCTGCACAGAAGAAATTGTCCTCTTAGCCATTTTCATCCTGGGATTTTTTCATTTTTAAAATTAGGCTCCGTTGGCCTCTCAGGGCCCCGGGAGGGGCAATCAATTTTCGTCTCTGCCTGAAGATACTGAGAAGTCAAGGGAGAACTAGGCAAAGCCCCTAAAGGCCCTCTCCCTCTCCTTCCAGACAGCTGCGGTTCAGGAGGCTGCCACTCCGCCCCTCGCTGTTCCACGCCCATTTCCCCATCCTGGGTGAGGTCAGACAGTCCCAGGGTGTTGGAGCAGAGGCCCCAGGGAACTGTTGTGGAGTGGGGGAACTGAAGCCCGAGAGAGCAAAGGCTATGCCTCACTGTCTGGCTGGAGCAGGGAGCAGAAGCCGTATCCTTGGCTCCATCCAGGTCCTGTGCTCCTGCCTCCTCCCAAACCAGTTCACATGGGTGCTTGTCTCCAAAATCACAGGACACTGCCCCTCGGATACGAAGAAGCCTGTCCAGCTAGAGACACTAAGAGAACAGAGGGGCTGGCCTTGCCTGCTTTTCAAGCCCGGTCTCAGCCCACCTAAGGGAGGAGGAAGAATCTGGAGAGGTCACCACTAGAAGTGGGGTGGGGTACAGGAGAAACATGCCCCCCACCCCGGCCAGGAGTAGCATGGGCCAAGGATGTCCAGCAACAACAGCTAAGACCAGCCGGCTTGGTTCCTGAGCAACCTGATTCCTCACATCGTCCTGCCCAGCCCGCTCAGGCCACAGCAGCAGGTGTGAGACCAGCGAGACTGCAGCGCCATCTTGTGGCTCCGGGGGACAACGCGCCCATCAGCACCCAATCCCCACTGTAAGGTTAGCTACGCGGCCAACTTTCCACAAGGCAGGGCTGGGGAGCTGGGGGGAAGCAGGTGATGCGCTCGTTCCCACCTCTCTGCATCTCCCTACCCTCACCCCCATGGGGGACAGCCGAACTCTGAATCCAGAAAGGAACCCACTGTGTTGAATCCCGCCCTGTTCTGTCAGCCCCTGACCCACTCCAAAGAGACAGGACAATCAGGTACAAAGCACAGTATTTACTAAAGGCACAAAGTGGGGAGCCTGGAGGGGAGCTGCTTTTCCAGCAGTGACCCCACACTCGAACCTGAACCCAGCGCCCCCTCTGCTGGCCACCCCCGCCCTCACACCACCTGGTGGAGAGCTGTTAGCACCAAAGGGGGTGGGGGTGTCCCACCTGTGTGAGGGGGGCAGCCAGGCTGGAGGACGGGCTTATTGCCATCTGAGTCCCAGAAAGGCAGGCCTGGGCACCCCCTGGACCAGTCGCTGCCTCAGAAAGAAACTTCCTGAACCCCCTGCTCCATTGTGTTCTCCTTCATTGGCAGGGGTGGGGGTGGGGGTCAGCCTCAGAAGACAGGACCCTCCTGGGACCTCTTCTTACCTCCAGCACACCCCCGGAAACCAGGCTGAAGGCCTATTCCCAGCCAGCCCCATCAAGAGGGCTGCCCCTGGGGAGTACTGAGCCAGGTGGGGGCTTCTCCTGACCCCACAGGCTGCCAAGCGGGCACTAAGTCCAAACAGGGGGCCAACAGGGAGGAGTGAGGCAGGGCAGGTGGCTACTTCACACACAAGTGCAGCCTGAAGGGGGGAGGGTGGTGGCCCTGGCCCTCCCAGCCCCTAGGCCTGCCCCGTTCCCCAGCATGGGTGCAGCCAAGGTCACAGCACGTCACCCTCCTCCATGCTGAAGCTGCTCCTACGGCTGCTGGCCTTGGAGGCCTCAGGGGACATGGTGGAGAAGAGGGGGTCCGAGGCCAGTGGCAGCAGTGAGTTGTCCAGGAGCATGAGGTCCAAGTCCTTCTTGGACAAGTTGGGGAACAGGGAGCCATGCTCTGGCCCCAGAGCTTCGGGGTAGCTTGGGGGCCCTTCATCGCCCCCGCCCCCAAAGCTCAGGTTGTGGCTGAAGTCCAGGTGGTGGAATGGGGACGGTGGCTGGGGGGGCTGGGCTGGCGGGGGTGGTAGGGCCTGGGGGGGCAGAGCCGGCAGTGACTCAGGGTCGGGGACCTCGGCCCCCAACAGCAGGGCCTCCCCCGGGCCCTCCTCGCCGCCGGGCAGCTCCTGCTTCACCACTTGCTGGGCCAGCTCCGCCATGTTCATGCCCGATGGGGACGTGGTGGGGAGGCCGTGCACACGAGCCTGCATCTCCAGCTCCTGCGGGGGGCAGAGAGGGCTAAGGGCACACACCTAGGCACGAGCTGTCCCCTGACCCCTGCCGCAGCCGTTGCCCCTCCCCTCGTGGCACCCAAGACCACAGCATATGTCTCAGCATAGGGTAGCTCTTGAATCTCGTAGTTTGATCAAACTACAAGTCGCAACTCATTAGTGGGTGGTGAAACCACTGTAGTGTCTTGACCAGCAACTTCTCTATTCTCTTTAATTGAAATAGACTTGCCTGGACTAGACTAGAAATTATCAGAATGTATTGCATCTATTAAGGATGAGGGTTCTTTGATGAAATTTTGATCTTTCACTTTGAGTGTGGCTATGTATGCTGGATTGTAATGTAAATTATAGTATCTACTATGAGAAATAGAAAATAGGAGAGAGATAGAAATAGGGAAAGTGTAAAAGCTTCAGTCCAATCACCCTTTGTCCAAAGAGGACAGAGGCCCTCAACACAGAGCCAGGACTAGAACCTGCGGTGACTCTCCCAAGCCTTACTTCTTTAGTTTGACCCCTACAGTGATTCTTAGCACTAGCCACCAGATAGTTCCAGCTCTCTGCCTCCCACATGGGTAGGTTTTTATTTTCCTGCCCCCTTGAGTTTAGGTGTAGACATGTACTTGCATTGATCATGAAAATGTAAGTGGAGGGGTGGCTGCATAGCTCAGTTGGTTGAGCACGAGCTCTGACCAACAGGGTTGCCGGTTCAATTCCCACATGAGCCAGTGAGCTGTGCCCTCCACAACTAGACTGAAGACAATGAGCTGCCGCTGAGCTCCCGGGTGGCCAGATGGCTCAGTTGGTTAAGAGCGCGTGTTCTCAAGAACAAGGTTGCCGGTTCGACTCCTGCATGGGATGGTGAGCTGTGCACCCCCATCACCACCACCGCCCTCAACTAAGATTGAAAGGATAAGAACATGACTTGGAGCTGATGAGTCCTGGGAAAAAAACACACTGTTCCCCAATAAAGTCCTGGAAATACACACTGTTCCCCAATAAAGTCCTGTTCCACTTCCCCAATAAAATCTTTTAAAAAAAAGTAAATGGAAGTGACAAGTGTCACCTGAAGAGTAACATATGGCTTTAAGCTGTACCTGTCCATCATCACTTTGAGTCCCCAGCATGAAGGTCTCCCAGAATGAACCTCCAGCTGTTATTTGGGGCTTAAAGTTGCTGGGGATGTTTTTTACCAAACTATAACATCCTGACCTGACTGATACCTCCTCCCTTCTCATGGCATGATTTTCGTGTCTTCAGTGTAAGCACTGCCCCCTGGGGTCAGGAGCCAGGCCAGGGGTCAGGGGTCAGAGCTACCCAAGAAGTCCAAGTGCAGGGCCCAGACCTGGATGCGGAGCCAGAGCTGCTTGTTGGTCATCTCCAGGCGCCGAGAGTGGTTCTCAAGCTCCCGGGACTTCTGTAGGTCCTTCTGCATCCTCCGGATGTAATCAACAGAGGCCTTGAGGATGGTGCCCTTATTCCAGCGTACGTCCCTGCAGGCCAGCAGAATCAGAAGTGTGTGCTCAGAATGGCTGAGTATTTGCCATGTGCTCGGTGGGTGGGAGTAAAACCCTGCTTTGGTTTCAGAAGCCAGTGTCTCCTGTCCCAACTTTGCCCACAAACCCCAGACCCACCCAACCCCTATCTTTGGAGAAGGCTGATCTCCAGATGCACAGAACACGCCCTCCCAGGTGATTTCATTGCCACCACCCACCTCACGAATCTCATGGAACCAAGCAATTCAAAGCAGCCTCCTTCCTCACGCCTTCCATGTCTGCCACCAAAACCCACCCCTGCACTTGGCTCTCACTACTCTGACCCCTGGACCACCTCTGCACCAGTCCAATGTCCACATCAACCTTTCCCAGCATGACTCCTCCTCCAGGAAGACCCCCTGACCCAGCCTCACTTTCAGATATCTGCTCATCTGTCTAGAATTTCCTGATTTGGGTAAAGGAAGGATCTTCTTTTCCTGAACAGATGATAAGCTCTTAGAAGGTAGTAATCAAGGGATTCTCTTCCCTCCCTTCCCCCTGGCCACCAGCACAGGGCTGGTTGCTCTGGCCCCTACCCAGCCCCCATCTTTCCCCCAGAAATCCAGCTCACAGGTCGTTGGCCTTGGGGATCAGCATTCCCAACTCCTTGATGCGGTCGTTGATGTTGAACCTCCGTCTCCTTTCAACTACAGGTAAAAAAATTCCAGAGGGAACAATTAGAGGCATGAGGACCCCAGCAGGGGAGAAGGGCTCCGCCCATGGAGGGTGCCTTTGCCCTTCTGGGAAGTACTGGGTGACCAACGGAATGGGATTTCTATGGTGTGAGAGGGTTGGGACCAGGGCAGACAATCCAGGCAAAGCTGCCTGCGGGAGGACGCACCCCACTGCTGGAAGTCCCCAGGCTCCATGTCCTAAAGAAAACAATCTGATAAACGCATTCCCTCTGAAGTCCTGGGGATTTCATGAATATCTCTTCCCTGGACCCCCTCTCCTACCCCTTCTGGAAGCGGGCAGTCAGAGCTGGCCCTGTCACGCCAAAGGCCTTGGGTAGGGAGAGCTTCCTACGACCTGTGCAGGCCAGAATGGCTTTCCACAGGCCCAGGTGAAAGGGCTGAGGAGAGGCAGGGAGAAGGGGGGAGGCAGGGAGGACTCACTTAGGTTGTGATTGTCCTTCTTCTGCCGCTCCTTGGCCAGAGCCCGGCTCTCAGCATCTGGAGGGAGAGGAGAGAGAAGCTGGGAGGGAGGAGAGGAGACGCGGGGAGGAGGGGGCCAGGGCACACAGAGGCAGGAAGGCAGTACCTGTAAGCTCGCGCTTCTGAGTCAGGTCAGCCGGGCAGGAGCTGCTGGTGACACCCACCAGAGAGGCTGTGACCTGGGGGTCACCACTGTACACATTCAGGTGGCTGCTGGATAGGGGCAGCTGTGGGGTGAGGTAGGGAGAGAGACCCAGTGAGCAGCCCCCTCTCCGTAGGGGGCCTTCCCCAGGTCCCATCGTCTCAGGAACAGCCATTCCCAGGAACACCTGGGAGCAGCTATACTGGTGTCTCCGGTGCCACAGTTTCAGCTTTAAGGGGTCTGCAGCCAGTATCAGGGATGTTGGAATTCACCCTGGGCCTCTGAAAGTCTGCAGAGTCCAGAGCTGACTAAGACGAGGCCCTTAGAGGTCCAGCCTAGAGTCACTGCGACCACCATCAGCCAGGGGCGAGTGTGGGAGAGGATTTACGCCCCAGGCATTAGGCAGTCCAGGGGCGGGTCACCTAATCTATTCCAGAGTTTCTGGAAGGTGTCCTGGAGGGCGTGGAACTTGAGTCCTAGCAGAGATGTGAGGAAGGTCACTGGAGGGAAGGGGGGAGGGTGTGGCAGAGCATAGAATGGGAACAGACAGAGTGTGGTAGTCACAGCAGCTCAAGCTGCAGGGGCAGAGCGTGATGTGGGCTGGGCAGGAGGTGAGGCTGGATCCTGGAGGGCCGGGGGCAAAGATCCTGGGATTTTGTGATGGGCAGCCAGTGGGGGTTTAAGCAGGGGCCTGACAGGAACAGATTTGAGCTCTGGAAAGGCCTCCCCAGCTCCTGCCACAGAAATACGCAGAGCAAATCACAGGCCCAGAACCCCTCATGGTACACAGAAACCACTAGCGGGACCAGACACTTCTGCGCTCTCTCTCTCTCTCTCTCTCTCTCTCTCTCTCTCTCTCTCTTTCTCTCTCCCTTCCTAGCCTTTGATGCCCCTGCTGGCAGTAGATTTCCATGCCAACTGGCCCTGGCTGGCCCTGCCGAGTCACTGGGCAATGTCACCAGTACAGTGGGGACTGATGATTGCCTTCTTGATTCTCTACTGTAAGAAGTGGGGACTTCCCATCAGTGGCATGAGCTGGGCCAGGCTCAGGAAAGGGGCAGGAGTGAACAGATGAGGTTCAGAACGTCCGAACAAGGGGTGGAGATACCTGCAATTCCATCTGCTCAATGTAAATACCTGTCACCCCAATCTCTTGCCTTATGTAATCTTCCCATAATCCTTGGGTAGAAAATATCATCCCCATTTTGCAGCTGAGAAAACGGGCTCAGAATAGTTAAGGGACTTCCCAAGATCATAGCCAAAGCCAGAAGCCATGCCTCTTGATTCCAAGCCTGGCTCCTTCCCACCTGCCACCTCCCCTCTGCCCAGGAGGCTCAGAGAGCATTCATATGGCCAGGAGGCTGCTGGAGGAAGGGGACAAAGCCAGTGCCATGTCACGTGCCCCATGGCGTGAAGGACACAGGCCTAGGCTTCATAGAAGAGGAAAGCTCCAGATCCCAAAGGAAGTCACCAGCTCTAGGCCTTCCTGTGGCCACGCTGTTCCCCTCCAGGACCGCTCTCCATGCCTCCCCTCTGCTGCGGCCCAGCACCAAGCCTCCTGCCCCCACCCTCACCCAGGAAGCCTTCTGCGATTGCCCAGCCACGTCTCCCTGTTGAAGCCCCATCAAACATGCAAGCTGAGGCACATCTCCGATTCATAATTCTGCTGGGCCCTGGGCCCTCAATCCATGATTTGATAGAGGTGTCTCTCGTTTCTACAGCTGAGGTCTCTAGTTCTCTCCAGGCGCAGAGCCAGGCCCGACCTCTGCCCACCCCTTCAGACACTCCCACCCCACCCTGGCCAGCAATACCGTATTGGGCATCTGAGATTCAGGATTGATGAAGCCCAGGACATCGTCCAGACACATAATGTTGTCAATGACATCAAACTGAAAGAGAGAAAAGTCCATGTAGGGAGAGCCCACTAGGGGAAGGGTGAGGAGGGGGCCCTGGGACACCGACCTGAAGGCACCTTGGAGCCCACCTCACTCACCCGCTCATCTAGGGGAGGATGAGCTCTCCCACAGGCCCCAAGACCCAGGCCAGGGCTTTTCCCAAGGAGCCCAGGTGCCCAGGGAGATTGCTTTATATACCTTCTGTCTGGACACAGCATTCTAGTTATGCTGGCCTTTCCTGTTTGTGTCTCCTGTTTCTCCCTAGCAGAGCTTTCAAAAGTAGGTACGATGTTTCTCCTGTGAGACTGGGGCCCCGAGGGCAGAGCTGTGTCTCCCCTCAGACTGGGGCTCCCCGAGGGCAGGGCTGTGTCTCCCCTCAGACTGGGGCTCTCTGAAGGCAGGGCTGTGTCTCCCCTCAGACTGGGGCTCCCTGAGGTAGGGCTGTGTCTCCCCTCAGACTGGGGCTCTCTGAGGTAGGGCTGTGTCTCCCCTCAGACTGGGGCTCTCTGAGGTAGGGCTGTGTCTCCCCTCAGACTGGGGCTCCCCGAGGGCAGGGCTGTGTCTCCCCTCAGACTGGGGCTCTCTGAAGGCAGGGCTGTGTCTCCCCTCAGACTGGGGCTCCCTGAGGTAGGGCTGTGTCTCCCCTCAAACTGGGGCTCCCTGAGGTAGGGCTGTGTCTCCCCTCAGACTGGGGCTCCCCGAGGACAGCACCGTGTCTCCATCAGTAGACCAGGCGTGGCAGGAGCGTGGCAGCCACTAGCCAGCACCTCACTCACCTCCCTCTCGGGGTTGGAGCCAATGTGCAGCATGGCCATGGGGCTGTTGGGTGCACTGTTGCCGGCTGAGGAGGACACCACATGTCCAGCCCGCACTCCCGGGGAGGCGGCTGGCAGGGGCTTCGGGGAGCCCTGGGCGGGGCTGATGTGGGCAGCAAACTTGTTCCCATAGGTCTCGGACAGGTACTCCCGCACCTTCTGGTCCCGGGACTGCTGCAGGTGGTATGAGGTGGGGTTCTCCAGGTAGGACTGCACCTGGGAGGGGGAGAAGGCAAGGGCTGTAGGGCGTCCTAGGGCCAGGGCGGGGGCGGGGGGGACAGGCCTGAGCAGGCCCTACCTTCAGCACCTCCCCAGGCACAGGTGGCGGAGACTGGAAGTGGACGGGGGTGTTGATGGCCGGGGTGGGCGGCCCCCCCAGCTGCTGCTGCTGCTGCTGCTGGTGCTGCTGCTGCTGCTGCTGCTGCTGCATGTAATGCATGACGGCCTGCTGCTGCATGCGCTCCCGCTGCTCCTCCTGCTGCGCCTGCTCCCGCATGAGCTGCATGCGCAGCCCGATGCGTGACGCCATGGCGGCTGCTGGCACTGGCTCCCTATGGACGGGGCAAGGGCAGGTCTGTGAGGCATGTGTCCTCTTTAGAGCACTGGGGCTTTAGAGCACAAGGGGGTCGTACCCATTGTACAGGAGAAGACACTGAGGCCCAGAGAAGGGATGGGATTTGTCCAAGGTCACTGAGCAAGTGGGTGACAGAGCTGAGACTTGAATCCAAGTTTCCTGGTTCCCAGGCCAGAAGTAGAGACTCCCTCTTTTTCACTCCCTGCGGTTGGTCGGCCCCAAATGCTCAGCGTCAACCTCACTCCTTTCTTTCTCTCAGGCCACATGGTGATCCTGACAGCTCTTACGTCGCATAGATCCTTGCCTGACACTACCTCGCTCTCACCCATGTGAGCCCAGCCTCCTCCAGACCTTGTCTAGCTTCCTGAAGGAGCCTCCTAATGTTCAGACTCCACCTCTCCCTTTTCTTGCCCCACAACATTCTACTCACAACTCAGTCAATTAGAGGGATCCTGTTGAAACCTAAGTCAGATCCTGTCCCTCCCTCTGCTCAGAACAATCCATGGCTCCCACTTGGCTCAGAGTAAAAACCGAGTCCTTACCAGAAAAGGGCCTCTAGGATCTGCGCCCACCTTGTGGACCCCTCTGACCCCGTCCCTTACTACTCTCCCCTGTTCCACCCAATCCCTCAAACACAGCGGGCATGCTCCCATCGCAGGGCCTTTGCACTGGCTCTTCCCTCTGCCTGGGATGCCCTCCCACCAGATACCACCATGGCTCATTCCTTCATCTCCTCCAAGACTCAAATATCACCTTACAGAGACTTTCCATGACCACACTATTTAAAATTACAAAATTCCTATCTGCTCCCCCGACTCCCTATGCCCCTTCCTTCTTTTAGGTTTCTCCACATCACCTACCAACATCTTAAATACGCATTTTTGCTTAGCTCTTTCATTGTCTGTCTCTTTCTTACCAGGAATGCAAACTCCCCTAAGGGCAGGCATTTCTGCTGTGTTCCCTGCTGTCCCTTTGGCCTCTAGCCCAGGGCCTGGGACAGGTAGATGCTCTATGAATGTGTGTAGGCAACGGTTACTATTTTATGAACCAGGCACTGGCCATACAGCAGCAAGCCAACTGTAGCCCCTGAGCTTATGGAATGTACGGTCCAGTGAGGAAAGGCAAGCCCACAGGCAGGCCCGCTTCAGGGCACCCGGTTCTCCCAGAGCCCAGAGAGGGCTTCCCACCACTGCACATATCATCAGCCCTGATCTTCAATGGGTCTCAATGGGATGGGGGAGGGAGGGGCGGGGGCTAAGGCCTCCAGGCCTAGTCTGGAAGGGGACAGGACAGAACACATCCTGTATCTGGGCCTAAGCTGTCCCTAGCTCACTAAGTGACCCTGGGCATATCCCTTCCCCTCTCTGAGTCGCCATCTTCCCATGTTATTTATCACAATATGATAGAGTTGGATCAGGTGATTTCTAAGGTCCCTCCCACCCAGCTGGAATGGGCTGAAACTCTCTGAAAGATGCAGGGCCCCTAGGGGTGCCCAGACTTCATACAGGTCCTGGCAGTGGCGGGAGGGTCCCATCTCAGGGACTTTGCAAGAGGCAGCATGACTTTGTGGTTGAGCAAATGCTGTCAAACAGGACAGGTGTAGGCTTGAATCCCATCTCTGCCATTTCTTTGCTGTGTGCCCTTGGGCAAGTCACTTAACTTCTCTGGGCCTCAGTTTCCTCCTCTGTAAACAGTTTCTACTTCAGAAGCTTGGTGAGAGTGCTAAATAAAAATCGTGTGTCTTGCACAGCATCTGGCATTTGGTAGGCTGAGTGGGTGAGTTACAAATAAGCACCAACCGGCAGGGTCAGCTGCAGTGCCTACCAGAGGCCAGAGCTGCACCCCAGGGTCCTAAGAATGAGACCCAGACCTCTGCAGGTGGCAGAGGAACGCAGCACAGGCTGACATGTTCTGTCAATCAGACTAAGCATTAGCGGAAGGTACTGGCAAGGATTCAGTGAAAATCACTGGATCGTGGAAGTAACAATGATCCGCTTCTCTTGGAGCAATTACTGTGTGCTGGGCCCTGTTTGAGCACTTTAACCTCAAACAGCCCCGTGAGGTCATTTTGGTGATGATTCTCCTTTTACAAACAAGGAAAAACAGAGGCATAGGGAAGTTAAATATCTCGAGGTGGCAGGGAAAGGCTAGGACCCAATCCCAGGGGTCTGGCTCCCCAGCCCAAACCCTGGAGGGCAGGGGTCTCTACAGATCACTGCGTCTCCATGTGGAGCTGGGAAAGAGCTTGCCCCAGGTTGCACGTCTGTTGATCCAGGGCCAGGAATGGAGCCCAAGCCCAGGGCCCCGTCTACCACCCTAGCTGCTTCCCCACAAAGTGGGACGGCACCATCCTGAGGTCTGAGGACTCAGTGTCCCTCCCTCACCTCCTTCCTCCCTACTCTGCCCCCCCTAGGCAGGGAATTAGTAAAGGGGCTGCCTCAGCTCCAGGGGTCTCCGCCCAGCTCCCCACAGGACAGTTCCCCAGGAAAGAGGAGCAGACACCCGCTTCGGCCCCCATCTCTGTCCTGCAGCTGGGCCATCCCTTTCCTGTGTCCCTACAGAGGGGCAGTGTGTCTTTGACCCCCACTACCCACCTCACACACCAGCCCCCACAGCCCCACAGGCTCGGACCCCAGCCCAGCCATCTTCCCTCGCAGCTGTACCCACACAGCAGCAGCACTGGTGACCCCTCCGCCTCAGTAACAATCTCACTTCAGTTGGCCCTTTGGGGGGGAGGTGACCGGGCCAGGCAGTGCCAGCCAGCACGGGGAGAGCTAGGGGAGAACAAGCCCCTTGTTTCTCTGACAAAGGGCTGGGCTAGAGCTGGCTCTGCCACAAGGAGAACCTGGGCCGGGCCTGCTGCGCCCCCACCGGCTGCGCCAGCCTCGGTTTGCTCATTTGTAAGATGGACGCAGGACTCCCTGTCCCCCTCCCCCACACCCGGGTCTGTGTAAGCCTCCCGGGAGAGGATATCAGAGATTGTGAAGGGCGAGGGGTCTGTGCATTGAAGGCTGTGGGTAGCCTTGGCCTGTCCCCTGTCGTCTGACAGAGGGTGGCTCAGTGGTAGCAGGGAGGCTTTCCCACCCCCACCCCCATTTTCAAAGCTGTCACCCTCTCACAGAGCTGCTTTTCCTGGCCTGGGTGGGATGGGTGTGGTGCTGAGGGAGGGACATGAGGGGATCTGAGGGCAGACGAAGTGGTCCAGGAGAGACCCTGGACATAATAACCCCCGCTTACCCCTCAAGCACACCTGCTAACTCTCAAAGCCTGAGGGGCCACTCCTAGCCTCCCCCAGCACCCGGTCTGGGCAGGAAGAACTAAGAAGAAGGACACAGGAGAACCAAAATGACCCCAGACCCCTCCCCAACATCTGACCTCCAGACCCACCAGGCCTGGAAAGGACCCACTATGCATGTCCTCAGTAAGATCAGGAGCCTTCAGTGCCCCCTGTGTGCAAACACTGGGGCTGAGGTGTTTCCCTAGGGGAGGGGGGCCTGATGCCCCAGAGAATTCCTGCCCCTGCCCAGTTGCATGGGAAACGTAGCAGGAACTGAGGTTTCAGCAAAGGCAATAAGAGCCACTCCCATCTGCACCCTCAGAACCCACAGGCCGCTTCCTGCTGCTGTTTACTCAGTACCTCCCACCTGACTCTACCTCTGCCCTAAGCTGAGTCTGGGTTCTAGCTCAGTTGTCACCAAAATGAGCTTCACAGTCCCACAGATTCAACTGAAGTCCCCGCTCTGCCCATACTGGCTGGGTGACTTTGGGAAAGCCACTTAACCTTTCTGTGCCTTGGTTTCCTGCTTGGTAAAATGGAGCCAGTAACAGTACCTCCTCGTGGGGTTGTTGTGAGGATTCATGGAGACACAATAAGTGCAGAATTCACCTCGGCTGAAACTGCAGCCCCTACTATGTTTTCTATGGACTGGGGAGGGGCAAGAACTCTCCAGGGCAGGCCCTCGGGCACTCAGTGACAGGGCCACACTGGGCTCCCTGGTCAGGGCCACAGCTGGTTTCATACCGGCTGGTGTGGGGGCTCCCTCCTCAGTCACGTACACCTCAGTAATGCCCGGCTGCTCAGGACCTTGCCTGAGGAAAGATGTGGACAGAGGGAGAGGAAAAATAGGGAGAAATCACTGATTCCCTAAGGGACACATAAGGAAAGACGAGGCCGCAGAATATAAGAAACAAAGATCGCAAAGATGTGTAGCACTGAGTGGAAAAAGCAAACTGCAGACTAAAACGCACAACTTTAGGCCATTAGGCAGGAAATGGGTAAATGTGCAGAAAAGATTAGAAGGACCAGAATACTTCTTGAATGAAGGCCACGCATCAGGACTGGTTTATGTGTTTTTCAAATATTAACTCATCTGTTCTTCACAACAGCCCTATGAGGTGACTACTATTGTTGCCCCAATTTTCAGGGAGAAACCGAGGCACAGAGAGGTGAAGTAACTTGCCCAAGGTTTTAGAGCTGATAAGCAGAAGAATGGAGATTTGAACCAGGCAGCCCCTACTCTTTATCCACTATTCTGGGCTCCCCCCAACACCCCAAACTGTTCAGAGCGGTTACCTCTGGGGAGGGGAGGGGAGAGGGAGAGGGTGGTGGAGTGGGAAAGAGGGGTTTTCATAGTTTCTCATTCCGTTTTTGTATCACTTAACTCTCAGGATATTAACATGTGCTACTTGTGTGATTCTTTTAAAACAAGGGCAAAGGAAGCAGGACAGCTTTAGGGGTTGTGAGGGGCCCAACCTGCTTCCAATCATGGCCAAAGTTGGGTCCTCCCATGTCTACCTGGAGTCTGGCCCAGGCGCTGTCCTGCTCAGTACAATGGTTGTTAGGCCAGCCCAGGACCCTGTGAGGACACTGACTGGCCACCAGAGGCACGGGCCAGGGTCAGAAGCCACGTGCCTGTTAGAGCTCTAAGGCCGGGACCCAGGACCCAACTCCGTTTCCGCTACAGCCCCAGACAGGAGACTCTGGAGGAAGTCTTCATACATAGCTCCTCAAATTGCTCTTAGCTGAGGTAGGGCCCCTCAATTGCTTGCACGGCTTGAACTTCCCTGGGGATGTTTCTGTCTTCCAGGTGATCCTTTAAAAATGGGAGCAGGAAGCAGAGAATACACAAACTCCATGAGCCAGCCAGCAACCCCACTCCTAAGTGGATGCCCAACAGAAAGCATCCCTGGGCTCCCCAGAGGACGCGCATTAGAAGGGTCACAGCAGCTCTAGGGACAGTGGCCCAAACTAGAAAGCACCCATCAGCAGGAACATGGATAAAGAAGCGTGGGGCATCCAAACACGGGAATGCTACTCACAGAAGAGTAAACCAGTTATGGCTCCATACAACTCAGACGACTCTCACAGACACCATGTTGCTCAAAAGAAGTCAGACACAAAAATGCATACGCCTACGGCCCGATCGATGTATATCAAGTTCAAAAACAGACAAAAGGAATCTTCAGGATCCTGGTTACCATTGCGGGCAGTGACGGGGAGGGGGTACAGGACAGCTGGGGGGTAGGGGGAGAGGCAGGCAACTCGGAATGTTCTGTAATTAGATGTGAGTGTGGGGGACAGGGGAGTGTTGAGAATGCATCCAAGCTGCTCACTCACAATTAGTACATTTTCTGTCTGTGTGTTGTATTTTCATGTAAAAATGTACATAAGAATGAGCGTAGACCTTAACTAATTTAAAAGAAGAGTTGAACAAATTACCTTTCCATTCAAGTGTGGCTACAACTTTAAAATGTCCGGGGCCAGGCAGCTTCAACAATACTTCTCAAGAGGAGCTGGGTACAGGCTCTTTGGAAAAGCAATTTGGCACTATGTATCAAAGCCTTAAAAAGAAATCCACTGGCCTGGGGAAGTAATCCTAAATGTAGAAAAGGCTTTTCTGCATAAAAATGCCTATCACATTATATAGAGAAAAATCAAAACTAATCTCAATGTCCGGCAATAGGATGGTTGGATAAATTATGGTGTGCCCCTCCTGGTGGAATGCTATGTTTACAGTAAGTAACACTTCAAGAGACAAAATGTAGGATGCAAAATTGTAAATAAAATCTGATCGTTACCACCTACAAATATGTGTAGAAAAACCCCTGGGGGTGAAATATACAAAAATATTACTGACTTCTTTGGATGATGCAATCACAAGTTTTTTGTTGTTTTTTTTCCCTTTACCTTTTGGAATGTTGTTCTTATTCTATAATGAACATGTATCTATTTCTAACTGGGAAAACTATTTTATACTAATAGCTAATGCTAACAATACCTGCTTACTATATGCCAGGTATTAATTATCACAATACTGCAGGACATGAGTAGCAGTACTGCCTCCCATTTACAGATGAGGAAACAGGCACAGAGAAGTTGTCACTTGCCAAAGGTCACAGAGCTGACGAGTGGCAAGGCTGGACCCTGACACTCTGTCTCCACCACCCTAACCCTCGGGCTTAGAGTTTGGCCTTGGTCCTGTACTTGGAGTAGGGAATGCCACATTTCATTTTAGGGATTCCCACTGAGGAAGCCCCCCTCCAATCAAAGGGTTTCAGCTGATCTCTGATCTCTTTCATCCAGCCCAGGGGCCAGAGGGTGCCTGGGATGATGGAATGGTCTGGAATCCCCAAACACAGGCAGAAAAAACTCTGCCCTTCCTCAAAGGGCAGGGATAATTTCCTGTATTCCCAGAAAAACACATGTCTGGCGGCTGAAACAACAAAGTGTGTGAGCCCAGCAAACCCAGCAGCCAGCACGCCTGTTTAAGCCATTTATTACGTTCTGTGCCTCTGTGGTCGGAAGAAGTTGTCTCCTGATCCAGTCTGTTACAAACTACCAGTTGTGCGGGAGCTACACAGTGTGGCGGAGGGGAAATCAAAGCGACCACTAAAGGACGGCCTTCTGAACAGATGCTGTGGCTCCAGGAGGCAGGCGGAGGGAGCTGCGCCCTGAGCTCCTGGGAAACCTTTCAGCCTGGGGAAGGGAAGAGAGGGGAAGATTCCAGGATTGGGGTTTGTTTTGTCTCCTCTGAGTCCCCTCTGGCAGAGGAGGCAGCAAAGGAAGGCCTGATGAAGTAGGAAAAGGAACAAAAATGTGCACACAATCCCTGTGCCTTAGGAAAGGCCACGCCAAATTGCCAAGGGGGTCACAGGTAACCACAGGGCCTCAGAGGCATCAGCTGGGCCGGACCCAGAGAGAACGAGGGGTGGGGAGGTGTCATAACATTCCCAGGAGCCAGCAGTCCTGGCCACAGGAGGCTGTGGGCACTTGCCATTAGAATCCTTGGCTGACTCAATGTCTGAGCCTAGCCTCAGTCTTTCCATCAGTCAAGTGGGGCTTAGCAAGTGGGGCCACCTCTCCTACAGAGCTATTGTCCCGTAAGTTGGGATGCCTCTGCAAGGGTGAGAGCTTGGGCAGAGGGCAGATATCACCGTTCGGTCACTGTTTATTATTGCTTTGTCCATGCTCACCAGGGGCGTTCCTGGACAAGTCTTCCCCACCCCCACCCAGACCCCACCCCCCTACACACACCATAGCAAGGCCCCAGGCTGGGGCACAGCAGCCGAGTGGCCACCCCAGCTCTGTCTCTCCTTATAGGACAGGGCAGGACTGTCTTCCCCTGCTTTTCCAATTACTCGGCACCCTATTTGTTTCCTCTCCAAAAGCCCTGGGTTTTAAAAGATTTTCCTTTCCCAAACTTGTAGATCACCTAATTCACTGCAGTGCTATGGGAGAGGCAGGTGGGCAAAGATGCCCACCCTTGGGTTCTAATGAGATCATGAGCAGGCAGAGCGCTCAGCAGAGTGGACTCAGCTGCAGCCGCACGCTGGAGACACTAATGCAGGTTGTTATTTATTATCTGCCCAGCGGTTCCCTAGAGGTCATGAAAGGCAGCAGCAGTGGGGACCTCTGGCTCCTTCCAATATTAAAAAGAGCAAACAGAAGTCACACTCACCCCAGTAAGGGTGCATTGTTTGATTGGAAAGTATTTGGTACCAGGAACAGGAATGAGGTCAGTGGTACCTGCTTTTACATGTTTATTTTAACATTTTGGCCTTTTCCCTTTTAATTGAGGTAAAATTTATCCCAGCAAAATGCACAGACTTAAAGTGTGTAGTTCAATGAATTTTCATAGGTGTGTACCCACGCGTAATACCACATAGATCAAGATGGAGAATGTTGCCATTACCCTGGAAAGTTCCCTCCAAGACCTTCCCCTAAAGGGATCCTCCGGTCTGCCCTCCATCCCCATGGCTGAGTCACCTGACCTTGGACAGACACAAAGCCTATCATGCAACATGTGGTCCTCTGTATCTTTTGTGCAACATTATTACTCTGCCACATGGGAACACTCTTGGAGCAGACTTATCAACCTGTTTCTGATTAATCAAAATTGGGGAACAAATATGAATTACAGGGGGAAGTGAAGGTTCCAAAAGGGTGGTCTGTACAATGTGGCAACAAAGCCAAATTCAAACCCAGAACATGCTTCATTCCATCCCAGGACCCAATACAGGATACTGCAAGCGGCTGCAGGGCTGAGGGAGGAAGGAATGCAGTCAGGGGCTTCTGTTTGAATCTCTTGAACCCAGGCAGGAAGTGGGGAAGAGGGAAAGGAAGAAGAGGGGAGCTGGGAGCTCCTGCTTTGCGGCCTCCACTGCCCACAGCTCCAGCCCATCAGCCACGTGTTCCAGCTCGATCCCACAGGCAAGGGTAGGAGCTGACATCTCCCAGCTGGCTGGCCTGCTTGCCCAGGGCAAAGCAAGGCAATTGTGCAACAAAGGGGGCAGCTTCAAAGAGAGGTACCTGTCCTGTCTCAGGGACCCGCTGGCCCCTGACAGGAGGCCTGCCCCAGGAGGACGGCCACTGGACTTTGAAGTACAGGGTAAAGGGGGGACACGGAGCTGAGAAAAGCGCGGAGAGGAAAAACCAGAGAAGTCCTGGGGCAGGGTCCACTCTTGTGATGTGCACAGATACAGCCCAGCTACACATGCAGTGTGTGTGTCTCTCTCTGTCTCTCTCTCTCTCACACACACACACGCACACACACGCACAAACGCCAGATCCCTCACCCTGTCCCTCAGGGGCAGCTGCCTTTCTCCTGGGTTGAGTGGCTGAGGGGCCTGAAACCCCTGCCCCCTGCTCCTCTGCAGTCTGCTCCTGGATGCTCGGGCCACTTGAGCCTCCTGCCTGTGTCCACACTGCTGTGTTCTCCGGTTGTTTCCTGGCCACCTACCAGTCTCCCCAGCTACAAGAAAGCTTCCAGAAAAATCAGCTTTCTTCTTTGGAAACTGCACCCCATCCCACCCCCTCAGATTTGCCAGAATGAGCCTCAGAGGTTGCCGGTCCAGTGACCCAAGGTCTGTTCGATTATCACCCATTCTCTCAGGCAGCAAACACTCCCCAAGTCCCTACCATGGACCAGGCACTGAACTAAGCACGTGACCTACGTCAGCTCTCATCTGTCAGATCGTATCCGTCCTCCACAAACACGTCACAGGACAAACAGCACCTCTGGCAGATGAGAAAACCAAGACTCAAAAATGCTAAGTGACCTTTCCAAGGTCACACTGTAAGAACACAGTGAAATGGGACACAAGCCCAGGTCTCTCTTAAATGTGTGACCACCACCAGCTCCAGAACAGATGAGGAAACCAGGGCCCATGGGGCAGCCCCACGGAGGTGGATTATTGTGGCAGCCTATGGACCCCGCCGTTGCGTTCCCACCTGCCGGCTGCACAAGGGGAAAGAGGAGCACAGAGCCACACACACAGCGGCTCTGGCTCCTGTCCCAGCTCCCAGGTAAGGGTTCACTCTGAGCCCAGCCCCAGCACCTAAGCCGCCCCCACCCCAGCCCTCCCTGCCCCAGGCCCTGGCCCACAGTGCACTTGACCCACCAGTGCCTGTGCTGGCCCCTGCTCTTGGGGGGTCTCCTCTCCTTCAGCACCTGCCTCCCCACCCTCTGGTCTCCCTGCAGCTTGTACATTGCAAAGGAACTCCTACTGTTTGCCTCCCTTTTCAAGAGTTCAATCTGCCTCTGAGAACTTTGAAAACAACCTCTTTATAACTAAAGTATCCAGGCCTTGCTAAATAACAGAAGACATTGGAAGAGGGGAGGGGAAAGGAAGGAGGGAAACACCTATGAGCAGGGACAGCTGCATTCAGTGCACAGAAGGTGGTCTATTATCTCCTGGGTCCCAACAAACGGGTGTTCCTTATGCTCATACCAAGCGCTTACAAAGTGATATATGTTACTGATTTAATCCTCAAAGCAACCCCACTCACCCATGAGGGAAGTAGTAATATAGCCCCCATATCACAGAGGGAGCAATTGAAGCACAGAGAGGCTGACAAGCTCGCCCAAGGTCGCACAGCTGGTAGGCACTGGACCTGCAGCGCCTGGCCAGGGAGTCTGCACACCCAGCCTCTGCCTGCTCAGGCTCATGAGTGCAGGGAGCACTATTCTACTTTCAGTCCCGCCTTCCTCTCCAGACACCTCTCCAGACACGGCTCTCCCACCCCCACCTCCCCAGAACTACCCAGGGCTGCCCCCTGAGTTCCCGGACAGCTGCAGTGCACCCCCTCACACATCCCCCTCAGCTGCATCTGGTCTTTCTGAGTCTGCTCTCTCTCGGGCAGACCGTTGGGTTCAGTGGACTGCTCAGACTTTGTGGACACTGACAGACTTTGCCACTTACTAGCTGTGTGACCCGAAACACTCCCTTAACCTGTCAGAGCCTCAGTTTCCCCATCTGTGAAACAGGATGGTGCCTCCCTCAGAGAAGGTGAGGGGATGAAAGGAGCTGAGTGGGTGGCTCCTGGGACCTAGGAGCTGGTCCACGGGTACTCGTTCCCTGGCTGGGGGAGCAGCGTAGACCTCGACGGGGTTTAGCTGGGAGAGGGCCTTTTGCGTCCTCGCCACCCATAGCATGGTCCCCAGGCATCGCATCCCCTGGGAGCTGACTCTCATCCCTCGCTGAGACCCGCTGAGTCAGAATCTGCACTTTGCCACGGCATCCTAAGAGGTGTGTGGGCCGTTAAAGTCACTTTATTTGTGGCCTTCTGGAGGTCTGGTCACCTGGTTCCAAATTTGGTGACAGGTGGGAGGCGACAGCAGAGAGGTACAGGCCTCTGGTGGAGAGAGGTACCTCAAGGTGCCCTTCTGAGCCCCGCAGTGAACCTGAGCAAACAGGCCTGACGCTCAGGCCCAGGAGCCAAGGTGGAGGCAGGGACACAGGGCTCCGGGCCCGGCGCTCGCCAGGCGCTCGCCAGCAGCTCACTGGGGGCAAAGCCACCATGCAGGCCTATGGGGAAGCGGCCCAGAAGCTGATACGATAGAAAAGCAATGCAGACCGAGCATGCGAGAGCCCTGCACACATACATAGCATCTCCTCCAAACACACCATGGCACACACGCGCACACTTTACATCCCACACACACCGCCCCAGGGCCCGCCTGCCCAAAGAACGGCTCCAGCACTGAGCAGATGACCCAGCGGGCAGGGCGTGCCTGTGCCACGCACCTGTGCCCCCACCAGATAGCCTGGGGGTGCTGAAGCCCCTGCAGCCGGCCTAGGAGACCCCTTGTTCCTGCTTCGCCTCTCCCTCTCACCTGCCTAAGTCCCAAATCTATCTGATCAATAAGAACCCCAAGTCCTGCTCACCTCAGGTTGACAAAGACCCACATTTTAATTGCTCACCTGCAACGTGCCTGCCGATGGACCCCCACGCATGACACCTACCACCGCAGGCTGCTGGGGGGTAACAAGCAGGGTAGAGCTCTGTCCTCAGGGCCCCCGAGAGGCAGCATCACACGGGGCAGCCTGTGCCCATCTCCCCCCACAGGCTCACACAGAATGAGAGAAAAGCCCACCCGCTCCCTGGCCACACAGCTGCAGGAGGGGCAGGGACCCCTATCCATCCTCCCCTCAGATGGGTGACAGCTCTGAACTCTACACCCTCATCTTCGGTTCAGAAACACACAAACCCCACTGACCTCTTTCACTTCTGCGGGCTGGACCACCAGGGGCCCCCACGCTCATGCAGTTTCCAAAGGAACCCTAAATGTGGGGCTGGAACTTCAAGCAGGCCTAGGATGCCCAAGAAAGGACCATGGACTGGGGGGGGGGGTCAGTTGGGGTTGCTCCAGTGTACGTGATGTCATGGGTTCTGGAAAGGCCCTTGGCCCCAAAATATCTCCTCTCTGTGTCCGGAAATCCCTCCCAACGCTTTGAGAGTCCCTGCCAGGAGAGGCTCCCACCTGAAGCTCCCGTCAGCTCACACCCCTAGGAGAGGTGGCTGACAGCTGGCCTGAGGGTGGTGAAAGAAAGGCGGGGGAGATGGGCAGTGCTCAAGGCTGGTGACCGGCACCTCGCCAGGGCTGCCGTGCCTGTGAGCTCCCACCAGAAGGGGGCACTGCCCTCCCAACACCCCAGAAGGCTGGTTCCCCAGAAGCCAGTACTTTTGGCCAGGGACGGGGAGGTCCAGCAAGGGGAGGGGCCTAAAGCACCCCCCTCCGCATACATTCCAAGGGAAGTCAAGTCCTGCCCTCACTGTCCCCTTGAGGAAGGCAAAGTGTTGGCAACCAGGAGGGGGTGGGAGCCCTTAGAGACGGGAGGTGGGTGGACAGGGGTGGGAATTCACCAGGTTCCAAAATAGCACAGTTGGTTCTGCCTCACTTCACCCTGCGCAATGTCTGGCAGCTTCTGCTTTCGGTCTGACTCACGCCTGGTGGGGCAGGACGGGGCCGGCAGAGGCCTCTGGAGAACCAGGCTGCTCTCCCCTCACTATGCGCACCTACGGCGGGCCTTCCTCGCCCGCCCCACCTGCGAGCTGGGCTTCTGGGAATAGTCACCAGGAGCACAAGACCCGGGGGCTCCCTTGCCCGGGTCCTACCCCAGTCCTCACCCACCCCAGGGCTTCTCCAGCCATGGCAGCTGCCCCAGCCCCAGAACTTGGGTTTGCTTCTGCCCTGCCCAGGTACTCTCCACCGGTACCTCCATCCCATCTCCATCAGGGAAATCAGAGGAGATGTGCCCCGAAGACCAAGCTCTCACCTCACAGGAGAAATGACCTTCGACAGCTACCGTCCACCCAGCCAAAGAAGTGAGAGAGCTGCTCCCCTTACAACCCCCCCCCCCAACCCCCAAGGTATGAGAGAAACAGCATAGTGTTACTCTGGAAATGCGCACAGCAGCTCACGCACCCCGTTTTTTCTGTCCTTGAACTCCAGGAACTGTGCCCTTGGCTGAGCAGAGAGAGGAACCAAAGGCCCTGGGTCTTGTGCGGGTTGGGTGGGGGAGGGGCATTGGTAACTCCATTCTCCCCTTTTAGGATCTTTCACCAGTTCCAGCTCCGAGTCCTCCTCCCCCCCAGCCTCCCCCATAGGAGGCAGCTGCCTCCTAATCCTCCCTGGATCATAGATGCTGAAGCCTCAACCTGAGACACCAACAGAAAGCCTCGTCCTCAACTCCACCTCTCAGTCCCTTGGCAAATCGACTCCATCCTCCCAGCCCTCCCAGCAACGCGCCTGCCCGGAATAAGTGCAGCCACCTTTCTCTCCAAGTGGGGCAGGTACAGGATGGCTGTTGGCTCGCCCTGCCAGCACCAGCCCTGCCCATGGGCTGGGGAATAGATGACACTAGTAAGTAGGGGGAGGGTGTCAAAGGTAACGAGGCTGGCCCGCACAGGCAGACACACTCCTGCCCCCGCCACCCTGGCATGGGAACCGTGACCAAACCTGGTTTGGAAGTGAAAACATCAAGGGGAAAGGCTGTGGGTAGCAGCTGGAGAGATGAGTCAAAGGGACCAGGATTTGGCATGCCTGCCGGGGCAGCCCAGTAAGGAGCTTTCAGTGTGAATGGACCAGCCAGGCCCAGGACCTGCCCCGCGGGGCCCTTCCCCATCTCCCACACCAGAAGGCCTTACCTACACTCCACTTCCAGTTCTTAATTCTTCCCATTCCTGGGCCCCAGAAGGCATGAGACTATATAGCAGTGTGAATCTGAGGCTGGGAACAGCAGTCAGGAGGGAGGAGGCCCTCTCCAAGATGCAGGTACGAGGCAGAGCCTTCACCAGGGACAGAGAAGGGTGTCCTTGAATAAACTGACCCCCTATTGCCCCGTGAATTGCATCCTGTTCCCCATAGAGACGCAGGGGGAGGGCACTAGAAAGCTCAGTTCCCCAATGACGAAAAGGCAACCACGTGGCAGCCATGGGGTTAGTGGCACCAGGAAGGGAAGAGGCAGAGGCAGTGAAAGGAAAAGGAAGTCAGAAGAGCTGCTACAATCACAGCCTCAGGATACTAGAGCGGGGAGGAGACTGGAAGCTGGCTCTCGGCTCTGTGCTCCCCAGCACTGCTGTCCCACCTTCTAGGGGAGGACGGAGCACAGAGAAGGCCCCTAGCGTAGGACAGGGCCTGGAAAGGGCTGCCATGTCGGGTACATGACACAAATCTCATTTGTGCTGGGACCCCTTGCTTGACTGTGAATGACAACTTCCTCTTTCTCTCCATGGCACCCGGCAGGCGCATAGTAGGTGCTCCTTAAGGATCTGCTGTACACCGTGAATGTGGTACTGGTGACTGGCCCCAGTAGGACGGGTCTGCCCACAGCAGCTCCATGGGCATGGAGAGAAGAGAGCTGTGGTAAGAGGGCTGAGAAGAGCCACCCTCCAGGGGACCAGCTGGACCACCAGGCCTGGCTTCCGTGAGCGTGGTGGATGCTGTCAGGACCCCGGCCACACACCCCTGAGCGCATCCAGCTGCCAGCACCTGCATCTGTGCCAGAGCCAAGGGGGAAGGACCCCTCCGACCCCCAGCAGCTCTTAGCCAAATAGTGAGGGGTGCGAGTGACAAAACACCCACTTCCCTCAACCCGCCCTGCTGTGGGGTGACTCTAAAGCTGAGTTGACAGAGGTCCCCAAGGAGACTGGGCATCTGCACCTGCAGCAGTCACTGCTCCCTAACACAGATTTTATTGGCTTCCTTCCCTCCCGTCTCACTGCTCTACCCCACTACTGGTGCTTCCTGGGGTCACGTCCTAGGTAAATGACCTGTACTCACATCCTCGTCTCAGCCAGTGGGGCCCGAGGAGGTAGTTTTGACCTGAAATGGAGTAGCTAACGCTAACGCTTAGAAAAAAAGGCCAATAAAAAAGCCAGAGTAAAACGAGGGCTGGCCATCCTGTGGAGAAGCTGGGAGGCAGGCGTGTGAGAACCCAGTCACTGGAGGAGACTGGGAGAGTTGGGTGCAATGACCAAGGGGGTATCTAGAACTTTCCCACCTGTGGGAGGTAAGACTGTGCTCAGAAGCAGAGTTGGTAAGATGGAGAGAAGAAACAAGGACAAGCCAGGTTGCAAGTTATGTGATGAAGAAGCCTCCATTCCAGGGCTGGTGATAGCAACATTCGGTTACTGGTGGCAAATGCCAGTAGGACTAGAAGCCAGCATTGCCTCCCATCCCCAGGCTGCAACTAGAAGAGAACTAGAGGACCCCAGCACTCCAGAACCTTAGCGTGCCCGTTTATTCGGTAGCACAGCCATGATGTTCCATGCTCAGAACTAGGCCCTGAGGACACCAGAGAAAGCCATCTGAGTCCACACTAAGAGCACACATTTGGAAGCAGGGAGAGCTGCATCCCAGATCTGTTGCCCACTGTCTGCATGACCTTTCGCAACTTTCTTAACTTCACAAGGTCCCAGTGTCCTCCAGTATAAAATGAGAAGAATGTCCATCTTGGAGAGTTTTTGAAAGGATTAAGTGTAAAACATCTACTAGAGGTGCTACATCCACTAGAGGTGCTCAATAAATATTTGACGTATGCATGGATACAATGGATGCATTGGTGAGTATAATACGTGGATGGATGCATACATGGATAGGTGGGTGGGTGGGTGGGTGGATGGATGGATGGATGGACAGGTGGATGGATGGATGGACAGGTGGATGGATGGATGGATGGATGGATGGATGGATGGATGGATGGATGGACAGGTGGATGGATGGATGGACAGGTGGATGGATGGATGGATGGATGGATGGATGGATGGATGGATGGATGGACAGGTGGATGGATGGATGGACAGGTGGATGGATGGATGGATGGATGGATGGATGGATGGATGGATGGACAGGTGGATGGATGGATGGATGGATGGATGGATGGATGGATGGATGGATGGATGGACAGGTGGATGGATGGATGGACAGGTGGATGGATGGATGGACAGGTGGATGGATGGATGGATGGATGGATGGATGGATGGATGGATGCATACATGTATAGGTGGATGCATGTTTGAAAGGAGACAAGAGAAGAGTATTTGTCTGCAGTCTGATTCCCATTTGGTTCAATATCCCTTTCTGCTAAATTTAATAAAAAGAAAATGAAGGCCATCATTTTCTAATTTATCTGTTAGAGAAATCTGTATCGCCAATGATCAGGCTGACAAGTGTGAAGTAAGATTGTCCTAACGAGCTTCAGCCACTTCACTGGGGGAGGGTTGTTCCCTGAAGGGTGTAGGGCTGTGTCAGAACACAGGGTGTCCTCCTGGCTCAGTCACCATCATACTGGTCCCCACCATGTGGTCCCACCATGCCTGTATCCCCCTTCCCTCAAGTCCAACCCGTACCCCATGGAACGTGAGTCAGGGGGCAGGAAGAGAAGACGAGGAAGCCAAACAAAAGCAGGGCCGGGAGAACAAGCCGGGATGGCTGAGCAAAGGAGCCGAAGAACAGAGTGTGGACCTGTAGGATGGGGGCAGCGGGATCAGAGAGAAGGAATGGAAGAGCAGAGAAGGGTTTACTCGCTTTGGAGAAACAGAGAAAGACAATAGCCCTGAAAAAACAAGGGAACAGAAACTAAAGAAAAATGGTGCATCGCCTGTTCCATTGCCCCCAATGGTTCCCCACTGTCTGCCAGATAAAGTCCAAACTCCCTAGTCAGCCCTTCAGATACCCAGGGCACCCTCCTTAAACAAGCCCTGGGCTCCCCCCGGGAGCCTCCTCGCTCTGTCTCCCCAACACAATCTGGGCTTCCAGATGCTCCCCATGCCCTCTCCCCCTCCCACAGACCGTGCCAACCACACTCATCTCTGGACGCCCTCGGACATGGCCAGCCCGGTGGCCTTGGATGAAGATGTGTTGACTGGTTGGTGGGATTGGCATAAGCGGAGAAAGATGAGCCCGGGCAGAGCGGGGCAGGAGCTGAGGCTCCAGGGTGGGGAGAGAGGGGAGCCAACCTCGGTGTCCCCTTCCATCTTCTCTCTTCCCCACCTGTCCCCATGGCCCAGCTCTGCCATTGCACAATCTTGTGGTCACTGCAGAATGCTCTGTCTGTTTGCTAAGAGGGCTGAGGTGGCACTGAAGGAGGGAAACATGCCCAGGACAGACGGGGGATAAGAGGGTGGGCCGAGGAAAAGGGAGGTGCTTCAATTCTGCCTAGCCCCAGGGGTCAGGGCTCATGGAGCAGATAAGTTGACAAACAGGGCAGACCCCATAGAAGCTGCATCTGGGCACCCTCCATCTTGGCCTGAGGGGCATGTGTGTGAGGCAGAGGTGGGACCCCCTCACAGACTACAGCTGGCCTCAGAGGCCCCTTCAGGCTGGGAAACCTGAGGAGATGGGACAGCTCAGGACGGACTCTCAGAATAGAAACAACCAGAGGCCTTATCACCCCTGCCTCCAGGGAGGCCTAGTTTAAGGAAGGGGGTGCTTCTCACCAGCCTGTGGAGCACAGGAATAGGGGTGAGGGTCCAGGCCCCAGCCCTAGCCACAACTCACCTCTACATTTGTGTGCCCTCCCAAGGAGCACAGGGGGCTATACAGTGTGGGTGGAGCAGGGAAACTGAGGCACAGCTCTGGAGACCTGCTTTACCAGCCCCGCCAGCAGCATCACCCTTGGAAATTAACCATCAGGCTTCTCACAAGCACGGGGACTCCAGACCCTGCTGTTCCAGGGGCCCCTTTCACCCTGGGGACGTATACTTTCTAGAAAGTGGCCTGTCTTGGTCCCCAAAGTCTGGACCCAAGGCTGCCTGGGCTCGGCCCCCAGCTCTGCCACTCGCCAGCTGTGTGACCTTGGACAAGTTACTGAAGTCTCTCCATGCCTTGGTTTCTTCACGTGAATGGGTGATATTGTACCTCACAGTTGATGAGAGAAAACAAATATATTCCTTTGGTTCCTCAAGTATCCAAACGGTCCCTACACTCAGGACACACTCACGCCCGAATCACCCGTCCTCCTTCCTCCTCCTCGATCGCTTGGGACCTGAAAAGGGGGTGCGAAGGAGCTGACGGAGCTACTGCTGTTGATAGAGCTGGTGCCAGGCCCACGGCGGGCACGGGGCCCAGGCATACAATGGGGCTGTGTGTGCACCCAGCGTTACCCTGGAGCGGAGCTGGGCAGGCCGGCATCTGGGGTCAGGCCAGGAATTCATTTCCCTGGAGAGGGCCTCCCCACCCCCTCCCAGGCTGCGCAGCCCTGTGGGGGGTGGGAGGGCAGGCCCCACCCTCTCCCCTAGTAACCCAGGCAGTAGAATGGAGACATGCCCGGTGGCAGGCACTGGGGAATAGGGACTCCTGTGTCCAGTCCCTGGCCTGGACTACTCACTCACCTGTGAGGCATTTTAGACCCATTGTGTAATCTGGGGCTATGGCTCCCCTGTGGGCAGAGGGAAGATGAAGTCTGTGGGGCCAAGAGAGGGTTCAAGAAAAGTCTGCTGGGACCCCCCCTCCCCAGACAAAGGGCCTCACTCCTCACTCCCCAGCTCCATGGGGCCCTGGGCTCAGCACCAGGCCCCCCGGGGTGCCCTGGGAGGGGATCAGGCTCACTCCCCAGGGGAATGAGTCACCAGCAGGCTGCAGCCAGGACGGCAGGGAGACGGTGGGCAGGTGAAGCCTGTCCTCTCCCCTCCCTGGCAGGTTTTCTCCAGCTGGAAAAGCACTCGGCTGTGATGGGGTGCTGACGGCCAGGGCTACTTCCTCTGGTGCAGGGGATTACCTAGAGCCAGGATGTGGGGTCTTGAAGACCTCCTGTCACCACACTGACTATTATAGCTGCAGGCATGGGCCACCCCCTGAAATATCCCTGAGAGGGGTGTCAGGAACCCATTTACCCCTGACTGAGAAACTGGGTCTTAGGCAAGGGAGGAGGGGCAGCACAGGCTTCTGGTGGGTGGGGAAAAGGGAGGAAGCCTGGCCACCCTATACCTTGGGTTGTGGCCAAAATGTGGAGCTGGGGCTCCTTTGCATGAATCACTTTCCATTCTCCTCAGAGCCTGGGAAGCGCCTGGCAGAGGCAGATAACTGCCCTTACTCCCTCACTGGCCTGATTCACACACAACCTCACACCCAGTCATAATGACACAAATGTGCACCCCTACGGCTGCTGCCCACACTCCCAGAAGGTCACACATGAAAGTCACAGTGATGGCCCCAGCCCAGGGGACACAGTTGGATGCCCACCCTTCCCCTCACACCCACAGGCCCCCACTTCCCCAGCTGAGCCATAGCATGTGGGGTGTGTGTGTGTGTGTGTGTGTGTGTGTGTGTGTGACTTGCCCTCAGAACTGAAGCTGTAAAAAGCCAGGAGGAGGCTTCTGAAGCTGAGCCAATCACTTTCATTTTACTGATGAACCAACGGAGGCTCAGGGTGGGGAAGTATCTTGAAGTTTCTGAGCAAGGCTGAGCCTGGCCCCCAGGGCTGGGTAGCTTAAGGCTGCTCCAAACCAAGCAGGGGCCAGGGAAGCGGGGTGAAGGGTGAGAAGCAAGAGGAGGCAGAGGGGAAGGCCCGCCACCATATGCGAGGGACCGCTGTTCTGGGGTGCTGCCCTGGTACCACTTGGCTCATTCATTTCAAATGCTCCCTAAGCACCTACCACCTGCCAGTGCTGTGCAGGGCCTTTCTGCCCAATCCCAGCGCTCACTCCTTCCTGGAAGGTTTTGCTTCTGGGATTGAGTTTTGTTTTCAAGGCACCCGCATCCCTCAGGCAGCAAGGCAGGAGCTGCACTCAAACCTGCCCCCTGAGGAGCAGCCTGGCAGCCCCCTCTGTGTCCCCACAGCCCGGGCGGGGCCCCAGCACCCTTCAGGCATCAGCGCCCAGGGATGCCAGAGCCCACCTGCACAGGTCACCTCCCAAGTCAATGACGAGTCAGAGGGAGGTCACCCAGGATGAAAACCCCATCTTCAGACAAAATGTACCTAGAACCTTGATATGTAAAACCTGAGAATGAAGCAGCTGTGTGGGGAGCAAAGAGAACCAGACCACCTGGCCTGCAACTGGGGGCTCCCAAAGCACCCCCCTGGGGTTCTGAGAAAGAGCATGAAAACCACAGCTTTCTCTGGCCTCTTCTTGTTACCGAAGCCCAGGGGAAGTGAGTAATGCCTGCAGACCCCACAGCCCCCCTCCCAACCTCCAGGCCAAGCCCCCCTCCCAGATTCCCAAGGTGACGGCATGCCATTCCTCACACGGGAAAGGGACACAGCAAAAAAAAAAAAAAATAGAAAAAATAGAAAAGTCTCATGGATTCAGCTCTTACCATGTGCCCAGCACTGGGAAAAATGCTGCACAAACATCCAATGCTTTCTTTCCCACAATAATTCTATGGCCTACCTATTAGCATCTTGCAGGTGAAGAAATGGATATACAGAAAAATTAAGCGGCTCATCCAACCTGTGAAGGGCAAGGCCCACATGCCAACTCCTGTGTGCTCCCGACCCCTTGCTGCAGTCTGTAGAAATCACCACCATCGTGACGGCTGGGTACCGCCATTCCCTCTGAGCCCCATCCCAAGCTGTGCCTCACTCAGAGGAAAGCTGAGAAGCTTCCTACCCAACTCACTCCAACAGCACAGCATATCCAGAGCTTCTCCTTAGTAATAACAATAAAAACAATAACAATTCCACTATCTCCCTGTTATATAGCACTCACGATTTAGGTACTTCATATGTTATCTTACTTAATCCTCACAGCGCTACATGCCCATCCTCATCTCACAGATGAAGGAACTGAAGCACAGATTGGTTGATGACTTGCCCAAGGTCACACAGCTTGGAAGGAGCAAAGCCAGAGCTCAACCTCAGGCAGTCAGGCCTATAATATCTGCTGCTCCTCCTTCAGTGATGGCGGTAACAAGTGTCCTAGCTTGGGGCTTGCCTCCCTCCTCTGAGGTTCCCTCTGCAGAGGTTAGAAGCCAACTGGAACCCCCGGAGGCTGCATGTGGGAGAGCCTGCCTGATGGGTCCCGCCAGCAAATGCTCTCCAGCGAGATAGTAA
Organism: Rhinolophus sinicus; assembly: GCF_036562045.2. Classification (NCBI taxonomy): domain Eukaryota; kingdom Metazoa; phylum Chordata; class Mammalia; order Chiroptera; family Rhinolophidae; genus Rhinolophus; species Rhinolophus sinicus. The sequence continues at coordinate 89,122,872 of NC_133755.1, forward strand.
TATTTATCCCACCTCCCCCACCCCTCACTAGGAGCTGGAGCAAGACTGATGAGATCCTGGCAGAGCAATCGATGCACAGGCATAAATAGGACACCTACTGCATGCCCAGCTTCAAGTGGTGGCAGGTGCAGGAAATAGAAGGCTCTGTCCTTGCTCTCCTGCCAGAGGCTCCAGTCCCCAGCAAAGCCCAAAAGGGTCGCCCCTGCCACCCCCACCCCCTTCGGTACTGGCTGCACCAGATGTTGGCAACACTTAGAAACAGGGCTAAAAATAGATTCTATAATGAGTCAGTGCTAAGAATAAACCCGGCAAACAGCCCTCCTAGAGAGGACTCTGCCAGGGAGGCACCACCTCCTCCCACCTCCCACCCCACGCCCACCCCGTGGCCTTTCACCTGGAGCCCCCGACAGACAGCAGAGGGCCTGGGGCAGTTATACCCAACTGCCACGCGACAGAGTGGTGGGCATGCCCATATGCACTCCCAGGTGGCCAGCCCCCTATGTGAAAGAGCCGGAGACGAAAGGGGCAGAAGCTGGAGAGACCGCCCTGCTCCAGGCAGAGCTGGACAGCGGCACCGAGACCCTGGGTTTCCTTCCCACCTCTAACACCCACTCCCTGTGGGAAACTGGGCAATCCTGTCCCAGCACTCCCCACCCACGTCTCACCTGTGAAATGGGTGCCTAGAAACAGTCACACTGGCCCACTTCATAGGTGATCAGGGGAACTGAGCCCAGAGATGGATAGCAACATTCTACAGGGCAGACATCAAAGGTGGGGCACATGGGAACTTAGGAGTCCAAACCATGCCAGCTCCCACGGCCAGGGGTCTCCCTCTTGCCTCCTTGTTCTTCCCTCATCGCCCCCAGAGATGACAAGAATTTTTAGACTTGTGCACGTCTGTACATAAATTGAAAATTAATAGAGCACATTCACATGTGGTGTCGAGCTGAGCCTGTCAATAACTGCAGATGACAGACGCAATGATGAGTTTCATTACACAGCTGACAAGACGGAGCCTCAGAAAACGGAATTAATTTGCTAGGGGCCCTGCAGCTGGGATGAAGCTTTATTGCCATCTACCAGCCAGGAAAGTGTCTCCAGGAGCTCATATGCTGGGCACAGTCCCATCTTCCAACAATGCCCAGAGAGAGTGGGGCACCCTCTAATGCTGCTGGGAGCCAGGGGGAGGGGGCCAGAAAAGGGTGAGGAGACTTCAGGAAGGCGGCAACACCCCACACAACATTTCTCTGAGAAGAACAGAGGAAGCAGGGAAAGGAGGGGGTGTCCTGAGCAGAGCACTGGCCGTGGATTCAGGAGCCCTGAGGTCTAGTCCTAGCTCTGCTAGAGGCTAAATGCTTCATCTGGGGAAATCGTTTCCTAGGCTTCACTCCAGGTCGATTTCTCCATCTGAAAAATGGAGCTCTGAACACCAGGCCTTTGAGATATCCTGCAGTATAACATGACCACATATTGGGGGTACACACTGAATATGAGTGTGTTAAAGGCCCTGACAAGTCCTGCAGCAAAGAAACCCATTTTCTGTTTTTTGACTCATACTCTGCCATCCCTACTTGACCACCAAACCCTTCCACAGAACACATCTTGGGAAATCCCGGAGTAAATTTAGGGTCACTAACTGAAATGCCTGCGGGGGCCAGCAGGAAACCTGAAAGCTTGAAGCAGGCCCAGACAAGGTACGTCAGGATCTTGCGGTTCGCTACAAGCCCTGAAAAATGCCTGGCAGCTTTGGGGCTTTGTGGAGTCTAGCACTTCTGCTCTATAAAGGCCTCCCTTAGGACCCACCCAGGGTTTTACTCTCATCCGATTCTCAGCGGTCCTGTTGAGAGGGCCAAGGAAAGTGCCCATACCCTGTGTCACACAACTGAGGAGACTGGGACCCAGGGAGCCCAGGGTCGCACTGCAGGTAGGAGAGCTGGTGAAGCGATCCCACTTACTGTACCCTTATTATGCACTAAGCACTTTACCTCTCTTATCTCACGGAATTCTCCAGACAACTCTTGGAGGAAGGCACTGTTGTTACTCCATTTCACAGAGCAAGAAACTAATGGTGACAGAGATTCAGTCACTTATCCAAGGTCACATGGCTTGTAAGTGGTACAGCCCTGATCTCAACCCTGGCATCTTGAAAGCAGAACTCATGCCCTCAGCCCCGCTTCACTAGCTAGGTAACCTTGGGTGAGAGACTTAACCATTCTGGGCCTCCGTTTCCTCACAGTAAAACAGGATAATAAAAATGATCCTCAGAGAGTAAGAGGGGTGGGGGTGGTAGAAGAGGGTAAAGGGATCAAATATATGGTGATGGAAGGAGAACTGACTCTGGGTGGTGACACACAATGTTATTTATAGATGACGTATTACAGAATTGTACACCTGAAATCTATGTAACTTTACTAACAATTGTCACCCAGGTGTACAATAAACTTAATTTAAAAAGACGATCCTATGTATTAGGTTATGGTGAAGATGAAATCTGCCAACATACAAAGGTACTTAGCACAATGCCTGGCACATGGGAGGTGTTCAGTATATGTGACCTAGCATTAAACACCCCGTTCTACTGTGGGAGCTCACGCCTGAGCCTCTGGGCTCTGGGCTCTGGGCTCAGCCGGCTGGAAGCCACCCACAGCTTCCTGGGGTCAGTCCCAGGGCATTGCCCCCTCCACGTGGCAACACGGACCCACCCCCAGGCTGGAGCCCTTAAGGTGCCCCATGTAGGTGGGGATTCTGGAAGTTGGGGTTCCCACACCTAGGCCAAACCTGGGTCTCATCCTCTGACGTCCCTAACAGGCTACTTCCCCGCAGAGCAGGGGATACCCCCAGCTCAGCATGGGTCACAGGCCTCTCCTCATCCTTGCCCCAAGGCCCCAGGTCATGGGGTGGGGAGGCAGGGGGCTCTCCAGCCAGGCAGCTGATGTCCTCATGACCTGCCCCAGTCCTTCCAGGCTTAGAGACAACAATAACAACCCACCCAGAGCTCTCCACACTTCCTACAGCCAGTTCATACACATTAGGTCATAAGATGAGTATCACCACCCATATGGCTATCTGCAGGGGTTAGTAAGCCCATTTTACAGATGAAGAAACTGAGGCCCTGGTTTGCCCTAGACTAGGGATCAAAGTAATAGAAAGGCTTCTGTCTTCTGGAGCAGGGCTCAGGGCTGAGCCAGGTCCCAGGCCAGACCCACCACAACAAGCTGGGGCAGCAGAGGGGAGGAGAATGTTCAAGAGGCTCCCAGGGGCCAAGGGAAGGGAAGAAATAGTTGAGCTGTGGGCCCTGGGTCTCACTCAGTCACTGGGGATCCTGCAAGTCTTGGGGGTGGGGGAGAATCAGTAACCCTGAGTTCTCCTCTTTCCTACCCTACCCCAGCCAGAGATGGGCACAACCCTTACCCAGTGCCCTGAGATGGCCCCCACCCCCTCCTCTCTCTAACTAGTAGGGGCACCTCTGGTCAGGCCGGGCCCTGCAGCCCTCCGCTAACAAGGAGCCCCACCTCCCAAGGTGGCTCTTTAGCTCTAGACCCCGAGCCAACCATTCAGCACAGGCATTGTCTCCTCTCACTGTCCCCATCTAACACATGTCATCACTCAGAAAGCCTTTCCTGTCCACCTCACCCTCTGTCTCTGCTGACGCTCACGAAGCCCACTCACCCACACATACCCTGCTAAGAACTGGGCCCAAACTCCCCAGTCTGGCCCCTGGAATGTGATGCTGGGTTTTGCACTCAGTAGGTGCTTCATACACATTGTATAGGAGGGAGATCGTCTCTCAGGCAGTGGCCCCAAATGTTTTGATCATGACTCACAGAAAAATACTTTTTATTTGACCCACCACACACACACACACACACACACAGCATGCATACACATGAACGTGAACATGAAACAAAAAAGGCTGCACAAAACAACCTTACCAGTACTGAGCGATACACTTGGATGTTTTATATTCTTTTTCATTTAACAAAATGTTCATTGAGACCGACTAAGCTGATTTCATGGCCAGATTAGGGTCCAATTAGTGGCCCTGATCCATAGTTCAAATAACGATCCTCCATGGATATCTGTGTGGCCCAAACTCCCCACCTGGCACCTGACCCCCTCTACAACACGTGTGTGATAAAGACGCCCATGTATGGGACACTTGCTCCCGGCCAGGCCTGTGCTAAGCATCTTACTTGATGTCTCATTTCATCTCATCCTCACCCAAGGAGGCAGGGACTACAACAACCCCCGTTTTACATGTGAGGAAACTGAAGCCCAAGGTCACTCCGTAGACGGCTCAGGCAGAGCTCAAAGCCAGGTCTGGCTGAAGCTGGAACCACACTCACCACCCTTGCCCCGTTCTGCCCACCAGCTGGTCTTCAACGTCTCTTACATCCACACACTGGCGGGAAGACCACCCCAGAGAAGTCTGCTCTAACTCCAACTACTAAAGAGCCATTCCCTGTAGCAACTTCAGTCTTTATATTAGTTGGCCACTTAATTGGAGACGGGCCAGAGCCCACAGGCTCTACGGTCAACCTCACACCCCTCCCAGCAGAGCCTGCTCCCTCCTTCGCACCCACCTTCAGCTGAACCCAGACATGGGGCTGGAATAAGGTCCTGAGGACCGGGGTCCCTGTCAGCGCTCAGGGGACCATTCTGCGTTCCCCCCTCGCCGATATCACTGCCCTGGGCAAGTGACTCAACGCCTCTGTGCCTCCATGTCCTTCTCTGGGAAATGGGGGTGATAACAGCACCCACTTCGTAGAGTGACTGTGAGGGAGGGGCATTTGGCACAGTGCCTGACAGGGGGTACGACCCGGGAAACGTGAGCTCCCATTATTATCCCCAATTCTAACAAACAATCGCCGTGAACCCCAGGCAGGTTTTTTGGTGTTTGCACACAAACACGCTCACATACCAGTAAAATGTGAACCTGTGCAGAGCGCTCACTCACAGGTTCCAGGCGCTGAATTCAGAGCAGGAATTCAGTCTTTTAATCCTCACAATGAACCCACGTGGTGGGGGCTATAATTGTCATCTCTGTCTTACAGAAGAGGAAACTGAGGCTCATTAACATACCAGGATCCCATGGTGCAAAGTGGCAGGGCCAGGACTTGACCCCAGGCAGCTGGCACCGCACACACCGGCCAGGCGCTCCCAGGCACTGCTCCCAAGCCCTGATGTAAGCGGGTGCTTACTATGGCCTGGCCAGCGTCGCCCAGAGCACATCATGCCCATTACCTTCTCACCAGAGCCCCCAAACAAGCCTGAGACGTGAGGAGCAGAGGCAGTGAGTGCTTAAACTGCCCAGGGTTACACGGCTCCTCAGAGGTGGGGCTGGCTGCCAGCAACTCTGCCTCCTGCTGTCACACATCTTCCACCATCCCCAGCCCAGAGGGAGGCCTGTCTTCTCTCCCCTGACCCGGCACGGCCCCTCCCCTGGGCCACCTGCTTCCCAAGCCCTGACCCTGCTCAAAAGATATCCCCATGCCAGTATAGCCTGTGAGCCTCATCCCCGCTCACCCACCTCCCCAAAGACACACTCACACACACAGATACTCATACTCACTCCACACACACACTCACACACACACAAACACGCAATATACACCCTCATACCTGGGAGAGGGTGGCCTCCTGGAAAGAGACCCCCGGGAACACTCAACTCGTCGGGGGGCCGGAGCCCAGAGCCATGCCCCTGCCTCAGCGCCAGCCCCAGTTTCCTCATTTTCCCCAGCACTGTTTCTCACCCAGCCCCCTGCACCTCAGCCTGAGAGGAAGTTGCACAATCCCCTGGGAGCTGCAAATGTGGCCAAGGATTGCTCACAGCGTAGAGGGAACCACACGCCCCGAAGGCCTCTCTCACCCACAAGTCTACCCAACACAGACGGACTCCCAGCTCCAATCTCACCAACCCAGGACAGGCCACCTACAGTGTCCCTGCCTCCTCCCAGACTGAGCCTCCGACAGTCACCCACTTCCCACACAGCCTGGTGTCGCATGCCGCAGGCCACACTGGCCACTGCACCAAGAAGGAGAGGCACAGAGAGGCAGGAATTTGCAGGACTCCTACTAGGTCCAGTGAAGGCCTCAGCCTAAGCCACCCATCCTCCCAGCCCCTCCTGGGGATATGTCCCCTCTTAGCCAGAAGCCGCACAGTTCACCACCTTCCTGACTGGCCACATACCTGTCACTTCAGCCCTGGGCCTTCCCGGGGTCTCCAGACACCCAGGTCATAATCTTACTGTCGCCCACCTTGGAATGGACCCCGATTCCAAGCACAGTCCTCGGAAGCTCAGGGAAGACTGAGCCACCACACAATTTTCGCTTGTGAGAAAACGCTCTTGCTACACATGCGATTTCAAAGGTTTCTCAGCCCCCAGAATTCTTCTCTAACAGCCTGTCAAAGACACTTGACATCTCACTCATGCTTCTTTCTGGTAGCTAAGGGATTCCTGTCTTTGATAGGTAAATACCTCTTGACAAGAAAGGCTGCCAATCATTCAGCTGTTGTCAGTCATCTACATCTCAGGATGGATGAGTTTACTAGGCACTTCCGCGAGAGTACGTTTCTGGAAGGGACAGCTAGTAGAGGGAAGACTGCGCAGGCCGTGGCTCCTGGAGGAGGCAGGCGGTGACGCTGAGGTGAGGTGTGTCCAGACGGGGAGGCTGGAGACCCAGGGAGCATTGACCCTGACACTGTAAGGACACAGAGGGAGAGCAGGAGCCGGCGTGGGTATGCAGAGCCCTCAAACCTGACCTCTGGCTCCCACCCCTCACTGCCCAGACTTGCAACGGGGCCTCAGATAAGGAGTATGATAAGTACCTCTTATCACCCCTACAACCTTGGACTCCCACCCAGCTAAGGACAAAGTCAGAAATGGTTTTGCCTGGGCCCCAGGGCTCCCCGGAGAGCCCTTATTATTTCTGCAGCCCTCATCAAAAGGCTGGGGCCCTCAGGGCAGTTCCCCCACAGCTCTTTGAGGCCTAGCTAGCAGGAACCAGGGCTGAGGCTCATGGCCCGTCTATCACCTGATGCCTCCAGCTCAGTGGACAGGGAGCACAGAGAAAGCCCTCCCACCCCTGGAACAGACTGCAGGCCCCTTCCCTGGGATGCTCCCAAAATACCGACACAGCCACCCTCTCCCCAGTCTGGCAACAGCCCCACGAAAGGGAAGGGACAGCCACCCTTGCCACTCTCATTTCCAAATGAAGAGACCAAAGCTCAAAGCATTTAGGCCATGCATCGAGTTCATGGCAAATCTGTTTCCTGGCTCTTTTCCTAGAGCAGTTTCTCAGCCTCTACAAAACTGACACCTGGCACAACACACTTCTTTGTCATGGAGGCTTGTCCCGAGCATGGTAGGGTATGTAGCAGCATCTCCGGCTTCCACCCCCTAGATGCCAGTAGCATTCCCTGAGTTGCGACAACCAAAAATATCATCAGACTGCTAAATGTCTCCTGGGACACAAAATCGCCCCTGGTCGAGAACGACTGCCCTGGAAGCCCCTGAGCAGTGAGCGCCTGCCAATTTGAAGTTGAAGGGTATCTGCTGGGGGCACTAGCCCTACAGCCTCCCTCCTCCTGTACCAGATGTACCCGGCGGGAGGGCGGGAGGCGCTAGTGAGTACTCGGTGGGCTCAGTACCTCTGGGCAGAGATGGCCCCACTGGTGGGCACTGCCACTTGGGGGTCTCCTCCGAAGACCACCCTCCCACCCCAAGCTAGAAACCAGCCCCTTCCCTGGCACTCACTATTACAACAGTCTTTCAACTATTTTGATCACACGCTCCTCTGAGTAAAAATGTTTGCGCACCCCCAGTGCACGCTCCTTTTCTTATACATTGCTTATAAATACCAATGCACGGATATATCATGCATGTCAGCAAGCATGTACAAAAATCGTTCTATACACAGGAAGGGAAAGCTAAATTACACCCATGATAAGGTACTGTTACACACTCACCAGCACGACAGAAATTAAACAGTCTGCCCATACCAAGTGCTGGAGAGGATGTGGAACAACAGGAATTCAGGTGCCATGTACAATCACTTAGCACAGTATTTCCTAAAGTTGAAATATGCCTTGCATACCCTGTGCTCTAGCAATTTCACTCTGGGTAATATACACTCTGGAGAGAGGCATGCGCCCATGCAGTAGGAAGCACGTACAAAGATGTCCTTTTGGTATTGTTCATAGTAGTCGCCAAATAAAGGAAAGCAACGCAAATGTTCACAAGCAGTGGGATGGATGCAAACAGAACGACGAGTTCACACGGTGGAATACCACACAGCAATGAACATGGACACACCATAGCTACACACAACAACATAGATGAATCTCACAAGTGGACTGTTGAGTAGAAAACACATGCCATAAGAACACGTTCAGTGGCGTTCCAGCTGTATTAAGTTCAAAATCAGGCAACCTGCTCCTAAAGGCTACATACATGGGTGGTTGCGTGATAAAGAAACACGGGGAAATGATTATTAGGAAGGTGAGGATAGCAGTTACCTCTGGGCGAGGGGGCACACGAGCTCACTGTGGAATGCAGGGGACAGTCTGTTTCTTCATTGGGTTGTGCTTATCTGGGCTCTCACTTCCATAATTATTTATTACAGTATACATGTTTACTCTTTTCAGCAATTATGCTCTTTTCAGCCATTACGCAATATTTCACAATAAAAGGGGGTAGAAAAGGATGAGATCGAAATAAATAGAAGCTCTAATATTTTCTTCTCACACCAGGCTTTGAAAATTAAGCCAAAACTATAATTAGGTCAAACAAACTGGTGAAAACCTATGGTTAGTCACAGGTCTGGAGTATCCAATGATACTTGGGGCAGTCTGTGGAGGGGGTCCCCCAGCTGGCCCAGGCTACTGGCTGCCCCTCAGCCCACAGGAGCTGGGGACCACAGCCCCTCACATCTCCGACCCTCCCCAAGGCGCCCTGAGCTGCCCACGGGCAGGGAGCTGCCTCAGGCTGGGCACCCTCCCACCCACCCCACCCTGCCCTGGGCCATACCTCTGGACCCCTCAGAGGCTCATGTGGGCAGGTACCCTCTGAACACACCAAAAGGAGAGAGGCAGAAAAAAGAAAATACGGAAAGCGGGGGACAGAGAGCAGGGGAGAGAGAGCAAGACATACACGCATCCATGTTCCAGATGCAGTGGAAGTAAAAGGAGGGTCAGAGGGATTGGTGGGGGTGAGGGAGGGGGAAGAAAGAGGAGGTGGGGGCACAGCAGATTCACACGGCCCCAGGGTCCAGGCCCAAGCCTTGGGGCTCAGCAACAGGCAGCTCCAAAGAGTTCTTAGCTGTTGGGCCCAATTTAGCACCACACCCTCCACGGCCCCGGGCTTCCAAGTGGCAGCTAGGTGGCTCAGGTGGCCTCCCTGTGGCCTCCTCTCACACTCAGCAGTCTCTAGTCCTCACGGAAAGATCTGCCCCAGGCCTGCAGACGTGACCCCCAGGAGGCGGTAGAGCTGGGGGGCCCAAGAGGGTAGGAAGGGCTGAGCCAAAGTCGCTGTGCTGGCCGGACCCCTTTTGTAAAAACTCTCCAAACCAAGAAAGAATGCGCTTCAGAGTGACGGGTCCGGCGTGGACGCGTTTACGTTCATTTAGGACGCTTTTCCGTCCTATCTTACATCACTCCGCCTTTCTCTGTTCTCGGTGGTTACTGAAATTCCCTGCGAGGCTGTCAGCTTTGAGGGGCAGTGGTGTCCTTCTTCCCATCCCCCTGCTGGGCTGGCTCTGTGCTAGGCACCCAGGAGGTGCTCAGTTCATCCATGGGGTGCTGGCGTGGCGCCTCCACACTCCCTTTGGATAACGTGGGGGCAACACCAGCTGGCCCCACAGTCCCAATCCACCCACAGCAAAGCCAGCCAGCGTCGCACTGGCTGGGCAGCTGAGAGAGCACCTGGCTAGAGCCAGGAGGGGACGAGAGGCGGCAGGGGGTGGACAGTATAGTGTGTCACTCGGCACCCCTCAGGGACCGCGGGGGACTGAGGCAGGTGCTGTCCCAGAGAACCAATTATAAACAAGGCAGAGGACAGGCTGTGACTTCCCTTGGCAAACAGGAGAAAACAAACCGAGCCCCACCCCACAGACCCACTGGTAGAATTCAGGAGGGTGGGGGGAGGGCGGGTGGGGTGTTGGCAAACCCTCTGCGGGAAGGGACAGACTGTGAGCCTCACGAGGAGCAAGGCTGGGCCTGCATCAGTGGGGGGCGGGGCCAGGGAGCTCCTCCTTGTGGAGCTGTGTACAAGCCCTGAGTATGAGATGGCGAAGCTGATACCCAGCCTACCGCAGGGCAGAGACCACGGTATAGCATCTGTTGTGTCCTCATTTCCGGGCACGTGGTGGGGAGCTCAAATCACGCTCACTCCCTCACTCATTCTGCAAAGATGACTGAGCATCTACTATATACCAGGGGTGCCAAAACAACGTATATAAGTGGACACTTTGTTTAACGTTGCTCAAGCAGTGGTTCGCTGTCGTCAGACCTGTCTGGACGCTGATGGTAACAACTTTGAGCACCTCTTGTAATTGCAGACGTCAAATGTGACTTGTATTCATCTTTTATTATCGGTATATATTATTACAATTTTAGTACAGTTTTCCTTTCTTACAATGTCTTTCTTATACATTTTTTGTCACCCTCTGTACAAGCCTCTCTTCTAGGTACTGGGGATATTCCAGCCAACAAAACAGACCCAAACCCTATGCCCAGGGTGCTGACGTTCAAGCATTCCATTCATCTGTTGACTGATGGCTCCAAAGCCAAGCTCATCCTGCCTCCCCTGGCAGGGCTAAAGTGTCGCCATCACTTCTTCTCACCTCCCACCAGCCTCGGCCCCAGCTCCCCCAGCTTCTAAGGAAGTCTCTACCCCCACCGCCCAGGGTGGAGCCCCAGGGTCACCCTGTCCTCAAGGCCCAGGACCTCCTAGAAGGTGATGGAGACACCCTACCTCCAGCAGTGACCCCCACCGCCACCTCCACTCTGAAAGGAGAAGGGAATCACTGCTTTTTGTGCTTTTTAGCATTTTTATTATTAACAAGAAATACAGTTCAAACGGTGATCCACTACTTGCCCTCCACAAGGTGGGAAAGTAAAATAACATGATGGGTCTTTTTACAGCCTCACTGCAACAAGGTGGGGGGCCACTTTGGGCACCTCCCCCTATTCCAATAATGCTACTCTGGCTCCAGGCACTTCTGCAGGAGCTTTAGTCCTGTTTCACGTACCTATGACTCTCAGGGCCAGTGCTGACCCTCGTCCGCCTCATCCCACTCTGAACAAACAGCAAATCTTTCCTGAGCATTTGTCCCAGAAGGTGGGGCCCAGACCACAAGGCTGGACAGTGGTCAGTGTAACAGGAGGCAGGGGCAGAGAGCCAGGCTGGGGAAGGAAGGGCTGACTAGACATAGTGGGGCCTGGGGAAGCAACAGAGGGTCTCAGAGTGGTCCCTGCCCCTGGGGACCTGGCTTTGAAAAGGAGACAGGCCTGAGAAGCAATCGGAGACCCAGGAGACAGAAAGCTCTTACTTGGGTAGCTGCAAAACTATGGGTTCTGTGCGGTCTAGGGACCAGCATTAGCATCCCCTGAGAAATGGTCAGAAATGTAAATCTGATACCTAGGATTCCAGACCCACTGAATCAGAAGCCGTGGGGGTGAGGCCCCGGAAAGCTGCGTTTTAACAGTTTCTCCAGGGGATCCCGATGCCCACTCAAATGTGAGAACCAAGTCCTTAGACACCGGGCATCAGAATCATGTGAGGGATTTTTTTTTTTTTTTAATATTGATGCCTAGGCCCCTCCCCCAAGACTCAGAGGCAATGGTATTTTTAAAGAGCTCCCAGGCGGTCATAATATCTAGCCAGAGCTGCAGTCAGAACAGCCCCCTGGGTCTCCTGGGAAGGTGTGCCTTGATGGACAAAGGATTGGGTTATAAGGAGGGGAGGAGGCGAGGGGATGCCAGGAGAAGGGACGAGCATGAACAGGACTGGGAGAGGGAAATATGGACCGTGTGCTTCTGGCGAGTTTGTTGGGATTCCTGGATAATCCCCATGGCCCCACATTTTACTTTGGGACCTCCTCTGTGTGGAGAAGCGCCAACAAGGAGGCTTTGCCCAAGGAAGCTGGACAGGGGAGGGGACGACCAGACCTCAGTTCTCCTCTTTCTTATGCCCATGTTTAAGAGCCAGGAAAGAAAACAGGTGATGGCTGCCCTGTGCTTCTGCCCCTCTGGGCGGCCCTCAGTTCTCACCCACTGCCCCACCCCCACCCCCCACAGCAAAGCATTTCCTGGGGGCATATTAAGTCCCAGATCCTGCTCTATCACTAGGAGGGTTGTTCTGCCTTCAGTGACATCGCAGCCAAGGGGATCTGTGCAGAATGGAGGAGCAGGCAGCAGGAGCGCAGGGGAGAGCCACGGGTCAGGAGTGGATAGTAAGTGACCAGGCCAGATGCCACCCAAGGAATCCCAAGGGACAGGCAAGGCCGGGATGGTGGAGAGGCTGCAGGCATTGCCAACTCCTCTATGCTATTCTGTTAACCGTGGAGACTAGGCTGGGTGTGTTATCACAGGGAGTGGGGGGACCGTGGCCAAGGAATCTGCAAAGCCCCTTGTAAGGCATCGCATTTGCAGATGTTAACCGAGGGGCCCCAGGGTGTGGGGGAGCCTGTTTCCAGCCCATAGGTCTTTATTTCTTCTCTAAGCCTCTATTTCCTCACTGGAAATGAGGAATAAAGAAGTAAATGAGTTATGAGAGTTGATGATGATAATGAACACTTGTTGAGTATGGCACAATTCTGAGTCCCGTACGTGCAGCACGCACTGACACACTTAGCCCTCACTATAGCATAAATCACTACGTAGGTGCTACTGGAAGCCGGGCTTTTTAGATGTGGAAACAGAGGGGCAATGAGGTGAAGCAGCTTGCCCACACAGCTAGTAAGTGGCAGAGCTGGGATTCCAGGCCAGGACGCCTTGCCCTGGAGTCCATGCTTTCAATACCCCCCCTGCTAGGTTACACGTAGCCCAGGGCCCATTACATGGGGGCTGTGGCTATGTCCCAAGAGAAACTGGCTGGATGCTCCAGCAGGGGCAGTCTTTAGCGAAAGCTCTACGGAGTAGACTTCAGCAGTCCCCCGTCTCCCCCCACACCCCACTTCCCTTCCTTTCCGAAGCCTCTCCTTTCTGGTGCCTTTGCCAGAGATCTGTAGGAGGTTTGCATTGGAGGGGATCCCACAGATGATCTAGGTTCACAGATGGAAACTGAGGCTGAGAGGAGCTTGGACCTGCCCCAGCTACATAGCCTCTCAGAGGCGACATGGGAAGTCCTGTGTTCTTCTCATGGCTTTCGCTGCCATCTCAGTTTCCCCCAATAGTTCTCAAAGCCTTTTCTCCACATCTGATTTAACCATGTACGAGTATAACGCGCACTTTTTTGCCCAGATTTGTGAGGGGAAAATAAGGGTGCGCATTATACGTGGGTAGTACTAATTCCTATCTGTATAAATGTTTTTGATCCTTTTATTTATGCTTATGAGTTAAAAGTGTAACTCTAGAAACCAATAGTGATATCCGAATGCAAAATAATACCCTGGAATGGGAGCATCGGTTTTGTTGAACTTATGAACTTGCAATAATGAAATTCTTGGCCTTCTAGGATGCGTAAACGTCATAAAGTTGTTACCAGTACATAAAATTTCTTGTACCTTGTACCAGTTCTTGTGTTTTGTGATTATTTGTTACATAAAATTTCTCTTACCGTAATATGTCAAAAACTAAACACTAAAATTCCTTTATACTACAGAAAACAAGTACCTAAATGTAAACAAATAGAAATTTGAATTAAAAAGTTGAAATGAAAGATTTTTTTTCCCCCTGATAGTTTGGGCCTAAGACGTAGGTGCGCGTTATACATGGGAGCATGTTATACACACCAACATACGGTTAAACAAGTGACTACTCAGGGCTTCACCCTAAGTTAACCTTTGTGGTTTCCAAGGAGACCCAGGAAGTCTGGTCTGAACCTATCTCCTCCCCAGGCCAGTCAAGAGAGCCCTCAGCAAGGGTCCTTTGATCACCTGTGACAGCAGCTCAGGGGGGCAGCCGGGAGATACATGCAGTCCCGGGGCAGAGGCCTCAGCATGTTCTCACCCCTGCTCACAGCAGACCGGGATGCGGAAAAGAAGGTTCCCAGACAACTGCACCCCCACCTTGTAAGACAGAACTCCTGGGAAACTCGGAAGTGGTCTTTAGGGACTGAGAACATGGGTTTTGGAGTCATTTGGGCCTGGGTTAGAGTCCCTACCCCTTTCAGGCTGTGTGACTTCAAACAACTCGCTTAACTTCTCTGAATCAGTATGATGAAAATAATAATTCCTACCTCATTCTAAAGAGTAAACAGACAGTAAATGTTGGCAACTATTGTTTATAACTAAGTTTTATTATAACATTGTTCTACTATAGCATAGAGAATAGATGAACATTCTATTAATATAATACTGAGTTATTGTTATACTCTCAGAGACACACATATACACAATTCATCTATACACACACTAACTAGACACCTATAATCTCCTAACTACACACACAAACTCCCATAAAATACACCCCCCCACACACTGACACCAGAGCAACACCATGGACTCACCATGAACCCGGCACTGCTGCCTTCTCAGTCCTCACGACATCCTCTGAGGTATGTGCATTTTTATTTCCCCTTTTTCAGATGAGGACACACACATTACCTACATATACCTACACTAGCTGCATCCTGGGTCGTGGACACTTCTGATGGCTCTGGAAATCCTGAGCTCCCTCCCTCTGTATCAGAGGAGGCCACCTCAATTTCCACGGTCATCTCCAGGGCAGCCCCAAGCTGGGCCCCAAGTGCTGACTGCCCTCCATCCTGAGGACAAAGGCCCAACCTGGCTTTCACGCCAGCTGTAGTTGGGGAAACCCCTGCTGCCGGCAGAGACCAAGTTGACTTTGAAAAGGAAGAGACATACAGAATCCAGGGGGTGGCTGAGCCACTCCCTGTAGGGGCAGGTGCTAAGTAACTCTATAAACTCCAGCTAATGATGCAATTACAGCCATAAACAGAGCCCCAGGAGGGATCAGAGCCAGAAGCCAGACCCTCCAAGGGCAGCTAGGCCTGAGGAGTGGGAGCCCCCTCCCACCTACTTTCCAGCAGGGGAGCCTGACTGGCAATGGAGGTGAGCACTGGGTATCCCCTCTACCTCAGGACCCTAGATGGGCTCCTGCCTGCCCTGGCCCACCTCTGACTATGAGTCACCCAGCTGTCAGCCCCCAGAAGCCCTGCTGGCTCTCCCTGGAGTTAGTGCTCACCTGAGGAGATGTCCCCTGCCCCACCCCTGCATCCCTTCCATGGGACCCAGAACTGGGAGACCTGGGTTCCCATGGGGCGGCACCTCACAGAGCTGCATTCAGGTAAAGTAACACTGCAGCTGTAACAGGCCTTGTCCCCTGTAAGCAGCATTGGCTCCTTTCCAGGAGCAGATAAACAGTCCCTCAAATGGCCCTTCATTTGCACTCTGGCTCCTGCTTTCCTGTCCCAGCAACCAGGAGGCAGGCAGAAAGAAGGTCAGCTGCTATTTTTCCCACGGCTGGGGAAACTGAGGCATCACACACGCATACCAGCAGACTACCAGGCAAGGCTCTCAAGGTGGCCCGCTCTTCCCCTTCTACTGCCTCTATGGAGGACCTTTAACTATTACTGCTCTCTTCCCCAGACCGTGGTCTCCCTGAGGACAGGATCTGGGTGGGGGCTGTCTCCCAGACTAGGCACAGAGAAGGCCTCTGAGGGAACCGGCCAAGGAGCCAAGAACTGCATTCTGGTCTGAGCGTACCCGCATCTGGCGGCCCTAGAGGAAACCAGACACCAGCCCCTTGCCCCCCTCCCCGCAATCCCAAATGCCCAAGAGTGCCAGGTCTTGGCCGGTGAAATCTCGGCAGGACGAGTGCAGGGCCCTGAGTCCACACCCCAGAGGCTTCAGGGGCGGGGATGGGGGTGGGGAGGGGAGAGGGGAGCTGCACTGGCTTTGCACCCTTCCTGCTCGATTAAGCAAGCACCCCCTTACTCAGGATGGGGGGGCGGGGTGGAGGCTGGGCGATAATTAACTGACACTTCCCCAGCAAACGTGAAGACAGAACACTGTGCTCAAGTTTACTCCAGAAACTGCTCGCGCAGAATCGTCCCCAGAACAGACAGGCGAGGGAACGATGGCTGGAGTGGACTGGGGAGGTGGCAAGGACTCCGCTGTGAGGGGGCTGGCAGGGAACCGGGAGTGGGGGAGCCCTGGGCAGTGCGGGCGCTCGCTCAGATGAGCCCCGCCCCGGGCACCCGCCCTCCCTCCCCCAGGGCGCGAGGCTGGGGTGCGCCAGGCGGCTGCGGCGCGAACCTGCTCTCGCAACCCGAAGCAGCTCCGGGCAGCCGTGCGTGAAGCCAGAACCCGGGCCCGGAGGGGGCCGAGGGGCGGGGACCGAGCTGGCATCAGCCCGCTCCCTTCCAGGAGGCAAGCGCACGCGCTGCGGCCGAATAGCTGACCAGGGTACGGGGAGTGGGGAGAAGAGGGAACGCTGACTTGGGGGGCGGGACAGCCTGGGGTTGGGCGGTGCGGACTCAGGGAATAGGGGGAAGGGGGCGTGTTTTCCGGGATTCGGGACCGAACGGTGTGTGTGTTGGAGGGAGGTCCTCGTGGGACGGGTGGATGGCTGGGAGCTCCCGGAAAAACAGAAAGAGGGGCGCGTAGAGGGTGAGCTCTGGGGGTGGGGCTCCCTAAGGTCGTGGAATAGTGCAAAGGGAAGAAAAAGACTGCGCTCGGAGATAGCAGGCGACGCGGGCAGGAGCAGCTTCTTCAAGAGACCGAGGGGGAGGAAGGGACGGGAAGGGAGGGAGGGATGGGACTTCCACCCGCCCCCCATCAGCCCAGCCCCCGGGGCGTGGCACTGCTCCGGCCCTCCCAGACCATCCCGGCAGGGCCAGGCCCTGTCGGTCTCGGCCCCCGCACACCTCCCCTACCTCCAGCGCCCTCTCCAGCGCCACCCGCCTCTGCCGCGTCGGCGGGAGAAGAAGTGGGCGCAGGGCCCACGGGTCCCTCAAACTTCCTGCAAGTTCACTCCCACGCCTCCCGCCCCTTCGACTCCCAGCTCCCGAGCCGGGAAGGCCCATGCCCGCCCCGGCCCCTCCCGCCTGGTTACATAAGGTCGCAGAGAAGCCGCCCCCGGCCCGCGCCTGAAGGGAGGGGCCGCAGGGGCTCCCAGGCTTGGCAGGCGGTGCCGCTCGCGCCATGCGCCGGGCGTCCCGGGCTAGACAGACAGCGGGGCGGGTGGCAGCGCGGCGTCCGGCTCCCCGCTCCAGCCCGCACCCCCACCCACCCACCTGTCTCCCGGACCCACCGGATAGGGGCGGGGGAGCCTGGATCAGGGATTCCCGGCCCTCCGCGTACCCCTTGCCTCCCGGCTCCGCTCACCTAGCTCTGAAGGTCAATCCGTCCGCCGCCCGCGCCCCAGGGCTCCGGCAACTTGTCTCAAGTTCAGGTGTCCGGCCCGCGAGCTGCGCCGGCCGCCCCCTCCCGAGCTCCTCCGGCTCGGCGCCACCAGAGAGGCCCGCCCCGTCCGCCTTTCCCGCTGCCGTCGGCGCCGCCGCCGCTCCCTACGTCCAGCCGGCGGCCGCCGCCTCCGCTGTCACCCAGCCCCGCGCCCGGCTCCCCGGCTCCCGCTGTCACTCCGCACCTTCCCGCCGCGCCCGGCAGAGGGCAGCACCCGCCGCCCCGCCCCGCCCCGCCCCTCGTCGGTCTGTCGCGGCGCCCTCTGGGAAGCGTAGTCTTCTCTGTGGCGCTGCCAGGCCCTCCGGGATTTGTAGTCCTGCTCTGTGGGCCCAAGCCTGTATACGGGCACTGGGTGTTTAACTTGGAATCTTTGCTCCACTTCGTTTCTAACCATTTTGCGAGTTTTCTTTCTCTTCTCAGTCAGTGATGTCTTGACCCAGAGCTCACTACACGATACACTCTGTGGCCTGTCTGACCCTAAGGAGCGGCCTGCAGCAGGCTGTCTTTTACCAGAATCTAGGAAAGACAGACGTAAGGTCCCAGGCTGTGTGCTGTTGCCATAGAAACTCCTCCTAGTTTGCAATGGGGTAACAGACCTGGATCTTGCCCTTTTACCCTTGACCCTGAGCATAAGGAGCAAGGTGAGGGTCAGCCTGGTGAAGGACAGTATGAAAGAAATATGACTCCAGAATGGAGCCCACCTCCCCTCCCATGATGTTGTGCCCCCCTCCCCACCTAAGCCTTCATCAGTCTGAGCTTGCTGGGACCCCCACCACCATCAAAAACCAGAAAATTTCTGGTCTTTCATGTCACCTTCTCCTATGGGAAGTTACAGGGTGCTGAGCTATCGTGCTCTGCTTTCTCCTCCTCCTCTTCCCATATCTTGTTACTCCAGGTTTCCGGGTCATTTGCTAGGTGGCCCCTAAGAAGGACCAGGACCAATCCAGAGAGACAAAAACCTCTTGCTCAGTTGGTTAGAGCAAGTAGGCTTGATTTCCATGTGATTCCAGTAGTTCTCCCTCTTGTCTATAGTTGAAGGACAGCCCATCTTCAAACACAGGCCCTGGGACTTAGGTGTCTGGATGAAAATATGATCAGCTTAACTCAGCCCAAACCTTGGCAAACTCTCCTAGAAATCGGTTCTTGTGGCATCAGCCTCCTCCCTAGAGGACCCATGACTGCTACAAGCACACATAAGCATCCTAGGCACCCGGCATTCCTCAGGAAATTCCTAGTGCAAACTTGATCCCAGATCAAGGAGATGGAGGCCTAGGTTTGGGATGTGTTGGACTCCTTAGCCACACTGCTAGTGGACATGCGTGGGGTAATTCTGGTGGTAGTTCGGTAAGTCAGGTCAGCAGAGCATTTTAGGTTGTTGTGGTAGGGCCCCTTTGCCCTTCACAAAGGAATGCCCTGCCTCAAGGCCACTACCATTGTCTTCCCAGAGAGAAGCTGTGAACAGACTCCAAGCTCTGAGGGGTACAGGGCCCATCCCCAAACCCAACCTTATGCCTCATTTCTCTTAGAGTCTCAGTGACCTCCCCTCCCCCACCACAAACATCCTAGCAACTCAAGGAGAACATGGTTCAGCAGAGGCAAATTTGCCCCTGACTCCTGCTCCCCACTCCCTAAGAGCAGGAGCCTTACAGGCCCACAGCTGCCCTCTAAAAACAACAGGTTGACCAACATGGAGAAGAGCTATTTATTAAGAGAGAAAGTCCAGAGTCCAGAAAAGGAAGGCTGAATTCAGAGCACAGAGAGACACCCCTGCAAGGCAGAGGACCAAGAGGAAAAAGGATCCCAGGCGTCCAGGCGGAGTCTAGGCAGCGGTGGCGAAGCCCACCCTGTTGTTGCCCATGTCGTAGACGGAATAGTAGGACCTGAGGAAGACGTCCCCAAGGATCCACAGGGGCTGGCCGTTCTGGGAGGGCAGGTAGGTGGGCTCCACTCCCACGGTGCAGTAGCCATTGTTCTGTACAACACAGAAAGGCAGTGCTCATTTATTTGCTCACACATGGACAGGGCACTGCTCTGCCCTGAGCCCCAGACCAGGAGCACAGATGCAGAAATGAGTGAGCCAGGGACTCTGCCCTTAAGGGCTCACAGGCCAACTGAGCTGCCAGAGCAGAGGCTGCTGGAAGGATTTCTGGAATGGGGGAATGTGACTGTAGTGGCCCTCTGCAGCGTCTCCTCTCCCTGTGTTCCCCCCAACCTCCCTCCTGCTCCCGATTTAGAGCAGATCAGCCTGGTGGTCAAGCCTTTGAGCTAGACCAACTTGGATTCAAACCTTAGCTTCACCCTGACTGGCCTTAGGAAGGTTACCTAACCTCTTTGAATCTCCAAGTGTTCGCTTGTAAAATAGAAATTAGTATCTCCCTCATTGAATGTTGTGACAATTAAGTGGGTGAGTGTGGGCAAAGTGCTTGGCTTAGAGTCTGACTCTGTAAGTGCACAGAGAGCCCTGTGCCTCGCCCCACTAATTAATAATAATAATTAATAATAGGTGACACTCTTCTATTTCACAGCCTCGTCCCAGAGAAGGGAGTTTAGAATCAATGAGTGGAGAAAATAAATCAATACTTGAAGAAGTTGGGAAATGTCACAAGGTAAAGAGACCAGGCATTTCTGGCTCCCCAAGCCTTCCTTCCCCCGCTCTCCCAATCATGTCCCTGCTGGCCCAGCCTGCAGGGACCAGCACTTACGTTGAGGATGTAGGAGGAGGGTGGCAGAGGGAACTGCACACCATTGATGATGAAGGTGAAGGTGGGCAGATTCTGGATGTAGTTACAGTTCACAAAAAACTGCAGAGAGAGGAACAGGGCCCAGATTGCATCATCTCCCTCCTGAGAGTACCTGCCACCCTGTCACCTCAGCCCTTCTGGTCCCAGGCCTGAGTCCCAAGCCTGGCAACACGAAGGGAAAGTCCGGTGTAAATACTGCTGGCATTATGCATATGGACTCACGTACAAGGAGTGGGATTTGGGGAGACCTGAGCATCTTCCCCACCCCAAAAATATTACTCTTGCCTGAATTTCCCCCATGAGAGATTGAATCTATGCCCCATCTCTGCAAATGTCCTTTGAAAACACACAGGTGTGTAGAAAGAGTAGCCCATTGGATGCCCAAAGGTAGTGGGAATGCGTTAATTAGGCAAATCCTTTGCTGGGCTTTGGGGGTGGGGGGCTGGGGGGACTGGCTCTACAGAGGTAAGGAAACAGTGGATTAAAGGGTTATCCCTTGTCACTCACTGGGCCTTACATTTCTGGTCTTTCACTCTTATTTCAAAGCCCGACAAGTGTTGAACCTGTTACCTCTGAGGTGCTGCGGCTCAGAGGAAATTCTGCCTAGTAGAAATTTCCCAACAGCCTCTCAGTACAAGCATCTGCCCCCCAGAATCAGCCTCCAGGCCCTCACCCCAGTCACCCCAGGCCCCACCTGCAGTGCCTTGGGCAGTTAGAGACTATGGAGGCCAAGAATCAGGCTATTCCTGTGCTCCCAGGAGAAACCATGGATGCCTCCTGGCTGGCCTCTCCTGGGGAAGGCGCACCTCCACCAGACCCACCTGTCCGTACTGGTCCTCCTGGGCCCCCGTGGCCTGCAGAAGGGCACTCATGTACTGCTGGGGCACGGTGAGCAGAGATGTGCCTGTGTCCACGATGGCCTGGCAGCCCTGGGAGCACCAGCCTGTGGCCTGGCCGCCAATGAGGAACCTGAATGGGGAGATGAACTATTCAGCACCCCCAGCTCAGGGGATCTCCTCTGAGGGACTAAAAGCTATGGCCACAGAAGCAAGGTATACCTCAGAAAGGTAAGGACTCTGCAGAGGTCAATCTAGTCAAACTCCGGCCTCACACCAGAGTCTAAGGCCCCCTCCAGGGCCATGGAATCTCTTCTTAAAAGTTCCAAGGTTATATATAAAAAAAAAAGTTCCAAGGAAGTTTCTAGAAACATTAAAAGCCAGGACTACTGATTTGTTGTAAGTACTTTGAGCAAATTAGTCCCCACCACCTCCACCACACACCCCAGTTTCTTTCTTTTTTAAAAAAGTTTATTAGGTGACAAACACCCCAGTTTCTAATCTTTAAACCCATAGGTTTGGACTGAAGGGTCTGAAATGTTTGGGATTCTAAGTCCCACCCCTTCCTATGTGGTCGCCTCCCCATCTCATCTCTCCTTTCCAGGCTGAGCTGGGCCTTGAAACTCCAGCATAGGGCAGCTGTGGCTTTGTGAGGGCAGGACGGAAGTGGGGGTGGGGGGGCCTGTGTTCCCTGCCCCTCCACACCTGGATGTGTGTGTGACATGAAATGCCTCAAAGCCTGCTCCAAGGAACAGCCCACACCCCCAGGTCCCTGCCACAGACTTACTCCTCAATGCCAATCTGCCAGTAGAGCTCCTGGGTGACAGGGGCCCAGTAGATCTGCCCCTGGTACAAGCTGTTGTCCACACCCCCAAAGATGACCGCTCCTCCATTCTGAGAGCCTTGTTGGCTGCAGGAGGCAAAGGGAAAGGTGAGTCAGGGAGTGGCTGTGGAAAAGCACTTCTCTGTTGAGCAGTCACCCTCAGAGGAAAACAGATGCCCTGCCTTGTCTCTAGACTGGGGCTCCCTGCGGGCGAGAAGGTGTCTCCACCTCAGACAGGGCCTCCCAGGCTGGGCCCCTCAGAATTCCCAGTGCCTCTGGGGAAGCCGCTGGTTGTGTGGTCCCCCATCTTGCCCCACACTCCGTTTTCCTCTCCCTGTCACTTCACGATGCTGGTGGAGCCTGACCCAGGCCCAGCTTGTAATGTAGGGAGGGCCTGGGTAGAGAGGAGGGAAGGACATTTTGAGTTTGAGAGGCCTCCCCTGGTGGCCAAACTTGAATGTGGAACTCCCGGGAGCTCCTCCAGGCTCCACTCCAAGTCATTATAAACAGAAGTAGCGAGTAAATCAACAACATTAGTAACAGGGTAATGTTCAAAGTCAGATTCAAGTGACTGAGTCCCAGTTAGTGGATGCTGACTATCTCTACAACATGGTTGGCTAATTCTGAGAGGACAGAGGAAAGTCCATTCCAGGCCACGCACCCCCTCCCACCGCCTGGCTCCCAGGCCCACCCGCATGACTGATTGTGTTTGCCTGTGTTTGTGGTAGGGACAACAACTTGTTAGGAGTTAGTGGTAGGTCTTGACCAGAAGATTCCAGGGCCTGGTTAGAACAATAGATCAAAGGAGATGGAACAATAAATGACGATAGGAAAGAGGTGTCCAGGTAGTAAACATTTGGTCAGAAGGAAATTGGCTCACTGGGGCTCTGGGCAGAAGGTAAACTCAAGAGGTACTGAAAATCAAGAGCAACGTTTAAAGCAAAGCTCAGCTGCTCGGCTGCAAGAGGGAGAGATTCTGTCCTGGCCAAGAAATGCAAAGAAAAGTCGGATGGGCTGGGGCCAGAGGCAGGGATGGAGGAGAGGTGGGGAGAGGTGGGGAGTCAGAAGCCCAGGAGGGAGAAAGTCTTGGGACAGGAGTGGCTGGGGACAAAGGCCTGCCCGGAGGTCTCCAAACCCCAAAGTATGGAGCCTCCGTTGTTCAAGGCCACAGGGAGTTGGGGACCCCCAGGCGGGTCCTCACTTGCTGAGGTAGAAGCTGAAGACGGGGCTGGTGAGGGCTCCCTCCTGCAGCATGCCCTGCAGCGCTGTGGTGGCCCCACCCATGGCCAGGGAAGGGTAGGCCATGCCCATGATGCCATCAAACTGTGCGTAGACGAAATTGGTGCCTGGCTCGTTCTCACTCAGGCCAAACTCCTGGTTGGGGACCTGGATGCTCTGGACCTGAAGGGGACACAGAGGATGAGAGGTAACAAATGTAACTCCACGTACCTCCTCTAGACACCCCTCCAGGCTCATTCTTCATCCCTCCTTCACCTCTGCTCCTTTCCTTCTTGACGGGTCTTGCAAGAGCCACTTTCTCCTCGCAGTGGCCTTCCCTGACTTCTGCGGCACCACCCACCCTCCTAAGGACAAGGTCACCCCATTCATCCTGCTGTCCTCAGTGCCTGGCACGTGACGGCTCTCACTGAGTGTTTGATGAGTGAGTGAATGAGTCCTCCCTGTACTGATTCCTCCATCTCTGTCAGGGTCTCCGTCTAAGTCTCCTGGTTACACTCAGAGTCCTGTGAGGTGAGAACCCAGCTCGCAGCCCCATCTACCGTCCTCACGCCCCAGGGTGGGGCGCAGCAGGCAAGGCAGCGTCCCTCACTGTCACTCACCGTCAGAGTGTCGTAGCCGAAGAAGCCGGTGAGGCTGCCGCTGCCGTACTGCAGGGAGAAGGTCTGCCCATTGCTGGAGTAGGTAGAGGACTGGCTGGGGTTGAAGCGGGTGTGGCCGGCTGCGGGGGCGGGAGGATTCGGGGAGTCAGGAGGCGTGTGGAGCGCTGCCCTGACCCTCAGCCCTGCGGGGCTTCCCCGCTGTCTTCTGGCCTGTGCTCATTCTTGGGGCCTCAGCACCCTCCGCCACCCATCGGGAGGTGGCCAGCTGAGGTTCCCAGCATTGCAAGGCCCATGGAGCAGGCGAGCCTTTGCCCCAAAGCCCATTCTGGCTTACAGACGCTGGGGAGCCCTTGGACTGTGACCTCTCTGTGGGCTGGTAGCACAGAATCCAAGGGCCCCAGCAGGTTGCCTCGCTCACAGCAAATGCAGAGAAATTACTTATCAGTTGAAGGAGTGAATGAATCTCCGGGGTGTCCCTGCTTTCCCCGACCCTTCCCCGTCAAGGAGCTGGTCACACCAGGATGGTGTAGGGCAGGGCCAGCAAGGGACTGTCTGGACTAGAGGGGTCAGAACCCAAACCCCAAGTCTTGGGCAGGGACCAGGGAGGCCTTAAGAAAGGAGTATCGTCCGTCTCCAGATAGACTTCGGGATCCTGTATTGTTCTCCCATGTGCTTTGGGCACACTCAGTGAGAACTTAGTGAAGAATGGAGTAAAGGGGCTGGGCTGGAGCAGATAGCAGGGAGGACAGAGGGGCCAGTCAGCTCCGGGGCCAGCTCCTTCCCTCTGGCTTGAGCATGCTGTGTGACCCTGGACAAGTCCCTGGTCCTCTCCAGGGCCGAAGCTCCTCCCAGCAATCCCTATGAAGCTTAACCCTTCCCCAGAGGGGGTCAGTGCCCTCCCCTGCCCAGCCCAGCACTCACTGCAGGCCTGGGTCTGGCAGTACACAGAGGGCACCCACAGGTTGGAAGATCCGGTGTCAAAAAGGACCAGGAAGTTCTGAGGTGGGGTACCGATGCTGATCTCCCCGAAGTAGGCCGCCTGGGGGTAGGGAGGGCAGGGGTGCAGAGCAGGTGTTAGCTCTGGAGAGATCCAGGGACCGGCAGGCCAGCATCCTCCATGAGCCGAGCAGGAGAGGGACCAGCCCTTGCCCTACCGCCTGCACCCGAAGCCGGGGCCTGAGCCTTCCCTCCACACTTGCCTGGAACCCACAGCCCCTCAGCCCATGCCTGCCCAGGGTGGCTGCAGAGGTCTTTGCGTACTGAGCTGCCAAGTCAGGCGGGGCCCCTCTCATGCTCTGCCTGAGGAATGAGGTCCAGGCTGGCAGGTCTGAGAGAAGGGAGCAGGGGCTGGGTGGGAGGGTGCAGAGAGGAGGGGTGCAGCCCACTGTCCAGGCCTTGCCTTGTGGCCTTTGGCAGCAGGGAGAGGGTACCCCTGGGAGGGGGAGGACTCACGTCCATGTAGGCCATGGGCTCGTAGGCCACGCTGAAGTCAGTGTAGCGATACTTCTGGGCAGGGTCGTACTTGTGGTTCTTCAAGAACTCCTCCAATAGGCCCTTCTCCTTCATGGTTTCACGCAGGGACTTAAGTTTCTTCAGGGGGACTCTGCAGGAGGGCTGTGTGTCAGGGCAGGGCCCTCTTTCCTACCGCACCTCTAATAGCCCAGCTTCTCTCTCTCCCCTCTCCATCTCTAACTATATATCTCAACTCTCCCTGCCACTCTGTACCCATGTCTCTCACTTGTGTGTGTCTGTGTTTCCCCCTTTTTTCCATTTCTGTTTCGTCCTGTTTTTCTCTGTCTCTCTGTCTCTTTCTTTGTGTCTGTCCCTCTCTGTCTCTTTCTCCCTTGCCTCTCTCTCTTTCTTGCCCTCTCCTTCTCTTTCTTTCAAACCTCTTCTCAGGACTTGCTCCAAGAGTCAGGAAACAATTACTTTCACCCGTGATGCCCCCGCCCTGTCTCAGGGTCCTTACCCTTCCTTGGCCCTGTGCTCTCAGCTATCCCTCAAATTCCTTTCCAGGAGGGGGAGGGGGACCTCAGGCATTTTTACCCTTTACAGGACATGTACGTTTTTAAAAAGATTTCAGAGATGGCAAATTTCACCCCAAAGAGATTCCGCGCCTATGGTGGCCCTCAGGCCCCTGGCACTGGCTGAATGTGACAGAGCATGGGTACAGGGGAACAGCACTACACTGGGTGGCACTCAGAAGACAAGGTGTTCGTTCTGCCCGGCTCCTAATTGTCTGGTTTGGAGTCAATCACTGCTTTGCTCAGGACCTGGGAACACTGGGCTGGGGTGGTGTGGAGCCCAGAGCAGCTTTGGAAATTGGAGCTTCTGAATTATGGGTTTCTTCCCATGTCACCCTTGGTTATCCTTCCAGACCCGCTTGCCGCCATTGCCTGGGGGTGTCTGTGGGTCCACCCAGCGCCTCACTGCAGACACCAGCATTCCTACTTCTTTCACTTCTTTCTTGTCTTAATCCCCGTGCCTTCAGGACCCTGTTTTCTCCAGAAATGCTCTGCTGAACCCATTCACATTGAGCTGTGAAGACTGAGAGCTTCTCCAACCACCGCTACAGAGTTTGTACGTTAAAAGAAGTTTCTAAGAGGAGCCATCTCTCCACCAACGGAATGACTCACATGGTGGAATAGCAGCAGCCCCTGCCCCCTGATGTCCTGGGAGCCATGCCACTCACTTCCTTTCTCCTGACACCTCAACATATAGAAATTACATTACTGATGTTTCTGCTTAGGTGATTATATCCTCTGCCGAATAAATTTGGACCTTAAGGAAATTTTTAGCAAACATCTCCCTATCTGGAGGGAGAGGTTCTACGAGAGGAAACACAGCTGTCATTCAGGGTCTGCTTAGCCAGTAGTCACCCCTACGCTCTCTGCTTCAGGTCTATCTTTTCTCCTTAGATAGAGGAAGGGACAGTGCTTCTCCCTTTGGTAGTTTCCTAAAGCTGAGTCTTCTCCCACCTCTGGGTCCTGACCTACCCTAGCAGAAATTCTGGAGCAGAGGCAGGGGGGCTGTCCCTTGGCCAGGCCACCCCTTTCAGGGCTCCAGTCACCATCTCCCACACCAGCCCAGGCTCCGACACCAGGCTCCCACACCAGCAGCCAGACCCCAAACTCACTTTACCACTTTTGCCTCCAGGAGCTGGAGGCAGAGCAAGACCACCACCATCCACTTCATGATGCCGATTCCAACTGGCCGCAGAGGAAAAGCCACTCCAAGTAGGGCCGTCATGGTGGAATGAAGGCCTGAGCACGCCTTCCTTTATACCCCCGGGACCCAGCCCAATCCCCACCTCCCTGCCCTGGGCAAACATGACCTCAATCCCTGCTGTACCCTGTGCTCCATGTTCCAATTGTTTCCCTGTGTTGTCCCTTGCGAGGGTGGCTGCAAAAGACTTTTCATCTTATTGACTTTTGAATACAGGCAATGGAAGCTGGGAGGTGCGAGCGATAAGAGAACAAAGTTGGAGTGGCGAAGGTTACTTTTTGTCCTGGAACCAGAGGCATGAGGTGGACCTTTTGGGATGAGAGCCAGAGAAAGGCCATAAGATCTATAAGTGGGTTTGTCATCGTCAGTACTATTGATATTTTGGAATAAATAACTCTTTTTTTTTTTAAGTGTTTTTCCAGGACCCATCAGCTCCAAGTCAAATAGTTGTTTCAATCTAGTTGTGGGAGGGGCAGCTCACAGTGGCCCATGTAGGGATCGAACCGGCAACCTTGGTATTACGAGCACCACGCTCTAACCAACTGAGCTAGCCGGCCAGCCCCAGTAAATAACTGTTTGTTGTGGTCACTGTCCTGTGCATTGTAGGATGTTCAGCAGATTCCCTGGCTTCTATCCACTAGATGCTAACAGTAGTTCCCCAGTTGTGACAACCAAAAATGTCTCCAGATATGTCCAAAAGTCTCCTTAGGGGGTAAGATTGTTGAGAACCACTGATCTATATGATAGGCTTGGAGGTGTGACTCGAGTTCTGGTTGCCAGCACCCCCAAGCCCTTGGGGGATGTAGTTAGGGGTACCTAAGGGGTGATGGGGCAGTGGCTAGGATGATAGTAAATATGGTGGCGGTGCGAGTGGTGCTGGTGGTAACGATGGCGGTATCGTTAGCACAGACGCAGGTGGTGGGGCTGGGATGCCAGTGGTTGAGGTCAGAGAGAGCTCTTTGGGGCAGCCTTGGAGGCTTTCAAGGTCATATGGGGCATTGGAGAGATTCTCATCCAAATTCAGTGAGTGCTGAGGACACACCACAGGTAAGCCAACCTGGCTTCCTGTGATGCCTCTTGTATTAGTCTGGAACAATCTGTGGGAGGCCTGGGGCAGGGGCATATGGAGAGGGGACTTGTTTACCCTTGCTTCTGTTCTTCATTGTCTCTTGTCTCCCACCCCATTTTGACTCTGCCCATGTTTAATTCTGAAATGGCTGTGGCCCCCATTACACTCCTCCTAAGCCCTCGTTGGCCCTTTTTCCTGCCCCCAAGTCTGATCTTTCCTGTCCCTACGCCTCTATCCCTCATCTCCAGGTCCTCCCTGCTTTCCAGCTACAAGCTTCTCATTGCCTGAGATGACCTGGAGCTGGCCCAGCACCCGTCAACCTAGAACCGGAGAGCTCCCCATTTTGGGGTGAGTGGAAAAAGTCCCCATGCCAGTACCCTCTCTGCTACCTCATACCCCGCACTCAGGGCTCCAAACAGATTTGTTAGGCCCTAGAGCCCCAGGCGGAAGGCCAAGACTAGGCCTGCCAAACACTGATATAACCCAGCCAGTGGGGGATTTTCCACTCTGGCCACCACCACCCACTGCCCAGCCAGGGCCCTGGAGCCTCCCCTAGCCCTATGATGGAGGAAGGTAGGGAGGGCACTAGAGGCCTCCCCAGACCTGGCATAGAGAGGGAGGCACCTGCTTGATTGTGTCTCCAGGCCAGATCAGCTCCCCTTCCTCCCTGTCGTCCCGGGGCACACACTAGACTCGGGGGTGGAAGGCGAGGTAGGAAGGGAGTACCTTCCCTGGGTGAGGGAGCTGCAGATCTGGAAGCACAGGCAGGAGAAGGTCATGGGATCCTTGGAATCTCGCCAAGTCCTCTGACGATAGCAGAACCTATGGATGCCCCAAGGCTTGTGAGGCCAACCATGCTCCCCACCGTGGGCCTTCAGGGACCTTGCCTTATCTGGTAGGACCCTAGGAGTCTCGTGGCTGCTAGGATAGCCTGCCTCAAACCCCAGGCACCCCACATCCCTCCTGGGCACCCCTGGCCTACTGCATCAGTCCAGCGCATCCTTGCTTGGCTGCCAGGCCTTAGGGGTCTGCAGCCCCTGCCTACCCAACCAGATCTGACCGCTCAGTCTCCTCAGCGTCCGCTGACACCCCAAATCCTAGCCTGCCCCTGGCCTGCTCCACCGCCACCCAGCCCTTCTCTACCTGGAGAGCCCATCTCTTTCCTTCTCCATGTCCAAATTCCGCCCATCCTTCCAGGCCTCGTCTCCTACAGCCAGGATGTGCAGAAACTGACACCCCAGAAGTCATCTAGCACTACCTCCTAACCAAGGACAGGGGCCCCAGGCAGCCTGATGCACTGGTTCCCATCCAAGTTCATCTTCAACCCCTAAACACTACACACCCCGCCGGGGCTCTCCCCTTGGGACTGGATCTCACGCTGTCTGGCATTGGTCTCCAGTTGTTTCCTGGGGTACGTGTCCTCTCTCCAGAGTTTGAAAGCTTCCAGAGGGCCGAGGCTGCAGCTTCCACCTCCCAGCGCCTAGCCCGGAGCTCAGGAAATCCTCAACAGTACATGGAGCTTGTGGGATTGTTCCACACCTTAGTTAGAGCTCCCGTATCTCGTCCTCCCAGTGCTTGGATTCCCACGCCATGCTCCAAGGGAGCTTGTCAAAATCCAGACCCCGGGATCCTCTCATAGTGATCGTCTCCCAGGAAAGAGGCATTTTCTCATCACCCTCTGGCTTCATCTCCCTCTAAGCACCACCTGATTCCAAATTCATCAAAGCCCCACCCCCACCCCACCATGGCTAACTAAATAAAACCAACTCACACCCTGGCCTTTGGGACATGCTCAGTTGGCCCCTTCCAACACTTCCATGATCATCTTCCACTAGGAACCTACAAATGCTCTATCCTCTAGCCACAGTGACCTCCTTGCTTCCTCCCATGGAGGCCTGTTATTTTCCACCCTCCATGCTCTATCCATGCTGTGCTCTCCGTCTGGAACACCCTTCCCAAACAGCTCCATCTGCAAGATCTCCTCCTCCTTCAAGACCCACTACAAATGCCACAAAGCCTTCTCTACTGTACCCACCTACTCTCAGACTGGCCCCTCCTGTGGAGGACTTTGCTTTTCCTCCCCTGATGGTATTTATTTCACACCGTCTTACATCCCAGTGACTTGCCCCACGTCCTACTGCTCGTAACTAAAAGAAGAGGTCTCTTCCTGCACACGGCTCCTTAAATAGCTCATTCATCTTTCAGAGTGCCTACAAAAGTGACACTGGTTGCTGGGAGCGTGTCAAGAAGAAATGGCAGCTACGTAACATGCACACTGCCACTGCTAATCCTTCACCCATGGCAGACATCACTAATCAAACATATCACTCTGTCCCCTAATGCTGAGACATGGCCTTAGAATTCTTCCCAATCTAGTGCACCATGCAGCCATTCTCAATCTTGAAATGACAATCCACAAGTCCTTTAATGGACTTTGTTTGTTTGTTTGTTTGTTTTTATTTCTGGATACTGAAGTTCCTTTAGAATTCTATACATCTACCACTTTTTTAAAATCTAGGCAACTTGAAACTACATCTATTTGCACCATTCTCAGTTATCTTCTAGTTCTTAATGTGCACACTTTGATTTTAACATAGCTGTAATCAGTGTGTAAATAAATGCAGCTTCTGTTCTGCTCTGTCACTTAAGATTACTACATACACATTTCCGTGCATTAAGATAAACCACATTCTTATCGCTTTCGGTGGCTGAACAGTGCTCTATCATCACGGTAGCTATGATTACTTAGCCCTATTCATTTGGGTTAATTCCAGTTCCCATTTCTCATTACTATCAGCACCAACTGAAAGTCATCCAAAGGAAGAAAGTCGTCAGCTCCTCGTTATCAGAGTCATTCAAGCAGAGGCTAAAGGAGCACCTTCTCTGGTATCCTGGTGGTGGTGGTGGTGCGGGGATCTCTTGCAGCAGGCGCAAGAGTGAGCCAACGATCTGCATTTCTCTGTGTTTTCTAACCCCTGAAATCAGCTCACAGAGCTCAGCTCTGGGGACAGGTACTCTATCAACCTTAAGTCTTTGGCAGCTGTCGATGTGAATTTTTTGTCCTTAAATTTTGTATGTGTTTTATACTTACACCATTAGTTCAATCAAACCTAGTGGGGGCATAATGGACCTAAGGTTTTTTTCAGGTTCAAGGATTTATGCTTCCTTTTCCTTTTGATAGCTTACTGAAGTGTTGGAAACACAATACAGACAGTTCCCATATACCTTTCATCCAGAACCCCTAATGTCAACATCTTACATCATAATGATAGTACAATGATCAAACCCAGGAAATTAACTAGTTCTAGTGCTAGTAACTGATCGAGTGCTAGTATTAACCAATCTATAGACCTTATTTGAATTTCACCAGTTTTCCCGCTATACCCTTTTTCTGATTGAGGATCTAATCTAGGTTCCCACATTGCATTTAATTTTCATATCTTCTTAGTCTCCTCTAATCTGTGACAGTTCCTTAGTTTTTCTTTGTCTGTTATGACCTTGCAACTTCTAACGAGTACTGACCAGTTGTTTTGTAGAATGTCCTTCAATTTAGGTTTTTCTGATCTTTTCTCATGGTGGGATTGAGGACATGCATTTGGAGACAGAAACCACAGAGGAGAGATACCCTTCTCAGTGCATGATATCAGGATCTGCGTGACATGGATTTGTCTTATTACTGCTGATTTAACCTTCATAACTAGGTTAAGTGAGGTCTATCTTGTTTCTCTACTGTACAGTTACTATCTTCCCCTTGGAAATTAATAAGTGTCCTCTGGGGAGACACTTTGAGACTATGCAAGTATCACATTTTGCATCCTTCTTCTGCCCACTGATTGTAACATCTGTTACTGGCTCTTGCCTACCACAGTCGTTATGGTGGTTTTTGCCTAATGGTGCTTTTCTCTTTCCATCATTCCTTCTACATTTATTAATTAGAATTCTGCTGTCAAGGTTTTAAAGCGGACTCTTCCTCCCCTGCCAAAATATCCCATCTTTGAAGGTGTGCCAAAAAGGTGCTTTACATTTGGCTAATCAGGCAACCCTTGCAACTATTCCACAAGACAGGTTACCTTATCTCTACTCTACAAAGGCATCCATTTTATCTGTCTATGTCTCAAACAGCTGGAAGTTGATCTCTGTGTTTATAAATAGATAAATAGACACACTGTTTTTTCCCCTCTGGTCTATTGATTAACATACCTTTGTTATGTTACAGATGACAACTTGCTTGTCTGGTTTAGGTGGAAAGGGGGATACATTGGATAGATGGGGGGCGTGTCATATTGCACCCCAGCTGCAGGAAGGCGAAGGATGAGGCAGAGCTGACTTAGGTGAGCTAAGGATGAACATGTCTTTTTTGCATAGCCATGTAGTTATTATATTTTAGCACAGATATATGATGGACCCATCACTCTCAGGACCTCAGGGACACTCTGTATTAAGACAGACTCCTAACCGAGGAGTATCTGGAAGCAGCAGAATTGGAGCCTGAAATCCTTGTCTGGTAGGAGTTTGTCTCCCAGCCTGGCCACCCTGGGATGGGGCAGAGCCTGCAATTACCAGAGGGGCCAAGGCCTCCAGCCCTGGAGTCTCTGGGTGTTAGATTTCTCCTCCTCCTGCCCAGCCTTGGGCCCCATAAGGAGGGGCAGTCTCTGAGGTGTGAAATCCAGCCAGAAACTCCCAGCTCTCCCCCTGCCAAGGCACTGCCTAGGGGTGGCGATCTCCTTGTGACAGGCAGGACAACCGTGAGCGCACTGTCAGTTGTCATGCCCAGCGGGGCTCCACATTCATGGCTCTGTCTATTCTGCTGGCTCAACTTCCTTCCAAACCACTGTCCCACATCTGCATACCTTGCACAAGCCAGAGAGCTGGGGGTGACCTGTGGCATGTTCTCTCCCCTACCCCCCACATCAATGGATTCTAACCAGTGGCCACAGAGACAGTGGAAAGATCATGAGAGTGGTATTTGAAAGACAAATTTGGGGGCCAGACCAGTGGCTCAGGTGGTTAGAGCTCCATGCTCCTAACTCCGAAGGCTGCTGGTTCGATTCCCACATGGGCCAGTGGGCTCTCAACCACAAGGTTGCCAGTTCGATTCCTTGAGTCCCCCAAGGGATGTTGGGCAGCGCCCCCTGCAACTAAAGATTGAACATGGCACCTTGAGCTGAGCTGCCGCTGAGCTCCCAGATGGCTCAGTTGGTTGGAGCGTGTCCTCTCAACCACAAGGTTGCCGGTTCGACTCCCGCAAGGGATGGTGGGCTGTGCCCCTGCAACTAGAAAACGGCAACTGGACTTGGAGCTGAACAGCACCCCTCCACAATTAATATTGAAAGGACAACAACTTGACTTGAAAAAAAAGTCCTGGAAGGACACACTGTTCCCCAAGAAAGTCCTGTTCCCCTTCCCCAATAAAATCTTAAAAAAAAAAAAGACAAATTTGGAACCCATTGACTTATATTGAGTAGGCATGAAAATCGAACTGATCTGACCCCCTACTCACCCCTCCCAGCTGCCTTGTTCTCCAAAGCCAAAGCCTACAGAACAACAAGCTGCTTTATTTGAGGTCTTCATGATCTCAGCCCTGAGAAGCAGAGTTTAGCTAGAGCAAGTGAAAAGTGGGGGCTCCCGGAGCAGCTTCTGTGAGACCCAGAGACCCAGAGGTCATGCCTGTGATGAGGGAGATTGGCAGAGCCAGTCCACACAGCAGTGACCAGGCCACCTTGTTGCTGCCCATGTCGTAAATGGGACTGTAGACCCTCAGGAAGACGTCATCTGGGAGCCACAGTGGCCAGCCAGTCTCTGAAGGCAGGTACGTGAGCTGGAACCCCATGAGGCAGTTACTACACTGACCTGGAGGGAAAGGAGTGAGGCTGTCAGCAGGCGGGTCTCACTGGGTTAAGGAAACAACCTGAGCTTTGAAATCAAAGAAGCCTGGGTTCAAATCTCAGCCCACCTCTGACTAGCTGTGTGACATTGGACAAATCATTTTACCTCTCTGAGCTTCAGTTTCCCCCTCAGTTAAGGGAGAGGGATAATGTGACCCATTGCTGTGTTTTGTGCAATGAGTACAAGTTAGGCAGGTGAAGAAAATGAGAAAAGAACATTTCTGGCAGGCAAAATAGGACATGCAAAGGGCCTGAGGTAGGAAAAGCAAAATGATGGGGCTAGTGAAGCTGGAGTAGGGCAGTGAGAGGGGCCTGCAAAGGAGGCAGAGGCCCAGCCACTAGAGTTGAGGCCTTGAAGCTTTTTTGACCGTGACTCACAGCTAGAAATATATTTTACACCATAACCTTATAGTACATACAAACATAGCATATACAGAGGGTGTCAAAAAATGTATACACATTTTAAGAAAGGAAAAATACTGTATTAAAATTACGCTGATGGTCATCACTCTGAGCACCTCTTATAATTGCAGGTGTCAAACGTGACTTATATTCATCTTTTGTTATCGGTATATATTGAGTATTACAATTTGAATACAGTTTTTTCCTTTCTTAAAATATGTTTACATTTTTTTGGCGCCCTCTGTATAATTAAAACAAAAAAACCTCGCCCTGCCATAAAAAAATTCTAGTCCACAGCACATGTGATGCACCCTCATTTTCCATTTGATTTGCTTCTAAAGTGATGTTTCCAACCAATGAAACTGATTCCTAATGGGTTGTGAGGTGCTGTTTGGAAAACACTGATCTGTGTGGCGTTGAGAACATGTCTGTGCATGTGTGCACGTGCCCACACACAGTCTTGTAGTCTTAGCTGTCATTTTGCACATAAGCCAATAGTCACAAGTGTTTGGAGAGCAGGGTGGTGTCTCTTCCTTCTTCTGTGTCCCACATGATCGGGGCACAGAGGAAACTCAAGGCATATTTGTTAGTTAGGAGCAGGGCTGGAGGCTGGGAGAGAAGGGGGCCCAACCCGCCCCATTTGGAGGTCTGAGTAACCTAGCGAGGACCCACTCACCACCATACCTCTTGCTTTGGCTTCAATCCCTTACCCCGGGCAAATGGATTGGGGAGAAGTAGTAAGTGCCAAGTCTCAGGTTTAAGAAGGAGCTGAGTGACCACCTGCGGGAGTGAGAGGTACCACCCAGGACTATCACGAGGACACAGAGCCCTTGGCTCAGCGCCTGACCCCAGGAATAGCAACCAGCAATTACGGAGCGTTTCACGAGTGCCTGGCGCTATTCTAATCGCTTTATGTCTACAGTGCGTTTAGTCTTACAAGGACCTGATGAGGTAAACACTGCACAGAGTGCACCTCAGAAAGCTCTGGATCAATGGTGACTTCTGGTATTATTTTTGTGGAACTCATGGATAACGTGGTCCTTAAGGTCTTTTGCAAATCTAACATCCCAGAACTCCAAGGGCTGCAAACAGGCTCTCCTCCCACCTAGTCTCCTGAGCTTTCCTCCATGCCCAGGTAGGAAGGAGAGGGAGGAGAGAGACAGGGAGAACCATGGGGAAAAGGCACTGAGGACCAGCAGGGGACGTTGATGCCTCTGATGATGAAGGTGATGGTTGGTGGGCTGTGGCCACTGCTACATTTGGTGACAAACTGGAGAAATAATAAAGGGACATGGAGACAGGTGGTCAGAATCTACTCCCTCCAGGGCTCCCAGGATGGAGATGGCCAGTCCCACACTCAGAAATCCATCCTGCTCCCCAGTCCTTTCCACCTGATCCTTCAACCTCCCACCTCCCTTCCCACCCCCAGAAACAGATATGTCCTCACTGCAAAAGAATGCCCCTGGGAAGGTACCAAAATAGAGTCCAAGCAAGTAGGGCATAAATATGAGGAAAGGGCTATTGCTGGGGGAGACTTTGAGGGAAAGGGGCCAGGGAGGGGCAGGACAGGGAGATCCCAGTGCACCTGGCATTAAGCAGCTGGCAGGGAAATGACATAGAAACCGTCAGAGGCTAGGATTTGGAAGGAACCCCTCAGGTCAGGGTCCTTTGGCTTCCTAGTGACAGTGGGCTGGGGTGCCTGCCCCCCTTGGCTGTTCCCTGGGACCCTGATGAGCTGTGTCAGCTGAAATCTGCTCAGGGACAGTGATGAGGGAAGGTCATGTGTCCGTGATGGTAGGACAGCCCTGGGAGCACCAGTCAGTGCTCTGTTCCTGCGGGAGGAGACATCAGAGGTCAGAGGTCACACCATCCCTCCCAGAGCCTTCATGCAGACTTTCACTTGGAGCCCAGGCCAGTCCCCAGGTCTGCCCCAGGCTGGGAAAAGCCCTGTATTTTCCTAAAGGGAGTCCCCCGGGCCTCCTGCCTTGGTGGGGGGACGGGATGTGAATCCACCCACCCCTGGAAGGTGATCTGCCAGTAACCCTGGGCAGCCACAGGGCTGCCATACTCCTCACCTATGTATAACTTGCCCTTCTCACCCCCAAAGGTGACTTCTCTCATGGTGGTGTCATTTTGTCAGCTATGGACCAAAAACATGGTCTTGGGAGGAGGCAGCTGCAGGGTGACCGGACTCCCATTTCAGGAGCCCCCTCTCTGAGTCAACCCAGGAGGCCTGCCCCCCTTTGCCACCCTCCTACTCCTCTTGTACCCCCACAGCCCCTGGATCAGGCTGATGCTCCATAAGAGCAGAGGAGGCAGCTCCCAGGTGGTGGTGAGGGGTCCTCTCACCTGGTGAGACAGAAGCTGATCACGGGCTCTGGAATCAGGTGCCACTTAATAGGCCACCCATGACTCTGGTGGCCCCAGCTGCAAAGATGGAAGGGGTGGACAGCCCCTTTATCCCATCAAGGCGGATGCTTTCGAAGGTGGTGCCCAGCTCCGTCTGGCTCAGGCCAAACTCCTGGTTGGTGATGGCCAAGCCCAGGATCTGCTCCCCGAGAGGAGGAAAATGCCTTTGGGGTGACTCTCAGGAGGCCAGGACCCAGCAGTCCCCCTGAGCAGGAAGGAAGCTCGACTCCTGCCCTGGCCGGTTGTCACCATGTGGAGGCCCAGGACTCTGGTGAGATTGCCGGTCCCGACCTACAGTGAGAACGAGGAGCCTCGAGGAGCACATGGAGGGCTCGCTGGGCTGGGCGCGTGCCTGAGTGTCGGGGACAAGGCAGGCCCATCAGGGCCCACGCCTTCCCTCCCCCCTCACTTCCACATCAGTTCCCCTGCCAGTCCCTGCAGTGACCTTCTCCACCTGGACCAGGGGCAGGGGGACCCCTCTGACCGCCCCTGTGGGCTCTCATGGCA
The DNA here is from genome assembly GCF_036562045.2 of Rhinolophus sinicus. Taxonomy (NCBI): domain Eukaryota; kingdom Metazoa; phylum Chordata; class Mammalia; order Chiroptera; family Rhinolophidae; genus Rhinolophus; species Rhinolophus sinicus. The sequence goes on from NC_133755.1 coordinate 89,160,196, forward strand.
GGCTGGACTTTCACGGGAGACAAAGGGCATCCAGAGGTTGGCCCAGCAGGTGTCAAAAAGGATCATGAAATCCTGAGGAGGAGTCTTCACACTCTCCACACTAATACATCTGGGAAGGGAGACTGTCATTGAGGGAAAGTTGGGCCGCAGGCCCCCAGTGACCTCTAGCCTCTAGGCTCCGCTGTCCACAGCTCCCTGAGGATCTGATTCTGACCCTTACAAGTGATTTCCCCATTGTCGTGAGTCTTTCTTTCTTTCTTTTTTTTTTAAAGGACTTTATTGGGGAACAGTGTGTACTTCCGGGACTTTTCCAAGTCAAGTTGTTGTCCTTTCAATCTTAGTTGTGGAGGGCGCAGCTCAGATCCAGGTTCAGTTGCCGTTGTTAGTTGCAGGGGGTGCTGCCTACCATCCCTTGCAGGAATCAAGGAGTCGAACTGGCAACCTTGTGGTTGAGAGCCCGCGCTCCAACCAACTGAGCCATCCGGCCACCCTGGAGCCCGGGAGCTGAGCGGTAGCTCATTGACCTCACTCTAGTTGCAGCAGGCGCAGCTCGCTGGCCCATGTGGGAATCGAACCTACAGCCCAGTTGCCCAAAGCTCGTGCTCTAACCAACTGAGCCACCCATCTGCCCCTGTCTTGAGTCTTTAAGGTATCTCCCCTCAGACTGGGGCTCCCTGAGGGGGCAGGGATGTGTCTCCCCTCAGACTGGGGCTCCCTGAGGGGGCAGGGCTGTGTCTCCCCTCAGACTGGGGTTACCTGAGGGCAGGGGTTGTGTGCCCCCCACTGACTGGGGCAGGAGAGAGAGGGGCAGTGTGGGCTGGCAGCGGGTCTGTATAGGAGTTGGGGGCAGGTGGGGTGGGAGAGACCTCAGGGCAAAGGCTGCAGATTGGCAGTGTGAGACCCTTAGACCAAGTGAGATGGGTGGGGCTCGGGACTCATGTGTGACTGCACTTGTACAAGGTGGCACTATAGCCCCAAGTGTCCCTGTATGAGACAGCTGGGGGAGGACAAGGAAGGGGCTTACCTGAGGCCTCCAGGAGATGAGGATAACTTCAGAGCCTCCCACCCTGGTTTCAGCTTCCCACACTCTGTACATGTGACACGTTTAATCAAAGAGGGTCCCCTGCACCCAGCTCACTCTAGGCGCAGATGCCCTCATGCATGGGGTTTTTCAAACATAGGATCTCGTCCCATTAGTATGAAGTCAATCTGGGGGATCCCAACAAGGGTTCTTTCTTTAATGCGAATGACTGGAATAGAATGGAGCAGAGTGCAGTTCACATAATGTGGCTGTGCAGTGCCGTATATGTGCGTGTGCACAGGTGGCTCGTGATACAAAATGCTAAAAGGGCCCCATATTCACACTGTCCGAGATGCACACGCACAAACATACATCCACATGCAGACACGTATATGTGCTCACTTCTAGCCTCATGCTACACGCAAACTCCTGCTCTCCCACACGAGCATGTGTGCGTATCTCCATGGGCACAGACACACCTTCCTCTAAGCAGGGCAGGAAGGCCTCCCCGTGATCCATCTTCTCAGGTGCCTCCGCCTCCTCCTTTCACTTCCCCCTCCGCCTCCCTATTGGGGCTGTCCCCTCCAAGCCTTTGCTGAGTGATAGCCCAGGACTTCCTTCTAGCACAGCCTCTGGGTCTGGACCAGGGAAAGCCCTTATATGGGACTGTATTTCCCGAGGCAGAAATGAGGCCAGGTGGTATGACTTGAGCACAAGACATCTGACATCAGGCCAGTCCCAACCTCCCCCTTCATGGAGTCACCCTCCATTTCTGCTCCAGAGAGAGTGGTCCACTTGGCAGTGGGAACTTTCAGAAACTCCCTCCTAATCTTGACCAGTCTCCCCTTTCAGCCCCTAGGCCTGTCTGGAGGGGTCCGGCTGCACGCTCCCGTGCCCCTGTCCTTCTGAGACCCTGCAGGGGCCGGGTGGGGGCCAAGCTGCTAAGACAGGCTGTGGGGAAGGGTAATTTGGACCGAGCTGGCCACAGACTGGGTTTCCTTGCGTGGAAGGGGGTGGGAAGTGCTGGGGTTTAGGGAGGACAGGCCTGTGTCCCTGGCTCAGCATATCAAAGGCCAGAGAATCTAATCACAGGGGCCTGGATAAGGAGCTGGAACTGGGCTGGTTCCAAAAGTCCCAAACTAAACACTGATAATGAATCCAGGAAGGTCTGGGTCCGAACCTTTCACCTCCCACCCCATGGCCCCTAATTGGGTCTCAGATGGACATTGTTATGGTCCCAGGGCCTCAGAGCCAGGGCGGCCCCAGCGCAGATCCTGGCCAATCTAGTTTGGGTTCTGGAGAGGTGGGCCCTCTGCTCAGGGCTCCTCGTGTGTGGGACAACTGAGGCAAGTTAGGGGCCAAGGCTGCAGGGCAGGGAGCTGTGGGGTGGGCAGCCACGCTAACTCTCCCCAATGTCCTGATTTCTGGAATCCATAAGCACACCAGGGCCTGGAGCAGGAAGGGGAACCCAAAGCCTCAGGGGTACCTCACCATGCACAGTGATGGAGGAGAGGAAGAACCCAGAGGCCTTGGACACTGCAGCGTCACCCCTGTCACTTTCCTGGCCGCACATCCCTTTTCCAGATTCTGACGGTTTCTGGAAGGGGTCTGGCTGACCATGGCCCAGCTTCCTGCCAAGTCTGGGCACCTTCCCCTCACCCTGCCCGACTCCAGGAAGCTGAGACTGTGATCCTGAGGCTCCAGGAGGGGTTCTGAGGATGTCACCTTTGTCCCATTGCAGGAGATGTCACCACTGCTCAATGTTGGCCTAGGGCTCCAACAGCTTACCCTCTAGAGGCTCTCTGCCTCCATGGGCCACCCTCTCTGTGCCAAGCCCAGGCCTGCTCTGGATACCAGCACCCCTCCCACCTGTGGCCTCACCTCCCAAAGGCCCGGGGACATGATGGTGGCTCAGCGTCCAGATCACCCTGGTCTCAGATCCAACAGAGGACAGACACCAGCTTGCAGGCACAGGAGCAGCAACATGGGGCCTCTGCAAGGCCTGGCCTGGCCCCCCGAGAATGGGAGGGTGGTGGAGCCCTCAGCTGTGGGTTGAAGGTGCCCAGAGGACCCTGCTCTTCAGCCTCTGGCTATAGGGATGGGTCACTGTGTCAAGAGGCTGTTCCCCCAGGCCTCCAACTCACATCCGTGGCTTCCTTTCCTGTAACAGGCATTCCTACCTGGGATGCCTAGGTAAGGAGCAGGCCCCAGCCTCAGAGACCTCCTTAGTGCCACTTTCCCTTTTCCCACACCCTGCCCCTCCCCCATCATCTCCATTGGCAATGCCCTGTTGGCTCTACTTCCAGAATACATCCCAAATCTGTCCTCTTCTTTTCCTCTGTTGACGGTGGGTTCCAAACTGCCATCATTTCCCCCCCTAGATTACAGCAATAGCCTCCCAACAGTTCTCCCAGCTTCTGCCCTTTTCACCTCCCTCCCTCCTCCTTTCCCCCACCTCACACTGCAGTCAGAGCCATCCTATTAAAACTTAAGTCAATCTCTTCTAATGCAATCAGCTCCCCTGACCCACAAGACCCTGGGTGTCCTGAGTCCTCCCCCTGCGCCCTCTCCCCTCCCCCTGCACCCTCTCCCTTACTTGTCCCCACTCCAGCTGACCAGCCTCCTCTGACCCTTTCACTTTTCCTGAACTCTTCAGGGCCTTTGCACTTGCTGTTCCCTTTGTTGGGGACTTCCTTCCCTCAGCTGTTCACTCAGCCTTCTTCGAGGCATGCAAACCTCTGCTCCAATGTCACCTCCCCAGTGAGGTCTTCCCTGACACTCCCATCCCTGCCACTCAATCACATTACCCCTTCTGCGTTGGCCCCAAAGTTGTCTCTTCCCTGAACTTAAATTGTGCATTTAATTAATTTGCTGGTTAATCATCTCACCCTCAGTAGTTCATGAGGACAGGGGCCTTATCTGTCCTGATTGCTGCTCTGTCCCCAGCACCCTTCTGTGTCTGGCACAGAGCAAGTGCTCAATCAATACTTGTTGAGCGAGTGGATGAGTGAATGCCGTACCTGGTCTGAGCTCCACAGCCCACCCCCTCCAATCCACATGCAGGCACACAGCCCCGCTGCTCCATTGCCTAGAAAGTGTAATCTCTCCACCCTCCTTAATCAGCGCCGTGCTCCAAAGGCTCGCCATGCCCCACAGGCTCCTCTCCTCCCAACAGTCTAGTCCTTCCCCTCCCAACCCCATTTCCCAGCGTAATTGCCAGGGCCCACCCTACCCATTCCTTCCCCAAATCCTTCTCACCCTTCATGGTCAGCCTCCTTCAGCAAGTTTCTCTACATCACCCAGCTGTTGCGGTGATAACAGAGCCGAGCTTAGGCTCTGTGCCAAGCACCCACGGAGCACTTTATGTGCATTTTCTTGTTTAACACATGAAAACAGTGTGAGATAAGTGTTATTAGTTTCCCTTAATGGTTGAGAAAACAGGTTCAGAGAGGTTGAGTGACCTGCCAGAGGTCACACAGCTATCAGATAGCAGAGGCACATTTTCCACAATCCTGTCTTTTGGGAGCCTCGTTTCTCCAACTAGACGGTGAGCTTTAGGGAGTCTGGGCTTTCTCAGGATTCAGCCCACACAGCCCTGTCCAGGATTTTGAATCCTGGACCTGCTGTGTTCACATTTGCTTGGAATCAAGGCTACTATACTTGTATGACCCACACCACAACCCTAATATATCAATATGTTGATATATTCCCCGGGCTCTTCGATCCCAGGAGGAAGGGAGCTCAGTAAGGAAAGAGACCAGCACCAGCCCCTTTGGGCCAGAGAGGCAAGGAGCCTCAGAGAATACCTGGAAATCCTTCCCCCACCCCCCTCAGCCCGATGCCCTCCACCCCTTCTTCCACCTCCTCTCAAGCCCCCCTGGGATGCCTGGCTCTCCCCAGCTCAGGCTCAAGGTTTCGCTGTACTCATATTTCTTTTCCTCAGAGAAGCAGAATCCCCAATTCCCCATCTCCTCACCCCCATACGCAGTCCTGGCCACTCTTTCTGGTATCCTGTCACCCAGAGGGAAACACAGCCAGGACAAAGAGGGATAGGTGGAGGGAGGTGACAGGGAGGGACCCTCAAGAGTCCATGCCTCCACAGCTTAAAAGGCTGACCAGAAGGAGAAGAGACAGCTGGGCAACCCCACACCAGACGGGGTTAAGTTTCATCTCTTTTCCGTGCACTGCTCATTAACTCAGCCATTATACTAATAATCTCTTAAGAATAAGCATAGTGACAGCGTGCACCTGGAGTGTGAGTAATGCCCTCATCTGCCTCATCTCCCTGACCCCTCTCCTCATGCCACGTAGGGGCCACAGGGCAGGAGTGGCCATCCCGGAGCAGCTGGGCCCAGAGACGCCAAGAGAAGGGTCCACCTGGATGGCAAGGTAAGTGGCAGCGAGGCTTCCTACCAACCACCGGCAGGCAGTTCCAGATGCTTCCAGAAGAGCTAGGCAGAGGGCCCCGCAGCATACCCTCATGATCCCCACCGCCCACAGAGAACCTCCTCCCAGACCCTTCTCTGACACTCCCAGCCCCCATCTCTGCTCTCCCATCACCTCCGTGTTCACTGCGAGAGCTGGTGCCTCTAAATTCCAGGACAGACCCAGACTAACAAGGAATGTCACCTGAATGAATGGACAGTTCAGACTTCCGTGTAACGAGCCAAGGACTGCAGATGTTTATGTGGAAAGACTCGGTAGTTTCAGGCCAGCTCTCAGGTCCCAAGAGCTGGAAGGGCCAAAGAATTGCCTACCTACTCAGGTAGCATTAGCAGAAGTATAATGTCTAAACAAGGAAGATGCTGGGCGAAAGGTACGGTTCAGACCTGGGTAATGCACTCTGTTCTGGGTCATACCAGAGCACAGAGGGGTGGACACCTTTCTGGTTATGCCAGAAAGAACCATATTCAGGTGAAAATACCTGCCATTTACTGAGCACTTACTATGGGCCAGCTGCCATGGTTCCTTCTGGGCATTCTCTTATTGGATCCTCCCTACAGTTGTATGAAGGAAGGACTAAGTTATTATCCTTATATTAGAAGAGGAAACTGAAGCATACAGAGGTCAAGTTGTTATCAATGGTGATGCCAAGTTTCAAAGTTCAGCACCCTGGGCAGAGAAACTAGTCCTAGCTGTGTGTGGCTCCGTGAGCAGAATTAGGACCCAATGAGAGGCAGTGTAGGGACATCATAAGACCCACGTGGAGGGAGGACTTAGGAGGTAGCAAGCTCCCTCAGTCACAAGAATGAGCAGAAACCTAATAAACATCGCCAGGAATCCTGTTGAAGGGACCCCTGGGTGGGTCCTAGTTCAGCTGACCTCTGAGAGTCTATCCTGGACTCTGTGATTCTGTAGCTAGAGCCCTGAGGGACCCACACAGGCTCCCTCACCCCTGCCTCAGCTTTTCTGGAGATCCAGGGGTCCCTCATTATAACCCCCCTCCACATGTGAGTATGACTCCCCTTTAAGGTATTGGTCAGAGAGCCCCCCAGAGCTCGGGGAGGTCCTGGCATGAACTGAGTGAGCCTCCTGTGAGGCTGAGGTGCCCAAGGCGGCAGGGGAGGTCAGGCCTCTCTGCACACACCCACCTACAGAACGGGAGCCATGAATGGCTCCTGCAATTGCAAGAGGAGAGGGAGCAGAGTCGCTGGGAGGTGCTAGTTAGGCCCTAGGGGAGAGCTGGTTCACCTTGTTACCCAGGCAAGGCCCTGGCTTGGAATTCCAAGGGCTTCCTGAGTGGGAGCACTCAGGAATGTGTGGACTGTGAGTGTGGCCCCCGCTGATAGGCCACTCCTGTAGGGGCAGAGCCCAACACTCTCCCTGCAGCCCACCTGAGGGAACCAAGCCCCTTCAGGCCAGGTGGGGGGCTGTGGCAGGAAAGGACAAATGCACGCCTGGCATGCAGCCCCAGCTCAAGCCGCTAATTAACTTTGTGGCCTGAAGCAAGTCCCTTCACCTCTTGGCCTGTTTCCTCCTCTGCACTGTGGTGATAACCACCTGGCCCAGGGAGCCTGAAGTAAACGGTAAAGCCGGCTGTGTTTATGGCTGTGTTTATACCGTTCTCAAGTGCTATTATTACCCAGGGGTAGATGGGAGGGCCCCTCCTGGTCAGACCTGAAATGTCACTCCTGGACAGGATGCTGGCTCCGGTCCTTTCCTGAGGGCAGCCCAGGGGGTGGGTCGGGCCTGTTTCTAAAGAAGAGAACTGAGCACTCAGCAAACAGTCCCTGATGTAGGTGATGATCTTTGGACGATGATGGCAGCGATGGAAAAGGATTCCATCTGCACACAATGCCCTGACGTCAGCCGGGCAGGCTCAAACACAGGAGCCATGGTCACCGCCTGGGCAGCACTCCCACCCGCCCCTTCCTACCAGGAAGCCCATCCACTCACACACCCCCCACCCAGCCGGAGGAAAATTCCTGCAGCAGACCTCGTGGATCAGAGGCAGTGACCCAGGGAGGGGGCAGGGAAGGTTGGCGGCCCCACTGGCCTGGGAGTCAACTCCTGGGACATGTCCACTAGACCCCCTCCCCTTCCTGCCTCACAAATATGTGCAATAAAGTGATTATGACTTGCTCTGGCGTTCCCCAGGGGTCTGGCCACCTCAGAGAATGAGGCTCAATTGCTCCTTCTTGCACCGCTCAGTAAAGGAGCAGCGATGAGCCTGAGGTCTCAAGCCGAGGAGTTGTGACTTCCAGTTGTTTTTTCCAGGGGAACAGTTGGGTTGTTAACGCAGCTTGCCCAGATCTGTCTACTTTCCGAAGCGGTGTCATGTTCATCATCTCATTGGCTACTGCTCACAAATAGCTCCGTGTTTTCCAGGTGTAAAACCTGAGGCCCATTTGGGGTAACCAAATGCTCAAGAGAGCAGAGATAATAGCCAGAGTGGAACCAGAACCCAGACTCTGGCTCCTCCATGACAGCGTCCGAGTGACAGGAGCTAGAGCAGGCCGAGTCACTAGCATGGCCAGGGCCCCTAGGCCAAGCCCTGGCACGGGCCTACTGCGTCTCACCTTGGCTCTCCTGTTTGGGGAGACCACCATTCCCGACTGTGGAGGCCAAAAGGAGGAGAGGGGGGGTAGCGTGGAAAGACACCGAAAAAGCATAATTGAATGTCTGGTGAGCTGCAGAGAGGACAGCATTTCCCTGCTCGTGTGGGAAACGGGCAATGAATCAAGTCTGCAGAGGGTGATCCCTCCGCTCAGAGATCAAAAGAAGGGTTTGGTGCCAGCTCTCGGGTAGCAGCAGCTGCGCTCTGGGTCCCTGCTAGGCCTCAGGTATAGGGCCTCTGTCACATCATAGTTGTGGCCAGCCCTCCTCATCCATTTCACCAACAGAGTGACACCCAAGGTCAGGGTGTCTGGAAGCTGGTCAGTCTAATGCCCACCTGGGGAGAGGGCGCTCCTGGAATTGAGATCTGGGCGGTGGTGTTTTGGACAGTAGGAGAGGCCTGTGTCCTTGGTGAGGGCGACAGGTCTTGCTCCACAGGGCAGAGCTGGGGCACAAACAGGGACCAGGAATTAGAAGGCTTGTCCCTGAAACTTGGACAAATCTCACTCCCACGCATCGCCTGGGTCGAGCGGCTTATCACAGACACTAGATTCCCTTCAGATGAACCACTCCAGGGTTAGAGATAGAAATGGAGTCTTGGGAGCTGGGAGGCCAGTGAGAGGAGGAAGAGGACAGAGGCAGCCTTGGGACAGGGAGGAGGGGCTCCTGCCACAGCAGCAGTGGGTGGGTGGCGTGTGCAGCCCTGCGCAGACCCCGGGCTTCCAGGCAGGTGTTCAGGTAGCAGCTTTGTCAGGGCCGCACCCCTGGGGGAGGACAGAGTGCCCTGAAGAGTCCACTCCTGGGGAACAGTTCTCTGGGAAGTGACAATTTGAAGCCAGATTATTTAGTTACATTTGGCACTAAATGTTCCTTTTGCTATTCCTGGGCTTTTAGGAAAAGTCCTGTCTAAAGGCTCTAGGCTCAACCTGGACATGCTGGGGGCACCGAAGGAGGATCCAGGGTCCACCCTTGGGCCAATGCATTAAAAGAGAGCAGTACCCACTGCCACCTCGTCTGGTGGCAAAAGGAAGAAGCAGTGAAGGGTTCCAGAGAAGGTGGATCTAGTGTAGCCGTCCCTACCAACACCCTCCCGCGGCCATTGCCAACTGCAGAGTCAGGATTTTTGTCTCATCAGGGCAGTTTTCCTTACGGATCCCTTTTGTGCATCTAGGACTCCAGTGTCCTGTCACTTTCCTTTGATGAGCATCCATCCCTGGGTGAGGGCTTCTTAGAGGAGAAAAAGACACGGTCAGAGGCTTGTCACAAAAACCACAACCACCTCACACTTCTCAGCAGGAAGCCCCTATCTCTAGTAGGCCTTCCCTACTCACCCCCAGAACCATGCCAGAGAAGAAGCCCTAAGAACTTGACATCATCCAATAAGCCAGAATTTAAAAATAATTATATTAATAATAAATATGTTAAATTACATTTGAAACAATAAATAGAAAAATAAACTGATAAATAAAATCAACAGGTACAAAATGTTTCCAAATTTCAACCAAAAACAATACACAGACAACAGACAAGACAAATGGACGTGACAGGAGGGTGCTAAATGCAATCATGGGAACTGTTCACAGTTTACGTCATGGCTCCCTCCTCGCTCGGTCACCCTCTCCTCTCCCCAGCTTGGAGACCAGGCAACTCAGTGGCTGATATCTTTGGGGACTCCGGCCAGCACAGGGAAGCATCTGGTCCCTCCTCAATGCCCTTCTGCAAAGCACCCCTGAACCCCGGGGTGTGCGGGTTCAGAGGAAGGGTGTGAGAGGCGGAGGCTGGACCGGGGCAGGCGGAGGAAGTCCCTACAGAGGCAGGTCGGTGCTGTTGTGCCGGGTTTTCCGGGCGGTGCCATCATCTCGGGGCAGAGCCCTCTGCAGGTTGGACATGGCCACGGTCTTTTTGAGGTCAATCACGGCGTAGGAGTCTGAGCTGCGGGCAGGGTGGGTGGTGGGCACAGGGGCTTGCGGGACTGCAGGGCTCTGGGGTCCCTTGGGGCGGTCTCCACCCCAGCCCTTCAGCTCCACCTGGATGTAGTTGAGCTGCCTCGGGGGCTCAGGGCCTGGCCGGCGGAAATCAAAGTTGAAGACCCTTGGGGAACCTCGGCGGCGGGTCAGGGGCACAGGGAAGCTGCCGTGGCTGCGAAGGGCAGCCCGGGTGCTGGTGGACTTCTGCAGTGGGGTTTCGTCCTCCTCGCCATCAGGGAAGCCATTGGAAGAGGGAGTGAGCCCGTCCCTTGAGTCCCCGTCATCCCCGGCCTCCTCCCCCAACCGCTGGGCATGGCCCTCCCACACGGGGGGCAGGGAGGGAAGGTTCTCATAGTGCAGCAGGGCGGCCCGGCGGTGGGCAAGGCCATTCCAGCCCGGCTCCTCGGGGCTCAGTCTCCAGCCAGCTCCCGGCCACAGCCCCCCGCTGACATTCTCATAGGTACACTTGGGCTGCGCGGGGCACTCTGAGGGGCCCTCATTGTTGTTGTGGTGAGGGGGGTCACGGAGGCTGGGGCAGAGGCCCTGGCACTTCATCGTGTGCCGCCGCACAGGGGTTGGGCCCAACACAAACTTCACCTGGCCCGGCTGCAAGAACACCTGCGGGTCCTGGGGGCCAGGGCCCCGGGCCTGTGAGGGGAAGGGCACCCGGCCCTCGGGCAGCGGCTGCAGGCAGTGCCGGCTCCTGCGTGGATCGTCCTCACTGGCTGGCGTGTTGACATAAGTGTGGGACTGGGGGGAGGGTCCAAGTGCAGCAGCAGGGCCCAGGGGCAGGGAGAAGGAGAGAACAGAGGGGACAGGATGAGAGACCAGCAGCCCAGCGGGGAAGAGCTGGGCTTTCCTCCAGTCCTTACCCTCCAACTTCCAGGGACGCTGTCTCCCTTTGTGGGGAGAGCAACGGGGCCCTATCAGTTTTCTTCCGCCCATGAGCCTCACTGGGAGGACGTACCCTATTTCCTGATCCCCGATTCCCACCCACACACAGGGAGGGGTGGGGCAGCTGCTTGCTCACCTGCTCATCAGGGGCAATGAGGGCATGGGTGGACTCCTCCCCAAGCGAGGGGTGTCGCAGGCTGCTCGTTGAGGGGCGTCGGGGTGCTGAGAATCGGGGGCCCTCTCCTGGGCAGCCAGGGAAACCATTGGCGAAGCTGGAGACGGTACAGCCTAGTGCTGGGCACAGAGGAGACCAGTGCTGGGACTCCTCCAATCGGAGGGGAGATGCTCCCAGGGCCCACAAAGGGGTTCGCCCACTGAACTGGCAGTTCCTTATTATCTTTCACCTCTCTGTTCTTCAAACCCTACCCTTTCCCTCGAAGCTCAGCCTGAACCCCACTACACTTCCCCCATCGCCACCTCATCTGAAACACTTAGAGCACACCTTTCGTCACTGGACCGACCCTTCACCTCCTTCTAGCTCTGCCGGTGAGCTCCAGGGAACCTCCCTGAAATCAGGGACTGTATTTCCATGTCGTCTGCCCGGCCACAAGCCAGCCCATGGAGTACAGAACACAGAGCAGGTGCTCAGGGTGGACCCAGTGAATGAACAAGTGGAAACTGTGAGGACCTCTCCACTAGTCTAGTCATGGGCACCAGTTATGGGCAGAGATGCCTGCACCAGCCGTCAGGAAAGGCATACGGGTATGATCCAGTGGACGGAAGAAAGGAAGAAAAACGGCTCCAGAGTGCCATTTCCATGGAAACCCAATGTCTTTCTGTCTACTCCCTGACCATTAGTGGATACAAGTTCCAGGACTCCCCCACTTCAGCTGGAGTCACCTGATTGGCCCATGCCAGATCTTACCCACCCCTGAGAGTGGTTCTGATAATGGACACCGGTCCTGGAATGCTGGCTCACCCAGCCAGCCCCCCACCTGCCTGCCTGACTCATGCTTCCAAGATTGGTGCTTCCTGGGCCGGCGCGTGTGTGTGTGTGTGTATGTGTGTGTGTGCGCTGCGGTGCCGAGGACAGGGGTCTCCTCACCATTGGGAGGCTGGGGGGCCCGCGAGAGGTCGAGCTCCACCGGATGGCTGTTGCGGGTAATGATGACTGGCTCCTCCATCACGTTGATGCTGTTGCACTGCATCAGATCCTGAAGGAGGTTGAAGATTTCCTCAGCCCGAGAGCACTTGAATGCAAATATCCCTAAGCAGGAGAGGAAGAAATGAGGCTCCTGATCCTGTGCTCAAAGGGAAGGATCAGAGAAGCTGAACCCATGCGCAAAGCTCAGGAAATGTTGCTGAGCTCCAGTTCCAGGCCGGCGGGGAGGGGCAGGGGGAGGTGGGGGCGAGGCGCGGGAGAGCCCCCTTCAGCCTGAGTACTCTCCCCAGCGTACTCTAAACTGCAAGAGCTAAGGGAGGCGCTGGGCCCGAGCCCCTGCCCTCCCACCATCTATTACCATCTGGAAATCCACTACTTTAGCTATGTTCCTCTGAGGTTCAATCATTTTCATAAGGATGTCATATATACAGGGGTGAGGGGAAGAGAATACAAATTAAAGTGAAAAGGGTAGTATTAGATTAGTGACCACTCCTTTTCACATGCTGCTCTCATGTCCCTCTGCCTACCACCCTCTGCTCCCCAGAAAAAAGAGCTCTACCCAGAATACCAGGTCTATGCCCAACAGCCCTGAAGCTCTTTGAGGGCAGAGCTTGTTCACTGGGTACTTGTCCCAGAACCTGGCCAGAGAGCACATGCCTACTGTGTACAGGCCTCCGACCTCATGGAGCTTAAACTCCGGCAGAGAGGATGGAAAGATGGGCGATCAGCTAAAGGACAACTATGGCTAAGTGATCACGTGGCCCCTCAGTACAGCCGCCCTTACAGCTCCTCAAACGCTAACACAGCAGCGCAAAGTCCTGGGGACAGCAGGACTGGGGCTGAGTACCTGTGACCCTGGGGGTCTGAAGATGCCCTCAGATGTTGTGCCAGTCTGGGGTTCTGCACCCTGCCCTGTAACAGCGGGGCCCGGGGCTCAAGACAGGCTACTTGGGGTGTGCGTGTGCATAGATCCACACCAAAAATAAGACAAAGCTAGGCTGGGGTATGGGACAGGAAGGATAGAGGCAGAGAAAAAAACCCTAGCAAACTATGTTGAGGGCTAAAAAATGCTGGGAAAACTTGGAGTTTTAGGAAAACCCTGTGTTGGCGCCCAGGGCAGCCCCTCCAGGATCCCACATGTGGATTAAATAGCACCAAGGAAGCCCCTTCCTCCCTTTTCTCTGCTCATTGAGCACGAGCTCCCTCTTTCGCCTGAGCCCTGAGGGTCAGGTGCTGGGGTGGAGGCCCCCCGAGCCAACACAACCTGCCTCTCCCTGGTGTGTTGGCAGCCTCATCGGAGGCCCTTGTTCATTTCACCTGTGTATCGTCACGACCCCAGCTCCATTTAACACAATCCCATGCAGGCTTCCTCCAGGGCTTAGGTCTGGGTCCCCAACGGTAAGCCCAGACCACACCACTCCTTCAACGAGCGCTGGCTGGCTCTAGCCTCGACCTCATGGAACAACCCCTACTACTCCTTGACCTCTGACTTGCAGGAAGAAAGGGGAAGAAGGGAGAATACATCACACTCCATTGCTCACAGGTGACAAGGGACAAAGATTAACCTCTTGCGGGTTACTCTGTCCACTGGGACCCAAGAGTCCTGCCCCTCCAAATCTATCGTTCCCAAGGCGCTCAGCCCCAAGGATGCCAGAGCTTCCTGCCTGACCTTTCGCTATTCACAGGGTCCAGGGTATAGGACCTGTGGGCTCAGAAGAAAGTTTGTTCCTACTTAGGGGGCAATAGGGACCCTTAAAATTGTAGTAAAGAAGGATGAAGAATCACTTGCTTTTCCCAAGCAGGCTCTGGCCCAGGAGCACAGACACCTCCCCATTGGTCGTTCCCACAAAGGAACCCAGGGCAGGATGCAATGACCGATGCAAAAGGGCACTGGCCTGGGAGCCCACTTAGTTCTGCATGAACATGCTGTGTGCTCCTGACCATGACCCTTCCCTTCGTTGGCCAACACATGCCAAGTCAGCAGACTTGCCCCCAGTCTTGAGCTACGACTTCCAGCGCAAGTACCTGGCCCAGGTGCAAAAGCTCCTATCCCAGGGTGGGGCAGGGACTGGTACTCACCCTGGCCTGTCTGACACCGGCGGCCACTCTCAAAGGAAAAGAGGTTGGAATCGTAGCCATAGCGCCGCAGGCAAAGGTAAGGCCAGCGGACAGCCTCACGCCGATGCAGGTGAAGCACCAGCTCGCTCTGAGTCAGCTCCATCACCCCAGAGCCCAGCTCCACCCCCTCGTCATCCACATTTGTCACCTGGGGGGTCGGGGGACAGAGGATCAAGGAGTGAGTCCAACAAGTGTGCATAGGTGCACTGGGAGGCAGGCTGATGAGGCAGGGCTACAGGTGGGGGGCTGAGGGGCTCCCCTGACTCACCACAGACTACAGACCACGATTACTCAGGGCCCCTGATCCACGACAGTTCTCTAGGCCTCAGTTTTGTCATGTGGACAGTGAGGAGAGCGACAGATGGTTAGTTGACCTCCAAGGTCAGACGGTTGGATGACCAAGGTTAGATGACCTCAGATAGTCCATGGCTTAGTAGCCGAGGATCAGATGTTAATGGGAGAAGGTGCTCAATTTGGAGTTCAAAATCTTAAGACCCTGGGACAGTCAAACCCAAGGCAGAACACATACAGAGGGTGCCAAAAAAATGTATGCACATTTTAAGAAAGGAAAAAACTATTAAAATTGTAATACTCGATATATACCAATAACAAGATGAGTACAAGTCACGTTTGACGTCTGCAATTACAAGAGGTGCTCAAAGTGGTTCCCATCAGCGTCCAGACACTTCTGATTAAGGCGAACTACTGCCTGAGCTACGTTGACCAGTGTCCACTTGTATATACTTTTTTGGCACACCCCCTACATACCGCCTCCCGTTATAGGACCTTGCTGACGGCTCCCTCTTGTGGTGAGCGGGAGAAACGCGTGTCGCAACGGGCAGGGAGTCAGGAGGGGTCGGTTTCCCCCTACAGGGAGGGAGAAGGGGCCAGGGTGCACAGGTGCCCTGGGCATGGCCTTAGCTTCCCAAGGCAAACAGCAAACACCTTACCATGTGTTAAGCACTGTTTTAAATACTTTATATATTAACTCACAAATACAGACTTGCTGTTTTCTCCAAAAAAGTTGTATGCAAAGGTATTACAACATGCTAACAGAAGTGAATGTTCTAAAAATCACGATGTTTGCTACTGTATTACAGTATTTCCTCATTCTTGGTAGTACCAAGAGCCGCATAAACGTCAGTGGCCTGGGCTCCTTTTCCTCAGGCCACCTCAGAGGCTCTGATCTCGAGAAGGTTTGATGAGCCCACAGCCTCAGCTTGTCATTTCACCTTCCCTAGGGAGGCTGAGGCAGCTCGACAGCGTGGGCCGGAGCCCAGGAGGCCATGGGGGGGGGGGAACTCAGGAGAGGAGGGGGCTGTGGGTACCTTGAACTTGGTGGGGTGGTTGTCTGGGATGCCGTCTCTGTTCAGGCAGCTGCAGCAGCTCCCCATGGTGTCAGAGCAGCCTGATTACCCTAGTGAGAAACATAAGGGATAAGAAAGTCACCGATCAGCTCCAAAAAGTCCTGCTCAGGGGGACTCTGGCATAACTCCCTTGTTGCGATCACCTACTCTGCCCAAAGGACTATATGACATAGCCCCTCCCTCAAGGAATTCCCAGTCTCAACCCAGCGCCAGACACACATTAGATAAACATTAACTCAAGTTAGCATGTGTTAAGGATTAATACTGACAGGGACAGAAAAAGCTTCTCAGAGGTATCATCTGATCTGGACCTGGAGAAGTACGTAAGATTTTGGCCTATGTAATGATAGAAGGGAAGCCTGGGCAGCGGGAAAGCATGGATAAAAGCAGGGACCCAGAAGAAGGGATTTGCATCAGGAGTTGGGTGCCGAACCTAGGACCTCATCCAGATTCAGCAAAATAACTTGAGAATCACTCTTTTCCTTTCTTACCACAATCCCGACATCCATCTCAACCTTTTCTTTTTGATGTTCTCTCCAAATGAGGTGCGATATTACGGTCAAGAGATACACTCAGGAAATTGGACATTTACAATAGAGAACAATTTTTATAACCTTGGTTAGGTTTGCCTTTGTACAAAGGGGAGACAGAGGCCTTACTATCCGGCTTTTCCCTCCAAGATTATGGCAACTGGATTTACGTCACAACAGTCAGACCTGCGCCTAGGATGGAGAGGATACCACCAAGCTTAAGTGACCTAAGGGAGCAAATAAATGCATGGACTGATCCCAACCAGAAGTTAAGGGGTTGCAACTTGCTGCAAGAAATGAAAGAAACGAGCCTATAAGATTAGATATCCTTCTAGAACTCTCGCTGAATGTAAAGCTTTGAACAAGCCTGACCTGCACTTTCCATTCCTCCCAACTTGGGAAACTCCAGGAAAGTGGCTCCTATACACAGCTCTCACCTTACCCAGGCCATTGGGGAGCTGACCATGGGAGGGGCATGGGGAAGGACCCCCACTTTATTCCCCCTGTTCTTGGTGGGGCATCATGCCAAGCAGTCTGTAGAGAAGTCACCTGGATCCCTCTGGGACACACTTGGGGTTCACCTAGCATAGGAGACAGAGACCTCAGGTTAGTGGAACCTTCCATCCTCATCCCCGTTAATGAAACTGACTTACTGTCAGTCCATCCCACCTGGCTATCTGTTCCAGGTCTAAAGGAACAGAAACATCAATGAATAAAGCAAGATCAGGGGCAAAGGGACCACAAATGCCGAGCTCCAGAGGCCCTGAGAAGGAGACGCCCCTCGCATCAATAAGTTTGAAATCTGAGGCAGCCCAAGACCTTTTAATGGCCTCTAGACTCCCATCGGAATCCTGTTACTACAACCAACACCAACACTACCACCTTACCTTTGCAGAGAACTCTACAAAGAGCTGGAAAGAGCACTGGCTTAAGATTCAGGAAACCAAAATTCTAGTCTTGTTTTATTGCTACTAAATTTCTGGGAGTCAATACCTCAACAACACTCTAACTCCCACGCCAAGGCCTTAGTTTTTAAGGGAAATATTTGTAAACTGTGGAGCTCCAGCTTAAATAACCTCTAGAGATAAGTATATAGGACAAACATCATGAAAACACTCATTTTCCTCTTCCAGGACAATCTCCTTCAATATCACATTTGGAAGCTTGACAGATTTTCTGTTCTCCAAGCTCTGGAAGGCCTACAATTTTAACATAAATGCTAACAATAAGCCAAAAATTCAGGGATCTGAGCCTCAGGTAGACAAGCTGACAAGCCAGGACCCTGAAGTCCCTCGAAATGCCACCCTCCTCTCTGGAAAAATATCACTTCCAAGGGCCCCTTGTGCTCTGCATGGTTGGAAAACTTCCTAGGTGAAGTTTTAAGATGATTATCAGGGCATATGACAGCCCAACGAGGGGGATTATGTTGGGTGGAACTGGAGCAGGGGGCTCTGGTTTGGGATAGGTGTGGATTAGGGGCGGAGTTAGAGGGGGTTATGCAGACTCAAAACATGAGGGCTGGGGAAACGTGGGCGGTTTTCTGGATTTGAACATGGTGCAGGGAGAACGTGGGGGGAGAGTCTGATGGATCAGAGGAATTTCAGCGCGGTGGAAGCATTTGGGGGCATCCAGGAGAGAATGGTGGCTCTGTGGGCGTATCAGGGGAATTCGCAGGAGGGGGTCCTGAGGGCACCAGGACGTGCGAAGGTGTGTCGGGAGAGTGGGGGTGGGGTGGTTCTGGGGAGTGAGAGGCAGATTTAGGTCGCAAGGTTGTCAGGGAGATTCTTAGACACCGGGAAGGGGGAGGTCGGGGCCGCGCGTCGTCCTTCGATCCCCGCCCCCAATCCCGGGGTTCCACCGCCCGCCCACCCGGGATTTCCTCGGGTGGGAGCAGAGACTGCGGCGCGGTGCGGCCTCGGTGGAGCCGCCTCGTCCCCGCCCCGCCGCGCCCCGACTCACATCGCCCCGCGGCCCGGGCGGCGCCGGGCCCCGCTCCCGGGTCCCGCTGCAGCAGCCGCCGCCCGCCCGGAGCTAAGGCCTCCCCGTCCCGCCCCGCAGCCGCGGGGTCGGAGGTCACCGGCAGCACCAACGAGACGCTGCGGGCGGGCGGACCCGCTCGGGGGCTACCGGCGCGCGGCCTAGAAGGTCCCTTTGGAGGACTTTGCAGTTGGGAGCAGGGAGCATGCGCACACGCCAGAGGGCGCTCCTGGCCAGAGGCTGAGAGCTCCTGGCGGGGGGCGGAGTGGAGACTGGGGCGGGGCGGGGGCGGGGCTAAGGGGACCAGAGGTGGGACCAGAGGTTTCCTCTCCTGGGAGCAGAAGGGGGAGGAGGCGGAGGGAGAAACACAAAAGATGTGGGGAGGGGTCTGAAAGGACGGAAAGGAGAAGGGCAGTACGAGCGACCTCGGAAAGGGACTGAGGAAAGGGGAAGGGGCGGGGGAACCACTGGAGACACGGCGGAGGGAACTCAGTGGGGTGGGGACACAGAGAGGGGCGGGACTAGGAGGCCGGGGCCGGGCGGGTGGAGGTGGTGGTGGTGGGGAACATGCAGGTCGGAAAGGCGTCCTGCTCAGGGATTGGCAGAGGAGCCGGCATAAACAAGGCTTCCTGGTGTTTGCTCCGCGCGCGCGCAGGGCCGCGATCCAGGCACTGAACCCATGGCAGTGGGGTGTGGCAGGGCGGTGGAGCCTGTCGCTTTCCACCGCGGGATCCCACAAACGCTTTCCTCAGTCTGCAGCCCAGGCCCCTCCCGGAGCCGTCCTGCTTTACCAACCGCGGAGGGGCGGGAGCGGGTCGCGGGGGGCGGGGGAGAGCCCGGGCCGCGCTCTCCTGGAGGGCAGAGGCGGGCGCTGAACCTCGGGGTGGGGACTGAGTGAGGGGCCCGACGGCGGGGTCCGTCCGGAACGTCCGGGACACCGGCGCGCGGCGAGGGTGAGACCCCAGCAGAATCCCGTCCCCTCCCCTAACTTCCCAGCAGCCAGACTGGGAACCCCAGGAGACTCGGGGACACACCACGCCCAGCCTCGGAGGTGGGACCTGTGAAGTACATGAAAAAACTTTGGGGAGCTATCGAAAAGGCATTTGGCGGGACCGGACACTTCTTCCCTTCTCCCTCTCACTGTCCGGGGAAACTTTCCCATCACCTTTACTTCCTGGCTCAGGCTCTGCCTTTCAGGGGTGGATTGGGAAGGTCGAACACCGTGAATCTGGTTGCACCAGAGCGGGGGCGGGAAAAGGGGTTCAACCTTGTCCCTTGTCTAAGACGGGAAGAGGGAGGGGAATTCTGGAAGTAATCCAGCACGTTAGTAAGGTGGAGTCCAGTGCTTAGCGAAGATGGAGTTAGGTCGCTCTTGGGGAGGATGCAGTGTGAGGGTGAGGGCTGATTTCTGAGCCTTGTTTCTGTGTGGGACAATTTCATGCAAACTAGAACTAATCTGGAAGAGAGGGTGCAAATCTCCTTCTGAGGCCCCAGATGCGCCCCCCCCCCCTTTTGTGTGGCCTCCTCCCCCAAGCATCTCTTGCTGCCTGGAGCAGGCGTCAGTGCTGTTGGGGGAAGTGGCCACTCCTGGCTGTGAGTGTGAATTGTCCATCCTGGCTGCCTTCCACAGGAAACCTAACCCGACGGACAGAACGGGAAGGAAGCAGGTGGGTGTGGAACCAGGAAGCAGGGAAGGGTGGCACAGGACATCTAAAGGGGGGCTGTGGGCTGGAAAGCAATATAATGTATAGCCCGAACCCTGTTCCCACCCCCAAAGCTGGGTCTTAGAGGCCAGGGATTTGGTGATGGCCCGCCTGTTCCCAGCTGCCAGTCAGAATCCATCCCAGCTCTCAAAAGGGGCCTCCTAAAGCTTCCCTTAGCCTTTTATGTGACTTTGGGCAAGGTAATTAACCTCAATTTGTTTCAACCATAAAATGGGAAAATAGAAACTACCTGACAGGATTGTTAAGAGGATGGATTATATTATGTAAAATGCTAGAATAGCCCCTGGCACAGAGTAAACATAAAAAAGCTTGCCCTGGTTATTTTTCTTCCTAGGCTGCTGTGTATATCTGCCCAGAGCTCTAGCGCCATTCTGCCTAGTTTCATCCCTGTGTTACCCACTAGGCTGTGAGCTCCTCAGGCCCATTGCTTTTCTACTTCCATAGTCACCCCCCACCCCCAAGATGCTGTGGTGCTCCCAGGGTTTGCCCAGAGGAGGGCTGAAGGGATGCACTTAGAACTGTCCAATGAAATTGCTGCTATAGATAGAAGCTAGAAGCACAAGATTTTCCTCTGTCCTCGAGTTGCCTATAGACTAGATGAGCTGAGAGAGACACAGAAATATTAGGTGCTAACGCTGAGGCACTGAATATACTTATTATTTCTGGAGCTCAGGGAAAGGAGAGCAGTTATGGACTGGAGAGGCTAGGAAGGGCTTCCTGGTGAAGTGGTCCTTTCATCTGGCTCAATCCTACAGCTGGAAAAGTGGGGCCCTATGTAGGGAATGGGGAGTAAGCAGGCTCACTGGGGTGCTAAGTGTACAATGAGAATGGGGGGATTAAGGCTAGGGAGATGGGGAAGAACGGAGTAGCCTGCCTAAAGGCTCACCAGAGAGGGAAAATGCCCTCTCCCCTCACTGTGGGACTCTTTCCTCCATCCCAATCTTAGGAGACCCCAGGGTTTGAGTTTCAGAAACTCTGGAGCTGAAAGGCCTGGCCTCAACATCTGGCTCTGCCACTTTTTATAGCGTTGTGACCATGGGCATACCATTTATGCTCACTGAGCCTCAGTTTGACCATCTGTGAAATGGAGACAAAAATACCACCTAACTTGCCTGGTTGTTGGGAGGGTTGAATGAGAGAATGCCTGTAGAGCATTTAGCACTGCCTCGTAGCCCATTCATTGTAAGGGCCCAATAAATGGGAGGTGTTCTTGTGATTTTTCCGGGCAGACTTTGCCACCAATGTCGGTGACGAACTCTGGCTGGCCCCACCAAGGGGAGAGCCTCACCGCTCAGGAGCCAGGTCCACCAGAGAACTTAGACAGTGACCCAGGCCACCTGCCAGAGGAAGATCCCGAGGAAACCCCTGCTCAGGTAGTAGGAGTCCTGCTGTTCCCTGAGACCGACATGCCTCCATTCTTTAGACCTCCTCCCATTCACACCAACTGGGAGATAGTTAGCCTTTGTTCCCAGCCTCCGTGGCCCTTTTCTCTTTGCAGGAATCCCTGTCTCTACGTCCCTCTCAGGACATGGCGGTTCAACTTGAATGCAATGTACCCACATGAATACACACTACCTTTCTTAGGGGGCCTGTGTTGTCAAAGCAGACCTGAGGAGCTTTGGCCCTAAAAAGGGGGTGATTTCAAGTATAGGAAGGGAAGCTGTTTGGGGGTGTGAGGCCTCCCCTGCCTCCCTCAGTCAGATCACAAATGTCCTGGTGATCTTGCAGGAGTTGATTGTCGAAAGGGAGGGTGGTGCTTGGAAGTCGTTCCAGATTAGAGAAGAGCTGGCAAGAAGAAGGGGAGGGAAAAAGAGGAAGGAAGGAAAACCTAGTTCCACTCCTTGTCTGCTGTCTCCTCAGAATCCTGAAGTTCTGAGCTTGGGGCTCGCTGGCCTGGACACCAACCGATTCCCCACCTGGCCGGGGCTTCGGACTCTGCTGCAGCAGCTCCCTCCACAGGATATCGATGTGGGTCTCCCTCTCCCCAGCGTCCCTCTCTTTGGCCTCCTTCTCTTTACAGACTGTGGGAAGAACCTTGGTCCAGAAGTCAGGGAACATGGACTTAAGGCCTAGCTATGCCACTAATTGGGGGAAGTCATCCCCCCACCCCCTTCCTGAGTTTCCACATCTACATAAGGGGTACAATTATCTACATACTAGCTGTTCTGCCCACCACAATGCTTAGTTGAAGAGCAAATGAGAAAATGGACATGAACAACTTTTGAAACCAATAATGGAATGTACAAATGTAGGGAGTATGGTTAAGTATTTATTGAGGCCCTATGAGTGCCCAGGCTAAAGGCTTACAATTCAATTGGGAAGGCAAGGCAGAAGAATAGGGAATAAATAGGGAAAACACAATGGGAAGTGATATTGAACTATAGCTTATTGGGAGCAAGGACCTAAATATACGGTGAAAGAGCTAAGTGCTATAAGGCTATCTGAGCAGTAACCATTCCTGGGGGTGGGGGGCGTGAGACCCAGGTGGACCTACTGGAGCTCTTGTCCCTTTTCCCCTCTCCATCTCAATGCCCGTCTATGCTCTTATCACCTGTACCTCCCTGAGGGTTCTGCAACCTTCCTTTGACCAGCAGCTAAGCCTTCTCTCTCCAATCAAACTTCAATCTTGCCTGCTGGGTCTCCCCCAGTCACAGTGGAGGCCTGTTTCTGTAGGAGCGATACTGCCTGGCCCTTGGGGAGGAGGAGCTGGTTGAGCTGCGGCTCTTCTGTGCCCAGCGGAGGCGAGAGGCCCTGGGACAGGGGGCGGTGCGCCTGGTACCTCCCAGGCCAGAAGAATGTACCTGTGAGAAGGTATGTAGTACCCACCCCCCTGCAATATTCCCCTTCCTCCACTCTGCCCTCACTTTTGCAGGAGCTAGCTTCTGGGGCTCTGGTGGGAAAAAGGGGGTTGGGGGTTGACAATTTGGCAAGCTTTAGGATAAAGGAAACCAAGTTTGGGGGTTCTTAGTGGAGCCTGCAGTGGAGGTGGGCTTGCGCAGGGGTATGGAGGGAACAGTTAGGTTGGGGTTGGGAGGGAAGTCAGGAGAGAAGCTAGGAGGGTGGGTGGTATCCCCTCTGAGCAGCCAGCACACCTCCCCCCCACACCCCCCCTGCAGTGCAGGGAGCGGCTGAGGCCAGGGGAGTACGGAGTATTTGCAGCCCGGGCAGGAGAACGGCGTTGCTGGCACCCGGCTTGCTTTGCCTGCCAGGCCTGTGGCCAAGCCTTGATAAACCTCATCTACTTCTATCACAATGGGCATCTCTACTGCGGCCGTCATCATGCTGAGCTGCTGAGGCCGCGCTGCCCTGCTTGTGACCAGGTACAGCCCTGAGAGGAGGGGGTCTGCTCAGGGTCCCACGTGGCAGGATGTAAGGGTCCACCTCTCCCAGTATCTCAGAGTGGAGTAGGGAGAACTAGGAACCAACCTGGGACCTTTGTGTTCCCATTATGCTGACGAGCTCGGGGCATGTGGGACTCTGTGCCTTTGTGGCCTCCACCATAACAAGCAGAGTCCCCCAGATTTTCTGGGACTGAGAATTTCTCCGGAGCAGGGACTCTTGGACAGACTTTCACATCAGTATTCCGCTACCCAGTGCTGTGCCCCATCATGCGAGGAACTCCGTTAATGTCAGCATGAAGCAGCCAGAACCCTAGGTTGGGAGTCCAGGCGACCAGTCGCTAGCGGCTGTGCCACCTGCTAGCTGGGGAATCCTGGCTAAGCCAGTCAGCCCTGCCTGCGTCGGAGACTAGTTGAGTAGATCTAATGGTAATGTCCGTAGAGGTGCTTTAGCGTTAACTAGGTATAAGTGGTTGTTGGATGAATGAATGAGTGAATGAATGAATGAGGCATTCCCCTCTCCCTCTCCCAGCTGATCTTCTCCCCGCGCTGTACCGAGGCTGAAGGACAACGCTGGCACGAGAACCACTTCTGCTGCCAGGACTGCGCTGGGCCCTTAGGCGGGGGACGTTATGCCCTGCCCGGGGGCGGCCCCTGCTGCCCTACCTGCTTTGAGAGTCGCTATTCGGATGCCGGCTCGAGCCCGGCCGGGACACTGGAAGGGAGAGTGTCCCTTGGTAAGGGAGGGAAAGGTGCAGATCAAGGGGGAAGGGGACAGCGGCTTGGGCTGAGCTGAGGAGGGGGTTCTCCCGGGCTGGGACCCTCGCCCCGGTCCCACGCCGTCCCGTCCCTCCAGCAGCGCCCCCGTCCCCCAACCGCATACCCCAGACCCGAGCCTCGGGGCCCGCAGCTCTCACCGCGCGTCCCTGGCCAGAGCGCTCCAAAGGCCTCCCGAACCCACCCCGCGTCGCGGTTGAGGCTGCGGCGGGACTCGTTCCTGGACTGGGGACGCGGCCGCCCTCTGGTGGGCGGAGGCGGGGAGAGGCGGGGAGCCCGGGGGAGAAACGGCGGCCGCGGCGGCGCGCACGGCCTGGGGGCGGGTCGGGAGGCTGGGCCTGGCTTCAGGGTACCGCCCTGCGGGGGATCTGGGAGAGGGAGACTCAAGTCTCAGAGATGGGCGTGTCTGACCCGGCCCGGAGCAGGGGAGGCGGGGCTCGACAGAGTTGAAGGAGAGGATCGCGCCCCACTGCACGCTACCACCGTCTCCGGAGCAGCCCTTCTCGCCGCTGCCGCCAGCTCCAGTCGAGAAACCCAGAGCGGGGCGCATGGATCCATCCCGGAGCAGGACAGCCGAGCTGGGGACAAGGCTGAGGCACCCAAAGGGCTGGAGCAGAGCCCCCTGGAGACTCCCCTTGATCCGAAGGAGGACTCCCCGTGCCCCAGCTGCTCTTCTTCCTCTGACTCAGAACCCGAAGGATTTTTCTTAGGCCAGCGCCTTCCCCAGCCCTGCAAGAGCCCCGGAAGCCCCCAAGCTGGGGACATCGATACTTCCAAGAAACACTGCATCATTTGCTAGTGGCGCGGCCCGGAGAAGGGGGAGTCGGGGGAGGGGTGATCTGTAAGGCGGGACAGCGAGGCTCTCCTCCCCCTATAAAAACCCTAGACTGAACGAAATCAGAAGCACGCCAGGGAAAGGCGGCGAGGTGACAACCTTGAGTACTCCCTCTTCAGCACGCTCATTATGTGACTGATGGAGACTTTCTTGGGGAACTCCAGTCCCCCAAAATACGCATCCCCTGCTGAGCTAGCCACAGGATGGGACATCCCTAGCATCCTTCCTCCTGAGCCAATGAAGTGATCACTCAGAGACCACGTGTGACAGTGACCGGTTGGGCGACCCGAAGGCCTGGAGGGAGCCGGAGGTGCAATCCGACCAGGGGACCGCAGAGCTGGGCCTCGCTGCCCCTCTTGCAGAGATAGTGGACGCGCAGCCGGGGAATTACACCTCTTTGCCTGGCAACCAACCAAGCTCAGCCTGCAGCAGCCTCCGCCAGCCGAGAGCCCGCGGAAGTGCGAAACCGGAAGTCGCGTCTTTGGTCCGCGCCGACACGGGGCATCATCTGCGGCCTTGCGGAGCGTGAGGGCGCTGCTATGGCTTCTAGTGCGGTCGGCGTGAACCCTGGCGGCTCGGCGAATGAAGCTCCCGAAATTCCAGACAACGTGGGAGATTGGCTTCGGGGCGTCTACCGCTTCGCCACCGATAGGAATGACTTTCGGAGGTAACCGGGGCCCGGGAGCCTGGCCCCTTTTTCTCTCCACGCCCGTATACTTAACTCTGCCGCATTTCCCTTCTTCGCCGAGGCTGGCGCCTCCGGGTTTTTTTTTCTTTTACACCGCCATCATCTTGGTCGGGTTGTGCTGTACTGAGGTCCTTGACCGGTAGCTCTCCGTGCGGTAAAAGCGATCTTTTCAGTCACCCGGCTATGTCTAGAGAATTTCATCCTTACCTCGGGGACCCGGGAAAAGGAGGCGCCAATACATAAAGGGGCCTTTCGACCCTGGGCGAGTGCTTAATTGGCCTTTGCATTAGACCCTGCTGTTATTAGACACAGAAACCAACTCTAAATAACTGTGGATCTCGGGCAACCTACCATGTAAGATGAACGCTCCTGCAATCTAGAACAGTGTTTTTGCCTCGGGGAAGTTTTTCCAGGGTGGTGGTGGGAAGCCTTTTCCCCCAGTGTCTTTTGTTAACCAAAGATAAGTGAATCGGTGACTACAGCGATAGTGGAATACGTTCTTTTTCCAGGAACTTGATTCTCAATTTGGGACTTTTCGCTGCGGGAGTTTGGCTGGCCAGGAATTTGAGTGACATTGACCTAATGGCACCTCAGCCAGGGGTGTAGCTGAATAGGTAAGCACTTAACCTCTGCTCTTCCTGTCTTAGGAGTCCTAGCGGCTGGGAGAAGCAATAACTTTATCAACGGTTCACAAAATATAGGAGACTTGATGTAGAACCCTTGGCAGTTTCCTAAATGTTTCCAGATGTTGCAAGGGATTTGAGTCTCTTACCAATTTCCCTCTGGTGTTTTTACATTTCTAATGCCACCTGTTGTCCTGTCTGATTGTAGACACATGGAAGCCGTGCTGTACTTGAACTTTCCAAAAACAGAGCCTCCGATCTGTGATCATCACAAGACTCGCCCTGATGGCAGCTGAAGTTTGATTCAGACGGGCACCTTCCCTTCTGTGCCTGATTTGCTTTTCTTCACTGAGTCCACTCCATTCTCTGGTCAGTAGTCAGGCTTCAGCTAAAGTGTTGTCCTCTCCTTCAAGTTCTGTACATAGTTCCCAAGTTTCTGCATGGGGTGATCTGTGCTCTTGTTTTGAGGAATAACCTAATAATATTTTAATAGTTAATTTGAAATAAAGACTGCACACAAAGACAGACATTTTTTAATTCTTTTAATAAGAAACTTCGGCTTACAAAAACAAGGTGTAAAAAGTTGATTTACAAAAATCATAAAAACATGATTTATATTTCACACTCAAGAGAGACAGGAACAAGCCCCAAATGTGGGTTGTAACAGAGGTGGTTTGCTTCATATTGAAAGAAAAACAATGGGAACTGTAGCCACCGTACATTGATGTTAACATAGGATGAAGCTTATTCTTGAGGAATTTCCATTTTTGCGCAGTACTAGGGGAAGAAGCCATTTGGTGTTGCATAGCATGTTAGTGCACCAGGTGGGGTTTTCAGGCACCAGGGAGTCATTGTCGCTGTAACAGAATGGGGCTTGTTGGCAGAAAGGGGGCAGTGATGTGCAGGGGGAGGCACGGTGTTAAGGAAGCCTGGGCCATGGGCACTAACGTCAGCTGCCGCCTGAGAAAACTGCTTCCCTCACAAGGAAATAGCTATCCTCTGACCCTGAAATGCATGGTAGTGCCGCCATCTAGGAGTGTGGGTTCTTTGGAAATGGAATAGGTGAGGAACTGGCATGGAAAGCCTCGTGGGCTTAGACAGACATGGAGAGAGACAGTTGCCCCTTGGCAACTTTTCTAATTGATTACTAGGCATTTTTTAAAACACTGCTTTTTCGTGCCAAGTCTCTTACGGAACTGGTATGGGTTCAAGGGACATGCACTGGAAAGGAGGGTCAGTGTAAATGTACCACAGGCGCCTAATTGTTACAGGTGACAGATGTTGTCTCTAGTAACCTGTTTCACTAAAGATAAATAGGACAAAATGGTACCTCTTGACCCTGCCAGCATGTATCTCGATAAGAAAGCTGTTTGAGAATTAGTTACATATTTTTCTTTTTTAAAAAAAGCACCATTTTCTTGTCTTAATCAGGTAGGTCCCATCAGTTAGGAGGAAGGAGTTTGAGCCTGTGTGAATTCAGGGCTGTGGCTGGCTTAACGTGAAACCAAGACCTGTTAAGAGTCTACAGTGGGACCACACATGATCTGACAGATTTATGTCCTACTGGGTGTTGAGATGAAGAAGAGTCACATATATGAGAGCAAGGCTTAGGTTTGAAGCCATCACCCCTCAAATGGAGACCAGGAAGGGAACTTAAGCTGTAACAGATTCTAACCCCATTCCTGCCTGCATCAGACCACTGCTAAGACAAGTGTCAGCATCTCCTGTTCTTTATAGGAATGAAACTTAACATCCTTGAAGTCTGCTACCAGATCTCATAATTGTGAACAGTTCTATTTGATAAAGTTTCAAAGCTGAGAATCAAAATCCAGCAAAAACTAATACATGGTAGCTTCCAAAAGCATAATTCAAATTTCACTCAAAATGTAATGCTTTATATTGTATGTCAATTGTAATTGAAAGAAATAAAAACATTGAATGTTTTAGCTTCAAGTAATAGTGTTCACTGTTGGTTGGTTTGTAAAGCCATAATGCTGGTAAGGTAAAGTTTCATTTAAATTGGCTTAGTTCTTCAAAGTGATAAGACTTTAGTAAATAAAGCTACCAAATTGACAGTTTCAAAAATCATGAAAAATCCTCTTTAAATAAAAGTGCTGGCTTTCACCATGCCAGTCTCCTCCGGGGAAGTCAGTTTTACATCCTGTCACAGTTTGCAGCCCTGGCCAGTTATCACAGTTCTATGAAAGTCTCTTATACTAGCTAGTTAGATTTTAAATGGAGACATGCCAGCTGATGTAAGTATGGAAAGAGTCCAGAAAAATGACCCTTCACCTCATGGCTATAGTAGCTATGGTTCATTAAGAGCAATGTGTGGGTTGAATGAATACACAGTGGTTAAAGTCCTAGACCCAGAGAATGGTTAATTTAAATGTGGAAGATATAAATTAAACTCATAGTCATATTTAGAAAGAGCTTTTCAGCTGTAGTGCTGACTTCAAAAAAGAATCTGACCTAGGGAGATGGTAAAAAACTAAGTGGCCATGGAAGGTTTCACTCCAAAGATAGAAGTCCTTCAGGTAATTAAACCAGTAATTGGGCTGAGGGACCCAATTATTAAATGTGCTTAGAGTGGTGAGCTTTTGAAAAATCCTTTGGTGAAGTCTCGAGCTCAGTGGGAACCTTAAGGTCAGAGTGAAAGGGCACGCCATAAACCACCCTGTGGGGGAGCGGACGGGTCTCCTTCCACAGCCACTCAGCATGGGCCAGGGAAAGGGGCTGGGATGGGTTCTTTGAGCCTTTTCTTTTGCATATTACACAGTGCACTGGCTTACCTTAAAATCTCAACTAAAAGGTTCACATATAGGGGATTGTGTTCTACACTGCTTCCTGAAAATTTGTGCAAAACAACTTCAGAACAAATGAAAGGGGAGGACCCATTTTTGTTGGGCTTCTACCAGAAGTTGCCCAGCATTAGAAAAACGAAAAGGCCTTTTCTGAATGTTTGTGCTCTCCCAACCAGCTGGAAAAGCAACCCTTCCACTCACAAGATCTAACCGCAGATAGGGGTGTAACATACGTTTAAGAAAGGGTGGCCCTCCCAGCCTGATTTGAAAAGGCCTGAGTTAATGTTTTGACCATAAAAGGGGTGGTGAAAAAAATGGGGTACATAGTCTGCCTTGAAAAGCAGCCATTTCATGAATAATCACAAATACAAAGATTTTGGACATTACAGAAAAATTTCAGATCTTGCTGGTAAGAATAATTTTCACACACAAGAGATACGAAATGCTTTAAAAAAGTCTGATACCAAATGTCCTTTACACTATACAGACCAATTTGCCACTTGAAATGATAAGAAGGAACCCCTTAATCTTTTCAATCCCATGCAAACCATAATTGGGTACAAGGCACCAAATTTTATGAATTGTATAAAATTAGTTCACAAAGCTTTATCAGTAAGTAAAACAAATTCCATTTCTCCCGCCCTGCCTGCCCACCCCTATCCCACCCCCCACACCCAACCACGTTTTCATTCTGCACTACTGTCCACCTCTCGGGCTTATGCTGGGGCCTGGCTGGGGCCCATACTTCACTGCCAGCCAACTCACCCCATTAATTCTTGCACTTGGATGGAACTGTAAGCATAGCTAGAGAAGGGAACTCATACAATCATTGACTCTAGAAGCCTTGCCATTAAAAACAAAAATAAACTCTGCTATTGAGTCCATAGGACACGTTAACACTTCTACAGTTTCCAATTTTATTCATGACTTTTAAAGAGACATCTGGAAATTCTTTACAGTGTGGCACTGCCCCCCCTCAGCCTGAGGGGTTTGATCAAAGCTGGCAAGAGCTCTGCCCACCATTTAATAAGAGCTTCCATTTCTGGCTGTTGAGGGCATTCCTGATCTGCTTTACGCTGGCATGGATGCTCATCTCCGGCAACCACAAGTATGAGGGTCAAGCTAGACTGAGGTAAAAATCCTTTGTGAGGGCCGGGGTGTCTTCCTCTTGGCTGGCTACAGCAGAAAGTAAACACACCAGCCGACTGCAAAGGGTTCCTGGAACGGGACTCTAACTACCTGTCTGGAAGAAGCAGGTCCGTAAGGTTCAGTTAGGAGATCTTGGATTTGATTTGGCAGTGTCTAGTCAACTTCTACCTGGTTCTTATTTTCTTCTCCTTAGAATGTTTCAATTTAAAGGTGCAACTACTAAGGAATTCATCTACTTCCAATATGTAAATAAATTAAAGGCAAAGGGACATTTCTCTCACAACAGCCACTGACTTACACAGCAGGCAACTCTTTTCTTTAATAAAAATCTTCATAAATACTAACTTCTCAACAGCGTCTAGTGCTGGGGCCTCTGGGTACCTGAGGGGTCTGACTGCAGGGGCGCCTTCATGATGTGCAGCTCAGTGAGGACTCCGGTGGTGGTTTCTAGTCCAACTCCTCTTTAAAAACAATTTCAGGGATTAGATACAGGGGTGCTCAGCTAAGTTAAGCACTTATTTTACAAAGTCTTTAATCTGCTTAATATTCCTTATAATATTTGGTATAAAACTATTTTTAAAAATTAAATTTGGAGATCTTTTCATTTTCCACTAAATGTCCATTTTTCTTAAGTATTTCCCACTGGAGTGTCTGAGGAATGAAGTAGATGCTCTATTCTCCATTTGTATGTTTTTTTCCTAGATAATGTAGCCTTCAATGAAAGATGAGGCACAATTTGTATGTTCCTTTTCTTTTTACTCTCCTTGTTTTCTTTGAGTGAATTGGCTTTTCTGTTGCCACAAAAAGTCATCACCAATCATGACGACTTAAAAATGTGGGTCTAGAGAATACAGCTTCACATCAGAGCCCCTGGCAGCATGGGCAGCTGCGACACTCTACAACAGTGTCCAGGAGAGGGGGAGCCCGGCCAAGCTTATACAAAGAAGCCTGCAGTAGACAATATAAACCAAACAGCATAAAAAATGCCATACGCTATCGCTTCCAAATAAAAGCTAAATATTACAGAAACCTCACAGTGTTGGCAAAAGCAAGTTTAATTTAAAATAGGGTCACTCGCCCTCCCTTAGCAGGGTGAGCCATGTTCTGTCCGAATTTCCTCCATGTCCCGGTGCTGGCTGGCAGGTCCTATGGGAGAGTGCATCTCAAAAGAGGTCAACAGCCAATGCTCCAGACCTGCTTGGGAATGAGGCTTGTCAACAGTGTGAAAGCTGCCAGCCTTATTCATTAGCCTCTCACTTCCCAACTTCCCACCCATCCCGAAACTCCCTTCCACATCTGCTCCTTTCAAGTGACAACTGTACTTCTACCTGAACTGAAATGCTAATATGATATACTCAGTCAAAAGATGAGCATTCATTCACAGGACAGGCTGAGGCAGGCTGCAGCAATGACATGAGTTACGAGTTGCATTCACTTGCACTGGTGGTGAGTCTAAGCGAAGGATTGACAAGGGAGATTCAGTGGCGCCTGATGGGGAGGAATGTTTCCCTCCGGGCAATTTCATTCCACTTAGAAACTGGCCCAGTTTAGAGAGAAAGGTCAACTTCACTAGCACTGGAGTAAAGGACAGGGCACTCTTGCTTTACTCTGGTGGACTGAATGTGGCTGGGTAAAGAAACAGTAGGGACGATCAGATTTGGGGGGACACAGGCCAGGGCCATCAGCAGGAGACTGTTCGGACAGACGGGCAGATTCCTAAGCGCTAGGAGAGCAAAAGCTCCCAAACTGTGTGGTGAACAAGAAGGTTCTAGCTGTACCAGGTGGAACAGGTGACAGACATTCATATAAGCCCTGGCCCCCAGCTCTCCCTGCCCACTCTCCACTGAGTTCTGAGAAAGCCTCAGACAACTGCCCTAAAGACCAAGGTAAACTAAGCCCTAGACCTGTACCGACCCAATCCAGGAGTCTGCTATAGAACTGCAGCCCGAGGACCCTTACGCTCAGCATGCAGCAGAGAACATGTCACGTGCCGCTGTCTTGCTTCCCCATATGAACTGCTCCTTTAGAATGAAGGCCAGTCTCGGTGTTCACGCCAGTCTCAGAAGATGTGGAATGATTAAATGAGCAGCAGCCAG
Source organism: Rhinolophus sinicus (assembly GCF_036562045.2). Classification (NCBI taxonomy): domain Eukaryota; kingdom Metazoa; phylum Chordata; class Mammalia; order Chiroptera; family Rhinolophidae; genus Rhinolophus; species Rhinolophus sinicus. The sequence goes on from NC_133755.1 coordinate 89,192,322, forward strand.
GAAGGGTACGACACGTGGGAAAACCTCGCGTTTGGCATGGGGAAATTCGCTCCATACATCTCATTCCACTCCAACTGCTATTCCCCAGAAAAGGAAGTCTGCAAATTGTGAACCCTTGAATGTTACTTCCTCTGTAGGAACAAATCCTTAGACTTCACTTCCTGCCTTGCCCTCAGGCCCATCCAGCCAGGTGCAAGCCCAGGGCCTTTCCTCGAGTGTCCTGACAGGGGAGGGGGGGGGCCTGCTCCCATCAGGAGGGCAGGGCTGTGAGGAGGTCCTGACTAATCACACAGCGGGAAAGAGAACACAGCTGTCTCCTGGCTGGATATGACCAATTTACCCCCCTCTTTGCTCCACCCAGATCCCTCTATGTTCAGAAGCAATTGATGAAAGAATCTTCATACAAGTTCCTCCTTTTGATTTTTATCAAAGGAGGGTATTCCTCAATCCATTCAAAAGAAAGTGACTACAGATTTTAGGATAAGACATGAGTCAGCTGGCACCTTCTGCTCTAGACCCAGTGAGGCAAACCTCGTAATCTGTTCCTGCAGTAAACCTTATTTCCTATAAGAGGAAAGATGTATAGACACCAAAAGCAAGCCAGTCTTTGATATATGCCTCGCATTCAGGGGAAGGTCCGCGGTCTGCCCTCACCGTTGTTGCTGGGCTGCACCTGAGCTTGGAGTTGGGTTTCTGAGATTCTTGCATTGCCCTGAACTGTTGTTCTTTGAGTGTAAAAAAGGATGTAGGCTTGAGTTTTGCACACTTCCTCGACACTGCATACATTCAGCTTTGAGTCATTGCAGTGGACCCAAAAACCTATGAAACCAAAGGAAAGAAAGAGTAAATGACGACCCAACTTAGATTTGTATTCAGCAGGCACAACCAGGAGATGAAGAAAGGGACAGAGGAATGTGAATAGCGCTAAGCCCTGAATATTGGTGTGTGTGCGCGCGGGGGAGAGACAAGTAAATGAAACCAAGAGACTTCCTGGAACCACTGGCTTTAACCCCACCAAACCCCCCGCAGTACTGTTTACAATGTCAACGGACTATAACTTTTGTCCTCATTTTGTTCAGGCTTTTTTCACTGCCCATTAGGGCCTCCTCTCTATAAAGACAGTCAGGAGACTGAGGGCTAAGAGAGGGGAAGAGAAGGAGGGAAGGGGAAATGGAGAAAAGAGAGGCGTGCTAAAGAAAAATTTAGGAGGAATAAAAAGTCATTTGCTCACAGGCTCACTCTGGCTGCCTCAAGGGTTTAAGATCAGTACACTACTGAAAACACATTTGCAGCCCACCTGCCCCAATGCAGTAGCTGGGAGGCTCGGCTCTGGGGGGCAAGGACTGAAAGCCCCTTGGGAGGGGCCCTTGTGTCCCCACACCTCCCAGGTAAGGAGTAAGTGCTCAGTAACTGTTCTCAGCGTTAGGAGCTGAAGCTAGTGAGATTCACGCAGCATCTCCATGAGGTTAGATGGGTCATACTATTTCTGCATAACCAAGAAGGAAACAGAAGATTGCAGCACAATATTAATAAATCATGATAACCTCTAACATTAACAGGGCATAAGGTGCTAGGCACTGTGCTAAGCATTTTACATGTGTCAGCTCCTATCAGTTGTTAGAACAATCTTAGGTTTTCACTTAGGAATATATTCAAAATTTGAATCCAGCTTTCATAATCCTGCTCACTGGATTTCAATGTATGTAACATCCCCCTATCGATGAAATACAAGGAAAGCAATGAAATGTGGACAAACCACCCTTTCCGTGTCCCCCACCCCACAGAGTAAAGCGCACGCACCTCCCTCTGTGTTGTAGCAATAGGCTGTGTAGTGTCCTGAGCCAAACCCTTTCCCGTGGTGCATGACCACTGCGGAGAGATCATAGGCAAAGGTCTCTTTGTCAAGAGAGGAGAGCATGTCCCTGCAGCAGTAAGGTTCCATGGTTAATACCTGGTCAAAGACGACGTGGACCCCAATCTTCTCTCGATGATTACGGCCAGACCACCTAGAACATGGATGCGGACTTCTTACTAGTCAAAAAGGCACAAGTGATTATAGGTAGAGGGGGGGAAAACTGGGAACTGACAAAACTTAACCTTCCAGCTTTGGTTTTCACATCAATAAAACACTAGTAAATAATGTCCACATATATTTCCTGTGAATGTTCCATGATGTACCCTGAAACTAGAGATCCCCAAACAACCAATTCAGGCAATAGTCTTTTGGAGTTTACTGCCTGCCCTTTTCACAGATTACCTCATACTTTATTCTGAATACGATGCCACATAAGCCCAGCACAGACAGCTGGTGCAGACTAGCCGATCAAACAGGGCCATGAGAGCAGGAGCCTGTCCTCCTGGGCCCCAACATCGACTTGCCTCACTGGGCTTGACCCGGGCCATCTCCACGGAAAGTACAGGGTCTCTAGGGAACCAGCGTCCCCTCCCAACAGCAAAGACCTTTGCCTTCACCAAAGCCTTTGAAGCAGCTGTTCCCACAGCCACCTGGGACACCCGAGAGCAAGCTCACCTGAATCTTTTAAGGTGCAGCCGCAGGACCTGAGGTAGTCTGTAGATCATTAACTGCTTTCTAGCTTCACTCAGAACAAGGGGTTTGGGATTGGATTTTCGTCGTTTGCCTATATGGTTTGGGAAGGTATAAGACACAGATGGTGAGGAGTCTCATTCTTCCCTAGCTATGGCAGAGACAAAGACTGGACACTCAATATGCATTCTCCTTATTTCTCAGTATTTGAACCTCAATTTGGGTTCAAACGCTATTTGGGGCAGCAATGTGACCCTCTGTAAGACTGCATTTTCCAGCCTCACATGTCTGCGTGGTGTGGCCACGGAAATCCTGGCAGAGGTGAAAGGAATGATTGTGTGGCACTCCTGGGATGGTAGCTTAAAGAAGCCTGACTCAGGTGTAAGGTGCATCCTTTGTCCTTCCCACTGTTTCCAACTGTTGGAATTCCTCTTGGACCTTGAGGTCATCTTGAGGATGGAAGCCTTATAAACTAGGATAGCAAAGCTGGAAGATGGAAGGAGCCTGGGTCCACCATGACCAGACAGCCACCATACAAGCCCCTGAATGTCCTTCAGACTTCTTGTACCCGGGGTGCCCCAAAAATTATACAAGCGGACACTTTGGTCAACGTTGCTCAAGCAGTAGTTCGCCGTAATCAGGAGTGTTTGGACGCTGATGGTAAATAACCACTTTGAGCACCTCTTGTAATTGCAGAAGTCAAACGTGACTTGTATTCATCTTTTGTTATCGGTATATATTGAGTATTACAATTTTAATAGTTTTTTCCTTTATTAAAATATGTATGCATTTTTTGGCACCCTCTGTATATAACAGAAAAAAAAGTTACTTCTTGTTTTAAGTCATTGTTATTTGTGTTGACTAAACCTAATTCTGATACATCCACTTTCAAATTTTTGTCACCAGCAGTTTCCAAAATTGGTATGGGTTTAGGATGGACCACTCGTGATGTCATGGGTTTATTAATGGAATATAATGGAAGGTCACCGCAACAACATGCACGTAAAAGCATAGGGTAGGGTTCTATGCCTCTAAATATGGGCTTATCACTTAAATTATGATGCACTATAATATACCTTAAGCTTTTTGTTTTCATCAGAAAGGTCTAATTCTATTTCCTGCTCACAGCTAGTTGTACCGGTATGCTACTGGACAAGTTACTCAAAACTCTGAACCTCATTTTGTTTTTCTGTAAAATGGGTAATAATACATATATTTCAGGCTTAGGAAAAAGATAGAACACAATATTACTAAAGGACAAAGTATTTTAAAATATATTTTCCCTCAGCATGATATGTTTGTGGCATACACAAATATTTAGAAAAGAACCTTTTCTGGTTTTATATTTTTATACTGTACCTACTTTGTGAACTGTGTTTCTTGGAATAAAAGCACACTACTGGATATGCAGGACAAGACTGGCAGTCTGGCCAAATGCATCCAGTCCAAAGCAGAATCAATGCTCAGACTTCTATTTTGTTTCTAAAACCACTGAACTGTGAGGGAAATGCATGTTTAAATTATGGCAAATAAACAATGGAAATATAGTTCTCTTAATTTCCATCAGAAGCCTTCTCTATAACCATTTACTGATGACGGTTCTGTTATTAATTAAATCCGTGATTGGATGGGAATATGAAATGAGTTAGTGGTCCACTGTGGTGCCTGCTAATTGTCTTTGAGCTGTTGATACCATGGTCTCAGTGTCTGAAGATCTTGGCATCTGATTCCCAGTCCTGTCTGCACTACCCATGAAAGGTAGCAAATCACAGGCAGATGACGTATAAGGGAGCTTTGTGTGACAATAGGATAGGGAGCTGTTGCTTCTCCTAACAGATTGCAGCAGAGTGAGTGTGTCATATCTTTTACTGGGCCTGGTAGTCATGATACGTGGGGGCATGAACAGAAAGAATTCAAAGCAGGGCCTGGCTTTATCTTACATTCCTATTCACCAGCAGGCTTTTGAAAATTATTGCAGCTCTGTCTGGGAACCCTGGCCATGACTGCCACTGCCAGCAGAGGGAGTGTGTGAGCTAAAATGAAGACCGTGTAGAATCTGGCTTTGTTTCCCTAAAATGAAATTCACAAAGAAAAAGAAATTACTGATTCAATTGAGATTGATCATTTCTGTCTCCATTTGATTAAGCTGGCCACAGAGAGGTGGAAGACTGATCGTTTTGAAACGTCACAAGCAACAACAGATCAATTCATTTTGTTCCTTTACTATAGCTTTCCTTCCCTGTTATTATTTGAATTGGCCTAGAGAAATCCTGATAAACTGGCACATCTGGCAACCAGAAAAACACTTTCCTGCAAAAATAAAAGTATTTCTTGCCTAGTCTATCATGTCTGAGAATGATGGAATTAAAGTTGACATCCTTCTGTTCCTTACAAGTAAAAATCTTTATGAATCACTATTAAAAAACAAAAAAAACAGATACTGCTCTAATAAGATAATTTAAGTCACTGCCTTTCTATCTCAATATGGAACAGACAGGTGAGTCTACAGTTAACCAGGTAAGCATTTCAAATTTTGTTTTAAAGTAGCAAAATAATATCAAGTATTACTTTTTGATTTTTGTCCTGATTCTTCAGAGAAAACAGGTTTCCCACAATTTACTATTTTAAAAAGCCCTATGCAAATATATTAAGGACTACCATAAAATTTTTGTTCCCAAAACTTGTAGTCCAAACTATTATATGGCTGCAAGTTGATTTCTAGCTCTCTGCACAATCCATTAATTTTAGTTTCCAAATCTTTATAAAGCCAAAAAATCCAAACGTGAGCTTCCAAGTATTTGCTCTGCATTTCCTCTAGGAAATGCTGGGTTAGCAAAAGCATTAAGGGCTAGTGTGGCAAGACAGAGGGGGTCCTGAATAAGATGCCCACGTAACCATACAGAAAGAGTTCCACTTTAACATTAAAGCCACAATAGAGAAAACCTTCCTTATGAGCCCCTCTGAAATGCCAACCTTTCAAACATATGGGGAAACAAACACAGAAAGAATTGAACTGCCACAGAACAATGTACTTTTTTATACTTGCTTTCTTGATCTCATTGTACACATCTTCAGCATCACTTCTGACAGACTTTAAATCTACGGATACAATACAAAAGTACACTTTTCTGATGCCACAGCCTCAAACAGGCTATGCCACCCGAACTTAGATTAAGAACCACCAGACTATCTATATTCACGAATTTCAGCAGGACCCTGGTAACACTATGAAGCTAAGTACTCACATTCTTAGAATCCCCATTTCAGAATCCACACTTTCAAATGCCTCCCAAGATAACAGCTAAGGTCAATACAAGAGGAGTCAAAGGAGGCACCACTCCTAGGTTGGTTTTTAATATAGTATAATGTCCATATTCTGGTTTTCAGTAAAATGAGAGCAAAAGAACTTCCTTAAAAGATGCTTTAGAACCACTCAATGTTATCAGTGTTACTTTTGACTAAAAGGGGCAAAAGAAGCACCTTAAACTGATATTCCAGTTGCACCCTCCCCCTTTCCCCCACAGCACTCACTGTTACACTGGTCACAAGCGTAGATTCTCCCTTCCAGGGCCTCTGTCTCTGTGAACTTGGCCAGCATCTCAGTGAGCAGGCACTCAGTCTGATTCAAAGGGACAAACCCCTTTTCTATGCAGTGATAGCGTTCAGGGAATTCCAGGGACAGATCCCAAAAGGGCTCAATGGTGTTGGATTTATAATTGCATGATATACATGTGACCTAGAATGAAAAGATTGATTGACAGGTTATGTAACTTCCACATTTCCCACATACGTTTTTGCTTGCTTTATGCAAGACATATAACTTGACCAAAACTAAGTGTACAGTTTTCAAAAAGAATTTTAATTCTAGTAAAATACTAAACATAACTTTAAGAGAATTAGAACCTGTTACTTCTGTATATATTTCTAACTATGTGATGCCCGCTGGAACTGGAAAACCGTACAGCACAGAGGTTATTACCTAACCCTTTGTCTCTTCTCTCTCAAAGCATGCTCTGCCACTCAATGCACACTGTGTACAAAGTACACACTGCAACTTATCGTGGAGTCAGTCTGAGATGGAGAATTCGCAGATGCCTGTGTTTTTCTCTTACCCTCACTCTTTCTTCCTCCAGACTTCGTTCCTTCCGTGCAGTCCCAACTTGCTTTTCTTTCTGCCCTTGATTCGTGCAGTACCCCTACACTGATCCCTGGGTCTCCAGAGCCTCAAAGTATCTTGTGATGAGCTCACCTTCCGCTACAACCTTCCCAGGGGCACCTTTCTTCCTAGTGGACCCTGAGGGGAGAGAGGAAGTGCCTATAAACACTCCCCTTTCAAATGCTAAAAGCCTAAATAAACTTTGTCCTCCCACCCAATTCGTCATTCTTTTACAACCCTAAATACCAGGGCAGAAAACCTCATTAGCACAGTGTAGAGGTTTTTACCTGGATCTCTTAAGTTGCCCACCTTTTTAACTCTAAAAATTCTCTCCTTGCATAGTCTCACAAAGCTTAGCTATGAGTCTTCGCTTACGTCCCTACATGGCTGAAGATTTAGGGAATGAAAGGTAACGAGGAACAGGAGGGAGGCTTGCTTAAGCCTTTGGCATACTCCCCGCCACCTCCCTTCCTTGTATGTAAAGAACGCCTAGAAAGGAAGAATACATACTCTTTCAAACTACCATGGAACCAGGGGTACAGGCAAACTGTTCAATTCCTAAAAGTGATCAAAGGATGGCATACCAACCATAGGTACTTAATTATAACAAAGATAACAGTAGATTACCCATATTGTCATTAAAGGTTAGACAGTCGCTGAAAATGAAGACAGATGGCAAATTATACTGAAAATCTGCCCGGAAGGAGACAGGAGGCAAGTTCACCAACAAGCCGACCACAGGATACAGTACAGTGAAAGGTACAATGGCCACCCTCCCTCCATTATGCATAATCACGGCCATTGTTGGCTCCCCTTAGCCCAGCAAGCTGGGGGGGGGGGGCACTCATGGGAAGCTCAAACTAACATACCAGCCTCCCTCCTACGTGATGGGCAGAGTCGGGGTTCAGAGTCGGGGTTCGGGTGGGCACACACCTACCTGACTGAGTAGCTGCCCGTGAAATATGGTATTCACCACCTTTAAGACCTGTTTGGTGAGCTTCCTCTGGGAGAAGGGGATGAGGATACGGCGTGTGGTGCCTTCAGACTCGAGTTCCTGCTGTACTTTGTGCAACAGCTCGCACAGAAACTCCTGCGCGTCCTGCTGGTCGTAGCCGCGGAAGGCAGGGATCAGGCTCCACACCGAGTGAAGCATGGCGAAGGGAGACACCAGGGCCCACTTTCCGGACCACATGACTCGGAAGAGGGTGTGCAGTTCGTGGCAGAGGGACATGTGTTTCGAGCCGGGCTCCTTGTTCTGGATGAGTTCTAGGCTCCTGGTGATGGAAGCCCCGCCGTTCCAGCAGAGGCCCTCCCGTTCGCACGACTCGGCTCTGACGTTCCTCGGTGACAGCTCGGTGGCCGAGCTGCTGGCCGGCCTGTCCGAGAGTGGCGCCTTCCCGTTGGTGGCTTTGGGAAAGAGCTGTTCCGTTTTGGAAGGGTCGAGGTTCAGGAAACACTCTCGGAACTTCTGGAGGTGGCTGAGCACCTGCAGGATGGAGTTCATGTAGCAGGTGTTGCCCAGGTTGCGCAGGCCGGTGACGCCCGGGGCCACGGCGGGCGCGCGGCGCGGCGGGAGGCGGCCCCCGGCGGGTGTGCGCGGGACGGCGGGGCGCGGGGCGGCGGCGCGGGGCGCGTGCAGCAGCAGGCGCGCGCTCTTGCGCGGAGGGGCGCTGGCCAGCTCCTCCAGCAGCCGCCTCTTGACCTCGCGCCGCCGCTGCCGCGCGGCCTCCTTCTTGCGCTCTAGCGCCTCCTCCCGCCGCCGCTGCTCCAGCTTGGCCCGGCCCCGGGAGCTCTTCTCAAACCACAGTCGCAGCGTCTTGCCCAGCAGGCGCTGGCGCCGGTACCACAGAGCCGTGAGCATCTGCGGCTGTCCCTGAGGAGCGCGCGGCGGCGGGGCCGCGTCCTCGCCCGAGGCCATGGACCGCAGCGTCCGGCCGCGCCTCCCGGGCGGGTCCTGCTTCTGGCCCCGGACTGCCAGGAGGGCGCTTCTCAGCAGCTTCAGGTCCCCCTCCGGGTTATCATTGAGCACGTAGTCCTTGCACAGGTAACAGAACACGTAGAGATCCCGGACCTCCATGGCTAGCGGATGTCCAGTCTCTTCAAAGTGTTTCAGGGCGTGGTCTTCAATGTAGCGGCCGCAGGCCACGTGCGAGCACTTGAGGCAAGCCCAGACGGACTCCGTGGTGGTGCACTCCCGGCAGCACCACTTCTGGGGGTTCAGGATGGAGTGGTCCTGGGCCAGCCGCAACCGCCCTACATGTTTGCATCTATCCATGTCTTACAGAAGTCGCCACTCTTTCAACCTGGCACAGCAGAACCCCAAAGAGAGAGAGAGAGAGAAATCACAAGCTTTCAGCAAAATGTTTTCCTACAAAAAGTTGTGCAACTGGCATTTTCAACTCAATACTCATTAGTTCTCAATTCAAAATTGATTCCTTTGGAAGGAAGTTAAAAACAAAACCAAATTTGGTGTAGACTGAGGATTGATTACACAGAAGGACAGTTAAATTCCTTAAAAAGGAATCATAAATTATACGGGCGGCCTTAGCACCCATTTGAAATTTTACATTTTCTCATTCTTGAATATCAGCTAATTTTTGTGTGAGGCTGATTTGTGTTCCTTAGGAAATGTCATTACCCTTATTTCACACTATACCCAACTGGCCACCCAGGGAAAGAAACCATATTCTGAACTGATGATGGCCTGGAAGGAAAGCTTCTAATCTCACACTGATCAAGATCCTGGTTGTAGGCAGAAAGGGACAGGGGACAGGAACGGAAAGGAAAGATATGTGTTTCAAATACAGTAGGAGAGATGAAGACCATCAAGTACAATCAGGCAGTCTTAGGTGGGTTTCAATGAATTTCAAAGCAGAGAAAACAGGATAAGGTAAAGATAAGAAAGAGAAAGTCCTCTACAAAGTATTCTTTTCCTGAGTTCAAAGAACCTGGCTGAGGAAGCAGACTGAGTCTCAATCTAAGTAACATTTTATACCTCTGCTATGGCCTGAATGTTTGTGTCTCCCTCCGCCAAGTTCATACGCTAAAATCTTAACCCCTAGGTGATGGCATTAGGAGGTGGGGGGCCACTGGAAGGTGATCAGATCATAAATGGGTTGACCCTCATGAGATGAGCTCTCATAAATGGGATTAGTACCCTTGTAAAAGAGCTCCCTCACCCCTTCTGCAACATGAGGACACAGTGACAGGCCTTTGGGCTATGAACCAGGAAGTCCTTACCAGACGTGGAATCTGGTGCCACGATCGCGGACTTCCCAGCCTCCAGAACTGTGAGAAATAAATATTTATTGTTTATAAGCCACCCAGTCAGTCTACGGTATTTTTGTAACAGCAACCCTGAGGGATTAAGACAATGTGTCTTTTTGGAAAGCACATTTACATCTTGTAGAAAGGGTGGTTAAAACTTTGAACTTCTTTACTGAATGGATAGTTAAGCACAGAATTAGGAGTAGAGATCTAACTCTTCGGACAACAGGTGGAGTGGGTACTCGTATTACAGTATTTAACCAAACAATGGTAACATACTAACGTGGTTTTTGTTTGTTGTTGTTTTGTCTTCCTAACACTGTTTCTTCAATATTTTTCATCAGAGAAGCCTATTGGGCAATTTCCCCAAGGAAAAGATGCTAAACAACTATTTTAAAAGAAAACTTTTTATTCTTGGGAACCTTGACAGGTTTTTTTTTCCAATACCAGTATTTAAAATTCCCTAAAGGTAGTTCCTCTTGTAAAGAGAACATCCTTTACCTCCATTTCTTCTCCCCTTTCATTTCTGTGAGCAAATGCAGTTCCACGATTATGGGGTCAGGCAGAGACATTCCAAATGCAGTGCACTCTGAGTGGTCCCTTTAGTTCTCCAGATGTCCCCCTGGCTTGGTCCTATTGCCAAAACCCACAAATATACCACAGGACCACATGAGAGATCCTTCCCATTTTGTATTGTCCATCCCAGATGGCAGAGTTCATGTCTCCATATGAGAAACCCTCAAATCATACAAAGGAAAGCAACCAAGATAATTTTCAATCAAGTCAAATCATGCTTTTCCTTTGAGTACTGTCAGGATGTAGTTATTACTTTTCTAATTATTAACTTGTTGCTATGTGCCCTTTAACTAATTTCTCTGGATGTATTTATCCATTTCCTAACCAGACATAATATACTTCAGAGAGATCATGTGATATATTTCTTTTTATACTCCTTTCAAGGCTTTTGGGTACTCAACGGTTTAGTGGTCAGAGAGGTGTTCTGTCAGAATTACCTTCCCACACGGTCAGGAATGGTACTGAAATAACCACTTCTGTTTACTTTTTGTAGGGCAGAGCCAAATTAAAACACACATATGTTAAAAAGATGAAATGGTAAAAAAAATGCATTTTCTTTTTTCTCCTTATTACCAATCAAGTTGGGTACACAGATGCTTATAACCAATTACTGGGGACACAAAAGAAAGTCAGTAATGAAAGGGGCAGGGAGTGGGGGAATCAAGAGGGCAATTCCAAGTTTCTCGCTCATTTCACATTTTTCTAAATGTAGTTAGTTCCTTAATCACCTGCCAGCATCAGAATTCCCTTGGAAACCTGTTATACATACAGATTTCTGGTCACGACTCCAAACCTGATGAATCAGAGTCTGGGGAGGGGTCTAAAAATCTCCATTTAAATATGCTTTACAGATGATTCATTTGTACATTAAAACCTGAGAACCACTGCACTAAATCCAGTCAATTGTATAGGGTTGAAGAACTCCTCATAGAAATCAAAGAAATAATTTTATTTCTCAAAATGTTCCACTTAACACCAACTGTCCAGTAGAACTCTCTGCAAGGGTGGAAGTGTTCTTTGTCTGCACTGTCCAATACTGTGCTAATTAATTACCCTCTTGTGCCTTCTGAGCACTTGAAATGTGGCTAGTGAGACTGAGGGACTGAACTTTTAATTTTATTTAATTTTAATTAATTTAAATTTAAATGGCCCCATGTGACTGCAGTATTAGATAGCACAGACTTAACTATACCAGCATATACTATCTTTAGTTCACTCGGCTTTTTGTTTTTTTTCCTTTGAAAGATTCACTGAATCACATCTGAATAGCCTCTTAGAACTCCAAATCTGGCAAATCCCCGTTTTCGCCAATAGGAGGCTTGATGTGTCTTCAGGAATTTAACTGCTACTGAGATCTTACCACATGAAACACAGTACAGCTTCAAAACCTACAGAGAATATTTCTGTGAATGGGAACACAGCAACACAACATCCAGAAAAATGATGCCTTATGAAGTCAACTCCAGTGCTAGGAAAAATATGCTGGAACAACCAAAAGCCAAAACAGAAAAGCACTAAAAAAACCATTCCACACTCTCCATGGAGAGCTGTCAAATGGAAAGGGCACTCTGGAAATTCTTTCTTCTGATTTCATTTCCTGATCTATAAATCTGCTGATCACGCACATCTTTTCCTGCACAGCCCTTTTCCCATTACAAATCTGTCGTGGCAACTCACTAACCTTCCATATGGCAGAGTAAATCCATTCAAGAAAACACAGGGGTACTTTGCACCTCACCACACTGATGTAAGCTGGGCAGACCAGCTTCTCTAGAGGAAAAATGTACCTGATCATGAAATGGAAATCACCCAGAAGTGACACTAAAGAAAAGCCACCTTAATCAACACACAGAATAGAGAATAAAGAGAACACAATCTAAGGTATATTCAGTTCAAGAAAGGTAACGTGTTTAACTCACCTTTCATACATATTCTGACCACTTTATTTCAGAACAAAGCCTAATACTCCAGGCATAAAGAGGAATTCTATTTTATATTTTTCTGACATATACCTTCTCCTTCATATCTCCCAAAGGTAATCCTAACATTTCCACTTAAAACATACATCATCTAGTGTGACAGGCACCCAATATACAAAAGAGATAAGCCTGCAGTATAACTGGGAAAGAACACGGTCCACCCTAAGTTCTCCATCATTAAGTAGATCGGCAACTTTAAATTAATGTCCGGCCCACCTTGGATCTGTCTGCAAATGGGGAAAGTAAACCTGACAAAATATTAGCATTTGCTTCTTTAGTTACCGTAGTTTTATTTTAAAAATCTGAATCAAATGGGGCTCAAAACTATACTCAATATTTGAAAGCACCCTACTATAATTAATATCACTAATAGTAAATTAAAAGGTAATGAAATCTTTTCAGTTCTTGCCCTTTGTTCTGATGAGGAACTTGTAGATTTATCACATTACTAAAAAAAATTACGAGACGATTGAACACTACAATTATCTTTCAAAAATCCATAGCTGAAAAATATGATTTGTCTTTTAATTGGACTATTCCAATTATTCACAAACAGCAAATTTCTTAGCTAACCCTAAATGCATTTCTGCATCACCAGAAATAAAATTTCTGGGGGAAAAAATTGACAAGAGGAAAACAGGAAAAAAAATTCAAAGAGTCTATCTGCTTGGGGAGATTTCCATTTCTCCTCTCATTGTATTGATTTCTTCTCAGCTCTGAACTAAGGACAGTGGAATAATCCTGCCTGGTGTTGGTGAGACCAAGTGGCATAAATTCCAGCTTCAGAGAGTAGACACTATGGTAACGTGCCGACAGCCTTCATTTACATAAAAGAATACTAATTACGTGGTATCATCAACATCTGTGATTCTGCTCATTGCCATATGCGACAGTGCAGGGAATTTTAACCCTTCAACTTACTAAATGTACCCTAAATTACATGTACCACAGAGCCTGTGGAACTGCTTGAAGAGACACAGTGAATACATTTTTTTCCAAATAACAGGTGTTAAAAATAAACTTTATTTTTGGCTAACATTTTGTTTCCAAGAGATATGGGAAAATGTAATTTAGTATCAATATACAATTAAAAAAATTTTTTAAAAACAAAGTAGAGATCATATTAAGATGCAGATGACCCAAAAAGGGAAGACTGCTACATTCTAGAATATTCTGTCGGGCTTTAAGAGGCTGTATTATAAGTATAATGAAACTAGCCTTTTGAATTTTTATATTATGGCTAAAATAAAAACAAAAATACAAACATAATAATAATAAAAACAAAAAGTAGGGGCAGAGACTGAGAGGGTGAGGTTAGGGAATGAAGCAGTGTAGAAGTCCTTTACAAAGGGCGAAGGGCCGGTGTGGGGGTAGCTAACTGGGTGGGGTGTCCTCACAGGCTGCTGCCCTTGCCCCCTTCCTTACCATTCTCCCTGAATGTGGGGGGTGGGGTGGGTGAGGGACAACCTGAGGGACAACCTGTAAGTCAGACAGCAGTTCACAGACCCCGGAGAGGCTGAGTTCTCTCAGAGGGATTCAGAGGCTTTGACCTGAGCGCTGGAACAGCCACTTATGCAGTGGCTCTTGGCCACAGGGGATGGTACGCTGACGTCCTGGAGTTTTGAGAGGTGTGCTGTCACTCACTTGTCAGTCATCACGTACTGATGTTCAAGGTTGTTTGTCTAACCACGGGTTACAGCAGGTTTAAGGTTACGCCTGTCTCTCTCGCTTGCATTAGGATGTGCTCCCTTCAATGCAACAGGAGCAGAGATCACCTAGGGAGCAGGTTTGCCGAGGGGAGGGGACCGTGCCTGCCACAGAGCAGGGAAATGACAACCGCCAGCTTGGCTCTGTAGCACACACCAACTTCTCTAACCGTGTCCCTAAGGACCAGCGTCGGGTCTAAGCCCTCGGTACCTTTAGTCTCTGCTCTTTTGTTTGCCTCCGTCCTCTCCAGGTACCGATAGGCCCACGCCTCTCCTGTGCACAGGAGAGACACACACACCCAAGTGTGCCCTGTCTCCACACCATCCTTGACACTGTTTCTAGCTTTTTCTCCTCCTGCCTCCTTTACTCCTGGGAAGAGTAATGTGCGGCTTCATCTTCCTCATACCTCCCTCCTTAACACCTTCACTTCATGGAAATTCTTTTCTTAAAGGGCACTAGCAATGTCCTCACAGCTAAGTTCATCCGCCTTTCTCAGTGCCCTTCCACATCTATTCTGCACTCGACACTGAACACACAATCCACTCCTGCATTTTACACTACTGTTCTTTTCTGGTTTTCTTCCTATACGTGTAATCACATCGTCACTGTTCATGTCTGTCTCTTCCTTGAAATGTAGGCTTTCCTTAAGGTTCTGTCCTCGGCTCTCAGTGATCTCATCTACTCCTAGAACGTCAAGTATCATTTCTATTAGACAACGTATTTTAAATCTCACAGATAGCTTTCTAAAGCCACCTTGAGATATGGTTTATGTAACCATAAAATTTACTCATTTAAAGCAAAAAAAACTCCACAATTTTTTAATATTCACTGAGTCCTACAAATACTTCTGAATATAAAAATCTTTCCATGTCATTGCAGAGACTCAGTCGCAGGTTGAATTTTCACGTTCTGATACCTGCATTATGGTATACTCCTATCGGTGACATTAGCAAGAGGAAGCTACTGAACACGTTTTGCCCTTTTTCGTTTGTTTGGCAGCAGCGATGATCACGCGCCAAGCTATACACACCGTCTCATCGAGGTCTCCTGGTGACCCAGACGCGTAAGGCTGACTGATGGGGGTTCAGGAGATACCATCTGTGAACAAAGCTGAGCTAGCTGGCCTGCAAGGGATCAGACTTTTTGATTCATTAACCTAATACTCTCGCCAAAGAGGTCTGTGCCGAAAACTTAACCCCTTTTCCAGGATAGTAGACTGGGGGCAAAGAAGACTGCTCACATTAAAGTCAGAGAAATTCTGAGTACATTGGAAGTGCACGTGTGCGCATGCCCACACGTGTACACACGTACACACACACACACACACACACAGTGTTACCTGTGCCTGTGCAGAGAAGCGGCAGCCAGGAATGGAGGGCAGCAGCTTGGCTGTATAAGGATTAAACAGGCCTGCCAGCGCTTAGTAGTTCATGCGGCTTCCAGATCAAAGGGGCCCACTTGCTGCAACCTGCTGCTTCCTGAGCAAGACCTCCGTGCACAGCCAGTGCAAAAGCAAGATTGCAACTCAAGGCTCCCTCTTCTACTCTACTGCGACGTGGAAGGATTCTATCGCTACCACTGAGAGAATCAAGGCTCACCCTTCAAAAACTGACCACAGGAATCCTGGCTTGTCCCTGTGCTATGCCTCCAAAGCAGTGTGTTCTCTCCAGCAGCTAGGTAGTCCTCGAGAATGTATGTATACGTCTGCATGTACACATATGTCACAGTATGTGTGTGTATGTATGTGTACATATGTCAAAACTTCTTCAACTGTGCCCTTTACATATGTGCAGTTTAGCGTATATAAATTATACCTCAGTACAGCTGTTAAAAATTATACACAGGCACGCACACGCACACACGTGTGAATAATTTACCCCTAATGAAATAATGAATTTAGGCGACAGTTCCTTAAGCTACTCGGTGAAAGTTGACAGGAAATTTTATAATGGATGGATAAGGCCGACACCGGACTCCACTGATCAATTTTACACTGAAAGTAGGACAAGCAGATATTATATGCTTCCCTCATTTAATGCAGTAAGAGGGTCACAGCAGCATCTCCTAAAGGCACTCTTGCTAAAAGAACTGGACCTAAGCCTGACACATCCATCGCCCCTAAAAGCCTCCGCGTGCCCCTTCGTAATCCTTCCCTCCAGCCTCCCTCCCCACTACCCCAGCCCACGAAGGAAGAAATTGAAACACAGACTAAGCATTAGACAACATGAATTATTGGTTTGATGTGACAATGATACTGTGGTTGTATATTTTTAGTCTTTATATGTTAGAGATATCTCTGAAGTGCTTACTGGTGAAATAATATGATGTATGGAATTTGCTTTAAAATACTCTAGAGGGAAAAAGTGGCAGGAAGATAGATAGAAACAAGACTGTCAAAACATTCATAATAGCTGAAGCTAGTGGATGGGCACGTGGAGTTCATTATACTATTCTCTTTATGTTTGTGTATGCTTAAAAAGCTCCATAAAAAATTTTAAAGACGAAAAAGCACACAATGTACTCTCTGATAGCAAAAGAAAACCTTGGGATACAAACCATTCACCAATTAGACAAGTTACGAGACACCTTTCATCTCGTATCATTTACCATGACGTCTAGCTTTACTTTGAAATGCACCCCTCCCACTGCCCACACACACCACATTCTCACAGAGGTCACAGCATAATCCCTTCCGTCTGCGCCTCCAGTGTACCCTATAACTCAGGTGGGAACGTCTTTGTAACCCCCCAACATTTCTTACAACAACTTCAGCAGATTTTTGCCACAAAAAGCTCCTGGGTGTCTTTATCTTTTGGGGGCTCAAAGCCACTTTAGTCGATCTGTTGAAATGTTCTTGCTTAGTCTAATGTTTTCTCTTTCTGAAACTTCCTCCTTGATTGGGAAAGAAAAATTCTCTAATTTTTTTACCATTCTGCTTCTTCCTCACAAACTCTGATCATCCAGGTGGTAAGGAGCTCATCCTACACCCATCTAAGTCTCACTCTAGTCACAGCAGACAGTAGCACAAAAATTACATTTAAAAAAAAATCCAAATATTTTTGTTTCTCTGATCCCAGTCAGATAAAGGGTACTCCCAGTCCACATGACATTTGGTGAAGAAACTTTGGCCACAGGTCCAACACAATATTCACAAACATCAACCAACAGGCTGTTTTCCACTTGACACTCTGGAATATCTTTCTCAGAGAAATAATACTATGAATAGCACCTGGTCCAGTTTCAAAGCCCACTGAGCCCACCTTGTAGCTACAGTATCACACAGAATGTGAGTCCTACCACCATGGAAGCTACTACCAAACATATTATTCTAAGGAAATGAATTCAAAGTTTCAACTTGAAATGCCAAGAACTGCTTTCCCAGCTGCAGCCTCGGCACTGGAATTGGGAATCTCCCTCCTCCCACTCTCCCCACACGGCTGCGGAAGGCTTTCCACACGTGGCCAGCCATTTGCATGGAAGACACATATATATGTTAGGAACTGCCTGCAGTGGGAAAACAGGAACGATTTCTGTGAATAGAAAATAAATCTGACTAGAATTCACAAATAGCTCGTCAGAATTAGATGCAGCGTCGGCTATTTCAGCAGTTGTTCTAAGGACTGGGAACCCCATCTTTCTGATGGCCTGTTTCTTAAAAATGATAGCAGTATATTTAGTCCCTTGCCCTCTCCAATAATACACTAAGCACATCTGTCAGGATGGAGGGCCATCATATTTTGCATGAATGGAGACACAACTTTTGGGCACTTTATTTCAAAAGCTAAGAAGGCATATGTCAAAAAAGAAGGGGCCAACTACAAAAGGGGTATTTGTTACACGTGTACAAAAGGAGAAAATTGGAAGCTACAAAGAGAACACTCAGGCACTTTAATGGAATGGGTTAAATAAATTATAAATTGGCCATATAATGGAAACCACCAGTAGTTTTTTGTTTTGTTTTTTACACCAATTCAAAACGCAGTATGTGAAAAAAGCAAAAGGGCAGAATGGTGTATATAATATGTCATCATGACTAAAAAAAAACTACACACACACAACCAATCAGTCTCTCTCTCTCTCTCTCTCTCTCTCTCTCTCTCTCTCTCTCATGCAATTAAGAGGATAAACAAGAAACTGGTAACACACGTCCTGTGGTAGCAAAGTGGGGATGGAGATGGAGACTCAAGTATCATCAAAAGTCATCAACCTTTGCACCTTTTTTTTTTTTTTGGGTGGGGGGGGAATCGTGTTATCTATTTTTAAAAAGAATATAGCACTGAGGAGACTGTTTCAACAATCTTAAAAAATTCAGGTATCGGGGCCGGCCCGATGGCTCAGGCGGTTAGAGCTCCATGCTCCTAACTCCAAAGGCTGCCGGTTCGATTCCCACATGGGCCAGTGGGCTCTCAACCACAAGGTTGCCGGTTCAACTCCTCGAGTCCCACAAGGGATGGTGGGCTCTGCCCCCTGCAACTAAGATTGAACACAGCACCTTGAGCTGAGCTGCCGCTGAGCTCCCGGATGGCTCAGTTGGTTGGAGCCTGTCCTCTCAACCACAAGGTTGCCGGTTCGACTCCCACAAGGGATGGTGGGCTGTGCCCCCTGCAACTAGAAAACGGAAACTGGACCTGGAGCTAAGCTGCACCCTCCACAACTAAGAAAGAAAGGACAGCAACTAGAAGCTGAACGGCACCCTCCACAACTAAGATTGAAAGGACAACAACTTGACTTGGAAAAAAGGCCTGGAAATACACACTGTTCCCCAATGAAGTCCTGTTCCCCTTCCCCAATAAAATCTTTAAAAAAAAAATTTAAAAAATTCAGGTATCAGCAAGGTGACTGAAGGAAGCACAGAGCATATATAGTTTATTATGTTTTCATTAGACAATAGGATTTAGAGATGGGCAGTCTGATGATATTTATGGTGTATGGAGAGCCTAAGCAGTTATGTATACTCCAGAAGCACTAATTGTTGCAAAAGGAACCCTCTCACCCCTTTTCCATAAGCAAAGTGCAGACCTCTTCAGCTTATTGCGGAGTGGCAACATAGCAGAGCCTTCGTCCGTTAAGTGTCAATCATTTAAAATTTCATATTAGCCAAGGTACCAAGGTAATTTCTATTCTACTTCCCCAGGGGCCACTACCAGAAATTGTCCATACAAGCGAATTCCTTTTCCAACTCTCAAGAAATCTTTCTTTCCTTCATGAAACAACTCCTAACATGACTCCAGTTTAATGGTCAGCAAAATCTCTCAACACCCAACCAACTTCTCTGAAGGAGAGTGGGTGTGTTAGGGGATGGACACGGAGGACTACTCCGAGTATAAAAAGTACACCACAAGCCTCAGTTTCTCAGTCTGCACAGTTGGGAGCAATCACGCCTACTCCAAAGAGTTGTTCTGTGGGAGGCTCGTGATATGGCTGTGTAATCGCACTCTGAAAGTGAGTGACTCGAACCAAAATACTGGCTGACTTGGCCACCCTGTCACCCATCCCTGAAAACAGTTATTTTTGCCTCCATAGGGTCGAAAGTCGGGCTGGCTAAGTGAGCAGCTTACAGTAACTGACTATTTGGTCTTGATTTTATCTATATAGTGTCATCTAAGAAGGCATTCATAATACAATAATCTTAAACAAGAAATTAGAGGACACTTTTATATTAAAAATGAGAAAAATCAAATTAGAGGGTTTTTCTAATATCTTTTTCGCTTTGGTCTTTAATAATTGTGTTTAATAACAATACAGTGCAAGGATAGTAAAAGTCCAATTAAGATGTTAAAAACAAACCATAAAATGCAGTTGAATTAAAGAAGCAGAATCCGTCTCAGCTCACTCTGCAGTGGGGTATGCCCAGTGAATACTTACAGGTCCAACAGAATGTGCTGCGTGGCAAAAATATAAAAGGGGCCTTCTTTCAAATAAGGCATAGAAGGCATTTCAAAGACGTGAACTGTGCATGAACCCTCATCTCTCGTATAAGAATAAAGCAGAAGTACTTCTGGGAACTCAACTAGAGTAAGCAGGCACAAGAGAAAAAGAGGGCCAGGGCACACCCAGGCAGTGAACTTCATATAGTGCAAATCCCATAAATCCCAGCCACCTCTGCTCTTATTTTAACAATGTCACCCCTCCTGGCCTGCCAGTGAGTCCCCACCAGTTGGATTAAGGCACTGACATCCCCATTATAGGCAAATATAGAATCTTATAAGGGAAACATACAAAGCTAATCAACCGCTAGTAACCAAGTGCAGATTCATTGACCAGAGCAGAGAATGGAAAGCAGAGGGACAGGACACTGCATGGGTACATGCAGTGAGGAAGAAACTAAAGGGGAAAAGAGAAGTATGAATTACTGCCTGAGACCCCACAGAAGGGAGACTTGAGCCTTCAGGGGTAATGGACACCAGGATGGAGGTCCCTAAAAAATATATGAGAACACAAAAAGTGAGCCTTCCTGACTGTGTCATTTTCCCAGCATCCCTGCTATGTTGCCTGTGGTAACTGTGCCCAACTGTTGTATAGACCCACCAAATTATAACATCAGCGAGGTACAATGAAACAGGTATATAGGAGGTCTGACAATTAGCAAACTTGTTGCAACGATGTTGTTAACCTTTTTTGATATCAGAGGGATTATTCATTATGAATTTGTACCAATTGGACAAACAGTTCACCAAGTTTACTATTTGGAAGGACTGAAAAGGCTGTGTGAAAAAGTTAGACAACCTGAAGTTTTCGCCAGCAATTCATGGCTCTTGCATCACGACAATGCACCAGCTCACAGCACTGTCTGTGAGGGTTTTTAGCCAGTAAACAAATAAATGCATTGGAACACCTTCCCTGCTCACCTGATCTGGGCCCCAATGACTTCTTTCTTTACCCGAAGATAAAGGAAATATTGAAAGGAAGACATTTTGATGGCATTCAGGACATCAAGGGTAATACGATGACAGCTCTGATGGCCATTTCAGAAAAAGTTCCAAAATTGCTTTGAAGTGTGGACTAGGTGCTGGCATCGGTGCATAGCTTCCCAAGGGGAGTACTTCGAAGGTGACCGTGGTGATATTCGGCAATGAGGTATGTAGTAATTTTTCTAGGATGAGTTCACGAACTTAATTGTCACACCTTGTATGTAATTCACTTATACATGTAATAATTAGAAAAGTAAAAAAATAATAAAAAAGTATTCGTTTATGAACATGTACTGTCTGAGCCTGACATCTCAATAAATTTCAGTTTGTTATTTTTAAGTTAATGTCACTAACAGCCTATTTCCAAGGGCAAATCAAATCCTCATCAAACCATATCATCACTATACCTGCCACTTATACAAGAACTTACCAGAACTGATAAGAACTAAACTTCTTTCAAGGAACTATCAATAAAAAACATTATATCTAATATTGGCAGAAGTAAAATAATAGACATCACATATTCCAAGAGACCAACCAACAGACCACTAAATAACTGTTTAATGCATTACTAATTCTAAGAGGCCAGTTTACAAAGGAAATATCTCACAGAATTTTTTCCAGATACAACCTAGACCTTAATGGAAAGGTGTTGATGTCACTGAGCAGGTTCAAGAAATAAGGAGTCATCCCTTGTTGTTCATACATAGCAATGATATGAAATGTCTCCAAGGGGTGGCCGGTTAGCTCAGTTGGTTAGAGCGTGGTGCTAATAACACCAAGGTTGCTGGCTCAATCCCTGCATGGGCCACTGTGAGCTGCGCCCTCCTTAAAAAAAAAGTCTCCAAAATAGCAGATGTCTTTATCTTCTGAGATTGAAGTATGAAAGAAAAAAATATATATAGTGTACACAATAATCCATCTGTAAAAAATACCAAAAATTTGAGGTCTGAGGGATTGCAGAGTTCTGGGGAACCCCAAACCCAATCAGTATGACCCTGCGCAACCTCAGAGAGCCAGGGAGACCATGACTGTTGAGGAGTGTCAGCCTATGTTTGACTACCGATGGGAGGCCCGTGCTTTGCCCCCAATTCGTAAATATGATTACTTGAGCTCGGTGATACTAGATAAGGGTTTGATACCATCAGTCACTGAAACCATTCAGCAGACTCCCTTTGCACTGATTCCTTGCACAGAAAATCAAAACTGATTTTCCATGTCACTTGCCTCCAGGGGGAGAATGCAATAACCGCCAAACTCAAGTACAAATATGCTCAATAGTTCTACTTCTCTCTGTCAACGAAGCTTCACTCTGATTATTTTGACCACGTAAGTCAGTCCCTAAGAAACTGGTCATCAGGTTTTGTTTTCACAAAACTGAGGTCCTGAACCTTTAGAGTTAAGGTGTAGGCCCTAGTTAGGACTTCACCAAGCTAATGCCACCTGGGAGGGCTTGGGGTAAGAAGCTAGCTGGCTGGCAATATCAGGGCTAGCTCTTTATTTAGGGTCTCTCCAAGCAGAATACAGTTGGATAAAATTTGGCTGGGGCTAGATTTTCCAGAATTTTTATAATTAACATGCATTATAAATAATTACATCAAACGTCACTTACTGAACACTTAACTACATTTAGGCAATGTTCTAAAACATAATATATATTATTTATTCATCATGACAACTTGATGAGGTGGTGCTTTTTAATCCCATTTAAAAAAAGAATAAAGAGGCTCAGAGAGATAAAGAAACCTCTGCAAGGTCACATTGCTAGTGCAGGCCCGAGCTGTGAGACCTTATTGTTTTAATTTTCATTTTCTTGATTACTAGACCAACGGTGAATGTTTTTTTCATATGGCCATTTTTTTCATTGGCCATTTTGTTTTCACTTCTGTGAACTGACAAAATATACACTCACCAATATACCTACCTACCACTCAAGCAGGAACTTACCAGAACCAGTAAGAACTAAAGTGTTTTGAAGGTGCTATTAGTAGTAACATATCCAATATTGGCAGAAACAAAATAATAGGCATTCCATATGCCAAGAGATCAACTAACCTTTGCCTATTTTTTGACTGGGTTGTCTTTTCCTTATTAAATGATTAGCATTTTTTATATATTCTGGATTCAAGGCCTCTGCTGGTTAGATGTGTTGTAAATATCCTTTCTTAGTCTGTGGCTTGTGTTTGGCTTAAGGTACCTTTTGTTGTGGATAAGATTTACAGTTAACACCAATAAACTTTAATTAAAAAAAAAAGATTTACAGTTAACACAATCATATGATGTAATTTATTTTATGAAATCCTTTCTTACCTCCAAGTAATAAAGATATTCTCTTATAGTTTCTTCTAAAAGTTTTAAAGTTTTACATTTAGGTTGTGAATACATCTGGATTTTCTTCCTATTCTGTTCAGCTGGCCTATTGGACTAATGAGGCTGTTCTGATGACAATGAAGACATTCTACAAATCTGGCTGGACTACCCTTCAAAGTAGCCTTAGCCATTTCTTGCCTCTTTACTGTATGAAATTGAGGATGAGCTTGTAAAATTTCCACACACACACAAATCCTTCTGAAATTTCATTGGTAATGCACTGAATTTAAAAACTCATTTGCAGAAAATTCACCTTTTAATGACAGTGCGTCTTCGCATTCTTGAACATGGTTTCTGTCTGTTTATTCAGGCTTTCTAAGATGTTTGCTCCACAAGACTTACGTATTTCTTCTTCAGTTATTTCCTGGGTACCTTAGGATTTTATGGCTATTGTGATTAAAATATATACATTTACTAAGCAGTTATTGCTAGCGTATAGGCGTATAGGAACGTGACTGACTATTGTATTAAGTTGACTCACATCAAACATCTGATATTTGACTGTTTTGACCTACAAAAATAATGACTTCATACAGTTCAACCACAAGTTGCTGATCTACGTTATTTGCACTAATACGTTGTGGATTCTCTTGAATTGGGTCCACAGTTTTACCATTAACTATGATGTCTATTCGTAGGGTTTGTTGTTGTTGCTGGTAACTTTGAGTTAAGGAAGTTCCCTTTTATTCCTAACTTGGTACAAGAAGAAAATTTTCATTTTTGTCTGAACCTATTAAGAAAATCATATGACCATCCCCCCTTAAAAATTAATAAACTGGATTGCATCAATGACTGATTTTCTGATGTTGAAACATCTTTGCATATAATGAAAAACTATTTGGTCATGCTGTTTTATTTTATTTTTTAATACAATGATATATTCAACCGGCTAGTATTTTATTTGGAATTTTCACACCCATACTCAGAAGTGAGATTAGTCTTTCATTTTCTTCCACTATTCTTCTCTTTTTGTAAGAAGATTATGACAAATGAGAGGGGTAGCTTTCCCTCTTTAGCTCTTCTCTTAAACAGTGTAATTCTTCCATGGTTTGTCTGGTAAAATTTACCTATGAATATGTTTCTTCTGGGCATCCTTTAGGGTTGTTTTAGTGGTGGATGCAGCTAAGTTCAGAGCAAGACCCACATGTCCTCCCAGTGAGCGCAGGTGTCCAAGCTCTGGAAAAATCTGTCTTCATAATCCAGTGTCTACGTGAACTGATGCAGAAATTCCATGTTGGTTTTGAAAGTATTAAAGTAAGGAGTAAGTTAATTGTAGGAAGACAAGCAATAGTGTGGTAAGCAGAACAGATTTGCAAGCAATTCAAATTTATGAAAGCAGTTATGAAGCAGCAGTGCCGCCTGGCCAAACGACGGTTATACACCGGAGCTGCTTCTACAGGCTGATGGATAAGCACCTCCAAACCAGGTAACCTGCATGATGGCTATAGCAAGTGGTGCTATTATTTTTGAAGTAAACTCAACATTTCCCTTCACCACTAGCTCTCCTGAGCTTCAAAAGCCATATTTAACATTAGCCATTACTCCAATTAAAAACCACAGAATCCCATAACTGCCACCTTTAACAGCTTGCCACTACCTGTGGGATAAAGTCCAAGTTCCTCAGCCAGACCTCCAAAAGTATTCCACACAAACTAGCTCCCAATATTAATTACCTCACACTCTTTCTTTGCATGCAAAAAGCAGCCAGACTAGCCTACTCACCATTTGCTCAAAAGTTCTGAGAACACTTCACTTCCTTGCAGTGCTATGCTGCCCCCTCTATACAGATGCTTCAAAGTCCGGTGAGGTCCTATCATTCCCATAATCTCTCCCTCAGAGAAGCCTCAATGCCCACAGCACTCAGTTGTTTTATTTGGTTTCTTAACTGCATTCCAAGCTCCTTAAAGCAAAGGCTGTACCACTTTTTACCACTCCTTACCCAGGGCTCTCGATACAGAGAAAAACTAAGAACTTGGTACCAAATCTCTCCTGGCATATGTTACTTGTGTTAGCTGCCAGTCTTGATTTTTAATCCTAGGTGGAGCTCCTCCATTTTGACAGATAAAGTGAACTGCTTTGCATTAAGCAGAGACAATTATCTTCGGAAATTCTGTGATAACTGCTCACTTAATTTATTCTTCCCAGTTCCAGTTCCTTTGCAGGACACTTGTAAATATACACTGGTAAATGCCTAGGTCTTAGTATAAACAAAACTGAGTATGTACAGGCAAAACGCCAAACGTTTAAAAAGAGTTGGCTTACTAGATGTGCTCCCTGCAGAGAGAAAACAAGCACATCAGGATGCCATTTTTGATGGCTCCCAACAAAGTGACATATTTGAAGAAGTTAGTTTCTTTCAACTGGAAACTCAGTGTTATTATGAGAGCTGTGCTGTTCACAGACAGATACTGCTTCCCTGAAAGGGCATGTTAAGCAACAAGTACTTTATCACTAGAAATTAATTTAGTCAATAAATATCTACTGAACATCTACCTATGATGCACCAAACAGCAGGCTTTTAGCACAGAAACCTGACAAAACAGGACTCACAACATTGTACTCAATGAACTCAAGTGTCTTAAAACACTAGAATAAACTTAACTCGATATTTTATTCTTTTGTGATTGACTATCTTATGGTACTTCTAGCTAGCTTTTCTACCCTTCTTTTTTTGGGGTGGGGAGGTGAAGCTTGCCTTTGACTTGCATTCTCGTTAAAGAAAAATTTAGACTTATGCTTCAGGATGTAAATTTTTGGTGTTATATTCAAAAAATATTTATTAAATAGAAAATGTTTCCTCACTCATTCTCATAGTTGAAATAAATGATTAATAATTTAAGAATTATACTAGGTGATAAAATGTCTTAGCCACAGCATGCAACATTGTTCCAAAGGTTCTTCCGTACTCTAATAACATAAGATTTTGGCAAGTCACTCCAGTTTGAAATTCAAAAAGTGCAAAAACTTCCACATGCAAAACCGACTGAGGCTTCTCTTTCACTAGTTCTCATTGGTATGAGTGAGAATTCCCTCCTATGTGCCATTCATCATGGGTGAGAATCCTGGCTGCAACAAGGCAGAAGTGGGCAAGATGATCACAGTATGGGTGTGAGGGAAACGTAAGAAATAGCAAGACTTCTGTACCTCAAAAGGGATCAAGTGACAAAGAGTGGGCTGACAGTGCATCTGGAAAATGGCATTTGTTAATAACCTAGCCCAGGCAATTCAATGTCTGATTTCAAAACTGCCTTGGCAGTCTCCTAAAAAGCTGTTGCAGAATTCTGCCCTTTTGACAAAACACTGCCAATGATGCTAAAATGATCACAGAACTAGAAAAATGTGTCGAGTATATTAGCAGGTCTACGGGCATATCAACAAACAGGGCTTTAAAGTCAGCTCACATATTTGTATCGCTAAAAATATTGAAACATGCTTGACCATCATTAGGAAGAAATCAGAGTGGGCAACTCATGGAAACGTGTTGCATCAGAGTTTACGTGAGTTCCTCTGCAGTATGGGGCACTCTTAGGTCGCCCATGTCCTCGAGAGGTCTGACCCTATGATTCTCAAGTTTACAAGCACCCACTTCATTCCTATGACTTTCTTACTTTACCTCCCTCTATCGTATCCTTGAATCCCGTCTAAGAAGGCCCCCATGCTATTGAGGAATGTAAACAACGGCTATCCCAATAATAGTAATGGTATTTAGTAAGGCACACCAAGTCTCAGGTACTTTTCACGTCTCTAGTCCTAAAACAGCCAGATACTATTATTCCCATGTGAGAGATAAGGATTCAGAGGCTCTGCGATGTTAAGTAACTTTCTCAAGAACACACAGCTAAAAATAGCCAATATCAAATGTAGTACTGCCAATCTTCAACTTTCATAATAATTGACTATATTCAACAGATAGGAAGGATAAAAGGTAACAGTAACTAATGGGGAGATGCTGGCAAGGGGAAAAAAGAGAAGTGGTGGTGATTCTTGGGGAGACGCACCATTCTGAGACCAAACCACCACTTAAGTCTTCAAATTGAGTCTTTACCCACCATCAAAGCAACAATCCTTAGGCTGGAGAACACACATCTTACTATTGGGTTGCATGTCGTACACTTATTTGGTACCTCCCAGAATGGCAAAGGCTTAATACTGCCTTTCGGATGGGTAGATAAGTAGATGGAAGAATGACAAACATGAGGTCTGACAATTAAATTCGAGAACTCATCCTAGAAAAAGTGCTACATACCTCATTGCTGAATATCACTACGGTCACCTTCGAAGTACTCCCCTTGGGAAGCTATGCACTGATTCCAGCACCTAGTCCACCCTTCAAAGCAATTTTGGAACTCTTTTTCTGGAATGGCCATCACAGCTGTCATCATATTACCCTTGATGTCCTGAATGTCATCAAAATGTCTTCCTTTCAATGTTTCCTTTATCTTTGGGTAAAGAAAGAAGTCACTGGAGGCCAGATCAGGTGAGTAGGGAGGGTGTTCAATACAGTTATTTGTTTACTGGCTGAAAACTCCCTCACAGACAGTGCTGTGTGAGCTGGTGCATTGTCGTGATGCAGGAGCCATGAATTGTTGGTGAAAAGTTCAGGTCGTTTTCACCTTTTTCAAGCAGCCTTTTCAGCACTTCCAAATAGTAAACTTGGTTAACTGTTTGTTCAATTGGTACAAATTCATAATGTATAATCCCTCTGACATCAAAAACGGTTAACAACAGCATTGCAACAAGTTCGCAAACTTAATTGTCAGACCTTGTAAATCAAGAAATAGAACAGAGGATTCAAAAATAAATTCTCTCTTATATGGTCAATTAATCTATGACAAAGGAGGCAGAATATACAATGGGGTAAAGACAGCCTCTTTGGTACGTGGTTTTGGGAAAACTAGACAGATACATGCAAAAAAAAGGAAACTGGACCACTTTCTTACCATATACAAAAATAAACTCAAAATGGATTAAAGATTTAAATGTAAACCTGAAACCATAAAACTCCTAGAAGAAAACATAGGCAATAACCTGTGTGACATCAGTCTTAGCAATATTTTCTCGGATATATCCCCTTGGACAAGGGCAACAGATGCAATAAACAGTTTTTGCACAGTGAAGGAAACCATCAACAAAATGAAAGACAATTTACTGAATGAGAGAAGATATTCACAAATGACATATCTGATAAGGGGTTAATATCCAAAATACATAAGGAACTCGTACAACTTCAAACCAAAAAAACAATCAGAGGACCTGATTAAAAACCTGCAGAGGATCTGTATGTCCTCCAAAGAGGACATACAGGTGGCCAACAGACACATGAAAAGATATTCAACATCAATAATCATTAGGGAAATGCAAATCAAAACCACGATGAGATATCACCTCACATTTGTCAGAAAGGCTATCATCAAAAAAAAAAAAAAAATCAACAAATAACAAGTACTCATGAACATGTGGAGGAAAAGGAACCTTAGTCCACTGTTGGTAGGATTGTAAACTGGTGCAATCAAAAAATTTAATTCCTCAAAAAATTAAAAATAGAGCTGCCAGGCCGGCCCGGTGGCTCAGGCGGTTGGAGCTCCGTGCTCCTAACTCCGAAGGCTGCCGGTTCAATTCCCACATGGGCCAGTGGGCTCTCAACCACAAGGCTGCCAGTTCAATTTCTCGAGTCCCTCAAGGGATGGTGGGCAGCGCCCCCTGCAACTAAGATTGAACACAGCACCTTGAGCTGAGCTGCCTCCCGGATGGCTCAGTTGCTGGTTGGAGCGTGTCCTCTCAACCACAAGGTTGCCGGTTCGACTCCCGCATGAGATGGTGGGCTGTGCCCCCTGCAACTAGCAACGGCAACTGGACCTGGAGCTGAGCTGCGCCCTCCACAACTAAGATAGAAAGGACAACAACTTGACTTGGAAAAAAGTCCTGGAAGTACACACTGTACCCAATAAAGTCCTGTTTCCCTTCCCCAATAAAATCTTTAAAAAAAAAAAAAATAGAGCTGCCAGCAATAGCACTTTTGGGTATTTATCCAATGAAAACACAAACACCAATTAAAAAAGATACGTGCATCCCTATGTTCACTGCAGCATTATTTATTAGCCAAGATATGGAAGCGACCTATGTGCCCATCAATAGATGAATGGATAAAGACGATGTGGCATAACACACACAGAGGAATATTACTGAGCACTAAAAATGAAATTTTGCCATTTGTGACAACACGGATGGACCTAGAGGATATAATGCTACGTGAAATAAGTCAGACAGAGAAAGACAAATATCATATGATTTCACTTATGTGTGGAATCTAAAAAAAAAAAAGAACAAACCCATAGATACAGAAAACAACTGGTGGTTACTAAAGGGGATAAGGGTAGGGAGACAGGTGAAAAGAAAGAAAGAAAATAAATGAGTAAATAAAAGCTGACCCAATGGACGGTGTAGATGCCTGACCACTGTACTGTACACCTGAAGTTGAAGCTGAATAATATTGTGTGTCAACTATAATTTTATATCTATATATGTTCACAGGATGTGGAGTACAGCATAGGGACTAGTCAATGGCATTGTAACAACTATACTTGACGTCAGAGGGGTAGTAGGTTGGGGGAGGGAGGTTATCACTTCGTGAGGGGTGTAAATGTCTAACTATTACATTGTTGTGTACACCTGAAAGTAAAAAAAAAAAAAAAAAAAGTTGACCCAAGTCACTGAGCAGGATCCTGTGAGCTCGTGTCTCTTTAAAAAGTGAGGCATGTGGCGCTAGGTGGCCTCCAGAGGCACTTGGAAGACTGTGATCACCGACAGGAGACAGCAGGTAGCTCTGAATGGGAGGATGGCGTGTTGGGTAGAGGACGAGGATGCAGGTACGGATAACGTTCTGGTGCAGAATTCCCCTGTGCTTCATGTTTCACAAATCAACATATGTGCTACATATAATGTTACATACACATTTACAAAGATAACAAAAAAGAGATTGAAAATTAATAAAACTGAAGGACAATTAAAAAAGAAAAGACTTGTGTAACCAGACTCTCAGAGGCCAGGGTTCCCAGCTTTCAGAATCCACTTGATTCAGTTCCCTGATTCACAGACAAGGAACCTAAGGCTCACACGATCAAAAGGAGTTTTTCCTCAAGGGAAGTAAAAGCAAAACTAAACGAAAGGGACTAACTACATCAAACTAAAAAGCTTCTGCACAGCAAAAGAAACCATTGGCAACAAAAAAGGCAACCAACTGAAGGAGAGAAGGTATTTGCAAACAATACCTCCCATAAGGGGCTAATATCCAAACATATAAAGAACTCACAAAACTCAACAAAAAACCAACCCTATTAAAAATGGGCAAAGACCTGAACAGATACTTCCCCCAGAAGACATACAAATGGCCAACAGATATATGAGAAGATACTCAACTTTACTAGCTATCAGGGAAATGCAAATCAAAACCACAATGAGATACCACATCACACCTGTTAGAAGGCTATCATCAAAATAAATAGTAACAAGTGTTGGAGAGGCTGTGGAGAAAAAGGAACCCTCATACACTATTGGTGGAAATGTAAATTGGTACAGTCACTATGGAAAACAGTATGGAGATTCCTCAAAAAGTTAAGAATAGAGCTACCATATGACCCAGCAATCCTTCTGGGTATCTACCCCCCATATTTGAAACATTTATTTGTAAAAATATATGTACCCCTATACTCACTGCAGTATTATTTACGGTAGCCAAGACTAGGAAAGAACCTTAAATGTCCTTCAATGGATTATTAGATAGTTTAAAGAAGATTAGATAGATTATTATTCGATAGATTAAAGAAAATGTGGTACATATATACAATCGAATGTTACTCTGCCATAAGAAAGGATGAAATACTGCCATTTGCGACAACATGGATGGATCTTGAGAGTATCATGCTAAGCGAAAGTCAGGGAAAGGACAAGAACCATATGATTTCAGTCACATGTGGGATATAAAACAGGAAGCAACCAACGAGCAAACAAAACAAACGAATAAGCTCATAGACACAGACTACAGTGTGAAGGTTACCAGAGGGGAAGGGGGTGGGGGGAGGATGAAGAGGGTAAAGGGGGTCAAAACAAATATATGGTGATGGAGGGAGATGAGACTTTGGGTGGTGAGGACACAATACAATATATGGATGATGTAGTACGGAATTACACACTTGAAACTTACATAATGTTATTAACCACTGTCACCCTAATAAATTACATTTTTTTAAAGGATTTACCCAGTGAATTATAACTAGAATTGGAACTCAAATTTCCTGACTCCCAGCCCAGTGTTTTCCACACCTTCCTAGAAAAGCTAGGATGCTCTGGGTTAGAGAGATCACTTATTCATATGCAAATAAACAAACATCACAGTTCTCCAGGGAATGGCTCCTCATGGTAATTGCCAGCAATGGTGCTGGAGTCTTGTGCTACAGCTTTCTTTGGCATAGTATTATAAATCTTTGATATTTTTATTATATTTCATTTTCTGCTTCCTAGAACCCTGTGAAATGCTATGGTAGACATTTTTAACATGTCATTTATAAATAAACCGAGAGGCAATATATAGCAAGGTGGTTAAAAGGTCAAGCCAAGCTACCTGAGTTGGAATTCTAGCCCTGCCCTTATTAGTTATACATAACCTTGGGCAAATAATCTCTCTGGGCCTCAGTTTCCTCATCTGTAATATGGGAACAATAATAAGTTGTTTCTACCTCATGGGGTGTTGTGAGGATTACATGAGTTAACATATATAAAATGCTTAAGCAATGCCTGGCTCATAGCTAGAG
This sequence comes from Rhinolophus sinicus, assembly GCF_036562045.2. Taxonomy (NCBI): domain Eukaryota; kingdom Metazoa; phylum Chordata; class Mammalia; order Chiroptera; family Rhinolophidae; genus Rhinolophus; species Rhinolophus sinicus. The sequence goes on from NC_133755.1 coordinate 89,224,640, forward strand.
CTCAAGAAATGACCATCGTATACAGTGATCCTGTGACTTGCTCCAGGTCACAAGCTGACATTGCCAATAAAGTTAGGATGACGATTAGCTTTGCTCTCAGCTAGGATCCTTTCACTTGACCCACAGAACTCCCCTTCCCACTGGTAAAATGTTACAAAGGTAATGTACAGGTACTTGGGGGCAAATTATTACTCTGGGCTCTTATTAGTCACCTCCTCAAGTAAAATCCAACTGTTTACTCTCTCACAATTGGATCCTGCCATTTTAATGCTGTAAGTTTGTTTACAATTTAAAACTACCTTCTTTTAGACCCCTTTTTCGCGTGCACAACTCAAAACCTGACACGCTTAAGGCTTTAAGAACTTATAATATTAATAAGCTCCACTTTCAGTACCCTCTCTCTCAGGCTTGCTCTCTGAAATTCTCTGCTTTGCATTCCTAAGTAGCTGCTGTGTGATGAGCTAAACAGAGATAACTCAGGCAGAATAGGAAAAAAGAAACACGTTGAAGACACACTAAAGCAAAACTTCAAATGATACGGCCCCCCTGGAGATGCAGAGAAATCACAGTGGCAGACAAACCTAGGGAGAATTGACGAGCACCCGGAATATTTCTTTCTGAAGAGAGGATGGCAGATGCAAACAACCTCGGCCAAACTTAGTACCTGGAGCCTGCAGCTCCAAATCACGGGCCAGTGTGGGCAGCTGGTGGGCACCCGCCAGAGAGACAGCCATTACTGGTCAGTAGCTATCATCTTCAGCTAAGGCCAAGGTGTGACTCTATCTGTGTTCTTCAGCTGGTTATTTATCTCAGTGCTAAAAGTAACAGTTGGCCTGGAGGCATATTTACCCATCTGCCTTCCAAATAAAAATAGAATCATACACAAAGGGCTCAATAAAATTTGTACTGAGCCATATGATACGTTATCTCCTTTCAACCCTTTTTGTATCTTACTATAAAAAACGCTTAAAATCTGAGAACTCAAGTTAGGTAAGTTTTCATGAAGTCTGAAAGTAAGAGTTACCTCCCCACACCCACCCGTAGTCACTGTTCCTCTCTAGGGCCAAGCGCACCAGGAGAAGCTCACCTCAGCACTAGCTCCTGGGATAGTTCATAAGAAGTGGCAGCCAGTTTGTGCATGGCACTCCCAGGCAATGGTCACGAGCCTAGCAGGGGGCATGTGGCCTGGGCTTGCCAGTCAAACTGAAGAGAAGGGCATAATCCCCATGGAAGGGAGAGGTATTATCTCAGTGCTGGCATCTATTGGCTGTCTTTTTCACATTAGTTGAGATTTTCCTGTTTTTTTTATAGGCTCAATTATTTTCTGATACTATATTTTATTATATTCTGATACTCCGAGTCTTGTTTAAATCCTATGGAAAATGTTGATTTTTTTGTTTTAGCAGGCAATCGACCTGGCTGGATTCAAAGTTCCAACCAAACTTCTGTGGGGTATGATTTAAATAGCAGCTCCACATTCAAAGCCTCTGCAGAGCTATTGGGGTCTCTCTGGCATGAGCGCTACCCAGTGGCCAGTCTAGCACCTGGACAGTGACTGATCTCCTAGTTCAATTTTCAAAGTTTTTGGTAGGCTCTTTAGGATCAGATTCACACATGTACTGTTTGGGGGGAGGGGGGGGAAGGGGGACGCAGGAGTTCAAAACCAACTCTATGGGCTTGCTTTCCCAAGCTCTTCCCTTTCTATTGTTTCCCAGATATTTTTTAGTTCCTTGGAGCTCCCCTTTCCCATCTTCCAGCCAGAAAGCTGGGGCTTTTGTTATCCCATTTTATCACATATTTTGGGGGTTAGGCAGCAGGTAGACGGAGAGAGAAAAAAGTGATGGGGGTTTGCCCCACCTTTGTAGGACTACAACTTCTCCAACTGAAGCAGAAAGGACCCCTCCCTTAGAGTTTTGGGCACCTTGGGCCACGCCGCTGTCACTGCCAGCACCAATACCGTAAGAAATGAGCGGACGGAGAGAAAATTTGTAAAGGGGAAAGGGGAATTTCTACTACTCTTTCTCAGGGTGGTAGAAAGTCTTCTTTCCCATTCAAGTCCGAACTAGAGAGTTTAACCTGGAGCTCTCTCTCTCCATGCCTGCTGCCTGCATCGCGGCCAGGCCAGGGGGTACTAGAAATAAAAAGACAAACTCCCAGCTGGGTGGTAATACTCCAAATCCTACTCTTCTCTCATCCACCTGTTACTACTGACTTTTCAGAGTCCTCAAATCGCTGTTCCACGTGTTCTGTCCAGATTTTCAGCTGCATTCAGTGGAAGACTGGGTGGCCTGTGCTTATTCTGTCTTATCCAGAAGTGGAATCTCCAGGGGCAAATGTTTAATTTAGTAACCAGAGATCATTATTTTAATGTGTTTTATAAAATAGCAGAAAATCCCTAGCTCCATGGACATTTTTTAGGATCAGGTTCAAGTAGGCTGTAAGTTTGCAAAAAAGGAATTTGGTTTACAGAAAAATATTAAGTAACTCTACAGATGTTACTGGAATGTGGCAGAAATCATGACAGTGGTATCCAAATGTTGGAAGTTTGAGAAATGCTGTTCTACAGGACAGAAGCCACTTTATTTTTAAAGCTACTTCTATGTAGTTCTATTTCTATAATGGCATTATTAATTTTAATTCCAAATTAATACAAAATAAACTACATACGAACCTGCTTATACTGTTTGCTTTTAGCTGTTTCCTTCTGGCTACTATAGTCTACAGAATACTGGGAAAGAATAAGGAAGGTCACTCAAGGGACCTGTAAACAAAGCTTTCCTTAGGAATATGGGTCTGAGGGACTTAGAAAGAAGGAAAGAAGGGAAGGGAGTTTTATACACAGCTTAGGCAGTAAATGAAAAAGCTATGGATTCAGAAATTATCCTCTTCTCTCAGAAGTTTGCCTCCTTAGCCTAGAGTTTAAGGAAGCCTTCCTTGGTATTCCCATAATACCTTCTTCAAAGCCAATATATGGTACACCTAACTGTTCCCCCTGCTTCCCTTTGTCCACATGTTAGACTTTGAAGTCCTTGAGGCCTGGAACAATGAGCATGTCATTGTCATCTTTGTAACCCAGGCATCACACAGAAATGTATGTAGACCGTCAGTAAATGAATGGATACATTTCCTGAAACCATGAAACCATGCTTAGCACAGACACAAAATCATGACTTCTCCCTCAGTAGAAGCATCTGCTGTACTATTTAAGTAGGTTAATGTCAGCTAGGCATTTATCTGACATCTTAAAGACTGAATAAAGACAAAATACGTGTGTGTGTGTGTGTGTGTGTGTGGGTGTGCGCGCGCGCGCATGCCTGAGGCTTCCATCCACACTGCCCAGCATCGCCGCCCCACCACCACGGGCGTCCTGGCTGCTGAACCACCCAGTCTGTCCCGACTTAGAGACCTACCAGATGTACGGAAAATCCATTCTATGGTGAAAGAATTTCCCTCTTCATACTGGGTGCAATCAATCTTACCTCTTCCCCAATGACGTAATAAAAATTTAAAAAATTTGCATGATAATAGGTATCTAAGCTTATCTGCTCCAGCTGATTTATTCTCTTAAAGTTAAAATGTTCGTGTTATGAGATCACTGTGTTCCCCATCTCAGTGATCAAGGCTCCTTCCCCTTCACCAGCCCTACATCCAGTTGATCCCTAAATCCTATCGCTTCTTCCTTATGAATCTTGACTGTATTTCTCTCCATCACGTTTTTACAATGACCACTAAGGCCATGTAGCTCCCACTCCTCTCCCCTCCGCCACTGACGTCCTTGCTGTTCTGCCAACACACACGCACTCTCTGATCTCAGGACATGCACAATTCTGTTTTCTCTGCCTCAAATGCTCTTCCCTCAGACATTCACATGGCTGCTTCCTCCCTCCATTCAGATACATGGTGCCCCGATGAAGCTTCTCACACTTCTCAGTGAAGCCTTCGCTGGTCACTCTGTATAAAAACATTCCCCCCACCCCACCAACACTCCCTTTCCTCACCCCCTTTCCTGATTTATTTTCCTCCTGGCGATTACCACTATCTAAACATAGTATTATTTATTTATTCATTGTCTTTCTCTTCACTAGACTACAAGCTCCATGAGGGTCAGGAGTTCTATGCCTTTGGGCACTGCCGAATCCCAAGTGCCTGGAACGGCACATACTAAAAAACAGGTGCTCAGGAATTATTTTCTGAAAGAATGAACAAAATGACTTCCACCTTCATTGCCTCTAATCTAATTTAGACCCCGTCAGTTCTAGCCTACGTTACTGTAAGTATCTTTTAAAAGGTTTTCCTGTGTCCAGCCTCAATCCCAAATACGTCACTCTCACTGCCTTGGGGCTAAAGCCCAGACTCCCGGTTCATCAGGCCTTTCGTGGTCTGATTCTGCACACCTCTCTAGCCCAGCTCTCTCCTCACTTCACACCACAGCTACGCTCTAGCTGCTTGAAATGATTTTTAGTTCCCCTAAGCAACTGCTCTCTCTCACGTCTAGGTCCTTCCACAAGCTGCTTGCTCCCTCCCCGAGGACCTTCCCCCCACTCCTTCCTCAGCCTGACTCTGCTTCCCCTGCACACCTCCGTACAGAGTCCCTTCATCCAGGAAACCTGCTCGCAAAGACTGGGTTAGGTGTGCCTTCTACGTGCGCTCAGAGCCACATATGTACTTTCCCTTACTCAGCATCTGCTGTGGGGCACTGTAATTGCCTGTCTGCTTCACTGTGTCACAACTATAACCAACCTGAGGCAGGTATGGTGTCAAGAACATAGCAGGTACTTAAAAAACTTTGTTGAATGGAAGACTGCGTGAATGAACAAATAACTTTCTACTTTAGTGTTCTGTTTGGCAAATTATTAATAGCTATGTCTAAGATTCCTTTTACATACCCTCAGAAGGGAAAAAACTATCCTAATGAAAACTAAAAAAGCAAAATAAATTTAATTAGGGTTTCAAAAACAAGATGATCTATTTGATCAAATAGAGGACTTCAAACCATGATGAAAGGGTCCCAGGAAAACTAGCACTCCAAAGGAAACAGATGCAGACAATATAAAAAGTTAAAGGACCGGCGTACCCTGCAACTAAGATTGAACACGGCACCTTGAGTTGAGCTGCCGCTGAGATCCTGGATGGCTCAGTTGGTTGGAGTGCGTCCTCTCAACCACAAGGTGGCCGGTTCGACTCCCACAAGGGATGGTGGGCTGTGCCCCCTGCAACTAGAAAACAGAAACTGGACTTGGAGCTGAGCTGCGCCCTCCACAACTAAGACTGAAAGGACAACAACTTGAAGCTGAACGGCACCCTCCACAACTAAGATTGAAAGGACAACAACTTGGAAAAAAGGCCTGGAAGTACACACTGTTCCCCAATAAAGTCCTGTTCCCCTTCCCCAATAAAATCTTTAAAAAAAAAAACAGTTAGAGAATATTTAAGATAATCTGTACCTCAAATGTTGTATGTCCTAGAAAACTCACTTACTATATTAGCCAAAGCCACTAGTTAACAATTCGATTTATGGAAGACTCTTCTGAGCTAGTGCACCTAGGCAATGATCATCAATGGCCACTAACATCATACACACAAAAAGAGATCACACACATTACGTACCCCCGATGGAAATATACACAATACTTATTAAGTAGTTCTTAAAACAAAACAAAACAAACAAAAAAACTAAACTAAATGTAGTCTCTAGGTTTAACTACAAATTTATAGATAACACAATAAAGGACATAATAAATGTTAACTGACAACATTGGGATACAATCACTAATATTCAGACTACAGGAAACTCTAGGAGAAAAGACAGTTTCTTTAACAAATAAGTTGAAAGGAAAGGAAAAAGAGAGAGGGGAAGGCAAGAGAGAGAGAGAGAGACCCAATCAACTATTGCAATGGCTGAACTTTATCTGAATCCTATTTCAAACAAGGAAACTTTTTTAAAAATGAGATAATTGGGCAAGTTTGAACGCTGATTATGAGATATTTGGTCACTGGCACATAATTAAATATTTATGGATGAAATAATATAATGTCTAGGATTTGTTTCAAAATAATCCAGGAGTTAGGGTAAGAAAGAGGAAGCAGTATAAAGTTTGAAATTCTCCGTAATAAAATGTATTTAAAAATAATGAAAAGCAAGGTTCATTGTAAGTTTAGGAAAGGACAACTGGAGTCCTTGTTTTCCATATTAATTGCCTATACTTAAAAAATAAAACTAATATGTATATAGAATATAAAAATTTCAAGACTAAAACTCTCCTCTGCTTCCCATCCCCAGTTGCCTCTCTAGAGGTTACTACTGTTAACTGGGTGTCCTCTTGGAGCAGACTTCCAGGGATATTTTATGCATTTAGAGACATAATATTGATATAAATTGAATCCTATTATACATATTATTCTGTATCTTGCTCTGTTCAACTTAATATATCTTGGACATTTCCCCATATATCTGGGTGTACTTCACTCTTTTTAAAGACTGTATCATATTCTATGACATGGACTGCATAATTCACTCAAATAACTCCCCTACAAGTGAAGAATTATGTTCTTTTCAGTGTGTTATTATTACAAACAATGCACCACGGATATGCTTGGGTGTACTTATGCAAGTGTGGCTGTGAGATAATTTACAGAAGATGAATTGCTGTGTCAGTGGATTTATGCATTTAAATTTTAGACAGGTATCATCAAGCTGCCTTCCCAAAAGTTTGCACTAATTTACACTCACTCCCTTTCCTCCCATCACTGGTACTTGAGAGTGCATGTTTCTCCAATATTGGGGATTGACACATGTTTAACCAATTTTCAATCTGACATTTGAAAATTTACACACACACACATTTTGTTTGTATGTCTTTAATTATGGTAACTATTGATCTTTTTTCCCCCTCTTTATGTGAACTATCAATTCACGTCTTTTACACTGGGTTCTTGGTTTTTTTAAATTGATTTGCAAAAACACTTTGTGTGCTAATGACATCAGAGTACTTGCTTTCAAAAAGGGAAAAACAAAAGAATGACCCTCCAACCACAGATTTGAAAATACTAAAGATTGGCTTAAAAATACAAGAACATATTACCTACCAAGAAACAATGTGGCTATATGACGTCAACTCTCTTGAACTGTGTATGAAAAGCTTACAGGACATTCAGATAAATGTCAAAAAACAAAGGGATACGGAAGACATGTCAGTGTTCATATCGCGAAGAAACCGTGAACTTCCCATGGCAGCTGTTTACACTTACTAACACCCTCCTGCACGTCTCCCTGCCTTTGCCCAGGCCCAGGCACGGCACTCCTGTTCACCGGACCTGAAAACTTGGCCTTCTCTTTAACTCCTTATTCACGTCACAGTCAAATCAATTACCAAGGCCTTCTCATTTGTATTCAGAAATGACAGTACCAGACTCTAATCTAGGTTCTTTGTTACAATAGCTCATTTAAGAAAATGGATTCAAATGCCGCCCCTACCCCGTTTCCTGAACCTAAATACCTTCCCTATTATTACTGCTACCCTCCTCCCTCCAAATCTAGGCCCCTAACACTGCACACCTGCATTATTACTCCTTGAACAATTACTTGATCTTGATGCCTCCAATCTTTCTACATCTGCTACAGATCTTAAATATTATCACTATATTAAACAAAAACAGCCTTTTCATCCTATACTGTATTCCCCTTCTAAAAACCCACAATAGCTATCTACCTAATATTCAGTAGACAGTTGACACAGGGATACTGTAACAGAAAGCATATTTTAGAAACCTGTCTCAAACTTGGCATTACCTTTTAGTAGGTCTGTGCCTTTAAATTTGTTTCCATATCTATTAAAAGGAGGACTTCTATATGCCTCACAGAGCTGATGTGATTAAATGATTTATGTGACAGTGCCCACCACATAGAAGGTGCTCAAAAAACAGTAAGTGAATAACACTAATGTGAATGGATTTTCAAAACCTCAATAGAATTTACGGGATTTTTAAATTGAGAAAAGACCAAGTGTCTAACACAATTCCTAGTATGTTGTATACACTCGATAATTTACATTAAATCCTGGGTTTCCAGAAAAATATGGCAGAATGAATACACGTTTACCTCCTCTCTTCTCAAAATCCTAGTAAAATCACGGGAAAGGAGTCAAAAGGGGCATAAATTCATAAAGACAGAAAGAACGGGAGAAGATGATTCAACAGAAGACGTATCATCAAAATTTTGGAATCTAGAAAGTAAACGGAGGAATGGAAAACGGAACAGAGAAGAGCATGTTAAAACTTAAATGCTGCCCACACCAGGGCGAAATAAACAAGCAAGCTGGTTAGAACTTTAGGACCTGGAAAGGTGCAGCAAGTAGAGGTTCCTACAGACATCCCTAGGAAGGTGGATATGAGGTGTGAGATCGAAAAAAGAAAATGTTGGTTGGACACCTTGAAAGGGATCCCTCGGTTTCCCTGCCCTCCTCAGCCCTGAGGAACCAAATGACTACGTCTTTTCTGCTTTGGCAGAAGACGGGGGTTTTATTTGAACCTTAAATGTTCTGGTCTTTGGTACCCCAGGCACAGCAGAGAAGGAGGTGCCTGGCAGGCAGAGGCGCTGACAGACAACGGCCATTTGGTGCATTCTGATTAAACAGCTCCTTTTATGCCTTCAACGAAGGGAAAGCCAAAATGGCACCCAATAAAAAAAAAAGAGAGAGCTTCTATTAAAGTGTATCTTAAAATTAAAATAATCTTTAGAGATCATTTTTGGTCATTCACATTTTGAATGTCAGTTTCTTTTTCCATTAACATTCTAGTGGTATCCCCAATTGTCTGCATTTGGAAATGGCTAAAGTTAGTGAGTGATATGATAAGACGTCTAGCTGGTGAGCAGGAGTCTGATGGCTGCATTAGTTAACCTTCAAGTCATTATTAAGTGACAGAATCTAATGAACCAAGTAATCTCTTTCTCTATAAAAGTCTATTAAACAAATTACAGGGTCTTGGGAGCAACTCACCAGGCAAGGAGTATCTCACACATATGTATGAACGTTTTCTTCAAATGATAGAAAACAATGTCACTTGGTATTTAATTTTTTAAAAATTACATTTCTTGACAAAGGTGGCACTAACTTTGAAAACGAAACAAGGTTGAAACAACTACAACAAGGATGCCTGACTATTGCTGTTTTGGGGTTCCATGTAAGATGTGAAAAATCCCACACCATTTGGTGCCCCTTTTTTTTATTAATAATCAAAAAATCGCAAACTGTCAAGCAGCTCCCACTCTATCCTCGACACTCGGCCACTGAGAAGCACCAGCCCGTGTTCCTGACCCACAGTGGGTACCGCCGACCCCTGAAGAGTCCCCTAAAGAGCGAACTGTGACTAGGATGGAAGCGCCATGAGGGAAGAGGTTTGCTGCTTTTATTTTGTTCGCTGGCTTATTTGCAGCCCTAGAACAGGACCGGAACACGGTAGATGCCCAATTAACACTGAAACAGAAAAGGCAGTCCTGAAAAGTCCTTTTGGTCCTCTCAAAGTTGGGAGTGACCATCACAGAGAACAACTGGCAATTGGGTGGCATTCCTACTTAGCACCAAACCCTCCTTTCTCTAAGCGCAGGGTTCCATAGCTCCTTATAATCTGGAACAGCCTCCAGCACAATTGTGAAAAGGGAACAGAATTTTCACTTCTCTCGAATGCGAGACACAGCCCCAATCCCTCAGGATGTCACAGAACCTCCACAGAGGTGTTGTGTGCTGGGCACTGCCCGTGACCACTCAGCCCACCCACGCAGAGAGGGCATCCGGCCACGCTGAGCCACATGGGGCTCACTGCAATGTTCTCATGTAGAAACAAACTCCAGCGCTTCTCACTGCAAATTCAGTGAGATGAGCGGCCTCATTTGAAACGTCACTGTGAATCTTTCTAATGTCTGGATTAGGGCAGACAGCTGGAGTCTCCCACCTTATCTCTGCATTCAGTTGGTGGCACATCAGGTAGCCTGTGGAAAGTGCCGCTGTGTACTTATAAGCAAGTAACGTTTAGTACTGTTAGGAAAGCAGTTTTGACTCCTGAAAGGGCCCCAGGGGTCCCTGGACCACCCTTTAAGACACTGCTGGAAGGGATATGCATGCTAAGAGCCATTACCTTGATGAGCGTTCAGAAGGGATTCTCAAACAAGGGAATGGAATGAAAAAAGACGGAGAGGAGAACATTACAGACTATGTGTAGCCACGTTTCACAGGAAAGCCCCAACATTTTATCAGCATACTTGTTACTTTCAATGTTGCTTACTCTTTGTACGTTAGCATATTTCAACAGGAATGAATGGCTATTTGAAGAGCAAAGCCAATGTTTCTCTCTGACAAGACAGTCTCCGGAACAAAACCCACATACTCTGAGTCCTTCCAGTTCTTATATAAATGCCAGTTGTTAATGCACATTTACCTTTGAGACCATCATTTATAAGTGACATTCTATTTATAAGACCCACAAGTCACCTTTGTCCTGCCTTTTCTTCTCTTGCACAACTTTCTGCTGACTGTCATTCAAATGTTATTTAACAGGACAAAAGAACAATTTCCAATGACCAATCAGTTCCAGACTGCTGCACAGTCAATCTTTCTGTCTGCAGGTTTCTATGAATAGCAGCCAAACTGTAATCTACAAATCAACTCACTCTAATCCCTTCTAAACATGTATTTGGTTCAGGTGATTTCTATCTACTACAAATGATTTGTAATGAAGTAAAACAGTGGTGTTTATTTAAATATGATCAAGAAAAATAAATATTTACAAATAATCATCTCACATCATTTTTTCCCATACTTAAGTAGATACATGAGTTCAAATTTTCCTTTCCACAGGCAAGGAAAAATAGATTAGCTATGGTGACTTTTTCAGGAGATATTGGCTTTCTTGCTTTATTTAAATTCACACCCACCTTAGCAAACCTTCAAAGGGTTTGTTATGTAACTAGGCCAGCACCGCCCTGGTCAAAAGCACAGGCTCTGGAGTAGAGGAGCTACCGATAGGTCTAAATCTTTGCAATGTGACTTTGGGCAAGTTATTCAATTCGTGCCTCACTTTCCCCAGCTTTTAAAACGAAGACCATAATAGTATTTGCTTCATAAGTGGGTGACAGGATTAAATGAGATAATGAATAAATGAGTAAAGCACTTTAAACACATAATAAATATTCAGTAAATATTAACTTGTTTTTATATATTAAACTAAAATAGTCACAGCAGACAGAATAGTGCATAATAATCTAAGAGAGTCTCAGAACAATACAGGAGGAAAAAATATTAAAAAGAGATGACAGTTTTAGTGACCTTCCTTGATAAAATAGGTAACTGTCTGCACCACCTAAGCAAGTGCTGACAAGCCATGGAAAAGATATTTAAGACATTTTCAAAACGATCATGATTCTGTAAAACAAGAAAAAAAGAAACTCAAAAGACCTGTCCTTCAAAATAGACTGAAGGAATTTTATCAGAAAATTTGACATTGCTATCTAGAAACAAGAGACTTGGAATCCAGTTTTGGCAAGGATACTTTTACGGGCAGGATGAAACTGTCATAGCCCGAAGATATTTGTTTATTCATACATACCTGTAAGTACCATATACACCATAAGATATGCAGTAAGAATTGAAGGTGTATAACTTTATTCTCACACATAGTCTCTAACAGCATCGCTGAGAGAAACAAAGCTAAAAGCCGTAAGAAAACTTTCATGAAAAAATTTAAAAATCCTTGTCACCAGGAGTAACCTTACCCAAGAAGGTTTAATTCTTGGAGTATATCAGGAAAAGATTCATCTGTGGAGAGCTGGTCCATAAAAATGTTAATTGGGATACATATGAGAATTATAGCTAACATTTCCTAAACACTTATGTTCCAGGCATGATTCCAAGTTTTCCATATGGATTAACTAACTAATCCTTAACATGGTTATGATATAGGCAGGCATTTTATTGTTCCCACCTTATACTCAAGGAATTGAGGCACAGAGAAATGAACTTGCCCAAATGTCAAGTTAACAGTGGCTAGTCAAAAACTGTTTGTTTCCTAAGCCCAAGTTTTTAAACACTAGGCAAAGAAGATGGTTGCACAAATACGTATCATACACTTATAGTCTGGAAGGGGCTAAGATTCAGGCAAAGGGCTTTGGTTATCTATGTTTAAATTTTTGACAATGAGAATGCAGGGACTTGTGTAATTAAAAAATTTTGTATCTCATAAATTTAGTGATGCCTTTTATTGGGCTTTTTGTGGAATTCTATTTCATTACCACCTGACACACAATCTGTACTTGCCTAATGAATGGGAATCCCCACATGAGCCTAACCTCACAGCAGCTGGCAGTATTTGAAAAGGAGTGATTAATACTGGCAGGGCATGACAGACCCATTCTCTATCCCACCACCAGTAAGCTTCAAGACCTATCCTAGACTTGTCTTAGTATGTTTGCTGGTCTCCATCTTTATCTTCAAATATGGCTGTGTCCCCTCTTAGCTTAAGTTAATTCATAGAACTGAAAAACTCACAACAGCGAAAAGGAAGATGGTGAAAGTTCAGAATGGAGAGAAGACAAAGACAGAGACTTATCACTCACCCTAATAGTATGCCAACCTCAGCTACCCATTACAGATTGGCCAGACATCATGTTATTATGAAAGTTTTCATTAATAACTTTGTATTATAGTTTTATTTCTTACCCATTAAACAAGTTTTTCTCCATCTTCTTCCATATTAGTCCACAGTCATTGATTATGTTTTCTCTTCTCTATTACCTATGGGGGAAAACAACCTGTAAGGTCAGGCAAATATATGACAAGAGAAAAGCAAATTCATGAATTTTACTTATAAATTCAAAACGAGGATCAGTGTGTTACAATGCAGTTTAAGGAACTCCCCACAAGTACTCAAAATTAATGCAAAAGAGTGAAAAAAGTTGTGATTTTTTTTTTTTAGCTAAGAGTAATGATAGATTCAGTCTCTTATCAATAGACTGATCCATAAATGGAAGTATGAAAGGTTTCCGTCCTGAAAAATACACTTCTGCATTTACTTCAGGTTTTAAAGATTATACATGGTCTTTGCATATAACCCCAAAATGTCAGAAAGACAAAAACAAACTCATGGTAACAAAAATACTTGATTATCAAAAGCTAAAATTATTTTTGTGTAAGTAAAATATATAGTAATGACAGATGCCATGAGGGACGCCTCTGTGTTAGGTGGGTTCATACCTTTTAGGTAAGCAGCATGCTTCTAGAAAAGCAGCATACATTCTATTCACAGGGCACTATAGTAGTCAAAGCTATCTAGAGTGTATGATTTGGACAAATTACATGTATAAATCATTCCTCAGGAGACTTTATTCAGGAAGCAGGACTCAATAAGCTTGAGATTAGTATAGTGTCAGCACCATGTAACAAAATGAAAAATCCTCTATTTTGTCACCCTAATAACACAAGAATTTCTCTTAGAAGGAACTTTGTGAAAATACGTTCCCTGGGTATGAGTCACCCACCTCTCATGTCCAGTCCCTTGGGGTGGATGGATCCCTACCGACTGGCTGTCAAGATCCCAGAATGGTTGTCAAAAGAGGGAAATTGCTGTTTTTAGACAAGGAAAAGGATTTATTTTATCTCTGAAAGGAACAGAGAGTAGAAGGATGAGGAGAGGGAGGGAAACTGAGGAGTATAATGGAGCAAAGCTAGAATGAGGTGGGGGTGAACTTCTCAGGTCAAGGGAAGTGTGAAAACGTTTTGAGAAGGGGGATGCCTTCCCAGGGAAGTCACATTAATGCAACGTGAGGCTCGCTCCACCTCTACTTTGCGTCTTGTCTTCAGTGAGCTGTGCTACACCCACAAACGCCCTGTGTGGATTAGGGCCTTTTTGAAAATCAGAGGAGCCAAGTTTCACATTGAGTGCACCCCAGTGCACATCAGTGGTTCAAGGAAAGAAAATAGGGGCCTAGGAGGCGGAATTGACTGCTACAAGATAAAACCCAGGAAATGCACTAAGATTTTAAGGAAGAGCTTACAACTTCCACACCTTCTAGGTTGGGTGTCTGAGGATGCTTAGCAGACATTCTGAGGATGGGGACTTTTACACCCATTAAATCTCTCTCTTTCCTATCCAAAGAACCCTACTTTCACTATAAGAACATCAAAAGACTAAAAGTTAATTTAACTACATTTAAATCCAAGTTATTTGAATTAATTCGGGATGCTCCCTAAAAGCTGACCACAGTAGTCAATTCTATATGAAACAGCACCTAGTGTGTAACTCCTTGGAGTGTAGGCTTAAAAGCCCTAGGACACAGCTATTAATTTGAAGGGTAATGACTTCAAAATTGTGACGGTGATCTTCACAACTGGGAAACTACCATACGTCAGCTTAATGCTGAGAACTATTAATAAGACTGCACACATTCAAATATTTTCCATCTAGGTCCCACTTACTTTTAAACTATTGTAATATGCTTTTCAATGGGGGGGGGTGTGTGTGAAATTACAGATATTTAAAAATCACTACAGTGGAACAAACTGAAAATGTGGATGCCATCCCTTTAAATGGTCATTAGCATAAGGTCCCCAACAAGCACACTCAAGCTTATCTGTTAGTGAAACTTGCCGAACTCTCAGGCTTTCTGGTGTCACACAAGCCACGAGTAGACCAGCTATCATCCCGGTATCCACTTACTAACACAAGACCTTATGCGAGTCACTTAACTTCTCTGAGCCTGTTTTCTCATCTGCTTCACAGCACTGGTGTAAAAATTAAATGAAAATACGGGGAGAAGGCTAGGATACTGCCTGGCACATAGCTGATGACCCTTTATATTTCTACCTTTAGTTTAGAGCAATTTTCGGGGCTTGAGAAGGAGAAAAGCCATTCATGAAAACGTTACTCAACTTACTTTTATTCTGCTAAATAATAACAGTAGTGACCATGACGGTGATGATAGCTGTTGATAACACTTACATAGCTTTTAATGTGTGCCAGACACTCATCTAGGCACTTTGACATACATTAACTCATCCAGTCCTCACAAATGAGGTATTATCTTTATTCCCATTTCACAGATATTGAAACTGAGGAACAAATAGGTTCCATAGTTAATAAGTGGCAGAACTAGGATTCAAACCTAGGTTTCTGCTCTTAAGAAATACTAGCACCAAGGACTACCATGTTTCCCCGAAAATAAGACCTAGCCGGACAATAAGCTTTCATGTGTCTTTTAGAGCAAAAATTAACCTAAGACCTGGTCTTATTTTACTATAATATAAGACCAGGACTTTAACATAATATAATACAACATAATAAATATAATAATGTAATACCAGGTCTTAATTAATTTTTGATCCAAATGACACATTAGAGCCAATTGTCCGTCTAGGTCTTATTTTCGGAGAAACACGGTAATATCAAGTTGACAGTAGCAATGCCCTTTCTTTAAGATTCTCTAATATTAATGTAGTTAGATAGGAAATGTTCAGATGGCTTACCAAGTAGAACAGATCCACATTTTAGATAATTAAGATTATCCAAAAAATATATTTTAAAAAAAGTTCATGTTTAAAATCATTTAAATGTTATACTATAGCTCAAGAATATCATATACAGCTAGCTAGCTAGATATAGATAGATATTATATTATTAAAAATCTAAAAAGTTGACCAAGAGAATTTTAATGAATTCAAATCAGAAAAAATATTAATCAAGATTATACCTTTTTCAGCCAGGTCCATCGTGTGGCACATTCCAGAATACAAACATTTGCTATCCTATGTTATATCTTATCTGTAACTACCTTCCCCTGTAGGCTCCTGGAGAATGGCAATAGCCTCTCGTCTTATTGTAAACATCAATGACGTTTACAAAAGTACCTAGTCCTTTCTAGGTACTCGGTACACATTGATGAAAGAGTGAAGATGCTGGATATGAAACAAAGTAAAATAAATTCAAGTCCACCTGTCATTTCCATTCATAATCTGAGACACTAACACTCCCACCACCCATTCACTCCACACTTTTACCACCAGTAAGGCCTTGCTGGGTTTGTGTTTTCTTGACCCAGTCACATTTTTTGGCCTAATTCAACCTATACGCTCGTATAGTAAAATGACTTATGACCAAGAGTCTTAAACATACAATAAATGAGAAGATTCCTGCACGACTGCATGCAACACACGATCATGGCACTTTATGGTTTTCGGAATTCTTCCACACAGCCCTCTCAGGTGCCTCACGCAGCCCTGGGAGTACACACGGCAGGTGTGACCACCTGGGAAGCTACACCTAATGCTGATGGCTTTGGAGTAGAAACATATTCTCATTGTCACGGCCAAAGAACCGATAGTGCAGAACCGGAGTTAGATGCTTTCTCTGCAATTCAGTAGAAAGTCTACAAAATGACATATTTTTAATTCAGTGTTGTATGTAGTTTTTTAAATCATAAATGATCAGTCGTATCTAATTAAAGTAAACACAGGCCAAAAGCCTTGGAAGATACAAAGGCAGAGGAAACCCCCACAACTAAATAAAGGAAAAATTCTACATGCATCCACAACTAAATAAAGAAACCTCACGAAAAATTTTAAGACAATTAAATGTCTTTTGGCTACTGAATTTGGAAGGCTGACACAGACTGGTGGGAAGAGAGCTAGAGTAGGTATGAGGAGACCTGTAGGTCTGTCCGTACTCAGCCACTTGAAAGACCCACTCAAATTCAAAACTTTAAAATTGTGTATGTATCACCCAGAGTAAATAATAATGCGAAAGGAAATGTAACATTTTACAATTCAGTGCACAGCACGGACAGCGCAAACAAAGGCTCCGGATCTGCTGACTTTACTGTTCTAAGAGTAAATTATTAGTTTGCCATGGATTTTACCCATTAATGGTTCTGAATAATAATTTAAGTTCAAATTCAGGACCTCTATACAGAAATCGCAAAACAGACAGATTGAAGATTTTCTGTGAAGCACAAAGGGTGCTAGGACTGCACTGACCCCCTCTGACTGTGGTGCAGAATAATCTAAGTGGCAAAATCTAAGTTCACTTGCCAAATGAATTGATTTCTTATCAGCTGTCTATTAAAATGCTTCTTCACCATTAAGCAGAAATGTGGCCCATGGCTTCAGGAAGCTGTTACACAGTATACATGGAATGACAACCTAGACTGTGAGCTTCCTGAGGACAAAGATTGTTTCTTACTTATTTTTGTGTCCCATTGTCTTAATATATGTTGTTTGAATGGATCACTGATAGAGGACCCTCTTTTAAATTTATCGCAAATTTTACTTATCAGGTGATATGCTTTCAAACATTTATTTTCAATTAAAAACTTCACATGACACTATTGCAAATTGTAATTTTATCATCTCTCCACATGTACCTTTTTGTTCTTAGAGTGAAACATTTCCCCATTGTCTTAGCCTTCTTAAATAAAAAAAATTTGGGATCAATGATGTATAAGAGATCCAGAGTCTCAGACCAAAAGATGGTCAAGCCCCACATTAGAAATTTTCTTCCCTAAATGTCTGTGTAATAGTTAGGATCCAAAAGGCTTTCACAACCTACCTGCCTTGTTGGTTGACTTCCACATCCAACAGGATACACCACAGTTGCCATTTCATCACTGTACTCAAATCTAATCCTGCTTTTGGTACCCCCCACGTAGAATATTAATTGGTAGAGTTCAGTCTGCCAATATACATTGAAACCATTTTTAAAACATTAACTCTATCGTTACCAAGCACACACTTATCAACTCTACACAACAATTTTGTCAGCAGAGTGGCAATTTTAATGGGAAGGCACATTTATGAACATTTATTTTACTCCTACTAGATACCATGTTGTGTGAGGTGTTTTCATATATATTTGCTCAGTCAGTTCTCACAATGAGGTAGGTGTCAGCGGCATTTTACAAATGAAGAATGGATACTCAAATTGGTTATTAAATGACTAGCCCAGAATCACACAGCAAGAAAACAGCAGCACCTAGACCCAAGGTCATTGCCTTGAATCCCTGCATCAGTGGCAAAAAAACATGAGGTTTGTTTTAGTCAAGTTTTGTGGCACAATAAAACTTCGCTGGCATTTAGCAATATCCCAAAGCACTTTACATGACTTTTTTTTAGAAGTTACTAAGCTGTAAATCTACACTCCTTTTAAAGAAACAGTTTCTAATTTAAAAAATTTAAACATAAAGACTTGTCATTACAGTCGTTTTCAGAGAAAACACTGCAAAGGAAACAATTCACTAAATATAGAGTCAATAACTTTTATAAAGGAATTATCTCTTGTAGATTATATCTAAACAAGTATCAAAAATTACTTGTGTCTTACAAACAAAAAAATATTTTCAATATGTATTTTGAAATATTGTATTAGAAAAATGCTTCCTATACCCACAGACCTTTAAAAAATTAAAGTCAACCTAACCTAAATATCACTTTATACAACACTACAAATATAAGTGATATTGTCGGTTTTCACTAAAAATTTCCATTAAACAACTAATATTTATGAAACAAACATTTTAGAAGGGCTCTGAAATGGACAATCGTAAAGATATAATAAGGTCTCAATAAATTGATGGACTATATATCTGTGCCAAGCAATGAGAAGTTAGGAGTGTTTGGATAAGTTTTAAAACCTGTAGAACTTTCCAACTAAATTGTTTCTAACAGAAACAACATAGAGCTTGATGGCTACATTGTTACCTCATTAGAGTATTCAAAGATACAAAGTAAATGCAGATCTTAAAATATAAAGTTGTATCAAATTATGAAGCAATACCCTAATTAGGTGTAGTTAAGAGAGCAAGTTCAGGAGCCAGTCTGGCTGCATTAGAATCCCAGTGGGACCAAATTTTTAGCTCATACCTCAGTTTCCTCACCTATCTCATACAATCGTTGGAGAGTTAGGATGTGTAAAGTGCTCAGAAGAATAAATGGCATGGAGTAAGTGCTCAGTAAATGTTACTATTTTTCTAGTATTACCTTGTGTAAAAAATAAAATACGTATTGGCCAGAATGTGGAGAAAAGGGAACCCTTACATAATGTTGGTTGGAATGTCCGAGATCAGACAATTAAGTTCGCGAACTTAGTGCTACACACCTCACTGCTGAATATCACTAGAGTCACCTTTCTAAGCACTCCCCTTGGGAAGCTACATGACGACGCCAGTGCCTAGTCGACCCTTCAAAGCAATTTTGGAACTTTTTCTGGAATGGTTATCAGAGCTGTCATCATATTACCCTTGATGTCCTGAATGTCATCAAAATGTCTTCCTTTCAATATTTCCTTTATCTTCGGGTAAAGAAAGAACTCATTGGGGGCCAGATCAGGTGAGTAGGGAGGGTGTTCCAATACAGTTATTTGTTTACTGGCTAACAACTCCCTCACAGACAGTGCCGGGTGAGCTGGTGCATTGTCGTGATGCAAGAGCCATGAATTGTTGGCGAAAAGTTCAGGTCGTCTAACATTTTCATGCAGCCTTTTCAGCACTTCCAAATAGTCAACTTGGTTAACTGTTTGTCCAGTTGGTACACATTCATAATGAATAATCCCTCTGATATCAAAAACGGTTAGCAACAGCGTTGCAACAAGTTCACGAACTTAATTGTCCGACCTTGTAGGTACCTCTAAAAAGATGCTAGTTCTACAGAGGAACCCAGTGCCTCAGTCAGAAAAGGCAGTCCAGAAATATGTGTGTAAGTGATTTTATTCAACAGGATAAAGCAGAATGATTTCTGCCCCAAGGATTTTACATATAAATGAAAATCACCACAGAATTCTATGTCAACAAAGAATTCAGTGGTGTCCTGGGGCAAACTGTACAAGATACAAACTATAGGAGGAAAGGAGAAATAAGACAAAAGGTTTGTGTAATATGGGGTAAAATGCAGGAAAGGAACTTGGAAGAATTGAGAACTGTGAATTGAAAAATTGGTGAAGAAAACATTCTAGGACTTTTCCAAAGAAACCTGTTGACATTTTTACAACACCTGCTTCCCCTTTCCACATTATTTAAAAATTTTAACAGGCATACTAATAATTGTTTTAAATAATTTTACCAGCCATAATTATATTCAGGAAAGAGTTTCTACCCTCTCCCAGAGAACTTTTGGAATCCACTGAAAAGGGAAACTTAGAAGGAAAAAAAGAAGTTTTTTAAATGCTCAGTATGAATTCTTCAAAACAGAAACATCTTTAAATAGTAAGACACAAATTTTCTCAAGTTTTAAAGTTCACCAAAATAAACCTAGACCCCAAATATTTACAGGAAGGAAAACATTTTTTAAAAATTCCATGACTGTAATCTAAAACCTACACTAAATTAACCGGTCATTTGGGTGACATAAGCGATGAGTAGAGCTCCTATTTCTAGTTACTTTAATGAGACTAGAACCACACGCTGGTAAGGAAAAAAACACTGAAGAGACTCAGTTGTAGTTCTAGCTAGATGAGGGAGGAAGTAAGCTGCTTCTGCTCTCTGGGTCTCAATTGCCACATCTGTAAAAGAAACATTTAAGTAACTAATGACTTAAATGTCTGTTATCCTACCTGTAAACTTCCCAAAGTCACTTTTTTTTTTTTTTAATGGGGGAATATTGGAGAACAGTGTATTTCTCCAGGGCCCATCAGCTCCAAATCGTTGTCTTTCAATCTAGTTGTGGAGGGCGCAGCTCAGCTCCAAGTCCAGTAGCCATTTTCAATCTTTAGTTGCAGGGGGCGCAACCCACCATCCCATGCGGGAATTGAACCCGCAACCTTGTTATTAAGAGCTTGTGCTCTAACCCCTTCTGGAAATTCAGTGGCAGCTCATTGTCTTCAATCTAGTTGTGGAGCAGCTCACTGGTCCATGTGGGAATCGAACTGGCAACCCTGCTGTTCAGAGCTCACGCTCTAACCAACTGAGCCATCTGGCCGCCCCCTGAAGTCATTCTCTTAAAGCAAACTATATGTTAGGCATTAATCCATGAGAGTAGCAAAAACCAAATGAATTTATGTCCCATATAATTTTGCTAAATTTTGCAATTGCTATAAGCCATCTGCCTATTAGGTCTTGTGTTGAAACGGCATCAAAGAAACAAGCTTGAATTTTCCATGAAACATGATGCACTGAACACCTGCATTAACCTCTGCTCTCCCCACAACTCCACTAAAATGACATTAAAAACATAAAATCAACAAGGACAATGAACAGGAAACAACCACGACAAAGCTGGATGCTGAAAAGCAAATGGATACATTTTTGGATTTAGCAGAGCAAAGCAAGCAGAAGCTAAGAGCATGTTAAGGGGAAGCCCAAAGCAAAATGAATTGTGGTGAAATACACCAGAAAAGCTCAGAACACCTCTACAGTGGCGATAGCAGGCAGGGCTGTACAAAGGGTGAAAAACCTACCCCAAGATTCCCACCCTAACTCCAAGTAGCCACCGGTCAGAGGGTAGGATGTTTGCTTTCTGAAAACTAGAGAGACTCTACTTAGGCACAACTAGGGGCAGCCTGATCAGCATAAAAGCATGGGGATTAACAGAAAGCTGATATCCTGAAAGGTAAATATCCCCAGCTCTTCTCCTACTCAGCTCCCCAAATGTTTCAGCCAGGTGTGTAAGCCAGTGATTGAAGCATTCTCTCTGGGGAAGAACCTGGGCAAGAGAAAAACACCTACAAATACTGACTGCTAGAAATGAACCCTCAAAAAAAACAAACAAACAAAACAAACAAACAAACAAACAAAAAACTGGGTCCCTGGCTAATCACCTTATAATGAAGACCACAGTTTACTTTTAGAAACCCCCACTCTGGCAAATTCAGCTTTCAGTGGCTCTTTCTGGAATATAAGTAAGATAGCCAATGCTATACATTGAAGGAAATTCCCTAAATGAAAGACCAAAACAAATGATCAAGTAAAGGTATTTTAAGGCAACAGAGATGGCGCAGGAGGCTGAAAAAATTTTTTAAAATTATACTTAATATACTCAGAGGAGAGCTATTTCATACATAAAACAAAAATAGAAAACTATTAAAAAGCAACATTCAGAGAAAAAAAACTCTTGAAAATTAAAACTAGGACAGCAGAAATATAAAACTCATTACAAGGGTTTGAAGATGAAGTTAAAGACACCTCCCAGAAAGTAGAACAAAGAGGCAAAAAGATGAGAAATAGAAAAGATGGGAAAATTAAAGGACTCATCAGTCCATAAATACCAAATACAAATAATAAGAGTTCCAGAGAGAAAAAAATTGGAAAACTAGGGACAAAGGAGAGAAGGCAGAGGTTGGTTACAATTTAAGAATTCAAGAAAATCCCCAGAACTGAAAAAAATCTATTTCCAAATTGCAAAGGCCCTCAGTCTGTCTAGCATAACAGATAAAACAAGGCCCACAGTGAGGCACATTATCATAAAATCTCAGAACACTGGGGACAAAGACAAGATCCTAAAAGTAACCAGGGAGAGGAAAAGAAAATAAAGAATCAGAACACCATCAGACTATGATTAGCAATAATAATAGAAACTAGAAATCAAGAGCAAATCATGTTAAACTCAGAGAGTAATACTCTCCAATCTAGAATTCTATACCCAGGGAAACTACAAATCAAGTATGAGAGAAAAATGAAGACATTTTCATACATGCAGATTCACAAACAAATTTACATCCCATGCACCTTTTTCTGAGGAACTTTCTGGAGGAACTGCTTGATTAAGGTATAAACAATAAAGGAGAAAGATATGGGGTCCAGGAAACAGGGGTCCCAACATAGGGAGGTGAAGGAAATACCTAGGATATGTGGGAAGGTAGATCCCAGGATGATGGCTGTGCAGGTCTAGAGAACAACCTGTATAGATTTTTAAAAACAGCAGGCTAAGCCCACTGTTTAGAAAAATGGCATTAAATACCAAAACAAACAGCTCAAAGAGTAGAAAAATGGACATACCTGGAGAGGCAGAATGTTGGGGAGGGGAAAAGCAGGTAGTATATTTTTTATACTATATACAGGTTAAGCATTGATATATATTACATTTTAGAAGATTCTCGAAAGGTTAAAATGTTTTAATATCACATCTAAAAATAAGATTTTCCAAGCAATATTTCTAAAGGGAAAAAACAAAACGAGAGGAAATATTTTTCAATGCAGAGCAATACCAAAGTATTTGGAAAACTCTAGCATAGAGTGTGACTTTGAAATTAAGAGCAGGAGAAAATATTTGCTGATAGATATTTACTCAAAAGTCATAAATAACCACAACACCAGCAAAAAAGAGAAAAATGAAAGAAATCATTTTAACACATTATAGTATTAATGGGAAAAGTTTATAGTTTATGGCTACATGAATCACGACACAACTTAAATTTCCTTTTTCACTTAGTCAAGCAGATGCTAAACCAAAGTCAACAAGAAAACTTGATTGCATCACACTTTAGTCAGAAATGAAAACACTTAAAAAACTGTATTGCTTCCTCAGGAAAGCACAAATTCTACGAATCTGTTGGAATAAGGACAAAAATATTTTGAGTCACTCACTCATCCTTTCCTGAGGAATGAACAAATAGTAGTGAGATTCATGTGCAAATCTGAAACTGCTGGGATCGCAATTAGGAAATATGCTTTTCTCTATCCCCAAATACTTTATAAGTTAAAACATCTATATTTTCTATTGCCCTTTCACAGAAAAACAGGGAGTATAATATGGTGTTTGTTTATCATATTTATATCTACTTGTAGTTAATGAGTGTTAAGGCCGTGCTTACTGATTAAGCATTGGGCTCTTCACGGACAGGCAAGCAGAAGTGTTGATTGATATTTACTCAGTTTTCTGACATCTAGGGAGACTGCAAACAGGGAAACAGCTGGATCTGATATATATATATACATATATATATATATGCGTTTTAAGAAAGGAAAAACCTGTATTAAAATTGTAACTCAATATACACCGATAACAAAAGATGACTACCAGTCACGTTTGACTTCTGCAACTACAAGAGGTGCTCAAAGTGGTTACCATCAGCATATTTGAATACAGTTTTTCCCTTTCTTTAAATGTGTATACATTTTTATAGCACCCTCTGTGTGTGTGTGCGTGCGTGTGTGTGTGTGTATATATATATATATATATATATATATATGGAAGTATCTCCTACTGATATTTGTCCAGGGGAGATTTTAAAAATCTAATGGGATGAAGCATTTTCCGACCAAATCTACTCTGGTAAAAAACACTTGCTCTCAATTTTTAGCATAAATGAAGACAATGAGAATAGATTAGCAAGGTGGTTTAATTGTAGTATACTTTATAGCTTTCAAGTTGCATGCTTAAAAATAATGTTTCATCATTTCTTGCAATCAGAAAGAAAACAATACTTTAAGCTTCTACTTAATGTCTGATATTCTTCCCTTTTTGAAGTTTGAGAAAATACATTAATATCTTACAAAACATAATGCATAACCAAAAGTTCCTCCAGCTTAAAAAAATAAAATAAAATCCTATGCTTATTGTTTCATGCTTATTTTACAAAAGGGAAACAGCTCACTAGGAGATGAAGAAATGCTCAAACTCACTAGTAATTAAAAAATATAAATTAAAATGAGACATTATTAAATTACAAAAATGAAAAATATGGACAATAGCAAGCAAGTGCTGGGGTAGTGGGGAATGCAATGCCTGTGGGGTGCAAACTGATACAACCATTCAGCAGCCTGACATACTTATGCCACAATGCCTCTCCTGAGTCTGTCTCCCAAAGAACTCCTCAGATACACGTCCACAATGGAAACGTACAAGACTGTTTATTGGTAGCATTGTTTACGGTCGCCTAGGATCCATCTCTATGGGAGTGGAAGCACACCACGGAATACTATGTGGCAGTTAGGACCAATTAGCCAAATGTACATCTAAAAACATACATAGGTCTTAAATTAGTGCTGAGTGAAAAAAGGAAAAACCAGAGCAAGACCTACAGCATTTTTACAGGAAAAATTCTAGAGCCAAATTCTACAAAAGTGTGGTATAATGAGCAATTTTGGAATTAAAGATACATACACAAAAAACATCACTACATATTTTACAAAGAGGCATACAGAATCAAGGACAGAGAGCAAACACATTAGGGAGCATGCTCGTGGGGTGGGAAAGGGCACCGGGCACGGGAACGGTGCTGAACAGAGAGCCTTTATACACCAGGGCAAGACTGTGGCCAAATCAGGGTATGAAGTCCACATTCACAACGTTTTTCATTCATGCATACATTAATTTATTCAATAAAAATTTATTGGACATCACTTGTGCCAAGTCCTGTGCTTAAATATAAATTTTTCTTGTTATTTCTGCTGAAGGGTTTAAAGAAAAAACCTCAAATAGATTGTTTTACGATACATTTTAACTGGAAGTAGAATGGAAAAATAATTTACATTAGAATATATACTATAAAATGAGAAATTCATCATTCTTAAAATAGATGAATTTAATTTTTTATAGTATAAAAATTTATGTTCATAATTTTTTTCATCATACATACTTTGAAGTTCTTTAAATGAGAAACTTAAAATGAAAAGTTGAAATACAAAAAGAACTCTAAAGCCCTCGAAAATTAGACTGTCACATCTCAGTCCACAGGTAAAATATCTTTTCTCATGGCTCTCAGTGGGGAAACAATTTACTTTCAGAGGAAAAATTTTTTCTACTTTTTGTGTTCTATGTAATTTCCCCCCAAAAGATGTATTTCAACTGCTCACTTCTCACCAGATTTCTGTTTTCTAAAAGGTTTCACAAGCCAACTGCTGGCTGCCAACGTAGGTGTCGTAGCTAATACGCTCATTTTACTGTACTGCTAACAAAAACTAACACATGCCGTGCAAAGTGATGTATCTATTCCAAACCCCACAGGCACAGAAAACGATGTCCCTCCCCCAAATTACCTGTTCCCCTCTTTTTTACAAACCCCAAATGTTAACTACCATACATGATAATATTGGTTAACAAAACCAATAGCAACTTGTAGGACATCGTATGTCTAAAATTGTAATCCTTCAGTATTTCAGATTTTGATACTACGTGTTAGTAGGTAGGAGGTTCAAAAGTGAAGAATGCGGAAGTTTGGGCCAACCACCATCACTACTGGAAAACCCAAGCTGCACGATCTATCAGTAGGGTCAGCCGAATCACCACGGCACATAATAAAAAGAAACTCATTAATTTATTCAGGCTTACACAAGATCATGTATTTTCATTCAATAATAATAGCTAACACTGAGCACTGACTATGTGTCAGTCACTGTTCTAAACATTTTATACACGTTAAGTCGTCCTCACAACAACCCAATGGACTAAATACTATTATTATCATCTCCATTTTATAAATTCTTTTCAAATCAAACACAGGCCTTTCTCAGTACCTTTAAAACCTCCACCAACTGGCCTCAACTTCTCCTCTATGCGCTCTTTCTGCCATTCTGGTCCTCACTTCTGACTCAAAAGCTTCTGACTGAGGTACATCACAGGAATGGAGCGGTTCTCTTCTCTGGCCACCCTCCTCTGTCTCACTTACTACTACAGAAGATTCCTACATGAAGATGTTCTCAGCTATAATCCCTTCCTCACACATATAGAGAGTAAAAAGTGGTTACCTCCTCCCCCAAAACAGAACACCTCAATGACAGCCCTTAATAGGTGACAAAAGTAGGAATATTCTCTACATATTGTTCTATAATGTGACTATTTAAAATAACTTAATGCGCATCTTTCTAGATCAGCAAATAGAGATCCCTTGCATTCTGAACAGCTTAGTGGTATTCCACCTCGTGTGAACTAATCATACATTATTTAGCCAGGCCCTGACAGATGGACTTCATTTTTTTGCTATAACAAACAATGATGTAAAGAAAAACTCTGTAATCACAGTTTTCATCCAACTGTATGACTATATCTACAGGACAAATTTCTAGAAGTGGAATTGTTGGGTCACAAGGTACGTACATTTTAAATTCCAACAGACATTGCTAAATTTACCTCAAGAAAACATACATTCTCACCAACAATGTGTGAAAGTTCCAACTTCCCCACACGTTCATACTCTACTATCATTAACTTGTCTAATCTTTCAATCTGATAGGTAAAAAGTGGGAATTATGGGGCCGGCCTGGTGGCTCGGGTGGTTGGAGCACCGTGCTCCTGACTCCAAGGGCTGCCACTTCGATTCCCACGTGGGCTGGTGGGCTCTCAACCAAAGGGTTGCTGGTTCGATTGCTCGACTCACACAAGGGACGGTGTGGGCTGCGCTCCCTGCTACTAAGATTGAACACGGCACCTTGAGCTGAGCTGCCACTGAGCTCCTGGATGGCTCAGTCGGTTGGAGCACGTCCTCTCAACCACAAGGTTGCCGGTTCGATTCCTCTACTCCCGCAAGGGATGGTGGGCTGTGCCCCCTGCAACGAGCAATGGCAACTGGACCTGGAGCTGAGCTGCGCCCTCCACAACTAAGAAGGAAAGGACAACAACTTGACTTGGAAAAAGTACTGGAAGTACACACTGTTCCCCAATAATAAAGTCCTGTTCCCCTTCCCCAATAAAATCTTTAAAAAAGAAGAAAGTAGTAATTATGGTTTTTTATTTATTTATTTAAATGACTACGATTACTGAATTTATAGGTTAAATAGATTTTAATTTATTATTAGTTGTAGGCTAAGCTGAATTGCCTATGGAGAAAAAAAATTCAAGAAGCAGGTTAACAGTATAACCGGGGAGACTGGTAATATTTAACCAATTGGCGGTTTTAGCATGGAGTAGACAATGAAGCCGACCACAAATAAGTTTGTTCTCTTCATTAAAGCACTTACCTTTCACCTGAAATGCACTGGTATCAGCACTTCAAGCTCTGCCATACATTTCAGAAATCTTTCTTTTAAAAGAGCATATTCAATTCCATAGTTGCGCATTCATTTCCTCACCTTTACTTACTCATAACACCCTTTGGTGTGATCAGTCCACTTTGATATTTTACTTTTTATATGTTGCTTATTAATCTGGCCTTTGACCTCTTTTAGATATTAAAGCAAAAGAGTATAATTAGCATCTAGCCATGAACTTCCAAAATAATCAAGACAATTGATATAGGTAGTTGTATTAGAACAGAGAAAAAGGGGTTAATGTGAGCAAAACACTAACACAGCCCCACATACTCTATAATGCTTAAGTAAATGAGATGTCCTCTGTTCATGAGAGCTGATTTACTGTCAGAGGCTAGATGTCTATGATGATAATGCTTTTAGCATTGAACGGAGTATTCACACATTTTCTTTCCGGATTTTCTTTGTGGCCATCTCCAGGCTACAATTTTTGTCAAGGGGACCCTAACCAATTCTAACAGGGACTTTGACCTTATTATCCTGATAAATTAGTATCCAACACTGCAAAATAAGTACCACAAATTATCTGGCATTCTAAAAAGGTTTTGGCTCAAAACTGATAAATCAGTAAACCCTTTTCTCTACCCTTCCTTTCATTCTCAATTAAATTTATGTTCCTCCCTAAACAAACTGATCCTTAAGACTTTAATCCAAAGTCAGAAGCGCTTGCTACTTTAATATGCACACAGGGCCTATCCAAGTAAGCACATGGCAGATACCACGCATCATCTTGCCCATGTCAGGGACTGAAGGAGATGGAGCAGGGGGCAGGAAAGAGCAGAACACTAACGTGACAAAGTGCTAATGCCTAGCTGTAAATTCTCTGGGTCACTCGCAGCTGCATTGTGAGAAAGCTGATGCAAAGCTAGGGCCTCTCCTTCCTCTGGAGGGATATGAGTGTCATAGGAAAAGCATCTTCCTAACTCACTAGCGGTAGCGCTGCCTCTCACCCCTCACATGACGTGCCCAGCAAGAGAAGGACTTCTGGGTTCTAAAGACAATGACGAGAAGCTCTGTGTTCTGATGACGGGAGGGAGCAGTGAAAACCAGCTTTCTGGGCTCTCAACTATGCTATACTGCCCTGCTAATCCTCCCCAAATCCCACACCGTTTGGGGTGGGGGTGGGGACAGAATAGAAAACAGGCCCAAATGGAATCAAGGACAGTCGCTCTGGATTACAGGAGGTCACAACATTCCTATTGAAATTTCTGGGGGGTGGGGGAGGAGGGGCGGCAGGGCAGGGGCAGGGTATATATAAAAATGTTTGTATGTTTCTAAAAACACAAAAACAAATGTGAGCCCCGATCCTTCTGAGGTGCTAACGAGCATCTGCCCCCAATCATGTGCCAGCCCAGGCTGCACGCAAGGCACCGAGGAGCAGGCATTTTCACACAGTGAGGCTGGAAGAGATGCTACCAGAGTGTAAATTACTAATTAGCTCAATAGAAGACAAAGAGAGAAAATACCTGTCACAGGATGCTGTTTACAACATGACACAGAATAAAAACAACCCTGAAAATTCCACAAGAGCACCTCACTTTTCAGACTTCTATTAACATGTAAATGAAAAGGGACAGTATTAGTCTTTAAAAACTGCCCATGCCTCAGAAACAATAATGCATGACTGAGAATGCTTTCCAAATAATTTGTAATTTTCTCATCCTTATGAAAGCAAAGTGTTTTTAATTATTACAAGAAGCTTTAATAAGGAGCTATATTTCATTACTTTGATGATCACTTAAAAAGGCGGGCGGGGGGAAGAAGCTCACATGTGCTGTATTTTACATTTATCAGAATACAGCTTCTAGTCCTTTCACTGAAATCAGACAGGCCTCTGCAGGTCACGCCTTTATCAAAAGGATAGGCTATCATTTTAAGAAAGATTGAGCATGAGCTGGAAGGTAGCAGTGGGGATGGGGTAGGTTAAATCTTCTTACAGGACAATTGAAATGGTTATAGGTTATTTTGGGGGAGGTCACAGAATGTTACAACATTTATATTCATTCCCTGACCTTAGGCAAACCTATTTGTATTCATTGCAACCAATGTTCTTCAGGCGCTGCACTTTGCACTCAGGTCTTTTCCAGCTCCTTAGAGGTACATGAGGCTTTTCAAAACATACATTTCATCTAAATATGTCCTAGTCACGATCCTCGACAGCCCTGTGGCTCCTGTCTTCACCTAACAATCACCCCTACATCTCAGGAGCCAGTGTATTCTGAGGACCCACTCATATGTGAGCACATCATGCCAGGTGCTGAGGAGGTCCCCAGCAGAGGGGACACTGCCAGACACAGTTTTTGCTGATGCAGAAGGGGCCTACAAACTCATCACTTACAGGTAAAAGAATGTTTTTCAGAACAGACTGAAGACAGCAAACCATAAAACCGCAAAATCCACTCTAAATCCAATCTTGAGATTCCTTTGCTTCACATGCTTGACTAAAATCAAACACATCAACTTGCTGATATACTCAGGACATTTTTCGCTTCTCTTTTTAAAATTAAGGCCTTCATAACCATTTATTTTTTAAAATTTACTTGTTTAAAAATACTCAAGTGAGACAACATGATAAAGCAAATGGGGCAAAATGAAACCTGGTGAATTTGTGTAAGGACGTATAGAAGTTTCGTGTACCATTTTTGCAACTTTTCTATAAGTTTGAAACATCGTAAAACAAAAACCAAAAGTCACCAAAAAAATAAAGTATTAACAACAGATGTTCTCTCATAGGGTTGTTGTGAGTTTTAATCAACTGCCATAGCTCACGCTGGGTACTTAGTAAACACTAATTATTAGTTTTTTCTTTAAAGAGTGGATCAATTGTAATAAATGAATGACTCTGGTGGGGGATGTTGATAATGGGGGAGGCTGTGCATATGTGGGGGCAGGGGGTACATGGGAAATCTCTGTATCTTCCTCTCAGTTTTGCTGTGAACCCCAAACTGCTCTAACCAAATAAAGTTTTAACTTAAAAAAAATGAGTGGATCACTTATTTAACCAAATTAAAGCATGTGCAAATGTACTTAGCATATTATTTACATAGGAAACAAAAACAAGGTAGTAAAAATTTACCAAGAGTCTGAAAAGTTATTGCTAATGGATATCTGAACTGAAATCTGAGTTCCATCTTTCCTCAATGGGCAAGAATCTCTCAACTGTAAACCTGTAGGGTACATAACAAGTCCTGGGTCATTTTCTAGCTATAAAGGTAGACAGGTAACCATTAACCTGCAATGCAGTTAGGCATTATTTTTTTATTGTTTTGCTTTATAAATACAATTTTATAATGAAAAAAAGCGTGTAAGAACTCTAATGTAATTTTTGCATTGGACATAACCCTTACGGTGTTTGTCTCATCTAGAAAGGGCCTGAGAAACAGTTAATAACAGAACCACAGAGGTAATTCAAGGACCAGCAAACAAGACCCCTTAAGGGATTAAAATAAACCAGCAATGGTGAGGGATGACTTCACAACAGTCGAGTAGAGGTACGTGAGTCAGAGCACAAACTGCCGGCAAAATGCCAAGGTTCGATTCCGATCCCCACCATTTGGTCGAATTCTCCCTTATGAACAACAAAAAAAGTACGTATCAGTTAGTACTTGACCCCCCCCAAAAAAAAAAAAACCCCAAGAATTATTTGTACTAAAAGATTATCAGCCATCTAACAAGTAGCTAAAGAAACGTCTGAGATCTCTTCCCAAAAGCGGCCTGAGGTGACCTCTGAAAATGGTTCGCTATTCGCTTGACCCAGAGAACCCCACAAAATCATGTAAATCGAGAGGTGCAAATCTATGGGTTGATTTTAAGTACACTCGTGAAAGTGCCCAGGCCATCAAAGGTCTGCATCTCCGAAAAGCCACCAAGTATTTAAAGGACGTCACGTCACAAATGCCATGTGTGCCATTCCGTCGTTACAATGGTGGAGTTGGGAGGTGTGCCCAGGCCAGACAGTGGGGTTGGACGCAGGGTCAGTGGCGCAAAAAGACTGCAGCATTTTTACTGCACATGCTTAAAAATGCAGAGAGGAATGCTGCACTTAAGGATTTACACGTAGACTCTCCGGTCATTGAGCACAGCCAGGTGAATGAAGCTCCCAAGATGCAGCGCGGAACTTACAGAGCTCACGGGTGGATTAACCCACACTGAGCTCCCCCTGCCACATTGAGATGATGATTCTCCCTGAAAAAGAACAAATTGTTCCTAAAGCAGAAGGGGAGGTTGCTTAGAAGAAAAAGATCTCCCAGAAGAAACAAGAAACAAAAACTTACGGCCCCAGAGTAAATTCAGTATCAAATAAATGCTAATAAAAGTAAAAGCAGAAGAAAAAAAAAAGAAACATCTGAATAGAACCTTGAGCAAATAACTAAATCTGAAGGAGCCTCTATTTTTTCACACGTAAAATGGGAAGAGTAATAGTGCCAACCTCACGGGACTGCTGTGAGGAGTAAATGGGTTACAATATGCAAAGGGCTTACAACTGTGTCTCGCACAAAAGCACTATACATGGTAGCTACTATTATTAAGTTTACGAAGAACTAGAGTCTTCTTAATACTATAGTAATCAGGTAATTTTACTCAAAAATTGAGAATGGGGCAAGAGAGAATAAATACAAATATAGATTAAGTGTGTGCTGGTTAGACAGAAAACAGACTCCCCTTATAGAGAAAATAATTAAATGCTGGAAGATTATCTTCAAAGGTTGCCACATTACCTCTGAAGATTTACGAAAACAGGATAAATTCTTATCTACCTGGGACGATTTAAGTGGGATATTGACTGAAGTTGCAGGATAAAGGACTAGAGGTCCTTTCAAGGTTTCTTCCCATCCAAAGAATCTACGATTAACCAGAAAAACATTTAATTATGTACAACCTACCTATTTAAATCTGAAAATATAAACTTAAAAGTGCTTTGCTTAGCAAATAAGAATGGGTGATTTAGCAGCAAGAAGCAATTTTGTATGGCAGCACACACAAACAAAAGGCAGGACCCAAACAGATTGCCTTGGTTGATCTTATAGTTTATATTGTCTTCTTCATCAATATCAAATGAGTCTAAAATAATTCATATAAAGATACCAAGTATAAAACAATTACATTCTTAAAATGGCAATACCACACACAGAGTACAACCTCATAGCAGAGGCAGCCCAAATACATCTGTAAAGGAAGGGAATATGCACACACCTCTCAAAGAAACAGACACCTCATACCAAAGTCACTCTTCAGCTTGAAAGTTAACGTTTCAGACTAATCCTCTTGAAACTTAGCAGCAAAAAATAGGAATTTTAAAAAATCCTGTTAAAATGCTAAAGCAAACTAGTCACCTCGAATACCTACTTAACAGAATCCAGAACACACGAACACAGCCACTGAATTCAGAAAGATTCAAGATTCTAAATTATTCACATATATTAATAACCAAGGTTTCTGATATCCACAAATCAAAATGGAATCTTTGCTAATTATTACAAGTGTCTTCAACCTCATCTTTGATACAAACATCCAGAAAACAATCCAAAATTTACAGAACTTTGAAAAAAAAGCATCTCTGTGTATCTGAATGTACAAGAACAGTTTACATTTTTCCCTACGTGAATTATGTTATCCGTTGGCACCATCAAATGCAAAGTAATAACTGTTTCACATTCTTAGCTAAATG
Source organism: Rhinolophus sinicus (assembly GCF_036562045.2). Taxonomy (NCBI): domain Eukaryota; kingdom Metazoa; phylum Chordata; class Mammalia; order Chiroptera; family Rhinolophidae; genus Rhinolophus; species Rhinolophus sinicus. Next base: position 89,258,236 of record NC_133755.1, read on the forward strand.
TAAAAGCTTCAGAATAAAAATCATCAAAACAAAATACTCAGTACGAATAACCTAAATTTTGTCCCAAATTTCTTATCTTGCTTTTGATTTCCAAAAGTGTCTTAAAAATCCAAAGCTTCTAGAAAATTAATGTTAATATGGCCTTTATTCACAACTAGAAAACAGAAGAGACAGTGGAGCTGCCCAAGGCGCCAGCTTACATTATCTTATAATTTTTTTCATGATAAAAATCACTCATGAATTCATTATAACTTAAGAGATAAATTCCACTCCAAAATCCTCCACTATTCTACACATCTCCCTGTCTTTATTCCATTTTGCTACATAGGTGAGTTACCTAGTACAGTATGAAACGTCCCACACAAAGCTAAAGACAACTTAGGAACTCAAAGCCCTCACAGCCCTGATTTAAATCTCTTCCCCAGCAAACTTTCCTGGTTGATTATCTGCCTTCCTCTGAAATGATTTCTCAATATTCTCCAGCCACCAAAAAAAAAACACCTGGTTGATTTTATCAAAACGAAAAGATGTTCATCTTTATCTCAACAGCTCTGGGATCTCTACTGAAAATGAAAACACTGTTTCTAAAGCTGTCTGGCCAGTGCGTGCTGGTCAGGTACAACAAGCTACCACACACCACAATCACACTACACAGGCACAGCCCGCCTGTGAAAAAATACACCCCATTTCCCATGATCACAACCCTAGTGAAATGCTGAGATTCTGAGCACTGAGTTCATCCTTTATCATGCAGACAAGACCAAAATCAAATCAAAATGGGTCTCATCTTTTCAAAGTGGACATGAAAAGTCAAACTGAGCGCAATGAAAGGTAGAAGCAGATTCCAGGTTCCTTGACAAGAGAAAGAGCTTTCTGGAATATCCTACTTTTAGGAACAAAAGGACTCAGTTTTAACACACAATTCTCTTCTCAACAAAGAATTCCTTTCCTGCCGCCCCCCCCCCACCTCCACTCTTACTTCTTAGTTTTCACCCCTAGCTCTAGGTCTCTCTTCACTCACCATGGTTGCTCCTGTTCCGCACCAAAGGCTGCCTATGCTTGATCCTCCACTATGGAGCCCGCGCCTTGACACAGGCAGCCCTTCTGGAGTGTCTCCCCACAACAGGCACATTTGATCCCCACGCCTGTGCGGTCTAGTCAACCCCGGTTCGGCATCCAACAGGACTCCCCCGGCTTCGCTTAACCCTGTTCTCTTCCCTTACTCCCCATCTCATCCTTTAAACCCTGGGGCCCACCTCTTCCTTGCTCTTCTCACCTCTTCCCACCTCTTCCTTGGTCTGCCTGCTGTTAGCCCTGTCTCTTCACCTCACTGTTTTTACCTTGGATCCTGCTGAACCTCGTCAATCAACACAATTCCCCAGTTACCCTGTCCCAGATTGCCATCACTTCTTACCCCCTTCCTCTTTTCAGCTTTCCTGGTCCCTGATTGCCTTATAAACGCCCCATCTCTCGTCTCTATTTCCTTCCACCCTTCCACGACGCTCTTATTCCTAACTCCACCTGGTACGAGTAGTCCAGTGTCTCGTTCAACCTTCTCTCACTTTGAAGAATTTACACCCACTGCCACCACTAACCCATACCATTCTCAGCACCTCGCGATTCTCACCCCACCGCCGCCCGTCCTAGTCCTCCAGCTCTTCTCGCCCGGCACTAGTTCACACCCTTGTCACGTCTGGCTCTTAATCACTCTCTCTCCTCGGCTCCCAACTATTACCCCGGCTCTGCCCCTCCGTGCCTCCCACTTCCAAGTCCCACACCAGCACCCCTCACGCCGCTACCACCCCCTACAAAGCTTTCCCCTTCAGACCCTCGCTCTTCCACCTCACCCCAGGATCCCTCTTCCAAGCCTTGGTTTTCCTCACCTCATTCCCTGCCCGGCTGACTTCCTTGATACCCACCCCGGTTTCTGCCTCCTTCCTACCTCCTTGGCGGCTTTTTCTCACTCTCCTCTCCCTGCCTTCTAACCCTTTCTCCCCTTAATCCTCATCTCATTCTCAGAGCCGTATCCCGCAACCGCCCCCAAGCCTTCCTTCCCCTCTCGACTCAAGGCTTTCACCCCAAACCCCGTCGTCGCCCACCCCGCCAAAATCAAGCGCCGGCGCGCCTGGACTGCCGGCTCTCGCCTCCCGCCGGCCCCCGCCCCGGGCGCCCCCAGCCCGCCGGCGCCGCGGTCCCGCCCCCTGCCGCCGCTCCTCCCGCCCGCGAGGCGCGCGCCGCCTTTGTCGCCCCTCACCCGGTGTGTGAGGATTTGGCTTCTTTAAAGGGGAGGGCCACTGTGCCGGAGACTCCTGTCCCCGCCTCCAAGTCTTAGAATGGGCTCCCCGGCCGCCGCGTCCTCCCCGGTCCCCGTCCCCCCACCCCCCTGGAGCTACCCCCTTTGCTACCTCCCCACCTCCTCGGCCCCCTCCCCCGACCCCCCCGTCTATTTACCGCCATCATCAGCACGCGCGAGCTGTCACCAGGGCGCGAGACAACCGAACGCGGCCCCGCCCCCTGCCCACCCATTGGCCCGCCCGCAGGAGCCCCGCCCCCCGGACCCCGCATTGCGCCAACGGCGCAGCGCTGGGCACAGACCTCGGCACAGATGTCTGCTCCGAGGGTTCGCGCCACCGGCGCAAAGTTTAGGGTCAGCCACAAACGCAAGGCCGGCTTGAGCCTAGCGTAAGGAGCGGCGGCGTAGAAGGGCGTTGTGAATGGCGGGGCGAAGTTTGGTTGAAGCACAGGAGGGTAAATAAGGAGGTTTCCAGACAAAGAGACTCTTAAAGGTACCGAGTCTTGTGTCTGTCCCTCCTCCTTAAAGGGCCAGAGACTCTACCGAGCCCATCTCCGCCCCCTTCTCCTAAGTCCTTCAGTCGCGGAACAGTTAACGGAATTTTTACAACAGTTCCCCGCACTCTTTTTTTGAAGCTCCTTTAACATCTCTCCCACTGACAACGGGAAAAGCCTTTCTCACTATCCCGTCTGTTTTCGTGTTGTTCCTGTTAAAACACTAGGTTTTAACCGTGTCGTACAGAAAGAAGCAGCCTCCTAGCCAAGGGATTTCCAGAGGCGCGTTTGCAGAAGTTACTATTGGCTCCCAGACGCGTGAGCACGTGTCTGACTTTTGCCACTGATGCCCGAGGCGGGATTCAGCTGTTTTACGGAAATCCCAAGGAAGAGGTTTGCATCCCGTATACTGAAGACGTTCAGCAGATCGTCGGAATGGAGACCAGAGGGAAACAGAACGGCAGCTATTTCTACAAGTCTTGTCTGCTTCTGGGGTGCATCGTCCTGACATAACTTGCAGGGGGGAAGGTGGTGACGTTACCCCAAATAAGACCAACACCCAACACCAGGCTAATGTAATGTGTAAAGCAAGTAAAGGCTTACATTTAAGCATCAAGACAAGGAAAAAAATAAACATCAGTTATCAGCTACACTGGCTCAAGGCTACACACCTGTAAATGTGAAATAAAGGACAAAAGCCAAAGAACAATAAAATAAGAAAAGAACATGTGCATGTGTAAGCACGAAACTATAATGCCTGCAGCCAATCATAATTAAGCAGGAAAACGTTTCCAAAGATAACTAACTTGGACATTTTTAAAGAGGTTGGATGGAAGGAAAGACCTGGGATTGATTTGGTGAGGATTTCTCATGTGATTGAAGAGTTCAGAGTTAGAGCTAAAATTCAGCATTCCTTTGTAGTCTGTCACCTTTAGTCTTATCACTTTTCTTCAATTTTTTTTAAGTTTATTTGAACCAAAACCAATGACATATGGCGGGGAACAAGATCGCCAATGCTCTCTCTTTAAGAAATTCTTATCTTACATTATCTATAACTCCTTAATTATCTATTTCCTTCCCTTGCTCCCCAAACCCCCCAAGAAAATTCTTGGCGAATAAAGATTGTATCTTATTCAATGTTAATTCTCTAAAAAAGATCCTGACACATAATTAGCGCTTTTGTTGAGTGAAGGATTTGGGAGACATTTAAGACTGCTGAAGGAAGAGCTGCTCTCAGAATAGCAATCTGGGGGGGCAAGATTCTCGGTGCTGTGAGCATGTATTAGAACAGGGTTCTCTAAGTGTGGCCTGTGGAGCCCTAGGGATCCCTGAGACCCTTTCAGGGTCTCTGGGATCAAAACTATTTTCATAATAGTATTATTTGCTTTTGTCACTCTGATGACATTTGCACTGATACAAAAGTAACGATATGTAAAATTGTTGCTCCCTTAGCACAAATCAAGGCAATGGCACTAAATTGCACCAGCAGTCAAGGTATTCTTCACTGCCACCCATGAACAGGAAAAAAATACCTGTTTCACTTAAGGAAATCCTTGATGAAACACTAAAAATTATTTGTTTTATTTAAGTACACATTTTTTCAATACCACTCTATAGATATACGCACAAAGTACTGTTTTTTACCTAAATACAGTGTTTTTCTTGAGAAAAAGCACTTAACCAATTTCCCCGAATTTTGAGCTGAATTAGCAACTTTCTTCGTGGAATATCATTTTCATTTGAAAGAACAGCTCACAGATAAATCAAAGTCATTCAGCCTTGGGTATCTGACATTTTCTCAAAAATAAAGTGACCCTGACATCATTTGTTAGCAATGATCAAACTCAAGCTCTCAAGCAAAATTTGGAATTTTTTTGAAAACTTGTATCTGCTACTGCAGCTTAATAGCTTCCCAAGACTTTTCTGATGAGATTGGTGGTGATATTAACAAATATAATTTTTTGATATTGTATCATGAAATGTGCTGACATTTCAAAGATCTGCAGTATTTTCTAAATGACCAATGCATGATGCTACAAAATCAGGCATCAGTAAAAGATCCCTTCAAAGTTCAAAACAAACCAATGAATGTTTATAGTAGAGTACAAAAAGTTTGAGATTCTACATTGCAACAAACCTTTAGTGGACTTGTGATGTAGTATCAAAGAGTATCCACAATTGTTTGAAAAGGTAATTAATATACTCTGCCCCTTTTTCAAATGTGTGAGGTTGGATTTTCTTCATATTCTTCAACCAAAACAACAAATGTCAACATATTGAATGCAGATAAGAGAATTCACTCTCTTCTATTATGCCAGACATGCAGATTTGCAAAAATATAAACAATGCCACTCTTCTCACTAAATTATTTTAAATAGTATTTTTCATTCACTATTTTACGTTAACATACAATGGGTTTGTTACCTTTAAATGAATAAATGCTTTCATTTTTTCATTGTAAATTTTAATAACGTAAATATCAATAGATATAACCTATATAAACAAAAGCTCTTTGAGGTACTCAATAATTTTTATGAGCATCAAGGAGTCCTGAAACAAAAATGTTTGAGAATTGTGTATTAGATGGAAGCAGAACGAATAAGAATGCTATTTTCAATAATTCAAATATGAAGACTATGCAGGATAACTAATAAAAGGTTTTATTGTAGCTTCAGAGTTAGAAGAGTTTGGGTGGGGGCCGGCCCCGGCCCGGTGGCTCAGGCGGTTAGAGCTCCATGCTCCTAACTCCGAAGGCTGCCAGGGCTGCCGGTTCGATTCCCACATGGGCCAGTGGGCTCTCAACCACAAGGTTGCCAGTTCGATTCCTCGAGTCCCATAAGGGATGGTGGGCAGCGCCCCCTGCAACTAAGATTGAACACAGCACCTTGAGCTGAGCTGCTGCTGAGCTCCTGGATGGCTCAGTTGGTTGGAGCGCATCCTCTCAACTCCAAGGGATGGTGGGCTGCGCCCTCTGCAACTAGCAACGGCAACTGGACTTGGAGCTGAGCTGTGCCCTCCACAATTAAGACTGAAAGGACAACAACTTGACTTGGAAAAAACTCCTGGAAGTACACACTGTTCCCCAATAAAGTCCTGTTCCCCTTCCCTCCCCCCCAAAAAAACAAAAGAGTTTAGGTGGCTCCTCAATGAGGAATGGAAAATAGAATCAAGAACACTGAACTTTCTTTAAAGACACAGCTGGTTATGGGTGCAATCACAATATACGTGACATTAAAAAAAAAAGTTAGAGACAGTCACAACATAGGCTTGGGAGCTGAGGGAAAACAGGGATAAATGCTCCACATAAAAGATAGCCTTTTCTACCTTACATTTTTTTTTTTAAAGCCCAGCCTCTTTTCCTTTACATTATTATTATAGGAGAACAAGTAAAACCTCATCACTACGAATTAGTATTAAAAACATATTTCCATGCTCAACAGATGGTCCATACAATTGTGCTCACTGATCTGGTTACAAAAAATACACCTGCACGCGAATCCTTTTTCTGCACACTCTCTCCACACAGCTCATTCTCTTATTACAACGTACTTTGCACTGGAGAATTTTAACCTGCCATTACGTAAGGACCCCATAACTTCCCATCTTAAACATCCTAACCAAACACCAAGACCTTCAGAACCATTAACAGATGTAACAGCAGAGACATCTCTTTGCCTACAGAGCACTCTGTCCACATCTGTTCTCCCCTGAGCTTCTCAAGGAGCCAATGCAATACGGCAAATCAGCAGCATTGTTCCCACTTTACAGATGAGACGCAGAAAGGCCGACCTGATTGAAGTGACCTGGCAAGTTGGGAACAGTACTATGGCTAGCACCCAGCCACCCGCCTCCTAATTCATGTTCTCTCCCCTCGTGGGCTGCCTCAGGACACCTGTCACCTCTACATCCCTAGCCTTGCCTTTTCTGAATGACAAAAGACGTCCAATACTGAATTCTGCCTTTGGGACAATCTAGGACAGAGAAATGTGGTCTTTAGTATTGTCTTGTATCTCTTTTTTAAAGCCTCCAAAGACAATTCGGTAGAATTCATATTAACCTTAAAAACAGGTCTATGCCATCGGATGGGTCAGAAATGTGTTAGGAAATAAAAGAGAATAAAAAGAAAATTAGGGATCTTTGCCCTAGTCTAAGAATTATTTTTTTAACTTTTATTTTGTTTTAAGTGTGTTTTCCCAGGACCCATCAGCTCCAAGTCAAGTAGTTGCTTCAATCTAGTTGTGGAGGGCACAGCTCACAGTGGCCCATGTAGGGATTGAACCGGCAACCCTGGTGTTACGAACCTCGTGCTCTAACCAGCTGAGCTAACCAGCCACCCCTAAGAATTCTTTTTCAACTTGCCAATTTCATCAGAGTCTAGGACAGGGGTGCCCAAACTGCGGCCCACGGGCCAACTGCGGCCCATGATCCATTGTTAATTGGCCCGCAGCAAATTCCAAAAATATATTTAGTTTACTTAAATAAACCAGGTGAGGCAATACGTACTTCACCTTGAGTGAGTGGCCCGGCTGTTTGTGTATTTTACCACATATGGCCCTTGGTGAAAAACGTTGAAAAAAGTTTGGATACCCCTGGTCTAGGAGCTATTTCTCTGCCTCACCAATTACATCTTTCTGAAAAATGATAATATACTCATTATGCCAAATTGCATGACAACAGAATAATTTTCAGATCCCATGGAGTGTGTCATAATGGAAGAGAAACTCCTGGGGCCACCAAGAAAGCTATAAAGATTGCTTCATTCATATTTACTCCCACTCATTTCTAGAAAGTTGTGTGTATGTGTATGAAGAGACAAGAGAAGGCAGAACCGATAGGAAAGGTAAGAGCAGGACAGCAGTCCAGCTTCCCAGAAACTAAATGGCCCTGAAGGACTCCACAATGAAGGAGGGACTTCCCTGGAGAGAAGCCCAGATGAGGGGTCCAAAAGGCAGGGCAAGCTCTGGCTCACAATGAGCCAGTTGGATGTATCTCATCCCGGGTTCCCCTTTGTCTTCCTGCTGTTACCCTTCAGGGGCTGTTCTCCCTTTAGAGACTCACTGTTGGGATCATGGATCTTTGAGATACTCTCCTGACCTTTGTCATTTCTATTCCCCCCACACTGCACATGTGCACAAAACCATGTGCAGGTGCAAGGCTTCTCAGGCCTTTTGAGGCTCCCCTCGGGAATTAATACCCTGCAATAAGATTAGAACCCCTACTTTAGAGACACTCCATCCAGCACCAACTAACAATAAATTCCATCATTAAGTACAGTACAGCCTCCACAATCTGGGAGGGAAAAAGCAGGTATGTTTTGTTTTGATTTTTGTCTCCGAATTAATGAGGAAAGGGATGAAATACAGAGGGAAGGATTTCCCTAGATGAGGCCGTCAAGGGACGGTGGAAAGATGAGTACTGAATGCTGGTCACACTTGCTGACTTACAGGGTCCCTTCTAACCGGAGAGGCTGAATTTGGAATGCTGTGCACAATGGAGAAACTCACCTTGGGAGAGAGCCCACCCCCAAGAAGTGACTGCTCAACGGCCAAAGACACCAAGCCCTAGGAGAGGACCCAACTTGTAATACAGCTGGTTTCAGCCATTACACATGGCACTTGTGACTGGGGCCTGCAGCCCAAGGTACCCACACAACAGCAGGGAAGGAGAGGGAGACTGTGGCGAGGGAAAGGCAGTGCCGGGAGTCACAGCTATAAGCTTGGAGGCAGAGAGGAAATATACACTGGAGGCACCAAAAACCTGTCTACAAGTGGACACTTTGGTCAGCGTTGCTCAAGCAGTAGTTCACTGTCATCAGAAGTGTCTGGACTCTGATGGGAACTAACCACTCTGAGTACCTCCTGTAATTGCAGACATCAAATGTGACTGGTATTCACCCTTTGTGATCGGTATATATTGAATATTACAATTTTAATAGTTTTCCTTTCTTAAAATGTGTCTACATTTTTCTGGCACCCCCAGTATATCAGTCTTGCCTGGCTCTAGATCGGTCAATGTCCTCTCATGTTCAGCCTCCAGCCTTTCCTATACTCTATTTTAAGAGTCTTAACGTTTGACACCCAGAGGACATGTTTATGTGGGAATTCTAACTGCTCCTTTTACCCTCCAGGATTTGGAGAGAAATGTTCACTACCTCATCCCGAAGCCTCCGCCATGAATATGGACACACTGGGTAGAAGTAAAGTGGCGGCGGGGAGGAGTGGTCAGTTTCTAGGTATTTCCTTCAGTGGAGCAGCGACCCTAACAGATGGTCTGGGACAATGTGACTACTTGACACTCAAGATCTGAGGAGAGCAAGCAGGAGGCAGCACGGGGACAGGTACAGAGAATCAGACCAGCACAGGAGAGACCAAAGGAAAACAGAGCCAGAGTAGAAACGTTAATGGATACAGGAAATGGACTAGACCCAAAGTAGAACACAGTGTTTCCCCAAATCCTAGCAACTGCCTTTTGCTCCCACAAATTTTTGTCATAGTTCCCTTTAAATGGACTCAAAAAAAAAAAAAACTTATCCCAAGGAATAAAGAGCTAGCTATATTTTTCTCTACTGTACATTAGAGTAAGACATAAGTACTGCTATAAAAATGTTTTCCACGTTCTACCTGAAATCCCCTGGCACCACACAGAGTCCAGGCGCCACACTTGGACACATGCTGGTAGCCAGGAGTAGTCCTGAGTCTGAAGTTTGGTCCTGACTCCAGCCTCGTCTCTCAGCATGACCTATCTGGGGTCCACCGCCTCCCATCTTATAGTGAAAGAGAGTAGGTGAGCCTTCCAGCTGCCCTGCCTCGCTCTGACTGTCACAGTTGGCAGATCTCTGTGGCTCTGGCGAAGGTACCCACCAAGGTGACTTGTTAGCAGGGTCCTAGAAATTTCCCAGGTTTTGATCTTTCGAGGGTAGCTACAGATAGGAAAATGCATCTGGAAGCAAAAGAAGCTGGGTAGGAAGACAGCCTGGTGGAGAAGGACGAACATGAGATTTGAACCCAAAAATCTGTCATCTCCATTTACCAGCAAAGTTTAAGTTTTGTCGTTTATAAAAGGAGGATAGCCATGCCCTTTTTCCTTAAATGTATACATTTGCTCAACTTTCATTCAACCTGAACTTTCAAATATTTGTACACTGACAATTCTAAACTACTCCTGAAAACCCCATTCAGATTTGCACACAAAATCTGGAAGACATTGGGGCCCTTCCCACTAGTTACCAGTTCAGTTTTGGCGACTTGGCAAGGGAAGGCATATTGATTAAAATGTAGGGCATTACCCATCTTTTTCAGTGATAAACTTCCTTTAATTGACACAAAGGTACCCAAAGTGGCAGTTCTAAAAGCTTGATCTGTGTTCACTGGACTTAATGCTGGTCCAATGTATGCTCAAAGCAAGGGAAAAGAACAAAAGTGAAGCACATTGGTGTGTAGGGGCCATGACTGTGTCTCACAGGCAGAGTATAGTTCGGGAGTTTATACTATTTTTTAGGTTTTAGGGAACAGAGTCCCTCCTTATAAGGCATACGTCTGAGTCATATTTACACTTGATTTTTATGTATTATCAGGAACACATTATGTTCAAACTGCTGTCTCATAAATGCTGTCATAAAAAACTGGAGGCAACCTACAGAAAACTAAAAATAGATAAATCTGGACAAGAGCAAATATAAATCAGAAGGCCGAAAACGTAAGATCTGCACATTTTATTGCATATAAATGGTATCTAAGCTATACCTCAACTTAAAAAAGCAAAACAAAACAAAGGAATAAACAAAAAACCAGAGGGATGTGAGAACAAAAAATGCAGATGACAGGTCCTGCAGTTATAAAGTTGAACTGAGCTGCCTGCCAGGCAGGGCTAAAAGGGAAACATGACCACTACCTGATTCTTTTTGCAGAGGCTTAAGATTCCAGGCCCTTGGGTCTGTAAACACTTTCTCTCTCGGTGCCTTCAAGGAGGGACAGTACCCTTGAGGACAACACGGCAGTACGTACATTAACACGTTTCCTAAGAGCATCTCTGACTGTGTGTCTCAATGCTAGCCGGACTGAACATTTCTGCAGCAGAAGGGTGGGCAGGCAACGGCAGTCACATGAGCAGCATGGAGGCCCGACAGAGACGAGGAGAAAGAGCTCAGGAAAGCATGGAGCACCATGCAGGTACCAGGTCGCTGTTCTAACACTCAGCTCTGGGCACATGAGAACCAGAGTGGCCTTGATGCTAAGACGTAGGCGAGGGGTGACACTGGACGTGGCTCTGGCATCAGCCCTATCCCAATCCAATTCATGAACAAATGGCTTAGTTACAGGAGGTCCTAACTGCAAAACAGCACCAAGAGCATTCCTGGGCACGTCCACTGAGCTCCACGGGGCAGAGGCCATGAACTGGGCGCCCACATCCATTTCCTTCTTCATCTTTTAGGCACAGAATCCCGAGTATGGACTGGGCACAGAACTACGCAAATACGAGGCTCTGTAGCCCGGTACCCCTGTCAACAAAGTGTGGCCACAGTGCTTGGAGCAACTCCAGGTCACAGCCTTGAAAGAAAAAAACCTGCATTTTTCTCTCTCTTTCCTCCGTGGAATGTGGACAAGAGGCTGATGAATCTGCTTTGACCTTACGGGGGGGGGGGGGGACACTGAACAAGATAGAAGGAAACCACGTTCCTGACGACCTTGTAGAGTTAAATCTGCACTGGACCATCCGACTACCTCTGTATGCTCAGAAGAGAGAAAATGAACATTCTATGAAGAGCCACTGTACTTAAGGTTCTCTTTGTTCTAGTAGCTTAGCCTGTGGCTTAATAGAATTCACAACAGAATCGAAAGGTGTCAGAGGGAGACAGACTTCAAAAGACTCAGGCGACACCCTAAGAAATGCAGCTTGCAGGTCGCTTCAGACAGCAAGTGGAGAAGGACAGCATCCCACACGGTGTGCCTCCTACTCCTTCTGCAGGAGACACGCAGCCGCATCCTTGAGCAGAGCAAGAGCCTTTATTACAGCCCAGCCCGGACACAACATACAGCCTGCGCACTGCGGGCCGCGGCCAAATCCTCGCCAGCGGGAGATACAGACTCCTTTCCCCACCGACACTGGCAGGGCCACCCCTGTCCTACCTTCTCCCCTAAAGCAGGACAGCTCCAAACTTCGCTCTTCGTCATTATCACTGGAGGATGGGCCAGGTCCGGTGAGGCGCGGGGTAAAACAGCTATGGGGGGCTGTGTGAGGGTCAGGGGCGGGGAGTCCGCAGCCCCAGATCAAAAGCCACGCTGGGAACAGGAGGGAGAGAGGCCTCCATGCTGCCCGGGTTTCTGGGGCCCCGGGGCCTTCGGCTGCGGCACCTGCTCCTCCTGTGCAGTCCCCTGGTGACGGCTCCCCAGGGAGCTGCGCGTCACTAACGCATCCCGGCCACTGGCGCCTGCTGCTGCTTGCGGATCTTGTTGAAGAGCTCCATGTACTGGACCATGGTGTCTGCTGGGCCGTACACCACGTCGTGTCTGCTGCCAAACACTGCAGGAGCCCCGGGGGTGTGGCTGCCGAGAAAACTCTGTAGAAACTCAAGCAGCAGGCTCCAGCAGTCGCTAGCGACCACGCAGGGGCCATACTCCACCTGGGGACCAGAGGGACAGAGAACGAGGGTGAGTGCAGGCAAGGAGGGCTTCTGCTTCCCTCGCGCCTCTGGCCCCGGCTCCCACACTCCCCAACCCTGAGCCGACACACGTCTTCTGGCAGTGTTGCTGTACAGGAAACAGGCAACCCAAACACCAGGGATTCGACGCGCCAGCATCACTCCTTTCGGCACCTCTGACATTCTCATCTTAGAGTTGTCAACCCCCCGCCTGCCCATAAGACACAGGCAGATCTGGGATCATCTCCGAACTGGACAGGCCCTGCTGCGCTGGGTGAAATGCCAAGAGGAGCTCAGAAAAATTCTGAGAAAATGAAGAGCAAAAGAAGGTGGGTGAGTGAGTGAGAAAGAGAGAGAGAGAGAGAGTTGGGGGATCAACAGAGAGCAAAGCAGACACATACGTTCATAGCCTCTTGAAGACCAAACATGACTCCCAAGATGGACCTGGCATAAGCTCTGACCCTAAGAAATCATTTCCTGACCAAAGGGGACGGGGCCAAAGGATACACATCTTCGACTTTCTCATTCCTCTCCCCTAATTTGTCACTGGAGAGACGGCAGGAGGAAATTATTAGTAACCATAAGGAGAAACAAGTAGAGAAACAGCTGGGGTGTGTTTGTACTACAGAGTTGGAAATATGGAGGATAAACCGCGGGTCCCCAGTGGGTCTCAGCAAACGCAAGGTATGTCACAAGCTGAAAAGGGTCAGGCAATCTTGGCCCGCAAGGTCCCTAGAGTTTCAGAGCAGTAAGCACCACTAACGCCCTTTTCTCCACCGGGACGCTTTTCAGGACTTATCGATCCCCACGTCCCGACACGTGAAGTCCCTCCTTAAATGCTACCGCTGTGGGACAGACCGCAATCCCCCGTCAGCAGTCATCTCGTTGGCCTGAATTCCTAGAGCGCTCTGTGCCTTTCATGATGTTTCTTATAGACTAACTTCAAAGACAGTTAGTGTGTTCCGACCTTGTTCTCTTACTAAATCATAAATTTGCACAAGGCAGGTCCCATAGCTTAACTTTTCTTCTTCTTTTTTTTTAATCTCACACAGTGCTGGGTGCACGGTAGATTGTGGCCTCTCGATGGTCCCAAAGCCAGCTACTGCCACACCTCTCTTGGCCGTTTTCAACCTACACCTCTAAGATAACATCATCACACACCCCTCAAAGATGCAGTCTTTCCACCATGAGAGAAAGTGGATAGGAAGCAAAAGGAAAAGCACGTCTTTGCTACACAACTTTGGAGACCTGTCTTAAAGCACGCTTAGGGCCCATCACCCCCAAAGTTAATGGCACCAAAAGTTGCCCTGGTCTGCTCCACTCCTTCCTGGGATGAGTGACCGATCCCCCCACATAATTCACCTGCCTCCCTTTCTCTAGCAAGCCAGCCTTCCTAAGCGTCCCACCTGCTGTGCAGGGAAAAGCCGCCAAGGAGACAGGGAGCAGGGAGGCAGTGTCTGCGCTCAGGGGGCCGTGGACGTCTGTGGAGCCCTGTGCAGGGCAGCCTCTGCGGCACACACTGCTCTTGCTTCCCCGAGGGCTTACCTCCACGGAGATGCCTCGGGCACTGGGCCCCATGGTGACTGTGCCCACCTTCACCAGGAAGTCACAGTACTGGTAGCGGGTGCCCCGGGTCTCGATCTTGCTGGCCTTGGCGCTCTGGAAGAAACCCTTGAGCTTCACCATGAGTACGTCAAAGTTGGCATCGGCGACGAGGCAAGGGCCGCCCTCAAAGAGGGCGAAGCAGCTCAAAGGGAACTCTGAGTTGTGCATCACGTACATCAGCTTCCCGGGCTGCCCTGCGGGGACGGAGACCCAACTCAGCAGCGAGCCCCTCGCCAGCAGACTCCGCCACCGAGTCAAAGGCCGGGAACAAGGCCAGGTGGCAACTCTGGCAGAGGGGAGGACCCCCTTCCCAACAGCCTTATCTGGAGAACAGCAGGCCAGGCAGCATGGGGTCAACCCCACCCCCTCTCCAGAGAAAGGTAAGGGGTACGCAGGGAATTTCACGCACATTGATAGTTGAATTCCTAAGTTGAGTAACGGGCTCACAGATGGATGCTTCATGATGATGATTAGTAACTCACGAGACTTTACACAGTCTTTTATGCAATCCCATGTTACATAACAAGGAAAACAAAAGTAACGGCATTTCAGTATGCCAAATACTGCCCACCCCTACCTTCTCTGACCTCCCCCATCTTTGAAATATAGGCAGGGGCCCCACAGATGCAGCAAAGGGGAGTATCTGAGCCTGAGGCTGGGAAGGCGGGCCACAGCCAAGCTGGGCTAAGACTCGTCTGCTATGACTCAAGAAGTCAGGACTTCATCGTGAAGGCAACAGTGAACCCTCGGACAATCCTAATACGTCAGCTGACGTGGGAAGGCAGCAGTGCACTACAGCAGGAAGGACCGGGCTCTGCAATCAGCAGATCTAGTGTCAGGCCCCAGTTCACCCCTTGCAGTTTCTGAGAAATGAGTTTGCTCATTGATGGCTATCGATTTTCTGCAAGGAGGAAGGAAAGCTATTCGTGTATTTGGTTAAGTGGAAAATGGAAGAAGGCAAACAATGGAAAGCAAGATTCCTCTCTCGTGTACTACAAGGGTTAATGAACAGACTGCCACAATCCCAAACAGTTAGTAAGTAGGTAAACCATCCCCAACGCTGTGCTAGGGCTTAAGAGGCATACGAGTAGACGACGTAGCCCCTGGACTCAAGAACCTGACAATTTCACTAGAAATAGGCAAAAAACTTAAAAAACAAAGAGAGACAATTAAACAAAAGTGCTTACCTGGGATAGACCAGTAGTCTTTTGGAAAGAAGGAAAGGCTTCAGGGTAGGGAGAGCTCAAAGTGGGCAAGAGTCAGCAGAAAAAACTCACGGAGAAAACAGGACTTGAACCAGGATATGAAGAGAGGGTAGGATTCAGGAAAGAAGACATTCAAGGCCGGAATGAGTACAGCCATGGAAGAGAGAAAGGAGCAGAGGAGCAGGGGGCGCTGTGACCTCTATAGAGGCCCCCACTCCGCGGCCACTTCCTGAACACAACGGGCTCTGCACAAACCTCTCCCCACATCCCTCCTGATGGCTTGCTGCCAGTTCATACCTTTCACCGCCTGATAAATCCAGTTCAAACACTTCAACCCTCAAACAAAAAAAGACATCGAAGGTGATCTGTCATTCTGTTCTTGTGCAAACTCACTGTGACTACATACTTAATTCATGTAAGTCAGCAGGTGTTCTCGCTATCTTGAAAATATTTTGAAAATCAACTAAGGTTTTATTTTAATAAAGAAGGCACTTCCAGTTGTTTGTATTTTTAATCACAACAAAGTACTTTCTTACCTGCACAAAGCAAGCAGAACCAGTTACTGTCCCCCTTTTACAGACGAGGGAAATGAAGCTAATGGACCCAGGCCAGCAGCACCCCCGGGAACTTGTTAGATGCAAATGATCCATCCCACGCTAGATCTACTGAGTCAGAAAGTTGGGGAGCAGGGACAAGCCATCTGTGTTAACACGTCCTCCGGGAGATGCTAACGGCCAGTGTGAGAACCGCTGGGCTAACGGCAACAGAGCCAGCAAGCGGCAGAGCTGCAACTCCAACCCACGCCTCCGACCTAACGCTCACTCTTCCCTTCCTACCCACGTCCTGCCACGAATGTGCTGTCTCCCCAAACAGACAGCAGCTCCTTGAAAAGAAAGGTCTGATCAGGAAAACAGAGCCAACACCAAGTAGTTTCGTGAGAGTAGTTTATCTATATACAAATGTTTTGTTTTCTAAATGCTTTCGTAATTGTTATCTTTTGATTATTATGTCCTTCCTACTGAAGGCAAAACAAATGGTAACACTGCAATTTTATAGATGGAACTCAGTACAGCTCTTAGCTACCATTTATTAAAGGTTTAGTGTATGACAATCTCAGTTCTAAGTGCTTTGCACGTATTAACTTATTTAATTAGCACAACACTGTAAATGATTATCTTCATTTTACAGATTAGACAATTGTATTGGGAAAGGTGCAAAAACAGGGCACTTACCAGATCTTATGGTTTCATGAGAGAGGATTTAATACAAGGAATGAAATACAGGGGTTAGAAGAACTAAAAAACCAAATGGAATAATAAGATCATCCCAAGATTAGCAACACAGGGAGCCACTACTATCCCTACGGCTGGAAGACAAAAGAGAAGATGTGCTGTCATTAGAGCCAGGAATGAAGGCTGCCTAGCAGGAGCTGGAACCAAGGAGGAGACACAGCAGAGACATTCCCCAAAG
Source organism: Rhinolophus sinicus (assembly GCF_036562045.2). Taxonomy (NCBI): domain Eukaryota; kingdom Metazoa; phylum Chordata; class Mammalia; order Chiroptera; family Rhinolophidae; genus Rhinolophus; species Rhinolophus sinicus. Next base: position 89,274,940 of record NC_133755.1, read on the forward strand.
CAGAGGGAGAGCGATACTGGGGTTTCCCTTTCTCCCATCCTTTCATCTGCCCCAGTGCCTCTCTGGCCAAAGGTAGCTAAAAAGGGGTACCTGGTAAATGCAGTTTGCAGGGGAAATTCAAGGAATGGATCTATGGGGAAATAGGCAAATGGTCACCCCCGAAACAGACACAGGTTGCGGGACTAAGCTCAAGTGAGAGCTGGGACACAGTTCCCTGGTTGCATATCTAGACGCGCAATCACCGTGCGATGGAACTGTCCAAGGTAAAGTCACTGCAGAGCCAAGACTAAGAGAACCCAGGTTCCCTAACTCATAGTCAGAGATGCTCTTTGCCTCCTTAATACCACCCCCACCACCATCCACAGCCCATCTCACCTCTTAATACATTTAAAACAAAAGCTGATTCATTGGTCAAGGTTATGCTAATGAGATAGCTAAGGCCACCATCTAGGTGTGGGAAACAGGAAGCCTTTCTGCAGAAAGTTCTAAGAACTCTAAAGCTCTAGCAGAATGCTATACAAAGACTTGTGAGTCTGAAAGGAGACCTTCTCAAACTTCAGAGACATAAAGAACATCTAGGAAGCTTGTTAAAATGTAGCTTATGAGACCTACACCAGTCAGTTGGCAAGCAGGGCCAAGAAACTGCACCTGTAACAAGTAACCCAGATGATTTTGACGTAGTTAGTCACCAACTCTCTGAGAAACATTGCTTTAAAAGTGCAAAAAAACTAAAACGTAGGCCCCGTCTAAGAGCTAAGTGACCAAGAATTAATGAATTCAGAAACACATCCGCCACCTGCTCAAGAATACTGCCCTCAGGGTAGCCCGTTAGCTCAGTTGGTTAGAGTGTGGTGCTGATAACACCAAGTTGCCACATGGGCCACTTGGAGCTGCGCCCTCCTTAAAAAACAACAACAACAACAAAAAAACACCCTCGGAGAAGAGCAGAAAGATTCCAATGAACACAAACGCCTATCAGCTCCAAGCCAGGTTCCAGCCGTCTTGCAGACCCATCTCACTGACCTTGGCTGCCCAGGGTTGAGGCGGCCGTGTGGTAGGTCTCACAGTCCACACAAAACGTTCCTTGCTTCTCTGCCCCCAGCATCTCCAATTTCCGGGTGAGGAGCTCCACGGTCTGCTGGACACTCTTGCCCTCAGCCACAGGCATCTGGGACACACTGGAAGGGAGAGGACCGAAGCATCAGTACCCAGAGACACACGGGCACTTGCTGGGTCATGTGATCACCCACAGATTCACAGCCCCTCAGGGCCAGAAGTTACCTTAGAGACCACTTACCAGGACTCTCTCATTTTAAAGAGGAGGAGACAGGGGACCACAGTCCTTGAGAACCAGAGCACAGGTCTCGGGTCACCAGTGCAGTGAACTTCCTACCTATCACCCCAGAAGTTGCTGAGCATGGCATGTGTGCCAACATTCAAGAGAAGATTTTAGGGCACACAAACTGAGCATTGTTAACAGTGAGTCGTAGAACGAGAAAGGATTTCCTTGCAAGTCTTTAAGTTCTGATTGTATCAAGGACAAAGCCTCAATGGGGGGTTCGTTTGTTTTTCCCAACTTTCTAACACTTCGAATGTGCACTGTCCAGTGCAGCAGCCACAAGCCACATGTAGCCATTTAAACTAATAGAACAAATTAAATTACAAATTCAACGGCTCAGCTGCACTACCCGCATTTCAATAGCCACACGTGGCTGGGGGCTACTGTATTAGTGCTGACAGAACACTTCCACCAATGCAAAACATTCTATTTGACAGCCCTAGGATCTAAGACAAAGCCTCAAGTGTATAAACTTTGGGAGTGAGAGGCAATAACACGTACAAGAATTTCATCAAGACAAGAAAGCAAAAAATGTTATTTCCAAGATTTCCTTCTCTGGTGAGTGAAACTGGCTTCCTCCTCAGAGAGGGAGGTAACAATCACCAAGCCCCAACTATGTGCCAGACAGTACCCAACGGCCTTGAGATGAATTTATTATTCTAATCCTCACAACAGCCCTAGAAGATGTTCTATAATTTATCTCCTTGTTAACATAAGGAAACTGAAGTACAGAGGGCATGACCGACTTGCACAACAAGGTCCCACACCGTGGTGTGGTGTAGCCAAGATTCAACGCCAGAAGAGCTGGCTCCATGTCTGTGGTCTTAACCAGCACACTAGACTATTCCCTAGGATTCTAGTTGCCTGTTAAAATACTTTTAAGGAAAAGAAATAGATTTCAATGAAAACATGAATAAGTAAGAGTACAGATGGTACTTAGCTACATAAAATCATAAAGACAGTCATACGTGACTGACTTTTGGGAGACTCTGCATTACTTTATTATAATCAATCAACTAAATGAAGCTGTCAAGGTAGAGTCCTACTGTTGCTAAAAAGTGTTACTACTCTCTACCAGAAAAAGCATGATAAGTAATGATGATGATGTGCCTTATTTTGAAATATAAGAGAATCCCTCAACTGATGCTACTAGGGTGAGAAGTCCCAGGAGCCTGAAAAAGTTGATAAGGGTCCCCACAGAGAGGCTTGCCTTCTGTCTGCCTTCTCTACTGACAAAACGGGCTTCCAGAGTTCCCAGCTTCTGTGCTGCAAACTTTTCATTCCCATCCCTTACACATTTCCGTTACACTGGAGAACTTAAGAAAGGCTTGGGATGTCAACTGTAGAAACAAAAGTGCAATCACTGACAAACCTGTGAGAACCTGGGCTACCAGGATTGTTCCCACAGGTTCTTATATGAGAAGCCTATGGCCGCTGACTTCAGACATCCTGGCCTCCAGCCATCTGTGACTGGAAATGCTCACACTGACCTATTAAAGAAAAAAAAAAAACACCCTGAATTTAGCATTTTGTAACTAATACCTCCAAGAACACTAGGCCCATACCTTTTCTTGCCACTCTGACTTATAACGTTAGAGAGAGAGAGAAAAACAAAAGTCCATAGAAATTAGGCCAACCATGTAATTACACATAGTGTAAGGCCTGGACCCCAACATCCTAATTCCCAATAGCTTCTTTTTTTCCTCTCTAGACCCAAGATCTTACAATGGCCAAACTAGAACCAGACACAGGCTCGTCTAACTGCATTTAGTGGCTGTAGGAAGGGGCAGGAGAAAGCCTAAAAACGATAGTCTCCTGGTTGCCTATTCCACACCAGCTCCAGCCCTGCCTACAAATAGGTCCTAATCCGCACATCCTATTTCCGACCCTAAAGTTCCACCCCGGGCAGTACTATCTCCTCACCGGCAGGAAGAAGTACCAAAAAAAAAAAAAAAAGGAGGTACCCAAACACTGATAGGTTCCTGGTCGCGGGGGGGACCCAGGAGAAAGGCCGGCGTATCTCCAAGGAACCAGGCCCGGAGAATCCGCAGCCCTCAGGGTGTCTCCCTCACCCACACGATCCGAGGACATATTGCTCAGCTCCTAGGGACGGCCGACCCTGGTCCCGACCCTGCTCCCGGGTACCCTCCAGGCTCCGAGGGCCCTTCACGACCCCAAGTCACGCCCCACAAAATCCCCTGCAGCATTACCAAGTCACTCCCATGGTGTAAGGTCAGGAGGGTGACAGGACGCAGCAGTGGAAACGCGGAGCCCTCTGGACGCTCACATTAGGGAAGACTCCTCCGATGCAAGACTCGCGGGAGGGAGGCGCTCCGGAAGTGACGTAAAAACAGAGCGCCTAGTCGTCGCTCCACGAGATGGGGCGTGTCTAGGCTCTTCGGTGACGCCTCCAGTGGCATCCCTGCCCGAATGTAGTACCCAGGCTTGCCTATATCGACAAGGCTTAGAGAAGCCAACGTTAAATGCAATGAGTGTATTTGGGAGTCTAGCTCCAGGACCTGTGAGCTCTTAGCGGGTGGGGAGGCGCTGATGGCACTCCTGGCCTCCGAACGATAGGGGGCGCTGTGATCCCCGTGTGGCCTCTTGGACGCTGGGAGTGCACTGCGCAAGCGCATTCAGGACTTATTTTCCGTCTCCACGTGTGAACCTTCCCCGCAACTTCTTCGAGAAAAATGCCGAAATTCAAGGCGGCCCGCGGGGCCGGAGGTCCGGAAAAACACGCGCCGCTGGCCGAGCAGATTCTGGCTGGGGACGTGGTGCGGGCAGGGGCCCGGGAAAAGCGGCGGGGTCGCGGAACCGAAGAGGAAGAGTATGTGGGGCCCCGGCTGACCCGACGGATTTTGCAGCAAGCGCGGCAGCAACAGGAGGAACTCGAGGCCGAGCATGGGAGTGGGGGCATGCCCGCGGCGCCCAGGGAGCGCGTCACACGGCTGGGTGAGTGGCGGGGGGTGGGTACGAGGAAGAGAGTGGTTAGGTGCGGGTGGACGGGTGTGGGGCAGGGGAATAGCTTGGAATAAAAAAAGGACGACATCCGTAGCACACGCTTGCAAAAGTAATGGAATGAGAGACCCCGTCCTGGAGCGGATTTAGGGTGGTCAGCACCCTCCACGCCCACTCCTAGTTTTAAGCCCTCTTCTAGGCACCCCTTGAAGTTAGTCCAACAGGAAGTGATTGCTCGCACCACCAAGTTCTCCTAGTATTTATCCATTTGTTCTATACATAGTTAGGGGATGTCTACCACTACGCTTCATTCGCACTGTGCTAGTTTAGATGGTTTGGGTAAAGAAATAAACAGAATAACATGTGCCTGACTTCAAGATAGCCTAGGAGAGAGACAATCCGATAGACACGTTAGGATCGTACATTCCATGATAAAGTATAGTTTCTCTGATAACAGTGGTCTTGGTGGGTCAGACTTCCCAGATTGCATGACCTTTGTGCTGAGACATAAAAAAATGAGTGTGGTTTGCTCTGAGCAGAAAGTGCAGTGTTGTTTAGGGGCCAAAGAGTAAGTAAAAGATGATCAGCATTTACTTATTAGGGTGGGAGTGTTGACCCCCCCCCCCAGTGGCTTAATCCATTCTTCAGATCTCATCTTTAGTTTGTCCTGACACAATTGAACATTGGTCTCCTGGCTACAGTATCTTTACTTGGCTTCTAAGACATCACATTCTTGTGTTATTACTTTCTTACCTCTCAGTATCTTTTGCTGGTTCCTCTTTTGTCCCCAACCTCTTATTGAAGTGCCACAAGGTTCAGTCTTTGGATCTCTTCTCTTCACTTACTTCTCTGGTGCTGTCATCTGTTTCATGGTTTAAATACCATCTATTTGGTGACTGCTCCCTTCTTTATATTCTAGCCCTGATTTCTTCCATGAACCCCAAATTCTTATATTTCAGCTGCCTATTTGGCATCTCCGGTTTGAAACCTATCTCAAATGTAACACGTCCAAAATAAACCTTCTCGCCAAACCTACTCCCACATTTCCCTAATTTCAGTTAACAGTATGATATCCTTCCGTTTGCTGAAGACTGAAACCTCAGACTCCTTTCTCACGTCACATCTGATCTGTAAGGAAATCCTGTTGACTCTACCTTCAATTAATATCAGACCACTTCTCAGTACCCTGGAAAACCGTCATGTTCAAGCCACCATCACCTGTCCCCTGGATGATTGCAGTACCCTCCTCATTAATATCCCATACCTCCTACAGTCCATTCATAACTCAACAGCTAGAAGATTACAAGGGTCTCAAAAGCCCTAGATCTGCTGCTATTGCCAGTCTAACCTCTTCTGCTTTCCCCTTTGCCCTCTTCATTTCCAGCGTGTAGGCTTCATTGTTCTTAAACATGGCCAGTTAGGGCCTTTGCCTTGGCTGTTCCTGTCCTCGTACACCTACAGGCTTTCTCCCTTGGTTCCTCACCTTCTCTGAGAAGCCTGTCCTGACCACTCTATTAATAATTGTGACCCACCCTTGTCTCCACACTCCCAACGTCTCCACCCTGTTTCTTCATAGCACTTGTCTTTTCACATAATGTTATATTGATTTAATGTCTATCTCCCCTCCTAGAATAGAAGCTCTATCAGGGCAAAAAGTTTTGTCTGTCTTGTTCACTCACATGTTTCCAGCCCCCAGAACAGTGTCTCACACATGGTAGGCACTCAGTGTTGGCTGAATGAATGATGGTGAGGTGGGTAGGAGCCAAGTCTGCAAAAGGCTTGAAGGCTGTGTCCCAGATTGAAAGCTATCAGAAATACAGTGGGAAACTATTGGAGAATTTGGAGACCAGTTAGGGGATTGTTACATTAATCCAGGCAAGAGATGGTGCTGATCTAGGCTTAGGCAGGGCTGTGAAGGATTTGACACCTACTCCATGAGGTAGAACGGAATAGAATTTGGTAACTGATTGGGTGTTGGGGGTGAGGAGGGGATGCAGCTCGCCTTCCTCCCAGGTACTGGCTTAGCACTGGGTGGATGGTGGTGCTGTACAGTTGGATGTGGAACACAGTAGAATGGACCTCGGAGGAAAAGTGACTTTCGGGTTGATGACAGGTGAAGTTTGAGATGCCTGTGGATCATCCATGAGTGGCTGTACAGGTGGCAGCTGGAGTTAGTTAGGGTCGGGAGCGAAATATCTACCTACAAGTACAGATTTGGGAGTTGTTAGCATGTGGAGGCAAACTGTTCCCCCACACACACACACCCCTGCATTTTACTTCTGTGACACACTCCCTCTGTTCTTAATGACCTGTTCACATGCAGCATTGCATCTCACTGTGTGGAGTATTACATCCCTCACCAGACAATCAGCCAGCTGTAGAGCCTTCCACTATAATCATTTATTGGTCCATTGGAATCTGAACTCCACTGCCTGTCCTCACGTTACCTTATTTCTAGGCTTATTCCTAGCTACTGCAAAAGGCTTGCCAGTGTTACCGGGTTTGGAATGCCCTCCCCCTGCTCCCCTGCCCCCTATCCGGAGCCTAACCATCCTCTGCACTCATCATCTAAATGCCTATGGTATATACTGTCTCTACCATTCTTTTGGCAAATCATCAAGCTCTACCACGTGTGTAGAAGAGAGGTTAAGCATGCAGTCTAGACCCAGGTTTCCCGCCTTCGACAAATTACGTAACTTTTCTGTGCTTCAGTGTCCCCATCTGAAATGGTATAATAATAATAGTACCTAGTTCTTAGGGTTGTGAGAGTTACCGGCAGTATTTGGAACAGTTCCTGCTACATGGCTGAGTATAGTATGTTAACTGTTACTTGCTGGCAGCGCTATCTTATTGGTTCCTATGTGTACATTGCGTGTCTCAAGCAAGGTTGTAAACCCCGGTGGGGGGGCGGGGGTAAGGGGGTCTCGGGAGGTAGTGTGTGCCTCATGTTTCACTGCACACAACTGTGTCTGTTACAAGCACACGTGAGGCCTATACTCTACCTTATGGTTAAAGTTAAATTGACCTCTGAATCCCTCACCCCCTGCTTACCTTGCTCACCCACTTCATCTCCCCTCTTGTAGGTCCAGGAATGCCGCAGGATGGCTCAGATGACGAGGATGAGGAATGGCCCACCCTGGAGAAGGCTGCCACAATGACAGGGGCGGACCACCACGCAGAGGTGGCCGTGGACCCTGAGGACGAGCGTGCCATTGAAATGTTCATGAATAAGAACCCTCCTGTCAGGTAGGGCTGACATGGCCTGGGATTGGGGCTAGTAAGTCCTGGGGGCAGCTTCCCACGGGGAAGCATATGCTCTGGCAGGGTTTTGATTCCCTACCTTTGGGAAGGGCCTGAGCATTGCTAGTTGTGGGGGAACCACTGTAACCAAATTGGCCCGTCCTCCGAGGACCATTCTGAGTGAGAATGACCCAAAGTACCTCCTCCCCCTCTGTTCACCTGTTCCAGAGCTGCCCGGATTACGGGGGAAACTGCTACTGGGCTTTTTCCTGCCTGGGGAGAGCCATCCCTTCACATTTGGTCTTGGTGTGCTCAGTGTTCCTAGTGGTAAGCTCAGTTTCCTGGCCAGATCTCTTGCGTGCCCTCAGCTCCGTTTTATCCAGGGTCTGACAGCCTTGGCACTGTTGGCATTTGGGGCTGGATAAGTCTTTTTTTGTGTGGAGGCTGTCCTGTGCAGTGTAGGATGTTTAGCAGCGTCCCTGACCACTACCCACCAGATAGCAATAGTGACCTTTCCCCCAGTTGTGCTAACCAAAAGTGTCTCCCGGCATTGCCAAACATCCCTTAGGGGACAAATTCACCCCCAGTGAGAACCACTGATTTATTCCCATCTATAATAAGTGCTGGCTCCAAGGCATGTCAGCATTTAAGCTCCTGTGGTCAAACTCCTGAGCGTGTGGACATTGGCCCAGAGGCGGGGAGTCTGGGGTTAGGGCCCTCACCCAGTTCGTTCTGACCCTGTGATACTAACATGACATGGTTCTTCATCCTTCCCTCGTCTTGGATTAATGCACCTCATTGCTACTAATACCGGGAAAAGACAGGGAGGCTGAACGATAAGGTCTGTGGTGAGCTTGTTTGAGAGCGCAGAATGAAGAAGTGAGCCCCTTGCCCAGATGGATGCCCAGCACTGAAGTAGGTGTCACAAAATGTGCACTTGGACTTACATGCTTGTCCCCCCGAGAGCCTCTCGTGCCTTAGAACTCCTTTGAACAAATCATTCTGGCAAGCTGGGCAGAATGGTTTTCCAGCTTGCAGTGAAGAGAAGAGTAAAGTTACTGGAAACAGGGACTCCTGACAATCTTGAGAAGTGACAGCGGGCATCTTCAGAAAGCACGCCTAGACACATGAGCTCAGCAGTCAGAGGCCGTTTAGTTTGGAGGCACACAGTACCTGAACTTTAGAACCAGAGTCCGACTCTGTTCCCTCACTTGAGGGCTGTGAGACCTTGGATGAGTTATTAACCTCTCTGGATATCAGTTCCCACGTTGAGTAAGGAGAATAATAACACCTCGCATAGGTGTTGCATGGACTATATGGGATAACATCCGAAAAGTCCTGTACTCGGTGCCTGGTATTGAGAAGGCCCTCAGAAAACAGGGGCTGTTCTAAATATAATTTAGTAGCCTCTGAAGGTACCATTATTATTATATCAAAGCCCAATGTAATGAGAATTCTGAATTATCACGATAAAATTGTTTGGTATACTTTGCTTAACGAGGCTGAGAAAAATATCAGTAATCTTAGAAATACTTCCGCAAATTTTAGTCAGTTGAAATGGGAAATTTGGTCATGGTCTTTCCCTAATGTTCGCAGCTACTTGAAATCTTGGTATATGACTGAGATGTTTCTGGCACCCTAGAGGTCAAACCAACAAATGAGGGGTGTGTCTGAAATAGGCAGGACTTGTTACATATTTGCTATGTACTATTACGTCAGTGCAATGGTGCAAAAATAATTGCGTTTTTTGCAATTATTTTTTTTAACCTTTTGAACCGCAATTACTTTTGCACCAACCTAATAATAATTCCAAGTAACGTATGTGTATTCATTTAATCCTTACATGAACTTCATGAGGTAGGCACAGTTATTGTCTCTGTTTTACAGGTGAGGAAACTGAGGTATGGAGAGGCCAGATAGTGTGCCCAAGGTCCTACAGGGAGTGGAAGAGCCAGGATTGAAACCCAGGCTGACTGACCTGAGTCCTGGATCTTAACCTCTACACGATTGTCCACTTTGTCCCACACCCCATGATTGTCAGGTCCTTGGTGCTCTGTAGCCATCTGTGGCGGGTGGTCAGGGCCAGAGGGATCGAGGCCACACTTCCCAGCAAGGTGACAGGTGTATTGGAGCTCACTAGGGTCTCTGTGGGGCGTCTAGAGCTTCCTACACTGTGACCATAGTACTGCCTTCCTTCCCTCCCCCACTGGTAGGCGCACCCTCGCTGACATCATCATGGAGAAGCTGACTGAGAAGCAGACAGAAGTTGAGACAGTCATGTCAGAGGTGTCAGGCTTCCCTATGCCCCAGCTGGACCCCCGTGTCCTGGAGGTCTACAGAGGCGTCCGGGAGGTAAGTGCTGCAATACCCTCGCGGGAGCCGTGGGTTCCCACCTGAGGTTGTGGGTGTCCCCATCTCTTGGACACGTAAGGCCTAGTGGCCGAGAACTGACGTAAGTCAGAGGCTTGCTATGCCCCTTAGTAACTTGGTGGCCGTGGGTAAATTTCTTAACCCTCTGGCCTCTGTTTCCCCATCCGGAAAACGAGGATATAATGGCCCCTCCTTACGGTTGTTGTGAGGGTTAAGTGAGTGAATATCTGAAAAGGCCCGGGACCAGGACCTGGCACTTGTCCTCCGCAAGCAGGAGCTCCGTGAACGGCAATGGTGTTGCTTCCTCATCCCCAGGTGTTGTCTAAGTACCGCAGTGGGAAGCTGCCCAAGGCGTTCAAGATCATCCCTGCGCTCTCCAACTGGGAGCAGATCCTCTACGTCACAGAGCCCGAGGCCTGGACGGCTGCTGCCATGTACCAAGCCACGAGGTAGAGTAGAGGGGCCCTACAGACTCAGGGTCGCCGTGGGTCTGTAGGTAAGGGTGGGCGTGGGACGTACAGACTTTCCCGGCCGTTGCCACTACGTTTTAACTTGGCCCCCGAGCTCTATTTTGTGCTTCTTTATGTCATTTTCCCAGCTTTTCCTGTTTCATGTTTTGCGACCAAGGCCCTATTGAGAATCTCCCACGATGAGTTTCTAGGGGAGGCATATAACTACTAGGCCACAAGCCTGGTGCGTCAGCATGACCTCAGAAGCCTGCAGCTCCTCAGGCAGGCTCAGGTCCCTTGAAGAGCAGGATAGTGAGGACCCATGATGGGGACGGGAAGGTGAATAGCTGAGGTGTCATAAGTTGGGAAGAGCTCTAGCTCCCCCAAAGACTGCTCAGCTGTTTGGATATATCTTGTAGCCCCTCCTGTTCCCTCTGATCTGACTTGGGTGTTGCATGCGCGCAGCTCACATACTCCCACACACCCCTCAAATCTCTTGCGTGCACCATCTATAGTGATATTTAAAGGGCCAGCCCCAGACTATCAAGTGACCTGGGGCTTCCCCACTACTCCCCCCACACTAGGATATTCGCCTCTAACCTGAAGGAACGCATGGCCCAGCGCTTCTACAACCTTGTCCTGCTCCCTCGAGTACGAGATGACATTGCTGAGTATAAACGACTCAACTTCCACCTCTACATGGCACTCAAGAAGGCCCTGTTCAAGCCTGGAGCCTGGTTTAAAGGTGAGAACCCAGGAGGCAGTGAAGAAAGGCAGGGCTGGAGCTGCTGTGGGTGAAAGCAGGAAGCCTGACTGGGGAGATGGCTGTCTCAGGGTGGGAGGGGGTGCTTTCTGCTGTGCCTCCTGTCTCTCACCCTGTGACGCTCCCCAGGGATCCTGATCCCACTGTGTGAGTCAGGCACCTGCACCCTCCGGGAAGCCATCATCGTGGGGAGCATCCTCACCAAGTGCTCCATCCCCGTGCTGCACTCCAGGTAATGTTGGTGGGGAGGGAGGATAGGTAGAATCACCAAGACGTGGGGAGTTGTGTGGGGACAGTGGAGAAGGAGCTAAGGATAGCCCTGACTTTGTGGCTTGTTTAAGCCAGTAGGTGTATCATTACTCCACTAGGTGTAAGTTCCGCAAGAACGGGCCCAGTACCTTGCATGTGATAGGTGCTCAGTAAATAGTGGAATGAATGAATGCATGAATGAATGGAAATAAGAACATAGGAAGAAAATAGGTTAAGTAGGGTTTCTAGGTGGGAATTCCCGCCAATTCTCAGGAATTTTTTTCACTTTCCCATTCCCAAATCCTAAGAAAAGTTGGTTGGGAAATCAGGAAAATCGGTTCCTTGAACCCAGGAATACCCACAATGGGAAATAAAGGTACTACTCACAGTGTAGCTCTTAGACATTTTTCCTATTTATTGCTAGGGTTTCCGGGTGGGAATTCCCACCCATTCTCGGGAATTTTTTCGCTTTTCCATTCCCAAATCCCAAGAAAATTTGGTCGGGAAATTGGGAAAATTGGCTCCTTGAACCCAGGTGTTTGGTAGTATCGGCCGTCACTTTGTGGAAACGATTCATCGTGGAAAACAGAAAACAGTTTATATCTCGGGATTTGGGAATAGGAAGGTGAAAAAATTCCTGAGAATGGGCGGGAATTCCCACCCGGAAACCCTAAGGTTAAGAGTGGAGATGCTGAGATGTCTGTATCGTTAGATACTGAGACAAGCAGTCCGAGCCAGAGGGGGGGATTTGGGATGAATCAGCATAGAGATGGGAATTGGAGTCAAGGGTGTATGATCAGGACCGTGTAGGTGAGGAGAGGCCCAAGATGGCCCTCTTAGGAACATTCCAGGAAAAGGGCCAGCAGAGGAGAAGAGGGAGAAGTAGAGTCTCTCCCCGAATATTTCCCCCACCACTCACTCCCCCAACCCCTTTCCTGCTAGCGCGGCCATGCTGAAAATTGCTGAGATGGAATACAGTGGTGCCAACAGCATCTTCCTGCGACTGCTGCTGGATAAGAAGTACGCACTGCCCTACCGGGTGCTGGACGCCCTGGTCTTCCACTTCCTGGGGTTCCGGAAGGAGAAGCGCGAACTGCCCGTGCTCTGGCACCAGTGCCTCCTGACTTTGGTCCAGCGCTACAAGGCAGACCTGTCCACAGAGCAGAAGGAGGCCATCCTGGAACTGCTCCGGCTGCAGCCCCATCCACAGCTGTCCCCAGAGATCAGGCGTGAGCTTCAGAGCGCAACACCCCGCGATGTGGAAGATGTTCCCATCACCATGGAGTGAGGAAGCAGTCACTCCTCCTGGTCTGAGGGGTGTGGGAGGATACCAGGAATCCTGTTGGTGACCAAAGGTGACACTGGGCCTTTCCAGCTGAAGAGCTGAAGACCCAAAGCTCGGCAGTGAGAGCTCATGGGCATCTGACGCCCCAGTATCTGACAGGGAGGACGGACCGTCTGGCTGACCCCCGCTTCCATTCTAGGCCGTGGTTCCTGCTCAGTCCTGGGACCTGTCTGAGATCCCACACCCTAGTATTCCCACTCCCCTGCTGGGGCTTGGAATAAGTATTCTCTCAGGCTGTTGTGTCAAGTCACTAGGATGTGGATAAAAAGGCAGGTATTTATTGAACTTCCACGTTTTGATGTGATGAATGGCGATCTTTCTGCTTTCCCTCTTTAGCTGGAGATAGGGATTACTCTTCCCTGTTCCTGTCTAGGAGTGGATTTTTACCCAGTTTACGTAGGAACCTCTGTATTCTACAAGTTCGTTTTTTTCCAGGCTACATCCACCCTGTTAGCCCCTAGGGGGCACATTTGCTGCCTTTCCCCCCCACACAGCCTGTTTTGGAAGGATGCCAGCAACCAGAGGTGGTTCAAAAGATGCCAATCTCAGCTGCTATGGATGGAAGAGCTACAGGAGAAAGCCCCTAAAGTGGAGATAGAGGCCAGACAGGTCAGGGAATAAGGTTGGGCTGAGGAATGATTAGATCGGGGGTGGGGGGGTGGGGTCACCACCAGACAACTTGCTTTTCTTAATGAGAGCTTTAGACCAGAGGTTGGCAAACTAGGGTCACATGCCCATTTTCTAATGGCCCATGAGCAAAGAGTGATTTTTATATTTTTTAATGGATGGGAAAAAATTTAAGTTATTTTGTGATAGGGGAAAATTATATGAAATACAAATTTCAGTGTCCAAGTTTTACTGGAATGCAGCCGTGCCTACCCATTTCCGTTTTCTGTGGCTGTTTGATGCTGCCACACAGTACAGTCCTATAAGCCATTTGCTTTTGAAAATGTGAATTTGTTCCAACCCCATTAACATATTTGGGAACGACTTAATCATAAAGCAAATTTCACGTTTGTGTACAGTTGTGTCCTAGAGAAATACTACGTGAAAGCAGAAAATTGCACCCAGCTGAGCCAAGCCAGGTACACAAAATACGCGCCTCCAACACATCACAGCTGCTGTCTCAGTTCACTGTGTGGGTTGGGAGCCACACCCACATCTGGTGTGACAACCCGCTTTCTACATCCTTCCGACCTCTGCTTCCACAGCCAGACATCTTTTTCAAGATAAAGGGCTGTATTCATTGTACTTGTGTTTAACCACTTAATGTATAAAAACTATACTATCTTTTAAGTACGTCGCTCATGAAGTTTGTGAGTGTTGTGCCTTAAGCCCTTTCTCCATAGGTCCTGTGGGTTTTATTGTGCATTGCTGTATAGTGCAGTGATTTTTAGGAACACATACGTTCCATTATAAAGCAGAACTGATACTTGCTCAGTAAATAGTTGAGCAGAGACTGTATGGCCCACGAAGCCAGAAACATTTACTCTATAGCACTTGACAGAAAAGGCTTGATGGCCACTGCTTGAGACCACTGATTTCCATCCACCCTCTTGACCTCATGCCGTCTAGAAATAGGCTTTTACCCACACCACCCTCCAGTCCAAGAAGCCAAAGCCAGTTTTATTCCAGAATCTTTATTAAGGTAGCATGATGGTCCTGGGCCACCAGCCTGGACCTCGTGGCCTTAGGAAAGACCTGTGTCAACAGGGCTTGCCTCCCTCTCCAGATGGGGTCACCTGTGGCATCCCTGCTTCATCCCCCGTGGAGGATGGGGCAGAGGGCCAAGGGGAGAGGAGGGTCTGGCCCGTCCCCAGGCTGTAGCAGCTCCTTGGCCACCAAGACCCTCTAGCCAGCAGCAGAGGGGAGGGATGCAGCAACCACCAGGGTTACCACCACTTGGGTTAGGTGGACCCCACCATACCCTCTTACAGTTGTACTCAAAGCAATTAATAAATTAAAACCACCTCTTCCTTCAGCACTGACCCCGCCCCCCTCAATCACACAGGAGAAGCTGAGTGGAAAGCAAAGCAAGGAGGAATTGGTTGGTTCTTGAACCTGTGAGAGGCCCGGGCCCCTCCCTCTAGGAGCAGCTGTGAACGTGGATTGTGTTGAGGAGCCATCTCCCCAGAATATCTGAAACTTCTTCAGAAAGACCCCAATCCAAATGCAGACTCTAGAAGGTGCAGCACCCTTATAAGGCACTAGGACATTTTGGCAATTGAGAACATGAGAGCCCCAAAGATAAGGGGAGCCCTCAAAAAAAATAAAAAAACGCTGGTAAGATGTATTTTACCTACTTCAATTTCATCTCTGATCAGCCTGGCCTACCCTACCTCCAGCTAGAATCAGGGAAGGCGCTGAGCTGGTCAGAGGCAGGGAGGAGGAGGAGCCTGGCCAGCCACACAAACATGGCTGGCCAGGCCCCTTAGTGCACACGGCAGGGATACGTAGGACCTGTCCCCTTCGGCTTGGCAAGGGGCAAATAGGAAGGAGCCCCCTCAGGCTTCAGCTGTGGTGTGGTTCATTCCTGCAGGCAGGGAAAGGGGGGTGGCAGTGTCCCCTCCTCTGCTGTCAGTGGCCACTCGAGGGGGCCTCTCCAGGGCTACAGGTGGATTGCTGTGACATCTGTGGGGGTGCTGGTCTGGCTGGGCCCCTGGCTGCTGGAGCCCCTGGGTGCTTTGGGAGCTGGGCTGGGGGAGGTCTTGGCGGCTTCCCTGAGGCTCTCCCTGAGTGCAGCTTCAATCTGCTCTTGACAGGCCCGCAGGCAGTCCTGGGAACAAGGAGGAACAGTGAGGAGGGACTGCTGGGGGGGACGGAGAAAGGCCCCCTTAGAGCTAAAGGTCCCCTTTCCTCCCCCATACCATCTGGCAGCAGGTGCAGGGGACGGACACGTCCCAGCACAGGGAAGTCGGGAGGTTAGGCCACAGCCCAGCCCCAGGAATCAGCCTTCAATTCTCAGAAACTGCCAAGAGGATGTGGCAAGAGGGTGTGAGAGCAGCCCTGCAGCTGACACCAAACCCTCCACCCCCACTCCTGCAAACCATTTGGCAGAAAAGGGCACCCAGGGATGGTGCCCTTCAACCCACCCAAGACCACTTGTTCTTCTGCAGACCAAGGCAGGAGATAAAAGGCCACAGAAGCCCCAAGGTCAGGACACGAAACACAACGTGGGGATCAAGTTTGAGGCGGATGCCTCCCTCTGCTGGAGCCTCAGGGAATAGCGCTACCTCATGAATTGACAGCCCGCTGGCCTGCTGCCCAGCACTCACCACTTCAGTGCCTGTGATCCCTGCCAGCAGCTCTGTGAGCTCGTCCCCGGATATGGAGCACGCACCCAGGCCTTGCACGGCAGCCCCAATGCTGCCCGTGGCGATCATGGATGGTGGGTACATGGCGAAGGTGTAATCTTGGAAAGAGAGAAAGGGAACCATGAGGCAAGGAGGGCATCGAGAACAGCCGGTGTGGACTTGCTATTCCTCAGAAAGTGCCAGGCAGCATGATTAGAGCAGAGGACATACTGGAAAATGCCAGCAGTGAGTGCTGTTAAGACAGCCAAGGGGAAAAGGCGGGAAAGGGCCTGTCTCCTAGAGGATCAAGTGAACAGCAGACTTCTGGAGGTCAGGAACCAGGGAGTGAATGAGCCTCCCTGGTGTGAAAACAAAAGTAGGCTCAAGAGATCTGGGTTTTTGCTCCCAACTTAATCACCATGAGACTCTGGGCAAGTCACTTATCTCTAAGCCCTCAGAGTTCCCACCGATGTGTACTGGGGGGTCTCAGTGCGCAGCTCTAATTGTGTTCCGCTGCTTTTCTGTGTTGAAACTTAGGGCTGAGAGAGGACATAATTTTCACACATAAATGAGCATAAACCAGAGTCTCCTAGTTACCTCTGACCCTTCGAAGTCTTCTGATTTTCCTGATTTGGCAAAAAATGTATCTAGAACTCTTTCTTACCTGTAGCACAGAGGGCCAAAAAGGTCTGGGCGTGCTTTTTGACCAAGGCCTGTCGGTCACTGGGCAGAGAGAGCCGGTGCAGAATCAGGGCCAGGAAATCGTGGGCAATCACAGCAGCCAGGTCCCACTTGAGCTTCCCCAAGACCAGCACCTCCCAATCCTGGAGGTTAGAGAAGAGGGTGGGGGTGAGTGGCTGAAGAGGACAGTAAAGCAGAAGTCTCACGGGAAAGGAAGCCCATCAAACTTAAATGTCAGGACCCCCGTTCTGCTGCTGGGTTTAAGGACTGGCGCTGTGGAGCGGGGAGTCCAAGGCAGGGAAGAGCTGGGGACATTTGCTTTGAGCATCTATTCATTAACTAGGTGCCAGACTATGTGATTGACATGAATTGTCTCTCTTAATCCTGTTTGGTTATCTTTTGGGTGTGTGGGGGGGAGGCAATAATCCAGGCCTTCTCCTGACTTCTTCCAGGGCTCTGAGCACCTCTCCTGCCAAGGCTGAGAGAAATGACTGCAGCAGCAGACACCACCAGCACCACCATGAACTTCAGGCTCCTCTGGGGTGAAGCAGAAAGACTCCCCATAATCCCAAAGATTTGTGAAAGAGGAGATCACCACTTGGCCTCTCCCCGAACTCTGCATCCCAGCTGAGTCTACAGATCTTTAAGAAACCAAAGCCCGAGACCACACCTCCTGTGACACAGCCACTGAAGCTACCCCTGAGGTTCCTCAAAGGGCAGGTTGCCCAACTTAACCCACATCCCCTTGGTGGGACATCAGGGGTAGGTCCTGAGACACAGCACCCCACTCCACCCGCTTGAGTTGGAACCCATTGTGCCAAGTGACTCTCAGGAAGAGAAGTGGGGGCCAAGCCAGACATGATAGGTCTGGGTGATCCCTGCGGGACCAAATCCTATCTCCGCCTGCCCAAGCCTATATACCACTGCTAGGTCCCAGGGGGAGGCTGAGAGCCCCACCCCAATCCACTGGTCTGGGGTTCCCAGTGCTGGCCCCATTGCTGAGTTGCACACTTGAGGATTTCTTCATTGTTTTATCTCAGGAAGGAACTGATGGGTTTGACCCCTTACTGAGGCAGCCATAGCAACCCCACCCAACCTCTTCCAGGCCCCCGCCTAGGTGTCACCCTCCCCAGTCAGCCCCAAGCCTCTCACAGGGCCCCACACAACAGTCTGGCCTGGAGCCAGAAGAACTGAAGCAGAGAAGCTAGCATTCTACTCCCGGTGCTCGTCCCAGCGGCCAAACTCCTAACTCAGAAGTGAACAGAAAGCACCTAGCCTCCAAGGGAACTTGGAGTGGGGCTTGCCCTATGGGGAGGCATGGGGTCCTGAGTAAGGGAGGGTGGCCAAGTCCCTTAGTGCACACTGCAGGGATAGGTAGGACCTGCCCCCTTCAGCAGCTGTATCCGGGCAACCTCGGAGAATCTCAGCCCTAGGCTGGAAGACAGCATACCTCTGGGAGCTATTAGCTACTTCCATCATATCCCCAGCCTTTAAGTCCACCTGGGCTACCCAGAAGACCGATTCTCCTCATCCACTTCAGTGCAATGCTGAGGCTGGACCCTTCCCTCCTTCTCTGGGCCTCAATCTTCTCTGCTGCACAAGGATTTGGACTGACGAGTTCTCTGAGGTCCCTTCCAACTCTGACCTTCTAGGAAGCCATCTGCACACTCCACCCCCAGCTCAGGCAAGAGTGGGGGGAAGAGTGCTTTTTGCCTGTTCTGAAAAAACACCCCACACACAAAGACACACATACCATCCCAATCTTTTCACAAAAAGGAAGTCCCCTTCTACCTTCCAGCCTAAACCCCTCCAAAAACATCTTGCTTGCTGGCCCTGGAAACCAACTCCACCTTCAGACTTGCCAAAAACTACCAGATTCATCACAAAGAGCCGTGGGGCCTCCCGGATTCCCATCTCCGGCCTCCTACTCCCATCTCTGAGAGCTACTTGGCAGGAAGAGGAATCCTGTTCCTCAACAAGCAGCAGTCAGGGGCCCCAGTACCCTGGCTTCCTGGCCAGCCAATCACAGCAGCCTGCATGCTGCCCTCCTCCCCGGGAGATGGGGCCCACAGACTCCTCTCAGGGTCAGGAGAAGACTTGGCCGCACAGAGCAAGGTTGAGGAAGGTGCCAGCTCACCCATCCTCTCCCCCAGACCCCCCAGGAGACGATCTACATGCCCTAAATAACCTAGATCCCAGCAGCTCCCCCACCTCCTCTCCAGGCTTTGGGAAAAGAACCGGTGACTCTCCTGCCGCCTCGGAAGAGCCCAGCCCAAGTTCCCAGCAAGAGGCCCAGGAAGCCACTTCCCAAACCACAGGAGTGACAGCAGCTCCCCACAGGGTTATGAAAGACCTTGGTCAGAGTGGGCGGGCCAGGGGAGGGGGCATCATTATCACATCGGAAGCAGCTGCAGCTCAGCTCCCTGTCCATCCCTCAGCTCTGGCCTTTGGCTAAGGGAGAAAGGGAGAGATGATTCCACCAGGCCTGAAGCAGCTGCTCAAGTTGCTCAGAATGAGGATTAGGAAGGAGCTGTGTCTTCTGGGATATAAAAGGAAGGAAAGAAGGTGGGATGAAACTCCTTGGCCCTTCCTTAGAGCAATCAGGGCCGGGCTTTAATCGGCTCTGGGAGGCTTTTCAATCACAAAGTCCACACTGGGATAAAGACTCACCCAAGGCAGCCCCCTCCCCCACATGAAGCACATTCCACTCCCCCACTCCGGTGGGGGTGTGCAGGCATGTCTTTCTGCTGCCAATAAATAACTCATGGTGGTTGTGTAAACCCAGAGGCAAAGTACTAGTGAGTGTAGACATGCAGTTTGACTTGTTGCTATCTGGGGGAAAGACCAGGAAGCAGTGGCACCCCCTGGAGGTCAGGAGAAGGGGAGTTAATTCATACTGGCAGCTTAAGCCTGGGTTGGGGCTACCCTAACCATCGCACGGCACTGCCCCATCTTTGCCAAATACATAACCTCTTCGGTCCACGCGCCCTCCCCATGGGGCAGAAAGCCTCTGAGGTCTTAGCTTTCCTTTGCCGGTA
Source organism: Rhinolophus sinicus (assembly GCF_036562045.2). Taxonomy (NCBI): domain Eukaryota; kingdom Metazoa; phylum Chordata; class Mammalia; order Chiroptera; family Rhinolophidae; genus Rhinolophus; species Rhinolophus sinicus. Next base: position 89,294,668 of record NC_133755.1, read on the forward strand.
AGTGAGGAGAGGCGGTATGTGTTGGGGGTGGGTTATGCACGCACCCGCAGCTGGCGGGGAGAGACAGCATGGTCGGTGTAGATGCACAATTTTTCGATGGTTAGGGGCGTAGTCTCGCGCAGCTTGGAGGCCAGCAGCATGCAGACCGCACCCAGGAGTTGCAACTGTGCCTTGTGGGTGGGGACACAGGACAGGTAGCGATCCAGGTAGTTCATGGCCAAGGGGAAGACTTCCTCCTCACAGCGCTGCTCCTCACACACCTGGGGAGAGGACGCACAGTCACTTCTGGGGCAGGGGCGTGGGAAACGCAGCAGCAATAAAAGTGAAAGGGGGCGCTGAAGGAAGTGGGACGGGAGCAAAAATGCATGAAGGAGTAAATGTGCTTACAGTGACAAGGACTAATGCGGAGGGGGATGCGCCTTCCCCAAGGTGACGGCCCCACTTCCTCTGCGTTGCCTCCTTCCCCTTCCCGGGGGGAGGGGGTCCGCCAGAGGCTCCCTTACTTAAGGATTCCACACTGAGGCTCCCCTCCCCCATGGAAGGGTGCGGAAGAGTCAACCACGGTAGCCAGAGAGCTGGGACCTAACTATTACCACCACCCACTGCACACACCCAAAAGGAAGGGAGGAGACTCCTGCCGCTGCCTCCCGCACTTTTCATTTCCCAGACCGCCGGAACAGCGCGCGCGCCACCCCCACCGCCTTCCCCGCCAGAACCCCGCGACAGACACAGGAACCCGCTCTGCGGCGGCCGAGTCCAGGGTTTCCCAGGCGCGCGCTCTCCTAAGAAGACGGGGCTGGGGGGGGGGGGGGCGGGGAGCAAGAGACTCTAGAGAAGCCAGAAGGGAAAAGGTGGCCCCTGTCCCGCTTTCCCGACCCGAAAAGAGGGTTAGTTAGGGTGCCAAACCACTGGCAGTCAGAGTCGGGGTTAGGGAAGGGAAAGGGACACCACGTTGGTAGCCGGCTAGGGTGCCCGAGTGAAAGGCCAGGCCCGGGGCTATGGGCCACCGAAGCATCTTGCTGATTGTTGTTGAGACCAGGATGTCCCAACAGGGCGGCCCCGGGATGTCCGGAGCCGAGGACGCAGGGACGGCGGGGGAGGGGAGACCCGTCCGGGCGGTACCTCCAGCATCCAGTACGCCAGCATCTTCCGCATGTGCGGCTTGATCTCCTTCTGCACGCACTGGAAGTAGGAGGCGCGGGGCACGTAGCGCTCCTCCAAGCGGAGCAGGCTCTGCAGGACACGCTGGTCCCCCAACAGCCGTGGGTCGGGCCCGGCCCGGGGAGCGTGCCGGGTGCCCTCGCAGCATAGCAGCTCCATACTTGGGCAGCTCACGGGCAGGACTGGAGTGCGGGCTCGCGAGCCAGAGCCGAGGCGGCGGGCCGGAGAGCGCGGGTCTAGTGCTGGCGCTGGCACTGCGCAGTGGAGCCCCGACCCGCCCGCGTCGGCGCGCTTGCAGCTTCCCTGACAGGCGCCCCGCCCCTTCGAGACGATGTAGCAACCGCGGAATGCTCTAACGTCACAACGTTCCAAGGGGCGGGGCCGCGGCGCCCCAGACGGAAAGGGCTGGCTGGCGCCCCCCTCCTCCCTGGCGGCTGCATTGGTCGGCGGGGCGCCCGCCTGAAGGCTTCCGGGCTCCCGGAGCCCTCCTGACCACCCGGTGGAGGGAACTTTCTTGGAGGTGGTCCTCTCCCGCACCATCGAGCCTTCCCATTTTGTTTCTCTGACATTAGTTGCCCAGAAAAGAACTTTTCTCCAAAGGTTATTCATTCATTCGTCAAATCCTACTTCACCAGCTGCTTGCTCTGGGGAATATAAATACTGATAAAATAACTAGTTCTTAGTGAACACTGTTCTGAGCACTTAATGCTCAATAACTTATTAAATCTAAACAAAAACAATGAATTAGGTATTATACGTATTTTGCAGATAAGGAAACTGAAGCACACTAAAGTCTGTGGCAAAGCTAGTATAGCTCAAGAATCTGTGCTCTACACCATTGCTACACATTATCACTGTGATCTCAAAGCCAACACGCTCTGCATCGCCTAAGACCTAGTTAGAAATGCAGACTCTCCGGCCCACGCCTGACCTGCGGGATCAAAATCTACATTTTAACAAGACCCCCTGTGACTCCTGTGCACATTAAAGTATGAGAAGGCCTGATCAAAATCAGCACATTACAGAAATACAACAGGGTGGAAAGGCCATAGATTCAAGGCCTCATCTTGTCATTAAGTCTGCCTTGTGGCCTTGAACAAGCCCTGAAGTCGGCCTTAAGCTTCAGTTTGAGGAAAAAGTGGGCGGAGAAACTGGATCCTCTGTGAAGGAGTTTCTTGCTCAGATTCCATAAAATCTTCCAATTGCCATTTCTCCTACCTCCCAAACTTTGGGTTACTTTGTAGTTTCCCCAAAGCTGGATTCCACGTGACCCCGAGGCCGACCACAGGCCTCCAGTAATGCTCCCAATGGGAGGAGGCCTTGGGAATTCCTGCCTCTCATCAAGAGGTCCTTCTGAGGGAAAGGACACTAAGCAAGTGAGTTACTGAAGAAATAACATTGTATAGCAGAGGCAAGTTCTATGCTAAACATTTTGTCAATTGTTCTTTTTATATAACAAATTTTATTGTAGTTTCAATATCATGGAAATATTTATTTGTATTGTAGACAACTTAGAAAATACAGATAAAAAAACAGAAACAGACTCAAACACAGAGAACATTTTGATGGTTGCCGGATGGGAGGGGGGGTTAAGGATGGGTGCAAAAGGTGAAGGGATTAAGAAGTACAAATTGGTAGTTATAAAAATAGTCATGGAAATATAAAGTACAGCATAAGGAATATAGTCAATATTGTAATAACTATGTATGGTGTCAGATGAGTACCAGATTTATCTGGGTGATCACTTTGTAAATTATATAAGTATCTAATTGGTATATTGTACACCTGAAACCAATATAATGTATGTTAACTGTAATTGAAAAATTTTTTAAATTATTTAAAAAATAAAAGATAAGCCACAAAAAGAAAAATAATAATTACTTGCAATTTCACCATCCAGAGATAATCCTTTAAAATGTCAATATTTATTTTTCTAAAATTGTTCTATGAATAAACATATATTTTAAAATGAGATCATCATAAACTGTTTTTGTAAGCATTTTTCTCACTAAAACAGTATTTACTGTAACACTTTTCCATATCATTATTCTACATTATTTTTAATGGTTACATAGGATTCCATTGGGTGAATATATCATATACATTTTACCAAATATGTGTTGTTAGAAATTTAAGTTATTTCTAGTTCTTCCCTATTAGAAACAATACTGTGAAATATTTTTGTGGTAGTATTTTTGTATGCACTCGTGATTATTTCTAGAAGTGAATTATTTCTACAAGTGGAATTTCTCAATCTGGAGTTATGAAACATATTAAGACTTGTTTTAGATTTTTAAAATTTATTTTTCAGTTGTAGTTGACATGCAGTGTTATATTAGTTTCAGGTGTACAACATAATGATTAGACATTTATATTTACAAAGTGATCACCCTGATAAGTCTAGTACCCATCCGGCTCCATACATAGTGATTACAATATTATTGACTATATTCCTTATGCTGTATTTTACATCCATGTGACTATTTTTAAAACTAACAATTTGTACTTCTTAATCCCTTTTACCTTTTTAACCCATCCCTCCAACCCTGCTCCCATCTGGCCACCATCAATTCGTTCTCTGTATCTGTGAGTTTCATTCTAAGGCTTTTGATGTAGTTATTACTATATTTTGCTACTGAAAGGCTAAACCAATCTAATGAATAAACATTAGATATCTATTTCTAAAAACCCTCTGCCAACTGGGAAGATGAAAGTAGTTTATTAGTTATAATATACCAGGGATGCCAAAAATATGTATACATATGACTTGCATTAATCTTTTGTTATCAGTATATATTATTACAATTTTAATACAGTTTTTTTCCTTTCTTAAAATGTGTATACATTTTTTTGGCACCCTCTGTGTGTGTGTGTGTGTGTATGTGTGTGTGTGTACTTTTTTTAATTCAAGAGCTCTTATTGTGCCAGAATTAATGTGCACCATGTACCTTATCTAATCTTAAAGTCCTTTTCCTATGGTCCGAAATATGAATATGAAGTTTCTTTAGTTAAATAATCATAGCATTGCACTCTTTCAATAAATAGAACAACATATTTCAAAATGTTAAAGAACAAATGTGAAGTTATGTGAAAGATGTTGAAGTTTAAGAGGTTTTTAGGGTGCAGAGGACTAAAAATGTAGCTTTTGAAATGAGTACATAACCAGAAAACAGATCTTTCCTGATGGAAGGTGTTCCTTTATTTTCAGAATTATTGAGTAGGACTGTTCAGGTTAGAAGGTTGTTTATCTTTGATGAGAGGGTAAACCATCATTATATATTTTTATTATTTTCCCAGTTTTGTTGAGGTGTAATTGACATACACAGCAACTGAATTAGCTCAGGGTGCACAACGTAATGATTTAATATATATACATATTGCAAAATAATTACCACAATAAGTTCAGTTAATATCTATTACATAATTACATTTTTTTGTTGTGATGAGAATTTTTAAGATCTATTCTTTGAGCAACTTTCAAATATGCAATACAGAACCATTAACTATCGTCATCATGTTGTACAATACATTCCCAAACCTTATTTATCTTATAACTTATTTATGTTGTAACTTATTTATCTTATAAAGATTGTATCTTTTAACCACCTTCACCTATTTCACCCTCCCTTTACCCCCCACTTCTGACAACCACCAAAATGTTCTGTTTCTCTCAGTAAGGATTTTTAGATTCCACATATAAGTGAGATCATACAGTATCTGTCTTCCTCTGTCTGAATTATCTCATTTAGTATAATGCCCTCAAGTTTCATCCATGTTGTTGCAAATGGCAAAATTTCCTTCTTTTTTATGGCTGAATAATAGTCCATTGTATAGATATACCCACTTTTCTTTATGGAGAAAGCAAACTGGAGAGATGAAAAGTGGTTACTAGTAATAATATTTTGACACATTATTAGACATTTACATTTATTATGTAAATTACCTATTTTATACCCTTTGCCCATTCTTTTACACAAATGTTTGTTTTTTTATTGATTTCTAAGTGCTCATTACATTTTAAGAATATCCTTTTTCATATTTTTTCTTTGTCATATATTTTATACATTTTTTTTAGTTCACTATTTGCCTTTCTTTTTTGTTTAAACTTTTACTTATTTAAGTGTTTTTTTCCAAGACCCATCAGCACCAAGTCAAGTAGTTGTTTCAATCTAGTTGTAGAGGGCGCAGCTCAAGTGGCCCATGTGGGGATTGAACTGGCAACCTTGTTGTTAAGAGCACTGCACTCTAACCATCTGAGCTAACCGGCTGCCCCACTATTTGCCTTTCATTTTTGGTTCATGGTAGAATTATTTTTTTAACAAATAGAAAGCTTTTATTTTTATGTAGCATTATTTTCTTTAATGATTTCTGTCTTTGAACCATGCCTTCCCCACTGTAAAATTATACAATTACTAGAAGAAAATGTAAGAAATACTTACATTTGAAAATGCAGATTTCTGGGCCCTGCTTCAGGGCTTTTCTTTCTTCAAGTATTTGAGGAGGCCCCCAAAATTATGCATTGTCAAGGACACATACAATAAAGGTTTTCCTTTTTAATGTGTTGCCTACATTTATTCAGTGTGTCATATTAAGTGGGGCTCTAGCCTTATTTTTCCCCAATTATCATCAACTATAACCCATGGTACTGATTTAACAATCTGTTCTTTATTTCACTCATTTCCCTGCTATAAGCATCCCTTGGCCTGGTTCTTGCATCTTAGATGATGTCTTAGTTTGGTCATTTTCACTGAGAACTGGACCTCAAAATTCCTGCAACTTTTTTCTTTTTTTAAAGATTTTATTGGGGAAGGGGAATAGGACTTTATTGGGGAACAGTGTGTATTTCCAGGACTTCTTTTTTCCAAGTCAAGTTGTTGTCCTTTCAATCTTAGTTGTGGGAGGATGCAGCTCAGCTCCAGGTCCAGTTGCTGTTGCTAGTTGCAGGGGGCGCAGCCCACCACCCCTTGAGGGAGTCAAGGAATCAAACCGGCAACCTTGTGGTTGAGAGCCCACTGGCCCATGTGGGAATCGAACCGGCAGCCTTCGGAGTTAGGAGCATGGAGCTCTAACTGCCTGAGCCACCAGGCCAGCCCAAAATTCCTGCAACTTTTGTCTAAGGAACCTCAGCTGGTCTTTTCCCCCATGTCAGGGATAAAGGTGCTTAATAAAGGCACCAAATGCTCATTTAGTCTCAAATAACCACGGCCCTCCAAGTCTAGAGAGACCTAGTCCTCAACTAGCGGGCTGTACATTAGATAGCAAGGAAAACTCCAATTAGACAATGCTATGGAAGAAGAAAGAGTAGCAGAATCTTTTTCTCTGCAGACCTCCAAAAACATGCCAGGGCCTCTTCTGCCCTCCCCATCTCCTCAGTTCCATGCTTCCATCACTGGTAAGCCCATCTATCTTCTCTGCTCAGTTTATTTATCCTTCAAAGCCCAGCTCAGGTTTGATCTCCTCCAGGAAGCCTTCCTAGAACAATCCAGCTGCAGGAACAACCCTCCAAACTCCTGCAGGTCTCACTGTACATGCCCTTCATGTGTCTTGGCTGGTTCTCGACCTGCTCTCTCCCTACTTTGAGTGTAAATTTCTGCAAAGGGGAAGACAATCCAGATTGTATTGATAGCCAACTACGTGGGAGGCACGGGGCAGGGTGTTTACAATCCACCATCTCACCCTCTAGGAATTGTTTTCGGATGGGAAAACTGAGGTACGCTGGAATTAAATAACTTACTAAAGGTCTATGTAGCTCCTCCCAAACGCTACCCTTTTAAATTCTATACTGCCTCTCCTTAAGGACAAGGATGGTGTCCTGTGTGCCCATGTGTCCTCTGCAGGGCCCAGCGCTGTGCTGTGACCACTAGTAATAATAACAGCCCTTAGTGGAATGCTCACTGTGTTCCAGGCCTTGTACGTTCCTGGTATGTATTAAACCATCTCATTTTCACACCAGCCTCTGAGAAGTAGACTATTATTTCCCCCCATTTTATAGAAAGGAAAACCAGTACTCAAGAGTAGCTCAATAATTTGCCCAAGGTCACACAGCTAGTACGTGGTCAAGGCAGGATTCAACCCAGCCAGTTTAATTTCAGAATCCATCAGTTTAACCACTTCATTCTACTGCCTCTTGTGCTGTTCCATTGATTTGTCAGTTGATTTCCTCAGGAAGGGGCACACAGAGACTGCCCAGTCCTGGAAGCCAGCACGTGAACCTGTACCTGGGGAAGGCAGCTCCCGGTGAGCAGGGCATTTTAAGGGACACTTCTGCCTCACCCCGGGCTGGCACTGCCATGCCCAAGCCAAGTCATCCTAGACCCCCAGGACCAACGAGCCGGGCAGGTACAGCCAGCTGTCCTCCGAGGAGGCAAGTGAGCTCCACTTAGGGCCATGGAGTTCTAGGCAGGTTGGCTGTTGTGCCCGGGAATTTCACCAATCACCACCACCTCGTAGGAACAGGGATTCTCCTTGGTTTTTCATTTAAAAAAAAAAAAAAAAAGACAAAGCAATAACCAGGGCCCATATGGGAGTTTCTGCCCACGTGCGTTCAATTAGAAAAAGTGACTCAATGAAATGGCAAATTAGAGAAGAGGCGGGAATGGAATGTCACAGGCCCGATGAAAAACCCCAAGGGGGAAGGATACCATGCTTCCTTCCTCCTCTTCTTCCTTCTCTCTCCTTCTCTTCATCACTGAAATGGCCCCCATCTGAGAACTGAGGGGGTGAACAAGGTCATGGGTGAGCCCATCGCCCCAGGGTCTACATTGTACGGCTCAGTTACCTTCAGACCCATTGAGATGATAGGTGGAGGCCGGGCAGCCTTGGGGCTGGGGAGAAGTCCCCTAAACAGGGAGGTGGACAGGGCTCTGGAGTCAGGCTGCTTGAGTGCAAAGCCTGGGTCCACACCTTGTGACTTTGAGGCTGTTACTAAAACCTCACAGTCTGTTTCCTCTTTTGCCAATGAGGATAAAAACAGTCTTTACCCCACAAAGGGGTTCTGAGGACTAAACGGGCAGAGCACATCTCATCCACGCCTGGCACATAGCAAGCGTTCAAAGATGGACGTTTCTGTGGTTGCCGTTGTTATCATCATTCCCTCTCTCAAGGAGTACCCTTCCTGCTACAGACACGCACCCAGAGCCCTCAGAGAAAAGCACACTGGCTGGGTGACTCCAGGCAAGTTACACCACCTCTCTGTGCCTCAGTTTCCTGTCCTGAAAATGGAGGTAATAGTAGTACCTCCCTTACAGAGTGACGGGGAGGATGAAATGGGCTCTAATTAAAGTTAGGAGACCTTGCAGTTCCCAGCTGGGAAGCACCGTCACCATTGCGGCCTCGCTGGGTGGGCGCATCTGGGTCTCCCAACAGGGCTCCAGCAACCACAGGCACCACAGCCAGTGGGCATCACCTCCTCCAAGACCATGCTGGTGTTTCTCAACCTCATCTTCTAGGGGGGCAGCTGGCATTTTATGCTACGCGGGAGCCTATGTCTTCATCACTTATGATGACTGACCACTTCTTTGAAGATGTGGACACTCTCAGCTCTGCTGTAGTGATCAAAGCTGCAAGGAGCCCTGCTGTTCATTATTGTGCTAATTGGCTGCTGTGCCACTATCCCAGCAAGCTGCCATGGACTGGCCACGTTTGTCATCATCCTACTCTTGGTTTTTGTCACAGAAGTTGTTGTAGTGGTTTGGGGATACGTTTATAGAGCAAAGGTGGGAAATGAGGTTGACCACAGCATCCCAAAAGTATGTAAGACCTATAATGGAACCAATCCTGAGGCCGCTAGCCAAGCTATTGATTCTGTACAGAGACAGCTACTCTGTTGTGGAATTCACCGCTACTCAGACTGGGAAAATACAGACTGGTTCGAGGAAACCAAACACCAGAGTGTCCCGCTTAGGCACTGCAAAGAGACCGCCGTCAGCTGGAATGACAGTCTGGCCCACCCCTCCAACCTCTACACTGAAGGGTGTGAGGCTCTAGTTGGGAAGAAACTACAAGAAATCATGCTGCACGTTATGTGGGCAGCGCCAACATTTGCAGCGATGCCGCAGCTGGGCGCTGTGTGCTCGCATCGTGCTGTGCAGAACAAGTGGACAGAGATCTTGCTTCTGAGCTCGTCACTCGCAGAACCAACGCACAGCAGAAAACTCAAGCCTCAGCTTTTTAGACTTGCTCTGATTTGGAAGGTGAGTTGAGCCAGTCTACCGCTGTCGGCCTCCTGAGTTCCTTTAGTTAAAGCACATGTACACAGGTGCTGGACAGAGCAGCTTGGCTCTTCAGGAGTCCACCGACTTACCTACTTACCTATGACTTGCTTTTCCCTATTCTAGCTGACTGTTCATGTCCCTAAGTTTTTAAGGACGGTGGTCCATGTTCTAATATCAGAACCATTTGAGAGTTGCGTAGTGTGGTTGAATTTAAGGAGGATGTGGCCTGCATCTATTACCTCCAAGCAGTGATGGGACGGGTCCTGCCAGGCTTCGCAACGGGCAACTCTTGGCCAAAGGTTTTTGGGGGGAGGGCAAGTTAACACCAGATGGTGCTTCTCATCAGTGTCCTTTTAAAAAATAGAGACTGTAGTCCAATAAGATAGCAACTGTACAAAATGGTTAAAATCGATTTTGGAATCATACAGTACGTAGTCTCTTGGTTCATCTTCAAAATCAGACTGATCTGTGAAACTAGCAGTTTTTCATCAAAGCTGGCTCTATAGGAGGAGTACAATGTATCACTACTGTTTGAAAACAATGAGTGTGAGTGTGTGTGTGTGTTTGTATGATTGAGTCCATTCACCGTAAGTCTAAACTAGTTAGAAATAATGTACCCACGTAGACTATCAAAATAGTACGTAGATGTGATCTCAGTTGTAAATAGGAAAATCTAATTCAATAAACTCCGTATCACCCCTCAAAGAAAAAAAAAGTTAGCTGTACTTTAAAAGCATAAACTTCTTTGCATATATGGACTATTTATGATAATAAATGTCATACAATGGCTATGGCGGCACCTTGAAAATAAAAAATGCCAGGGATTACTGCTATGGTGGAGAAGATTTGGCAAATTCTGTGCTTCAGAAAGCGTGAAGAAGACAGCAGTCCAGCCAATGAAACAATCTAGTATACTAAAAGTGGTGTGATACACCATTATTGCATTTCCTAGTTTTCTGAGAATTGGAGAACCCTATATGAATAATATTTCCCCCCCACTTTTTGCTTTGAAGTGTTTCAAACCTACAGGAAATCTGCAAGACTAGTACAGTAAACATTAACAAATCCTTCACCTAAGGTCCTATTTCATTCAGCCCATGCTCCTAAGAATGCGACAGTCTCCCACATAACCACAAACCAATTAGAAAATGTACACTGATACAATACCATAAACAATCTACATATAAAGTTCCCCAATTGTTCATATCCTTTTATAGCTTTTTCCTTCTTAACCCAAGATCCAATCAAGAATCATGTTTGCATTGTTACCCTAACTCCTTAATCTCCTTTATTCTAAAAGAGCCCCTGACCCTTTTTTTAAAAAAGTCCTTGATAATAATACTGATATTTTTGAAAGCCAACGGTTTTACACAACGTGCTCCAATGTGTCTTTGTCTGATTGTTTTCTCCTGATTAGATGAAGATTAAATATTTCTGGTAGAAATATTACACAGGTGATGTTGTGTCTAAATGTATACTTTATAGTGAAAAAAATCAAGCATTAAACCAAACTAAACATAATTTTGTTTGTTCTTCAAGGATTCAGGAGACATTTTAGGACTTACGGTATTCCAGATCACTATTTTAAGCATTTATACTTTTACAATATATCAAATCAGTAATCTTCAAAAGGTTTTGCTCATCCATTCTTCAGTAAAAAATGTTCGTGAAGTGTACTTTATGAGCTGTGTCTATCCCTGCTACTCTAATAGATTATGTACAGTATAGGACATACTAAGAAATGTTAAAAGCTAAGACAAAAAAATACATAGAATAGAAATTTTCAGTTTCTTCCCACTCTACAATGGAATGTCTTACACCCAGGGTTACCATTATTTGCCTATCCAGCTCCCAAAACAGACTTCACTATTGATCAAGAAACTCTTTCCCACTAAGCCTGGATGGACTTAAAATTCTCAACACAGCACTCCATCCAGGCAGAGCAACCCAATCCAAGCCAGCATGTGAATTGACCTATTTCTGTTTCACATAGGAGGCTGCCTTCCCGGCAACTCCATACAAGTATCCAATAGGTCTCTTTAAACCCAACTTCTCCAAAACTGAGACCCTACTCTATCCCCCATCAAAACTGCTCCTTTTGCAGGCTTCCCCATGTCAGAAAATGAGAACGCCATCCTTCCACTTGCTCAGGCAAAAGCAGTTGGTGTCATTCTTGACTCCTCTCTCTTAAATCCCACATCCGTCCACCAGTGGAGCATAGAGGCTCTACTTTCAAAATATCTCCAGAATCTACCTTTTGGCTTTCTTCTCCTCTGCTGCCTCCCGGTCCAAATTCAATTCTTCTTTGTCTTTGCTGGTCTCCCACATCCAACCCATTACCTATTTCTGGTTGATTCTAAGTCCAAAATACATCTCCAGTCCTTTCCTTCTGTCTATTTCCACTGTTTCCACCTGGTCTGAGTTGAATCATCTGCCTGCATTACAGCGGCAACCTCCTGGTGGGTGTCCCTGACCCCCCCATGCCCCTCCAGTCTGCTCTCAACACAGCAGCCATCTAATGTTTCTCTAGGTCACTCACGGTGACTGCCAACGTCTTGGTGATGCCCACAGATCCTGAGTGATCTCTACCACCCACCCCCCTTCCCACTACTCTCTCTCACTCGCTGTTTGGGAACACAGCAGGCATACATGTCCCCTGGTACCTGCTGTGTTTTGCCCTGGATATCTGCACAGCCACTCCTTCACTTCCTTCAGCTTTCCTCCTATCGCCTCTCCTGGCCATCCTACTCCAACCCTGGTTCTTCTTCGGTCCTTTCACTCCTTCACCTTTCTGCTCACCACTAATCACTAACATAGGGTATCTTTTACTTACATGTTCTATTTATAGTTTGTCTGCTTCCTCACTACCCCACCAAAACAGAAAGGTGCCTGGTTTGTAAGTAGGTATTTAAAAAATCTTGTTTGAAATAATGAAACAAACCAGATGAAAGAAAAACACCAGCACAAGCCACATGATAAAGGGCAACTCATAGGTGGTAAGGGAGCCAGTGAGGAGGGGTGTCATCCAAAGCCTGGAGGTGATGCTTCGCTCCAGCCTTTTGCTACCCCATGAGGATAAATGTTGCCAGTACATTCCCTTTATTTCCAAGGCACGCATAATGCTCTGTGGATGGGATATGAGGGTGGGAAGCAGTTTGTAATCACTAGTGCATAAATTGCTTATGAAAAGAAACCTCTGGCACTGGCCTGAACCTCTGAAGTCTCCTTTTCATAAAATTAGAATACAACCTATATATTTACACATTTGCTTTTTCTCCCTCTGTCTGGCTGTCTGGATTCTGAATAAATGAGGCTTTCCTGTCCTATTATTTTATTTCAGATTCCTGTCCCGCAGCGAAGGATGAGGTGAATCTCTGGGCTTCAGGTGTGGATGGGTAAACACCTGGCAAAGAGAGCTCCATCTTTGGGCTCTTGGCGGGGAAGCAAGAAAGTCGGGATTCTTCATTCTAAGCACAAGATAACTCTGGCATAGGTTTAGCATCATGATTAAATGAACTCTGGAGTTAGGGTGATTCTTGGCTCTGCCATTTGCCAGCTGTGTGGTCTTGGGTAGGTTACTTAACTTCTCTGTCCTAACTTTCTCATCTACAAAATGTGGGCAGTAATAGCACTTATCTCATAGCGTGGTTGCAAGGATTAATATGGGGAAAGCACCTACCACGGTGCCAGGCTCGTAATAAGAGCTCAATAAAGGAAGTATGATCATTAATGATCCACATTTATCAAATGCTTTCTCCACACCAGACCTCAGCAGGCTTTAGGATGCTGGACACGAGTCAGAGATGAAAAGCCTCTATCTTAGGAGAAGTCCTAAGATGTCATTAAGACAGAATGCTTTTACCTGGGCACCCAACCAGAAGTAGGCTGAGTGGTTTATATGTGACGGGAAGGGTGGGCTGCACTGGGAGTGGTGGGAATTGGTGGTCCTGGCCAGCGGACTCCACAAGATGGTCTATGGTAGGAAAGGTGGGACTGTAAGAGCTCAGAGAGTAAGTATGTGTGGGGGTGGGGGTGGCATCAGAAGGGAGAGGCAGGAAGTGGTGTGTTCCAACTGTGGGGCAACTCCCCATGGTAGCATATCAGAGAACTTTAGGTAGTAATAATAATAGATTACACTAAGCACCGTCTCTTAGCCAGGCACTGAGAGCTTTACCAATTTGCTCGATGAGGTATAGGTGCTATTATTACCTTCCTATGACAGATGGGAACAGAGGCACAAGAAAGTTAAGTATCACCCAAAGCCATGCCCCTAACAAGTGGCTGTCTTAGTTGTGTCTCCCCAGGAGCATACGCTGAAACAAGGATTCCAATGAAGTAAGTGACCTGGGAGGTGATTCCAGGAAGTACCCAGGAGTGGGGAAACGAGATGGAAGGGAAGGAAGCCAGTAAAGAGTACACTGTTGAGTAAGTTACCAGCACCGGCAAATGGAGCTCAATCCTGCTGAGAAACTCTGGGAGGTGATGCAAAGTGCAAGCCTTTGCCTTGGAGTAACTGTTCCCCAGGGCAGAGGAAGCCGGGCGCCATGTCCATCAGTCCCAACAGCCAGTGCTTGAGGGCTGCTGGGGATGAAGGAAGGGGCCTGCAGTTAATTACCCAGAACTTCCAGTTTTCCTGAGGAGGGCAGAATGGACTCTGATAGTCAGGACAGGCCCGCAGGCAAAGTGACAGTGCTGGTGCTTGAAAGTGGGGTTGGTGTGCTCTGGAATGGTGAGAGCCTGTGGCATCGGGGTGGAGACCAGCTGCAAGTGCAACACTGGCAGAGCTGGGTTTCTGTCGTGGGGGGCGTCCGGCGGGGTCTCTGGTCCCGCTCCCCACACAAGAACGCAGGATATGGTGAGGCCAAAAAGGAACACCCACGGAGCCATAGATGGGGGAGTCATACCACTATATTCTCTCTGGCGGCACTATAGTCTCACTGGAGGCTGGATCCACACTGTCCGCAAACCGCCATCCTAACTGCAATCCGCGCTTGCCAGCCCAGCCGCCATCTTCTTGCTAGCCCCCATTTTTCCTGCTAGCGTAGCCACAGCAGTTATATTAGTGGCCAATGGCTCATTGGTTACAGCTGACGGCCAACTAGCCACAGCTGATGGCCATCCAATCACAGTTGATGGCCATTTACTACCTGAGCCAACACCTTTCTATGTGAGGCCGAGAGCCTGGAAACTGCACTTTGGGGCTCTGTCCCCACAATTTCCAACCCAGTCGGGCACCAGAGCACAAGCTCTAAGCCTCAATGAATATTTTTAACAGTTTTGTGCTCATTTTAAAGGTGTGTGTGTGTGTGTGTACCAGAACAACGAACATGCCACTTGATCAGGTTTCCTTTCAAAATAAATGTATTAAATGAAAACTTGATTTTAAAAATATTAAAGAGGAGCAGAGGAGGCACGTGGATGTGGCAGTTGTGAGGGTGATGTGTAAATGACAGACAACTGGGAATTCGTGGAAGAGGAATAAAAAGGCAGAACTGGAAGACCTCAGCTTGCAACCCAGGACCTGCCTCTGTCCTGACTATATACATACAACCGGGCCAGCACCTCAACTCTGGGAGCTCGTTCCCCCATGTATATCAGAGGATAACGAGTCCAAACCGCCTAGCGGGTGGATCTGAGACCAGATGAGGTCATGCATGAGTTAAAACGCAGTAAGTGGACTGTGGAGCGCTTGGCAAACCTAAGGGGTCATTCTAAGGAACCCCGGGGAGAGCCAGTAGGGATAGGGGCTCCTCCTTTGCCCTTCTTTGTGTGACCCAAAAAGCTCCCACCGTCACCACCCCAACTACTGTCTTGCAAACAGAACCCAGATTTTGTTGAGGTATCAGGTGGTTTTGTGTTTCAAGGGATGCCAGACCCTCTCTCATCTCAGAGGTTGAATCTTAATTACTCTGAACCAAATCCTGCTAATTCCACAGCTGGTTTAGAAATGGGCACTTGTCATATTTTGGCCAATAGGATGTGAAGTAAGTCTTCTAAGGGGCTTCAATAAATGGGGTGCAAGAGAAAAACAGATTCATTTCTGCCCCATGTGAGAATGGAGTAAGATATGCTAATATTTACTGTATGCTTATTATGTACCAAGCACTATTCTAAAAGTTTAAAAAACAAAAAAACACCTAATTCATTTAATATATGTATTAAACTTTTTGAGATAAAGTATTATCAGCCCACTTGACAGAGATTTTAAGCGATTTACCCACTATCGTATAGCTATGGGATTAGGAATCAGGTTTGGCTGCAAAGCCCACACTCTTAACCACTATGCTGTGATGCCTGGAGCAGCTGCAGCCATCTTGCAATGATGAGAGAAGGAGCTGACACCTGATAATGACAGCTGAAAGATCAGAACAAATTTCTCTCCCTGGTGATGTTGTTGAGCTGCTGAATTAACCAATCCTGGAACCATCTACCTCTGGACTTTTTGTGATGTGTGAGCATTTTCATTGTTGCTTAAGCTACTTTCATTCTCCAAGTAAAAGTTCCTTTCTCTACTGTCGTCCACATGATGAGACAAGTTTCAATAGCAAACAGCAAAGAGTTCTACCACACATTCAAGAAAAAACTAATTTTGTCAATTGTAATTGAAAAATTTAAAAAGGGAAGAAAAAGATAAAGGGGAATAAGAGGTTCAAAGTTCCAGGTATAAAATAAGTCACAGGGTTATAATGTACAGCATAAGGAATTTAGTCACTAATACTGTGATAGCGTATGGTGTCAGATGGTTGCTGGACTTACGGTGGTCACTTCTTAGGTATATAAATGTTGAATAACTATGGTGTACACCTGAAACTAATATTTTATGTTAGCTATATTTTAATAAAAATTTATTTTAAAAAGTAATTTCAATCTTACACAAACTCTTTCAGAGAATATAAAAAGAAGGTTCACTTCTTGACTCCTTTTTAGTGTAACTTTGATTCCAAAACCCAACAAGAACAGTATTTGAGAAAAGAAAATTACACTTACGAACATGAATGCAAAACCCTAAGCAAGACATTAACAAACTGATTCCAGCAATAAATAAAAAGGGTAATATGTTATGATTATGTTGACTTTATATAACAAATGCATAGTGAGTTTATTATTTTGAAAAAAATCAATATATTTCATTCCATGAAAAGATAAAAGGAGGAAAAAAATTATGATCGCATCAACAGATACCAAAACAATTTTTGATAAAATTCAACATCCATTCACAAAAAGAAAAAACTCTTAGCAAAGTAGAGATAGATGGAAACTTCCTTAGTGTGATGTAGGACGTCTACTAAAACCCTACAGCAAACATCTTCTTTAGTAGCTGACACATAGAAAGTAAACCAGGCAAAGTGCCAAACATCCACGCCAGTGGGTAGAACTTCTAGGGCCTTAGCAAAGGCTGGTGAAGACCAACAGGTACTAGGTTTCTCCTCCATGACCAACCTGGCCAATCCTTTCCTGGGATGAGAAAGGCCATCTGTCCCCAATGTTCTCAAGGAAGACCATCATCTTCCCACCCCCCTTCAATTTGCATATTTGTATGAATAGCACCGTCTTTCTTCTGAGTACTCAGATTTGAGGCCCTGGTGCCATCTTGGATTTTCTTCCTTTGGTTTCCTGTGTCCCATCTGTTACTTGGTCCAACAAAACCACTCCCTAAAGCTCATTTAGATCCCACCCTTCCCATTCCTCCAGTAGGCTTTTAGACAATTTCTCAAATTTGCCACCAAAGTAAACCCTTTACAGCAGAGAAGTATCTCTCTGAGGAATCTAGTAGCATAATCTAAAATGTCCCTCTGCAAACCTGAAATTTATTTGAAGTCTACTATTCTGCCTTAGTAATGTATATACATTTAGGATTCTGGTCCATAATATAGCCATAGTGTAAAAAGTATATTTATTTTAAATTACTTATGGTTAAGGAAAATTAAACCTCACAGAAGCCATGTGTATCATAAGACTGGCAGAAGGCATTTCAAACCCTCTTTTGAAAGGCTGGGCCTACATTACTGTTGCAAAAGCCTCCCCGAGAGCCTCTCAGACCTCACAGTGCTTCCAGAAAGATCCAGATCAATGGCGCAGGGCCATGAGATTAATCTCTCACAGACACTCCTTTCATCTCTAGTCCAAGGACCTGCTTATCGGGTCAAATTTAAAAGTCAACCAGCCTGGCTTTTAAAGTTCTCCTTTAAGAGGCCCCAGTCACCCTATCCAATTTTATCTCAGCTAGAGCACTCCAGCCTACCCCCAAGGCCTTATCACCCACCACTGGCATCCTGGTCCTTTCTCCAAATCCAGTTCCTTCTTCCTTCAAGGCCTAACTCCTGGCCCACCAGGGTGGGACCCATTCATTGAAAGATCGGGGCAATTTAGAGCCAGAGGATCAATGATGCCCAAAACGGGCAGCAGACTTGCCTAAGAGCACACGACCAATTAAGGGTTGTTTTAAACTATTCTCATTGTTTCTGGTGAATAAATCGTATTTTCCCCCAAAGACTGGAAACTCCTGGGGGTAGCTACCACACCTTTTTATTCCCAAATTTGGTTAACATGCTGCAGGATGTACTCTGCATAAAATGTACTTTGGTTCCAGACTCCCAGCTCCAGCAATTCCCAGGTCATTCAGCCATTCACACTTGCAAAATCCAGTTTAAGATTCCTCTAATTGTAGGTTATTTAGTTTTTCCTTTTTAAATTGTCATTAGTTGTTACAACATGGACCCAAAAAATACGTTTTTACAAAAGATCCACACTTCCCCCAAACTCACAAATCCATGCTAGGAGACTCATTCTATTTTTTTTTTTTTTAACACTTCCCCCGGGGAGAGTTTGTTTCATTCATTCTCTCATTCATTCATTTATTCCACAGATCCTTATTGAGATGCTATTAAATGCCAGGATACTCTTGGGGCCATAGATATACAATGACAAATAAGACAGTTCTTTTAAAGAGACTAAACCTCCTGGGGGAAATAAAATGTGCTTTACTTTCCTTCTTAATAATTTACCTTTACTTGATTCTTTAATTAACTCAAGTATGTGGGTTTGGGGGCTTTGACTCATCATGTGGCCAGAAAGTTCCCTGAAATCAGGAATTGAATCTTCTAGTTTTTTGGTATCTAAGTAGAGTCAGAATATGTTCCAGTTAGGACTGGTTATCCTGGTATAATTATTAATGGTGTACCCTTTCACTCTCAAAAGTGTCCCAGTTTGGGTTAACAAGTGTTGGTGAGGATGTGGGGAAACTGGAACCCTCCTACACGGCGGGCGGGAATGTAAAAAGGTGCAGCCACTTTGGAAAACAGTGAGGCAGTTCCTTAAAATGGTAAACATAGAGTTAGAGTTACCGTATAAACTAGCAATTCCACTCCTAGGTATATACTCAAGAAAAACAAAAACAGCCACACACAAAATTGCATACAAAAGTCAGAGCATAATTGTTATTCATAATTGCCCCAAAGGGGAAACAACCTAAATGTCTATCAACATATGAACAAATATAATGAATATAATGTGGGATATTCATATAAGGGAACATCATTCAGTCATTCATAAAAATGAACAAAGTACTGAGGCAAGCAAGCTACGACATGGATGAACTCTGAAAGCATTATGGTAAGTGAAAGAAGACAACCAAAAGACCACACATCATATGATTTCATTGAGATGAATTGTTCAGACTAGGCAAATCTACAGAGACAGAAAATAGATCAGTGGTTGTCTAGGGCTGAGGTGATGATGGTAATAGAGTAACTGCTAATGGGGACCAAGTTTCTTTCATCTTTTTTGGGGGGGGGAGGTGACAGAAATGGTCTAAAATTAGATTATGATGACGACTGCAGAACTCTGTAAATGTACTAACAACCATTAATTGTGTATTTTGTGTAGGTGAATTCCATAGTATGAAAATTATATCTTAATAAAATTTTTTAAAAAGCATTCCAGTTTGAATAATGAATTCTATGGTCACCTTCTACCTAGGGAGGACTTAACATGAGTGAAGAGCATGGGGGCTTTTGAGTTAGATCTGGGCTTGAATGCCACCTCTACCACTTGTTGTATGACATGAGGGAAATTATCGGATTCCCCACCTGCAAAATAGGGTTATGTGCCTACCTCAGAGGCCTGTTGTAATAGAAGTAAGATAATGCATGAAAAGTGCTGGGAGCCCCCAACCCCATCTTCAAAGTGCTCAACTTTCCGCAGATATTTACACTGGCAAAGTCTGTCTGATACAGCATGGATGGATGGACCAATGAACGGAGCAAGGCTGAAGCAACTCAAGACTCAGAGAGCAGATTACACCCATTCCACAAAACGAGTTGTTCCCCTTAAAAAGGAACTCAAGGAGAAGCAGTGGACCAAGTTCAATGTTGCTACCTGTTCTTCATGGTCATTCATCACTAGTGTTCTCAGCTCTACGGTATTCAAAGCTCTAAGCTGAGAAGGATGGGGGAGAAGTCAGGATCCCCACTTTCAATTTCCCCTCAGCAGTGGGGGGCTGGGCATGTACAGAGGAAGAACATGGCCCTCACAAAGGCTGTGTAAACAAGCCCAGGGTGACCAGAGGAAGCACCCCTGGTCTGAGTGCCTCTGAGCAGATGAGGCAGACTGTCACCTGTGTGCTCCCCCTGAGATGGGGCCTCCATTGCCTACCGTCAGGTGCTAAGGTGAGTCAAATAGTATCGGTCATGCCTTAATCAAAACACTCATCCCCAGCTCCCACCCTGGCTCCTCTTTCCTTCAACAGCCTCTAGGACTACAAACATCTTCCAGGGCTTAAACCCATGCTGTCTCTTCTCACATAGGCCTCAGAGACTTACTCTATTCCTTCAGCCTCAGCTTTCATGTTTCTCCAGCGCTAACCTCCATCCCAAATTCCCAGTCCACCATCCCCAAAACCTGCCCCTCCTATTCTGTATTGTGTGTCAGCTAAGCATCATCCACTGGGGCACCCAAGCTAAAAATGCTGCCATTATTTCTTCTCAGCTGCTCCTGCCCCAAGTTTCTACAGTCACCTGTAAACAGATCCTATCACCTCTGTTTCCAAAATGTCTCTGGAATCTGGCCCCTCCACGGAAGGCTCCGGCGCTCCCACATAACGCGTGCACTGGTGCAATACTCTCTCTTCTCACTGGTCTCTCTATCGCCATCCACCCTCTCCAACCCAAGCACTCCTTCAGACACTTCAAGAATGCACACGTGTTTCCTTTGCTTCTTAAAATCTTAAGATCCTTTTGTCTACAGGATAAAATCCAGACCACTTATCTGAAATGAACATGCAAAGTCTGCCATTTAAAAAAAAACAAGAAAAAGCTGCCATGCCCTACCCTAAATTCTCCCTGAAGCCTTATCTGCCCTCCCCCAACACACACACCCTCCTCATACTTAGACTCCAAGTCCACTGAATGGTCCAACACTGATGCTTTTGCTCCACTCACATCGCTCTCTTTCTGCCTAAAACCCTCAGCCCAACCTCTCTTGAAATGCTCCATGTTCTTCAAGACCAGCTCACTTACCACCTCGGCAAAGACGCTTACCTCAGTTCCTCCTGCTGAAGCCTGAAGGAAGTTGTGGGGTGAGATACAGTACTTGCCCCCAGAGGCCACTCTGACTACTGACCAGGGAGGAGGAATTGGTTTTTGCCAAGTCACTGTATCTCACGGTCCGGTCCTCAGCTTTGCAGAAGCGTGCTTTTTGAGGCTGCTGAAGAGTAAATACAATCTAATTGTCTCTAGTAAAGCCCAAGAAAGAAACAGAGAAACAGAGCCAGCGAGAGAACCTAAGTACCAAGCCAGCCTAGCAGCCCATGCTCTCCTGGACGTGGGAAGCCAAACTCCAACCAGAGGGTAGCATGGCGGAGAGGCAGCTTGCCCTCAGCCACGGCACCACTGCGTCCCACAAAAAAAGACAGTGTAGAGTCATGGCGAACAGCATGAGTCAAGAGCTACAGAATCCAGGTTTGAAAATGAGCTCTTCCACTTACCCTGTGACGTTGGCTGACTTCACTAGACTCTTGGTTTCCTCCTGTCTGTAGAGCTAATGATACCCTTTGTCCTGCCCTGCTATTCCCTCGACCTAGACGGACCTCTCTTCCCCTAGATACCCACATAGCTGCCTGCCCGCTTCCGTCATGTCTCTGCTCAATTTTCACCTTTACAGAGAGGCTTTTCCTAAACTTCCTAGATAAAATAGGAACGCTTCCCCGACCTCTGGCACTTTCCATCCTCCTTATCCTGCCATATCCCTAGTGCTTGACCAGAGGGAACTGGTCAATAAATATAGGATGGATGAATGACGCATACCCACCCCACAGAGTTGTGAAGACATTAAGTGTTTAGAACTGTTCTTGGCCCACATGAAAGATCCATAAATGTTAACTTTTATTAGGAGAGCCTCCTACTGAGAGCCTGTCACATACCAGGCACCCAGAGATGCCCAAGAGGTGTCAGGGACTCTGAGTCTTGTTGGAAAGAGAAATGGAAGCCTCGGGAGAAGGGCACCTGTGAAAGAGAGAGAGAGAGAGAGACTTCTCCCAGGGAAGACTTCATGACGCTGCAGTGAGGCAGGAAAACATGGCATATTTGGTGTGTGGACCAGCACCGCCAGCCAGTATAAGACAAGATGGTGGCAGGAACCAGGGCCAGACAGGAAGTCAAGGTACATCATGAAAAGCCTTGTGGCTGCAGCAGAATGAGTTGTGCCCCAAAAGCAATGGAGAGCTATTAACGGGTTTTAATAAGGCGCAGAACCTAAGTACATAAGCATTTGGAGTTTGGGAAGGAGTCAGCTGAGAGAGCAGTGAAGAGGTTCTTGCAATAACTTAGTGAGCAGCCTATGACAATAGAAGACAGGCAGGAAACAGAACTACTGGAACTCGGTGGACATTGGGATGGTGGTGGAGGGAGGATTTTGGCTTCGGCAATTTGATGGAAGGTGTTTCTAATTCCTCGGATCAGGAATCTAAGCCGAAGAACAGAGTTAGGGGAAAAGGTTCTCTATTTCACATGCTGCTTTTGAAGTGCCTACAAACATTCAGGTGAAGTACCACACCAGCTGGTACTTAATATATAGGTACCATTTATCTAATAAATAAGTACCATTTATCAAGTTCTTACTGTGTGCTTAAAATGCCTATTGTTTATTTTCATCCTGACAACAATCATTTAAGGTCGGCATTACTGTCCCATTTCACAGGTAAAGAAACTGAGACTAAAAAATGATGCAAAGTAATTACTGAAGTCCACAGCCAGCAAGGGACCCAGCTGGGATGTAAACCCTGGTCATGTCTGACAACACTTTCCCTTCTCCCCCACCTTAAACCTTGATGCCTTGAGTCAAGTCTGGACATCAGGAGTACACACCTCTGGAAATCCTCAGCTCAGGAAGCCAAGCCCCAGCCTGCATGCTGCCAGGTAGGGAAGATGGGGAGAGTGGAATACAGAGCACACTCACATTTAAGGGGTAGGTGGCAAAGAGGAGCCTCAGAAGGAAACAACAGCTCGTGAGACTCAGTAGAGAACAGAAAGGGAAGGAAGAGTGGATCACAATACAGCCAGGGGTCAGCTGGGGCGTGGACCCCTCCTCTCAGCCCGCTAGTGTCAGACTAACAAACCCAAACACCCTCCTACCCCCACTGACACATTCTTTCTAATGTTAATCTAATGTTAATGTTATCTAATGTTAATAGAGACAATGGGTTAAGGTTAAGTCTTCCCAGCTCCAGGAGCATTTGTGTCTCTAAATCAGTTTGCATATCTTTGCTCCAACCCATGAAGTATCGATTTTATAGTTTACATCAGAATGGGCAATCTTAATTCCAATTTCTGGGACGTTTCCTCCAGGCCGACCTGTAGTGTGGGATGTAGCAAAACACATTAGGCCTTTGGATTCAGACCTAGATTACAATATCGGCCCTGCTGTGTGACCTTGGCCAAATTACTTATACATCGGGTTCTCACCTATCAAATGGAATGGTTTTGAGAGTAAGAGAAATGTACCTATGACATCCAGGTTCTAATATGTGCTGTTAGTACATTGTTTCTATTTACTGTGTGGCTTCATTCTTGATCACTTGGTGAGCTTGTGAGAATTCTGATGTCCCGGTCCCACTCCTAGACCTCGATGTCAGAATCTCTAGAAATGGGGCTGAGGTTCTGCATGTTTATCCCCAGGTGATTTTGAAACACATCCAGGGCTGAGAATCACAAGCCAGGAATCACTCTCTCCTCCTCTAGTTGTCTGTACACCTTCATACCAAATTGATCACTCTATCGGTCAACTGTCTTAGTAGGCAGGATTTTTTATCCTAAGATTGGAAATTCTCTGAGGGCCACCTCCCCCTAGAATGAATGTGGTCATTCCCAAATCAAGAATCTATTAAGTTGGGGCCGGCCCGGTGGCTCAGGCGATTAGAGGTCCATGCTCCTAACTCCGAAGGCTGCCGGTTCGATTCCCACATGGGCCAGTGGGCTCTCAACCACAAGGTTCCCAGTTCGATTCCTCGACTCCCGCAAGGGATGATGGGCTGTACCCCCTGCAACTAGAAACGGCAATTGGACCTGGAGATGAGCTGCGCCCTCCACAACTAAGACTGAAAGGACAACAACTTGAAGCTGAACGGCACCCTCCACAACTAAAATTGAAAGGACAACAATTTGACTTGGAAAAAAAAAAGGCCTGGAAGTACACACTGTTCCCCAATAAAGTCCTGTTCCCCTTCCCCAATAATAATAAAAAAAGAATCTATTAAGTTATGCCTCCTCAGCTACGTATCACAATAATCTCATTTTCAGAGGGCAACCTGGAGCTTTCTAATTAATTAATTTATTCACTAATTTGCAGTTGCCCCCTTAAGCTCTCTCTACATGAATAATAGAGAATTTAAGCAAACCCTGGGGTGAAACCAGAACAACTGAGAAGAGGTTAGCATTGATACGGGCCACATGAAAGGGCTTCTCACTACAGAAATTCTAAGTTTTCTTTCTTTAGTGTTTTAACTCCATTAGTTTCTTAATCATAAATAATAGATTGTTTTTAACTTAAATCATAGAAATCCCCTACCCTGCTTTAGATAATTACCCTAAAACTTGTGATTCATACTTGTTGATTGTAGTCATTGAAGCCTAATGCATTCTGGGCCCAGCTCCTGGACAATGAACAACTTCTGAATGATTGGTTGAATGGCCACAGGCTCTATAGAGCTAATGGATTTATTAATTAAAATCTATTTTTCCTCTTTCAGGGGCCGTGGGGATGCGGAGGATGCCCCAGCAAGGTTGCCAGTCGCGACCAAAGAAGCCAACGCGCTCTTCCAGGTGGATCCTGAGACCCTTTCCTCTCATCTGAGATCAGATAGGGTGAGAACTCCATGAGCCCCCCAATAGGTAGGGACAACTCTGTGCTCCTGTCCAGCAGGAAGCAGATACAGAAGAAAAGACCTCCTGTCCCTCAACTTCCCATAGAGATTTTATGGGGATCATGTCTCTCAACGGAAAAACAAGGCAGGCAGTTAGAGATAGGCATCGGGTCTCTGCATTCCTGCATAATCCACAGAACAACTGCCCAAAAGACCTCCCCTCTCCGCCCAAAACTTCCCCTTTTCATTGTAACTATCTACCCCTATGAGGAACAAGTGGGTACAAAATACCCAACTAGATTAAACCAAAATCCACAACGACCTTCATTTCACCTGGTCCTTATTATACCATCATCATAATATCATACATATGCCTGGAAGTTCATTAATAGTGTAACAGACTGAATTCTGGGAAGGAACATGGGCAGTCTGAAAAGATGAGATAATAGCCTCTTGTCAATCACAGGTGGTCCTACGCCTGGAAAGGAACAGCCCATTCTAGATTAAAAAGATAAAAACTCCAAGTCTTCGCCAGTCAGGGCCTTTTTGAGCCTCTGGAGCCTTGCCTTTGCTCAGGGCCCTCTCCAAACCCTTTGGAGTGTACTTTCTCTTCCAATGTTGGCCCTTGAGCCATTCTCTGTTGCTTGGGTCCGCTCCTATTTCTTTGGAGTGTACTATCTCTTCTAATACACTACTCTTTCACCACTTTATTTCTGTGTCTCGTTCAATTCTTTGCTTGAAACGCCAAGAACCTGGACACGGCTCCGAGAACAGCCCGCTCTCCGGTAACAGCATGAGTTCACCCAAATCTCTCCAGGTATTGATAAAGTGTTCTATAATTAATAAGAACAAGAATAGCAACAGTTATATAGTAATTACTTTGTGTCAGGCATTGTTCTAAATGCTTTACATACGTTAATTATTTTAATCCTCAAGTTTATTGTTATCCCTATTTTACAGAGGAAGAAACGGCACCAAGAGGTGAAGAGATTTGCCCAAGTCCACACAGCATTCGAGCTGATGGTCCGGCTAGGTCTTATTTTCTGGGAAACACGGTAGTGAGAGGTAGAAGCAGACTTGGAAACTAGAAAATATGGGTCCAGGATCAAGATTTTACGATTTAAGGACACGTTAAGGAGATGGGCTGGCCACTGAAGAAGGCCTGAGGCTGTCCCCAGGCCCGGGGAGGAGTCAGGAGGAAGGAGGGGTGAGTCTCAGAGAAACCAGACTGGGGGTCACAGCTGACCACAGGCCTATGGCTTCCTGGATTCCCTGGCAGAGGAATGAGGGATATGAAGGGGAAATTCCTCCAGGAAAAGAAAACATTCTTGAGGTTTCTTTTCCCCTCATCTCTGATTTCAGACCCTTCCTTTCTTGCTGAGTCATGGAGGACATTTTGAAAGGGTGGGGGGGTGGAGTGTCACCTCATAATCCGAAGGCAACAGAGCCAGCAAGGCTGTACCCTCTGGGGGCCTCTTAGGCAACCCAGCTCCCTGCTCCTGGAAGGGTGATGCCAGACAGCACCTGTTCTAAAAATAGTTCACCAAGAGGAAGCAGACTCTACTGTTCATCTTCCTTATCTTCCCGAGTCTCTTCAATGAATAAATAAGAATATTAATGAATGCTTGAATGAATAATCAAGTAAATAAGTGATTCAACAACCACTTACTTGTCCCCGACTGAAGGTTCTGGAATTAGACATGCCTGCATTTGCTGCCAGCCCTGCCACTTAGGACCCTAGGCAGGTGACAGAACCTCAGTGTCTTCATCTATTATATAAAATGGGGATGTTTGTTGCAACCTACAAGCTTGGGGTGAGGGCCAAATAAGGTAAGAGAGGCAAAGCTCTTAGAACACCGCAGGCATCCCATAAATGGGACTTCCTGTGTGCCAGGCACTGAGAGGGACTGGAAATCAAAGAGGAATGAATAATCGCAGCCTCTAGGAGTTCACAGTCTGGTGGGAGGGGAAATAGAGATGTAATGAATCAACGTGAGGGATGATTCTAGAAGGAGGCCAGTTCCCAAGGCTAAGGACCCCGAGAGGAAAAAGACCAACTGCCAAGCTGAGGCAGGAAGTTCCTGCTTCTCAGACTATCACCTGCTCAGAATCACCAGGGATTTTGTGAAAATACAGGTTCTCATTCAGCAGTCCTGGGTTGGGGCTCGACATGCTGCATTTCTAACCACCTCCCACAGCATTTGCAGGACCTCAGGTCACACCCTGAGTCCATAGCTGGTGGTTTTCAGGGGTTCTTACTCACAGACTCCTCTATTATACTTTGTATCCATTTTAGGGTTCAAAGGTTTAGGGATCAAAGTGCCTTGTAGAAGCTGCAAACTAGGCAGCTACCTAAGCCTCTCTCCCTGATCCCCCCTACACCTGGCGATTCTAATGCATGATTCTAATACCCACGAATGTTCAGATCCTTGAAGGTGGTTATTTCTTTTTTCCTCCAGCCTTGCCCTTTCCAGGCCAAATTATCCAAATGCTTCAAATGTTTTCACATCCGGTACTTTGTAATGAATTCCCTTTAAAAGGTCATAGGTTTATGAGAAAGGAGTTAATTATGAATCTTTTATTAATGTAAACCCTCTTCATTCCATCTCAAGCGGTAGGAGAGGGGAAGCTGTACTGGAAAAGATGAGAATTTCTTGCTGATTTGACACAAGACACTGATATCAACGAAGATAACATGTAGCTGGCAGCAAATAGGATAAGAAGTGTCACCAATTCAAAGATAATCTTAGATGAATCACTATATCAGAAAACATGAAATGCCCTAAAATCTTCTAGCTCATATATGGAAGAAACTTGGATGAAGGTTTTCCCAAGTTTGATAACTATCCTATTTTTTATATGACATTACCAATAATGGTGTGTGAAGCTGAAATAAACCTTTCCAAATTATCAATAATTTAAAAACTTCCCATCAAGCATGCTAGAGGAATCCTGGGTCATCTTCTTTTTATTTTCTGAATGGAAAATGTTACAAAATCATTGTCATAGGGAGATGCAACCAAAGAGGATGCAGCCAGCAGATGTAGGAAAAAGGAATTACAGAGGAGTGTCAAGCAGTGAACACTGGTATCAAGTTATTTTTCTAGCTTTTGTGATGTTTCAGCTTTAACATTTTTTCTAACATGTTGTGATTCCATTTCAAAATCTAAACATTCACTTTTGTATCTTTTATATTTGTGATTTTATATTATTTTTCTTAAAGAGGGCCTCCAAAACTGCATAACCTTTAGACCCATCAAAATCTCGATCTACTCTGGGTATACTGGAAAGCACGTGGGCTTTGGGTTCGGACCTGGGCTTAAATCACCGTACTGTCACTTGCTGGCTATGTGCTGTGTGGCCTCTGACAAATTACTTAACTTCCCTGAACTGCAGTTT
Organism: Rhinolophus sinicus; assembly: GCF_036562045.2. Taxonomy (NCBI): domain Eukaryota; kingdom Metazoa; phylum Chordata; class Mammalia; order Chiroptera; family Rhinolophidae; genus Rhinolophus; species Rhinolophus sinicus. Next base: position 89,322,796 of record NC_133755.1, read on the forward strand.
TCTCCTTTATCTAAAATGGGATTGTCATATCCATCTTGCAGGTTTGTCTGAGGATTAAATAAGACACTGCATGTAAAGTGGCTATTATGTGGCCATCTCAATGACCTGGTGGCCAAGAGACAATTGAGACAGTTAGAGGTTCATTTGAGGTCATCCAGCTGAGAACATATAATTTTGAAGGAATCTAGATTTAAGGTTTATATGAACAATCCTTCCTAGCTCCCACCCCTCTCAAGATGAAATAAAAAGCAATCTGTAGTAACCCTGAGCCCGTCAATCTAACCCATCGCTCATTCTTCACCAAAGAGGGGTAACAGAGATGTTTCCCACCGCCAGCATGTTCCCCCTGCCTCCCCGGGGGGGAAAGTGAAATGAGCACCCTCTGACAGTGCCTGTGAGAAATAATGAATTAGATGAAATTAAGAAATAGTTGGCTTTATGTTGAAATCATAGATTTGGTGACCAGTTTTGTGTTCTCCTTTTCCCACCAACTCAAACAACCCCAAGAATTCTTCTCTTTCTATAAACTTGTGCCAATTTCTTTACAGGCATTATCGCATTTCATTCTCACAATGGCCCTATACAATGAGTAGTTATATCCCCATTTTGTAGATAAAGAAACTGAAGCTCAGAGAGGTGAAGCCTCCTGCCTGATATGAATCCCGGTCTGTCTGTCAGCGCCCAGGCTCTCAGTCAGCGGGCCACACTGCCTTCCTGCCAAGCACCCCTCTTGTATGTTTCTGTACCATGGAATTGGGGCTGCGGTGCTGGAGTAGGGAGTGGACAATCAAAAATCCTTGTGGTCCCACATATCCCTTGAACCCTAGCATTGCCCAGCTGTGACAAACTGCCTGTTTCTCCTAAACCTTCCCTTCTGATCCGTGCTTTTGCTCCCAATGCTCCTTGCAGAGCAGAGCTAAGAGCTGTTTGCCTCTCAAGGAGCCACCAAGTGGACATTGGAAGACCCTGGTTCTAACCTGGCTGGGCCACCACCTTACCCTTAGGCAAGTTGGTTGATCTCTCTGGACCTCATTTGCCACAATTTTAAAATGATGTAGGACAGAGATGCTTCCACGAGCCTCTGGAGGTCCAACATTCTCTAAGTGAACCCATCCAGTGTACACAGCATGCAGGTAACTGAACGTGCTCTTGCTGATTTTCTAAATATTCCCCTCCCCTCCCCATGCTACAGTGTCTTCTGTTTATAGTTTATAATGAAGGCTGTAAAGTCTATATGGTGATTAATATTATGTGGCCAGGGAGTGTAGAGACACGTGACTGAATCCTGGCTTCACCAGACCCTGGCTACGTGGCCTTGGGCAAGTCCTTCACCTCTTGAAGTCTCCTTTTCCTCCTGAATAAAATGGTGGTTTCATAAGGGTCCTCATCCCAAAAAGCTGTTGTGACAATTAAGAGATAAGGCCTAGAAAGTGCTCAGTGTCATACTGCGGACTCAACAAATAAAGGGCATCAAGGTCCTCACCACCTAGGATGTCCTCAGGCCGCCTCATCTGTTTTTGACCTGGGATAGGGAACCAGAAAGGGGTAACTTCAACGGAAGACTGAGGTGGCGAGGGGCAAAAGGAGCAAGGGACAAGTGATGGACAGATGGAGGGACCTCACATGGCCACACACGATTGATCTGAAGAAGGGAATGGCTCCCGCTCTGCCCATCCCCACCCACGTGTGTCTAGGCCATGGCAATGAGATGTCAATGAGCTGATGCTGGAGAATACTAAAATATCCACGTGGGAATCATAGATATTTCCGAAATGCATCCCACATTTTCTATCTCAGCAGGCATTGCCAAATCCCTGGGCTAAAGCATAGTCTGTGTTTTCTTTCTCTCCACACTGGAACCATTCCTAATCAGAATTTCATTCTCCATTCAAGGAATCAACTTGAAGCCTTCAATTCTAGCCTCTGAGAGCTCAGCCCATCTGCTCTAAATCCTTTCAAACAAATACATAAACTAATAAACCAAACAACATCCCAACTATTTCTCTTTAAAAAAAAAAATCTTGGCATTTATTTATAATAGTGAAAAAAATGGAAACAACCTAAATGTCTAACAATAAGGGATTCATTAAATAAATTGTAACCTTATAATAGACTATTATACTGTAATACGATATTATACTATATTATGTAAAATACCATATTATATATTACAAACCACTATGGATGTAAAATAGAGTGGTGGTTACCAGCGTGGGTCCTGGAATTGGACTGACCTTTGTAACAGGTCCACTATGTAACAGCTGGGTCACCTTGACAAGTCTGCCTTATGTGTGCATCAGAAAAATGACAATAATAAAGAGTTCTGGCTCTGCAGTAGGACTTCCTGACTGCTATAAATCCTGGTTCTGTCACTTTCTAATAGCAGTGCAGTCTTGGACAAGTTCATTAATAAGCCTTCTGTTCCTCAGTTTCCTCATCTGTAAATGGGATTTACCATACAGGGATTTTCTGGGGGTGAGCATTAAATATCACATGCTAAACCCTCAGAAGAGTACTCAGCACGGCTAGTATGACGCTAGCATTCCCCCACCCGACCCCGCCTCTAACCCTGCAAGTGATTTCTAAATGTCAATGCACATCCAAGTCACTTCAAGCATGCTGCCTTGAAGAGCAACTCCAGATGTGGCACATCGACCTGTATCCAGCTCGGGTGGGCCCCTTGGCAGGGGTGTCTGCCCTCAGTAAGAACTGGTTCAGCAGGCACTAACCTTCTCTAACAGGAGCAGCTGGGGCTTGCTGGGGCTCAGTTTAGTCTGACAGAAAAACAACAGCCCGATTTCAGTATAAGGTGAGCCACGTGATGGTGTGCACTGCCCTTGAACTTAACTGGAAACTCACCGGCTTTCTGCAGAGGGTTCCTCGTGGAGGGTCCCAAGTGCCCTTGTTACCACTCAAACAACAGCCCAACTTAGCTGGGGTCACAGAGAGGCAGCCACCTGTTGAACCACAGCACGGTTCAGTTCCCATCTTAGTTCTTCCTCTGGGAAAACCCTGGCACTACTATCAACTTAACCCCTAACAGGGGGTTATGGTGTGGGGGGCCAACGTGGTATTTCTCTTGAGCCTAACGGTCAATTCCCCCTCCTCCTTGGCTTCCAACAGAATTAGGTTAATTCACATGACACGTTATACCTTTCAAAGAGTTTGTATACACATGATCCCATTTGAAAATGATGGTCATCATTTACGTGTATACACAATGTGAACCATTTCAGAAAATGCTTTCTCCTCTGCTAACTAATTTCATCGTCATAAGAACACTGGGAGCTGAATTGGAGAAACTCCAGTGAAGGGATGGTAAGGCCAGTGGAGGTACGGGGAGGCGGCTCCATGGCCACGTAGATGACAGGACCTCGACGCACGTACCTCGTGCCCGGGCCTACCTCTTCAGCTGCTCACAGGCTCCAAAATAGAACCTGCCAGCATGTCCAGAGGGTCCTCCACTCCTGGGAGGTGGGGGGACTCAAGTTAACCAGTGCCCCGAGATAAGGGTGCATCCCATACAGCCAAGTATAAACCAACAGTGGGAGACACAGCTGCTGGATGGACGCAGCATCCAGGGCCCCTGGCCAGCACCTTCTCTCCCTGTAGGCCCTTCACCAGGGGCAGCCAGAGGGGAATCAGACGGGGTTTTGGTGGGTAAGGGAGTGGAACTAAGGGAGGCAGCCACAGTGTTCCAGGGTTGGGGACACAAGCCAGGCGTGGTGACTGTTTCTGCAACAGGGCCAAGACAGGCCATCTCTCCACTCAGTGACCTCTTGCCTTTTATTCTGTGTTTTTTTGTTGTTGTTTTTTTAAGTAGCCAGGGCTAATGGACCTTCTTTGTAGATATGTTAGTTTTCCAGTCCAGTGACAATTAGGTCTCGTTGGTCTGGAAGCCATTCTGTCTGTTTAAGGTAACTGCACACCTCTGTTCATCCATTCTGTTTAGGTCTCATCGTCTACCTCTCACAGTCTGATTCTTCTTCCTAGCTCTGCGTGGAGGTGACATAAGTAGGGAGAGATGTATCTCTGTCACTGTTAGATTGTATTATTATTATTATTATTACTATTTTATATATAAGCGAATTAAGGATCTGAGAAGTTGTGATAACAAAACTCTTTTGTATATGAAAGATATCAGACTATATAAGCTTCTTGGGGTAGAGACCCTGCTGGACTGACCTCAGCACCTCCTGGCCCACAGCACGCAGCCTCCCATCAGGAGGAGTCTTCAGCATGTGCTTCCTAATTCAAATGCCGAATGTGTGAGGCTCAGGGCCACAGGCTCTGTCCCTAAAACAGACTGACTAACTGCCAGGAGGGGATCAAAGAACTGCACAACAGTTGTAGTGACAGAGCTGTACAGATCCACGTACATCGTTAACTAATCCCCCATCTGAAAGTTCACATTTGCAAAAGAACTCCCTGGGAGGAGGGGTCCAGCCTGGGCACAGAACTGAGAGAATCTTAGGGTCAGAGGGGATTGCAGAGGTACCTAATTCAGCCTAACCAAATTATTCACTTTCCCCACAAGCCTAGTTCCCAGAAACTTACATTTCAAAGACCAATCAAATTTCCCCTCAAAATCTGGAGACCAGACAGTAAGGCTATTACCAAGTAATGTTATTAGGGAAAAAACCTGTAGTCTATATATACCACATTTCATAAAATAAAGAATACCTAAACACCAAACCCTTAGAGAGGGCTCAGAATAAAGGACAGTAACCTTTAGTGGAAAGAATTTAGTTACATAAAAAAACCCAGTACATCATCTGATGAAAACTAATCTGGAATCACAATCCTGTACCAGGCCCCCAACTATCGAAACCGCACTTGTTGGCACTTCTTCAGTGATGGTGGCTCACAGTTTCTGAGACAACCCAAGTTATTTTCAAAAACTTTAACTACTAAGAGTTTTTTTTTTAAATATATACTATATAAATATAGTCTTATAAAAATTAAACTGTTAGGGATAATGCTTCAGTAACTTACGAGGTCTGACAATTAAGTTCGCGAACTCGTTGCACCAATATTGCTAACCTTTTTTTGGTTATCAGAGGGATCATTCATTATGAATTTGTACCAACTAGACAAACAGTTAACCAAGTTTACTATTTGGAAGTGCTGAAAAGGCTGCGTGAAAAAGTTAGATGACCTGAACTTTTCACCAACAATTCATGGCTCTTGCATCACAACAATGCACCAGCTCACACAGCACTGTCTGTGAGGGAGTTTTTAGCCAGTAAACAAATAACTGGATTGGAACACCCTCCCTACTCACCTGATCTGGCCCCCAATGACTTCTTTCTTTACCCAAAGATAAAGGAAATATGGAAAGGAAGACATTTTGATGGCATTCAGGGCATCAAGGGTAATATGATGACAGCTCTGATGGTCATTCCAGAAAGAGTTCCAAAACTGCATTGACTAGGCGCTGGTGTCGGTGCATAGCTTCCCAAGGAGAGTACATCAAAGGTGACCACAGTGATATTCAGCAATGAGGTATGCAGCACTTTTTCTAGGGTGAGTTCTCGAACTTAATGGGTCCGACCTCGTATGTCTGTGCCCTCCGCTCTAATACGTATTCTGTATCCACCTTCAGCTGAGGCCAGGTCCCTGGAGTAACAAGAGCAATAGCTAATATACTGAGTGCCTCCTATGAGCTGAGCACTGCTCTAAGTGGTTAATATGTATTCACTCAGTGACTCCTTAGAGCAACCTTACCGGGTAAATACAATTATTATTCCCGTTCACAGATTTTCAAAAGCAGAGTGATTTGCCCAAGCAAATGGCTAAGTTCAGATTCAAATCCCAGCAGACTGGCTCCAGAGCCCATACTAAGCTCCACACTTGTTTGTGGTAAGGCTTCCTTACATATCCATTGGAAGGCAAAAAGTACACTTTCCCCTTCCTCCCATGGCCCTTGCCCCAGCTCATCCTCCTTCCCTTTCCACTGGATGGCTACACAGAACCTAAACCACCCTCCTTCCGTTCTCTCCACCCAATGTACTCCTTTGCAGTCCTGCACACATTTGTTAGTGTAAACTCACTCTCATTGTAAAAGTAGTTATGCTCAATTAAAGAATATTTGGCAAATATAGGGAAGTAGAAGAAAAAAAGCCCAAACTATTCATAGCCTTAACAACCACAGAAACTATGAAACATTTTGATAGTGTCCCTTCCAGTTTCTTTTTTTTTTAAATATATGAGCCAATTTTTAAAACATGAAATTAAAAATAAAATAAAAAATGAAACCTTAGCTCTAATCATATTATCTAAAATTTTATCTCGTGAGCATCTCTCACGTTATTAAACAGAATTGTCAGTATAAAGTTAAGCTCTGATCGTATTAGTTATTGCTCACAATTTTCCATCAGCTCCCCCATGCCTATCAGATGCATTTCAAATTCCTTAGTTTGGCATTTAAGGTTCTCTATAATCTATTGCAGTATGTTTTCTCTCCTATTTTTCCACACGCTAGCCTCTGCCTCAACATGTATTTGTACCATATGGGATCTCAGTTCCTTGAATATTTTCTGCACTTTTTTCACACCATCTGGGCCTTTGCTGACCCATGTGCTCTAGATTTTAGAGGACACACCCAATTTTAATTGGTCTCTGCTTAAACTGAACTCTTATTTCACACGCAGACGTATTGCCACCCCCTACCGCACCCCCAAGGTCCACCATCATTTGCTCAGGGCAAAAATCTTGGAGTCATCTTTGACTCCTCTCTTCCTCCCATATCCCACATCCCATCCATCAGCAACTCCAATGAGGTTTGCCTTTGAATATCTATCGTGAATCCAAGCACTTTTCAGCATCTGCCTCATGACCTCTCAAACCCAAGCCTCCTTTTTCCCCACCCATGTTAATGCATTATAATAGCCTATATCTGGACCTCCCTGCTTCACTCTGCCCTCCATACAGGCTATTTCCAATCATATGATGATATCAATAGATACGGGAAAAACACTTGACAAAATCCAACACCCATTCATGATAAAATCTCTCAGCAAACTAGAAATAAAAGGAAACTTCCTCAACTTGATAAAGAGCATCTACCAAAAGTCTACAGCTAATATACTTAATGGTGAGAAACTCAAAGTTTTCCCACTAAGATCAGGAACACGGCAAAGATGTCCCTTCTTACTACTGTTTTCAACACTGTACTGAAAGTCCTAGCTAATGTGCAATAAGACACGAAAAGGAAATAAAAGGTACACAGATTGAGCTAAAATGTTTGCAAAAGATCCATCTGATAAAAGACTATTATCCAAAATATACAAAGAACTCTTAAAGGTCAACGACATGAAAATTAAAATCTGATTTAAAAATGGGCAAAAGTCCTGAACATGTACCTCACCAAAGAAAATATGTAGGTGGCATAAGTATATGCAAAGATGCTCAACATTATATGTCATTGCAAATTAAAACAAAAATGAGAATTACAAGTAGTAGGTCTCCAGGTTACCCACAACTTCTGCCCAACTTGGCTACAAGTCAGAGGTTGCCATGACTTCCTCCCCCTTGGATTTGATTAATTTGCTAGAGCGACTCAGAACTCAGGGAAACGTTTACACTTACCAGTTTATTAAAGGATATGATAAAGGCTACTGATGAAGAGATACATAGGGTGAGCTCTGGGAAGATCTCTAGTGCAGGAACTTCTGTTCCCATGGAGTTGGAGTACATCTCCCTCTTGATACATGGATGTGGTCACCCTCCTAGAAGTTCCCCAAACTCCATACTATTCGGATTGTATAAAGGCTTCCTCACGTAGGCACGATCAATTATTAACTTCATTTCCAGCTCCTCTTTTTTCTTTACAGAATGAAGGAACGGGGCTGGAAATTCTAAGCTTTTAATCATGGCCTATCTGGTGACCAGCCGCTATCCAGGAACCATCCAGAAACTCATTCCGAGTCACCACATTGGAACAAAAGACACTCCTACCACCCAGGAAATTCCAAGGGATTTAAGAGCCCTGTGTTAGCAACTGAGGTCAAAGACCAAATATTAGAACAAAGATGCTACTAGTGCTCATATCGCTTAGGAAATTACAAGGGTTTCAGGAACTCTGCGCCAGGAATCAGGGGCAGAGACCAACACATTGTTTTTCTCTTATTTCACACAACTACACACCTCCTAGAAGGCCAATATCCAGAACAACGACATCAAATGCTGGGGAGGATGTGGAGCAACAGGAACTTTCCATCATTGCTGTTGGAAATACAAAATGGTACAGCCACTTTGAAGACAGTTTGGCGGCTTCTTACAAAATTAAGCATACTCCTACCATTCGATCCAGTAATTGTGCACCTTGATATTTACCCAAAAGAGTTGAAAACTTCTAGCTATACAAAATCCTGCACATAGATGTTTATAGCAGCTTTATTCGTAATTGCCCAAACTTGGAAGCAACCAAAATGTCTTTCAGTAGGTGAATTGATAAATTAACAATTGTGGTACATCCAGAAAATGGAATATTATTCAACACTCAAAAAACAAACAAACAAAACTATCAAGCCATGAAAAGACACGCAGGCACCTTAAACGCATATTACTAAGTGAAAGAAGCCAATCAATCTGAAAAAGGCTACATACGGTACTATGATTCCAATTATAGGACATCCTGGAAAATGTAAAACTATGGAGACAGTAGAAATATCAGTGGTTGCCAGGGGCTGGGGGGAAGGGAGGGATTGATAGGCTGAGCACAGAGGACTTTTAGGGCAGTGAAAATATTCTGCACGGTACTACAGTGGTGGTTACGTGTTATTATATATTTGTCAAAACTCACAGAATGTACAACACCAAGAGTGAACCCTTATGTAAAATAACTTTGAGGGATAATGATGTGACAATGTAGGTTCATTGAATAACACATGTACCGCTCTAGGGCAGGATGTCAAACGTGGGGTAGACAGTAAAGGAGATTGTGCATGTGTAAGGGACAGGGCACAGGAGAACGCTATGTACTTTCCACTCAGGCTGGCAGTGAATCTAAACCATAAAGTTTATTAACTTAAAAATTATTCATACATAGGAATATACAAAGGGTTATTTATAGTAGCAAAAATTTATAAACAACCTTACAGTCCAATAAAATGGAAATGGCTATATGAATTACATCCCACAACCACTCAGTTATATTTATAATAAGCGCAGCAAATGCTGAGAAGTTGAAAAGAGCAGGTATATATAATTGTATGAATGGAATGATAAAATTATGTATTGCAAAAAGACTAGGAGGATAACATACTGAAATGTTAGCATTGACTTGTCTTCGGGTTTTAAATTTTGTCATTATAAATGTATATTCTCTTTATTGTAAAACTCATGATAGAAAACTTAAAAATACAGAAATGTTTAGCAAACAGAAATCACCCTTAATCATAAACCCACTATCTGGAGATAACAGAGGTCGTCTTGAATTATGAGACTGTGAGTGATTGTCTTTTCTTTCTGTATCCTAATATTTGTAGGTTCTTCAATATTACTAGAAAATTCAATATACTCTTATAAAATTCTCTTCAGACATCAGTTCTAAGGCCACCATCAGCCTTTCCAAGGGATTATCTGAAACCTCCACTTTGAATGGATAGCTCATCCTTGCCTATACATTGCTTTGTATCGTTTCGTGTGAGATATGGTTTATTTTGTATGCTTATTGTGTGCTTGCATTTTCCTCACTCCTTGCAGACAAGCCTTACCCATTTTTATATCCTGCCCCACCCCCTCCAGCTATTAACTCTATGTCTAGAAATTTACTGATTAAATGTTCTGCCAATATCCTCATCTGCCCCCTCCCCAGCCAACAGGACGGATGCTCAGAGACGATCTGTCTTCTTTTAGCGGCAATTGAAGGCCTAAATCTCTCCACTGTCCTAGCTGGAATGCTGCTCCATCTCTCCTTCTCACAGACCAGGACACACAGGGCGGGGCACATTCTCCAGAAAGGCCCCAGTCAATAATGCACCTTTGTATGAAGTAGCAACCTTTGCACCGGCAATTGGTACTTGCAGAGAAAACCATTTATCAGCTTAACTAGTTGGCACTGACATACAGAATCTGACCCTGAGCCAGAGACACAGGAAAACTAAGGTGGGGTGGTGGGGGGAGGCAGGGTGGAGATCTGGGCGGTGGGGGAAAAGTGTGAGTGTTCTGGGGTCGAAAAGTCAGATTGGGGCAAAACAAGCAAGGGGACAGGGATTGGGCTGGAGTAACCCACATTTGAAATGAATTTCACCAACTTTACCAACTAACTTAGAACCAAAGTGTGAGCTGAAAGCCAGTATGAGAATCTGGCTGCACACCAAGAACAGCCAGCCCCATGGTTCTCTATAGGGATTAGACACGGTCACCTTTAAGGGCTCTTCCAGTCTGTTACTTTAGGACTTCAGGTGACCATTTCTTTTCTGTGCTTAATGATGATGATGTCTGCAATTATATACCGTGTTTCCCTGAAAATAAGACCTAACGGGAAAATAAGCCCTAGCATGATTGTTCAGGATGACATCCCCTGAACAGAAGCCCTAATGCGTCTTTTGGAGCAAAAATTAATGTAAGACCCGGTCTTATTTTCGGGGAAACACGGTAGCACTTACATCGTGCCAGTCATTGGTCTATGCTTTTTACTATAGTAACTTGCTTAATCTAAAAACCAGAAGAGGGAGGTATTATTATCTTTATATTTATTATAGATGAGAAAACTGGCACAAAAAGATTAAGTACCTTGCCCAAGGCCCCACTGCTGGAAGTGGCCAAGCAAGAGTGTGAACCCATCAGCCATGCTCTGCTAGCTCCCTTAAGTGCGCAGAGGGCACAAATTGATCTTTCCTCCCAGCTCCAGTCCCTTGGGGCCTCTGCTCAGCTCTGTCACTTTCCCTTAGGAGGAAGCAAAAATGCTGGAAAGTTTCTAGCACTGAAGTGATTTTTACGTGCCTTCAGGGGCAGTTCAGAGGTGACTGATAAGCTGTTTTAAAAAAAAAGGAGGTCCTCCCATCCCTGATTGTGTAACATGCAAAAGCTCCTTCCTTCTCCCCTCACTCCCTCCCTCCTTCGCTCTCTATCAGCCCACCCAAGTGCTGAGTTTAATTTAATCTTGCAAATAACCTCTAAGCCACTCCTGGAACTGAGAGATTTCATGCATTTAAAAAATACTTATTTTATACCTACTATGTGCCAGGCACTGAGCTAGGTGCCAAAATAATTTTTTCTTGGCTTGGAAAGATTGTTAAAGTGAACAACACAGCCCAAAAAAATTGAGGGTCTCATCAAGCAGGGACTGAACACATAGGACTACTGACGTGATTCTCCTCTGCTCCAGAACCCAGGCTTTTACAAGAGCAGCAAAAGGAACATGTCAGGAGTGGCTGATGTCAAATATGTCTAGGAGGCAGCTATGGCCAGACTGGTTAGAAGCCCACCAATCCCTTTTCCTCTCCCTGGGTACATAGGAAAACTACAATTCCCAGCTTCCCTTGCAGCTAGGCTGGGGCCATGCCACTGGGTCTAGTCAACGGAATGTGGGCAGCAATGATGTTGCCTCTTCAGGTCAGGACATGAAACGCCTAGCACAATCAATACACTCTCAGTTATGCAAGAGAAAGATACAGCTGAAGCTAATAGAGGATTTCTAGGATGCAGGCACTGTGTAAGAAGTAAGGAGCCTGGATCCCTGAATCACTGCTTAGAAGTTATGAAGTAAAAAAAACTGTTTAATTTTATGTAACCCAGTCTGTTGTGTTGGGAGAATGATAGACAATGGTTCTGGTATGTTTGGTGGAAATGGGGAAATGGGTTTCCCCTGGTCTGGGAAGTTTTCCCTGACTTGGTCACTCTCCTCCCCACAGGGTTCATTTCTTCTCTAGGGTCTCCAAAAGCACCTTGGATGAATTTCTACAATGACACCTCTAGCAGAGCTCCTTAAGGGTAGAGCTTCACATTGTCCATCACTTAGGTAGGTGCTCAAGAAGCTGAAATGCTTTGGTGGGGAAAAAGGATGAAGAATTTAACCTGGGACAGAATGCTTCATATTGATGTGGTCCTACTAAATTATATTTTGCTTTTTTTATGGTATATCTCTTTTATTTAGATTTTCTTTTTTAAAAAGTATTTATTTATTTTCAGTTACAGTTGGCATTCAATGTTATTTTATATTAGTTTCAGGTGTACAGGATAGTGGTTAGACATTTATATAATTTAGGCACTGATCCTACCGATTAGTCTAGTACCCACCTGGCACTATACATACACAGTTGTTGCAACATTATTGACTATGTTCTCTATGCTGTACTTTACATCCCCATGACTATTTTGTAACTACCAATTTGTACTTCTTAATCCTTTCACCTTTTTCACCCAGCTCCCCAACACCCCTCTCCTCTGGCAACTATCAGTTTGTTCCCTGAATCTATGAGTCTGTTTCTGTTTTATTTGTTTGTTTATTTTATTCTTTAGATTCCACATATAAGTGAGACCATATGGTATTTGTCTTTCTCAGTCTGACTTATTTCACTTAGCGTAATAACTTCTAGGCCCATCCATGTTTTTGCAAATGGCAAGATTTCATTCTTTTTTATGGCTGAGTAATATTCAATTTTACACACACACACACACACACACGCACACACATATATCACATCTTCTTTATCCAATTGTCTATTGATGGGCACTTGGGTTGTTTCCATATCTTGCCTATTGTAAATAATGCTGCAATGAACATAGGCAGTGCAGATATCTTTTTAAATTAGTGTTTTGGGTTTCTACTGATAAATACCCAGGAGTGGAATCACTAGGTCATAAGATAGTTCTATTTTTCATTTTTTGAGGAACCTCCAAATCATTTTCCATGGTGGCTGCACCAATTTGCAATCCCACCAACAATTGTTGTTAGTTGATGTATCAACTTTATTTAAATAAGGGCTTCAAATTCAGGTAATAAGAAGTCAGAGATGAGCTGGTATAATCATCTCTGCCAGAAAAGTGTCAACATTTAGAGCTCTAATAACAGAAGAGACCTTTAAGATTAAGATTATGGTAAACATGGCACTGTACCAAGCTCTTTTTATCATTATTTTACATCATTCTCAGAATAACACTATGAAGTAGTTATTAGCTTCAAAAATGAGGAAGTTGAGGATTAGCGAGGTTGAGGAATTTGCCTATGATCATACACTGGTAAGTTAAGGAGCTAGAGTTCAGGGTAAAAGCAACAGTGACACAATAACCATAATGGTAAGCATAAAAATGAGTTACTATTTATTGAACACTTATTATGCTCCAGATAATTTAGTACTTTAAATACATTTACATCTTGCAACCACCTTATGAAATAGTATTTGCAAATGCAAAAGCATGGCTCTATCAACCAACTAAGCCCTTAACCACCGTGACTTTAAACAAACATTTGGGAACACTTCATTGTTAGATGGCTAGAACAATAATAATTTGCAAAATACTTTACAGTATGCAAAGTGATTTCACACACTTTATATCATTTGATTCACACAACATGGTGAATGGTGGTGTGCAAGGCAAATATTCTTGCACCCAATGGAAAAAGGAGGAAGCTAAAACTCTAGGACACAATCAAGACTAGAATGGGGGTCTTCTGACTTATAATCTAGGCCTCATTAAAAGCACTGGTAGAAAAGAAGTAATACAGAGAGACGCTGAAAGTTAAATGATGGAAACAAATACACAATAAATAGTAATTGAAAGGAAGCTGACACCAAATACTCACATGAGATAAAATAGACACGAAGGCAAAATGCATTACTAAACCACACAGCGCCTTTCACTGTAAATCTCATATAACTAATTGATTCTCAGAGAATGCTTTTATTCACTTTTGCTGAACTCTTTTTGTTCCTGTTTCCTGAACTGAACCTATGGTTGCAGTTCAACCACAATTTAACAAATAGACTTGATCCTGATCCACTAATTCTTTTCTCGGTAATTTTCTGTCATTAAATCAGATGTGTGATCTACTGTCAAACTAGTAGATACTGTTAAAAGAGATAGTCACTGATTTGAAAATTTGAAAATTTGCTACACTATGATTTGAAAATTTGAAAATGTTCTACAATAATTTATTGTTTGCTAGAATGATGTAATAATTCTAAATCTGTAGAGCTTAAATAACAAAGGTTCTAAAAATATAAAGTTAAAATTGATAAAACTATAAGGAGAAACTGACAAATCCACCATTGGGGTAGGAGATTTTAATACATCTTTTTTAGTAACTGGCAGATTGAACTGACAAAAATCAAAAAAGATTTGGAAGATTAGAACAATGCCATTAACAAGCTTGAGATCTCTATATTTATATTTATATATATTTACATATGTGTGTGTATTTATATATCAAGCTTGTTACATAATTGTATATGTGTGTTGGAGAATACACATTCATTTTAAGCATACAAATTTACTGCATATTAGATCATAAAGCAAGTCTCAAATCATTTCAAAAAATTAGTGTTATAAAGACTGTATTAACTAACCAAAATGCAATTAAGTTAGAAATCATCAAAACCAACAATAATACATCCCACATATGTGGAAATTTTAAAACACACTTCCAAATAACTTATAGGTCAAAGACAAAAAACCTTAATGGAAAATGTTTTAAGAACTAGAACAAACTGATAATGAAAATACCACATAGTAAAACTTATGGGATGTCTACATAAAGACTCAGCTTTTCCACTTCCAGGCACCTACCCAAGAGAAATGAAAGCTTATGTCCACAAAAGACCTGTATAAAAATGTTCATAGATGCTTTATTCATAATAGCCAAACACTGAAAACAATCCAAATGTCCATCAACAGAGAATGGATTAAACAGTGTATATCCATCCATACACTGGAATAAATTCGACAATAAAAAGGAATAAATTAACTAATATATACAATATATGCTGAGTGAAAGAAGCTGCACACAAAAGAGAATATACTGAATGATTCTATTTAAACGAAGTTCTAGCCAAGTTTAGTTCTAACACTGATTAACTCTGGTGGTAAGGGGGAGATTGATCCAAAATGGGCCTCATGGAGCTTTCTTGGATGATGGAAATGTCCTAGATCTTGATTTGGATGATGATAACAGAGCTGTTTACATTTGCCAAAACTCATAAACCTTGTAGACTTAAGATATGTGCATTTTATGATACGTATATTCAACAAAGAAAAAAATTATAAGGAAATACATAGCCTTAGTGCTTATATTAGGAAAGAAAAAAGATTCAAAATTGATAAATAAAGGAGAGAAAGTAGGAAGTTTTAAAAAAAAGCAGAAGAATAAATCCTAAGAAAAAAAGATGAAAACAATAAAATAAGAGCAAAAATTAATGAAATAAAAAATAAACAGTAGAGAAAAATCAATAAGGTCAAAAGCTAGACATCAAAAAGATTAATAAAAATGGACAAAACTTAGGTAATACTGACAAGACAAAGAAAAAAGATGCAAATAAACGATGTTAGGGATTTTTTAAGTGATGTATTTAAAGCTACAGCAGATTTTTAAAAATGAGAAAACTATGAACAACTTTATGCCAATAAATTTGAAGCCAAATGGACAGTATTATAGAAAAATATGATTTACCAAAACTAACTCAAGAAGAAAGAGAAAAACCTATATAGTCTTATACACAGAATAACCCCATATTTTATTATTTGAACAAAGATATCTTGGAAAGTGAAAGGGGAATTTTAAATAAATCTGCCAGGGAACAGGCATAACTGGGCACTAGGCCAGGCAAACCAGGATGCATTTGGTAACTTTACATATAGCCATAGACGAAATTTAAATTGGTAATTTAAAATCTTCCTACAAACTGACAGACGCCCAGAAAGTTTTACTGAGCAATCTACCAAACATTCAAGAAAGCATCGATTCCAATTGTACGCCACCTTCTCTTAGAGATTAAAAAAGGAAGAAACATTCTGAACTTATCCAATGAGATAAGTAAAATCTTAATTCCAAACTAGGCAAATATAGTATGAGAAAGAAAAATTACAGGTTAATATCACTTACGCATAGATGCTGATACTTTGTGCAAAATATAAGCAAATCAAGCCCAGCGGTACCATATATCATGTCCCAATTGAATTTATCCCAGAAATACAAAGAAAGTTTAACATAAAATATTAATGTCATTATAGTATTCTGAGATGAAAAAAAACCCGTAAGATCATTTCAATAGATGTAGAAAACGCATTTGATAAAATTTAACAATAAACCAGAAAAAGAAACTTCCCTAACCTATTAAAGAGCATGTATCAAAAACCTATAGCAATCATTATTATTAGTGAAAAACCATTAGAAGCATTTCTTTTATATTCAGGAACAAGTCAAGGATGCCTGCTATTCCTGCTTTTAGTTGACATTATATCAGAGGTCCTAGCAAAATCACAAAGCAAAGGCATAGAATTGGAAAGAATAACAATAAATTAAAGGTACTGAATTGTAAAGAAACAACGTCATTATAAATAGATGATATGTTTGTCTAGACAGAACCCCTTCAAATCCACAAATTATTAAAATTAATTGCAAAGAAAATAAACAAAATCCAGAGTATCTCAGTGGGGTTTAATAGAGGGATGACCCAGAAAGGGAAACACAGGAAGTTTCCGTGGAATTAGTGATGTTGTATCTCTTAAGCTGCAAGGTAGGTATGTTGTGGGTTTAGCTTTACTGTACTGCTTCACAACTCGTACATACACACACATATATATTTATATATATGCATTTATATTTTGGAATCAGATAATCCATAATTCAGTTAAAATTTTTAAATCAAATATATTTTTACTTTCTATATTAACCAATTATGAGTTATTTTATTCTTTTACATTTTATGAAAATGTAAAAATGCCTGTATTTGGAAGAAAAAAAGGATTAAAAAAAGAAAAAAACAAAAGCCAAGGAAGGGAGCCTGGAATTTCACGAAGGGTTTGATGGATGGGCTGGTGGGTGGCAGTGAGGGTGGTTAATAAGGCCAAGTCCAATTAAAGTCAGGACAAGGGCTTAGTCAAGTACTGAGAAGAGGCTGGTAGATTTGGAGGGAAGACCCATAGCAGTGACCTTTCAGAGGGCAGTTTTTATAGGTTGGCAGGAGGCGGAGCCCAAAAGGAGGGGGTTAAATCATGAATGAATAAATAGCAAAAAACTGGAAACCACCCAAAGGCCTAACAATCAGGGCCTGGTTAAACAACCATAGTACCATTCATAGAAGAAATGATGCTGTGTCTGTACACAGACAGGCTCACAAAATTAGGTGACGTAAAAAATTTCAGGACACAAAATAGCATTTGTGCAAATTACAATTATGAAAGGACATGCGTGTGCAGTGAGAAGCAGATAGGATTGGACAAGATCAAGTCATGTTTGTGGATGCTTTTAAGGCTATGGGATTTTATTTTCCGTTTTTGGAACGCCGGCAATCGTCAAACAAAAACATGGGATGTTTCTTTAAAATAAAAAGAATGGCTGTCAAAATGGAGGCAGAAACTGAAGGCCACTCAGTGGAGAAATCTGACTGTGACGGGAAGGAATGAGAGGGCAGAGCAGCTGGAAGAATGTGAAGGGCTTGGGGCAGCGGCCGATGGGGGCGAACCAGGGGCTGCTGGGGGAAAGGGTGGAGGAGAGAGGGAGGCTGGCTGTCTATTTCCTTTATTGCTTAGATGTCCCTTTTTTTAAATAAAAAACTAATAATCCTCTTTTTAACAAATTCAAATGGTCCAGAAGTGTGTGTGTGTAGGGATAGAATCCTCAGCCCCATCTCCTACTCCCTGTTGTTAATAGTTCAGAGTGCAGCTTTCCAGAGCTGTACCATTTTCTTTCATTTGCATTTCACAGGCTTTTTAATTTTATTTTCATTGGCTTTTAAATACAGAGTGAGATAGGCTTGTTACAATATAGGATTAGAGAATGTAAACAGTGAAGTTTCCCATCCTCCAGAGCTAACATCTGTTAGTAGTCTGGAAAAGAACCTTCCAGACTTGTTTATTCCCTGTGTGCATGTAAATACTTATGCGTATATTCATTGATAGCTTCCTGGTTGGTTATCATTACAACAGCAGGACCATAGCCTACCTACAGTTGACGGGGTTCACTCTACAGTACGTCATGGTAGACCACTCCCAAGTCACCACATAAGATTAACTTCATGCTTTTGAATGGCTGCCTAATATTCCATGGCATATAGTTGAAAGATAAGCTTCAGGGAACACAGGGGGCATCCTTCTTTCCCTTCAACTAGCTGGGAAGGAGATACAGAAACAAAAGTTTCAAGATGGCAGGAGGCCATCTTGAAGGGGGGTTCGCCATGGGAGTGGGGAGCAAGCAGACAGAGGGTCTTCTTTCTGCCCTCTTCTTAAGCCATGGTCCCACTCAAATCCAGCTAAATCACACAGACATGCAATTTGGGGGAGAACTGTGATTTGAGTGTGAGGCCATCATGGGGGACCCAACTTCCTTGAGTGACCTGTTCTTCTCCCAGCAGTGGCGAGGAAGAACCCACTTCCCAGAAATCTTCAGGGGAGCCCTAGAACAGTGGTTCTCTAGGTGTTAGGAAATGAATCAGAAATGCAAATGCTCAGGCCCTACCCCAATCCCACAGAATCAGAATCTCTCAGAGTGGGACTCAGAAGTCCAGGTTTAACAAGCCCTCCAGGGGATGCAGGTATATGCTCAACTTTGAAGTACCTTTGTTCTAGAATGTGGATTTGAGTCTGATTTTGCCCCTTCTCTTAGGAGACAGGGAGGCGTCAGCCCTGAAGGGATAGGTTGGCCAACTTCAGAACTGGTCTTCAATTCCTCACGGGCTGTAGGCAAAGGCAGCGACTGACACAGTTCCTGGAACAGCCCTCCCCGCCCTTCCTACGATACCACTTCCCTCTCTTTACCACCCCCTCTACAAAAAGAGCACCACAGCAGAAAGGGAGGGTAGCAGTGCAAACCCATTGCTTCCCACTTTCCCTCCACTGTATCTCCTCCCAGTTTAAGGGCAACCGCTCCCCTGGGGGGCTGCCCTTTGTTGGATGGAGGGCAGAGAGGGGAGAGAAGCTTTTGAATGTCAGAGAGGAAATGGGATGTGGCTTCAGTGTGGCTGAGTTGGTGGAGGGAATTAGAGGGAGGGGGAAAAGACAGGGAGTCAAGAATGCCCTCATTTCACCCAGCTGCTTATGCCTGCACCTGTTCTGCTGAGGCCTGAGGAAAGACACCAGCAAATGAAACACAGCCCCACCCCATCTACAGGGGCCCCTTCCCACACTGCAGTGGGGCTCGGGTTAACTGACAGGAAAACTGTGAATGGGTTCAGGTGGCTGAAATGAGGGGCAAAGGGAAACAGCTGGGCTCCTCTGGGGGGTGGAGCAACTGTCTTCTGTCACCCCCAATCTCTCAGAGTTTAGGGCAAGAGGTGGGAGGGGTGGGCGGGTCAGGACCAGGTCAGATACCTGCCGATTTCTCCCTGATTCTGAATGGGACACCCCTGAAGAGAGGGAAGCTCGAGTAGAAATAGTCCACACCCGAATACTGAGGAGGTACCCCATTAGGTTACGACATTCCACAACATACTTTAGTTATTCTACAGGCAATAAGCTTCGTTTAAAAAATAAAAGAAATAAAGAACTTTATATTTTGGAGCAGTTTTAGGTTCACAGAAAAATTGAGCTGTGAAGAATGACAGGACATTTTTAAAGTTTCCCCTTGGTCTGCCCTCCATAGAAACACAGCGCAGCAGTTCATCCAAGCAATCAATTGGTCAATCAGTCCATGGATCATGTGATAAGCATTTCAATGAGGGCTTTCAACAGCAATTCTCAACCTTATAAGAATCACAGAGAAGTTTATGAAAGAGCCAGGCTCTGGGTCCCTTCACCAGAGATCGTGATTCAGCAGGTCTGGAGGTCAGCCTGGATGGCGTATGTTTGACACATTCTGCAGATGTTGATACGTTTGACACACTGGGCCCCACTGAGAAATTCAGGTTTGGTGGGAGGTACCAGGGGCATGAGGCTCCAGTGGGAAGGGAGGAAGCCATGAACATAGAAGAGTGGATCCCATCCCCCACCCCATCCTGAGAACTGAGGACACAGAGCATGGATCAACGTCAACTGAGGCAATGGGGGGCGATGGGCACCCACAGGCCCTGAGGTCTCAAAGGGAAAGGCCACTGACACGAATACTCACCAACTCTGAGATCCCTTCTACAGCAACCAGCAAAAAGTCAGAGTGAGGAGGAAATAGCCCAGGAAACAGTCAGAGAATCATCTTGTTTGAGGCCTCCAGCAAGTTAACCTTTCTGTACCTCCATTTCCTCATCTGTTGCTGATGTAACATGGGCATCATGATGGTCCCTAGCAAATAGGGTTAAAAGAGTGCTATGTGTCAAGAGTTCAGAATAGTGGCTGGCACATAATAAGCGCTAGATAACTGAAAGTTGTCACTGTTAGGAAAAAGAAGAGCCCCAATTGGCAGAGGAGGGTGGGGATGGCCAGAAGAAAGCCCTGAGTCTGGGAGAAAGCAAGTGTCCCCTTGAGGATAATTAGTGTGATTGGAGCAGAGGGACCACATGTGACAAAATCCAGGATTAGGCTGGAAAGATGAGGTAAGAGGGTTGTGGGTTGAATTGTGTCCCCCAAAATGATATGTTGAAGTTTTAACTCCCAGTATCTCAGAATGTGACTTTATTTGGCAACAGGGTTGTTGCAGATATAATCAAGATGGTCCTTTTGGAGTAGGGTGGGCCCCTAAATCCAATATGGCTGATGTGATTATAAGAAGAGAGGGAAGAGGGCCATGTGAAGACAGGCAGACTGTAGCGATCCAGATACAGGCTAAGGAACACCAGGGGATACCAGAAGATGGAAGAAATAGGAAGGATCCTCCCCTACAGGCTTCTAAGGGACATGGCCTGCTGACGTTGGACTTCTGGCCTCCAGAACTGTGAGAGAACACATTTTGGTTGTTTTAAGCCACCCAGTTTGTGGTCCTTTCTTATGGCTGCCCTAGGAAATGCATACAAGGGGCTTTGGATTTTTTTGTCATGAGCAGTATGGAGCCATTATCGCACCCTGAACAAGGAAATCATTCTTGATGAACAAACCACAGAAACCTGAGGATCCATATCAAAACCTTCTTCTGTCTCAGCGAATTTTTTAAAAAGACATCGCTTAAAAGTCCTTTGCCCATCCATCAAAATGACGATGTCATGAAAGACAAAGAAAAATTAAGGAACTAGTTCAGGTTAAAGGAAACTTACAAAGACCATGACAACTATGTACAACCCATGATCTGGGACTTTTTTTTTTTCTTCTTTTGGCTATAAAGCATATCGTTGGGATTACTGTGAATTTGAATGAGGTCTGTAGATTAGATACTAGTCTTGTATCAATATTTACTTCCCAGTTTTTATCATACTACTGGGGTTATGTAACAGAAGACCTTGTTTTAAGAATACACACTAAAGTATTTAGGAGTAAAGGGACATTATATCTGCAACTTATTACATTCAAACTACACACACACACACACACACACACACACACCAGGGGTGCCAAAAAATGTATGCACATTTTAAGAGATATTAACACTTTAGTCAACATTGCTCAAGTAGTAGTTTGCCGTAATCAGAAGTGTCTGGACGCTAATGGGAACCACTTTGAGCACCTCCTGTAATTGCAGAAGTCAAACGTGACTTGTATTCATCTTTTGTTATTGGTATATCTTGAGTATTACAATTTTAATAGTTTTTTCCTCTCTTAAAATGTGCAGACCTTTTTTTGGCAACCTCTGTATATATGAGATAGACAGAATGATAAAGCAAATGTGATAAAATGTTAACATTTGGGGACTCCGGGTGAAGATTATATGAGGATTTTCTGTATAATTCTTGTAATTTTTCTCTATCTGAAATTATCAAAATATAAAGGGGAGGGGTTGGTTTGCTGACTAACCCATGGCTCTCCTGCTGAACTTTCTCTAACCCTCTGAAGTTTCTGGAGCCTAAATCTGGACACCAAATTTAAGTGATGAGTGAGAGTCCTGAGAACTTCTGGTTTCTAAAAGTTGGGATTCTACTGATGGGCTTGGTGGTCGTTGGCTATTAAAATGTGGTTAATGTGGAATTATCTATTTTACAAGTTATTTGCAGAAAATCCTTTCCTCTTCTTCTCATACACAGTATGACCTGGAACTGGAAGGAGCCATATATATTTAATCTAAGCTTTTACCATATTCATTATATCCTGATAATATCCTGAGACAGGTGAATCCAGGCTCTGCTTAAACACGTTTTGACAATGGCGTCTCACCCTCTCTCAGAGCACATTCCATTACTGGTCAGTTCTGACCATTAGAAAATTCCTCAACCTACTGAGCGGGAACCTACCTTCTTGGAACCTCTACCCACCAATCTGGGTCCTGTCTTCCGGATGGTGTTACAGCACCACCACCCCACCCTCCACCATGATTTTAGTTATTCTCCCCTGAACAAGTTCGGGTTTGTCAATATCCCTCTAGGATGTAAATGCAATACCATAGGTCTAATCTGACGATCAGAGAGCAATGGAAACACGACCTCTCTAGCGAGGTATTCTGTTCACGTGGCCTCAGATAAAATTAAGCTTTTGGCAACTGCATTACACGGTTGACTCATAATGAATTTAGACCCAACTTAAACCACAGTTTTCTCTTGAGAATCATGGGTAACTGCTGTTGATGTCAGCAATTATCACCACCCGACATCCCATTCTACATTTGTTTGCTCAGTGTCAGTCTCTACCCACTAGAATGCAAGCTTCATGAAGGCAGAGGCTTTGTCTTGTTCTGAATCCCCAGCACCTATTACAAGCCCAGGTCCATAGCAGACACTCATAAACACATGCTGAATACATGAATGACTGTTAAGCCCTGTCTCAATTACCCTGTACTTGTGCAATTTATTTATAATTCACACCCAGTGTACTAACAAAAGGGATTTGAGGTGACTTGCTTTGCAGAGAACTTTTTGTTAACTTCAGAGCAAATTTCGTTCTTGTTGGAATGTACATTTTATTCAATTTACATTATTAGTTACAGCTTGTTAAGATCGGATTCCTGGCTCTCTCAACCAATATATCAGCTATAACCTCCCAGTGTCAAGCCATTCATTCAAGAATGACTTTCCACTGCAGCCACGCTGGTCCCCTTGCTATTCCTCAAACACTCCAGGAAGGTTCTAATCTCAGGATCTTTGCTTTGGCTGTTCCCTCTGCTGGCACACACCCTCCCACCGCCCAGATAGCTATAATGCCAATACCTTACCTTTGAGTCACTATTCAAATGCTTCCTTCTCAGAGACTGACACTGGTCATCCTACTTAAAACTACAAAATGTCCCCCTCTCTAGTAGTCTCCCTTACCTGGCTCGACGAGTATATTTTTGTTTTGTCCACAGGGCTTACCACCTTTTAATAAGCTTTATAATTTGGCTTATTTATTGTGTGCACTACTTGCTGTCTGTCCTATGAGTCCTGCCCCTTGCTATATTCTTACAAGGGAAGGAATTTCTGCCTGTTTTGTTCACCAATGTATCCCAAGTACCCAGAACAATGCCTGGCACCTAATACTGTGTTTCCCCGAAAATAACACCTAGCCAGACAATCAGCTCTAATGCACCTTTTGCAGCAAAAATTAATATAAGACGGGTCTTATGATACAGTAAAATAAGACCCAGTATTATATTATATTATATTATATTATATTATATTATATTATATTATATTATATTATATTATATTATATTATATTATACCGGGTCTTATAGTAAAATAAGACCAGGTCTTATATTAATATTTGCTCCAAAAGACGCATTAGAGCTGATTGTCCAGCTAGGTCTTATTTTTGG
This sequence comes from Rhinolophus sinicus, assembly GCF_036562045.2. Taxonomy (NCBI): domain Eukaryota; kingdom Metazoa; phylum Chordata; class Mammalia; order Chiroptera; family Rhinolophidae; genus Rhinolophus; species Rhinolophus sinicus. Next base: position 89,346,701 of record NC_133755.1, read on the forward strand.
GGAAACACAGTAGATAGTCAATAAATATTTGCTGAATGAATGAATGGACAATGTCAGTCCTGCTCTGGATCCAGGAACGTATGTGACATCAAGATGAATGAGACACAAAGGTGGCCGCTGATCACACGCTACCCATGTTACCTCCCTAATCACTGGTAAAAATATGCAATGGGACAGATCCCACCCTCCCTTCAGAATGGCATAAATCTATTAATCAATTCCCTCAGTGTATAGTCTTTCAATCAGAAAAACAAAACAAAATTCCCATAACCCTATTTCAAAAAATAGTTTAATGGTATTGGAAAATGCTCAGCTTAGTCTGACAATTAAGTTTGCGAACTTGTTGCAACAATGTTGCTAACCTTTTTTGATATCAGAGGGATTATTCATTATGAATTTGTACCAACTGGACAAACAGTTAACCATGCTTACTATCTGGAAGTGCTGAAAAGGCTGTGTGAAAAAGTTGCGGGGGAGGGGCCGGTTTGCTCAGTGGTTAGAGTGCAGTGCTCAGTACACCCTCGTCGCTGGTCAATTCCCACATGGGCCAGTGAGTTGCTCCCTCCACAACTAGATTGAAAACAATGATTTGACATGGAGCTGATGGGTCCTGGAAAGACACACTGTTCCCCAATAAAAACTAAATAAATAAATAAAGACGACCTGAGCTTTTCACCAACAATTCATGGCTCTTGCATCACGACAATGCACCAGCTCACACAGCACTGTCTGTGAGGGAATTTTTAGCCAGTAAACAAATAACTGTATTGGAACACCCTCCCTACTCACCTGATCTGGCCCCCAATGACTTCTTTCTTTACCCGAAGATAAAGGAAATATTGAAAGGAAGACATTTTGACGACATTCAGGACATGAAGGGTAATATGATGACAGCTCTGAAGACCATTCCAGAAAAAGAGTTCCAAAATTGCTTTGAAGGGTTGACTAGGTGTCAGTGCATAGCTTCCCAAGGGGAATACTTCGAAGGTGATCATAGTGATTTTCAGCAATGAGGTATGGAGCATTTTTTCTAGGATGAGTTTGCGATCTTAATTGTCTGACCTCGTATATATAACCAAGTCAGTGGGGGATTCAAAACTGTAATATACCACACAATCCCAATTTAAGGAAAATAGCTGTCTACATAGAAATAACACTGGAAAGAAATATACCAAATGTTAACAGTGATTATTTCTGAATACTGGGATCATGGTTCATTTTCATTTTTTTATCTATAGTTTTCAGTTTCTATAATAAGCAAGCATTTCTCTATAGTGAGGAGAATTCTAATATATGAGTGTTTGTTGTGCTTGTTAGTAACTGGACCAGCTACACATGTCCTCACTAAGGCAGGGAGAACCCAGGTGACACCTTCCTGAAATGGATGCTGGCCTTAGAAAGCTTCCAATCGTTAGTATCAGCAGCAGATACGCATGTCCGTGCAAGGGCACAAACACACGGGCACAGTCATGTTACTCCTAAAACAACCCTATGAGGAAGGTACCATTAGCATCTTCACATTATAGAGGAAGAAACTGAGGCTCAAAGAGGTTAAAGTAACTTGCTTAAGGTCTCTTATCAGAGCCCGGTCATGGATCTGCGCCCGGAGTTTGAACGCAGGCAGTCCAGCTCCAGAACGGACACTCTTACCCACCCCACCAGGCTATATAAACTCAAACAAGCGCCTCCCACAGTGGGGAGGGCTATCATGGGGAAGGGTGGCAGCGGACATGCTTGGTATATTAATACATTGCGTCATTTCGTTCTCGCAACTACCCTGAGAAAAAGATATTCTTTTCATCTCCCTGTTATAAACAAGGAGAATGAGACTCAGACAGGGGTTTGAACCTCTGCTGTGATACTTCAAGCTTACTAACATAACAATCCCTTTACTTGTCAGTTTCCTCCTCTGCAACATGGGGATAATAATCCCTCCCTCACTGGTTGTTGGGAAGTATTAGGTGAGAAAATAGATTCAAAACACTCATCAGAGTGTCTATCATACGTTAAATGCTTCATAAATGTTAGCTACTGCTACCGTCCTTGATTTCAAAGTTCACAGTCTTCCAATGGTAACAGGTTGACTTGCTAGGTGAGCAAAGGAGAGGCATTGAGTGATGCCATCAGGAAATGTTTGATGAATGAACGGAGTCCCAAAGGAGGTGCTATCAGAAGGGTCCTTGATGGACTGTGTTTCAGCAGCCAGAGGAGGGCAGGGGCACGCCCTGGAAGCACAGGGGACATGGTTTGTTCCTGTCCCTCACCCTGGCTCTCCCCTGCACTGCACCCGGCTCTCTCAGCCTCTGTTCCTTACTGCTGGTCTCCCGCCCCTCTGCCCAGGGTCCCCTGCTTCAGCTGTTTCCTTAATCAGGGCCTCACAGCCTCTGCAGCAGGGAGTGGGAACCCCCAGCCCTGGGATGGCCCCTGATAAACAGCTGGAGCCTTTGGACGTAGAATCTGTCATCTCCATAGGAAATGCAGAAAACAAACCAACAGAGCCAGGGGGGGAACGGCTGATAATAAGTCACATTGCTACTGTGGGTCCCTCTACTCTGTCCTTCTGCCTCTGCATCTGGAACCTCCTGCTTGTCCTTCAAGACCCAGTGCAACAATGTCTGCTCTCCACAAAGCCTCCCTTGATTGTCACCCAGCCCCCCACCCCTTGCAAGCTTCCACTGCCCACAGCACAGAATCCGTTCCTGCCATTTATTGTATTAAGGGAAAACTTCTCACGTGTTGGGGTCCCAACCAGCCTGGGAGCTCCAGAAAGCAGGCATTCTGTCTCAGCTGCCCAGCACAAAGCTTAGAAAATGTCTGTGGGAATCCTGCAATGATGGAGTAACAATGGGTAGACAATGACATACGCATTCAAAAATCTATATATTAAAACAGAAAAAAACTGTTAAAATATTATGTAGGAAGATGGCAAGGAATTTTTAATTTTTCCGAAACAATAATTAGCATTTTCATATTTTAGCCATAAGAGGTTCACTTAGAGGACATTCTCATTTCACTTGAGCGATCTAAGAATAATGTCTTTTTCTTTTAGTTTTTTATACCCAAAACAAAATAAAAATTATATCTCCCACTACTTTTAAATGTTAAGATTTGAAACTCACTTTGATTAATCAATGAGATATTGCAGCCATGTTCTAAAATGTACAAATTAGATATTCCTGTGTTTTCAGGCAAACTATTCCATATTTTCATAGAGCCACTGTAAATTGCAGTCTATTTCATGCATTAATGGTATGGGTTTGTTTTGTATAAGGTCAGAAACTTAAGTAAATTTACATAGCATAAAAAAATGTTATGTTAAAAAAAGGAAAATGCAACACTGGGCATGCAAAATGACCCTAACTTTGTAAAAATAAAAATAATTGCATATGAATAGTATTCTATGATCTAATTTTGAAAGAATAAAACTTTGAGTGTATGTGCACAGAAAAAGGTTCAGAAGGACACATGCCAACTCTTCACACCGGTTTTCCCTGGAGGGTGGGACTTGGAGGGTGGGGTGTAATTTGCATCTTTATTTTCTTCCTGTCCGTAATGTGTTTTTACAATGATAAAGTTTGTTTTACTTTTATAATTACAATTTTACTATTCAATTCAATGAATTTTAAAATTAAATATAAAAACTAAGTAGATATTTAAATAATTGCATGAAAATTATTTAAATAATAAAGCTAGAAGGCTAGAAAGAAACATACAAAATGTCAAGAGGCCTGTCTTGGGTGGTAAGAACTATGAACAGTTTGTCTAGCTTTTTCCTATTTTTCTATATTGTCCAAATTTCCTATACTGAGCAAGTATTCATTTTATAACTTTGTAAAACCTTTTTAAAAAGGCTGAATGAATCACTGAAGGAGTGAATGCACGGCTTTTCCCACACCCTGCTCTGTTCCTTTGTTTGAGCCAACATGCAGGAGATTCTCGGATGTCCTCCCTTGCTTCACTATGTGGGATCGGGTCCCCAGAAGGACCCTGTCCACAGGGGTGCCTGGTTCAGGCCTCCAACCAGAGTGCCCTGCCCAGATCTGGACACTTGCGTGGTCGTGAGGGGCTGGAGTAAGAATCCCTGGCTCTGTCAAGATGGTCATGGCACCTGCTCTGCCCTGGCCTCTGCCTCCTAACCCTCCAATCTCCACCCATGCACCTCCAGGGACCACTCAGCTCTCCCAGAAGCCCTCCCCGAACCCCCAAGTTTCCCAACGCTCCCTTGCCTGGGAATACAGTTTAGTAATGACATAAGCTGCACCCCCACATGACATAGTACCCAGGAGGACACGCTACCCAGGAGGTGGCATATGTGGGGGAAACAGCTGAGTGGATTTAAATGGGGCCTTGAAGAATGGCCAAGTTTGGACAGACAGGGTGGAGGGGAGGAGGATAAAAGGGCGCTCCAGGAAGGGGGGACAGTGTGAGCAAAGGGATGGAAACAGGGACACCCGGGGTGTATCAGGCACCCTTGTCGGCAGGAATCGGGTTATAAAGGTGGATGGATGGTGTGGACTGAGTGAAATAAGTCAGACTGAGAAAGACGAGGACCATATGGTCTCACTTATACGTGGAATCTAAAGGACAGAATAAACGAAGAACAAAACAGAAACAGACTCATAGATACAGAGAACAAACTGATGATGGTTGCCAGAGCGGAGGGGTGTAGGGGAGCTGGGTAAGAAAAGGTGAATGGATTAAGCAGTACAAATTGGCAGTTACAAAACAGTCACGGGATGTAAAGTGCAGCCTAGAGAACATAGTCAGGAATGTTGCAACAACTATGTATAGTGCCAGGTGGGTACTAGACCAATCGGGAGGATCAGTGCCTAAATTATATAAATGTCTAACCATTATGCTGTACGCCTGAAATTAATATAAAATAATATTGAATGTCAACTGTACCTGAAAATAAATAATTTTTTTCAAACAGTTGATTGTGGGTCAAAAGGTAGAAAGGTGGATTGAATCCAGATGCTGGCAGAACCAGAGCGTCATGGTCACTCAAATTTGATTTCACAGGCCCTGGGAAGCCTCTGAGGGTCTTGGAGCAGGGGTGCTATAGAAACGCACAGTAATCCAAGTAGACGCTTGTGAAGGTCTGGGGTAGGCAGCCAGGCACAGCAGCAGGGAAACTGCAGAGGGGAAACTGCAAACTTTGTTGCCACGTAAAGAGCATGTCCTTAAAGGGAGAAAGTCATACACATGGACTGCTGGCCATAAGCAAGTCACTATTCTACCGACCTAAATGCTGAAACTGTCCTGAGGTGAGATGAGATAGATTGCGTGATCTCACAAATAAACTCGCCCACGGTCATTTTGCTAGTAAGCAGTCCGAGCGATGTGAATCATGTCAGCCTGAACCCAGAGGCCAAAATGCCCTTTTCCCATCTCACTTTTGTCTCTGACATCTTTTATATTCCCCAGCATCTAGTACTAGGGTGGTTCAGTACATACGAGAATGAGTGAATGAAGAAATTAATGAGCAAGTGATTTGGATCCCAGGCTGGCAAAGGGCCTCTGAGCACACATAAAAAGGGTGGAGGTGGAGCGGAGATGTAAGGTTAAATGGAAAATAAAACAAACAATCGCTTTGTTACCACTTCCTCTGGGGCTGGGTCACGGTTTTTAACGGTGTGCTGCAGGCACATACAGTCTGGCACACGCACATCCACACAGAGACACACAAAGAGCTATTTATTTATTTCCTTTGAAGGGGTAAATAAAGATCAGGTCAAAACAGGCTCCCCCCAAACCGCCAGGGGGTCTTCCCCAGGTGTTGATGCAGCACTTGGTCTACAGAAGCCACAGGTGGCCGCCTACTCGTGTCACCCACCTCCCTTTATGCATGTGTGCCTCTGGTTCACCAGGGAGACCTCCTGTGCAGTGGGGAAGTAGGAAAGGGGGGAGGGTGGCAGGGCAAGGCTTCCTCACCCCTCCTCCAACGCGGGCCTGAGCAGCAAAAGTCACCCACCCACCCAAAAGAGTCAACAGTGGCATGGCATGGGCGCTGGCCCACGTGTTGGCAAAAGGTGCTGGAAGCCCCTGCTGGGTCGGGTAGGCAATCCGTAGATTGCTGAATATTTCAGGGAGAGCTGGGTCAGGGGGCACCTCTGGGTAAATACCAACCTATGTGGAGGTACCATCGATCCTCATTATCCCTGGATTCTGTATTTGCAAGTTTGCCTACTCACTAAAATTCACTTGTAACCCCAAATCTATACTCGTGCCAATTTCGAGGTCATTTGTGGACATGCACAGAACCGTGAAAAATCTGACACACGTGTTCTCAGCCAAGGCTGAACAAGGCGGTGCTCTGACTTCTCATATCAGCTCTGATGCTAGAAACAAGTGTCCTTTTCGGTCTATTTAGTGCCGCCCTTCTCTGCATTTGTGCCCTTTTTGTTGATTTCACTGTTTAAAATGTCCCCCAAGCGTAGTATAGCTGATCTGCTAAGATCCTAAGTGCAAGACAGCTGTGATGTACCTTACAGAGAAAATACATGTTAGGTAGCTTTGTTAAAACATGAGTTACAGTGCTGTTGGCCAGTATTGACAAATCAACAATATGTATTAAATAATGTGTCTTTAAACAGAAACACACATATACACATAAAACAAGGTACGTATTACAACGATCAGTTGGTGAAAATGTTGAGACCAGAGGCTCAAAGGAACCCAACCCTGTATTCCCCTAGGAGCAATGGTTCAGTACTCACTAACTCAGGGTCCGTAGCTCCGTTACAGAACATAACAACCATGAATAACAGTAATCGACTGTATTTCAGTATAATAATCAGGCAGCCATATCTTTGGGTACCTGTAAATGCCAGGCATCAACTCATCGATCCACCAGCCACCATTTCTGAATACCTGCTAAGTACAAGACCCTACACTGAAAGCCAAAAATACGGGATGCAGACCGGACCCTTGTCCTCCCACTGACCACAGACATAGGGGCATGTGACTCTGAAGGTTTTATTTATTGATGTGGCGTAAATTTGGGGGTTCTAGACCAGTGTTGGGGCCTAAAACTTTTACCAAATGTTTTCCTCATACTGGCAAACACCTGAATCATAGTAACAGCTGAACACTTGCCATGTGCCAGGCACTGTTCTGTGCACTTGGTGTACACGAGGCCTCCTGTAAGGTAGGCAACTATTATTATCCTCATTGGACAGAGAGGGGCACTGAGGCACAGAGAGGTAGAACGTTAAGAACTCACTTGGACCACACAGCTGCTGGATGATAGAGGGGTTTATGCCACCCCCAGTGACATGAAAGGAAAAGACAGGCTTCATCGTGGAAGGCTCTCAGCCCTCTGTTCCCTTTGCCATGCCAATGGCATTGTTCCGTAGCAAGAGAGCACGCAGTGACACAGAGGGGCCACGCTGACGTGCAGGCAGGAGCAAGCAGAGCCTGAACTAGGCCATGCCTCAGGGGCTACAAGGAGAGAAGCTGACACACACAGGCAGACAGAGGGCCTAGGATATGCGGTGCAAGGAAGAGGGAGCAGGGCAACCCTCTGAGGAGGCGAGGGCCTGGCGCCTCTCTTCCTGGACTAGCTGGGGGAACTGCAAGGCGAAGAAGGGTCTGGGGAGGAGTCTGACAAACCAAAGGCCTCACAGAGGAAGTGTCCCCACACAGATTTCCACTTTCCAAACCACCCCCTTTCCTGGGGCAGAGAGGTACAGTTGGTGAACTGGAGCCGTGGGTAGTAGGAGGGAGGGATTCCACCCAAACTTGAGCACTGGAAGAACAGCCAGGTTTGGAGGTGGGGACGGAGAGGGTATCTCCCCTCGGCTCAGAAGAGAAGTCACAAAACTCAACAACTGAGAAAAAGTAGATTCCACGCCTGGTATGTGACAGAGAAGTGAAACCGCAACTCCAATGTCTGCCCCACCCCCTCCCTGATGGCAGCCCCCTAGCCCCTCCACACACACACACACACACACACACACACACACACACACTCCCCTAATACCTTCCCCCAGCCCACACTGCCCCTTGCCACCCTAAGATGGCAGGCTTCCTGCTCAAGGTGCTGGCCTGCCACATGCTTTCATGGGCTCCCTCTGGGTCTTTTGAGCTGAGTCACAAGGCTGGCTGTCTCAGAGCTGCAATGTCCTGGTCTGTCCTCTATGGGGACCAGGTGAAACCTGAGGGCTTACGAGTTCCGAGTTCCGTGAGGTAAAGGGCTGTGTCTGTCTTGTTTTTTTTCTCTTTGGCCCACACTGAACACCGTGCCTGGCACATCCATGACAGACACTCGAAAAACAGACAATGGATGGACAGAATGAACGAACGAACAAACGAACGAACGAACGAATGAATGAGTTAGTTAATGAATGAATGAATATAAAGTGAGCACTGGACCTGAGACTGCCTGCCAGCATCCAGCACCTGGAGGTTCACATCTCCAGAGACAAAAACCGTTTCCCTCATTTTTGACAAAGCTCAACCTCCTGCCTCAAGTCTGCTCACTTTCTGTCACTGAGACTGGCCGTTGGAGCTCTGGAACTATCCTTCTCTCACCGCTCAGTGTCTCCACCTCCTGCTACTGGAGATGGTTACATTTGATCCTCTCAACTACCTAGCTCACTGAGGTGTGAGGCCGTGACCGTCTCTCCCCCATCTGAGAACAGCATGGCTTCCTAAAGGGGAGGATACGGTACTCGTCAGTGAACCGCACCCTGATCCATAAGGACCTCCATAAGGACCCCCAAGGAATTTCTGGTCAGGGTGAGGGAGAATCAAACCCTCGATCTCTGACCTGAGATGAGGCAGTCCAGGGGAGAGGGCATTACCCCAGAGGGTACTGGCCCCTCTGCCCTGCCCTCGCCTTCCCCCCAGAAAACTCCATCTGATAACACTTTTCTTAGAGATTCCACATAGAAAAGCCATTCTCATGCACGTGACATGGTTCTCTTGGTCCCTTCCCATCTAGAACCTGTGACAAAGATTGCTAATTGCCCCCCCCCCCAAAAATCCATTCTCCTTCAGGTACCTTTCACACTAGAAGCCCCAGTATGGAGGATCTCCAAACTCCCTGGCAGGTAAGTGTAGCAGGTGACCAACTTTTGGCCAAAGGGGTAGGTGATCTGGCAGTCTTTAGGTCACATCCTGAAAAGGAAGGGCAGCCTCCTCTTTCGCATTTTTCCTTTCCCACTGGCAGGGTGTCATGGACCCAGGCAAGTGGTGGTGTTCTGTCTTCAACATCCAAGGTGACAGAGAAACAGCTTCATGGGAAGAGCTTGGGTCCTCAGCACTGTCAGTCAGGCGGGGCAGATCACCCACCCAGACTTGTATATGAGAAGTTTCCATTCCGTTGTAGCCCGTGATTTGTGGGTCTGTCTCACAGCAGTCTGGCCTCCCCCCATGCCTCTCACAGCCCCTTCTCTGGTGCCAGGATGCCCACAGGTATAAGGTGCGTGAGATGGGTCTTGGCCCTTCAGCTCCTTATCACCTAACTCCATCAGATCGGCTTTCCCAAGTGTTAGAGAGGGCCTGTCAGGTAGCTAAGACACCCTTTGAAATCCACCCCCGCGGAAGCAAAATTGAGGCCGGAGGTGAATATCTCCGTCCCTCACATTACGCTAGTTATTCTTCCCTTATACTGACCATTTCACTAATTAGTTCTCTCCTTTGTGAGAAAAGTCTCTTCCATGCTCAGGGAAACACTGTACCTTGTCAGGCCAACCCTGTCCTGGGGGAAGGCAGTGAGGGGGGGCAGAATATGGGCTTCCGGTCAGAGCCCAAGTCTCCAGCTTACCCCTTAGCAATAGTATAATGCCACGTATCTGTTAGCCTTTCTAAGCCTTGGTTTCTTCCTTTATAAATGAGGGTATTCGTTGCTCACAAGTTTGCGAATTCAAGATTATACACTGGCAACGTCCCTAGCAGTGGGCCTGGCACATAGTAGGTGCTCCCTAAACGGTGGCTATTATTACTGTGGAGATAAGTGTGTGAATATTGAGGACACAGCTGGAGGAGAGCCCTGAATGAACTGCCCAAGGGAGGGTGGTCAGAAAGGGGTTGGAGGAAAGAGTTGGGGAGAAGAGACTGCGGCCAGAAAGAGGAAGAGAGAGGTAGAGTGGGAGGGATATGAGGAGAGAGGAGAGGAGAGGGCTCAGCGGTGCCCACATTGGGCAGGAGGGTGGAAGGCGCAGCTGTGGTGTCTATATCAGCTGCCTCCAGCTCACACAATTCCTGTGCCATCGCACGTTGTCCCCAGCCCTGCACTTCTGTCTGGGTGGGCCACCCCCTCAGCACCACGATCATTGCTGCTGCCCCGTCAGCTGCTGTTTCTTTCCTCATCTTCCTTCCTGCCTCTGATAGGGCAGAAGATGGGGATGGGAAGCAGCTGCCTTGCCCAGCAACCTCCCTCCTCCTGGAGGCTGGGGCTCCCCAGGGTGGCGGTGAAGAGCCCAGGCTCGTAGACAGATAGGCTGGCTTCCATCCCGTGCTCTAGCCTGTAAGAGACGGCGACCTCAGGAAGTTATGTTTGTCTAATCCTTCAATTTCCTCATCCACACAAAGGAATAATCGGGCTTCTGGGAGGAAGGAAAGACATCACGCACGGTGAGCGCCTGGCACAGTGGCCGGCCTATAGCAAATGTGCAGTAACTGTTAGCAATCAAGCAGGCTTCACGGGCATGTGAACTGTGTCGTCACACAGAACCCCTTGCCCAGAAGTGCCCCACACCTGGCTTAATGCTATGTTGTCACCATCTTGAGATTCTTAATCATGTTTGAACGAGGAGCTCTGCAAATTATGTAATTGGTCCTGGCTATTATTAGCATGCATTTATTGAGTCTGCTGGTGGGGGTTGGGGATAGCTTTGGGGTTTGGGTGAGAGAGGAGATGCCTAGCAGTCTGCTGGAGATGTGGGCCATTTCAGGACTTTTGGGTCGTCAGAGTCATTTAAGTACAGCGATGGGGGGCCCTGCCAGGTTGCCAGCAGTTAGGAACTGTGAGGGAGTGAGACCTCCCCCACGTACACCCTCACTGGACACTGGGGATGTGTGGGGGTGCCCTCCCCTCAGACTACTAGGCCAGTGTACAGCCCCGGGAGCCCACCACTACCTTCCTCTTTCAATGATCCTCCCACCAAGGGCAAAAGTGCCCGACGTACCTCAGAGCAAACACCCACCCATCTGCCCCCTGGATTTAAACCTCTTTCTGTCCAGGACACAGGCCATGTACAAGCTCAGGAGGATAGGAGTTCCCTCCCGAGTCCCTCCATCTTTAGGACATAGAAGTAGTACGTGGTGGGCACCAGCGCTGCACAGAAAGCCCTCAGTGCCCGGGTCCAGCTCAGTCTCTCTGTTCAGGGTGGAACTGGAATAGGGGTGACATAGAAGAAGGGGTGTTACGTACTACTCCTGGTGGCCCAAGAGGTTGGCCTGGCCCCAAGAGATGGAGAAGATCTGCTCCTTCTAGCTCCTTGATTTAAAATCCCAGGCTAGCAGATCTAGAAAGTAGTCTGGAGTGTTTGGGGCAATGACTTGAAGCCTCAGGGATACGGAGCTCTGCAGGGGGTTCCTCGGAGTTGGGGCACCCCCAGGCACTATGATGAGGAATGACCTCCCATAGCGGTCATAAGCCACCTCAGAAGGCACATCTTGTACCTGCTGTCTGTCTCCCCTCCTGGACTGTGAGTTCCCAGGGGGCAGGGCCCACCCACAGTGAGGGCTGGCCAGATGTTTGCAGACCCAGACATCAGGACCACTGCATCCCCTCCTCCCTGTCCCCACACACACACACTGCCCAGGTCCTGCCTCAGCTTTCCCAGACTTGCCACCCAGCCCAGCCCTCTTCTGTTCCTGGGCCTTCCTGGAGCAGCCCACGTGTGAGTCCAAGGGTGGCCCAGTCTGGCAGGTGGAGCCCAGCGCTGGATGAGGCCCCACTCCATCCGCGTCCGGCCACCTGTCCTGAGTACTCACTCCCTTCCAGACAGCTGGAGAGCGGCCCCAGAGCCTTTGGTTAAGGGGGAGCGAGTGTGGGAAGGTTCTAAGGGAGCTAAGCCAAGGCCGAGGGAGGCCCTTCTAGCTGCTGGGGGTACTGAGTGTGCACGTATGGGGGCGGGGTGGGGGAAGGCACTTGGGAGAAGTGGGAATTGGAGGTGGGATCAGAAACTGGAATGTGGAGTTCGTTCTCCTGGGGGCACAGCTGTTTATTTTGATCTCCCCTGTCAGCTGCTGCATATTCCTTATCTTGGGGCTCAATCCAGACTCCACCTCCTTCTCTGTTGCTGAGCTGGAGAAGGCAGATATAGTGGGATACAGTCCTGCTCCACGCTCTCACCATCTTAGCTCCTCGCTGCTCCAGGCAGCCAAAAGGGACAAGGAGAAAGCAGGCCCCCCAAACAAATGTCTGCCCCACACTGCAGACCCACTCTGTGCCCTCCACAGGTAACTGGGTCCTGGAAGTGAGTCATCTAACATCAAGACCCACCGCCAACTGCCAGCCACCTGAGTTGATCACCCCAGAGTCGCCTGCATATTTCAGTTTTATTGGTGCCATAGGATCTAAAGGGCCAGCAGATAGTGTTGCCTTAGCTGGGAACTTGGGGCAGAGGCAGCTGTCACCTCCCAGGCCACACCCGGCTCCCCTCTAGGTGGTCACACTGAACTCCTCATGCCGAAGTTTTACTTGGCACTTACTGTCTCCGATGAGATGCTATGAAAATAAAAAGACTGATTTTCTATATACTTATGGAAACACAACTCATGACTTGTTTTGCATTTTTCATGTTATTAAGGAACCAGAACATTTAGCAAAAGAGTAAAAAGTAGAAAAAAATCACCCATAGTTTCACTGCCCCAAAAAACAACCACCGCTAACATTTCAGAATATTTTCCAGTCTTTTCTCTATTTATGTGTGTGTATGTGTGCGCGCATAAAATATTTAGTTGTAAATATATTGTACGTACGATTTTGCATTCTGATTCTTTTCCTCAACGTTACCATATAAGTAATTTTTGTGATAGCACATAGTTTTTTGCAATTCACATTTTTAATGGCTATCTAATATTTCACTTGATATACAGTTGACCCTTGAACAACATGAGTTTGAACTGCACAGGTCCACTTACACATGGAGAGATTTCAATAAATGCTGTAAATGTATTTTCTCTGCCTTATGATCTTCTTAATAATTTTCTTTTCTCTAGCCTACTTTACTGTAAGAATACAGTATATAATATATACAACATACAAAATATGTGTCAACCAACTTCATATTATTGGTAAGGCTCCCAGTAACAATAGGCTACTAGTAGTTTAAGTTCCGGGGGAGTCAAAAGTTACACATGGATTTTTACACTTCACAGGGCTCGGCGGCCCTCACTCCATGTTGTTCAAGGGTCAACTGTACTAGACTTTGCTTGAGCATGCTCTACTGTGAGGCATTTCAGTTGTCCCAAATTTTTGTCACTGTGTATAATACTTCGATGAAAATCATCAGTTTTTTTCTAAAATTACTTAAATTATGGTTGGAGCCTGGCAAGTAGAATTACCAAGGCAGAGGGTCAGGATATTTTGGAAGCAATTGATTTCTGAAGGGAGAATTCACCACGTGACAACGCCACCGGAAGGGCAAGAACATGACCATTTAGACCCACTACAGTGTAAGGACACCACTCCGTTAGGGATCTTTTGGTGTGCCTAAGTCAGGGTACCTTTTGTAGACTATTCATTTTTTTGCTACTAAGCATCCAGTTCCCTTTCCAATAACACTGCCACTTCCCTTTGGGGGATTCCATCTCCTCTTGCGCAAATCCAGGAGCCAGGCTGCCTGACCGGCATCAGAGAAACTGGGGTGCGGGGCCGGCCCATCCATTCCTACCATGCCTAGCCAGGCAGACGTGACTGGTCAGCTGCTGTCATCTCTCTGTAGGCTCCTCTGCCCAGCCCTCAGGCACTTTGTCAGTTTCTGCCCATTTCCAAACCTGGTTTTGCAGCCTTTCTCACAAGTCTATGAATTCCCAAACTTCTTCCAATACATTCTCTTTGCCTTATATTGGACAATCCGTTTCTGTTGCTTGAGAGTACTAACTGATATCTTGCCAACTTAGTGTTTTCCAAATTGCAAGGCAGGCTATTTGACTGGGTCATGAAATCATGAAGCTCATCATGACCAGCATTTTCAAAAAATGAAACAACAGAATAAAAGTACATCATCTGGAGTAAGGTAAGTATTATTTCATGAAACCTGTTTGTTATACACACACGTGTGTGTGTTTGCATGCGTGTGTATAAAATGGTTTAAAAGGAAAACATTTCTAGTTTTGAAAAACACTGTCCTAATTTGAGTTACTTGGGAACAAAGAACAATCTCCCCTAGGTGTTTTTCATATTTCTCCCCAAATCTTTAGTACCTAGGAAAATGTAATTCCTTGCCAAGAGGACCGTATAGTTCAAGGTCCTCCCACTATTTTCTCCCCATTCCTAGCTTGACATCTCCTCCTACCCTTTACATACTTAATGAAAATAGACGTCTTTTCCTCCTGGTCTTTAAATTATTATATAATGGCACCAATATTCTACCAGCTACTCAGGTCGAAATATTCTGGGCTCGTAATTCTTGACTACCGTCATTCATTCATGTACTGAGCACTGACTGTCACCTAGGAAGAGAGAAGACATGCAAGCAGCCAATTACAACACATGGCAACTACATCTTAGAAGTATGAACAGTGCCTAACGGAGAGGGAAGAGCGATTTCACAGAGCAGATAGTTCTTCCTACCCTTCTACCAAATAATTACTAAGTTCTGTTGCTTCTACCTACAAAATACTTACTAAGTTCCATTGCTTCTACCTACAAAATATTTTGCCAAATCACCCCCTCATTTCCATTTCTACTGGCGTCACCCTAGTTTCAATCCTTTTTATAGTTTTGGTGTAGACTTTCTCACCAATTCTACTTTTCTACTGCCCTAAAAATCATCTTAAAACAGTTCTGATCATGTCGCTTCCTTTCTCAAAAGCCTTCAATGGCTCCCCATTACCTACTAAATGAAGTCCAAACTCCCTAGTTCATTCAGCTTCTTCACCGTCGCCCCACATTCCTTTCCAGCTCTATGTCCCACTAGGCCAGTTATGCTCTAGAACCGTCAGCAATGTTCTCCCTTTTCAACTACATATCTGTCTGAGGCCAGATGTTCTTCATATACACCCGCTAAAACAACTTATTGCAACTGACTGAAGCAGATCTGATAATCCAGCTGTCTTCTATTAAGTCAGGCATTAAAGAGATTTGCAAAAACGTAAAACAAGGCCACACTTTTCAGCAATTTTTATTTTTTGCTTTGGAACATAGTTATTATTTTATAAAAAACATGTTGCTATGTTAACATGAAATGAGTCTCTTATTGCTCCTTTAAAGGAATTAACAAGACTTTTTTAAATTTCTCATTTAAAAATTTTTAATAGAAATTAAATGTCAGGAGCTACAACTTTCAAAAACAAAAGCTCTTTGGGGTCCTCAATAATGTTTAAGGATTTTAAGTGTTCCTGAGTCCAGAAAGTTTGACAACTATGGCCTTAAGTCGAACACATCAGTTTAAGCAGACACAGTCTTTGAAACACCCCAGCCCTCTCCATTCTTTACCATTATTCATGTCTCACCACCTTGCCCCAGTGTGTTACTAGCGTTTATAAGCCATTAAAAAAAACAAAACAAGAAGTGGTCATATTAAGAATTATTGTTATAGAAATAATTAATAATTCTAGAAATAGCCACTCATTATTTTAGAATCAATAATAATATAAAGTATCAGTCAGCCTGATAATTGCCATAAAATGAGAATAGAAAAATGATAATATGGTTTTCAGTAAAAAAAAAAGATATTCAGAAAAATAAAAACACACAAAAGCGACCACCATTTAAAATTGCTCCTGAATAGAATTTCTAATCAAGTCCATGCCTCTTTTATTTTCTCAATGGCACCTCCGAGAAGAAATTCCTGGTTAGTCCATCCAAAAGCAACTGCTCTTTCCTCTAAATTCCCACAGCACCGTCACTCAAACCTTTCTTGTGGCCCAGGGAGCTCATAAGAACCCATAAGCAAGTGCATACTGAATTCCTAAATGTGCACATTTAACTATCACAAATTCAATTATATCTACTGGAGAAGACAACTACCAACCACAGAAACCTACAAATTGTTTATAAAAGGTGGTCCCTTATCCCAAGCTCAACATAACGTTCAACCAAAGACTTGGCCACCTGTCCCAATAAAAACTGGCTATGCTGGAGATTCTTAGAGATGGGAGAAAATGCACAAACTCTGAATACTGATTTTTATGAGCAGTTTAAGAAGACTTTCACAGTAACTTTGAAGCATATTTCGTTTTTACACTGACTTTGAACTCAACACTGCATAAAATGCGGCCCAACTAGGAAAGAAGATTGAACGAGACCTCTGAAACCTATAGTTGTTGTTGGAAGGAAATGCCAGGTGGGTGAGCCCAGGAGGACGAGAGACCCAGTCGTGTCCTCTGGACAGGGTATGTGGCATCCACCCTGGGCTAGGGCTGCTGCCCATTTGGGGCTGGAGTACCTTGAAGGTCAAGGTTGCAATTCTAGCACTAGGACCCAGCTTAACCACCAACTCCAGAGGTGTGCCTGTAAACACCACCCTGGTGCCACACCCCTGCCAAAGCTTGAGAGTCGAGGAGAGAAAGGAAAGAAAAATGAGCGTTGGAGGGGGAGCTGGAGGAAGCTTGTTTTCACCATCACCATAGTTGGGGCGGCTGTGGTCAGGCTGATTCATCCAGGGCTCCTCACCCCCTGCCCCACCTAGCAAAGCTCACATCACCACCACCCACTCCTGCTTCCTGGGTCGTGTGTGACACCTGACCTGCCTGCTGGAGCAAGGCTGGGCCCTCCTTGCTCCTTCCCTTCCATCTTGCTTGGCTTGGTGGGGACAACCCTGAAGGTCTGGCCAGGAGCACTGAGGGATGGGGGGGAAGTTCTGGGCTTGCTTGGGGGACTCGTATCCACACCATCACACCTCCACACACTGTCACACACAGAGGCAACTCAGGGGTCTACCAGCCTGCTCTACCTATCCCAACGTGGTGTTCAGGGCAATGTCTCAACAGGGCACCCGGTATCCTCACACGCCCCCTGGTGGCTGGGCGCACACATGCGTGTACAGGCACAGACAACGAGCATGAGAAGTCAGGTCAGAGTTGCTTCAGTCGCCAGGCTCTCTCTCAGTACTGACCGGCTAAATGACCTCGAGCAAGTTACTTAACCTCCGTCCTTTGCCTATAAAATACGGAAACCTCATAGGATCATTATGAGGAACAAATGAGAAATGAGTTAATAAATACATGTATTTATTACACTTACTTACTTACAAATGGTGTGTAGTATATATAGGCAGTTACAACAGTCCCTGACAGGTGGAGGTATTGCGAAAAGATATGCTGTTATTATTCCCAAACATCTTTGCTGCCATGGGTCTGGGAAGAAATGAAGGTTCAGAGACATCCACACAATCGATTCCTACAAGGAATACCAGAAAGGACTCCCAGGACCTGTGTCAGAGGAAAGGCAGGGAAGAAGCAGGGACAAGTACGACTTTCTGAGGACCACCCAGGAGGCGCCAAGCTCACGTCTAGTAACTGTAAAGAGAGTTTTGCTTTAGAACCCAAGAGGCTGGGCCCAGGCAGAAAAAGACTCTGTTTCCTTGGAGACCAGGAGACCTGAGGGTAAAACTCAGCCTGGTCAGGTGGAAGTTAAGTCAATTCCAAGAACAGATGGAGGCTGCCCCTCGGACCAGCAGGCACCAGCTGACTGGAAGGGAAACAGAGAGGGCCTGGGAGAATCTGGCCTATGCAAAGCCACTCAGTTCATTCGAGAGTTTGTAACCTTAAGATCCTCTCCCACTGTGATGAAAATAGATTCCACATCTGAACAGTCTCCAAGTTTGTGGTTCTGTAACAGATACTGCTTAGAGAAAAGGGGATGGAGCTGAAAGGAAAGGAAAAAGCAGCCTTGACTCTCAGGGGCCTTGTGTTGGGAGGGAACAGCATTCCTCTCCTCCATAATCCAAAGACAGCTTATGAAATCCACTCACCAGAGAGGAATAAATCCTCCCCTGGGTCTTACTCAGAGCTGGTTCTGACCAGAGCACCCAGCAGAATGAGCTCAGTAAACTGGAGCTTAGGAAAGAGTCAGACCAGACAGATGCCTCTATGGGGACAGGCAGCATGGGGGCCCTCTGTGCCCCATCCTCCCTCCCTTCCCCTGGCCAGTCCTCTCCTCCTTCCACAGCCTCTAACTCCTCCAGCTGGAGCTCAAGTTGGAGCCCACACTCTGCATCTGTCTGAGGCCCTGCTCCGGCTTCCTTTCCCAGAACACAGGGCCCCCAGGGGAGGGGGCAGAAGGAGAGGCCTGGAGGGAAGAGAACAGAGAACAGGAGGGAGGGTGAGCTGGAGCAGACAAAGCTGGGGCCAGAACTGGGAGTTTCTGGGACAGCCCCAATTTCAAGTATTCTGTTCAACTGTCTGACCACAGGCCAGAACTTGCGGGCCGATTTTTATTTTAGAAAACAGGGTGAAATTAAGTAATAGATGGGGCGGGGAGGAAAGAGAACAGAGCTGCCTCTTTGGTTTTGGGTAAGCCCCGTGTCCACCCCACGGAGCTCAGTCTGTGAGATGACTAGATCGATGACATGATGACGGAGGCTATCACTTATAAGGTCTTATGCCCTGTTTGGCACTTGGCTGGACTTTGTGGATTCTCTCATGAGCCTAGTGCAGAGTACGGCTCCAAAGCCTCAGCCCCCTACTCTGAGTAACTACTCTGTGCCTCAGTTTCCTTGCTATAAAGGTACGATAATAGTGCTTCCCCTGCAGAGCTGTTGTGAGGACACAGAAAACTCACATTTGTCATAGAGTAAGCGTGCAATGGACATTAGCCATATTTGGACTACTACTCAGCCATAAAAAAGAATGAAATCTCACCGTTTGCAACAACATGGATGGACCTAGAGGATTTTATGCTGAGTGAAATCAGTCAGACAAATACTGTATGATCTCACTTATATGTGGAATCTAAAGAACAAAATGAATGAAGAAACACAACAGAAACAAACTCATAGATACAGAGAACAGACAGATGGTTGACAGATGAAAGGGGGTTGGGGGGAAGGGTGAAAAAGGGGAGGGGATTAAAATACAAGTTGCCAGATATAAAAACAGTCATGGGGATGTAAAATACAGCTTAGGGAATACAATCAATAATATTGGAATAACACTGCATGATGTCAGACGGGTACTAGACCTATTGGAGTAATCACTTTGTAAGTTATATAAATGTCTAATCCCTATGTTGTACACCTGAAACTAATATAATATTGTACATCACCTGTAATTGAAAAAAATTTTTAAATAATACATATTTTTTTTAAAAATTAGCCATTGTTAATCCTCATAATGACCCAGTGAGGTGAGGACTATCTTATGCCCACTTTACAGATGAGGAACTCAGTTTCACCCAGCCAGGCAGGAGACAAGCTAGGACTCAAACCAGCGTGGTTTCTCTACTGAGCACAGGCTCTCAACACCTCCATGAGAGAAAGCACGGGTTAGTGGTCATGCGCACAAACTTTACAGCCAAATAGTCAGACTCCAGCTCGGCCCCTGACCAGGTGCGTGGATGGAAGCAAGCTGCTTAACCTGCGATGCCTTGGTTTGCTCATCTGGAAAATGGGTATCCTGCCTCATAAGGCTGTTGGAGAGAGCACATGAGTTACTAAGTGCTTGGAACATTACTAATGTGTTTCCCCAAAAATAAGGCTATAGGGACGGAGTCCCAGAGAGCGGTTTCCAGGCTCTCAGTCTCATGTGGAAACATGCTGGCTCGGGTATTAGACGGCCATCAGCTGTAATCAGACGGCCATCAGCTGTAACCGGTTAGCCATATAACTGCCGTGGCTGTGCTGGCAAGTTGGTTGGTTGACAGAGAAGAGGACAACAGATTGCGGATCGTGTGGCTCCTGCTTCCTGTGTCTCCAACCCAGCCG
Source organism: Rhinolophus sinicus (assembly GCF_036562045.2). Classification (NCBI taxonomy): domain Eukaryota; kingdom Metazoa; phylum Chordata; class Mammalia; order Chiroptera; family Rhinolophidae; genus Rhinolophus; species Rhinolophus sinicus. The sequence continues at coordinate 89,366,746 of NC_133755.1, forward strand.
CCAGAGAGAATATAGTGGTATGATTCCCCTATCTATGGCTCCGTGGGTGTTCCTTTTAAGTCTCACCATACTCTGTGTCCACCCACTGAAAGCGGAAGCGGGACCAGAGACCCTGTATGACACATGGCACAGCAAGCAGGATATGGTGCCAGCCAGAATTTTCAAAGGAGTAATGGAGTTTATATGTATGAAAGCTCAGTTTTGGGAGGCCCATGAAGAGCGGTGCCGGGGACCAGAGGTGCGGTCGGCCTGGGAGACTCGAGCCTCCCGATGGCACACCACCCTCTTGGCCATAGAAGGTGTCTCCTTCCTTTTGGTGATCTGCTGCTGCTGTAGGCTTCGAGGGTTGTGGACATCTTACACCGAGGCCACCACCCACTCAGACACCTGGCACTATGAGCAAGATTCCGACCAGGTAGAAATGGCGTCTGACTCTGGGCAGGAGGACATGTGGCCCCCACACAGTGTGTGGTACCCGGTAGCCACTGTTCTCAGGAGTTGGACCCCCGAGGGGCGGTGGGAGGACATGGATGGCTCTTTGGCCAGCGTAGAGAGGGCCCTGCAGGCTCTGGCTGAGCGGTTGCCGGAGGAGGGGAAGGCTACAGCCGGCCCGTGGGCTGGATGTTCACCGCGTTGCGTGGGAACACGGAGGACGCGCTTAATGAAACAGACCTGCTATGGGACCAGCAGCCCCGGTGGGAGGCGCTGGAAGCTCGGGACCACCAGTTAAAGGAGGTTCTCACCGCGCTGCATCATAACTCAGAGGAAGTGCTTGCTGAAATAGCCCAGGTGCCCCGTGACCAGCCCAGCAAAAGTTGAAGCATGAACAACCTTTGGGCCGTGGGGGCATTGCTGCCGGTAACCCAGTTGTGACTGAGTTCATGACCTATACCCCTTACACTCCCACTGAGTTGCAGGAGCTGGGGAGGCGGTGCCGACAACCCAATGCACTCTGGTTGGAATTTTGGAAACAGTTGCATCTGGAACAGCAATTCCAGAGAAGCCTAAAGAACCCTGGGAAAGTGCGACCCGTGTCCCTCCAGGACTTCATGTGGCCGCTTGAGGCCGACTCCTTTCAGCTTGATTAGGTGGGGGGCCAAGGTACCCGGTCAGAGGGGATGAGCGGGGACCGGAGGCCCCATATGGAACTGTGTGTACATTGGTCCCCCTCTAATGTGCAGAGGGTTTTGGCCCTAGTTGACACTGGCGCAGACTGCAGTCTTGTTTATGGGAACCCAGAACTGTTCCCTGAACCAGCAATTTGCATTGATGGCTATGGGGGGGAAAGGCTGTGACTGTAAAAGCTGTTTCCTTACCACTGGGTATAGGAAGGCTTCCTCCCGCCCACAGAACCTACATGGTGTATGTCTCCCCCGTCTCAGAATATATTCTAGGGGTAGACGTGCTACATGGCCTCAGTTTACAGACGTCGGTTGGTTGAGAGAAGCAGATGGCGGACTGTGGATCGTGTGGATCCTGCTTCCTGTCTCCAACCCAGCCGCCCCCAAGAATATAGTGGTGTGAACCCCGATCCATGGCTCTGTTGGTGTTCCTTTTTGGCCTCCCCATACTCTGTGTCCACCCGCCAAGAGCGGGAGCAGGACCAGAGACCACGTATGACAAAGACCTACTGGAAAATAAGCCCTAGCATGATTTTTCAGGAGGACATCCCCTGAACATAAGCCCTAATGTGTCTTTTGGAGCAAACCTTAATATAAGACCCGGTCTAATTCTCGGGGAAACACGGTAGTAGCTATCACCTCTTTCTCTGAGCATGCCCTCCGTGGTGTCTTCTGGCCACATGCCTTGAAACTGCACTCTGTCCTCACACTGGGCTGTATCTGCTCTGTACCTGGGGCCCCAGTGGCTCTGTGTCCCCCAGTGGGTCTGAGGGGGCAGCAAGCAGATCTGGGCTGACAAAGGAGGCACCAAGCAACCCCACTCCTCCCCCTTCTTCCACAGACACCACCTCAGTCCCCTGCTCTCTCACCTTAGGAGTGGCTGTCCTGGGGGAATTTCAATCAGGGTGGGAGAACTGGTCAGGCCACTGAGGTCAAATAGTTTTAGAGAGGCGTGGCTTTTGAGGTCCCTTAAAGGAGATAACATGGGTGCCCTGTTATGCCTTTGAAGGGTATGAAAAGCGATGCCCCTGAGGGCTGCTGGCCTTGCCCATTGCGCCCAACACTTGGGTTTTCTATCTCAAGGGCAGAGGAAGGTCAGGGAAGGGAAAGAAAGTGTGGGAGGGAGGGGATCCCAAACCTGCAGAAGGGAGCCTGCCCCAGGGCAGAGGCCTGAATAGTCTGGCCTGAGCCGGGTAGGAACCTAAGAGGCATTTTATGGAGGTTGTGCAGGGTCAAAAATAGCATTCTGGGCTCCGGGGTGTAGATGGGAAGGGACTGGGGAAGAGGATCCACACAACCAGCTGGCAGCGGATGGACGAGGTGGCGCTCTTCACCCAATCCAGCAGCTTGTGGGGCGACACAATGGACAACAGCCCCACCTGGCGGACAGACGGGGACCACCAAGGGCCAGCGAGTGCGGAGGCGCAAAGGGACGATATATGGAAGAAGCCGATGAATAATCACACAGCAGGTTTAGAGGTGGAAGAGGCTTTGGGGTCTTCTAGGTGGCAGAAGCCCATCGTAAGCATGTGCTCTAGACTCCCCTCGGCGAGGAACTGACTTCTTCAGATGGGGATTAGGCGATTATTTGTTAGAAAGTTCTTATGCTTTTTAGAAATCCGGCTCCACCAGTGCCCTTTCCCCCACCTGGGGGCTTCCAAAGGAGCACAGCTATAATACCCCTCCTAAATCTTCCTCCAATTTGGTTCAGCCTTCCCAAGTTTGACCTCAAACTTTCAGCCATTGCATCTTCTTTTTTCAGTGGGTTTTTTTGTGTTTTGTTTTAACTATACTAACTTCCAAGGAATCACTTCCAATTCTGTACCCAAACCCCTCCCCCACCCTGCCCACTAGCAGCATCCTTTTTAATACATCTTTGGATTTCAGTCTTTCTGTTGTTCAGGGGAAGCTGATGCTCTGTTTGGCAGTGAATTTAGACTTCAAGAGCACAAGCTTTGAAGTCAGATAGACCAACTGTTCAAACCTGAGCTCCACCACTACCTAGCTGTGTGACCTCAGGCAAGTCTCTTGGCCTTTCTGAGCCAGTTTCCTTATCAGTATTGGGGATAGAGGCATTCACTACCTGAAGTGGTGATTAGTAAATAAGATAAGGCAGGAAAACATTTAGGATAGCCCCTAACTGGCCATTATAACCACATTCCTCTGAGGAATGTGGGGCGGTAGGCAGTGCTTTGAGAAAAGCAAGGTGAAAGGGCAGAGAGGAGAAAAGAAGACTTAGTGGAGTTAGCCTCTCCCAGTCAGTAGGAATCCCAGGTGAAATCCAAAAATGGGTACCTTGTTCCAATCCCATTTCCAGGGGCAGCTCTGGCCACACCCTCCTGTTGTAACTGGGCAGGCCTCAACTGGTCTTTAAAACTCAGAGGGTTTAAAATTTAAATGTCTTTGAGGGCAAGAGAAACACACCAAAATAAACACATCTACCCGCTGAGCAACGAAAGGGAAACTTGGCAGGGGCCCCAGAACTTTCCCCACCCCAGCCCTCCCTAAACTTCCTCTTGTGGTTTCTCAAGAGTACAACCTGTTCTCTCCCCAGCCTGAAGAGTGCCTGGGGCAGGGGGCTGGGCACACAGAAGGTTCCACTGCACCCCACCTATGATGGAGGAGGAAGGTGTGTGTGTGTGTGTGTGTGTGTGTGTGTGTGTGTGTGTTGCAGCCTGGAGGCCTGTAGAGTTCTCAACTTTCACATCCTGCTTACCAGTTACCTTGGAGGCCACCCTCTACCCTCCAGCTCAAGCACCAACCCCTGTTCCCCAACACACACCCCTCTAACAAAGATAGATGGTAGGGGGTGGTTTGACTGCAGGCAGAGAGACACAGCTTCAGGGTCTCTCCAGATCTGTGCAGAGGGCTCTTGGGAGAAACCCAAACGTTCAGAAAGGTAATGGGAAAATGGCTGCAATCTATGGAACCTCTGCCCCATGGCCTGGTTTGCATCACGGGCATTGTCCCAGCCTGCCTGGAGGGGTGAGGTCGGGTCCACAGTGCAACTTTGGGATGCAGCAGCTGTGGGGAAGAGAGGTGAGCATCTTAAGATTGCTTCCACTCCTTGACGGTCTTCCTTACTCAGCTAAGTTGGATTGTTCCTCCTGGGATCCAGAATATGAGGATCTCTGCTATTCTTAAAGATTTCCAACAAAAGAGGTGCCTTGGTTTCCCACCTCCCAGATTCTGGCACATCACATCTATGTTGAGTTCTTTCTTGCATCAAACCTTTGTTTATTCCTCTTGGTGACTGAAGCTTAGGAAGCTCATGCGCTGACACACACACACATGGCCATTAGGAGAGGATACCAGCCAGCTCTGCTGTTACCTCAACCCTACTCCAGGCCTTCTGGGGCTCCCTGTGAACAGCACCAGCACCCACGCTCATACAGGACGATGGAGTCCCTTTTGGAAACTCCTAAGCCCTTGGTTCAAGTGCATGTTCTATGTGGTCAGAGGCAGGCTTGCCTAGTAGTTAAGAACAGGGCCTCCTAAGTCATGTGACTTGGCTTTAAATCCCATCTCTGCCATTTATTTCTCATGTCCTCCTTAGGAAAATTACTTCTCTTTGCCTGAGTGTCCTCATCTATAAAATGGAGATAATCTTGGTGCTTACCTCATAGGACTGTATGGAGGATTAAATGAGACATTACACCTAAAACATTTAGAAGAGGATCTGACAGCACCATTAAGCATTAGCTAGTATTCTGAACCCTTAAAGGAAGGAACAGGGAGGAGAAGGTCCCAAGATCTGGGCATAGACTGGGATCCTGCTGGAATTCTCAGAGATGCTTTTGATTCTAACTTCCAGGGGGGTAGAAGCTCTGACTTGTTTCCCATTATGTCCCCAACATCTAGCCTGTGCAGACGGCATGACCACAGCAGACAGTTGCTGAATTCATAAATTGTTGTCAGTCATCTCTCAAAGGAGCCCAGGAACTGAAAGAGCAGAAAAATCTGCAGAAAACCAAAGGGAGAGCCAGTTCTTTTCATCCTTGTTGGGTCCCAAAGAGAATTGCGGTGGGGGGCACAGAACAAGATTTTTTAGAAGAAGCAGTCCTAGAGTCCAGGGATGGGGAGTGGGTGCCCCAAGATTGTGTGGACTGTCACATCACTCCCAGGTGGACCTTCCCAGCCGCATCTAGCTGGGAATTTCTGGGTTCTTGGGGACCAGCCCAGAAACTTGCCTTCCCCTAAATTCATCATGTTCATTCCCACTTCTTCATTCCTAGACAGAGGGTTAAAGAGAGCAGGAAGTGCTTTTGGGTCTCTGTGGTACCCCAATGCCCAACAACACAATCAGGGTTCAGTACTGCTCCATGGAATGAGTAAGTGTCCCCCAAGACTTCCCACCACTTCTCTGCCTGGTGACCGACCATTCATGATTCGCAACCCAACTCAAACGTCCTGTTCTCTCTGATGCCTCCCAGCCACCCCAGCTTGGTGCCTTATCTCTGTTGATCATGACGCATACTAGTTGTTGGGTACATAACATCATTGCACCCTCAGCATCCAATACAATCCCAGACACACAGGTGCTCAGTGCTTGCAAATGAATAAATCAATGCTCCCTTAGTAACAGCAACCACTTGCTTCAGTTATTCCCCTTGTCGACACATTAAAAGACACAGAAAAGGCTAAGACCATCACTTTTGTACCCATCAGACACCAAACACTGAGGGGTCCCTCCTTCCAGTCTTGTCTTCTGGCCTCCTTCCCTGGCCCTGGCTGGCAAGAGAACCTGAAGGCTCCCTGCCCACACTGCTTCTGCCTGCCTACCCGCCCCCACCTCTATCTCTGAGGTCTGGAAAACAACGACAGCCCACTGACTTTCCAGGACCGCAGGTCAGCTTGAGGGGGCTGTGCGAACATGTAGAGCACTCAGGGCTTTGGTGGGCTTCTCTGCCCCTCAACTACATGCACAACAAACAGCTCACTCAGAACATAAGCCAAGCTCTTGGGGACAACCAGGAGGTGACGAGAGCGCAGTGACCTCCTAACCCACCCACCTCCGACCCCTACCCCGGTGTCCTGCCTAAGTTTGGAGGCCTCAGCGAAGGGGAAGATGCTGACCCCCCCCCATCATCTTGGCTTCTCCAGCCTTCAAGCCTACCTCCTTGGCAGGTGAGCCCGCCGAAGCACCGATTGTGGCCGCAGACACTCTCTCCTGTCGCCTCTGGCTTCTGTTTTTGGGGAGATGGGGGTTCGCAACCTCCAGCCGCAGGGAGGGGCGTGCACCACTCCCCCAGACGCCCAAACAGAACCAGTCTCCACCTCCCGAGGCGCCGCATGTTTACAGTCTTCGCTGAGCCGCGGATCGCGAGTTTAAAGCTGGGCAGGAAGTGGGGAAGAGGGGGCGGGGGAGACAAAGCGAACTAGATGCTCTGTTGAGCTAAGGTTTGGGCCAGGACTCCTGGTGCGGTCCCCCCCCCCCCCCGCAAACCCCGCCCCCCGTTCCCTAGGCGAGGGGGCGGAGGCGCGCCCCCCAGACTCAGGTACGCGCGACTGTGCAGGTGCAGCGCAGGTTTCCAGACTTCTGCCTCCAGGCGTTAGCCGCTCTTCGAGGCGCTATCCAGGAAATAAACAACAGTAGACGCCGTTTCTGGACCTTGCTATACGTCTGACACCGTCACAGACCCTTTGTATTTGCTCTTTTCCCCCCTACTATCCATCACACCCCAGTTTCACAAAAGAGGAAACTGAGGCCACAATGCAGTTAGGTCCTGTGCTCGTAGTCCCACAGCTGGCGCGTGTTAGAATTCAAACCCATCATCTTCGTCCTGCCAGACACCCGCAAACCCAGACGAATAAAGCACAGTTCGGTCAGCGCAGGAAGAACCCATCCGGAGGGTCTGGAGGGCAAGTGAACAGGAAACCACAGGCACCGCAATGCCCTGGGAGTGAGGCGGGCAAAGGACAGAGCCTCTCGCCCGCCTGCCCCTCTCGTCTGGCCCCGCAAATACCCGCGGACTGAGGACGAGAAGGCAGTTGGGAGCCGTGGAAGACCTGGACTAGGTGGTCGTTAAGCTCTGGTTGCAAGTGGGGCATTGACCGGCTGCAGAGTCATCATCAGTAAAACACAGATTTCCCAAAATTTCCCGCTCAGGAGAATCACCTGGAGAGCTCAACAATACTTATTATCAGGCCCCCTCCCGCAGACAGTGAGTCACCGGCACTGGGCGGGACCCAGCCAGGTGTTACTAACAGTCAAGTTCGGAGCGTTCCAGGAGTGTTTTCTTTATGAGAAACGATTTCATTTTGAAATAGGTGTGAAAACCGAGGGCGCATTTTCCTCGCCAATTCCGAGGCTCACTGGGGCCGCATCAACCTGCAGCTCACTGGAAGTCACGTGAGTTGGGTCAACTGAAGCACCCCCGCCCCCAAACGCCTCCTCACTGAGTTTCGGGAAGCCCAGAGGGGCGCACGCCGCCCCGCCCCCTCTCCCCGCCCGACGACTACAAATCCCATCCTGCCTTGCGCTCGCGCACGTTACGCCAGAGCAAGATGGCCGACACGACGGCCACTGCTGGGGCTGGCAGCTCCGGAACGGTAAGGGCGGGAGGCGCGGGATCGAAGCCGAGAGAGTCTGTGCGTTCTGTAACTTTTCCTTAGCCTGGGCAACAAGCTCATACCCAGACGTCCAGCCCCACCAGGAGCTCCGAGTGGAGGAGGGTCTTTCAGGCCGTACATGCCCCCCCTCCTTGGTACTTGGCGACGGTCTCCTGAGTTGGCGGACCTGTATACCGATTGGCTCGTTCCCTGTTGGGGGGTTGGGAACCCGGAACACCTCCTGATTGGTCTGAAGAGCCCGTTTAAGCCTTCTTATTGGCTAGCCAAAGTTGGGAGGGATTCCCGTTTCAAAATATTTAGCTTTCCTACTTTGCTGTTAAACCCTTTTACTCTTTTCAGCACCGTGTGTTCTTGTTTTAATTTTACTTAAATGGTGTGGAGACGGGAGGAACGAGAGAGATCATTTTTTTTCCTGAGCGATAGACATAAATCCCATCATGAGTGGTTTAAAGAGATAATTCTTTTCTGGGAGACAGGCATGAATTCAATCCCATCATGCGTGTTTCTTCAGTTGTATATTCTGATAATCTGCTAAAATAAAAAGTAAAAAACACTTATTTGTGGTATTGGAATTTTAAGTTTTAAGTAAGCAGAAAGGCTGTCTCTGTATTTAGAGCCCCTTGGATGCTCAATTATTACTCAGCTGGCCAAGATCTATAAGTCTAAACATAAGAGCTATCACGTTTAATTAAGCACTGATAAATATTTAGCAAAAGAATCTTTATTTGGCCATTGACGATATATGAATTATGTAATTGCATTCTTGTCCAGTGAATGAAAATCTTCTCTCTTTCTGGGCTGCTGATTCACAGAGATCAGGGGGTAAACAGTCCACTAACCCTGCTGATAACTACCATCTAGCCCGGAGGCGAACCCTGCAAGTGGTTGTGAGCTCCTTGCTCACAGAAGCAGGGTTTGAGAGCGCTGAAAAAGCATCTGTGGAAACGTTGACAGAGATGCTACAAAGCTGTAAGTACCAGGAAATAATAGGCCTTCTTCACGTCAACCAAACATCTGTTCTGTGTTTGCATTGTGATAGTGTTTGAAAGGATTTAAGAAAAAGAACATAGTAAAGTGATTTACAGGCTTTAGAATCAGATAGACCGGGGTGTAAGTCGTTGCTCTGCCACTTAATAGCTTGGGCAAGTTGCTAAACCTCCTGAACCTTAATTTCCTCATTTGTGAAATGGGGTGATAATTTGCACCTCATAGAACTGTGGGTGTAAATGAGGTCTATACTTAGAACATTCAATGCTGGGAATATTGTAAGCTCTTGATGACTTGTAGGTGCTGTTATTATTGCTGTTTGTGTTCTGTGCTCAGAGAACTTAAGGTTTTGTTGCAGAGTTAGGATTAATTCCCATGCCACCACATGATAATACAGTATTTTGCATTGGATAATGCGCTCCCGTATATAATGTGCAGCCATGTTTTTGGCCCAAACTTTCTGGGGGGAAAAAAACCTTTCGTTTTAATTTTTGTAATTCAAATTGCTATTTGTTTACATGTAGTTACTTTTGTTTTTTTGTATTATAAAGGAATTTTAGCACTTATTTTTTAACATCTTATGGTATAAGAAATTTTATGTAACAAATAATTACAAAACACAAAAACAGACATGATACAAGACATTTTATGTACTGGTAATAAATTTATGATATTTACGCATTATAGAAGGCGAAGAACTCTGTCATTGCAAATTCGTCATGCATTCAACAAAACCAATTATCATATTCTGGGATATTATTTTGCATGTGGATATCGTTATTGATTTCTAGAGTTACAATTTTAATTCATAAGCATAAATAAAAGAATTAAAAACATTTACGAGTAGCTACAGAATTAGTACTACCCATGTATAATGCACATCCTTATTTTCCTCTCACAAATCTGGGCAAAAAAGTATGCATTATACATGGCAAAATATGTTAATCGAATGCTATGTTATATGATACAAAGAGTAAGGGTGAATAAGTTTTGTAGAATGCGGGGAAAGAAACACTTTAAAAAGGAAATGTCTTGAGGTTTAGGAGCTAGAATGGTCTCACATAGGCTTTTCTGCACGTACAGTGTATTTCCTTATTTGGGTCTTTTTTGGGAGTAGGATGGGATGAGGGATGGGTGTATGTTAGGTATTTTAGAAGGATCAACACTTATGAATGGAAGTGAGAGAAAGGTTTAGGCAGAGGGAGAAGTTGAACTGCAATGCAGGCAAAGAATTGGCCAACTCATTGGGGAGCTCGCCTGGTAATTGTCCATCAGGTATCCCACATCAGATGGAAAAGTCTCTGCCTTTGTACTTTGGTCCAGATCAGTCGCTACATTTGGGCCACCTCAGGCAGGGCGAGATCTGGGGTGAGGTGGCTCTTTGACATTTGGAGTTTCAAGTACTAAATGTTTGCCTAAAGCAGTGACCTCAAACTTTTTGGTCTTAGAACCCCTGTGGACTCCTAAATATTGAGAACCCTGTGGAGTTGTGTATACATGGGCACTCTATATATATAGCCACACTATAAAGAAAACAGAAATTTTTAAAACGTAAGAATGAACAAGCATCCGATCAGTTGTCCATCAGAGCCGTGATGTCGTCACAGGTCCTATAGCCTCTAGAAAACTACATGAGAGAATGAGTGAAAAGTCAAAGAATGTCTTTATTTTATTATGAAAACAGTTTTGACCTGTGGACTTTGGAAAGGATTTCAGGAATGTCTATGGATTCCCAGACCACACTTTGAGAACTTTTGTCCTAAAGGAATGGACTAATAGTTCCCAACAGATAAGAATTCAGTTCTTGGAAAGATTTTGGAATTCAGAGTTTAAAGGTCCTTGGAGTTGAAGCAGTTCTTTCTCATACTACTGGACAAGAGGCCTTTTTTCTCTCAGAAGAAACAGTTGCCACGGAAGGGGACAGAGCTGAAATAGTTGTGTTAGAAAGCTATGAGTATTAGAACTATATAAGGTCTAAAGATAGTGTAAAAATCTTCCACTTTAGCCAAAGGAAAATCCAGGATGGATGGCGTGAGCTGAGGGCTTGCTAAGACTTGGGCACCTCCATGTTGTCATTAGCTCTGGATAGCAAAGTTTTAGGATTGTGTTAGTTATAAGCACTAGACAGAATTGTTGCGTTTACTGACTACAATCACTTTGTTTCTGGGGACCCCAATCTTAGACTTATTCTGTAAAATGTATTCACCCTTACTCAGAGCAAAATCTCCATGTTTTTTGCATTGCCTCTGACATCCTAGGACCTGCTGGCATATAAGAAAAAAGCCAAATAGGTGAAGATATTTTAACTGCCACTTGGCGTATTTCTGAGGTGATCTACTGGGGTTCTAATTAGATGTTCCCCACAGTAAACAGATGCTGCCTGTCGTTTTCATGTGTGGAGACTGTTAGTAACTTGCTCAGAGGAGCATGGGGAGTTGGTAGCAGACACCCTTCCCTATCAAGCACCACTTGCTTTTATCTTGTGAACCATTAGCCCCTAGAGCAGGGGTTCCTTGCCTTTTGGCGCCCCTTTTACATCTGATGAATTCTGTGGAGCCATGAATTCTTGAGTGTAAAATTGAGCACAATTTCAGTTTTCATGGAACCTCCCATCCACTTCTGAAGCCCATTCAGGGAGTCCAGCTTCATACCTTCCCCTTTTCCCTGAAGGACTTCAGCATGACTCTTAAAATAGAGGTTCAACTTCAGGCAGAAGAAACAAAACTTTGCCAACCAACCTTTTTTTTTGGTGGCAAGAGATACATGACTTAAAATTTAGCATTTTAATCATTTTTAAGTATATAGTTCAGTGGCATTAAATAATTCACAATGTTGTATAACCATCAACACTATTTCCAGAACTTTTTCACTGTTCCAAACAGAAACTCTGTACCCATAAATGATAACACCCCATTCACCCCTCCCCCTAGCCCCAGGTAACCTCTAATCTACATTTTGTCTCTATGAAATTTTTTTTTCTGGCATATAAATCGAATCTTCAAAACGTTTGACTTTTGGTGTTTGACTTATTTCACTTAGCGTAATGTTTTCAAGGTTCATCCATGCTGGAGCGTGTATCAGTACTTCATGCCTTTCTATGGCTAAATCATATTCTGTTGGCTGGATAGACCACATTTTGTTCATCCCTTCATCTGTTAATGGGCTTCTGTTAAGGGTTTCCACCTTTAGGCTATTGTGAATAATGCTGCTGTGAACATTGGGGTACAAGTATCTGTTTGAGTCCCTGCTTTCAATTTGTTTGGATGTATACCTAGGCGTGGGATTGCTGGAACATATGGTAATTCTATGTTTAACTGTTTGGGAACTGAGAATAAGACTTTGTTTGATCCTTTCCCAGACATTTCAGAAATTGGGAGGAGTGCCAAGTCTTACTGTGAGCACACAGCCAGGACCCAGCCCACGCTGTCAGATATCGTGGTCACACTTGTTGAGATGGGTGAGTACACAAGTTTCCAGTTCTTCAGTGCAGCTGAGTGGGAGTTGTGCGAGAGAGAGACAGGAGTCCCTAGGAGTCAGCTGCATCTGTGGAGTGTTTTCAAATTCCCTCATGATTTTTCTGGTCTGCTTTTAGCTTGAGAGGGTTATCAATAGAGGGTGCCTCTGAACCCATTTAAGAGACCTCCTTGCTCCCTGTTGGGATTTCTGCAGGAGCTTCTTTTGAGTAGCAGCAAAACACTTGAGTTGGGAGCTTAAGCTATTTCACCACAGTGTTATACCCCAGGCCATGTTCAATATCCTCAGCGATGTTTGTTTCCTGTTTCTTAGGTTTCAACGTGGACACACTCCCCGCTTATGCAAAACGGTCTCAGAGGATGGTCATCACTGCCCGTAAGTGACTTTAAACTGGAGTACTCAGTAAGTGCTCAGTTAATGCTTGTGGAGCAAATTCATTGAATAGGGCAGGAATCAGTATGGCAGCTACTTCCTTGTTGCAGCCTCGTTCCATTACTTGGGGCTACCTATCATAGAATCTCTGCTTGGGCTGATAGGATTGGGATGTGACGTTCAGTAGCCAGAAAGGAAAACCAAGGTGTGGCTGTGGTTCTTGTGCTTTAGCCCCCAGAAGGGCAGTCGATGCTGCTTGAAAAATGCCAAAGCTCTTGTTCTTCCTTAGATCAAGGGTCTGTAAACTATGGTCTGTAGGCCTAATGTGGCCCACCACCTGTTTTTATAAATAAAGTTTTATTGGGATACAGCCATGTTTACTTGTTCTCGATGGTTGCTTTTGTGCTATTATGGCAGAGTTGAATAATTGTGACAGACTATATGGCTTGTAAGACCTAAAATATTTACTCTCTGTCTTTGTAATCAAAAAGTTTGATGACCTGTGCCTTAGATAAACTGAGTGCCATAACTGAGTTGGGAGTAACTAGTGTGGGCTCGTAGGACCTGGGGAAAATTCACTAGATGTTTTTTCTCCATCACTGTTTTCAAACTGGCATCTTTGGAAGAACTTCCCTCTCAAAGTAGCACTGGAAGGTGCCATTTTCAATCCCCTGTTGTTGTCATTAGGCCACGCTAATTAGCCTGGCGTGTTATGTGTCTTTGTCACTGGGCTGTATGAGAAGAGAGTTAGCAGCCCATCTAACGCCTTAGCTCCTCAGCATGCTCTTTTATGTAGTGAACACTGTCACAGCCCCCCACTCACCTGCCTGAGAGGCATGCAGGCAGGTTGGTGGAGGTGGGAATGTCACCGAAGGTCATCCATCAGGGCTGGGCATGTGGGGGTGACCTTCTCAGGTCCTTACGCCATTGAAGGCCTTTTAGTGGTAGAAAAACAAAGAGCTTGTTGTTCAGAAAACTGAGGTCCAGTTTACTTTGAGAAAAAAAAGGGTTTGCGTCGAGACCCAAGGCCTTGGATGGAGCAATAACCAGTGACGACTCTGTTCCAGCTCCAGTGACCAATCAGCCGGTGACTCCCAAGGCCCTGATTGCAGGGCAGAACCGACCCCACCCGCCGCACATCCCCAGCCATTTTCCGGAGTTCCCTGACCCCCACACCTACATCAAAACTCCGGTGAGTGATGAGGACGTGGTGGGAGCTGTGACTGATGCAAAGCTGTCAGTTCCACGGACTGTCACACTGGAGTCCAAAAGTTATGTTGGTAAAAGGTGGGCTCAGAACTCAGAATGTCTTCTCACAATTGACAGACATTGTGGCAAAGGAGAATTATGTTCTCCAGTTGGCCTACAAAAGCATAGTTAACAAGAAATGAACGCCGGTGCGGTTTTGCCCATCCCACTAAAACATAGAGAAGAGATTAGAAAGATGTTTCATAAAATGTTCAGAGTCATTTTCAGCGGGCCATAGGTAATTTGGTGTTTTGTGTGCGCTTTTCTGGGTTTTCCAAATTTTCCACAATAGAAAAGAGTTATTTTTTAAATCAGTGGGAATAGTTGTTGAAAACATACTTGGTGATATCATGAAATGAAACTTACCGTAACTCTGAGTTCTAGGTCTGAATGAAGACAAACGGAGTTGTTTGCCATGGTTCTTGTTAACTGTGGTTCAGGTATGTTCTCATTAGCCAGAATAGCAGTCTCACCCTCCCTTGGGAAAGCTCGGTGTGCAGAGGAGTCCCCAGAGGCTCTCCCGCCCGCTTCCTTTGTCCCCACCTCCACACCACATACGGGTGCAAATATGGCATCAGACAGGCTGTCGAAGCAAGTCTTCCGGGACGTGTCTGTGCACCGCAGGATAGGAGGGGAAGGAGTGGATAGTCACCCACCAGTGCAATTCAGCCATTGCCCATGACCAGTAGTCTCTGTATTCGTGTCCTAGAGATGCCATAACAAAGTGCCACAAACTAAGTGGCTTAGAACAACAGAAATTCATTGTCTTAACAGTTCTGGAGGTGAGATATCCAAAATCAAGTTGTGGCCAGGGCCATACTCCCTCTGAAACCTGTAGGAGAATCCTTCCTTGCCTCTTCCTAGCTTCTGGTGGTTTGTGGGTGATCTGTGGGCATTCCTTGGCCTGTAGATGCAGCACTCTAGTCTTCTGTCTTCACATGGGCTTCTCTCGAGATCTCTGTCTTCACATGGCCAGTTTCTTACAAGGGCACCAGTCGTACTGGAGTAGGGTGACCTCTTTTTAACTGATTACATCTGCAATCACCCTATTCCCAAATAAGATCGGATTCTGAGATCCTGGGGGTTAGGCCTTCAACATACCTTTTTTTAGGGGAATACAATTCAACCCATAAGTCTCTAACTCTACTGTATCTAGTGTATACCACTAAAAATATTAAGCATGTAAACATTCATGCTTATTTACATGAACATTAGAATGTAATACTATACTAAAATAATGCACATTAAAAAATAATCGGACTCTTATTAAAGGTTCAGGAAACCTGTTTGCTCCTTTTTAGTGATTGCCTCTGCTTTTTATTTTTTGAAATCTTGGTTTAATACTTGGTGAAATAATAAGTGAGAGGTCTGATTCTAAAAACAGTTTATTTTGATACTTTAACAGCTCTCGTAGTTGAAAAGGTGCATTACAAAGATATGTAGCATCATTGGCTCCCCTTAATCACAAAACTAATTTTTTTCATTCATCTACCAGTTATTCAAAGAATTTTGTTTGAGTTTTTCTGTTCCATTTCCAACTTCTTGAATTTCAAACAGTTTTCTGAAAAATGATGGTAAGGTCTTACATTTTTAGTGTTTGTAACAGTATGCTCAAACTCCCCTTAAATTTTCAACATGTCAGAAAATCCTGTTTCTGTTTAAGTGTAGCTATAGGAACTGTATATAGGTGACACACTTGAATTAACATTGACAACAATGGAAATGTTTCCAAGTGCCTCCTTTAAAAATCTTATCTCCCAATCACAAAGAGTAGTTATTTTTTGGTCATTGTGAAAATGACCTTTACCGTTGTCTCGTTCTGATTAGATCTCAGTCATTCTTCACACTAATGTGATTGCCAAAGAGCTCAGAACTAGTAAGAGGAGTATCAGGCCTGCCACTATCTCGTTCACTTGCACCTACAGTGTTATCTTCAGTCTGGTTCTTTGAGAGAATATTTTGGCACAATATGTCCATTTTGTAAAGGTTGGTTTAAGACAATAAGACAACACAATCCACAAATCCACTTAAGCAGTCTCTTGCATACTACAAGATGTCACATTCCACAGATGGAACCGCCGGTTCCTGTCAGGGCTTCCTGGCAGGATTCCCACTCTTCCTTCAGGAGGTGTCTCTTACACCTGACACTAGCTGTCATGGGAGCTGAGTGAAGGCCCTGGGTCAATCTATAGTGAATATTTGTACGTTTCTTAATTTTTCAGATTAAAAATAAATGTTAATGATAGTTATATCAATTTGTTTCTGGCATTTAGGAATCTCTGCTCTCAACAATGGCAGTGGGTCATTTAAAGGGTGGAAGGATATAGCCACAGCAAGGCAGGGACCCAAGGAGAGCAGAGTGATCCGTTGGTGTTACTTAGTGTCTTTGCTGTTCTCTTTTTAGACATACCGGGAGCCTGTATCGGACTACCAGGTCCTGCGGGAGAAGGCTGCATCCCAGAGACGAGATGTAGAGCGGGCTCTCACCCGTTTTATGGCCAAGACTGGCGAGACCCAGAGTCTTTTCAAAGATGATGTCAGCACGTTTCCATGTGAGAGTCTCTCCCCTCTGTGGACCCGGTCTTGTCATTTGAGATAATCACACCATCCTCCCTTTCTCAGTGTGGTAGGACGAAATGAATAAGCATTGTTCTTGTCTCAGCTGCATCCCATTCTTTAGATTTCTGGCTCCTTTACCCAGGTCTTAAGGCCTTTGTCCCTCTCTGATGACTCTGAAACAGTAATGGCCTCTGTTGGGACTAGCTGCTTGAGTTGCTTTGAGTTTAGGTTACCTCAGGGGTGACTGAGCCCAAGGCATCAGAGAGACTCACAGTACAAGTGGCAGCCCTGATAGAAGAAGGGACGCTGGCATCGGGCAGGGCAGTTACAGAACACCTGCCAGGCTTTGCCCTTCACCATGTCCGCTCACGGTATCATCTCATTTAATTTCTCATCACAGTACTACCGTTTCGCTGTGTGACCAAGTTACTGCATCTCTGTCGGCCTCAGTGTTTCCAGAGGTGAACGAGGGAGATTGGGTTGAGTGATTCATTCAGTCAGCAAAGGCTCCCTGTGTGCCTGGCCATGGAATAATAGCAGCTAAGTTATTAAGTGGCAGATACACTGCTAACCATTTCCCTTACATCATCTCATTAAGGCCTCTTGGGAGCCTATGAGTTAGGAGCTGTTATCACTACCATTATAGGAAGTCGAGATTTATAGAGAAGAGAAATGAAGTAACTTACTCAAGGTCACACAGCTGGTAGGTGGCTTTCAAACCTAGCTCTTTCTGACTGCAGGACCCCACATCTAAACCATATAAAAGTAATCGTGGAGTGTCTCCTGGGAATCTTTCTACCACAGAAGTATGCATAGAGACTTGCTTTTATTCATTTATTTTATTTTATTTTTTTATCAACAATTTCTTCTCATCCTTAGCGCGTTTTGGAAGAACTGGGACATCTATTTACCTGAAGTGCCCTCTAGCTCAGTGGATACACTTACGTGCGGAGAGTTCTCAAGTCAATATTTGGACTTGAATCCTTCAGGCTGATGGGATCAGTATCTCTGCTGTAGAAATGAGGCTTAGAGGGGTTCATTGGCCTTGGGTACAAGATCACTAAGCTGATGCTTTGCTAGGATTCAGCCCAAGTTCCGTCTGATTTTAGTTATACTTGAGGAAATTGGGCTCTGCCGTCATAGTGCCTGAGTTCAGATCCCACCCTGCCACTTTCTGTGTGCTGGAAGAAGTCACTTAACCTTTCTATGCCTTAGTTTCCTCATCTGTAAAATGGGGTTGGCAGTTGTACTTACCTATTACAGTGGAGGTAAGGATTACAGAGAGCACGTATAAAGCCTGTAGGAGATCAGTAAGTGCTCGGAGCATGTTAGCCATCACTGCCATTCGCTGCCGCGCACTCATCTGTCATAAGGTTCTAGGCCACCTGCAAGGACTCCATGACAGTGGAATCATGCCTGTCTTTTAATTCCCCAGTGATTGCTGCCAGACCTTTCACCATCCCCTACCTGACAGCTCTTCTTCCATCTGAGCTGGAGATGCAACAAATGGAAGAGACGGATTCCTCAGAGCAGGATGAGCAGACGGACACCGAGAACCTCCCTCTTCATATCAGCACGGTGGGTCCTGCCTTCTGCCTGCCTCCGGGTAGGCCCCAAACTCGCCCACACTGCCCTCAGCCTGTCGCCTGGGACTTGGCCATGACCTACCCTAGGCCTTTGGCTTTATTAGGGACTTGAATGATGGGCTCATGGTGACCCAAGTGTGACAGCTATGTCTGGCTGGTGGCCGCCATCCTGAAAGGATGCATGTAGATCATCATAGAAAGTTCCATCGGACAGTGCTGACATGGACAGTTATTTCAAGGAATTTCGCTGTAAAGGGAAGGAGAAATGAAGTGGTAACTAAAAGGGGAAGATTAAGGAGTTAAGAGAGGTTTTTTTGTTTTTTAGGATAAAAGAACTAACAGGACGTTTGTACGCTAACGGGAATGATCTGGTAGGGAGGGGAAATGGAGGCAGGAGAGAGACACAGTTTGGAATGATGGTCTTCGGTAGGTGACACGGCCTGTGACCTGGTCCCCAAAGGGAAGGGTTCGCCTTGTTCTGGACATTTCATACCCAGGAGAGGAGACAGGGTGTGTGGGCACAGGCAAAGGTGGGTGAGGAGACGAGCTCATCGGAACTTGTGGGTGCTCTTTGCTGGTTATCGATGTGTTGTATTTGGCGAGTAAAAGGATTGGAGCCCGCTCTTGCTCTCGCGTCTTGGGAGAAAGTGCGAGGAGAGTCACAGAACTGCTGAAGGCTGTCACGCCTTTAAGGCTTACAGGACCCTGACAGTCAGGTGACCACGTTCATCCGTCCCTAAGATGGGCCCTGGCTTTTAAGCAAAGGCTACCTTAGTGGTTGAAGCTGGACGGAGCATTCCCCATGTTCTCTAAGGCACGATGCACCCAATGGCGGCCAGCAGCTCCTGTCTGAGGTGGAGAGTGTACGTTGTTTGAGTAACTTTTTTGCTGAAGCTCTCCCTTGCTTGAACACCATTTCTTTAAGGTCGAATGACTCCTTTCAGAATTAGGGCTGGGAGCCCATGGCTTTACATAAAGTAGATGATCTTGTTACTCTCCACTTGTGTTTTGGACTCAGGTGATTTAGTCTGAGATGGGGTGATTGGGTCGTGGACTGCAGTGAGGTTCACCTTAGGAGGAGGAGGAACTTTCTAAGCAAACTGCCCCACTCCTTTGTAAGCACAAAGGTATTAAAGGTCTTGCAGATGTGTAACCTAACACTCCAAGTAGTAGGCCAGGTCATGGCGGAGAGTGAACTGAGGCTGAAAGAATGGCAGGAGCTGCCTGAGCGCCCCTGGATACCGACAGGCCCAGCCAGACAGCAAGCAAAGAGTAGGAAGAACTGACCCTTAGAGTCAGACGGGCCTGGCTTCAAATACAGACTGTGCTATTTCCCAGATGCGTGACTTTGGTTCTGTGACCCAACATCTGAGTCTTGTTTCCTCACAAGTACAAATAGGAGCAGGGGCGCCTACCTGAAGGGCAAGCGGAAGCCTAAGGTAAAATGAGCCGGTATACGTTAGGTGCCTGGCATATGGCAGCTAATGGCACCCACTGCTCCCTCCCCTGCTGTTTTAGGCTGTGCAACCACGTGCTCTTCTATAAAAAAAAATAAAAGACTTCAAGAGAAGGATTCTAGCAACAATTTTATGTACAATTGATGGGACTTCTTAATGTTATTTTGTTAGACTGGCAAATATAATCGTACATTTCAAAATGCAGAATGTATAAAAAGATGTGTGGTGACAATTCTTTCTCCCATCCTCATTCCCCATTATCCACTTTCCCTCCTACAAAGCAACCAGTCACCAATCTCTTGTGTGTCCTTGTAGGGATCTAGTTTCTTTTTCTTTCTTTTTTTTATTGTTGTTTTAAACACAAAGAGCACGTCGCAAATGGTTTTCCCCAGCTGGTTTCCCTCATCAATACATCTTGGCGATCATTCCACATCTGGATATAAGGAACACAGCCTCATCATATTCCATTGTATGGATGTGACAATTGAATTTAACCAGTCCCCTGTGAACTTTCAGGCTGTTTTCAGTCTTTAGCATTTACATATATTGTTACAGTTAATTAAATGGCTGGTGTTTTAGATTATCCTTTTATCTGTAGATGGTAGCGCATCTCTCAAAGACTGTTGCTAGGTAGTTCCTTTCCTTAACCTGTTTCTTGTTTCTCCAGCTACTTGAACAGACTATTCATTTTAAATTAGTGTATAGTAGAATTGTTTCTCTTCCATTTGAACTAGCTGCCTCCTACAGGCAATCCCAGTGTCTAAACTTTTTCTCTTTTATGAACAATGTACCCATCATTTTCTCGACAAGTATTTATTTAGTACCTGTTGGTATGTGCCAGGTACTGGTCCAAGTGCTTGGGAGACGTCAGTGAACAGGACAAACAAAACGCCTTTTGGGAGTCTAAGTGGAGACAGCGGGTGAGCGGCAGTAAATGTAATGCATGAATGAATCATTAGGTAGTATATTAAAGATGAAAATGCCGTTGGGGGGGAAGATCCAGGGTGAAGGGTGGAGGTTCCAGTTTTAAATGGGGTGCTCAGGGTGGACATGGCTGAGAAGGTGACATTTGAGCAGAGACTTGAAGGAGGTGAGGGAATGAGCCCTCTGGCTGTTTGGGGAAGAGTGTTCTAGAAAGGGAACAGCTGGTCCAAAGGCCCTGAGGAACTGTGGAGGCGAGTGTGGGTGTGGCTGAGGAAGGGGTCAGATCAGACAGGGCCGTGTGAACCGTTTTAAGAACTGGCTTTTAACTGGGTGAAATGGGAGTTGCGGGAAGGTGTGGAGCAGAAGAACGACATACCTGAACTGCTTCCGGGATGTCTGACTGCCGTGATGAGAACGGACTGTAGCAGGTGCAGGCAGAGGGCAGGCTGTGGAAGGAGGTCAGCCAGGAAGCTGTGGTACTAGTCTGGGCAAGAGACAGCGGTGGGTCCTACAAGGATGGGCGCAGTAGGGGAAGCGGAAGTGGTCAGATTCTGCCTTATTTTGAAGGTAAGGCCAAGAATTTTTCCTCACAGACTGGATGTGGAATGTCAGAAAGAAAAGCAAGAATGGCTGTGGAGTTTTTGGCTTGAAAGACTGAAGGATAGAGTTGCCATCACCCGTGGCCGGTAGCACTGTGGGAAGAGCTATTCACGCAGAGGGGAAGGTCCGGAGTTCAGTGTTAGGCACATTATGGTTGAGATGCCTACTTGACACCCACGTGGGGATGTTGCCGTGGCAGCGGCTATGTGAGCCTGAAGGTCGGAGAGAGGTGAGGGCTGGAGAGGTACCTGTGGGAGGTGGCGTGGAAACGGCACTGAAAGCCGTGAGACTGGGTGGCAGTCATCCCAGGGCGTGGCATCCGTTAGCGTGTGCACGCACTGCCTGAGTCTGGCCTTTCCAGGCTCAAGGAGTTCCTGAGGACAGACCCTTCTGATCCCCCTTTTTGTTTTTTACAAATCTTGGTTAGTGTGGTACTTGACTACTTTTGTCTACGTACTTCTCCTATCCTTCCCTGTCCCAAGGCCACCTCTCCCTGTAGGAGGCAAGAGAGTGGCATTTCCAGAAGCTCTACTTGGGAGAAGAGGTGTCCCACGACTCGGGACCCCCATTTTGGCCTTGTGAGACAGAGGGAGCCGGATGGAGGGAGCCTCGGTACCCTCCAGCAGAGGTCCAGAGGCTGGCTTTTTGGCACCTTTGTGTCACCGCCATCCTTAGTATTGTCTCAGGAAATACTTAAGGCACAGTTGAAGTGAACTCCCAGTAACTTGAAGACAGGGCTTTTACGGTAGAAACATGAGAGGAGGTGGGTAGGGAGTGAGTTACAAATTCAAGCCGTAAAGAACTTCAGAAAGGCTGGGAGCCAACTATCCGAGGCAGGGCTGGTTGTGGTCAGACGCTGTGTCTGGCACGAGCCATGTTGGTCTTGGGGCCCTTGCTTTCCAGAGAGCTTCCAGAAGGTCCGCAGTGGCTCTGAGTCACCTGTGGTCCCACCAGGTCAGGTGTTGGAGAGAGAAAGCACAGAGTCCCTGGATGGAACTGGGTCTCTGGGGAGAACATGACTGATGGGACAGTGAGAGCGCGTGTAGCAGAATCTAGAAGTGGTCCAGTTTCTTCAGGTTCCCTCAGCCTGAGACTGTCGTCTGCGTCATAGGCCAGCAGTCTCTGAGGGAGAGTCTGCTGTCTATTTCATGCCATCTGATCACAGTAGCCTCTGCCCTGCTGTCGTTTGCCAACAATCTCCTGGTTGGGGTCAGGTCCTGTTTTGCCTCAAGTTACAGAACAGGAATCTCAGTGAGTGACAGAACCCTTGGCCTGTCACCAGGGGGCGCAGCCCAACCAGCTTCTGGTCACTTACAGTCACTTAGGCTTAAGCTTCTAGGTCAAGTTCGTCACGTGATTCTCACCCCCTCCAAAGCAGCTTCTGCTCGGTTTACAGAGCTAGGAAAAGAGAAGAGAGTATAATAAGGAAAGGAGAATCAGCCACCCATATTCCCAGAACCAGTTTTATAAAATTCAACATAGTACTTTTTTCTGCCTACACACAATTATGATTATGGGATCATATGGACTCTACGTAAACGTACACACTCTTCTACAGAATCACTTTCCTCAAAACCAAACCGGAAAGGCCTGACCCCCAGGTCGCAGATGGGGGTTATTGGCAATGTTCCTGTGTTGGTGCCTCACGCTCTGCTTTGCCTGGGTAGGAACCCGCCGGGCTCGAGAAGTTTCTGGCCGCTGCTGCAATATGGTCGTTGGTGCCATGTTGCAAGTACCAGATATTTTGAGAATTTAGGGGGATCCAGCATGATTTCCATTAGCGTTGGTTCAGGAGAGGCCCTCTGCACACGATTTGTTCTGACCCTGTGTGTCTGTCAGTCCTGCAAAGCGTGGAGGGCCACTTCTCTTTGTTCTTTATCTCCCCACAGGTTGCGCGTCCTCCCTGAAGCATCTCCATGTTTGCCCCTGACGCCCTTCCCCTGCCGGGTTTCTGTTCTTTCTAACTCATGTCCCTGCCTTGTCAAGAGTTCAGGGTTTTGTGTTCTGTGCACCACTGTGTCAAAGCTGTTGGTCTCACCTTCCTCCGATAGCCAGCCGTTGCCTGGGCTGCATTTCATCTGAGGCAGAGATGGGTACAGTGAAAAGCAAGGGGTCCTGGGCTTCCAGTTTCTTGATGGGAAATTAATACTAGTTCGTGTTATGGGCATGGTCTCTTTCCTTTTGTCATTGGTGTTTTGCTTTATTTTGGCTTCGGTTCACAGGATGATTCTGGAGCCGAGAAGGAGAACACCTCTGTCCTGCAGCAGAACCCCTCCTTGCCAGGGAGCCGGAATGGGGAGGAGAACATCATCGATAACCCCTACCTGCGACCTGTGAAGAAACCCAAGATCCGCAGGAAGAAGTGAGTTGGGGAGGCTGGGGTGCAGAAAGGCCTCTCTGGCCAGCCAGGGTGATCTGCTCTGCTTCTGGGCAGAAAATAGAGGCTCACCAGTGGGTGTGAACCTTGGGGAAAGCTGTTCCGGTGAGAGGAAATACAGAGGGTGCCAAAAACAATGTAGACACATTTTAAGAAAGGAAAACTGTATTAAAATTGTAATAATATATACCGATAACAAAAGATGAATACAAGTCACGTTTGACTTCTGCAATGACAAGAGGTGCTCAAAGTGTTACCATCAGCGTTCAGACACTTCTGATGACGGGGAACTACTGCTTGAGCGACATTGACCAGTGTCCACTTGTCTACATTTTTTTGGCACCCCGGTATTATCCCTTTTCCTCCCCTTACTTGTCTCCCATGTGTACCTCTTGCTGCATAGAGCCCGGGGACCAACACTCACAGCCCTGCAGTTGTTCCCCCGCCCCAGAAGGAGAGCACATGGGGCCCCCACCAGGCAGTCTCCATGGACTCCTCTTCTTTCTAGGTCCCTCTCGTGAGCTGAGAAGGAAGCCTGCCTTGTACAGAGACATGGACACCACCTTCCTGGGGGAGTTAAAGCCACTCGAGGGAAGAAGAGTGGGTGGCTTCCTCGTGGTCCAGCCGAGGCTGCCTGGGTGTGACCGGGCATGATTTTAGTAGCAAACTCTATTAAGATTACCTGTTTTCACTGGATGTTTGGGTTGAGTAAGATACGATGGTAATAACGAGGCTTTCTTAATCGAGCAGGCCATCCTGTGGGGCGTGGGAACAGCTGGTGACCTCATTTGTTGTCATAGGACTTGATTCCTTTGGAACTTGGAAGGCCAGGGGAGGTGGCAGAAGAGAAAAGGCCAGAAAGACTCTGCCTAGTTTCTATTTCAGGGTATCCGGATCCCTTTGATTGACAGTCTTTCTGTGCCACCAGTTTATCTTCCTAAGACCTCCTTGTTTCTCTGCTCACCTGGGCTCCAGGTGCCCTGTTGAGCTGAGCAAAGGTAACTTGGTCCCCCCGCACCATGTTGGAAACAGGAGGCCCACACATCACACTCCTTGATCGGGGCCGGCAGGAATCAGGGGGCCTGAGCAGATAGGAAATGTGGAGGAGAGTGGTGTGTAAGGGCAGCGTCGATTCTCAAGAGCATCTGATGAACTTCCTAAAACAGGGCCACGCTGTCTCCTGAGAGATTTGTCATTTCTATCCCTCTGTGGAATGTATGCTTAGGAACTTCCAAGTCCTGCCCCGTGCTGGGAAAAGAGTTCTTTCTGACAAGAGCCTACTTAGATCTGTGGGTCTATTATGCTGTGACCTGACAGAGGAATCACCGAGGAATCAACAGGAAAAGGATCTGGGGGGTGGGTGATGAGATTTGAGGGCTGGATTGGGCCTTGTGTTCTGAGAGCTGAGGAGCCTGGTCGGTCTCCTGGAAGGCTGGCACGGACAGGGCTATGCTCCCCCCTTATGGTGGAAGTGGGCTGAGAGCAGCCAGGCCAAGGTGTCCTTCAGAAGCACGTCTGAATTTGTTCAACCTCTTTGCCACCTGGGAAGAGAAGATTCCGTTTTTGATGTACCCAGCAAGCCAAACAAGGGTTTAAGGAAGATGTTGGGCAAGCTGATACCCTTTGGCTGGTCTCTGGAGGAAGAGATTTAAAAACCAATTCGAAGGAAGAAAACTGCCAGTGCCACCTGGAAGTTTACACAGGATACTCGAGTTCCCTGGGTTAACGTCTTCAAGTCCATATTGACCTCTCTTTATACTCGGCTTCCACTATCATCTCTTAATCTTCCGGCTCTTGGGACTTGAAAATTCAAAAAACCTGGTGACTGGACAGCAGGCTCCATGTTCCTCTGGCCTCACTGTTTTCTAGGGCATTCCATCCCGTCTAGAAGGAAAGAGCTGCTTGTCAGTAACTGAAGGAGTGGGGGTGGGGGCGTTGCTAGTGAGAAATTTGGATTCCCCAGCTCTGGACCACATAAGAGTTTTTCAGGTTTGTAGTGACCTGAAACTCTTCCCGCTCAAAGCAGTCAGGTGAGCCTGTGCTGGCCCCTCGGCGTGTGTGATTCAGCTTCCGACGGTGCTCGACCTGTTCAGTTTCTTAACTCCAGTCCCATGTTTGAGCCATGGCAGGTGCAGGCGGAAACCTCCCTGGCTTGCTGCCTTCATGGCTCTCGGGGGCAGTCATCCCAGCCAGCATTTCCGCAGATCCTCTCTTCCTGTTAAACCATCTAAAACAAACACCTGTTGAGTGCCCCGCACGCTGAGGGAGAAGGTGGGATTTGGAAAAAGTCGCTGTTTCTGCTGCGAGAATTTCAGAGGCTGTACTGCTGTAATTCTGTTCTGGATGAGAGACCTGGGCGATGGTTAGGCAACTTGGAAACATTGATCCGACTGTTGTTGTTGTGTAAAAACTGTGCATACTTCTCAGTATATTTATAAATTTCTATTTTTTATAACTTTGGGGGAATTCTTAGAGGGAAAACGGCCAGAATAAGAATGTGATTTACAAGCTGTTAATAAAAGATCATAAAAACTTCATAAATGAAACAGAAGTAGAAGCTTTGGACTTGATTTGTATTCAAAAGGCATAGCAGTGAATAAGGCTATAAAGAGATCAGTAAGGCTTAGCCCTTCTGTTGGACTAGGTACCCCTAGGAACTATCCAAAACCTTTTATTTTGGAAATAGTCAAACCCAAAATTAGAGAGTAAAGTATATATATATATATATTTCCCTATGTATCCTTCACCCAACTTATACACTTGTCAACATCTTTTCAATTCTGTTTTATCTATTTCTCCCACTTTTTTTTTTTTTCTTCCTGGAATATTTTTTAAAGCACATCCAAGACCTATGTCACTTAATCTGTAAATATGTCATTTTGCATTTCTGGTAAACCTTTATTTTTTTTAAATTTTGAAATCATTACAGAATCACGGAATGTTTTAAAAAAAGAAAAAGTGTTCAGGGAGGTCCTACGTACCCTTCATCCAGTTCCCAGTTCCCCCAGCAGTAGCATCTGGTGTAACTGTACTGCAATATCAAAACCAGGAAATTCGCTTTGGTACAATCCACAGAGCTCATTCAGATTTCACCATTTCCTGTGTGTGTATGGTCCTATGTGTGTGCGGCTCTATGCAATTTTGTCATGTGTAGATTTGTGTAACCACCACCGTGACCAAGATGCCCAGCATGTCCATCCCCACCAGGCTCCCTCAGGCTCTCTCTTTATCACCACACCTACCTCTCTACCCCGTCCCTAACGCCTGGCGTTCTCCCTCTCTAGAATTTCACTTAAAGAATGTTATGTAAGTGGAATCATAAAGTTTGTAACCTTTTGAGGTTGGCTTTTTTTCTCTCTGTATAAGTGAGTGAGAGCCTTCTAGCTTGTGTTGTGTGTCCATAGTTCCATCCTTTTTATTGCAGAGAGTAGTTCATAGGATGGATGTCCTATCGTCCGTTTAACCAGCCACACAGTGAGGGGCAGCTAGGCTGTTTCCAGTGTGGGGCTCCTGTGAATAAGGTGGCTGTGAACATTTGTGTATAGGTTTTTGTGTAAACATACGTTTTCATTTCTCTGAGATGAAAACCCAAGAGTACAATTGCTGGAGCCTGTGGTATCGACATGTTTAATTTGAAAAGAAACACTGTTTTCCCAGGTGGCTGTACCATTTTACATTCCTACCAGCAATGTATGAGTGATCCAGTTTCTCCATATCCTGGCCAATATTGGGTGTTAGTATTTGTTTTATTTTAGCCATTCTGATAGGTGTGTGGTAATATCTCATTGTGATATTAACTTGCATTTCCCTAATGGTTAGTTGTTGAACGTATTTTCATATACGTATTTGCTACCTGTATATCCTCTTTGGCGAAATGTCCATTTGAGTCTTTTGTCCAATTTCTAATTGTTTTTAGATTTCTGTATATATTTTAGATACAAGAAGTTTGTCAGACATGTGGTTTGCAAATATGTTCTACTCTGTAGCTGGTCTTTTGATCCTCTTCACAGGATCTTTTGCAAAGCCAAAGTTTTTAATTTGGGTGAAGTGCAGTTGGTCAATTTTCTTCTTTTATGGATTGGGTTTTTAGTGTCAGGTCTAAAAATCTTCAGCAAGCCCTAGGTTCTGAAGATTTTTTTCTATATATATTTTTTGTAACATTTTTATAGATTTATGTTTTGCATTTTAGTCTTTGATCTATTTGGAGTAAATTATTATGTAAGGCATGAGGTTTAGGTTGAGTTCGTTGTTCTTCCTGTGGTGTCCAATTGATCCAGCACCATTTGTTGAAAAGCTTCCCTTCCTCCATTGAATTATGTTTGTACCTTTGTCAAAAATTATGGGATTTTTTTGGTATGGAGCATACTTGTGTGGATCAATAGATTCCTTCCTTCCTTCCTTCCTTCCTTCCTTCCTTCCTTCCTTCCTACCTACCTACCTACCTACCTACCAATCACCATGTCAATATCACATTTAAATGAACAATCTCATGATATCCCTACTATTCAGTTCACATTCAGAGTTTTCCAGTTGTCTCACAGATGTCTTTGTTTTTAACAGTGGGCTTGTTTAAATCAGGATCCGAATAAGATCCACACAGTGTACTCGTTTTGCATGTCTCCTAAGTGTACTACTGTCCCTCTGGCATTTATTTGTGTGCCCCTTCCGGACTTCCCACCTCCTGGAGCAGCAGCCCCCACGCTGGCCTAGGGGCGAGGATTCTCATCAGGCCCCTTTAACTGACCAGGTGGCAGTTACATAGTCATTAGTGGAGTTAACTGAGAAACCAGTAATAAAATGGCCGGGCTTTGGGGAGCAACAAGCCATAAAAGGAGCTGGCATTGCTGAGCTTTGTTTTTCTGGAATCCTGAAGTCTCTTTCCTTAGAGGCTTCCTCATTCAGTCAAACAAGGCGTGGTGATATTTGCATTGACAATTCACCAGCTGTGAGATTTGGTGCAAATCACTAAACTTCCAAACCAATTTGTATAAAATGGGATGATTATGATACTTCGTCAGGAGGATTTAGTAAGAGTGTCTGCAACTGTGCTTTAGAAACGACAATGTTATTCCATTGCCAGACCTTTCTCTGTTGCTTTTAAAATGACATGTAAAGAATACTACTGGCGAACTTAACTGTTACCAGTCATGGTTCTGAGTGTCTTACACATATTGACGCATTTAATCCTCACAGTTCCCTCAAAAGTAGATGTTCTTACTGTCCCCATTTGCAGTTGAGGACACGGAGGCCTGGGGAGGGCAGTAAGTGACCTGAGTCCACTCAGCCACTGAGTAGCCGCACTGCAGCCCACACCCAGGCATTCCGTCCAGAGTTCATGCTTCTCACCTTTCATGCTATTGTCTCACAACTGTGTGCTTCTGTCCCTCAAATGCATTGAGCACTGTGTGTGCAAGGTCATTCCCACACACCCACACTCTCCTTGGCCTGCTGGTGGAGGTCAGAAGGGAACTAGAAATGGAACCAGTTGCAGAGAGGGATGGTCAAGCTGCTAATCGCTGCTCTTAAAGTAGAACATTTTTAATGAATTTTGATCAGTTTATGAATACTGGATCTGTAACAGATTATTAAGGAGACTAGGATTTCCTTGTGCATGGAGAGTGAGGATCTTTGGCAAGACAAATGAGTGGCCTCTCACTCCCCCTTGCGACCCCTGGCAGAGATGGGCTGGAACAAGCTTCTGGTGTGATCTAAGGTGGTATTTCTACTGGATTAAATGGTGAGCCCCAGTATGATATAGGCTGCTCCGAAAACAATTCCCCCAAATACAGTGGCTTAAGACAGAAATGTATGCTTTGTAGGAAAGCCTGGGTAGATGGTCCAGGCGGGCTTGGTGACCTTATGGTGTCATCTGCTGTCTTACGGCTCCTCCATCACGTTGGGTGATGCTTATGTCCATGGAATGGAAGGTGGCGGCCGCTCCATCTTTGGGTCCACATTCCCATCAGAGAAAAGAGGGTATGTGTGCAAAGGAGACCTGAAGACCCAGAAGCTGTCCCGTCTTAGCCACATGGCCCCACCAAGCTGCAAGGCTAGCAAGGAAATGTGGGTTTTCGCTGGATGGCTCTATGTCTAGGTAAAATTTGGGAGCCTTGTCACCATGGAAAGAAGGAAAGAATGGATTTGGAGGACAACTGGCAATCTCTGCCACAAATGAGGTTTAGAGCGTGTACCCTGGGACAGGGAGCAAACCCTCCTCTAACACTGAAGCCACATGAAGTGTTGCAGGCACTCGTGGCTCCCCCAGCGCATCCCAGAGGCCAATAGTCAGGTTGGATGGGGCCCTCGGTGGTGTCCACCCAGGCTTTTGCCTCTGGCCTGTGCCCTGTTGATTGCCTCTTCCTTTAAAGTTGTTCTTGTCTCCCCTGACATTGTCCTTCTTTCTTTCTTATTCTACCTCTTGGCCTCCCTTTTCTTTGCTGCCCCCTCCCCCCGACCGCCCAACTGTGGATGGTCCCCCAGCTCCTCTGCTTACCCAGGGAGATGGCTCATCTGCTCCCCGGCACCCGTCTGTCACTCGCTCTCCACTGAGCCGGCTGCTTATACTTCCAATGCAACATGGTCAGAGTGAATTTGATTTGCCCTTTCCTCCAAACCACTTCCACTCCCCAGCTTTCCCGCTTCAGGCGGAAGCTGGACACAGTGAGTGAGGCCAATAGCAGCGGCCCTGGAGTGTTTACCCTGGGCCAGGACTGCAGGCTTTCCAGCTTTCCCGTCACCGGGCCACACGCCCAGGATTCTTCATTCTACATCTGTACCCATCAGTCATCAGGTTCTGCCAC
Organism: Rhinolophus sinicus; assembly: GCF_036562045.2. Taxonomy (NCBI): domain Eukaryota; kingdom Metazoa; phylum Chordata; class Mammalia; order Chiroptera; family Rhinolophidae; genus Rhinolophus; species Rhinolophus sinicus. The sequence goes on from NC_133755.1 coordinate 89,396,824, forward strand.
CTCTGCCTTTCCAGTCTGATGCTGCAGCAGCCTCCCTGCTCATCCCCAGCAGTGTCCCCTGCCAGGCCCATCTTCCTATAAACCCCCTCTCTGTCATTTCCCTTTCTGCTCTGGGACTTGCAATTCTTCCTATTGCTCTTCACTCCACGTCCAAGCTGCCCGATCTGGCTTTCATGGTCCTCTGCCAATTCATTGTTTCTTCTGGATAACTCATATTTCATTTGCAGGTCTAGTGCCTTCTCTGTGTGCCAGGTACTATGCCAGGCTCTAAGGAGACTGTAATGAGAAAGACAGACATGACCCCTGCCCCCGGGGGGTTCATTCTAGTGGGAAGACGTACAAAGAAAACCAAACCAAAAGCAGTGCAGATTGTGGAGGACACAAATGGGGGTCTCCCCTTGAGGGGAGAAGGCCATTCTCATCACTGCTGCATCCTGTGCCTTCAGTTATGCTCCTCACCTCCTAAAATCTTGCCCTCTTTCCAGCCTCCATACCCTGTTTTCATGTTGCATTGGTCCTTCCCTTCCTCGTTCACTCATTTGACAATCATTATGGAGCAACTCTGCAGGCGCTGAGCCAGATGTTGGGATAGAATGCAGAGTATAAAGTCCTTATGGTCCAGATGGGGGACAGACAGCTCACAAACAACAGATATGTGATGTCAGGTGGTGAATCGGGGTCCTGAAAGGAAAGCAATAGTGTTCTCTGGGTAACTTCAGGAAGGTTCAATAAAGGGATCACCTCCAAAGATGGGGACAAGGTATAGGGGGACCCATGGGGTGCTGTGGTACCTGAGTGAGTAACGGAGCGGAGGGAGCAGGTACCAGCACTTGGAGAGAGGCCTTGGGTCCTTGAGGGGCCAGATAGCAAGCAGCAACCCTGCAGGAAGGGAGCCAGCCCAGGAATGAATACCCTGACCTCAGTCTCCTCCCCTCTACCTTCTGGTATCCTGCCTGAGGGCACAGGCCAGCCGGCCTCCCAGGGCAGCATGTGGGGTGGAGGAGGTAGAGGGAGTGCTGGGAGGAGAGGATGAAGGGAGCTAGGTGCTGAAGGGGGTGCTATTTTAGAAAGGGTAAGGAGGGAAAGCTGTCTTTGAGCAGGGCCCTGAGTGCACTGCTGTGGCCAGGCTTGTATAAGAACATTCCCGGGAGAAGGAAAGCACAGGCACAACTCTGAGGCAGGAGTGTGTGTGCCCCTCCAAGGGTGAGGGGCCGAATGCCTGGAGAGTGGTGGGAGAGGGGGGCCACATTGTGCAAAGCCTCCTGGGCCTGAGTAAGGCCTCTGAGTGTTATTCTGAGTGAGATGGGTAGCAAGGGAGTGACAGGAGTTGACTTAGCTTGTCAAAGGATCGTTCTGCCTGCTGGGTGGCTTTCTGCCTGCGGTGTCTCATGCCACTATTTCTCTTCAGTTTCACATAGTTTGGCATTTAGCAAACATGATTTAAGTGTGGGGACTGCCAGCCACCCCAGAACTGGGGTGTGGGGGGGTGTTAGCCCTGGCCCCAAGAGAACTGAGGAGTGACTCCTCCCTGTATGAAAGGGAGAGGATGGAATCTCAAGGTGTCCTAACTCCCATAACTCCCTTCCCCGGGGCATAGCCTTATAGTCGGGGAGAAAAAATAACATCACCTACAGGACAGAGGAACAACTGTCCGTAGAGGGTTGGACTTGAGGACTTGACTGAAGTTAGTCCTCAGATCCTAACAGGGTGGGGTTAGCAAGAGAAGCTTCTGGAAGAGGTGAGTACGTGACAGGGAGGGCCGAGATGGCCTGAAGGAGGCAGGAGGGCAGGCGACCCAGCCTGAGAGGACTCAGTGCCCAGGTGCCTGTCATTCCTAAGGGCCCAACTGCCCAGCTCCGCCCCGAGGCTCCTATGCGCCTCCTGTAACGTCTTCTCTTTTGATGCTAGTTTGGTGTCCCCCGTAACCAGCCTTCTCCCTTGTAAAGCTGGATGAGGTCCCCTCCATGGCATTAGCCCTCAGATTGTACCCCAGCTTGGCAGGTTTGGTTTTGGAGCGTCTGGTGGCTCCACACTAAGATTGCCCCCCAGAAAGGGGCCATCTGAACCCGTGGGGCTTCCCACCGAGGCCCCCTGGGATCCAGGGTTGGAAGGGGTCCTCACCCAGCGTCTTTACCCAGGTGAGTTCCTGATGACCTGAGAGGCTTTGAAAGAGAAGGGCCAGGGTCCTCAGAGGCACTTAGAAGTATTTCGTTTTGTGGGTACAAAAGGAATGACCTGGGCCAGCCCGGCGACTCAGGCGGTTAGAGCTCCATGCTCCTAACTCCAAAGGCTGCCAGTTCGATTCCCACATGGGCCAGTGGGCTCTCAATCACAAGGTTGCCAGTTCAACTCCTCAAGTCCCGCAAGGGATTGTGGGCTCCGCCCCCTGCAACTAAGATTGAACATGGCACCTTGAGCTGAGCTGCCGCTGAGCTCCGAGATGGCTCAGTTGGTTGGAGCGCGACCTCTCAACCACAAGGTTGCCGGTTCGACTCCCGCAAGGGATGGTGGGCTGTGCCCCCTGCAACTAGAAACGGCAACTGGACCTGGAGCTGAGCTGCACCCTCCACAACTAAGACTGAAAGGACAACAACTTGAAGCTGAACGGCACCCTCCACAACTAAGATTGAAAGGACAACAACTTGACTTGGAAAAAATGTCCTGGAAGTACACACTGTTCCCCAATAAAGTCCTGTTCCCCTTCCCCAATAAAAAAAAAATATTTAAAACAAACAAACAAACAAAAAAACAAAAGGAATGACCTGAGCCTTGTCAGTTATTTGCCATCATGAGAGAGCCCAGGGGCCCCAAATTCTAATTCTGTTTCTTTTGGATTTTGTTATGAATTTATGTATGAATTCTCTTCAACCACTGATAGCGGGTTTCTCATTCTTCTGTTTTACTCAGGCTCATACTGAAACAAGTTTTTAATTCTCTGAACGTCAACTGACAGTGCCCAGGTGCAAGTGGGGGGGCAGCTGGCCTCAGGGTAAAGATTTCCCAAGGACACTCTCACTCCTGGAAACAAAGTCAAGGTATTTCTCCTCTTCTTGGAGCCAGTGGCTTACTCTCATCTCCATTTTATTATGAGCTTTCCTTTTCCTCTTCTTTTTATTTAATTTAATTTTAAATAGAAAAATATATGTACACAGTGTAAAATTTAAAAGATATGAATGATAACTAAGCATTTCCCTCCTCCCATTTCCCAGACTCCCTGTTCTTATCCCCAGAGGCTACCAGTAGGTGTGTGTCAATATTGTCTTATGTATTCTTCTGGAAATAGTCTATGCATCAAATGCTTGTTTATACTTTCTCCCCTTTTCACACAATGGTAGATACTATATCAACTATCGATGGATTTTTTTTCCCCACTTCTCAGTGTAACTTTTGGCGATGGTTCCATGTCAATAATAAAAAGCTCCTTTGTTCTGTTTCATGGCTGCACAGTGTGCCATTGTATGGCTCCACCATCACTTACTTAACCAGTTCCCAGTTGATGGACACGGGTTTCCATCATGCTGTTTCAAGAATGGATGCAGTGAGTAGCTTTGTGCTTATGTCATTTCGCTACACGTGCCTTCAACGACTTCTGTGGACAGATGTCGTTGCCCAGTTCTTCTCACAAGATGGATCAATGTACACCCTCACCTCCGTGCCTGTTTCCTTACGCTTTCGCTGCCTCAGTGTTTTGAAACTTGTTGACCTTTGCCAATCTGAAAGGTAGAAAATGGTATCTTGCTGTGGTTTTGTCAGTGGCGTCAAGTATCTTTTCCTATTCATTTTACTGTCACGAGCAAGTGGGTGTACCATCCGGAATCAGGGACATAATCACCGTGTGGTGTGATGACGCCCCCGCGGAAGAGCAACCCAGGTGCTCTGCCATTCCAGAGCCAGGAGCTGGCACTTCCGGAGGCTGGCGGCATCTGAGCTGGTCCTTAGGGTTGACTAAGTCAGGCAGAGGAAGGAAAGACGTTCCAGGCAGAGAGAACAGAGACCACAGCATATGAGGGGAGCACGGGCTGAGCGTGGGGATGCAGGTGGAAGATGGACCCTTTTTAAGGGTCGTGTTGGCCTCGCTGAGGAGTTTGCGTTTTGATCCTCTGAGAAGCAGGACGCAGGTGAGAAACCAAGGGGTATCTGGGAACAAATCCATTGACTGAGCACTGGCAACATGCTAGGCCTGTGCTGAGCGCTGCACGTGGATTAACTCTGTCCATCCTCAACGGCCTCAGGAGGTGGTACAGTTACTGTCTCCGTTTACACACATGGCACCTCATTGAATTATAGCATGATCATTTTTATTGCTTAACAGAAAAGGAGACAGGCTGAGAGGTTAAGTAACTTGTGTGCGGTCCCCAAACAACTACGAGGCTAAATGGCTGGGCTTACAGCCCTGCTCTCCTAACCACTGCCTGCCCCCTGCCTCTGGAGAGCCACAGGTTGGGCTCATTTCTTGGATGGATGGAGCCTAAAGGGGACAGAGCCTTCACAGGGAGCGCCGGCTGTTGTAAGACCAGGCCCCCTCCCAACATGCAACCAGTGATACCAGTTTCTGAAGAGGTGTCTCCCAGAGATTGCCATGCACATCAAGCAAATACACACATTGTTCCCCCCACCCACCCCGCCTTTTTTTTTACACAAATGGTAACATACTGCATACACTTCTGCGTTTGTTTTTCTTTTTTCCCCACTTACTATCTCCTGGAGTTCATTCCATACTGGTTCATGAAGAGCTTCCTCATTTCTTTTTATGGCCACAGAATGTTCCCTTGTGTGTCTTATTCAAATTTATTACCATTTGTCTATTTAGAGAAATTGAGAATATTTCCAGCGAACAATGGTACAATGTCATGACGCCATCTTGCTGGTATATCTGTAGGCCAACATCCTAGAAGTGGAGCTCCGAGCCCGCAATATGTATTTTATATTTTGGTAGCTGTTGCCCAGTGCTCTCCATCGGGCTGAACGTCCAGGGAAAAGAGCCCGTTTCCCTACCCTGGTCAACACAGTGTGTGATCCAAGTTTCCATCTTTTGCCAATCTGATAAGTGAAAAGTGGTATTTTAGAATAGCTTGAGTTTGTGTTACTGTTATTATGACTGAGACAAGCTTTTCCGTGGTGTGATTTAAAACCCAGTGTTCCCAGCACCATAACCCTGCTGAGGTGTTCTCTGGAACACGGCTTTCTCCACTGTCCCTGACGTGCTGGGGGCACCTGCCAGGCCTTTCAATTCAGGGATTGTCCTGGTGTGCATGCATGCGTGCAAAGTGAGCATTCCTTCTGAAACTCTGCATTCTCAGGGGTGGCCCGGGGAAGACACGCCGTGTAAGTCATCACAGCTGCCCCCCCTCCATCTGCGTTATCCCTCTTCAGTGCCAGAGGTTGCCCTCTCCCTTGGGCATCCTTCTTTGAAAATCCAAATAGATTTAGCAGAGCAGTTTTCTTCCCCCTCACTCACGTTCCTCAGGCCAGATACATTCTGGAGAATTATCAGACAGTGTCCGAAGCTCCCACGTGCTCCGCAGTTGGCTGGTCTCCAGAAGAACAACAACAAAGGTCGAAAAAGACACACAAGTAAACAAGCCCAAGTCTTTTTTTCCCCCCTTCTTCCGCCTCGACCCCCTACCCCAACTCCGGTTCAAGCCATTGTTTCTCAGTCTAGTTGTGTAGGACACAGCTCCCTGGCCCATGCTGGTGTTATGAGCCTTGTGCTCCCCCACTGAGGCAGTTGGTCGTCCACTCACAGAAGCACACAGCAGCCTGTGGCAGCTCACACCGACCTCCGGCTGCTCACGGCAGTCCAGCTCCAGGCAGCCCAGCCCCAGGGAGAGCTGTTGTTCACAATCTTAGCTGTAGAGGGTACAGCTCACTGGCCCATGCAGCAATCGAACCAGCGACCGTGGTGTTAGGAGCACGGCACTCCAACCACTGGAGCCAGCAGGCCGGCCCAAGCCTTCCTCCTGGTGCAGAACGCTGTCCGCCATGCATGTCAGAGAGTATGTGGGCCTGGGCCTGGGGCCTGTCTTGATAGCCCAGGTAGGTGATAGGATCCTCTTGCAGGTCCATTCAGCCAACCCAGAGGACATGGACCCCGTCCTGCAGGAGTTCAAGAACGGAGTCCTTCTGTGTCCTCTGAAATACTTGGTCCTTCCTGTCAGAGGCCCTTACTGCAGAGCTCGAATACACCAGGTCTCGTGGCCTCACCTGAAGTCATCCTCTGGTTTCATAGAATGCTCTGGAAACTCTGGGATCTTGTCAGAGAGTGTTTCCCCCGCTTATATGAGGGAGACCTGCATGCTTCCCGAGCTCTTGGAAGCACCCAGGAACCCTGTCCACAGTAGCCTGTTCTCACAGGGTCTGGCTACACACAGCCGTATTCAACCCATTGACCTGGACTGGGTCAGACCCATTCCCACCCACAACCCCCAGCTCTGCTCTCCCTTGCCTCCCACAGTCTCTTCTCCCTTGAAATAGTTTTATGTGATTTTTAACAAATAGTATTAGCTTATGTTTATATAGCACTTACTATGTGCCAAGTACGATTTTAAATATTGTATTTATACTAACACATCATAAATGGACACAGTACAAAATTCAAAAGGCGCAAAAGGATAAACAGTAAAAATGCAGTCTTCCTTCTCATGCTGTGTCTTCGGCCACTCCATTCCCCACCCCAGAAACCACCCCTAGTACTGGTCTCCTGCGTGTCCCTTCAAAGCTATTTTATGACTATAAAAGCACACAGGTCCATGATCTTTCATCGTCGTTACACATGTGGTGGCATACAAAATGCCATGTTCTGTATCTGCAGGTTTTCTTGGTTAATTTTCCCAGGTTAAATTTCCCAGTGCTTTTCCTTCCCCTGAGATTCTTCCCACCTTCCTGCCTCTACATGCTGCATGCTATGATGGGGTGGAATCCTGACCACCTTTGGAGCCCAGCAGGTCTGTGGTTGGTCGCCTGTCCTGCACTTGACTGGCTGCAAGTGACTGAACTGCTCAGAGTCTCACGTTCCTCATCTAGGAAAGGGCCTAATACCTCACAGGTATTATTGAGAGATGTGGTATTAGAGATGATAAGTGGCTGACTCATGGCTCGTATTGACATTATTCCCACGTGACGTGCCTCCCTCCCCCAGAGATGTGGTCACCTGACAAGTGGGCAGGTGCTGGGTGAGGGACCAGGCACACACCCTGAGAGTGAAAGTGACACACAGGGACAGGAAGTGTTAGGAGCATCAGGGCCTGCCCCTGCACTGTTTCGTAGATGCCGAAGGGGAAGGGGGAGAAAAGGGTGAAGGTGGACGGCTGTTTAGGCTTTTGTTTTAGATGTTGGCATCGATGAGCTTGTAGCTCTGCCCTCGAAGCTCTGCCCTCTTTTGGAAGTTTACCTGGGCGCCTTCCCAGCCCCAGGAAAGCCCCAGAAATAGCCTACACCCCTTCACTGCAGAGATTTCTACCTCAGAGAAGGCAGCCAAGCCTGAGCAGGCCTCAACTCTGGGTCCTATAGGACCTGTTACTACCCTTGAGGCACCCCTCCCTCAACTGCCCACAAGTCCTGACAGTACCTCAGGAGCCCACACCCTGTGGAAGCCTCTGTCCAGCCATTGAGCCCCTCAGTCCTGCTTTTACCGTTATCTTGTTTCTTCCATATCCTGGCTTCTTCTATCCAACTATATTCAGAAAGAAAGCGCATTGTTACATTCAGCCTGGTGGGAACTAAGAAGTAACAAACAGCATCCTCTCAGGAAACTAAGGCCAACTAAGGGCACAGAGCTACTGGGTACCGACCACCGTGAATCTCCCTGGAGGCGGGGGCAGTATGGGGCAGCACAGGGAAGGGAGCCCTGGGGCCCCCAGATCTTCAGCGTGGCCCAGCCCCAGCTTTTCACATTGGGTACCTTGTTGGTGGAATTATTTTTACTGAAACACTTTGAGGAAAACGTTTTCTAGTTGAATAAGTGTAAATATATTAGGAAATAAAGTGAGAAATGTTCATGAACAGTATGGCCTCAAGGACATTTTGCTTTTTCAGTGACAGTTTCAGGTTTTTCTCCTAAAACTTGAGGTAGGACAGGATGTTTGTTTGTTCCACTTTGCGGTTTGGAAATCTTGATAGAAAAATATTAGAAGGATTATTGTAATGAATGGTTCTGTCATTGACCATGTGATCACAAGCTAGTTCCCGCCTCCCCATTTTCTTTTTTTCTTTTTTTTTGTATTTCTTTTTATTCTACAATGAGTTAGAGGCAGTTTATCACAAAGCTAATAAATGATAAAAATATATAAAATTGAAAATCATGACCAGTGGAAAATAGACATTAAATAAATCAGTTTGGGGTGATAAAGAAGAGGATCAGGGCTAAACAAATAAATATATTGTACATCAGATGGTGATAAGTGGGGAGGAAAAAAATAAAGCAAGGTAATGAGAATTGCGAGGAGGAAGGATATTGCCCATTTATGGTGTAGTTAGGAAGGCCCAGCCTCTTCAAGAGCGTAGCGTTTGGATTGAGACCAGGTGGCTGGAAAAGAGTATTCAGTGATGCAGGAAGAGCAAGTGCAAAGGCCCTGAGGCAGGAGTGGGCTTAGTGTGTTAAGGAGTACAGTGCGGCCAGCATGGAATGGTAAGGGACAGAGTGGCAGGAGTAAGGTCAGAGGTCAGGGAGGAGTGGATCACGTGGGGTCTTGTAGCCTTGAGATCTCTCCTTGAACCAGCTTGGGCCTGCTGAGCTGACGTGTTGCTAGCTTATGAAAGAGGGGGAGAGTAAGTCTCCAGTACCATAACGTGTCTCTCTTCTTACAACTCATGTAACTTCTTGGTGCTCCAGTTTCCCCACTTGTTAAATTGGGGCAATACTTGTTCTTTAAGGATTGTGAAGTAGGAGGATTGCCTTCCAAACCCTCTCTCCACCCCCATGTTCAAGTATCTTTGACCACCTTCACCAAAGCCTACTCCCAAGTAGCCATCACCTTGGGACTTCAGAGACACCAGGCTTTGACTTAGATTGCAGGGTATTTCAACCTGACATTTCCAGCTGGATTTGTGTGTGTGGCTGCCCTGTGCATTGTAGGACATTTAGTAGCATCCCTGACCTCCTCCTAAATGCTCTTAGGCTCTCTCCAGGTCTGACAACCAAAAACCTCCGGACATGGCCCCTGGATGAGAACAATTGAGCTAAAAATGAAGCACCAGGGCTCCATGCTCAGGGGCCAACAAGAGGCTGGTGGGAAAGAATTGGGAGCAGCAGTGATTTTTCCCCCTCAAATCAGAATATATCTTAAGCTGTTTTCGTCGTTTAATTTCCCTAAGGCCAAACCGTAGGAATGTTCTAGAAGACAGTGTCATATAATATGTACTTTAGAGCTCAGGAGTCTGACCACTTGCCTGGCTCTGCCTCTTACTATCTCTGTAACCTTGGGCAAGTGTCATGCGGGGTGGCCTGCGGGGTCTCTGGTCCCGCTCCCCACATAAGAACGCAGGATATGGTGAGGCCAAAAAGGAACACCCATGGAGCCATAGGTAGGGGAGTCATACCACTACAGTCTTGCTGGCAGCTGGGTTGGAGACACAGGAAGCAGGAGCCACACTGTCTGCAACCCGCCTTCCTAATTGCAATCTGCGCTTGCCAGCCACCATCATCTTGCTAGCCCCCATTTTCTGCTAGCATAGCCACGGCAGTTATATTAGTGGCCAATGGCTTACTGGTTACAGCTGACGGCCAACTAGCCACAGCTGATGGCCATCCAATCACAGTTGATGGCCATTTACTACCCAAGTGAGCACCTTTCCACGTGAGGCCGAGAGCCTGGAAACTGCACTCCTGGCTCTGTCCCCACAGCAAGTTACTTAGCCTTTCTGTTCCTCCCTTTCTCATCCATAAACTGAAGATAACAAAAATACCTACCTCCTGGGGCTGTTGGGAGGATGACACAAAATACTAGTACCCACGTAAATGCTCAGAACAGTGCCTGGAACCTGACACGCTGTTGCAAGAGAGGTTCCCCGGGAGACAGATTTGTGTGCAGGAAGTTTATTAGGGAGTGCCTCCAGGATGCACACCTGTGGGGGCAGGGGGGCCAGGGAGGGGCCGAGGGAGCATACTGCTGGGCTGCCTGCATTTGCAACAGAGGCCATGGCAGCCCTGGAGCTTTGATGACCCTTCAGAGTTGTGCAGAGTGGGGGGAGGGGCCTGTCTGAGAATATGGGCTGCCCTCAGGGAGCCCTTGGGTGAGGAGGGATGGATTCAGCTGACAGCAGTCTCCAGGCCTCTGAGGGAGTGAGAGTGTGGGGACAGAGCCAGGAGTGCAGTTTCCAGGCTCTCGGCCTCACGTGGAAAGGTGCTGGCTCAGGTAGTAAATGGCCATCAACTGTGATTGGAGGGCCATCAGCTGTGGCTAGTTGGCCGTCAGCTGTAACCAGTGAGCTGTTGGCCACTAATATAACTGCTGTGGCTACGCTAGCAGAAAATGGGGGCTAGCAAGAAGGTGGGTGAGCTAGCAAGCGGCAGAGTGTGGGTTGCAGATTGACAGGCAGATTGCAGCTAGGAAGTGGGTTGGTTGGCAGAGAAGTGGACGGCAGGTTGCAGACAGTGTGGCTCCTGCTTCCTGTGTCTCTAGCCCAGCCACCAGCGAGACTACAGTGGTGTGACTCCCCTACCTATGGCTCCGTGGGTGTTCCTTTTTGGCCTCACCATGTCCTGCGTTCTTATGTAGGGAGCAGGACCAGAGACCCCACATGACACCCTACATGACAGAGAGCTTCAGTCCTGAAAAGGGAGGAGGGCTAGGGCAGTGGCACACTCTCTATGGCTTGAGTGCTTATTGACCAGTGTTATGAGGCAAGATGGAAACAGAAGCGAAAGTGCCTTTAAAACACTGTAGACACCTGAGGAATTACTCCCAGCCTAACAGTGCCCCAGTGCCCCCATGCCAGCACCCTGCTTATGCCAAGCCTGCTCTCTCTTCTTATTGCCCCCTCTGCCCCCCGCAAGGGTGGGCAGGCAGAATCCAGAGAGGCACTGTCATACCACCCCAGCCATGCTGTCCTTGAGGCAGAGGACAGGCAACAGCCGCGCAGTTCTGCTCCGTACCTTGCTCCAGCCCGGCAAGGTCGCCTGGCCTATCAGGACTTAGTTTCTGGTAAGCTGGAATGGTGCTGCCCACCTGGAGGGCATGGTGGCATTAAATGGGATACTGCACACACAGCAGCCGTTCTCCAAGTGTGGTCCCTGGGAAATCAGGACTGGCAGTCCCACCTGGGAACTTGTTAGAAATGTGAATTCTCAGGCCCCACCCCAAACCCATTGATTCAGGAACTCTGGGACCAAGTCCCAGGAATCTGGGGTTTTGTTTTTAACTTTTATTTATTTAAATGTGTTTTTCCAGAACCCATCAGTTCCAAGTCAAGTAGTTGTTTCAATCTAGTTGTGGAGGGCGCCGCTCACAGTGGCCCATTTGGAGAACGAACCAGCAACCTTGTTAAGAGCACTGCGCTGTAACCAACTGAGCTAACTGGCCGCCCCAGGAATCTGTGTTTTGACAAGTGCTCCAGGGCTTCTGATGCTCAAGTCTGAGAACCACTGGTGTACCGACAGCGCTTAGCTCTGCGCCTGGATCATGGGAGGGGAGGGGAGCGGTGCCAACCTCAGCTGAATCTGAATCTGAACCTGAACTCCACCTGCTGGGTTAGAAGTCAGGCACCTGTGGGCAGAGCGCCACCTGCAGGTTACAGCTGGGCCCCGCAATGCACACACAAAACGGACTCAGGACTGGACTCATGAGCAAGGACAGCAGCGCTGGACATGAGGGCAGGTTACACAGATGTCCTCTCTTCACCCCTTTCCACTCTCCCTGGAGAAATCAGGTTAAAGACAATCTCAAGGGCAGCCTTACATGGCCAAGAGAAGTCACCAAAAGACAACAGCAATGTGTATGTTTGTATCAGCGACAACAGGTACCTTTTACCGAGCGTTTGAGTGTCGGACACTGTAGGATAAACAAACCAGCAAATGGTAGCCCTCCTCCCTCTGCCCCGCTCATGCACATGCTGCCACCCAGGCACAGGGCTGAGGACAGCCTTGGTGACCTGGTCACAGGCCAGCAAGAAGGGCCACACACAGTACTAAGCTAACGGTGTCCCATGTGGTCACCTGCTCTCTTGCGTGGGAATCTAAATAGTGCTTGACAGTATTTGATTAAATGCTAACATGTATTCACTCAACAAACATACGTTCAGTACCTTCTGTGCCAGGAGCAGCACTATATGCTGGGGGTACGTGGATGAATGACAGGCAGGCCTTATGTTGTGGAGTTTATAAGCTGTGGGGGTATGGAGCGAGTAACCCCAATAGGAGGGAGCCTGTCGTGCAGGGAGGCCTGCGGGGTCTCTGGTCCCGCTCCCCACAAGAGAACGCAGGATATGGTGAGGCCAAAAAGGAACACCCACGGAGCCATAAGTAGGGGAGTCATACTAGTATATTCTCGCTGGCGGCACTATACTCTCACTGGAGGCTGGATCCACACTGTCCGCAACCAGCCATCCTAACTGCAATCCGCGCTTGCCAGCCCAGCCACCACCTTCTTGCTAGCCCCCATTTTCTGCTAGCGTAGCCACGGCAGTTATATTAGTGGCAAATAGCTCACTGGTTACAGCTGACGGCCAACTAGCCACAGCTGATGGCCATCCAATCACAGTTAATGGCCATTTACTACCTGAACCAGCACCTGTCTATGTGAGGCCGAGAGCCTGGAAACTGCTTTCTGGGGCTCTGCCCCCACAGAGCCCTTAATAGGAGCTGATGTGGCCTAGGGGGTGACAGCTCTGAGCTGAGCCTGAAGGAGGAGGAGGAAGCAGCCGCGAGGGGAAGTGGGTGCAGAGGTGTGGAGGGAGGGCTTTCTGCAGGGGCTCTGATCTAAGCTGGTCTTTGAGGAAACAGAGGGGGCAGAGGTGGTGAAGCAGGAATGAGTCTTTGGTCTCACATTTGTGTGCGAAGGAACTAAAGGAAGAACGACGCCTCCTGGAGAGGCTGAATTTGAGTGGCTGGCCAGGCATCCACAAGGAAATGTGTAGGGGAGACGTTCAAGTTAGAAATGCGAGCTCAGGTGCAGGAGCGAAGGGGGGTGAAACTCAGTCTTCTGGAGAAGAAATTATAGAAGGAAGAATGGAGACAGAGGATGGTGCTGAGACACCCGGGTGGAGGAAGGGAGCCAGCCTGGAAAACAGAGGAGAGGATCAGAGCTCACGCTGAAGGAGCTCAGAGAACAATTCTGCAGGAGGGGAGGGAGGAGCAGCTCATCTGTGACGCTTCCCAGGCTCTGAGGACTGGCCAGGGGCGCACAGGATTATGCATGTAAATGAGAAAGCATGCGTAACTCAGTGCCTTGGTCTTCGCACCTCCCCCAGAAGTACACCTTCTTGGCCAAAAATGTCTCCAGAGGCCCCAACGCCGGTCTGCAGCCTTCCCTGGGGCTTCCGAGGGAGGTGGCCCAGGTTCTCAGCCCAGCATCCGTGGCCACCCATCCGGGACAGCTGACTAATGATGGGACGCCAGTACTGCCTTTGAGCTGCAGAGATGAAAGCGGCCACAGGCTGTTGGGGGGTAGGCAGGCGGTGGGGTGAGCAGGCAGGGGCAGGCCTGCCTGACAGCTCAGCACTGAGGCAGCTTCTGCCTCACCCCTCCATCCTACAGCTTCCACAAAAGGGAGCTCAAGGCTCACCAGAGGTGAGAGGAAGCCTCTCCGCTTAAATAAGTAGAGGCTGGGGAAAGCTGTGCTCCATTTGGGAGGACAGAGCCCTTCACACATTGCTGACTGCAGGACCAGACTTCCAGCACAGCCTGCCCCGGGACCTGCCCCTGTTTGGGGCTGGGCTGGGCCTCACCAGAGAGGTGGGGTGCTGGCCACTGGGGACCTGGGCCACGCCTAGGGCGGCTCCAGAAACCAAGGTGTGACCCACCTGATCCAGCAACACCTGAACCGCCCACGCTCATTAACGTTTTCTATTGGCTTTACTCTCCTCCTTCCAGTTCCCCTATCCCTAGTCTGATAGAAAGATAAAGTTTGAGGGGTGTGGCATGATGGGGAGAGACGGATGAATGGGTGAGAATGCACACAGCTAGAAGAGAGGCCGCGGGGATGAAGTATGCAGATTTGGAGCCAGGTGGGCTCTGCTGAGCAATTTTTTTCCCCTATTGCTCCAGTCAACGAAAGGGAAACTTTAATGAAGCCCCAGGGCCCAGGGATTTGAGCAGGATGCCAGGGCGAGGAGGTGGTGATGGAGGGGCCTTACTTGACCGTCTTGGGGCGTGGATTGTTGGTGTGGCCACCCTTCTCACGGCAGTTGGCAGCACGGGGATGCGGGCGGGCGTAACACTTGGGCGGCAGATCGTCTTGTCGCAGTTGTACTTCTGGGCGAGCTGGCAGGGGGAAGGCTCCATGATGCTGCCGCTGCCCCACAGACGAAGCACCAAATGCAGAGTGGACGCTTTCTGGATATTATCGCCTGAGAGAGTGCTGCCATCCTCCAGCTATTAGCCCGCAAAAATCAGACGCCGCTGGTCAGGTGGGATGCCCTCCTTGTCTTGGATTTTAGCTTTGACATTCTCAGTAGTGTCCCTGAGCCGGACCTCGAATGCGATGGTCTTGCCCGTCGGGGTCTTTCCAAAGCTCTGCATCTCTGCGTCTGCTGGGGCGGCTGCTCAGCCTCCTCGTTGAAAACAAAGAGCTAGTCTGAGCAATTTACTTCTCTTCTTGGAGCCTTAATTTTCTCATCAACAACATGGAATGAGGGGTATTACGAGGCCCATACGTTTTAGAGGATTGTTGTGAATAAAGGAGAGTGTACTTTGCAAGCTATCAAGGTGAAAGGTCGGCAGTTGTCACAACCACCGTTGCACCACGTTTCAATGTGAGGTCCATGGAGCCCAATTTTGGGAGTATTGGTGGAATGCCTGAAGTAATGGCTAAAATGCACGTGCTGGCATCTTTCTGGGGTGAAGACCCATAGCTCTTCAAGAGGTCTGGGACCCAACAAAGGGTAAGACACACACACAGCACAAGTCCTTCCCCATCACTTTTGAGATGAGGGAGCTGAGACCCAAGCTCATACAGCTTGTCGGAGGCAGAGCCAGACATGGAGCCCTGGCCCCCACACGCTCCGTTATTCCCTGCTGCCCCTCTCATGTCAGGGGAGGGGAAGGAAGAGGTAGGAGACATCAGGGAGGAGAGGGCAGCCAGAGGTAGAGCCCAAGTCCTACTGGGCGTAGGGGCCCCGTCCTCACTCTGTTATGAGGATGAGAACATCGCGGTGGAGGGTGGGGGACAGTGGGACAGGAGAACGAGGAAGGCCCAGGATGGGAGAGGCCTCGGAGGCTCTTCCTGGAAGCACAAGTGGCTAAATCAGTAAGTAAACTTCCCAGTCTCCCTTTGCCAAGAACCTCCCCCGCCCTGAAAAGGACTCAAAGGAGGAAACACAACCCTCTCTCTGACGCCATTTTGAGAAGACTTTTCTTGTTCCCTGTTTCCTCTTCTGGAGAAGTTGAATATCACACGTGAAAGCTTCATGGGAAACTGTGAAAGGCCACACACAAACATAAGGTAGTCGTCACCCAAAGATGCAATTTATTGAGCAACTACTGAGTGCCAGACATGTGCTGGATGCTTTGCCTACATCAACATAAATGTCACCACTTCAAGAGGCCTTCCCTAACCACCTGCTTCATGTACAGCCGCGTCTCTCCTTCATCCTCCAGTTATTCTCACATTTCCCGTTCCTTTCCTTCCTCCCACTTATTATAATTTCTGTTTTGGTGTGTTCTCTTCATCCCCTCTCTCTCCTCCACTGGACTATAATCTTGCCATGGGCAGCAGTCACGTCACTGTGTGTCCGTGCTAAGCATAGCGCCTGCCATCTAGTAGTCACTCAAATACTTGTTAAATGAATGCATGACCATCTCTAATCTTCACAACAGCCTTATGAGGTAGGTATGAGTATCATGCCTGGTGTACAGAAGAAGAAACTGAGGTTCAGCGAGTCAAGGAGACTTGCTTAAGGGCACAGTTTGTTATCCCCAGACTCCTTCCCCTTGAAGGATCTGGAGAACGGAGGATCAGAAGAGAAAGCGTGGGCCCAGCAAAATGGCTCACCGCTTCAGTCACCACCCTGTGCTCAGCCTCTCCCCACTGAGCTCCCCCAAGCTCTCACTACATCCCAGGAGG
The DNA here is from genome assembly GCF_036562045.2 of Rhinolophus sinicus. Lineage (NCBI taxonomy): Eukaryota > Metazoa > Chordata > Mammalia > Chiroptera > Rhinolophidae > Rhinolophus > Rhinolophus sinicus. The sequence continues at coordinate 89,413,041 of NC_133755.1, forward strand.
TCCGAGTCGTTCAGTCTGCAGCCACAGAGCTGGAGGCTCCAAACCAGCCTGTTTATTTCCCATGCCACAGGAGAGCCAGTCCTTCCCTGCCCACCCCAGAGCAATCTACAGCTGGGAGCACACACCTCACCCCTCAAGCCCTTAATACAGCAGATAAGTTAGTGAACTCTTTTATGAAACATTGTACAGGGAAAATACACACCTATACATAGAGCCAGTGCCGGAGCTGAAGTGGGTTTCGCTTCTTGAACACAGGTAACCAGTTCCTGCCCATCAGGGAGCCTGCCCAACCTTCACTCTCCCTGAAGTGGCTCACCTGCTGTCCCCACAAACGGGTACCTTTGTGATAGGTTACCAAGATTACCACAAATCATAAAGGTCCAGCATCTTGCTCCCAAAGGCAACTGTTTCCTGGCTGCCCTCCTCCGAGGTGGGCCACTACATGCCCTCCCTCCTCACCCAGGCAGCCTGCCTTGGCCTGGTCCCAGGAATTTGGCCCAAGACCTGAAGGCAAGGAAGGTAGGCCAAGGAATACTGTCTACTGATATGTTTGGTGACCATATATCACCCAAACCATGACTTTTTTTTGAAAGTGGAGGGGGGTCTAAATTCACTGGGAAACAGGCATAAACCGGAACTGTGAAGGCAAAGGATGAACGGCCACCCTACTGATCTGTGCCCTCCTCTGAACTGGCCCAGTTCTACCACTCTTGACTTTCCAAAAACATATTCCTTGTCGGCAGCAAACATCTCTCAGATGTCATTTCCCATCTCTGCTGCCTCCCTCTCCAAGGCCTTCCAGCATCTATCCTGGCTACACATTTTAAGGCCTCAATAATACTGGGGACCTGCTGGATCAGAGTTGGGAGGGGTGGTTGGGAATGATGCCCCTCTCCAAATCCCCAACAGGACCTGGCTATGTAAGACTTTTGGTGTCGAGCCCCAGGCCTTCTGGCTCCTTGAGCCCAATCCCCAATGGCTGCTTAGGTCTAAGTAGAAAAGCAAGCATTAATCCTGTCTCCCTCTCCAAACTTGCCAAGGCTTCTCTCTTTAGGCTTCCCTGCAGCTAAAGGCCTGGGCCAGGGCCAAATGAACCATCAACCCCCCATCCCAGCCCTTGGCCAATGAATGCAAAGCGTTCTGTTCTGGTACCTTCTCCACATGTGCAGACGCATTCCTGGTCCTACCTCCCGTGGTTGCCATGCTAGGAGTCCCAGGAATCACCTTGGAGTGGCAACTGGTGGACTGGTGGAGGCTACAGAGATCAACCTATAGCACCCTACACCCCCTTTTCGTGAGGGCCTCACAGGCAATCACAGCCATCCCAAGATGGGTTCCCATTCAGACTGAATGCCCCACCCCTTGCTTTCAGAACCTGCTCAGTAGGCCATGCTCGTAAAACTGTTTTAAATAAGCCTTGCTTAAGCAAATAGTACCAGACAGCAGAAACTCAGGCTCCAGGTCCTAAAGGCGCCTCCTCTCCTCCCTCCTTCCCCCTCCCACCCCATCTGTGCTGTGTACAGTCCACAGCACACCCAGAAACAGAAGCCCCCCGAGGGCTGCTGCTTCTTACTCAGCGTCCATTTGTCTGTCTTCAGACAACAAAGACTCCTCTGTGCCTGAGTCAGGCTGCCTAACTCCTGCTGCATCCCTCCCACCCCCACAAAAACAAGTGCCTGGGTCTGACCCCCTCGGGTAGAGCTGGGAGAACCCTGGGCTCAGGACAAGGCATTCCGATGGGCCCCTGAGTACGCATAGGAGATGGGATGGCGGGTTCCAGGCCTCACGGTGAATGTGTTGATGGGGCTTCCATAGTAGGGGGTGCTGTGGGGTGACCTGGTGGGAAGCAGAAGAGAGGAGAGGTTAATATTTGTAGCGGGTTAACTAACAGCCCCTCCCATCGCCTCCAGGATGTGGCTCAGCGCTCCGGTTTCTGTCCCACAAGCCCCCGGCTTATTAATCTCAGGTGGGACCCCAGTCCACCAGTATTGCTTCGCCAGACACAGGGCTCCCCATCCTGTCTAGGCCCTGCCGATCACAGAGTACATGCCTAATGCCCTTTACTCAGAACGCTTCACTCAGCCTGTCTCTGGATCCTTCTGTACCGTTGGGAAATCCCGGTACCCAATGACCACTCAGATCTCCCCACACTTGGCCTGAAGCCCTGGGACTCCAGGGGCTGGGAGAGAGGAGCAAGAATAGGGGGAGTTGCTGGGGGAAGCAGGAGGATAGGGAAAGCCAGAACAAGAGAGATGAAGGGAGATGAGAAAACACGTAAGGGAAGCACCCCCTGCAGGTAAAGTGCGCCTCCCCCCCACTTTCTCTAGGCCCGAAAGCCAGAGGGGAGAACACCAAATGTGTCGCACTGCCGGACAGCTGAGGCCTGGTCCGAGGGCAGTGCCTCCACTTCACCTGGCTGCCTACCCCGGCGTCCCTCCATTGCCCTCATCGCCAGCTCACCTGCTGGTAGCGGGGGTGCAGCCATGGTCGCCACCAGGAGCTTTGTACTTGGCCTCTCCGCGGGCCTGGCCCTCCAGGGACATCCTCCGCGTGCTCAGGCCGCCGGGGGCCACGCGACCCGCCGAGTTGACGCGCCGCATCTCCGGGCCTCCGGGCGCTCCGAAGGGCCCTCCCGGCTGCGGCCCGAAGCAGTTGGGGGTGCTCAGGCTGCGGCCGTTGCCACCGCGGGACAGCCCGGGGTTGCGGTGGGGTTCCCCGACGTACAGGCGCTTCTTGATGAGCGAGCTGCCCCCGCGGGAGAAGCGCTCCAGGCCTCCGGTCCCCGCGTAGCGCGCACCGGCCGGAGAGCGCGAGAAGCCGCGAGGCGCTGCCGGGGCCGCGGGGCCCGCGTGCAGGGGCTGCCCCAAGTCTGAGAACTTGTTCCGGGGAGGGGAGCGCCGGCGGCCCAGATACTGAAGGGCCGGGGCGGGGGGCTCAGGGTCATTGCTGAACTCTGGAGGCGGTGGGATGACCTCGAAGCTGAACTCTTTCTCCTCTTCCTCCTCCCTCTTGTAGGAAGGAGAAGAAGGGGATGAGAAGGACTTGGGCAGCAGGTGGTCCTGGGGAAGGTTGGAGGATGCTGGTCTTTCCCAGGCCACAGGGGCCTGGGGCTCCTTGGTCCAGTTGTGCCCTCGGATTGGCTCTGTGCCCTCTGGGCCTCTGCCCCGCTGGGGCTTCCAGGGACTGGGGACAGTGGGCTGTGCTGACGAGGCCAGCTGCAGGTCCTTCTCAGCCTCCGTGGGTAACTTAGGCACCACAGTGAAGGAGTTGGGCCGGCCCTCCTTGAGGAAGATGCTGTCAGAGCCTGCCTGGTGCTGGCTGCCATGGTCACAAAGACTCCCTGGCAGGGAGGACCGACCCACGCCAAGCCCTCCAGACCTCCCCTTCTGTGCCCTCTGCCTAGCTGCAAGGAGCAGGGCCATGGGGGAGCCCCGCTCCACAACCTCCCCAGTCACTGGATGCCTGAGGAGTTCGTCAGCAGGCTGGGCTGAGGCTAGGGGTTTGGCTGGCAGCCCCTGGGGCCCCTTCGCCTCCATAGGCTCTTGTGACCCTGCAGCCTCTCCTCTGACCATGGTGGGTATCACCACAGCAATCTCTCGGCTGAGGCTGTTCTGGCTGTGATGGGGTTTGTAGAGAAATGTCCCCTCCTCTCTGCCAGGGGATATCTTTGGTGGGAGGGCTGGAGATGAGAGGGCTCCCTGTGTCTGAGGCTTACTGGCCTCTGAGGGGCACCCTCCTGCCTCTGTCTGGGAAGGCACTGCATGTTCTTGGGGTTCTGGTTTCTTCCACCGCTCAGCTGGGACGAGGTTCTTCTCTGCTATCAGGTGAGATGATGTAGGCCGAGTTGAGATTGTGGATGTTATGGCAGGCCCAGGCGTGGCCTTGGGTGGTGTGGCTGGCCCAGGTGTGGCCTTGGGTGGTGTGGCTGGCCCAGGCGTGGCCTTGGGTGGTGTGGCTGGCCCAGACGTGGCCTTGGGTGGTGTGGCTGGCCCAGGCGTGGCCTTGGGTGGTGTGGCTGGCCCAGGTGTGGCCTTGGGTGGTGTGGCTGGCCCAGGCGTGGCCTTGGGTGGTGTGGCTGGCCCAGGCGTGGCCTTGGGTGGTGTGGCTGGCCCAGGCGTGGCCTTGGGTGGTGTGGTTGGCCCAGGTGTGGCCTTGGATTGGAGTGGCGTGGTTGGCAGAGGGGTGGTGGATAGTGGAGGCAGATTCTTGGCCACAGGCTTGGAGGATTGGCTGTTATCGGCCCTGTTTTCAAAGACTCTTCCTCCTTCTAGCCGAGGTTTGGGAGGCAGAGACCCTATGCTGGGCTTGGCCTCCTTCTCTGCTGATGAGGAAAGCCGGGCCTCCAGTTCATTCCGAATCTGCTGGACACTGGGAGTTGGAGAGTCTTGGGGGATGTAGTCCACAGGGGGAAGGGTCAGGCTAGCAGTGGCCCCTCTCTCCGGACAGGGACTCTTCTCAGGATCACTTGGCGGTATCGCCTTCTCTGGCAGGCTCGGGGGAGCCTCCTTCTCTGGCAGGCAGGGACCTTTTTTGCCTTCCTTTTCCTGAGAGGCCACTCTTGGGCCCGGCTTGTGACTAGTGCATCGGTCCTCTCTCTTGGAGCCAAAGAGGTAGGCTGCCAGCTCGCTCCGCAGCTTTGCCATCTGGCTGGGATCCCGCCAGTCCACAGGCTCTGAAGAGTTTGTGTCCTCTGGGCTGGGGAGGTTGGGTTTGGGTTTGGGAGCAGGAGAGCTGGATTTGGGGCTTTTCGTAAACCTAGCAGGTGGAGGAGCTGCCTTCTCAGCAGAGGGCAAAGGAGGGGCAGCTGGGGGAAGGGGGGGTGCTGGGGGAGGGAGTGGGGGTGCTGGGGGAGGGAGCGGGGCTGTGGGAAGGGGCAGGGGAGAGGCTGGGGGTGGAGTCTCAGCTTGTTCATTTGTCCAGGACTGGGACTGGCCCAGCCTTGGACTGGCAGGTGCCACCGTCCTGAGCTCCCCAGGGCGATCTGGTTCCGGGGCCCTATCCGGGTAGACCAGGGATGCAGGGCGGACCTGGAAGGTGGGAGGCAAAGGGAGTCGACTGGGGGCCTTCTTGGTGGCCCCTTCTTCCTCTGGAGGAGCCCCTTGTGTTTCCTGAACTGGGATGGACGAAGTCCTGACTGGCGTTGGGGGAGGCACTTTGAATGAACGAGGGAAAGTGAGGTGGGGCTCTGGTTTGGGTCCCAGGGGGCTCCCCTCTGGTTCAGCAGGGCTCCTGGGGGGGCTGGTTTTGGGGGCTTCTGGCTGCCTGCCGTTCAGTGCTACCTCTGATTTCCACTTAGTGACATTCCCAGGGGGAAAGAGGTAAGTCTTCGTTCTGTGAGGAGACACTGGAGCTGGGGGTGCTGGGGCTGGCATTGGGGGTGGGGGTGGGGCTACAAAGGCCAAGGGCGGGGCAGGGGGAATGAAATCTGGAGGGGTGGGTGTGGATGGGGGTGATAGGGCCCCCAGTACTGGGGGTGGAGGTGGGGCCATGTTGGGCGGGGGTGGGGGTTCCAGTAGCAGGGGAGGTGGTGGGGAAGCCTTGGTAGGTGGAGGTGGTGGTCGGGACTCCCCTTGTCCTGTGGGTGGCCCTGGGGCTGGGCCTGGGGGAGGCGGGGGGATGAGTGGGTCCTGGCCATAGTGCGCAGGCCTCAGGTCACCCACAGAGCTGTACAATCGGAGGTTGCCGTTGACTAGTGAGCTGGCACCTGGAAGGAGGGAGAGGCAAATATTAGGAGGCCAGTGAAGTCAACCAGCCTTGCCAATCTCTGTGTGCCCAGGGCAAGGTCAGGTGGGCAAGCAAAAGAGGAACTGGTCAGGGTCATGCTTTTCCTTCTGAACACCCAGTGGGAGGGAGCGGCAATGTCTCCAGTCTCCTGAGCTGTCCTGGAAGTGGCCCTCTTCCATCTAGGGAAGGGTCTTGGCCCATCCCTGGCCCAGCCTCTGGAGTTTGTACTGAATATTCTCCATTTACTCCTGAAAATCACATTGTACCCTTCTCTGCCTTGCTCACACTCTGGTATATCATCCTTTACTGAATTCTCTTTAGTTACCTCCTTTGAGGGCACCTTCTGTTTCTTACAGGGGCCTTGACTGGTACAAAGCCAGAAAGACCAGGGTTCAAATCCCAGCTCTACCATTCACTAGATTTACGACCTTGGACATACTAGCTAACCTTGCTGAGCCTCAGTTTTATCATCTCTAAAATGGGCATAATGTCAGTGCGTACCTCATAAAGCTGTTGTGAAGATTAAATAAGAGAATTCATGTAAATACATGTAAATGGCATAATCACGGTGCAAGGCCCATAGTATGCTCTTAATGGATGGGAAACACTTTGATTACTATCACCTGTGCTTGACGTTTCAGCCTGTGTAAGACAGACAGGGAAAATGAGAGAGAGACAGGAAGTCATGGATCAGGCGCAGGGGCCTGGCCTTCTCACTGAGGAAGTTTCTATGAGCAACTCCTGCTTTTTAAAGACCCTGAGTCTTTAAAAACCTAGTAGTTGTCCATCTCACAGAGAACTTCTGGAACAGATTGTCGACTGCAGGATGGAATGAGGTGTGTAGAAAGAAGGTGATCCAGACAACCTGTCACTAGAGAGATGCAGAGAACCTCTGGGCCCCGCAGCTCACAACTGTCCCTTCTCGGACCCATTCCCCAGCCCCACTCCCTAGAGTCTACAGGTGGCTGGGATACCCTGTTGCTTCTCTCTTAGGGGTACCTGTCCTTCGCATCCCCTCCTCTCAGTTTCTAGTACAGAGCGTAACAAACCTAGGGAGTGTACAGCTCTGTAAGGCTCTTCCCAGCTGTCTAACTTCAAAACAAAGAACAGATGAGTGAGGAGGGGAAAATTAACATTCATTGACCACCCAAGTGTTCAGAGCTGGGATATAGTAGTAAAAAACAAAACAAAACAAAAATTAGTCAAAATACTGGCTCGCTTGGAGGTTTTGTCTTAATGGGACAATGAGACAGATCATAAACACAATACATTAGTAAATTATTACCACATCTGAGGATGGTTAATAAGGGGAAAGAAAAACCCAGGAGGGGTGCTGGAGGTGTGGTTTGAATAGGGTAGTCAAAGAAGACCTCTCAGAAAAGGTGACGTTTGAGAAAAGAGGAAAGGAGTCAGGGAGAGAGTTGTACATGTATCTAAGGGAAGAGCAGTGTGGGCAGAGGCAACTGCAGTGCAAAGACCCAGCGGTGCCTGGGTATTGAAGGAGCTGCAGGAGAGGACAGTGGGATGGTTGGAGGAGTGAGTGTGAGCCAGGAAAGAAAGCAGGCGATGAGCCCAGGTGAGGCCAGATTCCAGCAGTCCTGGCAAGAAACTTTCCTTTGAGTGACATGGGAAGTCACTGGCAGATTTTAAGCAACAGCTGTGATAAGAAGTGACTTATGATTGAAAATGGCAACTGGATTTGGAGCTGAGCTGCGCCCTCCACAACTAGATTGAAGGACAACGACTTGGAGCGGATGGGCCCTGGAGAAACACGCTGTTCCCCAATATTCCCCAATTTAAAAAATTGTAAAAAGTGTTTAAAAAAAAAAAAAGAAGTGACTTATGTCCCATCCTGTCCCTCTTTTACTCCTCTAGAACTGGAATTGTCTTTCCCATTGCTCATTTGAAAATACAGAGGTTAAGTGATTTGCCCAATAGAGCAAAGCTAATGCACAGGGGAGCTGGGATTCAAAGCCAGGTCTGTCTGACTCCAGGGTTCTTTCTACCACTTCATGCGGCCCTATTCTGGCCCCACACCATCCTGCCCCCTCTGGAAGTAGGTCTTACCCAACCCTGGCTCTCCTCAACAACCACTGCAGCCTGTAGCCAACGGGCCTGGGGACTCCGGTTTTCTCACCAGTTGGGGAAGTGGGCCAGGTACTTGGGCCGAAGGAGGAAAGAAAGATGGACATGCCCCAAGCCCAGGGTCCTCTTACCTGTCGCTTCTTTGTCTGCAAAGTCTTCTGGGACAGAGGGGGTGGGCACAGCAAGCCCATGGTTCTCCTGGGCATTCTGAAAGGGAGCAGAGAGATCAGGGAACAGGAAAAGACAGACAGGTGACTCTTTTTTTTGTTCTTTAACTTTTAAAAAGTTTATGTAAGTGTGTTTTTCCAGGACCCATCAGCTCCAAGGCAAGAAGTTATTTCAATCTAGTTGTGGAGGGCACAGCTCACAGTGGCCCATGTGTGGATTGAACCAGCAACCTTGTTGCTAAGAGCACCCGCTCTAACCAACTGAGCTATCCCGCCACCAGACAGGTGATTCTTAAATTGCTGCTGTGTGGGGCCATTTTCCTGCTCAAAAATCTTCAGTGATGGTGATGGGTGCACAACCTTTTGTGAGCACACTAAAATTTTAAAAAGGGCTCATTTCAAAGGTGAATTTTATCATACAGTCGAGGTTTGTTATTTTAGGTAGTTGTGGTCTGTAAGTTTGCTCCAATACCAAATAAGCAAAAACTGAATCAACACCCTGACGGAAATACAGGGTTAGGTTCCTGCAAACCTTGGTCACAACATTTTCAACAACTGATCAATATATAACCTTGTTTTATGTGTGTTCCTATTTAAAGACACCTTACTTCATATATGTCGTTGCCTCATTGACATTGAACTCATGGATTAATATATTACGTTGGCGCAAAAGTAATAACTCGCGCCTGAAAGAAGCTTATCTAACACACGTATTTTCTCTCCAGGGCACAACACAGCCTTCCTGCACTTAGGAATATTAGACAGCACTTTAGCACGACTCTTGGGGGCCGTTTGAAACAGTGAAATCACCAACAAAAAGTGAAGAAATACAAAAAGCATGGTCCTGAATATAATAGAAAAGGACACTTGTTGACAGTATGAAAGCTGACACAAGAAGCCATGTGTCGTCTTATTTGACCTCAGCTGGGAATGTGCATGGAGTGGCTGAAAATTTTCACCCCTCTGCGCATGTCCAAAGCATCTTGAGTATTGATTTTGGGGTAATAAATACATTTTAGTGAGTAGGACAATTTTCATATATAGAGTCCACAAATAATGAGAATCAACTGTGTATGAATTATATCTCAATTAAAACAAAACAGAACAAACAAACCCGGCATGACACCCAGGGGTGTCCACAAGTTAAAAGCTGAACTCCTTTGCCTGGCCTCCTACTCTCTCTTCATTTTCCTCAAGTATTTACAGAAAAATAAATAAAAAGGGGGGAACCGGGCTTTTGACAGCACCGCAGACGCCGTTCTGATCTGTAAGCCTAACAGACCATAATGTGTTTGTACAGCTGTGGGTTTGTACAGACTATTTTGCATTCTATTTTTTCTCCAAATACACATTTCCATATGTCAACAAAGTCCACACACCTGTCCTTTGAAGAGCTGTAGAGTATTTTATGGTTGCTTTCAAGGCCCTCAACAACCTGGCCTCGCACTTGCCCGCCAAGTTGTATTTCCCACTCACCTTTTATACTCATCCTGCACGCTAGCTCGACCAACTCCCTCCCCCCATCCTCCCAACCCACTCATATGGTTTCTGTTCATCCCTGATGCTGGGTGTGGGTCCAGCTGTGCCCCTCGTCCCATCCTCCATTTCTAACAATAATACCCCTTGCGCTATGCTCTAAACACCACTCTACTTGCCGATGATGGCGTTAACCCTCTGGGCTTAATGGAGTAATACATTAGATTGGCGCAAAAGTAATTGCGGTTTAAAAGGTTCAAAATAATTGCAAAAACCACAATTACTTTTGTATCAACCTAATACAAGAAGGGGGATTCAAGGTAGATACTTCTGAAATATCCACGAGACCCTAGGATCCCAAGGGTCATCTCAGAATTACTCTGGTCTTTTGCGGGCAACAAACAACACATCTTTTTGTGCTTAAAAAATTCTGCAGCTGGAATGGCCTTGAGCTACCATCTAGTCTCTTTTTCTGCCTCTATTTGCTTACATGGTCAACACACACCTGTTCTCAACATCTCTCAAACCCAGTGATTCTGAAGCAGGGGCAGGTATGGGGGCCAGCCCATCTGAGGAGGGTCTCCCAAGACGTTCTGAGATCCAGCTTATGTGCATACACACATTCACACACACGTCACCGATTGTCTAATAACATCCACTGAGTATGCATACTCTGATTTTGATGAGATGGAAGCCAGACCTCCAAAAGCCAGGCTGAGATCTCTGATGACTCTTTTGAACATATTTATGAAGTAGAAAGACTTGGGCACCTCGCATCAAAATTCATGCTTTCAATTTGGCCAGTGGTGTGACTTTGGATGAGCAGTGGCGATGGGGGATGGGGACAGTGATGTAAAACTCATTTATGCACCTACTGTGTGCCAGCCCTATCCTGAGAGCTTCACCTGTATTATTTCAAATCCCTTAACAGAGCCAGGGTGCAAACTTAGGCCTCCCGAATTACCTTTTCTACAAATCACTGACAGCCATTGTCTTCACTTACAAAATGGAGATAATATTGCCTATTTTGCAGGACCATTATGAGACTCAAATGAGATAATATTCCTAACCCAGGAAATCAGTGCTAGTTGAAGGATTATGTCTTCCAATCCTCTCCCCTACAAAGGCGAAAACACTGAATAATTAAAGCTAAGCTGCCTGGAATTCTGGAAGCACCTTCCGGGTCACCCCGAGTGCTTAAGTATAATTATATTACGAGCAGGAAGACGGACGGACTTGATGGGCCGGAGGTACTACGGTCCAGCCACGCTTTCCTCCTAAAGAACCCTGGAAACGCATTAGACTGCCAAGACCACAGGGTAGAACTCTGTCTCCTAAGCGGCCTTGGAGAAGCTGCCCAGGCAGAGCATAGGCTTTTCAGGTCCCCACACATTAGGGGTCCCAGGACAGACCCTCCAGCTCACCACAGTGCTTGAGGTGTTGTAGCACTCCATCGTCCACCACCCTTGAGGCAGGTCCCCAAGTCCAGCCTCATCCCTGCAGGAGCTCCCAGCACTGAACACAGCCCCTCATCTCCAAGCTCCAGCTGGCCCTGCTCTGTCCCACTTATACCCACATGGGCTCTGGTGGCTCACTCAGCCGGCCCTTTCACTGTGTGTATTCAGAGAAGGAAAACACAAATTCACATTAACCTCAGTCCTAGAAAAACAGGCCCCGAAAGTGAGCTGCCCTCGTTCATCACAGGACCCAGGCAGCTGGCATCGAGGGCACTGCTTGGATGGTGACATATGTCAGTGAGCAAATGTACAGGTTTAGACATCATCCATCTCCATGGGTGCTGGATTTCCTGACCCGCCTCTCTTAGCCTCGGAGAACCAAGGAAAAACCTCATTAAGAAGAGGGCTTGGAGGTGACACCTAAATGTAATGCATAATCCTCGATTGAATCCTGGGATAGGGGCGGCGTGTGCCATGAAGGACAATAATGGGACAATTGGTAGTAATTGAATATACAGAGGGTGCCAAAAAAAATGTATACACATTTTAAGAAAAGAAAACTATTAAAATTGTAATACCCAATATATACCAATAACAAAAGATGAATACAAGTCACATCTGACGTCTGCAATGACAAGAGGTGCTCAAAGTGGTTACCATCAGCGTCCAGACACTTCTGATGATGGCGAACTACTGCTTGAGCAACGTTGACCAAAGTGTCCACTTGTACACATTTTTTTGGTGCCCCCGGTATATTAAGTATATTAGATAATAGCATCGTATCAGTGTTACATTCCTGAACTTGATTGCTGTGCAGAGAATGTCTGTCCTTGGGTAACACACACTGAACTATTTAGGAGGAAACGGGCATGATGTCTCAACTTTTCAGTGGGTCAGAAAAAAACACTATGTGTATACCAAGGGAGGGAACAAATAAAGCCAATGTGGCCAAATGTGATGTATCTGAGCAAAGGCTCCAGGGAATTCTTTGAGCTATTTCTGCAACTTTCCGCACATTAGGATGGGTTAAAAAGGAAAAGTTACTTAATGCCACTGAATGGTACATTTAAAAGTGGTGAAAATAGTAGGTTTTATGTTATGTGTATCTTACAATGTAAAAAAGTTAAAACAATGACAAGAATACAAAAGAGAAAGTGTTGGGGGAGACTTAGAGCATATCCATCCACTGGCCATCAGCACCTTACATGCCTTCTTTCTCTCACCCCCAATACTCCCAGTCTTAACCATAATAACAGCTGCTACTTCCCTAGCACTCACTATACTAGATACTCTTTCTGCATTTTCTATCTTTTGACTCATTTATGTACTTTTCACAATGACCCAATGACATAGGTGCTGTTATTGTCACCTCCATTTTACAGATGAGGAAATTGAGGCACAGAGAGGCTATGTGACTTGCCCAAGGACACACAGCCAGTTATACATCACTGTCTTTCCAGTCACCTGATCCTCACCTGCACACCCAGTGTGTCACCCAGTTCGGCCAGGTACTTCCTGAGTTCCTCCCTTCCTGCCACCTTCTAAGCTCTGCCCTACTTCAATCCTCACTGTTTCTTATCCAGATAGACAGACATACAGACCCTGCCATTATCACCAGATACTCCCCTGGCCTCTGCCTCATTTCATTCTCCAAACCTGACGTCAGGGTGTTCTTTTTAAAATGCATCTCAGAGCAGGTCACCGCCCTGCTCAGAATCCCTCCATTGGTCCAGAGGATAAAATCCAAACATCTTCATGTGGCATTCGAGACCTTTCATAAACTGTTCCCTCTGCAGCTCCTGCCATCCTATTCCCCACCCACTCCACAAACCCTGGGTTCCAACTAGTGGTTCTCATCTTTTCCCCACCCCAGTGTACCTGAGGACCTCACTCACTCATAAGTAAATGGGCTCCTTGCAGCGGGGATCCTCAGTGTGGCAGAGAAACCACCCCTTGGAAGGGTTATTTGGAGATTCCAGGGCTGAGTAAATAGTGTGAAAAAGCCCCCAGATGATTCGACTACACCTCTTTCCCCCACCCATCATGAACCACTGCAGCTGCTTGGGATTCATTCCCACATCCTCTAAGGCCTCCACAGCTATGCTCTTGGTCTTGCACTTACTCTGCCTAGGGTCCTCATCGTTGCCCGCAAACTCCTAGTTACCCTTTAAACCCCAGGTTAATTGCCCCTCATCCATGTAGCCCTCCTTGCCAACCCCAGCTTGACTTAATTTCTCTTCCTTGTGTGTGCCTCACCCTGTATGCATTATTATTACAGTTCACATTGATTAGGTGCCTACTGTATACTAGGTACCTTTCCGAGTACTTCACATGTAGCAACACAATTAGTCCTCACTGTAACCCTAAGAGGTGGGTTATTGTTTTTATTTTATAGATGAGGTTACTAAGGCATAGAGAAGCTAAGTATACAGCCCATGGTCACATGGCTAGTAAGTGGCAGCGCCAATATTGGAACCTCAAAGTCTGCCCTCTTTGCCACTATTGTATTTCCTCCAGCTCACATAAGAGCCTATAGTGGATGACTGTCCACTCTGCTGCCCCAGCCCAGCCTACCTGTGGGTTGGGTGACGGCTGTCTTTGTCATGCCTGGCACAGACTGGCCATTCAACCAATGTTTGTTGAGTGAATAAATTCCCGGATGAGTGAATGAGTTGTAGAAAGAATACAGCACAGAGAGGCGGACACCCTATGCTCTGGTGCCCGCCCCACCACCTATTAACTCGGAGCAAAGTCTCTTCTCTCTCTGGGCCTCCCTGCCTCTTCTGGAATGCTCTCTAAGGATCCCTTCACCCCTGGCGTTCTGTGAGTCCAGGCCCATAACATGTCCAGTCTGTGACTCAGCTCACATTTGCCATGTGGGTGGCAGCCTGGACTCTCTGGGGCCACCCCTCGGTGACAAGATGTTGGGATAGACATCTGCCATTGCCTCCAGATAGTTCTCTGCCTCCAGAGGGGGAAGGGGCAGGTGGGGAAAAGGAGGAGAAGAGCTGGAAGGAGGAGTTCATGAAGCTTCTTTTCCAGGAGACACAAGGTGAGGCCAAGTGGGCCAGGCTGGGCCTGAGGTCACTGCTGGCCTCAGACATGGGACTCCGATGCTGCAGTCAGTTGGGGTACAGGCTGTGCCCCACCCGCAGCACGCCTGCCCTGGGGAAATGACAGACCCGGTGCCCCGGGGTTGGTGTGTGCCTCAAACACATTCAGGAGACAGGAACGTGTGGCCCTTTGAAGGTGGCAGCCCCACATCAAGAGAGCGGTGCACCCACCTGTGGGCAAGGCAACAACCAAGAACATGCAAATGAGCATGAGTGCCTGTAGGAGACAGCTGGCTGGTGCTTCCTTCCTCGGGCCAGTGGGCAGCGGGCCCCGGCCATGGCCACTCCCTGCACTGCTGCTGCAAAGCAGCCCTTGCTCAATGCCTGGGGCAGAGTCCAGCCCCGGCCCTGCCTGGTGAGGCACTCCCCATGAAACTGGGCCTCATTTCTTCCTTGTCTACACACCCAGACAACACCCAGAAGCTAAGATCATTGGTCATTTCACTCACCTCACAGAGGGGCACAAGCCAACTCCCCAGCTCAGTCAAGCAGCCTTTAAACAGCCATCACAACCTAGTATATTGAAAGTTATCCAGCGATGATTAGCTGGGGGGAGGCTGACGGCACAGGCGCCTTCCAAGAATATTTATATTTATGTTCTTCTTTATACTTATCTCTATTTCTCGGTACTGAACAGTGAACTTCTGTTTCCTTCTTGATTAAAAAAACACCCAATACAATAGTAATTTAAAAGAAAAAAATTCTTGTGATCAGGTGGAAAGAACATAAATTTTGGAGTCAGGCAGCCTAGATTGGCAATCTTAATTTTACTCCCTTGTCCCAAAGCAATTGTAGGCAGAATCTGTCACACAGTCAGTGATCAGTAAGCGTGCCCCTCCCTTGCCTTCTGAGGCTCAGTTTTCTCATCTCTAAAATGGGGATGATCCAACCTCCCTGTGTGCCTCCATATACCTAAAGAGATCCTGCAGAGTAAGCTCTTGAGAAAGAGCATTTCCCCTGGGCTCTCCTCCCCTAGGTCCTAACCAACCTTAGTGGGTCAGCAGTGACATGAGTTCTTGGCCTGCTGCTCTGGGCACAGTCCTGGGTGTGTGTCTGTGTCTGTTTGGTGGATCTGAAGAGATGGGTGCTTCCTCTGGTCAGGGTCGGATCACCGGAAATCCCCTATGCTCCTTTTGACTACAAACATCTCCGAGTTGAAGAGAAGGAAGGAAAGGGAGAACAGGAGGAGGAAGGGAGGAAAAGGGGCTTCATGAACTCCTCCTTCCAGCTCTCCTGCTCCTTTTTCCCACCTGCCACTCACTGTTTGAGGTTGAGGTTAGTCTCCCCTTAAAGCTTTAGGGGGTCAGAGCTGGCTGCTAACCTCCTGCTGTACCACCAAGGCTTAGGGCGACCGAGCTCACACCACTGATGGCTCCAGCCCTGCCCCCGTGGCCTCCTCTTGCCCGGGACACATATCCTCATGCCTGGAATTCCTCAAAACCCAGCCAAACCCCAAGGTGGGTCACCAGGGCTGGGCTAATGGGCAATACATGGTTGACCTTGGGCACAGGCCAGCTCTGAGTCTTAGCTACACATTGTGGAATGCAAACTTCCTCACTAGATTTCTCCTGGAGCCCGGTTGGGGCACTTTAGGGTTAGGTGTGGAGCTGCAGGGGTGAGGGAGATGACCCCGAGCCACAGCTAGAGCCGGGCATGGTTGGGGGCACCCCTGTAGGCTCGGGGAGCAGGGTGATGGGAGCCCAGCTTGAGAGACACAAGGAAACCCTCCAGGCACCAATGGCCTCAGCTGGGTGAAACCCACCCAGGTGTTTTCCTAGCTTTGAGGGGCAGTGGGAGGGGAGAGGTCTGTGTTCTTTGTAGAGCAGCTTCTCTGAAACTGGGAGCCAGTGAACATTTTATAAAAGAGCTCAACTGACTCCTCCCTGGCCTCTACCTTCTGCCACAGCAAATACCCTCTCCTGGGGGTCAGAGGAGAATTATACCAATGAGACCATCTTCCTCGGGATTGGCCTGCCATCCCAGAGCTGCTCTTAGACCAGGGCTACGAGGGCCCTGCCCTGGACTCGGTGCCACAAAGGGCTCTGCTGTGGTTCCCTACAGGGCAAGGAGTCCATAGGGTCAGGGGACATGCCCTCAGAGTCCACATCACCCCCTTCTTGACCCTGCTTCCGGCACCAAAGTCCCCAGAATTCTAAGCAGATGGCCCTGAGCCCACTTCTAGAGATTCTCCCCATCAGTCCTCCTGAGGGCAGTCCAAGCTGGGGGTGGGTGGGGGGAGAGGAGTGCACATCCCTGAGCCCATGGGGTGACCAAGAGGTGTCTGTTTATGGGTGAGAATGAGGATATGGATGGGGTTTGGGAGGTTCAGGTGGGAGCCCTCAGTGTGAGGAAAGGGGCCAGGTGGGGAGGGGTGGGCTGGGCTATGGTGGGGTGGGAGCTCCCTCTGTACACTCACTACAGGCCTCTGACACCCACCCCACGTGAATACATGGAGCTCCCTTACCCACAACCCTTCCAATCAACACTGGCCGCATGAACCTGTCAAAATCTAACAACAACTGCCCTGCCCAGTTCACCCTAGGGAGCTCCAATGCCACCCCTAAAGGGAGCCTGGACCTCAAGTTCAGAGAGGAGCTCCTGCAGCTGGCGGTGGAACGGAAGAGGAAATCCAGCTGACTTCTGCTGGTTCTTTAAGCTTCCAGGCAGGAGTCCAGAATAGGTGGGGCCTGACACCTCCCCAGAAACAGCCAGGCCTGCCTGACTCAGAGGGTGGGGTAACCCAGGAAGATCTCACCACCTGGGGCACCCCTGAGGACCTGTCCAGCCAGTTTCCCCATACTTGCCACATTGGCATTTAATTTCCAATTCCTCATATGCATCACCCTGGGGATGGTTTCATTCAGACCACGGGAGGGTAAGAGGGAGCCCCAGAGAGAAGTACAACCCTCCCTCCCACCACCAGCTGTTCTACTCACTTGGCTCTGGAAAGCTAGAGACAGGCTCTGGCTTGAGCCTTGGGCCCAGCTTCCCCTTGGAGTTCTACCTCCACATAGATGGGGAGAAAGGATCCTGCCCCCATCCGGTCAAGGCCCATGTGGACAGGACTGGATTGGGACAAGAGCTGGGCTCAGGTCTGGTCTCTGCCTCTGTCGAGCTGTGTGACCCGGGCAGGACCCTTCTCTTCCCGGGCCTCGGTTTTCTCATCCCAATGAGCACTGAGTTCCTACCGAGCTCTGAAGCTGGGTTATTGTGATCCAGTCCCTTACAGCTCTCGGAGCAGGAAGTGAATGGCCCCGGCGGCTGGAACACTGCCCTTTCCAGAGGTGGAAGCAGAGCTCAAGGAGTGATCTATATGTCATGAGGGGCCTGGCTTCTTTGGGGGCCTCCAGAGAGTTGACTGTACCTCCTGTCCCTCCCTTAAGGAGTTACTTTAACACAGAACATGGCTGAGGAACCCGAGGCCTGGGGAAAGGAAGGGCCTGGCCCTCATCCACCCCACAGCCCAGTGACAGAGCCAGGACTGGTGCCAGTTACCCGAGAATCAACCCAGGTCCTGTTCCAGTCACTAAGGGGTCCTGAGGTCCTTTTAATAATTGGCCTTTGATGCCTGAGAAAGTATTTCTCAGTCCTCTGCACTCTCACCTCAGAGTGAGGAAGCTCCAGGGAACGGGCAGAAGCACCAGCCATTGTCCCTCCCGCCCCCCACTTTTGCCCTCTCCTCTCACACTGTCCCTTTGCAGGCTCATGTCGGGGTACTGACAGCATTCGGAAGAAGACCGGGCCCAGACGGAGCTCAGGAAAAGCATGGGCCTTGCCAGGCCTTTGCCTGGCTTCTCAGCATCTCTGCCTTGTGCCTCCCCTGCCCCAGTGTGGCCTGGCCCAGGAGGTGCCCCCTGAGTATTGGAGAACAGGGAGGGGCAAGGCCCAGCTGGTTAGGACAGTGTCACTCCCCACCCGCCCTGATGGAGGGCGCTTGGGGATGGGGTGTGCCAGTGTGTGTATGTGTGAGCCACACCCACAGGAGTGCTGTCCTCCAGCTCCTCTTCATTCTCCCAGTCTCCTGCCCCGGCTGGAAGAAAGCAAAGGACCCAGCCCAGAGCCAAGGGAGAAGAGTCAGGTTATTCCCTTCAGCTCAGGAGCAGGTGATGAAAGATTTTAAGGCTGCTCTATATCTTGCGACCTGAGTCAGAAGCACAGAAATGTCGCCAGGATATGGGCCATCAGGTCAAGGGTTTCTAACCTAAAGGTGCACCACAGGTAGGCTTCCGGGCACCTGAGAGCTCTCTGCTGAAATTGTAAGCAAAATCGCATATATGTATGTGGACCATAGCCTCATCACGGTCTCAAAGGCGCCTATGACCCAAAAGAGGCGAGACCCTGTTGCCTAGCAGGCCCTGGCTGCCGGACAGGGGTTCAGAGAGGCAGATAAGGAAGTGCCAGTGGTTCTGCAGGCCAGGGCTGGAAGGAAAGAAAAAATCTTCCGCGTAGCTGGGGAGGGGGCGGGGAGAGGGGAGAGTAGGAAGGAGGAAATAGAACTTGGATCCTGGAGCCTGGCTGCAGGGGTTCAAATCCCAACTCTGCCACCTATGTGCTGTGTGACCTTAAGCAAGTTACTGTCCCATTCTGTCCTTCACTTTCTCCATCTGTAAAATGGGGATTCATGACAGCACCATCCCAATAGGGTGGCTCTGTTGGCTCTGTTAACATATACTAGGCATTTGGAATGGCCTGACACACGGCCTGAATTGCACATAGCACAAGCTGTTCTGCCACTCCACCTGCCTTTCCCCATGGAGTGAAATTCCCCTTTCGGGGTTCAGTTCCTGCCTCGTTTTCCTCTGCAAAACCAGGCTGGTGGGGACCTGATGAGCCCTTTTCAATTGTCAGTTCTCGTGCATTTATTCTCTTGCCCACACCAATGAGAAGGTGTGAGTGTGTTGGGGGGGGGAAGCCCCCATCTCTTGGGATTGGCTCTGAGGTTTGCCTGGAAGGATGGCTCCCAGAAAACAGCCTCAGAACTCTGGATCTGACCAGCCAGCCAAGCCCCCTCCAGTGCCTCCCCACCCCCAGTCTTCTGCAGTCGGCCTGGAATCTGCATAGCCCTGGTTGGCCCAGACCAGATCCTAACCAGAGGATCCACACCAGAAGAGAAGAGAACAGAAAGGCTGAGATTTACCCTAGTCACAGCAGGGGCCCAAAGTGGGTGGGTGGGGCATGCAGGATTCTGGCCAATCAGAATAAGCTCAGCTGTGCAGCATTAACCCTTTAGTTTCTGGTTCAGATCTGGGGGAGGAGCCGGGACAGCAGGAGCCAGTGAAGGGGCAACAGCCATTTATTTCAATATTTTAACAACCTGGGTGTGTCAGCCCAGGGCCCATACCACTGTCCTTGTAAGTTTGTGTGCCCTGGGGGACAGAATCTAATTCACCTCCAGTAATAGAAAATCTCAAAATTATTTCACCTGCATTTGTACGTGCAATGACCCCTGTAACAGTTTTACAAACCTCTGGCAACAAAGGTAGGGGCTGACTCATTTGCTTTATACTATTTTGTTGTTGGTGTTGTACTTTCTGTGTTTGTCTATGAATTGTTTTTATAAGCATTAGTTGAAGTTATATTTCCAGAAGTCTGTGTGCTCAACCCTGCTCCATGTAGAGGCCTTGGGGATGCAGCAAGGAGAATGTAAGTCTCGGTCTCTCCCATCTAGAATCTCAGGGTCTGGTTAGTGAGATTGGACAAACCAGAAAAAAAAAATGGCGATGGCGAGAGGAAAGTGGTTGTGCCAGGCAGTGCTGGGCAGAACTTACAGGTGACCAAACCCAAGGTGTGCCCGAGGTCCAACAGGCCCCTGAGAACTCAGACCAAGATTAGGTGTCTTGTCAGTCCCGGCGGTACAAATCCTCATGGACCCCAGTGACAGTATTGTCTCAACCAGGACCCGTCTGATAGACAAGAGTGAACCTACAATTCAGGAGGCTGACTGTTTAGGCTCTAGATCTGGGTTGTCCAATACTGGCCACAGGTGGCCACTGAACACTTGAAATGCCACTAGTCAGAAGTGGGAAGTGTAGTACACCAGATTTTGGACTTAGTATGAAAAGAATATAAAACAGCTCATTAGTATTTTTTCTATTGATTAAATGTTAAAATAATAATCTTTTGAGTATATTGGGTTAAGTAAAATATAGTATTAAAATTAATTTTACCTACTTCTTTTTACTGTTAAAGCAGCTACTAGAAAACTTAAAATTACATAAGACACATTATATTTCTTTTGGACAGCACTGGTCAATGTTGTCCCAGAAAACCTGGGAACTCTCATCACAGTAAACAGAACCAGTCACAGCGCAGTTGTTTTGAGTCTCCCTTGTCAAAGAACAAAAGTCCAACCACAGGCCCTAGAAGGGAATTTTTGGTTTCCTGTCATTTCAGACTCACAAACAAATAATCTGTCTGTCTCAAATGCCCTCCTCCCAAGGGTCACTACTCTTTGTCCTTCGAGACAGCGCACATGTCACCTCTTCCAGGAAGCCCTCCTTGACCACCCCCTGTGGCTGGATCGACTGCCCCTGCTCTGGCCTGTATTCTATCAGTCTGTTTACTCACTCGTGTCCTGCCTTGAGAGCAGCAGTGCTGGCTCAGTCATCTCCACATCCCAGCATCTAATGCAGGGCCTAGCATGGAGAAGGCAGCCATCAGTGATTGTGGAATATGAATCCTGCTTAACTGGAGGTACCCACTGTTGCAATGCCTCTGCACACAAGTTTCCTATAACCTCTCCTTGGGTTCTGACCCAGAGTTGACACCCCTAATTCTAGCCTTCCTGCCATGAGCCTCAGCCATGCCTCCTTCCAGTAGCTGTCCTGGGTTGGCGTCAGGAAGGAAGGGAATGGACACAGGGGGAGGCTGATGTCCACTAGGCCTGGGCAGGTGGGACTACCTCCTCCATGGCAGCCCAGGTGGCCCGTCCAGAGCAGACCCTGAGACACCAGAGCAGAACCATACTCACCAGAGGAAGGAAGGTCAGTAGAGGCCGGACTCGTGGCCGAGCTTTCAGCGTGGCTGTTCCTGACTCGGTCACCGTGTCAAACCGATTGTCTCCATAATAGATCCCATCTAGAGGAGACAAGGGGAGACCATGAGCTGCAGATCAAAGGCATGTTGACCGCTGAGTATAATCTGCCCTGCAGTTCCTATGAGGAAATTCAGGCCCTGTGGTTGGCCCTTTTTGACTCAGATCCTACAGACAGGGTGTGTGCTAATGGGGCCTACTAAAGAAGAATTGGGAGGAGCTCCAGGGGGGGTTTCTTGGGGTCTCCTGCAGTATTCCTGGGGCTTTCAGCTCCCAGCAGCCATCTGTCTCTTGATTAATCCTCTACAGGTCCTGAACCCTCACTCCCACAATCAGCCTTCCTTTGGGGGCCCTGAAGCTTGGCCACGGTCCCAGCTAAAGCTTATCTTGGAAAGAGGGAAGAAAACAACCTGGCTTTTCTCTCAAGTGTTTGAATTTCTAATCTGGAACAAGTAGAGTAGATGAGCCTACCTGCTGCCCCCAACAACCCAGCACCTACCTTTTGGACTCCTCTAACTGGAGATTTTCTTGCCCCCCCAATCCACCAATGGTTGTGTGCACGGCTCTGTTTCATGCACCCGTGAGGGCAGAGCAGAAAGAGTGGGACAGTAGGGTACATGTGACCCAATACAAATCCCAGCTCTGCCACTGACTGGCTGTGTTGTTTAACTTCTCTGGACCTCAGTTTTGCCATCTATACAATGGGAATGATGATAGTGCCAACTTTATAGGACTGTTGTGAGGAGTGTGGTCAGCATATACATAGTAAGTGCTCAACAAAACATGGTCTCTTTCCCTGTTGGCAGATGATATGAAGGACTTTCCTCTTCCTCCAGTTACTGGGCCTGTGCTCCAAGCTGTTTCTATAGTAGTGGGAAGGGTGTGAGGAGCCATTCACACTTCAACCAATCTTCCTCATGAGCCCTAACACACATTGATAAGAATCTTACATCCCACCCCAGGTTCACACACAGTCCCCTCCTAGAGGCAGGGATCACTGTGGGCCTCCTACTATGTCACTCACATGGTAAGTGGCTTACATCCACTTAACAGGCCCTGAGGGACTTTCTCCTTTATAGTTGGAGGGGAAAGAGAAGAAAGGTCCAAATCCCAATTCACCAGAATCTAACTAACTGGAACATTAAAGGAACATGAAAGGGGATTACTTTTCCCCTTGCACATGACTTTAGGAAAAAAAATGCAAGAAAGCCAAAAAATGTATTCAAAAGAAATTGGGCTTGTCAGGGAGGTCCTGGGATCAGAATACATCCCTCCCCTTTCCTACACTTACAGCCATGGCCCTCTACGTGAGAATCTGGACTTCGAATGTGACATGGAAACTCCTGGGAACAGTGCAGGAAATGGACGGAGAGCCCTTTGTCTGCTGCCCTACCAGGCAGAGAGTTGGCTGGTACATTTAAGGTTCTCATCTCTCAAAAAGAGCCAAGATGGAGAGTTCTCCGTGTGCTCCACACATCCCAGGACACGGCAGTTCCCAGCACTGCCCAGCTCCGGCGGGCAGACAGACGGGATTCCCAGTCCTGGCTGCCAGGCTCCTCGCCTGAGGCTGGAGGCCAAGAGCTAAGGGGCGGGGCTGGGGGTAGGGAAGGAAGGGGGAGCTCTGAGAATGTAGGTTTGGCCCAACCAGAAACAGCAAAAGTAGAGATAACTGGATATACCCGGCAGCTATCCTTAAAACCCACCAGATTCTCCCTGGCTTCCAAGAGCCTACGTGTTGGCCAGGGTCTCCTGGGACATTCTCTATAGTGCTGTGTGTGGGATAAGGTCTTAGATCTGATAGGCTGTTGGGTCCTTAATAGGACTGGGGGTGGGGTGTGGATTAACACAGGGCCTGAGTGAGAGGCACGCTCCTAGGCAGGCTCTCTCTCTAATTACTTCATGTAATCTCTGCACTGCGTTCCTTTCTATAGCTGAGTTAGCATATTAATGGCTACTGTTATTGTGTGCCTAGGAGCTTTTAGAAGCGAGCAACCTGGCAAGGTGATCATTATAATAACAGTCATAATATAATAATATGTAAAACTTATTGAACAATTTTAATGGACCAGGCACTGTTCTAAGCATCATTTACATTATTAATTCATTTAATTCTCAAAACAGCCCCATGCAATTGGCATGATGATTACCCACATTTTACAGATGAGGAAACCGAGGCACGGCGAGGTCAAATAACTTGCCCAAAGCCTCAAAGTAAGTGGCGAAGCTGGGGTCTCTGCTCTGGGGCTGATCTCGGAACCACTACACACACAGCTCCCAAAGCAGGGGACCCTAATCTTGCCCTTTACAGGACGTGGATGGGAGGATGAGGGTAAGAGGGAGCATGGCTGCTATTTGAGGGTAAGGGAGGCTTGGTGGCCATGCAGTGGGGCTGGGGAGGCATGGGAGGTGAAGCAGCTTGCCCAAAGCCATGCCTGGGTCAGGGCACCGTGGCTCTAACCCCCACATGGGCGAGCGCTCTACACACCTCAGATTCCGTGACTCAGCCCTGACTAAGAGGCACTGTTGTCTCGGTTGGTTTGTGGTTGTTTTTAGTAGGGGAATCCTTTCTAAGAATACGATTGTTCTCTGGGAAACCTCCTGAAAGGGAGGGCCTGGGGTTGAGGCAGGGGTGAAAGGCCCAGGTGGCTCCCTCTCCACTGGGGCACATCTTGGAAGTCCAGTTTGATTTCCCGGTTCTAAGAGGTGTGGCTGGGAGTCAGGAAAGGAAAGGGGATGATGGCAGCAGATTCACAGTGGTGTGATATGACAAAGACTTGACTGGACATTGCTACCTTTGAAGATGGCAAGAGGCCACAGCCAAGGACTGCAGGGGGCTTCTAGACACCGGAAAAGGTGAGAAAAACAGATTCTCCCCTATAATCTCTAGGAAGGAGCAAAATCTTGCCAACACTTTAATTTTAGCCCAGTGAGACCGGTGTCAGACTTCTGACCTATGGAACTGTAAGCTAATACATGTATGTTGTTCTAAGCCAAAAGAAAAGAAGAGCTATGGCTAGAACCCGACAGGCTTTCCCTGGGCCCCTCATACTTGGGCTCAGCTCACAATGAGTCAAGCCATGCCACCAACAGGTGAGGCAGGTGTGGCCACCACCATAAGCTAGGTTCTCCAGGGTTCAAGTTCAGGGTTGGGGTTTTCTGAACCTCAGAGTAAAGGCCCAGTACTAAACAGAAGACCACAGAGTCCAGCCTTGGGAATTTTCCTATGGAAGTAAATGAACTCCACTGGGATCACTGAGTCAGGGACACTAGAATGGATCTTCCTGAAAAGCAGCCCCTTCCTCAATTAAGGAGAGAAAGGAGGGCCAGGCTACCTCTTGAGGAAGGAAGGGACAGTGAGGAGGGAACGGAGCTGATGGAGAAGGGGCTGGACAACTTGCCGTCTGAGGACAACGAGACGTCTCGGTCAGAAAAGAGGGGCTCTATCCTAGGATCGTGCCCACCCTGAAACCTGGAAACTCCCTCTGTGTCTGCCTTTTTACTTGACCCCCTTTCCCAACTGGAAGAATTTTCGGGGATCTCAGAAGTTTTGAGCTTGCCACGAGGACCAGAGAGGCAGCTGAGAAACATCCTGAAGGGATTCACAAGGCAGGAAAATGAAGACAGCCACCTGACCAGAGCTTCCGGGGAAAGGGGGCAGGCATCTTCAGGAGGCCCCTGGGGCAATTCCGGCAGCCAAGAAGGCTTGGGAGACCACGGAAGCAGGATCTGAGCCAAGTCTGAGCCCCAGGCGGACCACAGACCTGTCAAGATAAGAACTCTAGCCTCTATCTGGCAAATTCAACTAAAAAGAACACTGATACAATAGGATGAAATCCAGGTCTGCCCCCATTTACCCAAACCTGATCATCAAAACTATCCCAATTCCCCCCCAAATGAAATCCTCTTTCTGACAGAATCGCGCACAAGATTGCTTTCCATTGGTTACATTTCTCTCTCATATCTTGACAGGAAATGAAGTCAGCTTTGCTTTCTTTTACTCTCCCTCAAGGACGTGAGTTCACATAAATCCCACCTTATGTCCAAAAACGGAGTTTGAAATTAATTCGGAGTGCCACACCTGTTTTAGCAGGAAGGCTTCACCTCAGATTTAACCTGGGGGTGGCAGCTACCCTCCTTCAATCAGGACGTCAGGAATCCCTGACCCTACTATTGGCTTCAGCGGTATTTATGTTGTGGCTGAGACGGCCTGGGCTCAGCCTGGGCTCTGTGGAGGCCACAGCTGAGCCTCAGCCCCAGGCCAGACACCCCAGGCAGCTCACAGCTCCTCCCTGGGAGGGGTGACAGGACAGTGTGGGGTCAAGACCACAGGTAGAGAGCCCGACCGAATTTGAGTTCATCCTTGCTCCATCACTTATCAACTGTGGAGTCTTGGAAATGTTACTAGATCTCTTTGAGGCTGTGTCCTCATCTTTGTAAATGTGAGTACATGGTCCCTACTGGGTAGGTTGGTGTGAGGCGGAATGAGATAAAGTGTGCAACAGGTTAGCACAACGCCTGGCAGATAATCTGGGCTCGATAACTGGGAGAGCAGTTTATCATCACCATTACCATCATCATCATCATCGCACACTCTCTGCTCCACCTTCCCTTGCTCTGCCAAGGGTTTGGACTGAGCTTGAATCAGGTTGGATCACTGGCAAATTATGAGTGAACACTGGTACCCATGGGTGAGAACCACCGGGATGCAGGTGGCCTTTGCTCTCTTGTCAGGGACAACTTTGAGTCTGGACCCTTGAGGCTACCCTCTTTGCAGATGCGGACACTGAGGCCCAGAGTGGGCAGGGCTGGCCCAAGGTCGTAGAGCTGCGGTGTTGCCACGGCCCGAGCAGGACCCCGACTTGTAGCGCTGGGCTCCAAGCACAAGTAATGCAGTGCCTTACCCATGGCACATGGCTCGCTGCCTCTCCCCAAACAGGCCGACCTGGTTCTCTAGGTCTGGGACCGTGTGTGTGTGTGTGTGTGTGTGTGTGTGTGTGTGTGTACATGAGTTAAGAGGAGGGGGTATGGCCAGCTTTGGGGAAGTCGAGAGCTGGGCACAAGCTGCAGTCTCACTCCCAGCCCTTTTTTCTCCCTTTCTCCCCCAGAGGAGGAGCCTCCCTCCAGGTCTTGGGCATTTCTTTTCTCACAGAGTTCAGGGCTGAAAGCCTGGTAAAATGCTCCTGCTCCCCCGTTCCCAAAGCTGCCCCAGGATTTCCATGGATGTTGAGTTATTTAGCTCTTTCCCCAAATCCTAAACAGGTCCAAACTTGCAAGAAAATTAATAATAAAATGGAAATGTCTAACATCTATTAAGCTTATATCATTAACGTCTATTAAGCTAGGTATCATTCTAAGTGCCCTTCACAAACCTATGGGGGAGGTACTCTTATTATTCTTATTTTGCAGACGAGGAAACTGAGGCTCAGAGAGGTGAAGTTCCCTGCCCAAGATCCCACAGCTGGTGATTCAAGCCCAGGCACCTAACTCTAAATCCAGTTCTCTCTGGTCATAGCCAGCACAGCAGGGAAATAACGCAGGGACCCAGCCCCTCTTCCCTTGGACTCCTGTTTTTCCAGAGTGAGACTCAAAAGTTGGTGAGACCTAGAGAAAACAAATGAACCTGGGAATCAGAATCCCAGTTCCTCCATATAATACCTGAGGGCTTTGAGCACTTTCTCAGGCTGTTTCCCTACCTGTCAAACGGAGATAATTACTTGTATTCTGTAGGAAGCCTCCCCAAATGAGGGGAGGGAAAGAAGCTATCAGGGACAGGAGAAGAGCTGGGGTGATGGTGTGGGACTCCAAATTGCCAGGGGCCCCCAAATGACCCCAGGAGCACTGGCCACCGCCTGAAGGAGGGTTAGGTGTGGGAGTTTGTTGCCTTGACCCAGAGTAACCCAGAACCCCAAAACAGACCCCTCACCTCTACCCTACTGAGGTGGTGCGTGCAGGTCTGGGCCACTACGAAGGCCCAGATTTTCAGGGAAGCAGTGGGGGCGGGGGGAGCATGTGAATGTAACCCACAATGGAGTTAATGAGGCCCTTCACTGCTAATTATCAGGTCCACAGGACAGGAACCTGAAAAGGCCAGTCTGCCCCAGCAAGCCCTAGCAGGCCTGACCCCAGCACCAGAGAGAGCCGTTTGTCCAAGGGCAGAGGGGACATTGGGCTGGAGTAGGGCAGGGAGGAGCCACAGAGCAGCAGAGGAGGGGGGCCCATAGAGGGAGGAGCCTTGGGGGCAGGGACAGAGGGGGAAGAGAGCAGCAAACAGGCCCTCTCCTTCCAACTTGGACGTGCTGCTCAAAGAAGGGTCTTTGGACCTGCAGAAGGACTTCACCTGGGAACCAGTGGAAGTGCCATCTCCCTCCATCCCTAACCTACCGTGTCAGAATCTGATCTTCATAAGATCCCGGGTGATTGGATGTACTTAAATTTTGAGCTGCCCTGAGCTGAAATGACAGTCATTGAACCTCTGAGCCTTCTGAGTCTGTTTCCTCAATTGAGAAAACATACGTCGTTTTTTAGTACAGTGCCTGCTTCAAGAAATAACCGATAATGATGGCATTATTATTGTTATTAATTTATTGGCTGAGAGAGAAGGGGCACCCTGTAGCCAGTGGCAGTGGTCAAGGGAGGGCCTGCGTTCTGAATTCAACTACCAAGACAAGAGGAACTTTACATAATGGGGCAGCAGAGAGGGTGTGTGTGTGTGTGTGCTAACTGCCAGCAAACCACAGCACACCTCCAAGGGCCAGGAGCAAACAACAGTCTCCTTCACACCCCTGCAAAGCACAGGTCAGCTTTCGGTAGGCTGGTGCCAGCTGGGCACTGGCGGGAAATCTATGCTCAGCTTCTGGGGTTCATGAGTTCCTACCCTTAGCCTGGCCTGAGACACAAGATCAGGGGGCCCTAGGAGCAGGGATACCAGAACCAGCAGCCACCCTAGGGAGCATTGGGGTTCTCTTAATTAGGACCTGGCCACAGTCCCTACACACTTTTTTTAGAACTGCAGGAAGTTCTAAGGGGAAAAAGTTTGGCCCAGCTCCCATCTGGGGAAAAGAACTCCAGGATTCTCAAATCTTCCTGTATAAAAAAATCACCCAGGAGCAGATGAAAAATCCAGACCCTGGGCCCTAGTCCAGCGATTCTGACTTCAGACGCTTGAGGTGGAACCCTAGAAATCTGCATTTTAAGGAGGTGTCCTACCTGGTTGTGATGAAAGTGATTTACATTTGGAAGCAAGAAAGAGAGTTCCCCAGCAAGCAGGGCAGTCTCATTGCTGGGGTGGGGTGGGATGGCAGTAGATAAAGAAGCCAGGCTTAATTAATCCAGGAGGCAAGGGAGGAGTTCAGAGCACCAGGTCTCAGGGGGCAGCAGCCCATCCCTTGTCTCAGGATTCCCAAAGATCACCTCTCCATGCCTTTAAAAGACAATTGTGTGGCCTTTTGAGACCCTAGCACTGGCTGGGGAAAGGCAAGAGGTTTAATTAGGATTACAATTGCATTACGAGAAGCCCTCAAGTAAAGTAAGTTACTGGAATAAATGTTAGGAAAATTCTTTAAAGAAAAATGTATCCGTAACCACCTTCACATGACTGCATTTTACTGGCTGCATCCAGCCTACCCTGTGCAAACAGATTTTTGTACGTGGCTGTAGCCACTGAGCAAGTGGTTATGCCTTACTTCCCTTATACACCCCTGCACTGATTTCCAAGGGCCTGACACGGCTAGCTTTGCAGGGAATGTCACAGACTCAGGGGCCGATAGAACTCTAATCCCAACCCCTTTGAGACCTTAGGATAGTCTCTTTTTCCTCAGTTTCCTCTGGTCTACAGCAGTGTTAGGAAGAGGAAACGAAGAAGGCAAGGGCAGGGAATACTCAGGGTTGGCAATGACCTGATAATAATAAAGGGCCAGCTAGTAAATGTTTTCAGCTTTGGGGGCCGTGCAGTCTCTGTTGCAGCTACTTATTTCTGCCATTGTAGCATGAAAGCAGCCAAAAGCAATATGTAAATTATTGGCATTGCTGGCTGTGTTCTAATAAAACTTTATTTACAAAAACAGGCCATGGGCCAGATTTGAGCCAGGGCCCAAATCTGCCAATCCTTACTTTAGGGCATTTCTTTTTAATGTCCTTCAAAGCACTGCCATATACAAACCTCAAACAGTTCTGCAGGCAGACTGGACACCACCTCTATTTAACAGAATTAAAAATTGAGACCCAGAGAGTGGCTAGTCCCCACATTATTGACAGAGGGAGGGCCCCAGGGCAGGTCTAGCATCTCCATCACATCACAGAATCCCCAGCACTGGACCCTCTCATCCCCAACTGCTGTTCAGCAGAGAGGAGGACCTCTGCCACACCCACCGGCACGGGAGGTGGAGGAACACCCCAGAAACGCTGCCATCCTGCCGGGCACACGTTGTTTTCCACCCCTCCATGTGCAGAGTGCAACCACGCTGAGTCAGCTGGGGGCCCAGCCCTGCCCTGGGGAATGGGAGGACCTGCCCCCTGGGATCCAGCCCTGCCCAGGCTGGTGAAGGCAGCAGCTGGTTGGCGATGACAGGGCACCATGCCCCCATTTCTCTCAGAGGCAGTAATCCCTACCAGCAGCGTGCTCAGTGCAGGCAGAAATGCAGTCGTGTCTAAAGCATTTCTAAGGTCTCCTCTTGAGGAAAGGTAGGGGGAGGTCTCAGGCAGATGCCCCCTCAAGTCAAATTCACCCTTGAATTACCTTCTACTAAGTCAATTCAGCAAGCTGGCCAAGAGTGTGGTCTCTGGAGTCCAACTGCCTGAGCTCAAATATTGGCTCTGCCTCATGAGGAAATTTTACAGTGAGGGAAATGTGGTGATGGTTGCACAACTCTGTACGTCTACTAAAAATCATTGAATTGTACACGTAAGAAAATCCAGCCTCAGCCGTTTAAAGCTGTGTGATCTTGGGCATGTTACTTAACCTCCCTGTGCCTCAGTCTCCTCATCTGTCAAACAGGAATCATAAGCTAGACGAGGATTCACCGAGTCAACAACATGAGGACTTTAGAATGGTACCTTGCACCTCAGAATGGATCAATACATGTTTGCTACACAGGCAAGGAGAGGTGTTTGGGCATCGCAGAGTTATACTTGGCTGCACACATGTATTTGTGAGTTCCTAAACTATGCCCCCAAATTGCCCTGCCCTCCCACCAGCCTTTGCTCCTGCTGTTTGCTCTGCAAAACGCTCGATGCGCTTCCTTCTCACCTTAAAGGCTAACTGCAATCAGAGCCTATCTGTCCTCTCTCCTCCTTCTGTACTTAATCTAAATTTTATAGCAAAGGCTTAGAAAGGGCTACATGTCCCATAGTTAATTCTGGTCTGGGATCCGTGAGCCAGGGACAGGTGACATCTTGTTTACCCTGCTCATGTCCCAGTGCTTTGTGCCCTCCACCCCCCACCCCCGTGACAATCTGGCAGCTGAACTGAATCCAACAGCAGGGACTGAGGCTACAACATCTTCTGTGAGTCCCAGCACAGTGACCATAAATGTCAGCGAAAGTAATGGGGTGACAATGAAGGCAGGTGAGCTAAAGCAGTGATGGGTGACCCTCTTGGGGCCAGAGCTTCATAACAAGCAAGAAGTAAATTCCTGTTTCTACTCCCCTGGAGGCATGGTATTTTCAGATGCCTGCAGAGATACACCACCCTGACTCAGGAGCCAGGCTGACAAGGGCCTTCTGTGGCCTCCACTGTCCATCCCAGGCTTCTGGGTCTGGGCCCAGAGATAACTCAGGCCGCAGGCTGACCTTGCAAGAGCCTGACCCCACTAAGTGAGTAGGTGTCTTGCACAGGCTGGTATCCTGCTGACCCTGGCTCTTAGTGATTTTTCCTGGGCCTCCCCTGTGCAGAGCTGAGTGTGTGGGCATCTAGATAGCAGCCCCCTCTCTTTGCCTGTGACCCTGGGCCAGGAGAGTGGGGGGATGTACTGGGGGGAGGGGGGACAGAGGAAGCAGAAAAGGTGCGGGTTGAAGGGACCATCCCTAGCCCTCCTTGGGGTGGGGCGGGGGGCACTTCTGACCCAACACGACGGTACTGCTGGGAAAGGAGGGCCCACTGCAAACCCCAGGAAGCCTTTCTGGCAACACAAACGTTACTTCCAGCGAGGACGGAAAGCAAACTACTTGGACGAGGGACTGGGATCAGATCCGGGGGTGGGGGTGGGGGGCACAAATGTCTCCACCCTCGCTGTGCGGAGGGTCCCCTCCATCCGCGCACCTTTCCCCCCACCCCATCCCCCCATACCATGGCCCTTTCCCAGAGACACGCGCTGCGGCGCCGCCTCGAGTTTCCGGCAGCTCCTTCCCGGCCAGTTCACAGGTTCCAACGTGTCCTTGCCCCTCCGCCCCTAGCCGCGCGGAACGCCCGGAGCCCGGGACGGGGCAGCGCCGCCGGCCGCCTCCCAGGGGTGGGGGCCGCCACCCGGCGGCCCAGCGCCGACCCTCTCCCCCGGGTGCACTTACCGAGGTCCCTGGTACCCTCCTCCCGGGCCTCTTGGGTGAAAATCCAGGGGGGATTGGTGGCGTAGAGGGAGGTGGCGTTGGAGTTGGCATTCTTCTTGCCGAAGAATTTGCTGAAGGTACCCTGCACCGTCTGGTTCTTTTTCATGCTGCCGCAGGCCTCGCGGACACCGGGGAAGGACCGTCCCTCGGTCGTCCTGCCCTGCCCCGGAGTGAACCCCGCACTGTCTCCCCAGGGCACTCTACCAGGCCATGCCCAGAGCCGTCCTCCCCGCCCGTGCACCGGGCGACAGGTGCTGCGGGCGCCGCCGCTCGCCTGGAAATGCGAGCTACCTGGGCAGGTAAGAGGCTGCGGCTGAGAGCGGCCCCGCCCCGCGGTCGCCCAACTCCCCCGGCCGCATTCCTGCCCGCCTCCTTCTACAACAGGCCATTGTTGGCATGGCCCAGTGGGCTGGGGACCTCGCCCGGCCCACGCCCCTCCTGGAAGACGAGCCCCCCCCCCCCCCATAAGGTCCCCACCTGGCCCTCCTCTTCCACCCCTCTTCTCCCCGGGGGATGGGAGGAGGCGGGCAAGTCCCCTGCTTCTAAGGAGGGTCACGACCAGGTCAATATGGGAACTTTGGAAAGGACTCTTTGCCCATCAGTGGGGAACTGGCTGGCTAAAGGGAGCATGCGGAAGGGTTCTACAGGCCTTCAAAACTGTGAGCCACTAGCCTTCAATACATATAAGGAAAGGCCCCTAAGAAAAAAAGGTGAGGGGGGAAGCAATAAACGGGCATCCCAATCTGATGATGAAGGCGGAAAATAATCCTCATTGGCAGAGCTCCAAAGAGAATGTAGGATGACTAAAATCTTGGCACTTTTGCACATCAATTTTTTTTTCTGTGAAGTTAAGGGAATATAATTTTTAAAACTCAAGGTGGGTCGAACTCACTTAGGGTTGAGTTCACTCTCCAGAGAGATGAGCTGTGGACATTGAAGGTGCATGGGGTACCATCCTAGCTAAGGCAGGGCCTGGCTGTCCACTGAGGAAGGTCCCATCAGATGAGGACCTGGGGGATGGTGTGAAAGATGCTGAGTGGGGGAGAGTCAGACCAAGGGGTTAGATGTTTATGCTTTCTGGGCAGCAGGAGGGAAGGCGGGGTGGGGGTGATCAAGTCACAGACACTAGTTGGTGTGTTTCTCCGAGCTCCCTGGGACAGCACCCACTACCGCATGTCCCCTGCTCTTTCTCCAACAGTTGAAATTGTATTGTTCTTTGTAGCAAAGACATTTCCTCAACTTTTCATTTTGAAAAATCATTTGAAAGACCAGTAAAATGACCACCTGTATTCCTTTCTCCTGGATTTACAAATTGTTAACTTGGTGCCACATTTTCATGTCCTCTCTCTCTTCCTACGTGTCTCTCATTATCTCTCTGTCTCTCTCTCTCTCTCCACAGACACACACACACACTTTTTTGTTGTTGTTTTCATTCTGCTGAAGATTGAAAATTGTAGGTATCATGGCACATCTCCCCACCCCCACCAATACTTTGCCTAAGAGTAAGGACATTCTCCTAAATGACCACAATAATTATCACACTCAAATTCACATCGATACACTATTATTAATATCATCTCCCAAAACGTCATTTTAGTGTTTTGTTTTTGTTTTTTTGGTTGTCCATGGTTTATTGAAACTATGACAGCACAGAAGGAAGCTTCAAATGGCTCCACGAGGTGTTTTTTAGAAATTCATCCCAACTGTAGGCTGAGTGACCTGCAGGGTGGACAGACGGCCCAAGTCCAAGAGCTTCAGCATTTCCTTAGTGTCTGGATCAACTTCAATGATCTCCTGATCCAGGGCTGAGACCTCAGGAACATAATTATCTCTCCTTTCTCTCTCCTCTTCCTGCAGCTTGATGGAGATACCTCTTACTGGGCCTCTCTGAATCTGCTTCATCAGATGTGTGACATAGTCGGCTATTTTGTTGCGGAGCTTCTTGCTTTGAATAATGGCGATCTCCTCGCACACGCGTTGTTGGTGTGGAAGGCATTGCCCAGGCGCGTGTAGTACTTCTCGATGATGACCCGGGCCGCCTTCTTCATGGTCTTAGTGCAAACACGGCCCATCTTGGTGGGTCCCTGGTGAAAGAGGAGACACTGTTTTTGTTTTTTAACAGGACTTTATTGGGGAACAGTGTGTACTTCTAGGACTTTTTTTTCTTTTTCAAGTCAAGTTGTTGTCCTTTTAATCTTTGTTGTGGAGGGTGCCATTCAGCTTCAAGTTGTCGTCCTTTCAGTCTTAGTTGTGGAGGGTGCCGCTCAGCTCCAGGTCCAGTTGCCGTTGCTAGTTGCAGGGGGCACTGCCCACCATCCCTTGCAGGACTCAAGGAATTGAACTGGCAGCCTTGTGGTTGAGAGCCCACTGGCCCATGTGGGAATCGAACTGGCAGCCTTAGGAGTTAGGGGCATGGAGCTCTAACCGCCTGAGCCACCAGGCCAGCCCTAGTGTGTTTTTTTTTAAATCCACAGTCTAATTGAGATTCACACATAGCATGTGCTTGTTATGTTCCTTTAATCTCTTAATTTAACACAGTCCCATGCCTTTGTTTATTTTTCATGACAGTGACATTTTTGAGAAGTCCTGTTTACTTGCTGAGCCTCAGTGGATGGGATGAGTCGGACCTTCAGGAACTGTGGCTGTGAGGTGTTCCCCAAATGTTTTTGGTTGGAGACACACCTGTGGTCAACCCTGTCCCACCCCACCCACTACCATGGCACTCGACCTAGTTCCTGTTCATTCAAGGAGTAGCTATGGAGGCTCTCCCAATTGCCTAGTGCTGTGCCAAGGGTTTAGGGTACGTGGGGATATAAAATAATTAGAGAAGTGTTATTTCTACCATAATGGACCTTGGGGTCTCGTCAGGGAGAGAAGGTTTACGTGATTCAAGGTGGCAAGCCACGATGACTAAGTACAGAGCAGTGACTGCTGTCACCAATACACACAGCAGGAATTCAGAGGAGGGGAGGTCTGTATGGGCTGGAGAAATCCAGGAAGGCTTCTTGGAAGAACTGAGACTTGAGCTGGCCCATGAAGGATGGCAAGAATGTTAACAGAGAAGGGAAGGAGCTCAGTCTACAGCACGCACACATACCCATGCCATCCATCCTTCCACCCTCCCATCTCGATATCCTGGGTCCTCCCACTGTCCACATGGGAAGGGCACAAAGGGACCCCAGAAGCCCCATCACAGCCTGGATATCAGCATAACCCACCCAAGTGCTCTAGACAATCAGGCACAAGATAAGAGCTTCTTCCTCAGAGACCGCTGAGGTCTGAGGTTCCTCCCACCGCGGGTAGCTGCTGGGCTCTTACACCCAGAACCAGCCCCAGCAGAGCCACCGCTGAGTGACTCCATTTATATGCAACTTCCGCTAAATAACTAATATCCTTGAGAATTGCTGTGTGCCCAGCTCTGGGCTGTGAAAGGTGCAGAGAAAACAAAGGCCTGGTTCCTGAGTTCAAGTTGCTTTAGTCATTCGGAGAGACACATGGAGACGTACAGAGTAGGGAGGTAAGTGCTGAGGACGTGGCTAACAGTGGGACAGAGATTCAGAGGAGCAATCACGTGGCTCTGTGGGTCGATATGTCAGGGGGTCAGGGGGTCAGGGAGTCAGAGGATTGGGGAGGGCATGCTGAGGCAGGCACGAAGGCCTCTGCAGGAGCTCAGCATGCTGGAGCTGGGAATTGGGGGATGGGAGGGAGGTCACAGCAAGTTTGGCCAGGGTGTGGAAGGCCTAAAGGCCAGCTGGGAAGATCAGAAACAACCCACAGTGTCTACCTGGCGATGACTGATTAAATAAATTATGGCACTTCCACACAATGGAATAATAATGCCACTCTAAAAATGCATGAGTCAGCCGACTATGTCCAGTTATCTCCAAGATAAACTGATAAGCTGTTGACAAAACGGTGTGTGTAGTCTCCTACCATTTGGGGCAGGGTAAGTGTGATCTTATTTGCTTGTATTGGCACACAGAAACATTGGAAAGGTCCATAAGAAACGAATACAAGTGTTTACTGCGGGTGGAGGTCGGGGGACTGGGCAAATGGAGGGATAGGAGAGGAAGGGACTACTTTCACTAAATGCCTTTCTATAGTTTAAAATGTTCAAACCATGCAAATGTATTTCCTATTTAAAAATTAAAGTAACTAGGCAGAAGAGTTTAGCCCAGAAATGTGGTCCTTGAACCAGCAGTATCTGCATCAGATGGGATATTACTAGAATTGTAGACTCTCTGGCCCCATCCCAGGCATTGGGCAATTTCTTTGGGCCTCAGTTTGTTCATCTCTAAAACAGACTATTAATTTAAAGTCATTACGAGTTTCAGTGAGCTGATAGATTAAGGTACCCAGCTGACAAGCTTTGTTTTAGCAAGATCCCAGGTGATTCAGGAGCACGTTAAAGTTTGGGAAGTTCTGGCCTACGTAGAGTCGGCGGGCAAGAGTAACAGCTAACATCTGGGTGAACGATGGATGGGAAGGAGAAAGGGTAAGGTGAGGGGCTTAATTGGTTGTTTAACTGGGTAATCAAGTGGTTAATTGACAAGCAGGAGGGGATGGGGGCTAGGGCTTGTGTGCTGGTGGCAGAAACAGAAAGAGCAGAGTTATTAGCGTGTGGGACAGTTCGTGGGAAGAAAGTAAGTGTTTGGTAAACAGCTTGCCTATAGGAGAAATGAAAAAACAAAAACAACTTTGAGCCACTTTCCTCATCCGTCCTGGGACTGGTAACAGCACGTCTTCTACGATTGTTCTGAAGATTCAATAAGATAATGAACGTGAAATGCCCGGGACAGGGTCTGGCACACAGGGGTACTCCTGAAGTATTTGTTCATTTCTCTCCCCGTCTTGTCCCCTGGGTTTTGGGTTAGGTTTGGCTGGGGATGGAGGCAAAGGGGGAAACCGGTGTAATGATGAACTCCTAAAGGGCTTGAGGCTGCTGAGTCTGGATGTCAGGGCGCTCGCTCCCTGCCCTGACACCACCCATTTCACCCCAATTTCATTCTCATGGTGGTGAGGTCTCGGCAGAGTCTCTGGAAGGCCTGGGTTCAGTGGTGAGCAGCACGCCCCCTGTCCCCCCCTCAGAACCCCCACACGCCCCTCCAGTTTCAGTTTCAACCTGTCAGCCCGGCAGCTTTTGAAACCAAGTTCCCTGGGGCAGGGTTGGGGCCTCATTTTCTGTCCAGCTCAGCACCCTGTACTATTGCTACTGGGTCCCCACTCCATCTAACAACAACACCTCATACCCGCTCTCCCAGTAAAAGAAACAGCCAAATAATAGGTTCCCCTCAAAACAGCCAAAATCCCAATCCTGTAATTAAATCTCTGCTCGGCACTTACTTTGTAACCTCCAAGAGCCGACTTTACTTGCCAGGTCTGGAATGCCAAGTGGGATTGGGGCCTGGAAGTAGCAGTCTCCCAGAGACTCAGTCAGGCCTTTGTCAAGTTTGTGGTCTTTCCTCCAACAAAGCCAAGTGCTCCTGGCTGGGAGAGTGCACGATGAGTGGGAGCAGGGCAGGCTGAGAAATCCTGAGCGTGACCTTCCATCATCACCCCAGGTTTCTACAGCTCGTCTCCAGGAGCAAAAGTCAGATCTCTGGTCGTGCCAACTCAAATAATACTGAGGTCACCGTGTCCAGCCTCTCGTTCCAGGCCAGAGACAGCTGATGCCAGCCTAGCTCCTGAGACTGTTTCGTTTGGCCTGGAGG
Source organism: Rhinolophus sinicus (assembly GCF_036562045.2). NCBI lineage: Eukaryota > Metazoa > Chordata > Mammalia > Chiroptera > Rhinolophidae > Rhinolophus > Rhinolophus sinicus. The sequence goes on from NC_133755.1 coordinate 89,450,346, forward strand.
GGAGGGTGGGCTCCAGTGCCCCTACGAGCTGGGCAAGTACCAGGAGTGGTGGTCAGGCTAAGAGGAAGTCTGGCTCGTGTGGACTCCTACATCCTGAGAGGGGGCTCGCAGAAGTCATTAAGGGTGCCTGAGAGTGTGGGGACCCAAGGTCCAGCCCTGAGCGGGGAGTGGTGTGTTCGGGGGTGCAGGGGAGAGACCAGTGTCCCTTCATAATCATGGACTCTATTGATGAGACTGTGACATGGTGGGAAAGATCCTTGCGGAGGAATACGTTTGAATCCTGACTCTGTTGCTTAGCAAGGGTGTAATCTTGACTGAGTTACCTACCACCTTTCTGAGCCTCAGTTTGTTCACCTGTAAAATGGGCTATTAATGTAAGGTTGTTAGGCGATTCAACGAGATAGTGGGGTAAGGTACCCAGGAGAGTCTGACTCATGGGAGGTAGTCAGCACCTGTGTATTCCCATCGCCCTTCCTGCCCTGACTGGACATGGAGATGCTAAACAGAGAACACACAGACAGAACAGAGGCCATGAGAGGTTGCAAGAGAGCAATGCCAATTCAACAAAAATCCTCAAGAAGGAAAATTCAACCTGGGCCCACGAGACAGCGTGGGACAGGTATCTACACAGTTACCTCCAAGTGCAGGCAAAAGCATCCTGTCGGAAAACACATTCCACGATCGGACATTGTGTGTGCATGTGTGTGTGTGTGCGTGTGTGTGTGTGTTAGAAAAAGGATCGTTCAGTACGAAAAGCAAAACACAAAATTCTATGTAGATCTCAAATATAAGGTATATTTGTGAATGGCCAAGTATTGGAAGGGAACAGAACCATGGAGAAGGTTCAGTTGGAATGCCAGAACTCCATGTGGGGTTCTTTATTTTTTAGTAATCTGCTCTGCTTTGTTGGGAGAACATTTGTTTTAACTTAAAACTCAACAAAGAATAAAGAACATAGTTTCACATAAAGTGCATTTTCTTTTGTTAAAGAGCACCAGAGGGGCAGACCTGGGGATGTGGATTCTACTGCTACTTCTGCCACTTACCTCCTGTGAGACCGCAAGAGGCTTCCCGAGCCTCAGTCTCTCCACCTGTAAAGTGGGATGGCGGAATCCAACACTCAGGTGTGGTTTCACATGTGGATAAAAAGCGTTGGCTGGCAGAGCAGAGGCAGAACAGCAAATGAGGCTGTCTGGCTCCCCTGTGTGAGGAGGGCTGAGGAAAGAGGTGAGAAATGGGGTGCCATAAGCATTTCCTGGGCACAGCTATCTCCTCTGCACCAGGCCCGGTGCTTTAGGAATTGGCTCCACCCCACACACTTCTCTTGTGTTCTGGAAACCAACCCTTGAACTGGGACTTCGAGCCCTGGGAGCATTTCTGTGTGACCCTTCCTGGGTCTGGCTTATTTCTCTCCCTCTCTCCCTGAGACCTGGGAGGAAAAGCAGCCATATTTGCCATTCACTGAGTATCTATCTCTTCTGTGTCAGGCATGGGGCTGAGTGGATTAGACACATTAACCCACTCCTGTCAAGTCAGCCCTGCAAGGGAGGGGGCAATACACCCATTTTATGAATAGAAAAGAAGACTCCAAATGATGTTTACTCATGCTCCACAGCCAATCGAGTCTGCTCTTAGGAATATGCCTTCACCCAGGTCCCTAGCGGGGCATAAATGTGATGTTATTGCAGTGCTGTTTGCAGGGATGGGAAGTTGGAGACACCTAGGGGTCCATCCCTGGGAGAGCAGAGACCTAAAATATGGTGGATGCACTCTGTGGACTACACAGTAATTGGAAGCAAGGAACTAGATGGTCCTTAAAAACAGTAGGGAACAATCAAAGTAAACAGAATGAGATCTAAAACACACAATGCCACTTATCTAAATAAAAATGACCTGCACACACAACTATATATATATATATATATATATATATTGTGCAAGAATACATATGAACAAGAAAATACTCATTAAGCACATTAGAATGGTTGCCTCCGGCTGGGGTGGGTGGGGAATGTGGTTGGAGACTGGAGATAAAGGGGAAAATTAATATAATGAGAGAGGAGGCCCTCATGGACCAGGGACGATAGTGCACCATGAAGCAAGGTGTATAAATAACTCAGCCTCCTGTACCTGAGGTCCAACAAAGGAAAAATAAGTAAGGGTTAGAGAGGTTAAGTAATTGGTCCAAATCACACAGCAGGTAAGGAGGGGTGAAGAAAATGTCCAAGGAACCAGGCCTACTTAAAGCAAGGCAGTAGCAGGATACTTAAAATTATTTGCCTGGACCTCAACAGCAGAAAGGGCAGGAGGGGTGGAGACGGTGGGCGTGGCCATGGAGCCTCTTGTGAGCCACGCCCGCCCTGAGTCTCACGGGCTCCTCTCATCCTTCCCGAACACCCACTGAGCACTGTGGGTACAGATCACCGTCCTTACCTTCCAGGAACTTTGACGAAGAATAAAATGAGGTAATGCCCGGAGTGTGGCAGACAAGTCAGACAAAGGGGGGATTCCAGGAGGCAGGTCTGAATGAGTGTCTTTCGAAGTTTAGAAATAATAACAACATAACGCTTAGCAACCACCATGCAGCAAGCACTGCTCGGCATTCGTGTTGTCCTCACAACAAGCATTCCAGGTAAATTCTCTCATCAGTCTCACTTCGCAGATTAGGAATTGAGGCACAGAGAGGTTAATGATTTGTGAACGTCACACAGAGAAGGAGAGCTGGGATTGGGACCCAGGCAGTGTGGGTCCAGAGGCCCACTTCTTAACCCTTCTGAGATTTATAGATGAAATAAGACAGAAATGGCTTGACTAGCCAGGCCTTCCTAAAGGAGGTCTTCCTAGCCACTGCCTCATCTTGAGGTCCCAACAGTGAGGGTGACACAGCCTGGGATGGGGACACTTCTGGCAGGGCCTAGTCCTATGGTCAGCTAGGAGGGTCCCCGTCTGAAGTCCTCAGGATGTGATTCAATTTCCCCTCCTTCAAATGTCCAAAATGGAAGGACTCAACATCCTCGTAGGGAAACTGAAGCCCAGAGGGGGATGGGACTTATTTCAGGTCACCCAAGACTCCTGGCAACCAGCCCCACCTCGAGCCCTCTTTGGCTGAGACAAAGTGTAGTGTGTGCTAAGTTGTGGCACCCTACTCCCCCAAACCCCCACCAGCCTCCTGGGTTCCCTCCTGACAGCTCCTTCAGGCCCTGGGCTGGGACCCAAGCTCCTTTCCCCAGAGGCAGAGACGCTGGCCACCCCCCTCAGAATGCCATGTTCCCAACTTCCTTCCATCTCCCAAGCAAGGTATCATCTCCCCAGAGCCTGGAAGATCCCCCATCAGTGGCTCTGGCAGGGCCAGCCCTGATTGCTTCTCCCCCTCCTCTCTCCTCCCTGCCAGCCTCCCTCCTGGTCCCTCCCAGCCTCCTCAGAAATTAGGGAACGTTACCATCAGGGTGTGAGATCTGAGCACAGTGCACAAGTCATTAACACCCCAACTCCCAATCTGCCGATGGGCCCCAAAGTCCAGCCCATCAGCAGCAGTCAGGGCTGACACAGTGCCAGGAACAAAACAAGTCCTGGGCCCAACCCAAGCGAGCATGGCAGAGGGCAGGAAGTCAGCATTTTGCTCTATTTCTCTCCCCTGGTTCTCCCCGCCTCCTCCTGCACTGACCCTAGGAAGAAGCCCAGGTCTCTCCTACATGTGGGGTTTCTGACACATTCCTGGGAGGTGCCCACCAAGTCTGGTGTTGGGGAGATGGGACACTAAGTTGGAGTGGTCTGGTTTTTGAAGATGGGGACAGGACAGCCCAGTCAGCGCCCACCCCCCATCAACCCAATTACCCACCCACACATCATAATAGCTAATATTTATTGAGTGCCGGGCACTGTCCTAAGTGCTTTGCCCAACCCTATTAGGTAGGGACCTTTAGTTCACTCATTTTACATGGACAAACAGAAGTACAAAGAAGTCAATTACTTGCCCAAGGTCATGCAACCAGTAAAATAGATCCCGGGATTCAAACTCAAGGAATCTGATTCCTGGGTCTGCAATCCCATCCTCTATAGCAGAATCATCCATTTACTGATTATTTATCCATCCACTCACCCATGGCCACCCCACCCAGCCACCTGTCTACCCACCTACCCATCCATCCTTTCATCTCCTAACCCCCTGTTTGAAGTGGTCCAGGAGAGGGAACAGCATATGCAAAAGCTCAGAGGTGAGAGAGCAGGACAAGTTTAAGTAATTAGTTACTGCATAGAGTGAGGGAAAAGATAGTAAGAGATGAGGCTGAAAAAGTGAGCAGGGCTCAAATCGGGAAGGATCACCCATCTACCATCTGTCCATCTACCCACACTCATCTACCTGCCCATCCACTCTCCCACTCATCCATCCATCCATCCATCCATCCATCCATCCATCCATCCATCCATCATCTCCATAATTTTGAGGGCAGATAAAGAAAGAGAATGGTGAGTTGGCTGGATACAGTTCCTCTCTGTAGTGGTTTCTAATGACATGTTGGGGGCCTGGGGGACATGAAGACTTCTGGAGGTACCTAGATAACTAGGATGATTTTCTCCTTTCTCCACTTATCCCACTACCCACAATTCAGGGATCCTGGGAGACTGTGGAAAGAGGGAATTGCAGAGGGGTCAATGTTAAGGTTAAACAAAAGACCTTTCCAGGCCTTGAAACTTCAGCCCCTAGCCCTGCCTCTGTGTCTCCTGAGGGAGACAGGAGGAATTGTGCTGTCAAAGAGGCATCACAATGCCCCTGCCCACCCAAGTTCTCCCCAGCTTGGCACTCCCAGTAGCCTTCCAAGAGTTCCTGGGAGCCCCTGGAGCCTCTGACCACCAGAAGTTCTATCTTACCACCAAGGAAGGCCCTGGTCAAGGATGACCCAGGTGAGATGACATCACAGGGCTAGATCAGGGGACCCAAGGGCACCAGAAGTTTGATTGGCAGGAAGGCGTATAAAGGCCTCAGGCTGGCCCACCTATGTAGCTGAGAGCTGGGGTCCTCTTACCAAAGGCTTAGGTGCCAGTGCCACTGCCCGATTCTTGCCTACTGTAGAGGTGGGGGTGGGGGCCCAGAAGTGGGCCACCGTCCATCTCCTCTGATTCTTCTGCCCCTTCAGTTCCCCAAGACACTTCCTAGACTGTTAGTTTGCATTACCCCATCGCATAGCTAAAGTTGATTGAGTACTTAAGAGGTCAAGGCACTTCCCATGACATAGCTCATTAAATCCTCAGGGTAACCCTAGGAGATAGATTCTCTTGTTACTCCCACTTCCAGGTGGGAAAACTGAGGTACAGTATTATAAATTACCTAAACGTTGGGTACCTCGTGGGTGGTAGAGCTGGAATGTGAACTCCAGGCCCTCATGCCACGCAGCCTCATGAGGAAGCTGAGGCCCCCATTTGGCCTCCCTGTCTCTGCCCTTCTGAGCCCCTCTGCCCCCACTGCAGGCAAACACGCTCTCAAAAAGATTCAGATAAGCACACTCAAAACCTAGATGCAACTGCTGGTCCAGGCTGATAATAATCACAATTTGCATTGTGCTTGTGCAGTTCCCACACTCATTGCACCCCCACAACAAGCTGGTGAAGTAGAGTCTTATTATCCCCATTTTGCAGATGAAGCAACTGAAGCTCAAAGAGGTTCGTCTACTTGCCCAAGGTTGCCCAACCTGTAAGGGCAGAGTCAGGCCCTGAGCTCAGGCCTTCAACCTCCAAAGCCCAGGCACATCCCATAGGACCAGCTGCCCCAGGAGGCTTAACCAGCAACCTCACCCAATGTCATTTACATTTCAATAGGACAGGAGGCCTTCCACCAAAGAGTGAGGTGCTAATAAATGGTGGAATGTCAGGCATGGGCCAGACTAGTGGATGGGCCCCGAGCCTGGAGTATCTGAGAGTCCAGAGTGTCTTCCCAGTAGACCTGTAGTAATGTCATATATGAGGTTTGCTTGCCCTACTTAGAAAGCTCCACTCTTGAGTCCCCCTCTTGCGCATTCTAAGCCCTGGTATAAGGGACAAAAACATAATGTGTATGTCTAAAAGGCGTTGGTGGTCTCTGCCGTGGGGGTAGGGGGTATGAAGGGAGAGTCCTATTTGCATTCCTTCTTTGGACTCTAGCTCAAACCCCAAGTGAAAATAGGGAGAGGCTGGCAGGACCCTCTACTTGCCCTTTAAGCTTCATTGCTCGCTGTGGAATGGGAGGCTTCAGTCAGGGCTATAGGAAGCAGGTGGGGGGGGGGGGAAGGGTCTGCCTCAAACCTCTAAACCGTTTCCTCAGCCTTGGCACTATTAACGTGGTGTGCTGATTTTTGCGGTGGAGCTGTCTGGGCACTGTGGCACGGATGGTTGGCCTTAACCCGTTAGATGCCAGTAGCACCCCCACCCCCAGTTGTGACCACCAAAAATGTCTCCAGGATTGCCAAATGGCCCCTGGGGGTAAAGTCACTCCCAGTTGTGAACCACTTTTTTCAAGTCTCTCTCTCTCTCTCTCTCTCTCTCTCTCTCTCTCTCTCTCTCTCTCTCTCTCACACACACACACACACACACACACACACACACTGCACTTGACAGGGAAGACCTGGTTGGGGAGGAAATGGTTAAATGAAACCAGATGTTAACCTAGAAAGTATGCAGTCAGGCCCCACCCTCCCTCCAAAGCTGCCTGTGCTGGTCTCTGGGGAGGAGATGGAGTGTTCTCAGCCGCTGAAGTTAGTCACTGGGAGCCTGGCAAGGCCCGGAAGGGGCAGGGCAAGGCTGGGGCTCCCCCTCCATCTCCTCTTCCTCTTTCTTGCCCAATGTCTTCTCTTCCTCTCCTCTCTTCCTCCTCCCTCTCTCCTCCTCTTCTTCCTTCTGTCCCAGTTTCTGCCAGGGTCTTATCCCTGGATGTGCTTGGGGCCGTGGTCCCCCCACTAGGGTCCTGAGTATTGCAGAAGCAGCAGCTGGGACATAGCTGACTAGTAGACCCAGGGCAGGTAGACCTGAACCAGGGCCTGGGCTGGGACAGAGAAGGAGGGGAGTGTTCAAATTGATTCTGGTTCTTGCATTAACTAGTCACTTGTCATGGGACTTCTGCAAGGTTCTTACACAGCACTTCGCTAACTATATGAACTTAGACCAATGCTTAGCTCTCTCTGAGCCTCAGTTTCTGCATTTGAAAGCTGGGGAGTGATGTCAAATGGCTCTTAGGAGCTTTTGCAGAGCTGAGTGGCGAGTGCCTGGTACATGATGGATGCTCAATTCTGTTATCAAAGAGTGTCTCCCTTTCCTCCGTGGGGTCTCTGGTAAGAACTCCCCGGCCCCCAACCATTCTGAAAGCACTCGCCTCTGTTACTCCTGAGCCCGAGGTCCAAGTGGCCAAGACTGAAGGGCGGGCTGGGGAGCAGGTGTGGGTGTGGGTTAGGGCCTCTGCAGTTTCATCTGCACCGTCACAAGCTGAGCCCTTCTGCGCTGTCAGGAGTACCAAAACCCCACGTCCTCAATATCATGCTTAACAGGAAGAAACCTGAGCCACATCTGTGACCCAGGAACGGAAGAGTCTACAGGGCCAGGCTTCACCATTAACGCTGAGGATACAGAGATTGTGATGGACTGTGTAAAGCAGCGATTCTCACTGCCCCCAGGTGGCTTTGGCAATGTTTACGGAAGCTTTTGTCTGTCGCACCTGAGAGGTGGGTAGAGTGAATAGAGCGGCCAGGGATGCTGCTGGCCAGCCTGCAATGCACAGGACAGCCTCCACCACAAAGAATCAATCATCCGACCCAAAGTCAGTGGTGCCGAGGGCGAGAAGCCAGGCTCTACAGAGCGTCATATTTGTGAGGTCTTTGTTACCTGCACACTCAGAGCCTGGCATACAAAAGGAATAGCTCTGAATGAATAAATGGACCAATGCCATGTCCTCAGCTCTGCTAAGAGATGATAACTCATAAAATAAGCCTCACTCTTCTCAGTGTGTCGTCCTATCCATGCAGGGTACAAGAACCCAAATCCAGCATTCAAAACCCGTGTTTCAGCCAAACTGGGCATTCTGGCTGCGGAGCCTCCAGTGAGCCTGGGGTCTGTGGAGGGTGGTCTTGGCTGCCCAGCACACCTGGCAGGAGCTCAGCAAGTTGACGGAGCAAGGGCAGAAATGGAGTGGCAGGCCTTATCCCCACAGTGCAGTGGACACAGGAGATACATCATGGAATATCGGGTGTGGAACTTGGGGTCAACCAGGCCTGAGTTCAAACCTCAACCTGGCTCTTTACTGCCATGTGACCCTAAACATGTGACTAACCTCCATGCTTAAGTCGTCTCACCTATACAAGGTCTGACAATTCGCGAACTTGTTGCAACGACATTGCTCACCTTTTTTGATATCAGAGGGATTATTCATTATGAATTTGTACCAACTGGACAAACAGTTAACCAAGTTTACTATTTGGAAGTGCTGAAAAGGCTGTGTGAAAAAGTTAGATGACCTGAACTTTTCGCCAACAATTCATGGCTCTTGCATCACGACAATGCACCAGCTCACACTGTCTATGAGAGAGTTTTTAGCCAGTAAACAAATAACTGTATTGGAACACCCTCCCCACTCACCTGATCTGGCCCCCAGTGACTTCTTTCTTTACTCAAAGATAAAGGAAATATTGAAAGGAAGACATTTTGATGACATTCAGGACATCGAGGGTAATACAACGACAGCTCTGATGGCCATTCCAGAAAAAGAGTTCCAAAACTGCTTTGAAGAGTGGACTGGCGTTGGTGCATAGCTTCCCAAGGAGAGTACTTCGAAGGTGACCGTGGTGATATTCAGCAATGAGGGATGTAGCACCTTTTCTAGGATTAGTTTGCAAACTTAACTGTCTGACCTCGTAGCTGGGGTTAATAATAATACCTTCCCTAAAGGGTTAATGTGAGCATTAGAGGAGATAATCCATTTTATTTATTTGTTTATTTATTTATTTGAAAGCTTATAAGAGTTTATTTGAGCCAAACTGATGACAGTTGCCAGGAAACAAAATCTCAAGGGACTGAGAAAATGCTCCAAGATAATCCATTTTAAAGAGTTTGGTGCTGTGCTCGTAACCGGTGGCGAAGACAGATCGCTGATGACCACCATCACAGCTCCTTTCCGGTGCTCGCCCCTCTGCTTGTAGTCCTGCGTCCGGGGTTGAGCCTGGAAGACTCTGGAAGGCCGCTGACCACCTGTTCACACTTTCTCCAGCTTGTCTGTGTGCGGCACTGGTTAAGCCCCAGGGACACAGAGAGGAATAGGGTATGGCCCTGACTCCTGGGAGCTGTTTACAGGCTGTTGGGACCTTAGCTGGAGCCCAGAAAGATCATGACTTGCAAGTAGGATGAGGCGCCACATGAAAGGAAGCGCTCACTGTGCCCTGGCAGAGCTGAGACAGCACCTCCTTAAAATGTAGGCACTTGCCTTACCCTAGTCCCAGCTCAGCAAAAAGTATCACCAGCAACTGAGGACACAGTGGAGGATGAGAGGGGGCGGGGACTGCAGCATCAGAGGCCTTCCTGGAGGAGGTGTCAAATGAGCTGCTGGCTTGGAAAAATAGGAAGATTTTTTTTATTTTTTTTTAAGAATTTTGGAATGCAAAGCTGGGGCACTCCTGACTAGGAACCTGTAGGAGCAAAGACTGCCTTGAGGAAAGCCCTGAGCAAGTTCGAATTGTGCAAACAGCTTGTTCGTTAACTGCAAAGGAGCTTACATTATGACTTGCGTACCAGAGATTTCTTTTGTATGACGGTGGGGGCTCAACTTCCAGTAACTGTAGCTAGGGATTCCTTCCCAGTTCCTGGGGCCTGCGAGGCTGGCAGAGAGGAAATGGGTTCTCCTGACAGTTGTAGCCTAGGGGAGCAGAAGAGAGTCAGCCTGACACGTGAACCTCTCATCCTTTGGGTTATACTGTCACGGCTCTGAAAATCCCTCGTGAAATGGGCATCCAGTAGCTGGGAGATAGTGTGGGGATTCAGAGGAGGGTGCAACAAAGAAGCAAGTAAATGCCAGTACGATGTGATACACGGGGAACTCCTAGAGGGGCAGACCTCCATACCTGATCACCTCTGTTATGGAGAGCAGGCATTGTTGGGTAGGAGACACCCCGAACAATGAGAGAGATACGACAATAGAATGGACTGGCTGGTTGGAAGGGGCGCTACCCCTGACTGGAATTCAGTTCATTTGAACCAGTGTTCATTGTGTGCTCACTAAATGCCTTGGTCTGGAGTAAAAGAAGGAATAAGTTTGGAGGCTGTTATCAAGGGTAAGGGTGAAAGGGCACTGCCTTTAAGGAGCGCGTGACTGAAAGGAAAAGACACAACTTTCCTGATGAACGGGAGGGAGGGCCCGTGAGGCTGGGGAAACAGCCTGAGCAAAGGTCTCTGGCTGGAGGCCTGATAAAACCAAGTGTGATCTGGTAAAAGAAAGTGGGAGATGGTGTGGTGGTTCCAAGGTCATAGGACCGTCAAGGAGGGTGGTGACAAAGAAGCAAATAAATGTCAGGTAAGGCTCGAACATAGGGTAGGGGGAGCCCCGTCCTTAAAGGTCTTGCCTTCCAGCCTGGGAGCCTTGGGCTTTCTTTTCTAGGTAGGAGGGAGCAAAAGATACTTTGAGGAGGGGAGTCACACAGTCTAGCCATTAATACAGGAAGATGAATTCAGTGTGAGTATAAAGCACAGGCTGAAAAAGCAAGTGATCAGGAGAGGGAGGACAGATAGCTGGGTGGAGCCGTGGCAGAGGACAGGGAGAGCGGGCTAGAGGAGAGTGATGTGAAGGACACTGATGGACAGATTAGATGTGGGAGGAAGGGATAGGGGTATTTGAGGGTGAGCCCAGGTTCCCAGCCTCTGGGCTGGCAGAGGCCTCTGAGAAGCAGGCCGAGGTCCAAATTAGCAGGCGGCAGGTCAGCAAACCTGGAGAGCCCTCCTGTATTTTGGGCATCTGGCTCCACAGGCAGCAGAGCTGTGCTCCGGGTGGCTCTGTGGGCCTCTGACCAGAGTGGCCCCTTACTCGCCTCCCTGTCGCTGGCCCCAGCAGTAGACATCCCAGTGGCAGATGCCCCATCTCTCCCTCTCTCTTTCTTCCTCCCAGGACTCACAGAAACCCTCAGTACCCAGCCATGGGCTGAAGACACCTTCAGGCAAAAAGGTGAAGGTTCTACACCCTCCTCTGTCTCGGTCGTGGAAGCTGGGCCACGAGCAGACTTTGGCAGCAGATTATGTGCCAGTGGTGGTGAACTCCGGGGACCCGAACCTGGACAAGCTCAGATTTGATTTCTACACCTGCCAGTGCTTCAACTCCCTGAACCCCTTCTACACCTTGCAGAAGCCTACCTGTGGCTACCTGTACCGCCAGGACACTGATCACACCCGCAAGCGCTTAGATGTGCCTCCTGCCAACATGGTTTTGTGGCGCTCCTAGCCAGTGAGAAGCCCCCCGTCCACGTGCACCCTCAGTCCCACGATTCCTGCTCCTGGAGGGGACCGTGCCTGGGCTAAGACGGCTGTGACATGCCCACTGTCAACAATGGGAGCAATGAAAGTCTGGCATTCCTTTCCCCGGCATCTTAATGAGTGGGTAAACTGAGGCTACAGGGGTGGTTTACAGAAAGGTTATGTCCAGAGATGCCTGAAGACTTAGAAGGACTTGATTCTGAGTCCCCTCACCCTGAGAGTAACCCCTACTCCCCCCTACCCCGCTCCAGGGTTTGAGTCCCAAGCCCATGAGGGTCATACCCTCCCCACGGTCCAGGCTGGGCAACCCCTCTAAAGAGAAGAAAGAGATACATCAGTTGACCACGGCCCCCCAGCTCTCTCAGGAGGCCCTCTCGCCCCAGGTTGGAGCAGCCACTGGAGAATGTGGGAGTAAGGTACCAAGTGAACCCAGTCTCAAGGAGCTTTCTCTTCAGCCCTAGTTTCACACAAAACCACCACTTTTGACTTGCAATTTGTTGGTAAGAGATGGATTTCCCATCTCAAATGTCTCCTCTGGTCCAGAAGATCTGCCTCTGGGGTTAGTTAGGCTCATGGACCTTGATTCATGGAGAAGAGGGATGAAGGCCAAGGGGGCTTGACCATAGCAGTGGCCTGAGGGAAGCCCTGGTCACTGCCACCCAAGGTAAATCTGTGGTGTGCTGGAAGGAGCCTGCTCCGACCGGCCTGTGACAGCTGCCTGTGGGCCTCTCCTCCCAATTCTGCAATCGGCAATTTCATGTTGGTAGCTTGAAACCAGCCTTAGTGGGAATATTTACACCACCGAAATCAGCAAACACCTACACATTGGGGGTTTCTTTTTTCCAGAGAGCCAGTTGTTAAATATTTACCAGCTCACCACTGGGTGAATCCCGCTGGTTTCATTTCTAGGAGTCACATCTCATTCTAGGTAGAGCGGTATATTCAGTGGAACATACTTTTAAAGCCCAATAAGTTGGGGCTGGTGGGATAAGAGGACAGGCTGTCTGGGAACCCAGACACGCAGCCAACGCAGTGGCCGGGCATCCCTGGATGCCTGTCTCTGAAAAGAAGATGGTAAAGATGCAAAGCCTTCCTGGAGGTTTTCCTACCAGCCTTGAATCCAGCTTTTTCTGTTTATTGTAGACTCTCTTTCAAGTTAGAGGCTGTCCGCAGGTATCTGATGGTCGTGGCTGGAAGCAGCCCATTTGGCAGCTGTACCAGGTCTCTCCTGCCTGGCTGTCGGTGTTTGTGGAGCCAGCATGGGAAGGAGCTAGAGGGGCGGGGAGCGTCTCCCTCTTCATGTGCAGACTTCCCCTTAACTCCCCAGTTTTCAGAGCAGCCCTTCTCTCTTCCTGACCTGTGCCCAGAGGCGAGGGCCCTTCTGGTTCAAATCTCCAGAATAATCTCCAGCCGGGGTCAGGAGGGGATAGATGCCTCGAGACACCTGCCCATCCTGCTGCCTTTGGAGAGCATCTGCGGAGGCAGGTTCTCCTTACACAAACTTCCCCGTTTTCTTCTACCCCATGTCCCGCTCCCCCGCACTCAGGGCACCTCTTGTGTCCACCTCCTGAGTTCTGAGGCAGGAATAGATAGGCTTTGTGTCTGTACCAACCGCTCAGTCCTCCTTTTCCTTGAAAACATTTAGGCTTCAACTTTCTGCTCTCTAATCGAGCAGTTAGCACTTGTCCATCTGCCTCCTGTTTTCTATAATTTTATTAAGACCTCTCATCTGCTGTCTTCCTTCTCTTTGCCGCCGTGGATGTGTAGCTTCAAAAAATGCATTTGTTGCCATTATAGTGGGATTTGGAAGAGGAGCAGAGAGAAATACAAGTTTCCCATCTATGTAGAACCCAACGTCTTCATCTTCCATCCAATCAATCATCCAATGGACACTTGCTGAACACCTAGTACCGACTGAGTCCTTGGGCTGCAAAGATGAACAAGAACTATCTCTGCCGGCCCAGACCTGACAGCCTTGGTGGGTGGGGGGGGCCGAGGCCAGCATTTTCACTCCCCCAGCTGATGCCTCTTCCTGTCCCCTGGAGAATGGTCTCCCTCTTGAGGTTCACCTTGGTAGAGCAGCCTCCGTGGAAGCTTCCAGGAACCTTTCTAAAGAAGCCGTCTCAGGTCCCACGTGGGTCTGGGTGGAATGGTTCCAGGAGGCAGAAGAACTGCTTAGTTGTGTTTCTGTGGGGCTGGCAAGTGGGCAGGCAGCCTTGGAGGAGGATCAGGTAGGCCTGGGATTGCCTCTGGTCTCTTCCCAACTTCCACCTCTGGCGCCTGCCCCACCCATCCGTCTCCTTGGTGCCATTGGATCCTCTCTCTCTGGTATGGCGTCTGCCCCAGGTGGGATTCCTGCAGACAAAGCAGCCCAGGAAGTACAGGGCCTCTCGGACAGGTCTACCACGTGAGCTGTCCGATCCAGCCTTCTGGACGCCTCCCATATACTCACCTCTTCCTGGAGGCCTTAGAATGTATCCCAGTCTTCCCTGACTTGGCACCTCTGTCTTAGCAGGGAGAATGGAGAGTGGGACTGAGAGGGGCCACTGAAGAGGGGGAAGCTGGGCTCTAGGATTGGGAAGCTGTGGGATTCCATTCCCGCCCTGCCCTGGCCTGGAGACATAGGATGGGGGCCCCTGCAACCGATGGTAGCCAGCTCTCTGTCAGTGGGATCGTGCAGACAGAAGGGCCACAGGGGAAGGCACTGGAGTGAGGGCCTGGAGGGGTCTCCTGCTCCACCCAGGCGTTGCTCAGAGATCTAAAGACAGGCTATAAGCATGGTGATGAGGTGCTAAGACTTTGGTCCCGCCACTTAAAATTTTCGTCAGACTGGGATTGTGATTTGTCTGCTCCCAATTCCGCTTGTCTCACGTGGAAATAATACCTACCCCCCAGAGCTGTGGTGAGCTTATTCAACAAGCCAAGCATGGTGCCTTTAACACAGTAGATGCTTAATAATAGTTCCGTCCTACTTCAGCTGTCTTTAATCCTTGCTTTAATCATGCATGCGTGCATTTACTCACTCAATGTTTTAGTGAGCTCAAGGCCCTGATAGTCAAATGTTACTTTCAAAAAGGTAGTTGAGGGGCCGGCCCGGTGGCTCAAGAGGTTAGAGCTCTGTGCTCCTAACTCCGAAGGCTGCCAGTTTGATTCCCACGTGGGCCAGTGGGCTCTCAACCACAAGGTTGCCAGTTCGACTCCCTCAAGGGATGGTGGGCTGCGCCCCTTGCAACTAGCAAAGACAACTGGACCTAGAGCTGAGCTGCGCCCTCCACAACTAAGATTGAAAGGACAACAACTTGACTTGGAAAAAATGTCCTGGAAGTACACAGTTCCCCAATAAAGTCCTGTTCCCCTTCCCCAATAATAAAAATATATATATAAATAAATAAAAGGGAATTGAGCAGGCGGTGGATGGCTCAGTCGATTAGAGCGCGAGCTCTCAACAACGAGGCTACCGGTTCAATTCCCGCATGGGACGGTGGGCTGTGCGCCTCCCCCCCACAACTAAAGATTGAAAATGGCAACTGGATTTGGAGCTGAACTGTGCCCTCCACACTAGATTGAAGGACAACAACTTGGAGCTGATGGGCCCTGGAGACACACTGTCCCCCAATATTCCCTAATAAAATAATAATGATAAAAAAGGTAATTGAGGAGAGTTTATTGAGGGGAATATTTAGAGAGAAGTGGGATGGGTAAGGGACTGGTGATATGCCCGGACCGTGGCAACAGAGGGAAGGGAAGCCATTCTTATTCCTCAGCCTGTGGTGGGGTAAGGAGAGAGGGCTTTGTTTCAGGAGCCCAGAGGGAGCTCTGGTAGAAGCTGTGGCTGAAAGTAGAAGAAAGCAACCAAACTTTCTCTCTTCTACCCTCCAATCTCCATCTATTGCTTCTCAATGGATGAACCCAGGCTAAAGCCAGAGGGCAGGGGAGCCTGGGTGACCGAGTTCTTGGGGGTCAGCTTCCTGGGGCTCAGAGCAGACAGAGAAAGGTGGAGAACGAGTGGGGAGGTGGCAAACAGAATAACCAGCCCAGAGCCATGTGGAACCCATGCTACCAGGTGCTGGGAAGAAGCAAGAGATGAATAAGGCAATGGTCTCTACCTTCTGGGAGCTAGCTGGATTCTTGAGGGCAGGCTGGCACGAACAGCTGCTTGTAATTCCAGAAAGAAATGGATGTTATGTCTACAGTATTGTGAAGTATGAATGTTGTCACAGACCCTAGGGTGACCCCCACTGGTTACAACCTCCTGTTATCCTGCCTTTGTACAATCCCCTCCCTCTGGCTGTGGGCAAGACCTTATGCTATACATTATATCCCCATGACTAATATGTAACAACCAATTTGTACTTCTTAATCCCTTCCCCTTTTACACCCCCACCCGCTTCCCATTTGGCAATCATCAAAATGTTCTCTATATCTATGAGTTTGTTTCTGTTCATTTTGTTCTTTAGATTCTACATATAAGCAAAATCACACTGCATCTGTCTTTCTCTGTCTGACACTCCACTCAGCACAACACCCTCCAGGTACATCCCTGTCACCACAGATGGCAAAAACCCATTACCTTCCATATTCCATTGTATATATGAGCGATATTCCATTGTATATATGTAGCACCTCCTCTTTATCCATTCATCCATCAACAGACATCCAGGCTGCCTCCACATCTTGGCCATTGTAAACAATGCTACAATGAATAAATGGATGCACATGTCCCCTGGAAATAGTACCTTGGGTTTCTTTCGATAAATACCCAGAAGTGGAATTACTGGGTCCTTCTTTGTCACTTGTTATAGCCTTTGTTTAAAAGTTTATTTTGTCTGTTATAAGTATTGCTATCCCAGTTTTTATTTTCTGGTGTGTTTTTTTGTGTGTGTTTTTTTACATTTTTATGAAATATATTTTTCCATCCCTTTCAGTCTGAGAGTATCTTTTGATCTAAAGTGAGTTACTTGAAGGCCGCATATTGTAAGCATTTTGTTTTCTTATCCACTCAGGCACGCTATCTATTGATTGGAGCATTTAATCCATTTACATTGAAAGTAATCTTTGATAGATATGTAGTTATTGCCATTTTATTATTCATATTTTTTATCTGTTTTCCCCCCAAATCTTAAAGAAGTCTCTCTGGGTATTATAGCATTTCTTGTAATGCTAGTTTGGTGGTGATGAATTCCTTTAACTTTTTCTTGAAAGCTCTTTAACTGTCTTTTAATTCTAGACGATAGCTTTGTTGAGTAATCTTGGGTGTAGGTCCTTGTTTTTCATTACTTTGAATATTTCATGCTAATCCCTTCTGGCCTGCAAAATTTTTGTTGAGAAATCAGCTGACAGTTTTATGGGAGATCCTTTCACTTACATACTTTGGCCAGAACAATATCATGTGGCTACTCCTAGCTTCAAGAGAGGCTAGGAAAACAATTTTTCTTGTTTTTCAAGCTTCTTTTTAGTAGAAGCAGGCAACAGGACAGGGAGTTGGGAATGAAGTTGGATTTAGTACTGTTTTTTGTTTTCTTCTTCTTCCGCTTTACCCCACAACCTCTGGTTCACGCCGTTGTTTCTCAGTCTAGTTGTGTAGGACACAGCTCCCTGGCCCATGCTGGTATTATGAGCCTTGTGCTCCCCCTGGGTGAGGCAATCGGTCACCAGTCGTCGGTGACCACAGCAGCTCACGGCAGCTCACAGCAGCTCTCACCAGCTGCCAGCCATTCACGCTGGCCACTGGCCGCTCATGGCAGTCCAGCTCCAGGGAGAGCTGTTGCTCACAATCTTAGCTGTAGAGGGTGCACCTCAATGGCCCATGTGGGAATCGAATCAGTGACATTGGCGTTAGGAGCACTGCGCTCCAACCACCTGAGCCACCGGGCTGGCCCCTGGATCTAGTACTGTTTTAATGATGGTCTCTACATTCTCTAGTGCCTGACCACAGCTGGTAGAGGTCCTGTGTGAGACAGATGGATGTCTGTCCTCACACACAATCCAGGACTATGGTGAAAGGGCGAAAGGGACAAGAGGCATGATTGGCTGTCATCTAGGGACACTGCTGTGCCCAGGATGCGCTACAACTGCACCTAGATTCTAAAGTCAACAGCATGACAGCCACTGTAACAGATATGAAATAATAAAGTGATAGCTAATATGGGGCACTTACTCTATGTCAGACCCTGCTCTAAATGCTTTCCATATATTAATTTTAATTCATTTAATCTTAACAACCCTATCAGGTGGGCACCATAATCTCCATTTTAAGGATGAAGAAACTCTGACCCAGAGAGGTTAACATACTTGCTCAAGGTCATCCAGCCAGTAGTGTGAGCAATAAACTTGTGGGGCTTTAAGTCACTGAGATTTTAGAGTGATTTTTCACTATAGCATAGTCTGGCCAATTCATATGTATGTACTCTGATATCTAATATATGTTACATATAATATAGATTATAGAACATATTTATATAAATTAATGTATTTGTGAATATATATTTATATGTCATTATATATTTATATTATACAATTTATATAAATATAAGTACATTTACATACATACACTGTATATAAAAATCCTCCTTAGTTTTCACTTGGAAGAAAAAGTGCTTTGCAGCCTGGAGTAAAGAAGGCTCTCCTGCAGCCTTGCAGTCTTGGAAGGACTTGAAATGCTGTTGGGGTTCCTGAGAGGGGCTCGGCAAGCCTGTGCTGCTAGAAAGACTCAGGACATTTTGTGCAGTATGTAAAATTGCACAGTCTTTTTATTAGTCAGGAGAGGGTAGATAAGCTGCAGTAACCACCCCCCACACACACACACACACAAAGGCACCTCTTCAAGTATAAAACACACTTTTGTACTAGTGTATCAGTGCACAACCTGAACACATGTCCAAGTGTCTGCTCGGAAAGCAGAAATGTGGGTAGTGGTTCCCTCTGGCCAAAGTAGGGGACCTGGCATGGTCCACATGTAAAGGAGGAAGGGAAATCAGGGGAAGAGGCAGAGTGAATGAGTGCTGGCTCTGGGCTTTCCCAGTAGCATCCAGCTTAAGTGCACCTAGATGTTGGTTCCATAAATAAACCAACCTGAAAGTCTATGGCCGGAAAACATTCCACTACGGGTCAGAGAAAGCTGTTGCTGCATAGACAGGCCCCTAGGCTTGGCCTGGGAGCATTCCAGGAACACCAGGTAGCAGCTCACCCATGCACACGTGTGCCAGCTCTCTCACTCACACACTAGGCCCACACTCAATGGCCCCTATTCCCATGCCCCGGGGAGGTGATGGTGTCAGGTTCAGAATCAGATGCAGGGCTGAATTCAAGCCTCCCAGGATGGGAAAGATGCAATCTCTGGGAATATGAGAATGTGTTCAGAACAGGACCAGTGATTGTGTATCTGTATGGGTATGTATACTTGTGCAGGTTTATGTAGGAGGGGTTCCCTTTGAGTGCTCAGGACTCGTCTTGGAAGCCCACACACACTGCATCACCCAGGTGCTCTCAGATGTTAATTATCCATGGTGTGATTAGAATCCCTTGGTTGTTATGGCCAAGAGCATTGCACAGGCTGGATGACTGTACACAGCATCCCTGTGAAGAGCCCACAGCTGGCCCAGCTCTGGAAGAGGAACCATCGTCTATCTCATATGTACCTCCATTCTGTGTCTGAGAGAGAAACCAGAAACGTTGAGAACCCCCTCAAAACAGGAGGAGAAGGGAGTAGAGGTCACTGGATCAGAACAGCCGTTGGCTGGCCACCCACTCTGTCCTGGTAACAAGGAGACTACAACCTGGATAAGAAAATCCTCTCACCTATTAGCTCAAAGCTGTAATCCTGGGCCTCGGCTCCTCTAAGCTTTGTTCTATTTTCACTCCTCTTTCCCAGGGAGTAGTCCCATTGGCTGCAAGGATTTAGTGAGGGCTTGTAACACTGGTTCTCTGTCATCCCCTGGATTTGGGTGTAGGCTTGTACAGCCCCCATCACCTTCTCCCTTCTGCTTACCTCCTCCTGACGTTTCCCTGCACTGATTCCTCAGGCCCTTTCTTGCTCAGATCTGGAGAACTCGGGCCCGTGAGTGAGGAGGGCCCCGTTCTAGAAAGCCAAGTCTCCCTTGTGCAGGGAACAGCGGGGCACGGTACTTGTCCGTCTTGGGCCTCGGCTTCCTGCGGGCCTGGGCAATGGGCAATGCGATGGAGGGTAAGTCGGTGGAGGAGCTGAGCAGCACCGAGTGCCACCAGTGGTACAAGAAGTTCATGACCGAGTGCCCCTCCGGCCAGCTCACCCTCTATGAATTCCGCCAGATCTTTGGCCTCAAGAACCTGAGCCCATCAACCAGCCAGTATGTGGAGCAGATGTTTGAGACCTTTGACTTCAATAACGTGAGCAGGGATCTGGGTGGGGAGTGCTGGAGGGACACCTGGGGACATCTGACCCCATAGGGGTGAGGAGCGTAGGGGTGAGGAGGAGCCGCTGTGAGAACAGCAGCGTCTGCTGGCGGAGTGACTTCATTTACACAGCCCTTTGTTTATCGGGGAGGCTGAGTGTCGACATTAGGGATTTCATGGATCTCATGTTCATTGAGCGCCCACTGTGAATTAGGCACTCGGACCCCATCCCTGCCCTCACTCTCCAGGGGAAGAAAGAGAGGTCTGCAGTGAGTGGACCCACAACCGGAAGTGAATGGCTCCCTCTGTCTCTCCTCCACGCACATTTCGGGTTACTCCAGGGCAGGTGTGAGCCCTTACATGACAGTCATTGAGCCCCTGCTAAGTGCTTGGCACTGTAGGCTGTGCTTTCGCACAGGCCCCTAGATGCTGGCAAGGACGCAGAAGGAGGAGTGGAGAGTGGAGAGTAGGGTGAGGGGGCTCCAGCCCAGGCTGGTCTGGGGTAAGCAGGCCTGCATTCCTTGGGTCACCCATCGCGCTCTGTGGACATTAGACCTGGGCATAGGCAGGGTGGCCTGGTCACTGGGGAATCCAGGCTACTCCAACTCCAAAATACCCAGTAACCTCAGTTCACCTTTTCTCAAGTGGGTGGAGAGGTCTGAGAGGTCAAATATGTCTCCCCTGGACGCATTGGATGAGGACCGCTAGCTAAGCTAGAGGGGACACTGAAAGAGGAGTTAGGCACCGTGAGTTTGGACCCCTACTTTTCATCAGCTGGGTGACCTTGAGCCCATTCTCTCCCCCTCAGCCTCCACTTATTCACCATGGAAATATCTGCCATGGATGTCGGGAGCATTAGCTAAGATAGTTGTTGGTTTTCAATAGCAAACGTTTCCATTTATTTGGAAAAATTTAGTCAAGAGGAAGTGCTGGAAGAACCCAGATCCAGAACCCTGTCTGGCCCCCCATCTTGGCTGATCCCCACCCAGCTGGCGCTCACTCAAAAGGTGAAGACGTCATGATGTGCTGCCATGTGTCCACCGCAAGCCGGGAAGAGGCTGCCCAGAGCTTTCCAGACTCCCTTCACTGCCCGGAGGTCCAAACTCCATTGTAGGCGAGGTTTCTAGGGAAAGCTGGGGCTCAGAAGCTATTTAAAACTTGCTACTATTCGGGGTCAAGGGGCCAAAGCAGATTATGGGCTTAGAGTCCCAGCCTCAAGGTCAGCATCAGAGGGCTTTCCTGCAGGGGAGCAGGGAGCAGCGTACTGGAGCTGGAGGGAGGGAGACCAGGAGGGATGGCGCCAGCAGGCTGGACCCCCCCCAAATCCTCCAGAAGCAGCAATAATTGCTGAACAGGAGGGGGAAGAGCCTTAGCACCTTACACCCAAATGTACCCAAATAGCTTAGCTTCTCACCTGCTAAAGAAACCCTTTGGATCAAGACAGGTCTTCAGAAAGAGGTCACACATATGACACCAGGGAGGGGCAACCCACCAACCTTGTATTAGCCTAACCTGAGTCATTCATATGCCATCTCTTCAATTTTTGTACAGCACCTGTACTGTCCCAAACCTGACTTCCTCGATTGTGCCGCACATTCCCCCACCTCAGGGCCTTGGTGCTGCCTGGGACCCTCCTCCTCCAGAATTCTGCTTGGCTCTGCTCAAATGTCTCTTTCCCACTGACACCTGCCCTGATCTCCTGGTTTAAACCCTATTTAACGGGGACTAGCCTCTATCCCTGCATTCCTAGTCCCCTCCTCCCCCCAAGCACGTCTCATCTCCTAACACATGATACTGAATAACATTTGGCCACTATGTTGATTGTCTGTCTCCCTGCTGGAATGTGAGCTCTACGAGGGCAGGGATTGTGTCTTGTTCATTATTGCATCTTCAGCACCTAAAACAGTGCCTGGAACACAGTAGGTGCTTAATAGATATTTGTTATATGAATGAATGACTATCTGAGAAATCAGGAGTTTATGGGCTGGTTTTATATTTCATGATACACATTAATTTAAATATATGTTTATTTAAATGAAGAGCATCTTTGTAACATCTAAAGTGCCTCATAGACACCATGATATAAATCACACTTGGGGCATCGTTGCCTCTATCCATTGTCATGAATACAGAGCAGTTTAGCAGACGGGCTAGGCGATGGCACACAAGACTGGGACGTTCTGAGACAGAGAGGAGTTAAAACGGGTGTGCAAACGATGGCTTATGGGCCAATTTTATAAATAGTTTTATTAGAACATACCACACCCATTCGTTTACATATTGCCAAAGCTGAAATATTTGCTATCTGGTCCTTTGCAGAAAAAAATATCTGCCAGCTCCTGAGTTAGAAAAGTTGTATCCTAGGGAACTGGGCAGGGTTGGCGGGGAGGGGTACAGCAGTGGGAGTGGGAGTGGGGGTGTGACCTGGTGGGCTCTGCTTGCTTCGAAGTTTTGCCTGGTAGCCACCCAGGCACCCCAAATCAAAGTAAATCTTGTATAGGATTTAGGAGACCCAGTTTCTGGGCAAGGCTTTGTCATTTGTTAGCTGCGTGGCTTAACTTCTCTCAACTTGAACTTTTCATCTGAAAATGGGACCAAAAATATTAATACCCACCTCCTGGGGGTGCTTGTGAGATTAAACGAGTAAAGCGAATAAAACACTCCACACAGGCAGCAAGTTAGTATTGTTATGGTATTGTGGTATTGGTCCTGAATCTAATCCATACCACAATCTTGAAAAGCACATAATGTCGTTTCCATTTTACAACTAAGGAAACTGCTCCTCAAAGAGGCCTCGTGACTTGTTCAAGAAGGGTCCTAAGAAGTGGTTTAGGTCTTTCTGGCACAAAAACCCATAACTTTTCCAAAGCTCCTTTTTAGCCATTAAAAAAAAAATTACAAAAGCAATTCAGTTCCTTCATTGTAAAAATTTCTAACAGTACAGGAAGGTAAAAACTGAAAAGCAAAAATATCCTCACTCTGTGTCCCCCGCCCTGAGGAAAACTCCTTGGCAGTTTCCTTGCTTCTCAGCATTATTGCACAGGGGCCTTGCTCCAGTCTGACAACGGTTCTGGGAAGTGGGTTGGGCAAGGATTGAATAAGCTAAGGTGTGTGCGAAAGCCCTTGACATGGGAAAGCACCATGTAAGTGTTTGGTATGATCATGATACCCACTGTGGGGCTCAGAGTGGTGAAGGCCCCACCTCGGGCCAAAGACCAGCACAGAACCAGAGCTCAGAGGCCGCCCCGCCCAGCCGCTGCCACATCCCTAATAGCAGTCCTCTAGCTTCTGCTTGCACACCCTCATTGACAGAGAGCTCATTATTGCATGAGGCTGGCCCTTCCACAGGGGCAACTCTGCCTGTTAAAGAGCTCATGCGGACCCAAAATCTGCCTCACGTTAACTTCCCTGTTCCAAAGTCATGGTTGTAAGTGGAGGAACAGGGACTGGACTCCAAGTTCAGGTGCTCAGCCTCTCTGCAAGACACAGGCTTCCCTCTCCCAGCCTCACGGGGCTTGTGTGTGTGTGTGAAGGGGGGACTGGACAGAGGCAGCCTCTGCTCCCTGCTTCCCTGACCCCACTGGTAGGGCTGGCAGGGCTGAGCAGAGGGTCAGCCAGTACACATTTGCAGGACCCTGGAGAAATATCCCACAGGAATGTCCCCCGTGGCCAACCCCTCCAAGACTCAATGAGGGCATCACCTCCCTCAGGAAGCCACCTTAAGCCCCTCTCCTGCTCTGACCCTAGCAAAGTTGGGTGCTCCTAGTCTGTGATTCTGTAATGTCCTGTCCAGATGTGTTGTTGCTGAATACACATCATGATGGCATAGTGATCTCTTTATAATAATAGTAATAGCAGTAATAATAATAATAGCTAACATTTATTGAGTACTTACTGTATACCAGGCAGTGTTGAGTTACATACATGAACTCATTTAATCCCTTGACAATCCCATAGATGTAGGTACCATCGAAATTATTATCGATGAAAAAATCGAGGGCCAGAGACATATTGAGTCCTTTGTCCCAGATTCCACAGCTTTGAGAAGGTGAAACCAGGATTCAAATCTGCAGCCTTACCTGCACGTAGTAGGTGCTCAGTAAAGTTTGAAGAATAAAGGAAAGAATGAGAAAGGCTCCCCTTACCTCCACAACTACCTTCTGCCCTTTCCCCATCTTTGAAAAGCTTCTCCAAACCACACCCCCATCCCTGGGAATTCGGTTTCTCTCCTCCCACCTACAAGCACCTTCTTGCAACTGGAAGGGCTCAAGTTTGAGAAACAGGAAAGCAGACCAGTGACAGCTAGAACCTAATGCCTGTGAAGAGATAGCATCAGACATTCATAACCGAGTGGGAGTTAGTTTATCGAATTGGATCAGCAGGCTCCGGGGCCGGCAGGGAACCGTACGCAGGGCGCCCAGGACGGATGGGGGTGGGCATCAAGGGGGAGGGTCGCGGGGCGGGGCCGGGACTGGGCTCAAGGTGGCCTCGCCCCGCCCCCGCCCAGGACGGCTACATCGACTTCATGGAGTATGTGGCCGCGCTCAGCCTCGTTCTCAAGGGGAAGGTGGAACAGAAGTTGCGCTGGTACTTCAAGCTCTACGACGTCGATGGCAATGGATGTATTGACCGCGACGAGCTGCTCACCATCATCCGGGTAACTCCAGGGGCAGAGGGTCAGGCGGGGCTGGGGGCAGAGCCCCAGAAGGATCGGAGAGCCCAGAGGGTGGGTCTTCAGGGGATGGAACTGCAATCTCAGAAGGGGACAGGATGGAATGAAGGGGTTGGAAGCTCTGACCCTCACCACGTGCGTGACCCGGGCCATGTTCCTTTCCTCCTCTGGGCCTCAGTTTCTTCATCTGTACCTAGAGACTCTACAAGCTGTTAAGTCCCAGCTCTGCCTCTACTGCCTACTCTGCTGTTCCCGCCACCTCAGCCCTACTCAGGCTGGGAGCCAGAGGAGTTCTGACTGCCTCCACTCCCACCCTGAGACCAAATTAGGACGCGTCCTCTCACTTCTTCCCTGCAGGCCATCCGAACCATTAACCCCTGCAGCGACTCCACCATGAGTGCGGAGGAGTTCACCGATACCGTATTTTCCAAGATCGATATCAATGGGGATGGTGAGGAGGCCGGGGTTGGGGGTGGGGATCCCCAGGGGAGGGGTCACCAGGGTGTAGGGCTCCAGCCACAGAGCTGGATTTTAGGGATCCTTGGACCCGTCTCTGGCTCCTTTGCCCGCCCATTCACAGCCACCTCTCCTGGCATTGGCCTGTCCCCCTCGAAAGACTCAGCTCTGGGCCCTGGTCTAATGCTACCAGGTAGACGTGGACACCCGGCTCCCTTTCTCTCTCCCAGGGGAACTGTCCCTGGAGGAGTTCATGGAGGGCGTCCAGAAGGACCAGACGCTCCTGGACACACTGACACGAAGCCTGGACCTCACCAGCATTGTGCGCAGGCTCCAGAACTGCGAGCAAGATGAGGAGGGGGCTGGCGCTGGGGCCGCTGAGGCAGCTGGCTGAGCCCACCACCCCCTGCTTCTGTGTTGGGGAGGGGGTGTATGGTGGTGCTGGGGTCGCCATTGTTGCTTTAATCCTAGACAGAGTATACTGGACTCAAAGGCTCAGCTCGCCTCTTTGGGGTGCACGGTGGCAGCAGAAGGGCAGGGGTAGGAATCCAAAGCTGGGGATGGTGAAGGATGGTATCTGATCCCTCTGGGTGACTCAGCTGGTGGTGAGTGCTCCCTGCTAGGGACACTCCTCAGCATCCCTCTGCCCTCAGGCTCCTCCCTTGCCCCTTCTGGCCCCTCTCCCAGCGTCTCCAGTCCCACTCTCTTCTAGACATGGAAGCCCTGAAGCAGAGATGGGCTCCCCGGGGAATCTGACGGAATCCTACACATCCTGTGGCCGCAGCTTCCATCCTGGTATTGCAAGGAGCCCCAGGACCATTAGAGCCTACGGGTGTGGTTCACATTGATTCGTTCTTACCATGTAACAAGCATTTAATGACCACCTACTATGTACTAATGCTAGATGTCAGATGTGCAAAGAGGACCATTCTCATCCTCAAGGAACTCACAGGCTAAGCATCATTGTAATAAAATATGCTGAGAGAAGCTATGAATGGATTCCTGTAAGAGCACAGGGAACGGTGAGCGAGTCTGACTCAGAGACTGCCTCCCAGAGCTGATCCTTAACTTTGAACATGAAAGAGGAGTCGGGGGTTGTGTGTGGAGAAGAAGGTGACGTGTGTGGGAGGTTGGACATACATGCTATGTGATGTATGTGTGTTACATGTAGGGGCCGTGTAATGTGGGGAGGAGCTTTCTTAGTTGTAAATTGAGGGCATCTCTTAGGATTTACATTTTACCAAATTTGAAATAATAAGGGGTCAACATGTCCATTTTTAGGGCGCATCTCCCAGGGCCCCAGTTATAGGAAAAAAACAAACTCCTTCAAGAAGTTACAGTGTTACCAAGGAGACAAAGATGGACTGTTTGGATGGCAGTACAGCTCTGAATCATGACTGACTGAATGACCAGGCATGGTGTGTGTACTCAGGCCTGGTCATTCACTCAGGGAGGGTCCGTTTCGATTGGATGTTGGCCAAAACGTGAGAGAAGGTGGGGTGGTACTGTAGAAAGTCCTTTATCCCAAGGAAATCCTTATTTATTCAGAAGTGACTGCACAACACCCCATACTTCCCCTGCTGGCCCCTGGGTGGCATACGGTGCTGTGTGGTTTCCCACAAGTCTGTGACTCATTGCATGTGACCTGACCATCCTTGGTCCCACCGAAATCCCTCTTGCTGCAGTGACACCTGACATCAGTTAGGGAGTGGAGCAGTCTGCTTTGGGGGGGGCATCATCCCCACTCTTTGTGCACCCCAACTTTAGGAATACCTGTCTAAGAACCTGAGGAGAGACAGAGGCTGGAGCAGCTGTGCCCATTTTTTCAAAGATGCTCTGTCTTCTGGGCTTTGAGTTTTCACTTCAGCTGGGTGTGAGGGAGTGGGGGGGATAAATAAAAATCCAGGGCGGGAAGGAGAAAAAAGGGGAAAGGGGAGTGAAGCCCCAGGTTGCAGAAAGCCTCCTGGAGAGACGAGAGGGTGTGCTTTGCTCACCCCCGCCCTGTCCATCTCTTGGACCGCCTCAGACTGGGAAGCCAGCCAGGGCCTGAGCACAAATGGAGAGGCAGTGGAGGTCAATGCCAGGGCAACGTGGAAAAGCAGGGAGTGGACATTTCTGCTCCTTCTTGGTGACTGCCTCTTGGGAATTCCTGAAGGTCAGCATTGGGAGGGTATCCGCCTAGAATAAGGACACTTCCCCAACCTCATTTACATACCACGTCCATGTTTCACGGCATATCTGGATTCTTACTTCTTTTCATCAACGAATTTTTACCCAAAATTTATTCCTAAAGGATCCTTTCTATATGAATATCATACCTATGAAATCACAGGTTCAACAAACTTAGTTTTATTTTTCATACATCAACATGAAAACATAGCTATTCAAGGTAAAGCAAGTGTTTTTCCAAGTGCCACTTTAAATGGTCTCACAGGGGTGACACTGGTCCAGGACCCTGGTTTTTAATTTGTGTTTTCAGAGGTGCCTCTGGCTCCAGGGGTGGGAGGGGTCTGAGTTGCTCACCCCCCTTCAACCAGAACGGCTCCCTTTTAATCTAGTTTCTATATTGGGGTTGCACACAACAGTTTGTATAACAAAAATAAGTCCACATCTAAAAAAATAATAATCTGAAAACTGCTGGTCTAGTCCAACCAGCTCACTGTGTAGAGGAGGTACCCATAGTCAGGGCAGAGAAGTGGCTGTCTTGGGTCACATAGAAGTTGGAGGGAAAACCTGACCTCAAACCCAGATCATCAAGCCCCCAAGTCTCCCCCAGAGACGGAGGGAAGGTTTCTCCATCCGTGAAGAAGACACGGTTCAGCTTGTGGCTGGAAAGCGTGGAAGGTCCATGCTGGGGAGGGGATTGGAGAGGAGAATGTGGGGGATGGGGGAGGTCGGGATGGGGAGAAGAGGGGTGGGGAGGTGGAAGCAGGGGCTGGAGGAGCAGTTCCAGGGCAGAGCTGAAACAGCCCCTTTAAGGGCAGCTGACCTCTCCAAGGGCAGGAGACCACAGCCTGGTTTGTTGTTGTTTTCCCTTGTTGACACCCTTGGTGGGGACAACTTGGGGGGGAGGAGCCCTGCATCCTCTCATGAACACTCGTCAGGATCCTGGAGGGATGTAATTATTATCCAGCCCACCACCTTTTCTTCAGACTCACCACCTTCTGGCCCCACCTTCTACCACACTGCTTCACACTCTGTGGGCTCCCTCGTTGTTAATTTGGTCTATGGGACCCCGCCTCTCCCCCTGCTTCCAGCTAAGAACCACGTAGGAATTTGTGGGAGTCCCACAACCACCCAGCCAAGGCATAGTTCTCCCAGAGGCAGCTGGAGGGGGTGAGTAAGCCATTCCCTTCACCACCCTAGTAAATCCTGCCAATGGACTGTGCCCTGTTGACAGCTTCAGACCAATAACCCCTCCACCTCCCCACACAACCTCACCCCCTTCACAGGGCTGCCAGGATAAGTGTGGGCATAAGCAGGCTGAGCCAGGGGCCCTCCCACTACTCCGGAAACCTGGTGAGTCCAGAGTCTTGGGGTGGGGGGGGCTGTGGACTCCTATAGGGCTCCCAGGGTCCCAGACCCCTCAGAACATGGCACTTTTCCGCCTCTGCTGAGAGATCCAGCCCCCGGGATTCACATCCATCTGCAGCATCTTCGTCACCCACTTGTCACGACGGGCCCCTTCAACGAACTCATTCAGAGACAGCTGGCCTGAGCAAGGGGGAGGAGACACAGTCATGCAGGAGAATGGAAGAAATGAGGTTGGGGGCAAGAGGAGAAAAGGGTGCGCCTACAGCTCTTATCCAAACAAGCCTGCAGCCTCAAGGTCTAAGCTTGGGGCCTGTCAATTCTCTGATTCTCCAGGAATCTCCTGACACCTATAAGGGTTCCTTTAAGGGGCTTTCTTTGCAAATTAATTAAAATTTTACTTTTGCCCCTGGTACCTTTGAAATGTTCTTCAGGGGTCTTCTGGGTGTGTTCCCAAATAACTCCCTCCCTGCACAGCCTTGGGGCTGGGCATCAAGCTACAGGAAGGAGAGCCCCAGTAGCCTTAATGGAGGCCTACCCTATACCTGGTACTTAAATACATTGCTCCTTTTATTCCTCTCAGCATCATTATCCCCATTTTCCAGATGAGGAAACTGAGACCAAGCTGAGAGGTTACATGAATCATCCTGTCTGCCTGACTCCAGAGCCCCTACTCTTCCGCTATGCTTGCCTGGCCTCCATCAGCAACTCCAATAGGAGTTTTAATCACTCTTACAGACGTCACATGCTAGTGACGCCCTTTGTAATTTCATGTAGTCCTCTCCACACCCAGTTCACAGATGAGGACACCAGTTAGGAAGAGGAGAGCTCTGCCCAAGGTCACATGGCCAGGAAGCGGGGGTGCTATGGAGTGGGCCACCATCTCTGCCCCTGTTACCATCTCCATTCTCATCCACCAGAAGGAAGATCCTGTCCACGACCTCCTCTGGCGTGAGCAGCTGGCCTTGCTGCTCGGAGTCCATCTCCACCCTGCAGGCTTTCTTCAGCTTGTAAATCGCCTGCCAGAGAAAACCCAGAGGCATTGATGGGATCCTCGCCCCTCCCCCCCAACCCATGTCCCTCAGCACTGTGTCCCCTGCAGGCTGTGCATCTGAGGACCACAGGACCCAGATCCAAATCCAAACTGACCTATCCTAAGGCTATTCTCTCAGGGTCCCATTGGCCTAGTTCCAAGTGAGGACTTCCTCACCCCACATACCGCCCCACCCCGACGTCATGGGCGTTTCCACTGTAAGCGCCAGAGCTGAAACCTAAAACCGCTAATGAGGGATGTATCTGTAATGGTCTAAACTGCACTTTACAGAGGAAAATGGAGATTTGGAGAGGAAAAGAGAATTTAGTGTATTTATGGATGTGTGTGTCTATGTGTGTGAAATAGGATCACGGGAGATTCAGGTGTTTGGACTAGATGGGACGGGGAAGAACAGGTTTCTCCTTTGCCCTGTTCCCTGTCCCAGTGAGGCAATGTTTGTGAAGTGAAATGGGGACGAGACACACAAACATGAGGATTAAGTGTAGTTCCTCGACTGGACGCTCTCTGCCGCCGCTCATGGCAGCACACAGCATCTTAAGCCAACCTCCGGCTGCTCACGACAGCCCAGCTCCAGGGAGAGCTGTTGTTCACAATCTTAGCTGTAGAGGGCGCGGCTCACTGGCCCTTGTGGGAATCGAACCAGCAACCTTGATGTTAGGAACACCACTCCAACCACCTGAGCCACTGGGCCGGTTCTTTTTTTAATTTCTTGAGATGATTTCTTAGATCATTGATTTTCTCCTCTCTTATTTTCTAATAAATACATTTTGAGGCTATGTATTTGTTTCTGCAAGCCCAGCTTTAGCTGCATTTCACAAGTTTTGTTACGTTATGTTTGCATTAGTATTCAGTTTCAGTTCACAACAGTTTGAGTGCATGAGAGAGAGAGAGAGAGAGAGAGAGAGAGAGAGAGAGAGAGAGAGAGAGAGAGAGATTATTTCTTTGATTCATAGCGTATTTAGAAATGTTTTGCAAACACATGGGCATTTTTTTCATTATCTCTTTGTAGTTGATTTCTAGCCATGGTCAGAAAGCACCCTCTGAATGACTTCAGGGCCTCCTCCAGAACCCCAGCCCCAGGAGCCCCTGCTTCAGCCCTCAGAGCCCCAGGTGCCTGACCCCACGGGCAGACACTGGCCTCCACAATGTCAAGCAGCTCCAGGCGGTCGATACAGCCATTGCGGTCCTTGTCGTAGATTTTGAAGGTCCACTTCAGCTTGTGCTCCAGGGAGCCCCTCAGCACCAGGTTCAGGGCTGCCACATACTCCAAGAAATCGATGGTGTTGTCCTGCATGGGGAAGCGGGAGCTGTGAGCCCCCTCCTGCCCACTGCCCCACCTGCCCAGCGTGCAGGTGTGTGCCCTCCTCTGGGCTATCATTCTTTCCTACAAACTCAGGCCTTTCGCCACTTCTTTGCAACCCGTATGGCCTCTGACTCTTTGCTCGTGCTGTTCTCCATCCTGGCATCCTTGCCCAGTCTCCAGGATCACCCAATCCTACCCGTCCTTCAAGGCTCAGCTCAAGGACCCCCTCCTCCTGGAAGCCTTCCTTCCTGGCCCATGTCAGCCATAGGGTTCTCTCTCTCCCTCTTCTAACACTCACAGCTCCTGCTACCTATCCTGCACAGTTTGGGACTTACTCTGGTATTGTCGCCTGTTTCGTATGTCGCATTCTCTAGCTACATGATATGCTCCTGGAGAAAAGAGAGGGGTTTACATTGGTTCTGTTTCTCTTTCACGCCTAGCACAGTGTCACTCATGCCCAGAATCAGGGTCTTATAAATATTTATGAATCAATGACTAAATGATCGACTTGATCTGGATTTGAAATCAAGGTAGTTTGAAAGATTAGAAAGCAGTGTTGCCATTGAAAGATTCCTTTGCACATTTGTTTGCTCTGAGCCCAAGGGCAGGTGGACAGGGCAGTGGCTCCAATCCCCACTCACCTCTATGCCCAGGTGGACACTCAATTGAAGAACAGTCCTGCACCCCTACCCCCACCTAGGAAGGCAGGGGCCAGAGCTCAGGTGTTCACTGGCCAGAGGATGGAGAAAGGGCAAAGTCCACTTCTAAGGTGACTCTGACCAAGAAACGGAACCTTCCTCAAACAGAAATAGGACAGTGGCCATTATTCCCAAAGCCGTAAACAAGAAGTAGGGGGTGACCAAGCTTTGACTCCAGAGGAGTTTGAGGTGAGAGGCTGGTGGTGGTGGCTGCAGTGGGTCTGTCCGGCCAGGGTCTCGGGCTGAGCTTCACAGGCTGTTCCCACATACACCTTGTGACCTCACGTATTTCGGGGGGGGGAGGAATACCTCTTCAAATCCAAAACCTGAGTCATTGGCTCCCCCAAGAGTGTCTGTCATTCCAATGAGTGTAATCAGAAATGACATTGCTGGCTCAGAGCACCTCTGTCCCACTGGGTCAGGCCACTGGGAGACACAACCTGAGATAGGGGTGCCTGTGTCAGCAAGGTGTGAGCCAGTAGGAAAACAGGACAGAAAATGAGGGAAATCACAAAAAAGCCTAAGGAAAAACCAAGAAGAAAATAAAATGAGGCTACCTCAGCTCCTGAAGTGTTTTATATCTTTTATATAATTCCTTCTGGCCCTCCACACCCCCCATGATGTGTTTACCTAATTGAGGTCAGACTGTGGCTATAGTTTCATTTCCTGGATTTTTTTTCTTTTTAAATGTCCCATGTCTTCAAAATTATTTAAAATCTTTTTTTTTTGAGGGGTACTGGGCAGTCCTTCTCGCGGAACATGGTTTTAATATTTTACGTTACCCAATGAACCTCTTCGGGCATATACTATATTTTTTCTTACATCTGCAATAATTTCTTTAGGGTAGATTCTTAGCAGTGGTTGTTTGTTCCTTCCCCCATCCCCACTAGTCTTTAATGCACTGTTTTTGTGGATACAGACTTTCACGAAATTGTATCACATGTGTAGATATGAGTAACTATCAACACAAACTCTCCTGCGTTACCTCTTAGTAGTTGCATCCTTCTCCCAACTGTGTCACTCGGCAACCACTGATCTATTCTTCATCACTGTCACAGTTTCACTTTGAAAATGGAATAGAAATCGAATCATACAGTATGTAACCTTTTAAGATTGTTTTTTTCCCCCACACAGCACAATGCCCTGGATATTCATCCAAGTTCCTTCCATTTTAATGGCTGAGTAGTACTCCACTGAGTGAATGGTCCCTAGTCTGTTTTCCATTCACTCACAGAAGGTTGTTTCCAGTTTTTTCGCCCAGCTTTCCTGAGAATGATTGCAAATAGCCTTTTAAGGAGCATTGTGTAAGTTTAAGGCATACAATGTAATGATTGGTTGTTCTTTAAAAGGCTATTGTCGTTAGTAATTGTGATTTATTAAGCTTACTAAAAATAGTTCATATGTTTCTTTTTAAATAAGAGTTGAATAAGGAAATGTAGGGGGTGGCTGGTTAGCTCAGTTGGTTAGAGTGCAGTGCTCTTAACAACAAGGTTGCCGGTTCGATCCCCACATGGGCCACTGTGAGCTGTGCCCTCCACAACTAGATTGAAACAGTCACTTGACTTGGAGCTGATGGGTCCTGGAAAAACACATTTAAATAAATAAAAGTTAAAGAAAAAAACGTGACTGGTAGGGACCATCTATTTTACATACCTCATCTCTCTCAGGTCTGTTATCCCCATTTAATGGGTGAGGAACCTGAAACTCAGAGGTCGAATAAATTGCCTAAGGCAGAGCCTTCCAAGCTACTTGTCTTCTTTAATTCATCAAGTGGGGAGAACTTTCTTACTCCACTCAAGATCTATCATTGTCTAAAAAATGAGCCTGGTGTCTAGCACTAAGGGGAAAGAAACAAAAACAACAACAACAACAACAAAAACCACTGGCAAATCCCTGCTCTCTAGATCTCTGGATTCTCCTCCATTCTTTGTCTAGAACCTTCTCAGAATATCCTCTCTCAGTATGATACACTTTCCACAATGATCCGGTGGAAATTCAGAAGAAACCACCCCACGATGTGCTTCTGTGGTATGTGGATTATTTTCAACTAAAGGCAACTTTAGCCACGGGCTCAAGAGAAACGTCTGCCCCTCCCTTAACTACCTAGAAGAACTTGAATTAGGGGTCTTGCCTATAATAAGAGATTGTCAGAGATAACCTCTTTTGACCTGTCTATAGGGCAGGACAAACATTTATATAACACACATCTGCTCTTCCTACCATCCTGCAATGACCCTTTGAAGCCCCCGAGACACCTTACCTGAACCCTAGCTCAGAATGTCTAATATACCCATGTTCCTTTTCTGTCTCTGAACCTCTGTGCATGTGGGGGTCTCTGACTCTCTCACGTATATGGGGTTGCCATATGTATGCATGTATTAAAACTTAGTTATTTTCTCTTGTTAATCCAGCTCATGTCTATTTGATTATTAGATCAGCCACAAGAAACTTGAGGGTAGAGGAAACTTTCCTCCTCCCCTACAATCCCTGTGTAATGCGCAAGAACAAGAACGCAGGATATGGAGAGGCCAAAAAGGAACAACAATGGAGCCATAGATAGGGGAGTCATAACACTATATTTTCGATGGCGCTGGTTGAGACACAAAAGCAAACATCTGTCAGTACCCCAACAGGGGTCTTCCTGCACCCCAGTCTCCTGGCGGCCGGGCAAGACACAGGAATTAGCATCCACAGGGTCCACAATCTGCCATCCACGCTTGCTAACCGAATGTGCGAGCTGCAATCCGCCATCCGCTTCTCTGCCCCCCAATCAACCCCTTTGCTAATAGCAATCGCACTTGCTAGCGTAGCCACGGCAGTTATATTAGTGGCTAAACGCTAACTGGTTACAGCTGATGGCCATCTGATCACAGCTGATGACCATCTACTACCTGTGCCAGCACCTTTCCACGTGAGGCTGAGAGCCTGGAAACTGCTCTCTGGGACTCTGTCTCCATACCCTTGCCTTACAAGATGCACATTCTAGAGTAGCCCCTTCCTGACAAGTGAGCTCACCTATGAAGTTACCGCAAACCCCAGGACCATTTCTGGGAGCTTCCAGCCGGCGCTACTCTCATCAGTTGTGCGCCTGCCCTTAATTACTGTGGGGGCGGAGCCCCAGAGAGTAGTTTCCAGGCTCTCGGCCTCACATAGACAGGTGCTGGCTCAGGTAGTAAATGGCCAACTGTGATTGCATGGCCATCAGCTGTGGCTAGTTGGCCGTCAGCTGTAACCAGTGAGCCATTGGCCACAATATAACTGCTGTGGCTACGCTAGAGAGAAGGAGGGAGAAAGAGAAAGAGAAGAAGGATGGGGCTAGCAAGGAGATGGCGGCTGGGCTGGCAAGCGTGGATGGCGGTTTGCGGACAGTGTGGATCCAGCCTCCAGTGAGAGTATAGTGCCGCCAGAGAGAATAAAGTGGTATGACTCCCCTACCTATGGCTCCGTGGGTGTTCCTTTTTGGCCTCACCATATCCTGCGTTCTTGTATGGGGAGCGGGACCAGAGACCCTGCAGGCCACCCCGCACGACAAATGGCGCAGCGAGCAGGGTCTCCCGCATGACACATGGCGTAGTCGGCAGGATATGGTGCCGGCCAAAGCTCCCCGAAGGACGGTGGAGCAGTTTGTGTGTATGAACACTCAGTCTGAGGAAGACCAGGAGGAGCAGCTGCCGGAGAGCTGGACCCTCGTGGAGGGGTGGGAGGACGTGGACGGTTCTCCCACCAGCACAGGAAAAGCCATGAAGCTGCTGGAGAGATGGAGCCCCGTGGAGAGGTGGAAAGATGTGGACGGTTCTCCCACCAGCACAGGAAAAGCCATGCAGCTGCTGGAGAGATGGAGCCCCGTGGAGAGGTGGAAAGATGTGGACGGTTCCCCAACCAGCACAGGCCGGAGAAAGCGAAGGTCGTTGCAGCCCTGTGGGCCGGGGAAGTTCCTGCTCA
Source organism: Rhinolophus sinicus (assembly GCF_036562045.2). NCBI lineage: Eukaryota > Metazoa > Chordata > Mammalia > Chiroptera > Rhinolophidae > Rhinolophus > Rhinolophus sinicus. The sequence continues at coordinate 89,485,841 of NC_133755.1, forward strand.
GGCAGCCCGGATGCAGGACTTATAGTCCCAGGAGGTAACGCTTGCTGAGTCCTCCGTGGGAGATGAGGGTGAGGTCAAGGTCGTCCCTCACCCCCAGGACAGCCCTGGTGAATGACTATGGACTATGGGGAATTGCCTTCCATCCCTAATTTAATGGACTGCTTGACTGTTTGTTTGGGAACTGTTGTTAGTGGAACTGTGGGATATTTGCTTTTGTCTCTTGACTGGCCGCCATTGAGAATATGTAAGCACCTTGATTGTGAGTCGCTGTTGTTCCAGCAGGGTACCCTGAGAGGCACAGAGAGAGTGGCAGTGCGCTGAGAGGTCTGGCTGAGCCCTGAAGATACCCTGGCTGTGCCCAGGAAGTCGGGCTGTTCCCAGAGAGAGTAGTAGAGCCCTGAAGGTACCCTGGCTGTGCCCAGGAAGTCGGGCTGTTCCCAGAGAGAGTGGCGGTGCCCTGAGAGCCCTGGCTGTGTCCAGGAAGTGTGGCTGTGCCCACAGAGAGTGGCGGTGCCCTGAGAGCCCTGGCTGTGTCCAGGAAGGCCCTGAGAAGCCCTGGCTGTGTCCAGGAAGTGTGGCTGTGCCCACAGAGAGTGGTGGTGCCCTGAGAAGCCCTGGCTGTGTCCAGGAAGTGTGGCTGTTCCCAGAGAGAGTGGCAGTGCCCTGAGAAATCCTAGCTGTGCCCGGGGAAACTAGTGGTACCCTAAGAAGTCCAGGAAGTCTGGCTGTGCCCAGGAGTACTGGTGGTGCCCTGAGAAACCCTGGCTGTGTCCGGGAAGACAGGTGGTACCCTAAGAAGTCCAGGAAGTCTGGCAGTGCCCAGGAGTACTGGTGGTGCCCTGAGAAACCCTGGCTGTGTCCGGGAAGACAGGTGGTACCCTAAGAAGTCCAGGAAGTCTGGCTGTGCCCAGAAGCACTGGTGGTGCCCTGAGAAACCCTGGCTGTGCACAGAGAGCCTGGCTGTGTCCAGGATATTGCATTCACCCCCAGGCTCCTCGCACAGGTCCCCTCGCGGAAGACGCTTGTCGCGTAGATTGTGAGGCGAGAGCCTGTAGGGGTGGAGTGTGGGGGCGGAGCCCCAGAGAGTAGTTTCCAGGCTCTCGGCCTCACATAGACAGGTGCTGGCTCAGGTAGTAAATGGCCAACTGTGATTGCATGGCCATCAGCTGTGGCTAGTTGGCCGTCAGCTGTAACCAGTGAGCCATTGGCCACAATATAACTGCTGTGGCTACGCTAGAGGGAGAAGAAGGAGGAGAGAAGAAGGATGGGGCTAGCAAGGAGATGGCGGCTGGGCTGGCAAGCGTGGATGGCGGTTTGCGGACAGTGTGTATCCAGCCTCCAGTGAGAGTATAGTGCCGCCAGAGAGAATAAAGTGGTATGACTCCCCTACCTATGGCTCCGTGGGTGTTCCTTTTTGGCCTCACCATATCCTGCGTTCTTGTATGGGGAGCGGGACCAGAGACCCTGCAGGCCACCCCGCACGACAAATGGCGCAGCGAGCAGGGTCTCCCGCATGACAATTACCCACAGAGGCCACCGGTGATGGAAACATCTCTATCTACTCCAGAGTAAGAGCAGAAGCGACAGGTGTGTGATCTGCTCTGTAGGATTATCTGCCCTGTTTCTCCCTGAATTGGGTATTTGTGCACCATCCTGACCCCAATACAAGTTACATGAGGATCCCAAATGACATTTGGGCTTCATTCTCCGTTTTCTTCCATTCCAGTGCGTCACAGGGCAACCACCAGAGAGGAGTGTTACAAGGGAGAGTAGCAGCAGAGACGAGATGCTCCTCCCTCCTTGCCTGCACCAAACCTGTTTTCATCACCCCGGATTTTGACATGTGAGCTAGGTCTATGAGCTCTTTTTATTTTATTTGCCCCAGAAATCTCAGACCAGTTGCCCAGAAATGAGACTAGCTGGTATAAAAATTGTCAAGGTGGTAGGGGTGGCCGGTTAGCTCAGTTGGTTAGAGCGTGGTGCTGATAACACCAGGTTGCCGGTTCGATCCCCACATGGGCCACTGTGAGCTGCGCCCTCCTTAAAAATAATTGTCAAGGTGGGAAGTGGAGTTGGGTGTGGGTTTGGAGAGAGAGACTAAGTGGGAAGAGAAAAGAAAGAAGGCTCAATCCCTGACAGAGGAACTTGACACACCTTCTAGGAAAGCTCTTCCTTCCAGTAGAATGCCAGCTAATAAATAAATAAAGAAGGGACGGTGGAGTTAGAAAATTATCAATGGATGCCAAACCTAGTAGATGAAAATTTGATGAGCAACAGGATATTTACTTCATCTGAAAGAACCCCCCATAAGATGCTTATTGATTACAAAGGAAGAATAGTAACTTTACAGTGAAGAGAAACATGGCCAACACCACATGACCAAATGATGAAGTTAGTCACCGCAGTAACGGGACAAACCAATGTGCCCCTTGATGTGATGCACTGAGGACAAATGTCACTTCTATGGCATTTTTGCTAGAAGTGTAAAACCCAAATCTACTCACAAGACAACACTGGACAAGCCCAAATAATTGGCGGTCTTCAAAAATGTCAGGATTAGACAAGACAAAGAAAAGCGGAGATTAAAGAGTCCAAATTAAAGACTAAGGAGAGAGAACAAGAAAATGTAATGCATCATCAGACTGAAAAAAAAAAAAAAAAAAAAGCACTGAAGGACATTATCAGGACAAACTGACCAAAGTTGAATGTGGATTGTCAATTAAGTAATAGAACTGTATCAGTGGTAAATTTCCTGATTTTCATAGTTGTATTAAGTTATTTAAAAGAATGTCCTTGTTCTTAGGAGAAGCACACTGAAATACTTAGGGGTAAAAAAGGTGTGATGTCTCCAAATTTCTCTTAAAAAAGAAATATATATATATGAGAGAGAGAGAATGATAAAGCAAATAAGGCAATTGGATAAATTGTACATGGGCGTTACTTGTACTATTCTTGCAACTTTGTGTAAATTTGAAATCCTATCAAAATAAAAGTTATGGGGGTGGGGGGTGGGAGATGAGGGTAAGGGGGATCAAATATATGGTGATGGAAGGAGAACTGACTCTGGGTGGTGAACACACAATGGGGTTTATAGATGATGTAATACAGAATTGTACACCTGAAATCTATGTAATTTTACTAACAATTGTCACCCCAATAAATTTAAAAAATAAATAAAAATAATAAAAAAATAAAATGTATAGAGGAAAAAAAGCCATTGATTAATGTATATGCTAATTTGTAAGACGAGATAAGATAAGGGGTACAGCTATATTATGCCCAGGGATTTAATAATCTCCTTTGGATCCTGAATTGTTACATTGGAGCTTTAGATGAATATGGGGAAGATTGATATATTTATGACAATAAGTTTTTTTAAAAAATCATTTTCTCTCCTTCAGAAAACAAACTGCTTTCTGGGCAGGTGCACCTGCCTGGGGTCAGGACTTGGGCAAATCAATTTATATCCTTTTACCCTAGTTTTCTCATCATTTAATTTGAAGTAACAAACTGCTCGCTCCCTTGCAGGGCTGCTGCTGACTCAGAGACTGAGGAAAGGAGAAACTTTGGGAGCTCTGCCCACTCTGTGCCCTGAGAGGGAGCTTATAGGGTTCATCTCCAAGGAGGTTTGTGTTGCACTGAAGATGCTGCCCCCACCCTCCCAGCCCCCAGCCCGTGCTGAGGAGATAGGCACTGACTGGTACCAGGACCAGGTCAGACCTGACGAGGCATTCCCGTGATTCAGCCTAGAAAGTGAAGTTCTCTATGCACAGAGAAGTGGGGTGCTGAGGCTTTGTTATGATTAATTATCTAGGTCCAACCCCCTCCCCTTATCTGAGAGCTGAAATAGGTATTTGAGGCAACCCTAACGGGGTAAAGCATTACAGAAGCGCTGCACTGGATGACCTTAAGTAATGAGGGAGTTTCAACTTTTAAGTTCAATTTCTAGGTGCGCATTTACAAAACGTATTATCTTCTTAGCTGCTGGTGTCCTTGGAGGGCTTAAAGAAACCCCGTGGTTGAATGACGTCATGGAATCTTCCACAACTCAGAGTCAAAAGGGACTTTCGCAATAATGCAGCGGATGTCCCAGTCCATGAAGGAGCCTTCTCCAGCATTCTCGGTGGGGAAGAACGACCAGTTTCAATTCAAAGGACCCCAACGAGGGCGAGCTCACGATCTATGCCAAGATGGCTCGTCCTATTTGGGACAGCTCCTTTGCTCCTTATTGTTAGAGTGGCAGGGTTCTGGAGGGGGAGAAACCAGGTCCTGGGGCTGCAGAGCCCTGGCTGAAATACACAGAGAGGACTGGCCTGTGTGCCCTTCTGCTGAGCCTCCCTTCAGCTCTCAGGAAGAAGAGAGAGGGAGAGTCAGATGAAAGCAGAGAGATGGGGAGGAGGGAAGAGAAGATGGGAAGAGACAGAAAGATGGGGAGAGAGAGAAGAGTTTTAGAGAAAAGGCGAGAGGACAATGGAGAGAAAAGAGCAGGAGGACTGGGGGGCTGGGAGCCCCCCCATCAGGGATGATCCTTTCACTCAAGGAGGAGAAATGTCCCAGGTGGACTGGCCACCAGTCCTCCCCTTCAGAGGGCCTTACCCCGTTCTTGTCGAAGGCTCGGAACATGCCCTCTACATACTGGGTGGCCTTCTCGTTGCCTGTGACCTTGAAGAAACGCTTAAACTCGTGCATGAAGAGTGTGCCGCTGGGACACTCCACCACGAACTTCTTGTACCACTCCTGGAGCTCTGCTACGTCCATCTCACCCTCCATCTTCACCTCCTCCCAGCTGAACTGCTGCCCCATCTTTGCCCCCAGGAATGTCACAGACCAAGCGTCGGTGCCTCTTCCTGGGCTTCTGCCGATTGATTCCTTAGGTTAGGGTCTTCTTCCTCCCTTTCCTTTGCTCAGCCAGCCTCTTCATCATCTCCTGGACAACTGAACATGACGGGCAGCGTAGGGGGCTGGCGACAAGGGGGCGGGACCAGGCCAGCTAAGCACCCTAAGATCATTAGAAGATGCCCCTGGAAGGTCTGACCTCCAGCCTGCTAAGCCCCCCCAGTCTGACCCCTCCTGTTCATCTAAGCCACCCAGCAGATTCTGAAAGGGGGGGGGGACTGAGAGGTAGGCAGTGGGAGGGTGAAGACAGTTGGGAACAGGCTGAGACACTCCCATCTCATACATACTCCCTGTGCCTTTAGTTGGGTGCCACACAGCTCCGGAGAGGAGACCTTGGAGACACAGGAGACTCAGAAGTCCACAGAGGACGCAAGACCAACTCCTAGCCCATAAAATAGGGTTTGGTGGGGAGCTGGGGCTTACTCCTCCACGCGGTCTGATGAGAAGCAGCAGAATCTGTGATGTGAAGGGTACCAGCTGAGCAGATCTGTCCTCAGCCTAACTCAGTCCCCAGCACAATTATCTTTAGATCCATCACAGATCACACCGGAGTCTTGGAAGCTTCCCATTTTCCAGTTTAAAGTACAAATACTTCCCTCCAACACCCACCCTTCACCTAAGACCTAGTGGCTTTTCCTACTTTCTCTTCAAAATGTGAACATGTGAGTAAGATCTGGGAGCACGGCTTAACATCTCTCTGAAGTTTCTTACTTTTAGAGGAAATATTCATGCACATTGGTTTTTGAATCAATTATATACGCATGCTTATTTTAATGTAACATAAAAATGACACCTCCAAGCAAGCAGAACACCTGGAGCACTGATTTTTCTGGAAGATTTTTAGGGGCAATCAGTCCTACCAGTGAGTCTTGTAGTCTCAGGGGCAACACTGCGTGTCTCCCATTGCATGTTCATCCTGAGTTGTTTTGCATATCTCCAGGTCTGACCTCCTCTCGCAAGGCTTTCTGCCTCCATTCGTCTCTAATCTCTCACAGTTGTTTAGTTTCCTTGCCATTCCCAACATAGGAACCTCTCTTCCTCTGTCATCCTTTCAAGTGCTGATGAGTTTTTCTCCCACATCCCTGGGGGGGGGGGGGGAAATAGGGCTAGTTTCCTCCTCGTTCTTCATCGTTGCCTCCACCTTTTCTTTCTTCTGCCTCAGAAATGCCAGTCCCTCCGAAGCCACATCTGACTGGACCCCTCCATGTACTCATTCTTGTTGCCCTTGGTGACGTCACCAAGTGTCTCCAAGCGTCAGCTCAGAGTCATCTGCCTCTAGGTGGAGAGCCGGTTGGTTCATCCCACACTCTGGCCTCACAGATCCTTGATCTCCTTTGTTCCAAAGAGTTTTTCTTCCAGGCCACCTTGGCCTCCCATCCACCTGTGGTCCCTGGGCCAGCAGCTGCAGCATCTGGGAGCTTGTTAAAAAGACAAATCCTCAGGCCCCACCTCGCCTACTGAATCAGGAACTTTGGGGGTGGGCCCAGCAATTAAGTGTTTTAACCAGCGCTCCAGCTCTTTCCAATACACGCACAGTTTGGGAGCCATTCCCCAGGCCTGGCTATCAGGCATTTCCGTGCTCCCTCTGAAACATTGAAACATCATCACCACCTTTTATTCCAGCTCACTTATTCTAACACCTTGTGGGCACAGAGCCCAGAGTGCAGTTTCCAGGCTCTCGGCCTCACGTGGAAAGGTGCTGGCTCAGGTAGTAAATGGCCATCAACTGTGGTTGGATGGCCATCATCTGGGGCTAGTTGGCCATCAGCTGTAACCAGTGAGCCATTGGCCACTAATATAACTGCCGTGGCTATGCTAGCAGCAAATGGAGTCTAGCAAGAAGATGGTAGCTGAGCTGGTAAGTGCGGATTGCAGTTGGCAGGAGAGGTCGGTTGGTAGAGAAGTGGACTGCAGGTTGCAGATAGTGTGGCTCCTGCTTCCGGTGTCTCCAATCCAGCTTCCAGTGACGCTATAGTGGTATGACTCCCCTATCTATGGCTTCGTGGGTGTTCCTTTTTGGCCTCACCATATCCTGCGTTCTTATGTGGGGAGCGGGACCAGAGACCCTGCACGACACCCTGCACGACACCTGCCCTCCAATAACTCACCAGCCTCACTGAGACGGGCAACTTGTTGATCTGATTTTTTTTTTTTAACATCTGTCACCTCCCGCAGAACCTCGCTTTCCTCCCTATCCTTATCTACAGCCCAGCACTCTTGCCATTTCCTTGACCTTTGCACCTCTCTTTCCCTCTAACTACTTACTTGGCAAAACCTGAGCCTGGCTCAAGTTAACCACTAACTATGCACGAACACCTCACCTGCGCCCAGGAGGCTGAACACGGCTGGAGAAAATCCTAAAATCATGCTGGCTGCACACCCGTCAAATAAAACCAGACGATCGTATTACATACTCTTCCCTCCTGACTTCACTCTCCTTCTCCCGAAGAGGACGATTCTGTGCTTCCCGCCCTCAAACCCTCCACTCACTCCCATGTTCAGCTGATGACCTTGTCATACGCCTCACATCACAGACAAATAACATCAGACAACCACCTCTTCCCACCACAGACACACTTCTCTGCATCTTGTACCCGTGTACTGTGCCCTGTTCCTGGTTCAGTGGAAGCAGCGTCCCTTCCCATTTCCTCCACCTGTCAGCTCCTCCACGGGTTTTCTAGCTCTCATCGCTCTGCCTACGTAAGCACGTCCTACCCACAATTATTCCTTTTCTGCATCCTCAGTTTATCCTTCTCTGATGGACCATTCCCACCTGAAGACATGCTTTAATATCATCTTTATTAAAGCAAAATAATGTGACAAAAATCCTGCCTTGACCCCACCTACACGGTCCCAATATGACTTTCATGGGTGACCACACTTTCACCTTCATAGGTCATAAGATAAATATGGATTACATACTATTTAAAATATTTTATCACTCATTGGTATAAAGATGAATATGATCCAGTCCTGTTCTGCCTGGATTAAACTCATTCTTTCGATTTTCAAAGAAATTAAAACACTTAAGAGAAATTAAGAATATTTTTTGCCCTCGGCACTCTGGTTCCCTAGATCCACTGGCCCCGCCCACTTTCCCTTCCACCTAATGTCCTAATTTCGGCTCCCCTTTCAACAAAACCCTTCGTGGCAGAATGTATTTTTCAAAAATGGCGCAGAAGTAGGTCTGGTCTAACATCTTCCTCCCATCAAGGGAGGAGTCCGTTTCTCCTCTTCAACCTGGATGGGACTCTGGCTACCTCACTGAAGAGAATGGGAAGAAGGGACACCATGTGACTTCCAAGGCGAAGTAATCAAAGGTGATGGGGTTTCTGCCTGGCTCTTTCTCAGGACTTGCCCTGGGAACCCAGCTGCCGTGTTGAGAGGAAGCCCAGAGCACGTGTAGGGGTTCTGACTGACAGCCTCAACCACCAGACGTGTGGGAGGGTGAGTGACTCCGGCCCCCAGCTGATCCCAAAAGGAGCTGACAATGTCCCCACAGAGCCCTGACCAAATTGCAGATTTGTGTGCAAAGTATAAATGTTGGCACTGTTTTAAGCCGCTAAGGGCGGGGTGTTTTTTAAGGTAGCAATAGACAAACCTGTTTTGTGTCCTGGTCGTTACTTCTTATTCTCACCTCAACTTCCTCCAGGTGGATGCTCATCCCTGTCACTCCATGGAAAAGGCTTATACAGTGGTCACCAATGACCTACTTTTCTCGCTCAACTTGCCAGCAGATTCACCAAATGAATCCTTTCTCCAAATACTCTCGGTTTCAAGGACCCCGTACTGCTCTGATTTCACTGCAACCCCACTGATTGCCCACCTGCTTTGCTAGCACCTCCTCCTTCGTACCAAGTACCTGCCTGCGTGGGGCTTCCCAGGCTTGTGCTCAGTACTCTTCTCTTGTTTACTTACCTACACTCTCCCTGCAGGAACTCCTTCATCTCGACATTACATACTATTTGTAGGCTGATCGCTTCCAAATTTACATCTTCAGCCTGGACCTCTCTCCGTAACTCAAGATTCATGAACCAGCTGCCCACTGGACATCTATACTCAGATCGCAGACTTGGCAAAGCCAAGGCCAAGGCCAAATCTAAACTATTGATTTATTCCCCCAATCCCTTCTCCACGTCTCCACAACATTTACCCAGTTGTGTAGGCCAACATCTAAGAGTCATCCTTGAATTCTCTTTCTCTTAGATCTCATTTTAATCTATTAGTAGGTCATTCCATCAGCTCCACCTCCAAACTATATTCTGAATCCAACCCCTTTTCATCACCTCCACTCTGGCAACTCTAGCCCAGGCCATATCCTCTCACCTGGTCCCCGCAGCAGGTCCTAACCAGTCTTGCTGTCCCCTCTTGCCAACCTCCTCCCTACAGTCCATACCCAGCAACCAGAGGAGTGTGTTCTAAGGCATAAATCAGATCCTGTAACTCTCCTGCTCCACACCTCCTATGGTTTCCCATTTACTCTCAGCGTAAAATCCACACTCCTTCCCACAGCCACGACCTTACATGATCTAGCCCCTGCCTACTGGGTCTTCATGTTTCTCTGCCCTTTTCTGCAGACACACCAAGCTCATTGGGTCTTGCATTGATTGGTCCCGTGGTTTGCACTGCTGTCCCCCAGGGGGGAGACGTGGCTGCCTCCTTCTTGACATTCTTCCCTGCTCAGAGAGCACTTTCCCAACCCAACTTAAGTAGCCACTCAAGTAATTCTGACATTATCCTATTTCATTTTCTTCACAGCGTGTAACTGCAGCTGAAACGATCTTATTCTTTTTTTCTCTTATTTATTAAGTGTGTTCCCCATCGAGTGTAAGATCCTTGAGGAGAGGGACTTCACCATATACACTGCAGAATTCCCAGTGCCTAGAACAGTGCCTGGCCCACACAAGGAACTCAAATACTTGTTGACTAAGTGAGCAAAGTGCTTGGCACAAAGTCACCACTGAATTAAGGTGAGCTATTACTCCTGAATTTTAAAAGACAACTCCTTTTGACTCCTTTGAGAGCACCTGGGTTAGCAAACATTTGTTGATGTGAAAAGATAATGGGACTTTAGAACTGGAGGAGGCCTCGACGATCACCTAGCCCAGTGATTTTCAACCTTTTCCCCATCTCGTCACTCCTGAAGACAAATGTGTCCTGCAGCTGCTGTGGCTCTGGTGTCACCCTGGCCAGCTCTTCATAGTTATTGATATTTAAGTAACATTAAGGAGTGATTCAAGGACAGAACCTGCGCTCACATTAAGAAATTCATGAATGAAATATAACTTGATTTAGCCTCTGGCTGAGGAATCTCAAATCCCATTGGCTTTTCATGTGGGTCAGTGGCCCCTGACTTGCCCCAGAAATACCGCTGAGCTTGTTGAGCTATAAATATATCGTTTTAAAGAGGATTAGGGCTCCATAGAGAGAAATGGTAGCTTGGAGTCACAATAGTACGGATTAAAGGAGGGCAGCGTCAGGAACTGAGCAGGGATTTCAGAGAGCCCTGGGGATCGCAGGCAGTCAGCCATAAGCCTGGCTCCCGGAATAAAGAAATGCTTGAGCAACAAGTCTACATCTGCTAAGCCCCAGATGGGCCTGGCCCGAAGCCCTACGGTAAATCACCTCCATGCCGGTGTTCTTGTGACCCGGTAGGTCCCTCCTTGCTGAAGCCTAAACTCGCACCCCCTCAAACACTTGGGATCTTGAGACCACAGGGAGTCCACTGTATATGACACTTTGTGTCATATACATACATCATATTCATACCAGTTACATATTTTATTCCTTACATTTTTTACTCCTAGTAAATCTCTTTACTTTTAATCTTTGGGGGAAATAAGTACATTTTGCTAATGTGAAAGGGGAAATCAATCTGGATTTCAGGTTTGCATATTCTGTATTTACTATGTGGACATCAGAGTACCTCAGTCTTTAAAAATTAGGTTCTGGGCTGTCCTCGTCACTGACTTGAACTCAGACACGTCAGTTTTATCCTTTTTGTCTCAGCTTCATCTGTAAACTCTAAGGGTGACTGAGTGGGCAAGTCCTAACTCGGTTTCCTCCCGTGTGACATGGGGATGATAATAGTAACTACTTTATTGGGTTGTTATAAACATGAAGTAAGATAATATCTGTAAATGACTGTCTATGGAAAATGCTTGGCATAATGTATGGTGATTATAATAAGCACGTTACATGTTTTCTCATCGAAATTAAACTTCGCAGCCACTCTAAGGTAAGTATTATCCTCATCTTGGAGATACTCTGAGGTCCTTTCCAGCTGGTTTTTAAACAGTACAGCACACAACTATCTGGAGTATCACCAAATCTGTGCTGCTGCCTAGTATTAACTATTATTTATTGAATGTCTATTATCTATGCAGTATTGTGAGGTGCTTTCTAAGTTATCTAATTTAACACTCCAGCCTCAGTAAGTAGGTATGATTACCCACATTTTACTAATGAGTAAACTGAGGCTCTGACAGAGTTCAGTATCTTGCCCAAGTTTATCGCAGTTAGTGGGTTTGAACTCTTATCTGACTCAGGTTTTCTGACTCCGACGTCCATGTTTTCTCTACTCTGCTACTCATTCATGTTATAGTAAAACTAACTTAACATAACATAGGAATGGGGGAATGGTAGCTGGCAAATAGAATGTTAAGAAATTAGACTGCTTGTCCTAAGTTTGGGTTTACACTGAATTGTCTGGGAATTCCTCTATTGCCGGACATCAAACGGACTCCGATCCAGGAAAAGCTACCCTGCATTGGAGTCCAGGCAGAGATTTGAAGGCTGGCACTTTAGAATTTCTGCTTGCTAATTAGTTTTTCTAATTTAATATAAGTAATGATGTTACTGGTCAATATCTTTATTCCCCCAACAAATCACTGCCGACTCATATCTAGTATCATATAGGCTGAGGATACCAGAGAAAATCCCATTGGCCCTAGATCCTGTTTTTCATTACTTTTCAAGCATCTGCTTTGTAATGTACCCCATCAGTCTGACCTTTATCTCTCACGTCTGAAGTTGCTATTTCAGAAGAAAGCAACGGGAAACGATCCTGAAGCAATGAAACAATGTGCTCAGCTTTAATAGCTGTGATAACATGGGACATTTGAGACTGAACTATGTGAACTTTTTATTGATAGTCGTGATAGATCATATGATCCATATTTGGCATAAGAGGAACTGGCTAAGGTTCAAATTCTTAGATGTCCCCCAGCCTGGGTGGGAAGGCCACAGAGCCAGTTGTTCATTCTTTCCTTCTGCTCATTTCCATAGTTGCAATGTTCATTTTGTGTCATTTTTTATAGATTTAAATAATTCAGTCATTTAATGATATTTTGCTTCTGATATATCTAGTATTTTCCCCAAGTCTGCTAACAAGATTACTAGAAGATGTAATTAAAGGAAGTGATAGAAAAAAAAATTATACTTGTTTAAAACAATATTTTTATATTGCTGTATGTATTTACTATGGCATGTCTACGTGACCAAAGGAACATATAATTCTCTTTGAAAGCACTGAAACTCGGCAGTGAACAAGTTTAATCTGTAGAGTCCTATCAATAATTTTAAACAGACCATAACTATTTTATTGAACATGAAAAGAAAATATACTTCAAATCAGAGAAAGCAACAATGAACTCAGGGCTACACCTCAATAAAAAAATAACCTCACTTTCTACCTGCCTTCTGGTTCATTCTATCATCAGGTCCCCTTTTCTCTCACCATTTCCCATCCTCACCACGGACAGAAAGTGAGACTTGGGCATTAGGGAATTAACTGTAAATTTCAGAATAAGCATTTTACTTGGGAAACCCAATTGAAAAAAAAACCACCTTTCTCAGCTTACCAGGGTAAAGAAGTTGCCTTGTTTATATCAAGAAGTTGGCTTCAAATATGCCAAATACTTTTGTCAAAGAAATATTACTAGTTTTTGTCATGTGTGTAGTTTATTTGCGTCTTTATCTTAAAACAAGATTTTAACATATAACTTGAAGTGCTAAACTAAGAAATCTGGTTTACAGGTTAATTTAGTCAGAAAACAGCTGGAAATGGATCACATCTTCCAAGGAATGACTGGAGCTGAGTGTGCATAAATCATCCTACTATACTATAGTGATTCATAGTGTCTGTAAGAAAAATACAAAAAAGCTACACTTATTTTTAAAGAAGTATTTCTTTTAAAGTAAAAATGGGCCACAAATTGCTGCTTTGCTAGATGTAATTACCATTGTATGGCTCTTGTTTTGTGGACTGGTTCTTAATCCCCAGGCTTCTATCTGCGATCAGCGTGCTTGAGGCATTTGTAAGTGACACAGTCAACAACGGAGCTGCAAACAGAATGAGGTCATGGGGCACAAGGCTGTCATTCTTCCCATGGTAATGACAGTAATGGAAGTCTGAGACCTAAGCAGTGTGCATTCAAAACATGACACCGGATAGGCGGCCAGGAACACAGAATAGGAATTCCAGTGTGAGGCGGGGGGAACTGAGAAGTCCCAACTACTCCAAAGATGTGAAGGAAACCACAGAAGACACGGACCTGATTCTGCTGTAAAAAGGAAACGAATCACTCCCTTGGGTTTGCTACTCCAACAGTTTCAGCCCATTGTAGTCTTGCCTCTTTCAGGGTTTGAACGACTATTTAATTTCATGGAAAAGTAGACATCTCCAAGCAAAAAGAATGCCATTTACCAATAGAAAGAGGGCTTCTTATCAGTGAGGAACTTAATAAGGAAAATATTTTCTGTGCCTTGCACAATTTTCAAAAGCCGTTATATCTATTCAGTTTTTGGTATTTACTACAGTGCTGGGCACAAAGTTAAAATAAAAGCCTCCTGAATAGATAAATCACAGGAAGAGCGAAACGACACAGGCGGTAATTTCTTGAGAGCTCAAATTTCATCAGAGTGGCCCTTTGAGGCAGCTCTGTAAGGATCTGGGCTACAAGAGTTCAGTGCATGCCGCAAGTGTGCCTGATGTGCTGCAAAGTATACTCGTTTTCAAGAATGTAATGCGTAAATGAGATAAAAGTGGAGGTCATCACCCCCAAACAAGCATATGCCAGCCTGCACTAAGGTAAATATCAAAAACTTTAACTGCTCAGTGGTAAACTAATCAAATTAACTAAAGGTTCCTTTTAGGGACCTCAGAAGAAAAAAATGTGCGTGAGGAGTATTTCAAACATTCACTTTCAGAAGAATGACACAAATGAAAATCAGTACAAACTAATAACTGAACAATAACAGAATGACAAAACATAAATGGACTCTTTTGATGCATAGTAGTCAAAATGGTTTACTCACACTTGTTAAAATCAGAACTGAAATAAAATAATGTATCAAAGAACAGATAAGGTAGTTCTTTCACTGTAGTCTATTGTATCATGACCGTTCCATCCCCTGTCTTCAACTGATCAGGACCCGTGGACTCAGCACAGCAGTTAGGTGAACTCAACCTTGTCTCAACTGGAAGCGCTCTCCGTTCCTTTATACGTGCCTGGTCCACTCTCATTCCAAAAGCTGGCCCAAGTGGTCTCTCTCAGACTTTATGACTTGCTTTCTTCTTTTTCTTCTGGTATCGTTTCCCAGATTGGCTCCTTGATGTGTTCTGGTAACCGTTCTAATTTTGTCTAAAAAGAGAAAAACAAAACTATAATATAATGTAGACTTAATTAAACTCTTTGGCCACAAATTAGGTTTATTAATTTTGTTCCCTTAAATCCTCCTCTTTTTCCTTTACCCCTCTCATCTTTTTGTAGGGCTTTGAAACGGAGAGAAGAAAACTTGATGGTATGTAAAACTCTCACATATGTAATCCATTAATATTTGCTCCTCAATGATCTCCAGGGACTGCCAGCTAATGTGGTCCCCATGTCTAGACCACTACTAAGAGGAGGGAGACTTCAGAAGTGGCTGCAGTGGCAGAATTCTGTTGAGCTGCCACCACTGCCTGGGGACGTGGAGACCCCAACCACTGTGGCAACTCTGCCTCCAGGTCCGCCACAGGCCCTCCTCTCTCCACTCAGTGGGCCAAGTGCAGGCTGTAGCGCATCATAACAATACAGACTGCTGGGGAACGTCATCCAGACGACGAGAGTGCCAGACCTGCGAGCTGGACCCAGGCAATCGGAAGCTCCTTGTCCCCTCCTGTTTCGGAATGTATGCTCTGCTTGCCTTCCCTGCTCCCAGAAGTTGCTTCAAGGATACAGCCTTGAGACAGAAATGTGGTGCTGAGACTACCTGACGGGATACGTGGCCGACTCCAGTTAGGGCCTCTAATAAACTTTTAAGATTTGGCAGGTGGGTGAGGAAATCTAACCACCTTGCAGCCACCCAAGACAAACCTGGTAAGTAAGTTCCCTTGCTTATTAAACCTGCCACCTACCATTCTGGAATGGTCTGCCTCTTTCTTCCTCTCTCCAAGTCCTCCGCATCCAGAGGTGCCTTTGGATTGCACCTAGGAAGCTCCCGAGAAGGCTGCGACCCAACACGGATCTCCCCCAACAGAGGCAGAAATTAAAGTCATACCTTTGTAACTTCCATGGCAACTCCCTCAGGTAAATTCCGTTGAATGTATTCCAAATAGACATCTGCTGTACTTCCAGTTAGATGTTCTAACTAAAATTTCAAACACGAAATTGGTTCATGCTATGCTACTAAAACAGAAACTTTAAGTTTTACTGGTAAAAGTGGTAGAGCCTTTCCCTCCTCTATGAAATCTTACACAGAATCCCAATTTAAAAGAAGTGTAGATCCTCTGGTTGAACAGGACTGAGCATGGCCCTGAAACCCCCTTCCTCCCAAATGCCTCAAAGCCAGGGCTCCATGACACCCAGCTGGCAAGCACAGCAGCAAAGCAGTATACTGATAAGTTTCACAACACAACTCAAGACAAAAGGAACACAAGACTAGATTATAAGATAGACTTGGTGTAAGATTTTCTGCATGCTCCATGGTAGAGTGTTTCTGTTGCACATGGGATACAAATGTGGGGTTTTTTTTTTTTTTTTTTTTTAAGGGTGGAACTATGTTTTAATCATATTTGTATCCTCAATGCTTCCAACATAAAAGATGCATAAACACTTGTTTTAATAACATGCATCAATCATTTACTAAGTGATGAAAGCATTTTCAGTACTTTAGATAAACATCTCATTTACTCCTCACACTAGCCTTATGAGATGGGTACCATTATTATTCCCATTCTACAGATGAAGAAGCTGAGGCACCGGGCACACAGCTAGTAAGTGCCGGGAGTGGGCCCTGGCTGGCTGACTCCAGAATCCATGCTCTCTTTAACCCCAAGACTATGCTGACCCTACTCGATGCACAAATGAGTAACAGATGAATGAAAAGCCTTAATGCTGCCCACCACAGACATGGAAAATCCGGTTAGCCTGTGAAAAGAATTATTAGATTGTGTGAAAACTTAACTAGAATTTTTGAAATGTAAGCAAAATTAGTCCAAGTGCTATCTTATGGTATAAAAATTAGTCAGCATAATAGGCATTACTGAGTTAAAGTATGAGCTACTTGAAAGGATGGCTTTGAGTTTGATTTCACTATCTGTTGCTTCCATAAACACAAAATGACATTTACCTTCTCTGCAGCTATCAGGGAAATCAACCCAGTCAGTGTAAAAGGAAAGTTGTGATACGCTAGGATGAAACCTGGGCATTTCAAAAATGCCTGAATGTCTGAAACAAACTCACCTCTAAACATTTGTAAAGAGTTCGCATTTCATACTGAACTCGGTGCTTCTTGAAAATATGCACTGATTTGAGAAGAGTAAAGCGTTCTATTTTCCTTGGAGGTTCATGTCTGAAAATTAATGGGCAAAACAACTTACTTAAGCTAAGTGATGTTAAAAACCTTAGTCACTGATATCAAAGCATGATTCCACAATGTTGTAGGTCGGGCTCACACTCAATTACAGGCATTAACTACCATTTACAGACGTCTATTTGTCAAGACTGTCATCTATGCTATACCAACTGCTGTCATAAAGCCAAAATAAACACCTCAGACAGCAACAGAAATTGAGGCTTGGCACGCAAGCGCACGCGCTCGCATGCACGCACACATACACACACGCCTCCAGCTCTCACACCCTGGAAGTCCCATATTTACCAAATATATGAACTGTGAGGAGTAGCACCAATGTGTTGGACATAGTTGTAACGTCTGCTGTATGTGTGTTATTTTAGGAAAATCTATAGACACATCGCTAATCACAATACTACAGCCTGTTATGGGAAACGTGGGTTCCTTCTACTCGGATCTTCTTCAAAGGCAAGACTGGCAAAGCCCCAAATAGGCCTTGTTTTACATCAGAAGGAGTAGGTGACAAGACAAAGGAGGTAGTTATATTTGGCTCTGCAGTGACCTCAGGGCCATATGAAGCTCACCTCGCTCAGGAATGAAATTACTGGTGAGCGGTGTTTCTTGGGGAAGTTTTGAAACAAGGAATATATTAGCCAAAGATCATTAAATCCAAAGGATTGCTTGTTCACCTCATCTGCCTCCTGGCCCCATGGAGATCCCAGACATGAGGGCTCCTTGGGTCTCCTTATGTCTATGCCATTTGTAGCAAAACAATTGTCTTCATTTTCCTGGTTCACTCATTCTAGTATTTAAACATTCTAGCAGACGGGAGGGGCTGTTCCTGCTTAGGATAATATGACAAATCTACACTCTACGTACCTATCAGGAGTTCTAGCCCGTTTTAAGAACTCAGAGCTAGCTGGGTCCAGCACCATTTTCCCGGTATATCATGATACAGCAGCTGACAGGTCAGATTAGGAAAGACCATACTTACACTTTAATAGAGATACCGAGTTCTTTAGCAGCAAGCACAGCAAAATACTCATAACTGTCCAATACAGCCTTATCGTGGCCTTTTACTAAAACTGACAGGCGCTTATATAATGTGTCCGGTTCATCAGAAATGGTTATCTACAATTTTCAAATCAAAAAGGAAAGTTTCAGTCATGATTCCCCTAATATTTACAACTAGAAAATTTAACATATTACCCTCAATTCAGCAACTTCAGAGTTTAGTAATAAATGGGGAGAAAAGTGCTAAGCAATATTTTAACACTGTTAGCTTAAGTATCTAGATCCTATTGCATTCAGATATGCACAGTAACCTTTAGAATCGGTTAAAATACAGTTTAAACCAAAAGGACTTTCAAGGCAACCTACAAAATCACTAATGGAACCTTCTAACTTAATAGTTATCGAGCCCCAAATTCACAATGGGAAAAGGTTTTTGGGTCTGTTAACAAAAGTAGCTGGTCAGAAGACCTGCGCTGAGAATTAAACTCTGCTACTTCTACTGAATGACAATGGGCAAGTCATATAATCTTACTGCACTTAAGTTTTCTTCTCAGACAGAAAATAGGATACTGAGGCTACATACAGCTCATAGCATTTCTTTAGGGAGTAGGTAAGAAAACACACATTAAAGTGCTTATAAATGATAAAACATTGTTATATAAAGGTGAGCAACTGCTATCCATATTTTTATTAGGTTTTATTCATGTGTTTTGCCTGCCATAACAGAAAAATTACTCATTTCTAATTAAAACATTTATGACACTGACTGTACATTAACTTCTACCGCTTACACCCTAATACTTAAAATCTTAGAAATAATGGTTTGACATTTCTGACTTTCTTCCAAGAGGTGAATTACCTTCACTTCATCATCCATTAAACCAGTAATTTATATTACTAATCCAATGATTCAGGGTTAATTACTTTGCCCCTGAAAGGAGTTCTATTTACTAACCTAAGCTAGATATTTACTCTCAGTTACCCCAAATAGCGTTGGTGGAAGAACAGAATATACTGATATACTATCTCACAAGTTGGGGGACAGGGGAGGGGGGATATAGTCTTAAGATGTGTTCTGATTGGTTCCTATAGTGTTTTAAAGATATTTTAAATCTGTTGCAAATAATAAAAATCAGGAAATTACACATGAAAATTTGGATTTCAGTTTAGCTTAGTAAATTTAGACCATCTGGCATCACTAGTTCTGATTTCCCACATGGCAACAAGTGGCTAGAGTAAGCAGCAGCTGTCTTATCAAGGGCACAGCTGGCCATCGCATCCATCCTGTCACCTTTCCTACAGGCCTGGCCCATTCAGGCATCTGAGTTGGAGACCCAGGGTGTATATGTATTGCCATGGAAATACATCCAGTATCTACTAAGTGAAAAAAAAGAAACAGCAGTATATTATGTATAATACAATTGCATTCTGGTATGCACGCGCATAGATATAATGATTACATGCAAATGACTAGAAGGATTCACACCAAACTGTGAAAAGGGGTTATTTTTGAAGGGTGGAACTGGAAAGATTTGAAATTTGTAAGGTTTCTTTGTAAATTACAAATAACACAAAACTGGGATAATGAAATCATGGCTTTTACTTAAATGAAACAAGGTTACACAGCTACTTCTGGTTTTCTTTACTTGTGTTAATGTTCTTTCTCACGATGAACATAAGCACTGTCTAGGCCCCATTTCAATGTCTTAAAATGAAAACAGACTTGATGGCTATAAGAACAAAATTTTTTCTAGAACATAATCAAGTCTTTTGCATCATGAATTACGACAACTCTTCACATTAGGCCGAGTTAAAAGCAAAAGACTATGCATTCGCACAGTTATGTGGGGTAAATAATTTATTCCGTTAGAATTTACTTTGATACCCTAGAAGAGAACATGCGTACCCAGGGACAGTAGAGAACACTTTTTACTCAGGCACAGTGTGCATTTGCCAGTATTCCAGAACAAAACTCTTTTAGTCATAAAGTATTTGGGAAACAACCCCACATGAAATAACGAAAAAAATTTATTGCTAATGTAGCTTCTTATGTCAAGAAATAAGGCGTACGTACTGTAGGCTTGGTCACATCCTTGGGAACATCAACGTGTAGGTTTGAAAACTGTACCCACTTCATGTTGGTACTGCTGTGTGTGGGGAAAAGAAAAAAGAGAAACCTACGTAAAACAGCACAAGAGCCCATTTTCTTGTTCAACATAGCACATCCAATTACATAATACTTACAGAAGAAAGCCACCATTTTTGGTTGTACTGCTCTTAGAACTGCTGGCAGAAAAATTCCTCGAACTCTTAAAAAAAAAAAAAAAAGGCAATGTGTTAGAATTAAAGTTGATCCCCCAATCGTTCATAGTTTCCAAAAAATAAAAATATGTACAATGATGCAAATAAAGGGCTATCTCATTATTTTAGCTATTAGGGTAACTAAAATGCCAAATTAGATTTTATTTTATAAAAAGAGGACAATGGCAGAGTTGATAATCAAAAAGGACTCTCAAAATACTATAGAATCTATGTATCTTAAAGATTAGAAGAACGTTAAAAAATCAATTCTGACATTAAAATAACAGCTATAAATTAAATATGTGGCTACCAAAGAAAAAAATGTGGCTTGATTTTCCTTTTTTAAAAAAATTAGGTTAATGCAAAAGTAATTGCGGTTTTTGCAATTATTTTTAACCTTTCAAACCACAATTACTTTTGCAACAACCTAAACCATATTAAAATGTCCTTCAATATAATATTTATTTTGCCTAAATATTTTTCAGCAATGAAAAAGTGTTATTATAATTTAAGAGTTGGAATAAGAATTCTAAAGTATCTTTCTTTTAAAATTTTCATACATTTTTTCCCCCCAGCATATGTGTTTCTTGGCCTGGCTGGGATAACTAGCTTATAAATTAATCTAAATATACACTAAAACTTACACCCATTTTACACCACTACTGTGGCTTTTCCAAATCCTTTATTGTCAGCTCCCCCTAGTGGATCAAAACTTCTAGATGTAGGAAACCTATGGTACTGTATATAATAATGGAATTTGCCATCTGCTTTTCCTTCAAACTTTCCTGAGATATGAAAATGTAACCTGAGAAAGAGGATGCATGATAAAATCCTTAAAAATACTTTGAAGATCAGAATACCAGTGTAGCACAAGTAAAAGTTCAAACAATTGAGGGTCACCTAAGTATGTTTAAAAAGCCTATTCTTAGCTTATTGTCCTTCCTTTTTTCATCCAAGATGGAGGCAAATAAAAACTTTCATTTTCTCCCTTGGATCAAAGAGGTAAACAAAAAAGAAAGGAAATCAGGCACAATACAAGATAGGAAGAGGTTGAGTGTCACTGTCCACACATAATCAAAGAGAAAAACTCCCTCCCCCTATTTGTGCCAAAAACCCCATCAATCTAGTGGTGGGTCTAAAGAATACGACACTTCCCAATCCTATTCTCCCAGTATAAATGTCTCCTTTTAAAAGTTAAAGTGCTGTAACATCCACAAATCAACCTTAAGTTGTTTTTAATGTTCCTTTTGAGCGGGTGGAGGAGTGTCTGAGTATGTTTTAGTAGTTCAAAATTTCAACCTACTAACATCACCTAACTTTTTTTCTTAAGAACAGTTGTTCTCCAAGTGTGGTCTGAGGACCTTCGCGGTGTGCGGATGGCCTGAGACACTTCCAGGGGGCTTTGGAGATTAAAACTATTTTCATAATAATATTAAGGTGTTATTTGCAACGTGTTCACTTTCATTCTCTTACAAGTGTGAAGTTTTCCAGAGGCTGCGGGATGTACGTGACATAGTAGCACTGACTAGGCAAGCAGACCTGAGAATCCGCCTGTCTCCTGTGAAATCACACATTAAAGAGGTTTGCAAACACCGTCAAACAATGCCACTCTTCTCACTAAATGTGTTTTGGAAAACTTGTTACTTCCCATAAAACTGTTAACATGTAACGAGTTCATCAGTATTATTTTAAATGAATTAGTATTTTTAAGAGTCTCAGTTTTATTTTCTAATAAGCTAAATATCGACAGCTAAACACAGAAAAAAAGGTTCTTTGGCGTCCTCGACCTTTTGGGCTGTAAAGGGATGCGGGCCGGGGCCAAAAACCCTTGAGAGCCGCGTCTCCTCCAAAGCACCACGCAGAGGGTATGTAACCCACTCCCATGACTTCGGTGACTCTCCTCTAAATCTCGGAACCCCGGATGCGAGATTATCTCAGTTTAGTTTCGTGGGAAGAATCGAAGCTCTCGTGCCGGTTCAGCCCCTAATTTTCGCGCGGCCAACTCAGCTTCCTTGTCTTCTCGGCGCCTCGGTTTCTTTTGCAAACGTGAAACGAGGGGTGTAGAACATATGATGTTCAACATCCTTTCCAGCTCTCGCATTCTACGATTCTTCTTGGGCTTGTCATTGCCCTAACTCATTAATTTATGTTTTAGTCCATGAAAATTAGATATGAAACCGGCCCCTTTCTTGCCCATTTCCTGCAAACAAAGAGCCGAGGTGCGGAATAAACACAGGGGAAGGCTCCGGAGGGGCAGAACGACGGGTGGCAGTCAGATTTTGTGGTCACTGTCCCCGTCGGCCCGCCTGGTTTCCCCAGCCTGCACGATACCTGCCACAGGCGCCCGCACACGGCCCGGAGCACCGCACGCGCCGCCATCTTGCCGTCCCGGCCTCCCAGGATCGCTTCCGGGTCACAGCTCGGCCTCGGCCCGGCGGGTTCCGCGGGAAAGCGTATATTCTCGTGTTCTGGCGCAGGAACAACCACAGAGACGTAATTATGTGCTTTTTGAGGGTGGGGCTGAGAATCCAGCTGGCTTCACGCAGGTCGGCTACCAGCCCCATACCGATCTTGATAAAATTCCTTCAGCGGATATCGAGATAGTTACCGAGTTCCAGCAATGTTTTCCAATACAAATCGTGTTTGTCCTGTGTGGGTCCTGTTTTGTTGGAGGCAAACATAACCAACGCATGATTGGAAAAAAATGTAACTAATATATTGACAGCAGTTATCTCTAGGTAGGGGATTCATGGTTGATTTGATTTCCATTTCTGTATTTTTAAAACATTTAACAAAATCCTAATTTCATGAAACGAAAAAGTTTACCACTCCTTTGAGCCCATGTCCCGTTCCTTTACCTCTTTGGAATAGCCTTGTAGCTACCGTGTTTCCCTGAAAATAAGACCTAGCAGGACAATCGGCTCTCATGCATCTTTTGGAACAAAATTTAATATTAAACCCCATATTATATTTTATATTATATTATGTTATATTATTATATTAAAGACCTGGACTTACAGTAAAATAAGACTGGGTCTTATATTAATTTTTGCTCCAAAAGACACATTAGAGCTGATTGTCCAGCTAGGTCTTATTTTCGGGGAAACACGGTATGTCCCTTAATCCTACCTTCCTTCCCCACACCAGTTGGCATTTTTGTACTCCAGCCATCCTGTACACCGCTGTCCTACCGGTCTTCCAAAGTCTTCATTTACTTATGTTAACTCCAGTATTTCAGAATTTACAATGGCTGTCTTCACCTAGTACCACAAACCAAAAATTATAACCAAAACATGTCTGGGTATTAATATCCACCATAATTTAGCATCAATTAAAGGCTTATATCGAACATATAATGTGATATATATAGATGATATATTATAGAATTGTACACCTGAAATCTATGTAACTTTACAAACAATTGTCACCCCAATAAACTTGAATTAAAATAAATAAATAAAGGGCTTATAACGGATTTGCTGTAATAAAACTTTCTTCCATTTGTGCAGTTCTCTAAGCTTTATTTTCCCCAAATGCTTTCACATATGCATTGTAGTCTAATGGACAACTCTGGACTTATAATTGGGAGATCTGGGTTGTAAACCACATTTACCACTTAGCTGAGTTACTGTGGGCAAGTTACTTCCCTATCTGAGCCTCAATTTTCTCATATGTATAAACTAGATGATAATAATAGTTCGTACTTTAAATAGTTGCTGTGAGGATTAAATGAGATACTGATGTATGATGTTTTGTACAATGCCTCGCATATAATAAATGCAAGATAAATGTCATCCGTTATTCGTACTATAAAGTTCCTTCTACCTCACCTGCTTTGCAAGATTGTTGAGAGGATTAAAAATGTTTTTGTTTTTTTTTAAAGATTTTACTGGGGAAGGGGAACAAGACTTTATTGGGGAACAGTGTGTACTTCCAGGACTTATTTTTCCAAGTCAAGTTGTTGTTCTTTCAGTCTTAGTTGTGGAGGGCGCAGCTCAGCTCCAGGTCCAGATGCCGTTTCTAGTTGCAGGGGGCACAGCCCACCATTCCTTGTGGGAGTCGAGGAATCAAACCGGCAACCTTGTGCTTGAGAGGACATGCTCCAACCAAATGAGCCAACGGGGAGGCAGCTCAGCTCAAGGTGCTGTGTTCAATTTTAGTTGCAGGGGGGCTGCCCACCATCCCTTGTGGGACTCGAGGAATCGAACTGGCAACCTTGTGGTTGAGAGCCCACTGGCCCATGTGGGAATTGAACCAGCAGCCTTCGTAGTTAGAAGCATGGAGCTCTAACCTCCTGAGCCACCGGGCCGGCCCTAAAAACGTTTTAATAATCAAGTTTATGAGAACATTTTGTAGCATCTTACTAAAGTATTGTGCAAATGTAAAGTTGTGTTTTTTTTTCCCCCTCCTATTTTGCAGGCAAGAGAACCAAGGAAGAAGTAGAATGATTTGTCCAATATCACACAAATTGATGAAAGAAGTAAGAAGGTAATATCCTATTTTGCAGGCAAGAGAACCAAGGAAGAAGCAGAATGATTTGTCCAATATCACACAAATTGATGAAAGATATAGAGACCCAAACCAGTCTTCCTGCCCCTTAGATTGGCCTGTGTTCACTAGAACTCAGTCCGTGTGGGGCTGTGGCAGAGATGCCCAGTGCAGTCCTACCCCAGAGTGTGGAAATCTTTAGCCTGTGTGCATCTCTGCTGTGCTCAGCTGTGCCTCACTTTGGCAGGCTGCCCAATGCCCTTTGCAGAACTAGGTTCCCTCTCTGAATGGCGACCTTCAAAATTGGCTGTTCTCTCTCAGCCAGTAGGGTTTTCCAACAGCTCTCCAACTCTGTTACAGCTTCTGAAGTTTGCATCAGTTTCTCTATATGGCACTTCCATGATGGCTCCTCAGCCGGCCTCTGCCCTCTTGGAGTAGTCTCAGCTGGGGGAGGATTCTGCAGCCACAATGAATGGTGACATCACAGCTTTCAAACAACTTTCACCTACGGTACCTAATCTGATCCTCGTAAGAAGACATACATTTTATTCTAATTTTATTTTATTTTATTATTTTTTTAATTTAAATTTATTGGGGTGACAATTGTTAGTAAAATTACATAGATTTCAGGTGTACAATTCTGTATTACATCATCTATAAATCCCATTGTGTGTTCACCACCCAGTCAGTTCTCCTTCCATCACCATATATTTGATCCCCATTACCCTCATCTCCACCCCCCGCCCCCCTTACATTTTATTCTAATTTTATAGATGAGGAAACTGAGGCTCAGAGATGAAATGACTCAAAGACATATGGTTAGTTAGTTACAGCTGAACCAATAACCATCTTCAGAACCCTTATTCAATGCCTTTCCATCTCTGCAGTGGGCGGACTCTATGATCAGCACCAGGTCTATTTAAGTTTCTGTTGGATTCGAAGATTAGCTATCTCCACTTGCCGACCCTCCTGCAAGAAAAGGTGTTGTTTTTATTTTAAAAAACATGTGGCTTGGACTACTCCTGCCACTAAAAAAGTAGGCTCAAAGCAACCGTAAGGACTGGATGTCCAGTCCATTCGGGAGGCCAAACATGGTCTCTTTATTGATGGGCTCTCTCTGCTTACAAATAGTTTCTGCTTCCTCAGAACTCTGCCGAGCACGTGGCCACTGCCTGTCGCCTTTGGCTCACCAAATTTCTCCCTTCATACAAATTTCGGAATTTTATTTGGGCCCCCCATTTTCCTGGGCTAAGCCATGCCATGTGTTACCAAATGGCCTATGAGCCTACTAGCTTGATATAAAAAGGTGCCAGTCCTTGTTCAATTAGCGGGGGGGGGGGGGGGGGGGGAAGGCGGGTGTCATTGTGAGGGACAAACTGAGGATTTGCCAACAGTGGAGATGTAGACGGGCTCTCGGCATGGTGTGTGGGCAAGAACAGTGTTCTGAAGTTTGGCCTTATTACAGGTCTCTTACCTATGACCTAAACTTTCAACCTCCTACCTAATGTGGCTGAGCAGGAGGTCACATGATTCTGGATAGCTGATGAAAGTACTCCTTGCTTCATGTCCAGGAAAAATAAAAAGTATGTGCATCAAATATTTCTAAGTTATATTTTGATTGCACCAGTTCTGTTTTAAAAGACAGCCCTTTTCTCTTGATTGTGATGTTTTCATGATTATGCACTTATCTCCAAACTCATCAAGTCGTATACAATAAATATGTGTAGCTTTTTTTTATGTCAATCATGTCTCCATAAAGTGGTTAAAAATGGCAATACTACCAAAAGTAAAATTATGCAAGCAGAGGAATGACTCAAAACGGTCAAAAGTGAGATCAGTATTGTATGTAACAGCATGTATGTTGGAATGCAAAACAAGCATGTATGGCTGTTCTGGCCTTTACAACTCAAACAGAAACGTTGAACACTTCCCATTGGCCAGTGGGTGGGGGGAGGGCTGCTCTTTTCAAAAAATTCTCTTACATAAAGTGAATAATCAGCCCTTTGACTCTTCTATACAGGGATATCTGTGATCCAAAGGTCACTATGGTTCACTTAGGGCTATATTATTTAATTTGTAAGCATGCAGTCCTCATTATGCTTTGCTTTGGTCAACATTAAAACTCACCCTCATTCCTAGAGCAAACCTCAGCTGTCTGGCTGTGGCTGAGGAAGTCTGGGGAATTCAGAACTGACTTTAGGTATATTCAGGTTTTATTTACACACACACACACACACACACACACACACATACACATGCATACCTGGAAGATTAGAGGGCATTAATTTTTTGTAATTAATGAAAAAGTAGTTGCTAAGCACCTATTTTAAAATGCTGGGTATGTGTGGGGGATGGTGAGCGCGTTCAGAATATTAATAAAACATGACCTTTGCTCTTCCCAATGGTGGAATTGGATCAGTTCCCAGGGCCCTGTATGTTCTAGGAATTAAATTTCTTGGCAGGAAGGAATGATGTCACAGTCATCTTTATACACTCAACTCCCCCATGTATAATATAGTGAGGCATAATGCCTGGTACATGGGGCTCACGAGTACTGAATGAATGACTATAACAGTAGGAGAAAGTCTTCAGATTGGACATCTGAGCCCCTGGAAGCAGAATTTAAATTTACAACACTGGCTCAATGCACGCTGCTTCTAGAGGAATAGCTGTTTTATTTGATAGATATAGAACTGTCTTTAACATTGACAGTTAAAATTAAAGTAAAAAACAACACAACAAATCTAGAAGATCAATCTTAACAGGTATGTCCCACTTAAAGCAAACTCTGTATAAATCCACAATTTCAGATTTTTCTTGAAGTTTGTTGTTGACCATTAAAAAGTAAACATACTCTTTAGAATTTGGAAAGTCAGATTGGCAATGCACACAAACAGGGTGGGCTGGACTTTGTAGAGGGCTCACTGTGAGATACCTGTGTGGGTATCAGCGCCCCTACACCCGTTGACTACTATGGTTAGAGACTACCATCTCTGCAAGTGGCTCATCTACTGCTTGAGTAGCAGAAATGTAAGTCCTGGCCTCCAGAGTGGGGTGGGGGCAGTTTAATGAGTATTAAATCTGACTAGAAGACAGGTCTACAGAAACCAACTAACAGGCAAATGAGCATTTACCCAGCATTGAGAAGTCATTTCAGCAGCTAGAAATAAGGAATGTTAAAGCCAAGTGAAACTCAAAAAGATAACATTTTATTTTCAGAGCAGCTGATGCAATATTGAATCAGGTTTTCACAAATAAATATGACAGTGTTTATTTGGTTACATCTCTATTTGAAGAATGCCTCTCTATAGGAACTGTAATAAATTTCTGAGAAGGCTAATGACTGGAACCTTTAAAGTAAATTCTCCTGGCTCTCTTTCTGAAAAAATTGTTGTGATAATTAAAAAAAAAAAAAAAAATGCTTACCACTCGGGGAAACCAACCTAGAATGCCCCAGTTGTTTTTGTTTTTAAGGAATGCACCTTTTTAGGACAAGTCTATAAAACATCTTTATTTATTTGTTACATATGATGTTTAAATATAACTTTGCTTTCAAGCTTCAAACTTTTTTTTTAAACCCCTGGTAAAATAAGACTTTTGGTTCACCTTAACAAAAACTGACCTAGGAAGAAACATTTTTAGCAAAATGTATTATAAAATTCACTAGAAAATACTGTCCTCTTTTTGCCAAAATGTTACATAAAATCCTTATTAAAAATACACACATTACAAAAGAAAAATTATGAATATGCTATACATAGTGCTCTTGATATGGACCAAGGGACCTGCATTCCGGGAAAACACAGTTAAGCATACTAGATATTATGATGTCAACTTATCATAGTGCAAACCTGAATAAATTACATCCTGAAATGAGAAGCCATGCAAGTCATTTGCTGAGAATAGAACATAACGAAGCCAGAACAGGAAGCAATCACAACCAATATTTAAAAACGTTTTAATTTTTATTACATTAAGTTTTTTCAAAAATACTTTTCTTTACAATAGAACTCCTAGAAAATATTTACAACCTTCCTCTAATAAAATATAACAGCAGTTAAATATATTTGAAAATAAGATGGGTTTTTCCATAAAATATATCTGTTAACTTTTTATATACAAGCTTTCTCAAAGAGATCTAAATTCACTAATGAAAAACCATCTGATAGTAAACAGTAACCATGTTGAAGACATTGACCTTTAGGAAGAAAAGTTCTTTGGGGTTGGGAGGGGTGGGGGAAGCTAAAACACAACACATACATGCAGGCAGAATCATTTCAGAAAAGAAATAAGTACAATGCTTTACTATGAAGTCAATTTAAGTTGATATTGTCAAGAAATACTAATTCAGAAATTTGAACTGTCTCATTAAGGAGGAGTTCTTTGGTTATTTCAAGTCAAAAATGCTTACACTATACTGCATGAAAAATCAAAATTAAATTGTGCATTATATTTTTTCCTTGGCAACTCAGTTTATTTTTAATGTTTAAAACTGGAACGGCTGGGCAAGTCTCCAAACAGAACGAATACATTTGCTTTATAAACATTTCTCTGTGTGTTTGCTGCTTTGATAGATAAGCTTTCATAGACCCGAGAGCAGAACCTTTCCAGAATCACTCTCAGACATTCACAAGCAGAAGGAAGTAGTCACTGGAACAGATGCCACTGGCCAACATTAGCTGGAATGGTTCTGGAACGGTTCTGCCACGAAGTTGATGCACACTGCCCAGGCAGTTACGAACTCAAAACATACAAGAGAATAACCTGTCTGAAATGGCAGCAAATAAAACTTCTTTTTCCCCTAAAGGAAAGATGATGGGAACCTCTAAGACCTCTTTTCTGAAAACAGAATGACAGCAATGAAAAGAACCTTTGTACTTATCTTCTGCCCATAGCTTTCCTGAGATTCAGAGAACACTGCCTGCGGGGGCTGCTGTGGACCATTGAGTTCTGTGCTTTTGCGGAGTCAAACTTAAAAAGGATGCTCGGGTCTCATCTTCATGCTTCTGCTGACATTTTCTCTACTGTCAAACTATTAATGTGCCAGCAAAGTGGCCCAGCACCTACACAAGCTGGGGAATCAGCCTACCTGGGGCGGGCAAGACCAGGAAGCCCCCTCTCCGGAAGTCACACAGCATTAAACCAGAAGGGGCCGTCCAGCGAGGTCCTCTTTGTGCTGGGGCCTTGTACCAGTCTGAAGGGGCACACTCATTTGCCCTAACAGTGGGACGGATCAGTCTGACTCAGCTCAAAAGCCTAAGCTAAATGACATTTTTGAAGGATTACAGGTTTATTACCTTCAAGTACAAATAGCAATCCCTGATGACAGGGACAGGAGGAGGCAGAGTTACGTAGCTTGGAGAATTCTAGAAGTGCTTTGGTAAATGACTTTAATGAATACATTCATTGTCTGAATGCAAACATTGTAGCTAGAGTGGTATCTGAAACCATTTTTGTTGGCTTTAATGCTATTTCCCTTGTACGAGGTGTGATCAAACAATACCGTGAATGTTTAAATACAAAACAATTTATTACAGTAAAAGATTAATTGCCATTAATTCCCCTGAAAATACTCCCCCTCGCTTTGAACATACTTATCCCATCGTTCTTGCCACTTTCTGAAGCAGTTTCTGGAAGTCCTCTTTCATGAGTGTCTTTAGTTGCACTGTCATGGCTGCCTCCATGTCCTGAATGGATTCAAAATGTTTTCCTTTCATGGTCATTTTGATTTTGGGGAAGAGCCAGAAGTTGCACGGTGCCAGATCTGGTGAATAAGGTGGATGAGGACACACTGTAATGTTTTCATTTGACAGAAACTGCCATACCAGAAGCGATATGTGACATAGAGTCTTTCCATTGTGATCACAAAATATGGTGAATGCTGCTGAGTGCCATCCAACGGAAAGGCAGGATCTTCAATACGGGAAGTGGTACATCAAACCTTAGGAACAGTGTGTGACAAGTTTCAATTTGTTTGGTGCAGTCAGTAGGGTGTGAGCTACAGTTGAGAGAAGGTGTGTTTTAAAGTGTGCCGTTAAATCATCCTCCATCATGACAATACTCCGTGTCACACATCGCTTCTGGTATGGCAATTTCTGTCAAATAAACACAATACTGTGTGTCCTCATCCACCTTATTCACTGGATCTGGCACCGTGAGACTTCTGGCTCTGCCCCAAAGTCAAAATGATTCAGGACATCGAGGCAGCCATGACAGCGCAACTAAAGACACTCATGAAAGAGGACTTCCAGAACTGCTTCAGAAAGTGGTAAGAATGATGGGATAAGTGTGTTCGAAGGGAGGAGGAGAATTCTGAGGGGGATTAACAGCAATGTGTCTTTTACTGTAATAAATTTTTATTTAAACATTCCCCGTATTTTTGATCACACCACCTATTTGCTATCAAATTTGTTAAAAAACTCTTTTCATCATGGTTAGCGTCAAGGTAAACTTTGGTCCAACACAGATGAATTACAGCAAAATTCCAAGTGAACGAGATTTCACAGTACTTCCAAATGGCAGAGTCATTTCACAACTCCACTGCACGTTAACAGTGTTGTAAAAAAGAATGGGCTCTTCCAATTCAGTTTTTGGGCAAAAGAACACTTTTTTTTTTGCATTCTCGGTATTTAACGTGTGCCTCTCAACCACCCTCCCTCAAAACAGCCCTGGCAACTTAATAGTTGGGGTTATTTTTCTCCCAGTGGGTCTCCAGGGGGCTCACACTGAAACACAGCTCTGAGACCACTGAGCCCCCAACAGAGCCACCCAGCCCTCAGGGAACATTGGAAGATACTGCACTTGCTCTATGAACCAGGTCTTTAGTAAATCATTGCCAGGGAGTTTAAGCCTGAAATTATACAGTACTCAGTTCCTAGAAACAGGCCAACGAATGACAGGCAAGGCAGGGAAAAAACTCATTTTCCCATTTGGTCAACTCTTCAAACGATGTGTGTGCTAGAGGAAAGCATGGCACATGAGGGCTTCCTTTGCTCTCTGGAAAGCTACCCCACTAGCACAGTCTCCTGGCAGAGATGCCAAGTTCACTGCAAATTACAAAATGAGGTCAGAACAAAAAATAACTCGGTGGGAAAGGAAGGCCCAAGGCCCTAGCAAGAAGAGGGCAGCGTGCTTCACTCACTCACTCACTCACTCCCTGCAAGCTTTGGGATAAAAGGCAGCCAGGACGGTTGACATCTGAAAGCCAAAGAACACAAAAGTCAGGTTCTTTCCCTGCCAGGAAGGAGTTCCTGGGAATGTAGCCCACGGTGTAGCTCCTTCCTCCTCCACCCTCTCTGGCTGGACTCTTATCCCTGCACTTCAGCCCAAGTGTTCTTCTCAAGGTCACCAGTAACTGTAGCTCATGGGAACTGGCACACCTCTTACACAGAGTTGTGCCAATTATTTATTTGCTCCAACCTTCCACAAAAACAATTTTTTTTTTAAATAAAAAGGAAAAGATACTGGATTTTTTTTTTTTCCTCAACCTGAATAAAACGACCACTTTTCAAACAGGTAGTTTAAAATGGTTACAAAACAAGCAGGCAGTCCAGGTTTCCTGACTGAAGATGAAGATGGAGGCCATGAGTTTTCGATGTCTCTAGGTGACACCCAGGGCTTTAGAGTTCCGTGTCCCCCTGAAGCAAAACTGAAGCCTGATCATCCAAGAGGAGATCGGTGTCGACGACCTCGGCCTCTTCCATGACACCTCCTAACTGCTGGACAACGTCATCATCAAGGATGTCCACGTCCTTGATGGGTTTGATTAGACTCAGCTGGTCCAGGGGCAGCAGCCCCGGCGCCCCCACGGGCCCCGTAGTTCTCTCGATTGTGGCTGCCATCTCAGCTGCAAAAGCTGCCTTCTGAGCCTTTTGCCTCTGCTGTTCCTCCTGCTGCCTGTGAGTCTTCATGTGTGCATTCCGGCTTTTGATCTTGAAGAAGACTCTAAAAATGCAGAAAAAGAAGCATGTGAAATTTAGAAGGAACGGGGTTCTTGGAAAGCCAGGCGTCCTACAGGAAATAGCAGCTGTGGGGGCTGACATGGTCTGGGGGAGCTTTGACAGAGTCCTCAGCTCCTGAGCTCCCAGGACCTCCTCCCCCCCAGGGACCTGTCACCTCACCTCGCTCCTCTCCAAGCATTACAAGGAGAGGAGATGGGGACAGGAACACATTTAGAGTGTCCGGCTTCCTTCCTGCAGCAATGGAGGAAAAATTCTCAAAGGCCTTCCTGTCCGTCTGTGGTCTGGAATACGTGCCCTTTCTCCTCCTGCAGCTTCCCTCTTTCTCTCCATCACTAACCAAATCCGCTCTACCAATCTGAGAATCCCCAACCCAAGCTGCCGAGCTCTGGTAGTTCCCATTGTAAAACAACCCATCATCCCCCTCAGGACCCCGGCCCTGTTCTCCCGCAGTCAGGACTCTTTAAGATCTGCACACACTTGGTATAGCTCCTCCCCTCCTTCCTCCACCCTCTCCAAGCCCAGTGCTCTCAAGGCCACCAGTAACTCTGTGTGGCCAAATCCAACAGCCCCTCTTCTGTCTTTGTTGCACTTGACTTCTGAGCTGCATCCACCACTCCTCTTCATCCGAGACTCCTTCTTGTTGGTCCTCCTATTATCATCATTTCCTACTGTTTGCTTTAGACTGAAATAGTGGTTCTCAGCTGGGATGATTTTGCCTCTGCAGGGAACATCTGGCAATGTCTGGTGCCATTTTTGATTGCCACAACTTGCGGGTGGGGTGGGGTACTTCTGGCCTCTACAATCCTACAATGCAGAGGGCAGCCCTTCTTCCCCAAACGCGAAATTATCAGGCCCGAAATGGCAGTGCTGAGTTCGAGAAACCCTGGGATAAGGAGTCTGCAAACTATTGTCAATGGGCCAAATCCAGCCTGTTGCTTGTTTCTGTAAATAATCGTTTTACTGGAACACAGCTACAGCTATTTGTTTATGTGCTGTCTACAGCTGCCTTTGCAATACAATGGCAGAGCGGAGTAGTTGTGGCAAAGATAACATAGCCTGCATACTAAAATATTCTAGCTGGACCTTTTTCAGGAAAAGTTTGCCCAGATGTGAGACTGCCTGTTTTTGGAGGAGTGGGTGGTATAAATACTCTAATCATTCCTGAGCTCATAAAGGGAAAAAAATGTATCTGATTTCTAAGAACAGTCAAACAGAGTTGATGAATCACAACTGGACATGCTGAAAGCTGAATTTCAGCAGCTAAAAGGGGCATTCTGCAAACATTTACCTAATGCTAATTCCTACTCAGGAAAACCAGAAAATATTTCTGTTTTCCATCAAATCTTAACTGGAGTTATGGTAGAAAGAGATCCCAAGCAGCATGAAAACATGACATGAAAAACATTTAATGGAGGCCACCGGAAGAACCAGAAGCTGGAAATACTAATTTTTGTTAAAATGTCCTCTGTCTCCACCTGGTGGAATAAAGACTCGCAAACTGAGCAGAGTGGGTAGAAGATGCTGGCTCCTCTTACAGGAAACTGGCAAGACCGGGACCACCCCCCACGCTCCATGACCCCAAGGAAATTGGGTGGTAGAGAACAGGAGTCAGTCTGAGGAAGTTTCA
Organism: Rhinolophus sinicus; assembly: GCF_036562045.2. Classification (NCBI taxonomy): domain Eukaryota; kingdom Metazoa; phylum Chordata; class Mammalia; order Chiroptera; family Rhinolophidae; genus Rhinolophus; species Rhinolophus sinicus. The sequence goes on from NC_133755.1 coordinate 89,519,966, forward strand.
TTATTTAAGGTAAATAAGCTTAAAGGTGAACCCAGGGGTCATTTCTTCCATGGTGACATAAAGATGGTATCACGTCCTGGTTCAGAGCAGAGAGGAGGGGAATGACACCTAAATCCATCTCCCCCATTTCTGTGCTTCAAAGAGGGAAGAGAGCCCCCAGTTCCAATTCACTTTGGCAGGTGCCACCGAACCGAGTCGAGCTTAGAGCCTGGGCCGGGGCCAGCCTGCATGGTGTGAATCCCTGCTCGGCTATACACTGAGACAAGCAGCTTAACCTTTCTATGCCTCAGTTTCTCTGCTTGTAAAACAGCAGTTACTGCAAGTACGTACTTTACAGGGCTACTGCAAAGATGAAATTAATCAATACCTGTAAAATCCTTTAAAAGAGTACCAGGCAAATAGTGAGTACCTGATAAATGGCAGCTAATATTAAGTTGTCTGAAATATACCACGAGAATGCAGATGGTAAATAGAGATCCCAGTTGGTCTCCTCATACAACTAGGGACGTTCTCTTGGTAGAGTTAGATAGGTCGGCATCTCTCCAGGTAACATTTCTCTTCACGTGTGAGGCACTGGAGATTATGGACAGAGAAACTGGGCCAGGGTGCTAAAGGGTGTCACTTGTGACCATGTACTACACCTCCAGTCAGGCAGACTCACTGAGAAGTAAACTGCAATTCTATACTGTAGGCCGTGGGAGGGAACCATGTGCGTCCTACCATCAATGGCAGTTTCTACCTGAGGTAAATAAATAAACAAGGCAAACCAACAGTACGTAGCAGTGGTCAGGAGCCCAGGCTCTGCCTTTGAACACAGCCGGGTTCAAATCTCAGCTCTGCTCTTATTGGTGGTAAAACCTGGGGCAGGTCATTTTACCTAATTTTCAATCCTTGTTTGTAAAACAAGGACACAAACATATCTGCCATCATGTGGCGTTTCTGTGTAAGGATTCAATGACCTCATGCACATAAAGTAAGTGCTCAGTAAATGTTAGCTGTTATTATTACTACCCACTGTCAGTTTTCCCCCCTTAGTTTTTGTTTTAAATTATACTTAAAAGAGCATGGATGACAAATGGGTTTTAGCTCGTGAGTTAACTCTGATCAATTAATTGGGCCAGTTTGAAGCATTATGATGGAAAGGATCTGAAGTCTTGTCTTAATGTGGTAGCAAACAGTGCGGTAATTAATTAGTGATGTCTGCCCTGGGTGCAGGAATGAGCAGGAGTGGTAGGAAAGCTATCTCTGCTACAGAGAGTTCCTGATTAGGGGACTTAGAGCCATTCTCAAAGTCAGCAGGATGCAAAGAAAGCAACACTCGTGAATATGGTTTGGGTGTGAAGGGAAGAGGGGGGAATCAGAGTCCCATCTACCATATTTGGAAAAGAGTGACGTTTCGCCACTTGAGGTTTGCTCTCTGAAGATATCCATCCTTATTAGGCTTTAAGACATCAGATGACCCTCTTCTGAGTCAGAGATAAGGTCCATCCACCCTGAGGCACCACGAGGCCCCCATGAATGGTACGAGAAAGAACTGGGAGAGTCTGGATTCTCTTTCTGGCTGAAGAAACCATCTCGGCCTGACCCCCAGGGAGCGAGTATCCATCACAAACTTAAGATTCAGTCCCTGGTCCAATTCCACCTACTTGCCACACTCCTTGCAGGGGAAGATGGTGGTGGGGTCTGTCTCGCCACTGGTGGTGCTGTGAGAGGGTGAGCTCTTCACCGAGCAGTACCCGCTCTGGGCACTGCCAGGCTTCTGCTTCCCAGAGGGGACAGCACCCCGAGCTTTGGTCACCTGGTTGGTACCACCATGGATGCGGGCGTGGCCGTTCAGTGCCTGTCGGGAGCTGAACACCTGGGGAAGAAAGGGAGTGACATGACATCTACAGTCCTGAAAAGGAAATTAGGGTTATTAGTTACTCAATGGTAAAACACGGGATACTTGAAACAGTGTCTAATGACAGGGCACAGCGGTTTTACATGAGCAAACCTGGGGCATATGCTACAGAAAGTGGAGATCAAAGAGCACAACCACAAATGCTGTGCCAATCAAACAACCCCATCACTGTTATAACCAGAAGACAAGAGGTGGCATGGCACAGTGTGAAGGCCAGAGCTGGAAGTCAGGAGACTCGGGGGCTACATAGATCCAGCACCTCTATCTAATAGGGTGGCTGTTGGGCCACTCCCCTTCTGTCCACCTTATTTTTTTCCATCTGTAAAATGAGGGGGTTGGATTAGCTTTCAAACTTCTTTTAAGGAGTTTCCTTTCTCTTCCACTTTCTTTTCCTTCTTTCTTTCTTCACTTTTTTTCCTCTAATTTAACAAATCAGCTCTCACTCAAAAGATCAAAGTTAACAGCAGAGGTGCTCTAGTCGAAATAGAGACAGCACCCCAAAATTGAGCCGATTTGCTGAGCTCCCCCCCACCCCAGGAAGCCCTAGAACCCTAAGAAACACAATTTGAAAGACAGTGATTGGCTGCTGACATAGTCTAAAGGTTACATCCAAACCCCAATCAGTAGCCCATTACTGAAGCAATGTTTCAGGAACCCCCAAATTTGATTACAGGATGATAAAAAGGGGAAAGACCTTGACAATTTTTTAAAGCTTGCCATGAAGCAGCGTTTTCCAACCTCAGTACTACTGACATTTGGGGTTGGATCAACTTTATTGTGGGGGGACTATTGTGCAGAATGTTTAGCAGCATCTCTGGCTTTTACCCACCAGATGCTACCTACCTCCCCAGTTGTGACAAAAATATCTCTGAACATTGTGAAATGTTCAGGGGGAACAAAATCATTCTCAGTTGAGAACCACTGCTGTAAAGGGATATAATCCACAACCCCGAATTCCAAAAGCCCTGACTCCCAGCTTGCTAAATACATCAGATACAGGAATCCCTCCCCCCACCCCCAGCTGCAGGTGGCTACTCTGTGTCAAGTTCATGAGCTGTTTATGGTCTTACAGGGAAAAAACCAAACAAAAACCTATTGCTGATTTAGCAACCCAAACTTCCATGGTTAGTCAAGGATTAAAACTAACATGCTTTTTTTCCCGTGTGATTTGAAAAGCTCATTAAAAAGTATTCGCTGAGCACTTCTGATTGGAAAAAATAAAAGATGCCATCCCACTCGGTCAAGAATTTACTGTACATTAAAACTATGACCGGAGGAAGCATCCAACTTCTAAACAAATTCACCAAGAAGTACTATCACTTAAAGTCACATCTTAATTATCCTTAAACGGAAGTGCTCTATACAGAATGGCAATGATGGAGTGAGAAGCATCCAGGTCATTAAACATCAAAGATAGAAACAAGCGAGCAATTTCTTATGTTCTTTTCAAAGATAATGCAAAATGCATACATGCTTTTTTTTTTTGAGCCTTTTCATTTTTTTCTTAAATGTAAATCAAATGAATTTCTGCTTTAGGATCTAAATATTTTGAAGACTTGCTTTCTTTATCTAAGTGACAGACTCAATAAACAGCATTCAGTACACTCTGGAAAACAGTATTGTTCTATATAATGTACAAACAAAGATAAGTGCTAATCTGAGGAAAACAGAGCTTCTTGTGAAAGAAGCAAAATTTTCATTTTTTTTTTAAGAAGGGTGCATCTCACAGCGGTCTGTGAGGGGATCGAACCAGCAACCTTGGTGTTACCAGTCCCATGCTCTAACCAGCTGAGCTCACTGGCCACCCAAAATGTTCATTTTTTGAGTAATATGCGTAATTACATATTACATATTTTGAGTAATATGTGTAATTTTGAGTAAAATGTTCATTTTTTGAGTAATACCTCTAAAACTTGTCTGTGCAGGTGTGCCTGGCTTTAAGAAATCTGATTTGGGAAATCTCATTAATTCAGACTAGTGGGGGACTGGGGGGTATTGAGAATCCAAAGCAGACAACTTTAAAAAAATATCCTTTAAAATACACAGAGAGCCTTGGACTAGGCCAGTATAGATTCTGTAAGGCCTTCCTTTAGTGCTAAGAATGATCAAATGGTGAACTGGTTTTATGTTAGCTAAATGGTACTGCTACCGTACTTGAAAAATACTAGGCTAAGTAATTACACAGACTCCCATTTCATCCTGTTTACATGATTAGTTTGCCTAGTAAATCTTTTTTGTTTCCCCCAAAGAATACAAAGAAAGTGGAGCTAAATCTCTGAAATTATGTTACAGAAGGACAATCCTCTGCGGGCTCTCCCAGTGTATTTAAATAAACTGGGCATGACCTGGTGTGACACACAGCCCAGAGGAGTGGAGAAGCACCAATAGGAGTGGAGAGGCACCGAGAAATGGAGAGTGTCCCGTTCTGAGGCTGAGGCAGCATTGACACTGAACAGCTCGGAACCACATGCTTCCTGAGGGCAGGGATCTATTTCATGGTCTCTGAGCACGCAGCACAGTGCTGGACACAGAACATGACACTCCAGAAATATCTGCTGGCCGAACGAGTAAATCAATGGGATGAACGAAACGATACCACGGCAACGTGGAATTCCCTCTGCCAAACCTTCCCTGCAGAAATGCATCGTCCCTTCCCTTTCTAAAACGCATCATCTCTTCAAAAACGCCAGGCACAGCCACATGTCTGGCCCTCGCTAGTCCCAGATCCCCGGAAGACGGAGGACGCAGAGACACTTACAGCCCCACAGTTGGGCATTTCACAGATGAAGGAGCCCGAGGGCTGGCCAAGGGCCTGCAGGGGTGGCCCCTCTGCGGGAGCCAGGACTGGGCCTGGCTGTGGCTCTGGGGACTTCGGCGCTTCACTCTCCTCTTCTCTTGTGGATTTCCTATCTTCTTCCGGGTCCTCCTCCTCCTCCTCTAACTCTTCTTCTTCTTCACTTGTCTAGTGTTAAGGCAATAAAAGCAAAAGGGGGAAAGTCCCCAACGGCATTTTTAGTGATGAACAGAACCCACAGGCCTGGAGAGGGGAGAGGGGCTGGACGCCGGGGCTGCATCGGTTTCTTTCTGCATGAGGAACGGCTGACAGAACCCTCTGGGGAGGCACACGGTCTCTATAAGGTTGGTTACTGGACGCGTGGAATTCTGAGGTCAAGGAAGTCCCCCTTGCCCTACCCTGGGTCCCATCATTTATACAAAAATATTTTAAGGCAGAGAGGAGAGATTTCTGTATGGAGAGCTTCTCCCCCTTGTTTGAGACCAGCAGACCAGACCTTGACACTAACACCCAGGCAAGCTGCCCCACTTGTGTGTCTCTCTGCCTCACTCTGTCTCCCCAGAGCAGTGAGGAGGGTTTTCAAACCATCACAATACGGTGGGACCCTTTGGAGAGAGACTAAAGACCTATCATGAACTGTTTTATAGGCCTTCTCACACACTTCCATGCAAGATACCTGAGGTGTTGATTTGGTCTGTGGAGGCACGTGACACACCGTATTCTGATACACTCCTGCTCTGTTCTTGTCAGAAAAGAGAATCAGAGAATGAACCACAATGACTTTGAAAAGGGGTGAAAATGGAAGGGGGTATTCCTTCCCTTTTATTTATCATGTGCTTTTTTTTTTTTCCTGGCCTCTAATCATGGGGTTGGAGAAAAAATGCCTTCCAGAGGCATTCTATGAAGAACCAGAAAAAAATATTTTTTGGGGGTGGGGGAGGGCAAATGAAAGAATGTAGATAAACTGTCAAGCAAAATTTCTGGCATGCAGAGACAGATGGGGGGATTATACAAAGATGGGTCAGACTGATACCACATGACCAATTTCTTTTTTTTTTTAAGCTGGCAAAGAAAGCGTATGATTTATTTAATTAAGAAATGTTGGCAAGTCTCTGGGTAACTAGTAATGTTTTTTAAATGAAAGCTTATTGGGGTGACAGAAAAATATTTTCTATGAATCATTAGCTTCTCTGCTACCGTGACCCCTCTCTCTACTTCAGAATGGCAACCAGGTGCAGAATTAAGCAGACGGGCCTCGCCTTCCTCAAGGCTGACAAGATAGTAAGTTAACGGAGCAGCTAGGAGTAGATACCCAGGATGGGTTGGGATGGAGGGCAGGGATTTAGGAGGTCCACAGTCTATCCGCTGCTTAACTAACAACTTTATTCTGCACTGTCTGTCCTCAGTGGGGGTGGGGGCGGTGAGGGAAGCTGGCTCCTCCAGGCTCGGAAAGGACTGCGGACCAGGGAAAGGGAATTCTATGTTACGTCAACTTCATTCCAGCTTCTGTGTTACAATTTATAAAGTGCTTTCACATTTGCTATGTCACTGAATAGGCTGTAAAATGTCCTCTCATTTTACAAACGAGGAAACGAAAGGTATGCCCAGCTGCCTCTAACCCTGATGGTCATTTGTCGTCTGCCACGCTCTCTTTGCACACCCATTGCTTAGAGCATGTGGGCTCCAGTTTGGTGTACCCCCAACAGTGATGTAACTTTGGGTGAGCCTATGATTCTTAGAACCCAGAACCAAGAATTTCCAAGAAGAGTGAAGACTTCTGAGAGTAGTGGTTCTCTGGGATCCAGAACCACAAGCTCCCTCTCTCCAGTTTGGATTGGGGGTGAGGGAGACAGACAATATCAGTATAATACGGGGCATTTAGCACCCCACTCACTGGCTCAGTAGTGTCTGTATTTAATATCATATATGCATATTTGAGGTGAGGTACTAACAAGGTGTATTTAAGAAATGATCCCAGTTTCCAATGAGTTAATTAGGATTAATTAGTAATAACTACATTTGCTGAAAGACTTCAATGAATACAGATGTAGGCTTTAGACATTTACAGTAATTTATAATAAAAACTGTAGGTTTCTTACTAATATATAAACATACAAGTTGATTTTACTCAAGTGGTCTTATTCCCATAGGAATCCACCATCTTCCAAACTCAGTTTCAGGTAAAACCACGTTGTGTCAAACTCCAAGGGTTCACTCCATTCCTTTACAGAACTGGAACTTTTTGGCCTCAAATATCAGTTCATTAAGCAGCCCAGGGCCCAAAACTTGGCATGTAAAATAAATTGTATAATAACTTTAAATGACAATGGTGCTATTTCATGGTACTTGTTATAATTACAGTTTTCTCACAATGTCATTTTTTGGCTTAAGAACTCTTAGAAGAAATGTTCCATATAGCCACCAAATTACAGATTCAGTTATACTGTACTGTCATTATATACGTCTCAGGAATTTAGATTAGGTTTGATTCCAACTGGTGATCAATACATGTTCACAAAATGATTTATCATCAAGTCAAATGGCGCACGAAAGCGACTAAGATATACAAAGATAGGACAAAAACCCTAACATGGAGAACCCTGTTATCAACAAGCTGGCCATTTTCTGATGTACTGTGAAATGAAACGTTTAGTAATATTCTAAAATCAATAGAAGGTGGGCAAATACAGGGCAGGGAGGTGTTTATATGTTAACATAGTCTGCAAAGCCTGGAGTGTCCACAGTAAGAGTTTCTTTTTTTAAAAAAAATTAAACTTATTGGGGGGTGACATTGATTAATAATAGTCTATAAATTCCAAGAGCTTCTTGAGGAGATTTTTATTTCTCAGGCATGCATGTGGAATTCGTATGATGAGACATTTGTAAGATAAACTGCAAATGTTCAACGACCCAAACTTACTCCAAGACCAATGTGAGGGTTACGAACGATGGTGATGACAACACACTGAATGGCGGCTGAGTCAGGCTCTGCATACACACATCCCTAGTCCTCTCCACAACCTTGTACACACATCTCGTCGTTAAACAAATGAGGAAAACTAGCCAGAGAACTAGTTCTCCCAAGGCCGCTTGGCTGCTCAAGAAGTTGAACTGAGATGTAAAACCTGGGCTATCGGATTCCAGCACCTCTAATTTCTTCACTCCTTGGCCGGCTGCAAATGTCCACAGATGCACACGTGTCCACCTGGACATGGCTTAGGTTTTCAGCTCAAATACAGAGATCCTAAGCCTCTCAGAACCATTAGAACCAGCTGCCTGTAAAGGTCAAAGCGAAGGAGGATGTGCCCCTGGTCACCAATGGACCGTCATGTAAGTACCTCAGGCGCTTAGACCGGGGGTGAGCTTTGCTCTTGGAGCCCTGACCGCTGTCTTCCCAAGTCAGTTAACTGTGTCAGTTGGTTCCTTGAATTGTGCTCAATTTTGGTCACAGCCAGACGTACAGGTTTGTCCCGAGTGGGAGCATGAGCATGGGCAGGGGACAGGAAGGTGTGGTCAGCATCCTTTCCTCCCAGCTCTTTAACAGAGCCCACCCTGGCCACCTTCTACTGTCTGCAAGGGTGGAAGGGCCTGTGGTGGCTTCAGGCCAAAGTCAAACTAGCCTGCTGAGTGAACAGCTGGGCTCTCTGACCACTGACTCCCTCAAGAGCAATCATTCCTCACAAACTCTTCCCCTCTCCCCACGAAAGTCCTTAAGCCACCTGAGAATGTTCCATCTAGGGGGAAATGGTCACCTGTCTCTTTAATGAAACACTGAGGACACATATCAGGAGGGCCACGCCAGGTGTCCCAGAAAGGCGTGGAGGACCAAGAGGAAACCTGTCCTAGGATAGCATCTTCTGCACCCTCTCCAGTCCTTGCATGGTCCCAACTTTTCACCTCTACCTGGTGAACTGTTCTCAGAAGGCTGAGTGCGCCTTCACAGTGCCCGAAGGGAGCTGCGAGCTACCACGCTGGCCTTAAACGAGGCTTTTCTTGTTTTTGGGGGCCGGAGTTGTGTCTGCACATACCTTTGTGTTCTCCCTAAGCTCACAGGTCACAAAGGTGTGCCTGCTCCTGACCCAGGCTAATCCTGGCTCCTGGTGAATAAGCTCAAAGGGTGGCCCCTCGGGCACCGTCTTAACCTCTCCTCCTCAGTCTGAAGCTCCACGCTGGCCTGGGCCTTTCTATTCACCTGCACAGCCCTGCTGGCCCACGATGGTTCCTCTGCCTTGCGTGGTAACATCTCCCTGAGCAGCACTCCTCCGCTCAGAACCTTCTTCTTCACTCTGTCTCCCTCCAGGGAGTTTATACAGGGGTTTTGGCTCTGAACCTCGGAAAAATGTTTGCTCATCAACACATCAGACATGTGTTGAGTGCCCCTGTTACGCCGGACACTGTCCTAGGCCCTTGGCAACACCCAAGCCGAAGAGACACCAATTTGCCTTAGGAAACCATAGCCTCTGATTTTGCCCTCTTCCAAAACATGGCTTAGGCAGAGCCCAGAATATTCCAGAACTGGAAGGGTCTTTCCAAATCATCTAAGTCATTTGCCCCATTTTACAGGTCAGTATGTCTAGGGGCCAGGTCCTAGGTCTCCCAGGCCACGATTCTTTATGCTTCCTTGGTTACCGTCCATTGGACTCATTTGGGAAATAATGCTCTGTGTGACCTGGGGAAAGCCCCTTGCCCTCTCTGGGCCTCAACTGTCTGCCTGTGGAATGGTGGAGTTAGATGAGAGAGAGCCTAAGGCTGTACCTAAGACTTTCTGGTTCTCATCTCATACTGCTCTTAGACTCTTGGGGTTCAGGGTAAACTTTCCACTTGTGTATGTCACATCTTCCCAACTGGAATATACTCGTATGCTCTCCTCAGGGGTGGATAGGGACAGAGGCCAGTTAATATCCCTGGTTCACCCACTGTGCTACAGACATACTGCTGCTTGCGTTGTGGGGACTCAGTTGGTTTTAGTTGATTGAACCTGATGAGGCCACACTGCTTTTTTAAACATTAGGTCACCGATGAACAAAAGGCTTTTCTGATACAAGAAATCACTACTTAAATCAGTCAAACAAAAGCCCTGGTCACAGGAAACCCTTACTGCAGAATATGGCCTTCTCTGATGAACAAAATGGCAATTCTGTTCTATTCCAGAGATACCTACTTTCTCTGATATTTGGGACCAAATGTAAATTTGCATATGCATAGTTATTTCATAGCTGGGCTTACGTGGGCTTTAAAGCATTAATGAGCCCACGTGTTTTTACGCTTCTTTAAGCGAATTTGCATTTGACTTCTCTTAAGTGTTACACAAGGGAACTGGGCTCAGACAACACACTCACCGGCCACTGACCATGGCTAAGTTACTCTGTGCCTCAGTTTCTTACCTCAGAGAACTGGTATGAGGATTAAATGAGTCAATATGTATAAAATGCCTAGGGCAATGCCTGGCACGTAGAAAGTGCGACGTAAATGTCTGCTCAAGAGAATAATCCACACGTGTGCTAACACTTACACTGACTGGGGCACTACTGGGAATGAAAATATAATTACAAATATTCACACCATTCATGAGTTCCAAACGCGTTCCCTGATGATGACAGAGGCTGGGGTTTAGTAACTTGTTTTAAGACATGTAACTTTTACACACACATACATGGTAGGTAATGTTTTCCACAGTGGGCGAGAAGATTCCCCTGGCTATGGATGCAGAGAGGAGTTCACAAGGATGAAAAGTGGTATTAATTACGTAAGGGGTTCAGAGATGATTCTGAGCTTCTGTCTTTAGTATGTATTTAATCTTAATATGCAGACAATTTTGATTGCCTGCTAATGAAGGAAATATTGATCGGGGATATTGATCAGGGATAAATGTGGATGTGAGCATTAGAATGATTACATACACCCTGCTCACCAAGTCAATAATCGAGCACTCCTGGCACTATGGAATGCTTTATGAAAGCTGTGGTAAAAGCTGAGGGCTCCTTCATCTTTCGGAGGCACGTTACATTCTCTGCTTAGTGACATCCGTGATGTGGATGGATCAAGAAGGGACATGCCAGGGGTCCAGGGCACCTGCTTATAAACCAACCACCCAAGGCTGGGACCAGCCTGGCTTCACTCCCTAGTTTCTACCTCGCCTCCTTAACTGAACGCTGAGCCTCAGGTCAAACCCTAAGCCACCTTCCCTTGGCCTCTCTCCACCAGGAAGTCAAGGCCTGAATCCCGGCAGAGAGCTGGCCTGTCACCCACTCACTGCGGCCACCTCAACAGCAAAGCCAAACCAAACACCAGTCACTTACTAACCTGACTGTGGGGTGGGAGTGGGGCCAGAATAAGCAGCGACTCAGCAGCTTCACTCACCACACAATCGTCGATGATTTCCGCGAGGCGTGTCCGGTGCTTCCGCCCTAACCGCATAATTTTTTTCCACGTGTAGTAGTACTCCACACACTGAGCCACTGTCTTAGACTTCACCTGCCAAGAAAGTCATCTCAGGATCAGCTGCAGCAGTGTGCCGGGGGCAAAGCAGCAAGCTTTTGTGAAAATTTAATTTTGTAATAGATCATAGGTTTATGCAATTCAATTAAAAAATATATACCGGGGGGTGCCAAAAAAAGTATACACATTTTAAGAGATGTTATCTAGTCTAAAGCAGTAGTTCGCCATCATCAGAAGTGTCTGGACGCTGATGGTAACCACTGTGAGTGGCTCTTGTAATTGCAGAAATCAAACGTGACTTGTATTCATCCTGTTATCGGTATATATTGAGTATTACAATTACACAGTTTTATCCTTTCTTAAAAAGTATATACATTTTGTTGGCACCCCTTATAGTTATAGTGAAAAATCTCCTTCCCCTGCCTGTTCTCCATCTATCCAGTTCTTACTTCCCTCCCTTGCAACACAGGTAGTCCCTCTTACTAATTTCTTGGGTATCATTTCAGAATTTCTTTACGCATATATCAACAAACACAGAAATACATTTCTTACCCACCATTTTCCTCACAAAAGGTAATATATATAGTTTTGCAACTTGATTTTTTTCACAATATAGCCTGGAGATTTTCTCCTGCCAGTCCATAGAGAGCTTATTCCTTTTTTTAAACCTAGAAAGCAGCATGATTTTCATTAAACATGCTTGAACGTGTTTGGTTCTCTTCCTTGTTGACCTTCAAAATCTATTTATGAAAAATGTCCCTTAGTAATTGAACAGGAACATAAGGCAAAAGTTATCATGACAATAGCTCAGTTTTTGCAGGAAATAAGCCTTGCTCTGTTCATCCCTGAAATGGGAAAAGGTAAATGTATTTTAAAGAGAAAAATTGCTTTGTTTAGCTCATAGATCTCTGAGCTAAAACTGAGGTTCAATAATGTGGGTTTTCTGGAGGCAGGTAAAGGCTGCTAGTACCCTCGGGGGTGGGAACATGGCCCACTGCATGGTGAGATGGGAAGGGAACCCTCAGAAGTCCTTTCTCCCCAAAGTTGCCCCCTTCACATTCCCCTGACATCTTGAATTTCTACCCTAGAATACCCAAGCAGTGAGCATAGTGTCCCAGAGAGCCCTTGCTTAAAAACCTGCGCTGCCTGGCAAGCATGACACACGAATCTATCAATAGCCAGCAAGGAATGAGGCCTAGGACAGGTCAGTCCTGGGGAAGGTGATTCCAGAAATATGAGCATAGGAGCTGATGGACAAAGAATGTGGTGGCCTCCAAGGCAGGGAAAGGCAAGAGTGAATATAGACAGACTGCAGATGAAGGCAAGCTGGAGAGAAAGTCCACTTATTCTGATTCTCATTCATCAAGGCCCTAGGTTAAAGACAGGAGACATGTACCCAGGACACCCCTGGGGACCATCGGCCCAGCCTGGAGCTAGTGGAAGCTGTCACCTGTGACCCTGTTCTCTGTGGACCTGCACATATTAATGACCTTAACAATACAATACGGCTCCATCATTCATCAGACTGCTGAAACACACTTGCAATTATTTTTAACTTTTAGCTTAAACCACCTCTCAGCCAATTAAGGCTTATTAAGTTCAATATCTGCTGTATAAAGTGCTAGTTCATCTATGTGAAAGAGTTCTACTTTGCTGTGAAATGCCGTACACGTATTGTTTTTATTATCACTGTCATTACGATTGGGGGCCCAAAACCAGAAACTGCTACTGGCGAGGAGGAGGGCATATATCCTCCCTTCTTTAATTTCTCAGGAAAGATTCTGTCAGAAACATGATAGATCATCACACATACATGAAATCTGCGACGTAAATTGTGAACCAAAAGCCCCAGCTCTATTTATTCTGACAGAATGCAAAACGTACACATTTTTATTAAGATAAAAATAACCCCCATCAATGCCATGTCCAAATGATCTGTGTCTTCCTTCCCCCATATCCCTGACACCAGGGCCAGGCCACCCCGTAACAAATGCCACCCTTCACCATTGGGGGGGGTGGGGGTGGGGAACAGACATCCTTTTGGTGAGAGCATGAAGCCAGTAACCAAATATATCTATGTATCTTTAGGTGTACAATTTCCCAAATTCAGTTTCAAGCGAGCAATGGGAAAAAGCATGCTTACCATCTTCTGTACAAAAATAAAGTCTTTGCTGTAAGTGGCTAGTGCTTTATTAAACAGTTTTCTTTCTAGGGAGGTCCACTTGTCCGAACCTACAACAAAACACAAACTTCGTAAGAACAGCTCACAGTTCTCCCCACTTTGCCGGTTCCAGCTTCACAGGTCTCCCCACTTGATTGGCTAAGTGACAAAATATAACGGTTCAGTAAATGATATAATACCCATCAAACTCCTTTCTGAACAAGAAGCCAGTGTAGTGCAATGGTTAGCAGCCCTTACACCTCGGTTCAAATCTCAGCTATGGTCTCGACCCTGACACGTTACGGAACCTCAGACTCAAGTGGGAATAATTCTGATTGCCCCCACCTCTTAGTATTTTTGTGAAGGTTAAAGATAATGAACAAAGTGTCGAGCTTAGTAACTGGAAAACAGCATTCAGCCAATTTTAGCTACAGTTTTTATGTCATGATGACGTTCATGAGTGCAAGAATTTATGTAGCAAGCGCTCCTCAAAATGCAGTGGGTTCACGTTCAGTCTACTGGGGAGACAAACCAGTAGGCCACTGCATTCACGGTGGTGACTGCAGTGAGGAGGGAGAGGTCAGGTGCCAATGGGGCAGGAGGGAGGAGCACCACACTCAGGTGAGGACTAGGGCAGCTGGGAAGGCTTCCAGGTAGAGAAAACACCTGAGTTGACTTTTCAAGGACACAGAAGCAAGTTAGGCAAGAAGGAGATGGAAGGGAATTCTGGGGAGAGGAAGTATGTGTGCAAAGGCAGAGAGCAGTGAGACAATGCCTCCCTCCCTCCCTTCCTTCCTTCCATCCATCAATCCTCTCTCCCTCCCTTCCATTTAACCATCCATCCTTCCCTCCCTCCCTCCCTTCTATCCAATCCCCCCTCCCTCCCTTCCATCCACCCATCCATCCAACAGATATCAGGTGTGTACTGCATGCAAAACGCTGTGCTGGAGGGGTGGGGAAGCTAACATTTGTAAGTGTTTACTATATGCCAGGTTGTAAGTACTTCACAGACATCAGTCATTTGGTGCTACCAGCAACCCTGTAAGACTGGGTGTTACCCATCTTATAGCTGAGGAAATGGAGGTGTTCAAAGAGTAAGCAGGGATCCAATGTGGTTCAACTACGGGTTCCAGCAGAGGGAGAGCAAAAGAGGCTGGAGAGGTGAGTGGGACCAGGTCCGGACAGATCTGCAGACCAATAAAGAGGCCCTGCAGGGCTGGGCTGGTGCATCGGCCTTCCTGGCTAAACTTGATATTCAGTCGTCTTTTTCCTCCATAAAAGAGAAACTAGGATATGCAGATGGTCATAGAGAATGGTACTGGGCTGTTTGGAGCAAGACATAAGGCCTATTTCTAAGGGGAGTCCTATTTTGGGGGGTCCAGGGAAGACTCCATCACTGTGGCTGGTTTGCATAAAAGTCAGCCTCCTTCGGATTTTTGTGAATTCTCCATCTTCACTGCACCCTGATCATGCGATTCCCACTGGGCTGAGACTCCACCCCTGGGCTCTTGGACTGAATTCCCAGGTTAAAGCCTGGTACATAGAAATAATACCTGAATGTGCTCTCCCCAGTGTCACTGTGCTGCGATCGAAAAGGGTGATTTGAATCAGGAGACCATGTGCTGGGAACCTGATTCTGCCACTTACATTTTCTGTGGCCCCAGACAGGTTTACATCATGTCTCTGAGTCTCAGTTTCCTCTCCCGTGATGTGGGGATTGGGACACCCTGGGATGGAGAGCGTTTGGTGCTAAGCAGGTACACAGTAAAGGCTCTGGATCTTCTCTGGCCTCTTGGAGAGCAGATTCCCCAGCAGCCTGCAGCTACGGGACACATGCTGTCCCCCGCTGATCTAGGCCTTAGTGGCACTCACGAAGCCCACCAGGTCTTGCCGGTGTCCTCTGTGCTGTGTATGAATGGATCCAGCCTTACTCCTGGCCGCTGGGAACTTGTCTTCTACTCCCTGCCCCGGAAGCCCTGTCTGTAATCGTCAAGGGAAGGCTCAGGCAGCTCTCGTCCCTGCAGTCTCTGTCAGATAGGAGCACTCTCCTCCTCTTCAGACGAGGTTTTCTAAGCCAGCCCTTCTTAGATTATGCATCTTGGACCAAGTCCAGGATCAAATGCAAAACCAAGGCAGGGGGCTGCCGCAAACCCTCCCCTCGCCTTCCTCTCAGCATGCACACAGGGTTAGTGGGCTGACATTCCCCCAGCACTCATTTGTTCTACCTGGGGATTCCTGGCTATCGGGCTAGTATCAGCAGGGGCCCCTAACAAGACGATTAAGGCTAATTACAAAGAGCCTAATTAGCTGGAGGAAACTGCTGCTGGAACAGTATCCAGAGGAAAAAATGTTCTGAGCGTCTGTTGCTGGGAAACAGCCACTGGACTGTGGCTAAATTTGGGGGCGAGCTATAGCGAACCCAGGCAACTGAAAAGAGACTTGGAGGGGGGACAGAAAGTTTGGGCACAGCATCTTTTAAAGAGGGCCGTTCCCTCTTCAAGATTTTAAAAACTTTTATTGACGCTGTTGTTAATGCAGTTATACAAGAAAGACACGTGCACTGTAGAAAAAGAGAGACTGTTTTTATACCAGCCCTTCATTTCCGTGAAAGGTTTTCCATAGTGGGTGAAGGCTGAATATATTTTTAGGGGTGCAGGGTGAAGCAGGCTGTTACCAAAGTTCCCTCTGGAAGCACAAGGAAAGAAGGCCTCAATCTGAATGTATAACTTGAGCCTGTCCGCTAACCCTGGTCTTTTCAAGTGTGGTGTCAGGCAAAGCAAGAAAGTAAGTGTTAGCTCAGTTCCTGCCTTTCAGAGGACCGGCTAAGAGTGTCTGGAAAATGATATCACAGCTGTGTTTCTTGCAAAGTATTCTCTTGAGTATGTAATGCTGTCTCCTCATCAAACTGGGGCAGCTTCCAAGACCGAGAGCAGGCTTCCCCAACTGAGTGGGTGTTTATTTCCTCCAGGTCTCCCTATCTCTGACTTGGGTCAGGCTTCAGGAGTACTTGGGCTGTGGTGGGGGCTAATAGTAGCTTCTGTTGAACACCTGCCAAGAAGCCCAGCACCGGTTCTGACACCCTCTCCACTCTGCGCCCATCTGCAGGAATGACCACTTGAATGGAAAACCAAGGATGCTGCAGGCCCTCTAAATCACAAACAGGCATCTTGACTCCCCAAGCTCAAGCTCTCCCCACCCAATCCAACTGCCAACTGGGAGCCACTGCAAACAACTGCTACCCAAACCTGGGTGGAGGATGCTGGGAGAGGGCTGGACCAAGCACCTTGGTGTGGATTAAAGCGTGTTGGTAGCCACTGCAATCGCACCTTCCTCTGGTCTTGGCAAGCAGCTCCAAGACTTGGGCGAGCTACCCACCCACACCATCCTCTCTGCTGGGCCCCCTGCATCAGTCACTTTTTCCTTTTCTTACTGAACTGCTTGGGGTGGGCTGGGAAAGGGAAGGTCATGAGTAAAGTAAGGAATGTGATTTTCACAGGCTTCTGTTTCTGTCTCCCCCTCACTTGCAGCCTCCCTCCCTCCCTGAGCCCAGCCTTTCCACCTTCCCTCCAGGACACAGAAAGGCCTAGGAGATCTGACTTCTCTCTCTGGACAGCTGGGAGCCTGGAGAGTGATTCTAGCGCCAGGAGTCAGATCTGGGAGTCGGGGTGGGGTGACACTGGCCACAGCCACAGAGCTGGAAGCCAAAAGACATCCACAAGATAGCATTCCTGGTGATGAATTGAACTGATGGACAGTCCTCCTAGAGAGCAGCCCAGTGGGGCTTGGCACAAAGGCCAAGGCAGGATGGGGCCACAGAAATGCGATCCGTTAACACCCCAGAACCAAATAAGGAGCATGAGAACAGGAAAAGGAGCCTGTGATGGGGTACACTCTGTGGTTTCCCCTGTGGCTTGGAAGGGAAATGTTAAGCGGATGGAGTCTGGTCAGACTTTGGAGACCAGTGACCTCTGCCCTTTTTGCTCATAATTCTAGGAGATTCTATGGGGCCCAGTCTGTGATCACTTCCTGGAGAAGGCAAATGACTGATAAATGTAGGCGAGCACTCTTTTCTTGGGGAGACACAGCTAGCAAGATACCAACCCTTCACAGCTCTGCCCCACCTCTCTTGCCTCCAAGGGTTGAAACGATTCCAGGGAAGCAACCCTGTCCTTCCTCGTCTGCCTGTAGGGGCACAGGATTAGCTAGGAACCCCCAACCCCAACAGATCAATTCATTTTAGCAGATTAAAGGCCCTCGAATTTCAAAGTTCCTCGTATTAGTTTAGTGTTTTCATTTTGTTTTGTTTGGGGTGGGGTGGGGGCTGCCGGTCCTTAATGTCCCAATCTTTTGTTTTAATGTCATGTCACACATAAAAAAATAGTATTTGCTTGACACACTGGGAAGAACTGGAGGGGACTGGGGTCCCAGATGAGGTTGCTCACAGCTGGAGCTGAGCAGCCCACAGGGCCGAGGGCAGCTGTATCTCGCAGCAGATGGTTCGGAAGCGACCTCTCATCCACCGTCTCACCCGCTACGCAAAGAAGCTTGAGACAGGGTTTAATGGATGGTAGCTGACACACAGAATTAGGAGAGGATCGAACTGCAGATTAGGGAGAACTCCTACATCTTTCTACCCACATTCAGGGCAGACACCAAGCAGGAAATGACGGAGACAATATTTTAAAAAAAACGCTCCTTTAGGTCACTGATGGATTTCTTATCCTTTGTCCATGTATGTGTGATGTGACATACAAAAAGTTAGAAACTAGTGGCCTCTGTGCTGACAGTGACCCACAGGCAGACATCCTGGGCTTGCTGTGCTCAGGTGAGTAGCTTGAGGCCTTCACCCTGTGATGACGGGCAAGAAGGTCAACTCCTAAGAGGAGCACGTTCAGTGAGGCCAGCGACGGAGGGGACCGGATGCCCATGGAGGACGCGGCAGTGTTTGTAAAGCAGCCCTCCGCTTCGGCCTACCTGGCTGTCTGGACCAAGGACTGGAAAAGGTATTACTAGGTCCCCAAACCCACTCAGGTATTTGGCACCTACCTATGTAGGGTCTGCTCAAAGCACTAAGGAAACCTGTAAAGGATTAATGACCAAGGGGCCCTGGAGGACTCATTCCCTCTGAAAGAGAGACACCCGGCAGCTTTGTGGTGACCCTCAGAACGGATGGGTTTACCAGTTCATGGAAATAAAAACGCTGACCTCAATTTCACTGGTCATCTCTTAGGGTCCCCAACCTGTTTTCTTCTTTTGCATGATTCTCACTCCATTCAATGCTCAAAGGTGTCTTCTCTCCCCCCCCCCCCATTGGTGATGCCATCATTAATCCACATCCTCAGAAGACACGCGCATGTGGAGATGTGTATGTACCACTGTTGCTGTCAGTGGGATCCGCTGTGTAACAACTGCCTCCTCCTTACACTCCACGCTGCATGAGGTAGGACTCTGTCCACGTCTGTTTCATCTTAGCGCTTAGCACAGCCCCGTGTACACAGGAAGTGCACAATAAATGTTTGATAAATGAATAACAACAGCCTCCAGGACGTGCCAGGCATGGGGCTCCCTATACTATTTCTAATAGTCACTGCAAGGGATGGAGTACGAGCCCTGTTTTCCAGGTGAGGGAACAGAGACTGCAGAAGAAGGCCAAGGGGTGAACGCAAGAGTTGAACCATGTCTATTGCTTCTAAAGCTGAGGGGCTGCTGTTCAGTGTTGTTGCCTCTGTGTTGTACCCTCTGTGGCTCTGTACCCCGATGCAGTCTCTCTGCCACCCGTGCAGGCACTGTCCACTATCACCCAGCTCTTGGCATACCCATGAGGGACAGGAGACCAGCCAACAGACCAAACTACCCCACCAGCGATGCCCCAGAAGGCCCTGAGATCACAAGTGGCGATTAGGACGGCAAACGTGCTATCTACTGTTAAAAAGCGACACAACCAAACATGCAAACAAACCCCTCCCAGGAAGCAACAGGGCACAGGGCTCCTGGCAACCTACCGGCATAGTGGTAATTGGCTAAAGGATGACATTTTAACCTGACTGGTTTCCGCAGCAGCAGCATCTCCAGAGCAGCCTGCAGACCCATGGGAGAGAAAAGGCCAGAGTCAGTAATGGGTCTGTGTGTCCTGGGAAGACCGCCTACCTAATGGGGACCAGGGGTCAGCAGGGCAGAGCCCAGGGTTGGGGTGCTGGAAGAAAAACCAGAGGGAGAGTCCCCTAATTGGGGTTCATTTCGGGTCAGCACCCAACAGGACTTGCTCCCCTAACCCTCCCCCAGCCCATGACTGCAGCCGGCTGGTCATGTCCGACCCCACTCCCTGCTTGGTGATGGCCCCAGCCTGAGAGAGGTGGTAAGACCTCCTCTGAATGGAGGCTGAGTCTCTGGGGAAGGATGCTAAGGAAATGAGTGGGTGATGTGTAACTGGGCAGAAAACTCATGTTCCATTCCAATTGAACATAAACAGCTGTTTTAGTGAGCACTGTGTAAGATGCTGTCCTCGCAAAGAGCCTCGCTAAATAAACCCTTTCAAATCTATCTTCTTCAGCCTTATTGACTTTTTTTTTTTTAAATAAAAAAAAGATGCTGCAGCGGAGTTGAGCAGCGGATGGCTTAGGGGTAGACCAAGGTCTAGAATCTTGCTACTCCAAGTGTGGTCCACACACCAGCAGCGTGAGCATTTCTGGGTGCTGGTTAGAAAGGCAGAACCTGGGGCCCCACCCCAGAACTCCTGAATAAGAACCTGCATTTTAACAAGAGTCCTCGGGTGATTTGTGTGCATGTTAGAAGGTCAACAAGGGCTGCTCTGCAACACCAATCTCCAAGGGTTAAGGAGAGTTCTCCAACATTCTAGAAAATCCTTAAAGGGTACCAAATAATCTCTTGAGAAGGTAGAATTGGGACCTTTGCTTCCTTTCACGTTTTCATAAAATAAAAAAGCAAAAGGTAGAAAACTAGATCTGGTAGAAGAATCATGTATTGACTAGAGGGGAAACAGGTTAGTGCTTGAGTGATCTCGCCAGGAGTCCAGGTGGAGCAAGGAAAAGGTCAGCTCTGATTCTGGGACGATGGCGCCCAAGTTCTGGTTTGACCAAAGAACTGTGTTGAGGATGGAAGAATGAAGCAAACACTTCATCTTGGTTAAGGGAAAACAATGTTTCTATGGACATCAACTTTGGCTGATTTCCAAGGTAGGGAGCACAGTCAGCAGAGCACCATGGGCTGTTTTAGACCAACTACCTCCATTACTGGAGACATGTTATGATGTAAAAATACAAGATTGCTTCAAAGTAATTCTAATTTCCCAAGACAGGGGTGCCCCTAATTATTACTCAGATGCATTACGAGAAGTTCCGCTGGAGGTTTTCCAGCAGTTTTTAAAATCCTGACTTACTCACTGAGATAAGGAACATGGAGGCATGTTGACTGGTCATCATCTTATGAATTGGTTATATGGTAGGCGGGACAACACAGACACTTGGGAAACTACTTCTCAGAATTCTGATATGAAGAAAATGAACTGTGAAGCCTACTTTTCATGGTTCCTTACTTACCATCACGTCACCTTTGGCCTCAAAGAGAGAGTGCAAAGCAAATTCAGAATTGGTCCCTCCACCTGGCAATGCACTTGAACAGCAAAAATTCAGGAGATTCTCCACTGTTGGGAACAAGAGGCCACTGCATTAGCGAGAGCTCAGTATCACAGAAAAACACACAGATCCTGGAGCAAGATCCCTGTGAGAGAATCAAGTCTTCCCCTCCCACTTCTTCCCACAGGCCAATACCTCTTTGCTGGAGGTCCTGGTTTTCCAGCTCTGGCCACGGCTTCCAAACCAGTGTGGCCTTATGTGTGTCCTGGGCCAGGGCAGAGACATCCTGGAGTTCTGGGATCTCTGCTTGGAATCTCAAACCAATGTTGATGCGTCTTTAATGACAACAAGAAAAACAACAGTGTGGTCTTCAATTTGAGGCCAAGGGTAACCGTCAGAAACTTGACAAAGAAGGAAACCGGTTCCTTCTGCAAGAAGAATGTAGGGGCATTTCCTCACAGTGTGAGCCTAAGATTCCAGGCATGGCCTTTTCACTGGGATAAGGAACAGCTTTAAGATTGGGGAGAAAATTTGGAAAAAAAAAAAAGATTGGGGAGAGATGCTGCAAGGAGCAAGAGAGAAGTCAGCCTGGGGCTTCATAGATCTAGAACTAAGAAAGAGAGGGTGCTAAGTCCAAGAGAACAGCTGCCCAGGACATAACTGATGACACCATTTAATCAGGAAAAAATGGGACAAATACAAAGTGCTTATTTCATTTTTTTTTATCCGTTTCAGATCACTTTTGCGTGAATTATCCCATCTTAACTTCACAAAGACCTGTGGTGTAACCAAGGCAGTGATAATTATTCCCATTTAATAGGTGAGTTAACTAAAGCCTAGAAAGGTTAATTTGATTAAGATCAAATAACAAAATGGTTCAGGAACGCAGGTTTTCTGATTCCTGACTCAATCTACTCATCCCTCCACCATAGGGTCATTTCCGTGCTTATCCATGAAAAGAACCACTTTCCTCTCCTGTTATACCCCTCCCCACCCACCCACTACTCAACAAGCCCATTTGGAGGACTGGCCAAGAATCTTAGGGAGGGGATGGGGGAAGCAAGGACATTTGAAAGAAGCCTCATAGAGAGCTGGGCACCATAAGAGAGATGCCTCACTGTCACTGGGGATGTGAAAACATGTGGCCACAACCCAACTGGCCTATGGAACCGGAGATGGGGATGCTCTAAACACAGGGCTTCATGCTTTACTATTTAGACTTTGGCAAAGGCCTCAGAACACTGGCAATTACCTGGAAACAATGGTACTCGAGAAATATCATGATCTATGATCCTGTAATTTCTACAACTTCTCCCTCAGTGGACACTCTGACCCTAGAAGTAATAACTCCACTTTTCAAAGCTCCTCATCCCTTTCCTCAGCTGAGGCTTATGTTCTCAAGAATAATTGGCTTTTCCTTACGGTTCAACATCAATGGTATGCTCTCCAGGCCCAGGGGTGACTGTCACATTGCTGCCATCGATGCTGTCTGAAGCACAAAAACCAGAGGTCACTGGTCAACAGGGAAAAGGTGTTGAAGAAACTAAAACAAATGAGCAGTTACCTACACAGTTACAGTAGGGCTCTCGCCTTTCTGTCCACACCAGAGTTACTCCCAACTGTCTGCCAGGAGCTGCATGGAGTGTGGTGCCAACTGGCTTAGGGTTACCCATTTCTCTCCTCCGGGTAAGGAGAAACCAGCTGCCCCACTCTGGTCTGCTAAGCTGTATTGTTTCTATGAAACTATTCTTGCTCTAGAAAGAGATCCTGGCTATAGGTTTCTCTAGCCTTGATTTACTTATTTTATTTTTTTTTTAAACAGAAACGTTTATTTTTTTTTTTGGGGGGGGGGGGATATTGGGGCACAGTGTGTTTTTCCAGGACCCATCAGCTCCATGTCAAGTTATTTTTCAATCTAGTTGTGTGTGGGGGGGTGCAGCTCACTGGCCCATGTGGGACCCGAACCAGCGACCTTGGTGTTATAAGCACCGCGCTCTAACTACTGGGCAAACCAGCCACCCACTGGTGGCTCAGCTCCAAGCTCAAGGTGTTGCCTTCAATCTTAGTTGTGGAGGGCACCCGCAGCTGGGAATCCAACCATCAACCTTGTTGTGAAGAGCTCCCGCTCTAACCAACTGAGCCATCCGGCTGCCCCCCCCCCCCACCCCCCCCACCCCCCCGCCATCCTTGATTATTATATAGGCTTGGTCTTATCATACCTAGTCCTTTTTGAACATCTACTTAGCACATTTATTTTGTGTCTTACACAATTATCCACAGCAGTCTTATGTAGTGTACACACACTTCAACTGTTTTCTTATCTCAAAGAGACTGTAATTATCGCTTCATGGGTTTGTCTCCCCAACTAGACTGTGATTTCCTGAGGATAAATACACCACATTTAATTCTAAGTATTTCTAGTATATCTAGTACAGTGCCTGGTACATAGAGCAGAAATGCTACAGAAGTTTGTGGCACAAGACAACTAAAGAAAGTGAGACCTCCCAGGGTAGTGCCCAGCACAGGCAGGGGTGAAATCCCGGGATCCCCGAGGAGGAGCAGGGGGCAACTCACTGGAACGACACAGCAGCACTCGCGGTGTGGGCGTCAGGGGCGTCAGCGGCAGCTGGGGGTGGGCGCCGGGGCCGTGCCCCGAGATGAGGACATTGCTGAAAAGCCCCGAGCCCTGGCGCACCGGGCTCAGCATGGGCGGGGGCGTGTAGGGGGGCAGCTCGTGGGCGGGGTCCAGGAGCAGGTGGTCCCCCAGCACGCGCGGGGAGCGCAGCTGGCTCTGGTACAGGGTGGCGCCCGAGTAGGAGGGGGCAGGGTTGGGGTTGTAAGAGGGCGGTGGCGGGATGAACAGCGGCTCTGGCCGGTGCCGGAACTTTTTCTTCTCAGGTACAATCTTGAGCGGCTCTTCAGCTTTGGCCACACCAGGCTGATGCTTCCTGGGAATTTCCTATAACGGGGAGAAGGATCTGATTCAAATACTAATGCGTTCCCCACAGACCGATTCCACAGGTTGAGGGAAGGGGAGCTTTTATTCTCATGGGGACCCCCTTCCACTTGTCTGACCCCAGCATCCTCTGTCTTAAGGAACAGCCACATCCGTTTTCAGACAACGCAAGTTCTGGTGGCTTGACCAAGAGAAAACTTTGGTTTTGGAGGCAATCCCTAATGTCTGGAGAGACATGGGGTTGGTAGGACTAGTGGGTGGGCCAGACAGAATAAATTCACATTTTTTCTTGCTTATCACTGCATTCCCATCTGGTGTGTGGAATCCAGCTGAGTGGGCCCTTTAATTCCCCATTGCTCCCCGGGGACAAATATCAGGGACAGATAACACATGCTCTGAGAAGGGGACAGAATAATCTATCAGGGAAGCTGGGCAGAGGCTATGGGGCAGGAAGAGGAGGGTCAGGCCTAGCCAAGGCTCCCAGGGCCAGTGACCCACACTGGGCTTTCCTTTGAGGTGACTTTAGGGCTGAGGGAGAGCCCTCTTTAAAAGGCCAGTTCATGTGCTCTCCTAATAATGGATCTGGTTAACCTCCCCCCTCAGCACCCCTCAACTACTGCTCCCCGCAATGGTGGCACACTTGTCGCAAGCCCTTTTCCTACACTGACATCCTGTCAGGAGGGTTAGTTCATTTTATGGCAGCAGAACCAAGTATAGTCTGGAAAGAAGATCTAGTAATAAGTAAACATATGCACGTAAATAGATAAGCAGGGCATGCCAAAGCCAAACAAACAGACTTGGGTTGTGTGCCAGCATCAGCCCAGAAAACCCACAAGAGCTACGTGTGGCTGCAGAGGCAGCTGTGAGGTTGGGAGAGGCTGTGGGGATACCTGCAGGAAGGTTCTGGGCAGTCGGTGGTGACTTCCCAGGTCGTGCAGGACAGTGCCTGTCACAACTGCAGTCCTTGGCAATTCCTGAGCCCAGGGTGGCGCCTGAGTAGAAGGCAGCAGGGGTTGATGGGAAGGGCAGGTCATGGTCATGTGACCAACTGTCTCTAAGTCATGTGACCTGCCCCAGTACCCCTCAGTTCTGGGCTCCTTTTCTCTCTCTCTCTGAGCCCCTGCTGCTGCCTTCAGCACTGCAGGCTGCCCTCTCCTCTTTCTCCCTCAGCTTCACTGTCTTCTGGATGCTGCCCCAGCCCCTAGGAGGGGAGTCTAGGAAAGTAGGGAGGTGGGGCAAGGACCAGGGGCAGAGGGCTCCTAGGCTCCCAGCTCACCCTCGGGGGTGTCCTTAGGCCAGAGGGCCCCAACCTGCCTCCTTCACCGCAAGAGGGCTATTTACCCCCTGAAGCTGAGGAAGACAGAGGGGACTGAGGAGAATGGGGAGAGGATGCACGTGCTCCCCAACCTGGGGAGCAATCCTGAAACTTTATACCCTGTTCCTGAGTGACTGATGAGGTCATCTGAGCACATGCAGACCTCACAGGTGACTTCAACCCTGCACCGGAATCCACACCTCTGATCACAGGTCCAAAGGTACCTTTTGGGCTCCTTTACTTGAGGTCCTACTACTCCAGTGCTAAACCCAGATTTTCGGATCCTCCAGGCGAGGCGCTAAGACCCTGGGCCACAGAAGCCACCCAGAATGTCAGACCTGGATGTCACTTGACAGGACGCATTTATAGTGTTCTACCCCTACCAAGCTATTATTGTTTTCTAATTTATTTATTTATTTAAATATGGAACGCTTCATGAATTTGCGTGTCATCCTTGCGCAGGGACCATGCTCATCTTGTCTGTATCGCTCCAATTTTAGTATACGTGCTGCCAACGCGAGCACCTTACCAAGCTACTTCGATTCTGGAGGCAGGGCTAAGCACTGAGAGGCTGTAAAAGCTCCCCATTGAGCCCAACCCCTGAAGGACTGGGGAGAAACTGAGGCTCTGAGAAGAGGAGGGTGTCAGCTGCCTGTGTCCTAGCGGGGTACAAGCAGTGTTGGGACTAGAACTCAGGGCTCCTCTAAAAATATTTTTAAAGTATTTAAAAAATGTTTTAGGTATTTAAAATATCTTTAAAAACTCAAAGATTTTAATTTCTTTCCATCAAGTGTCACGTACTCAATCCCACCTACATGCTTCCACTTGAGCTTATCTCCCCACTTACGATGGTCTCACCCTTTCCACAAAGCCAAGGTCATCTCTGCCTTCAAAACCCTGCTCAGCACTCCCCTTGTGATGATCTGAGCAAACTCATACCAAACTCCCTTGCCTCTCCCCAGTCCCTACGCTAGCTACCCATGTGTATCCCCTCCAGCTACACCCAGGGCTGCCCTGGTCTTTGTCTTGAATTGGGGTGGGGATGCTGCCTGAGGCTCCGCCTCCTGTGTGACTCGGAACCATCTCTCGCAGCTTCAGGCTGCTGAGTTCTCCAAGGGCAGAAACAGTGTCTCTCCCACCAAATCAGGAACTTGCTGGGCAAAGAGGGAGTCTGGCTATATCATGTCATCTCTCTGACTGTTGCTGGCCTTAACCCTGCCAACTAATGAGAATCCTCACCCCCAGAATCCTCCATCAGTCTCTCCTCTTCTGAGGCTTTGATATTACATAGGGAATTAAACAAAATCTCTTTCTGGACTTTTCTAGTTCTCTTAATTAACCTCCCTACTCCTGATCTGTCCCTCCCCCACCTTCATGCATCCTGGAACCCCAGCAGCCACCTATTCTTAGACAAATAGGACCCAGCAACCTCTTGTGGGGAGGGGACAAATCTGATGTAGTCAACAATGTGGGTTACAGACTCACTGGGGGAGGGGGGAGGGAGGGAGGGAGGGAGCGAGACAGAGAGAGAGAGAGAGAGAGAGAGAGAGAGAGAGAGAGAGAGAGAGAGAGAGACACAAAAGAGATAGAGATCTCTGTTCCAGAACCAAGCTGAGCTACTTGGGTGAAGTACTTGGAATTTGAGAAAG
The DNA here is from genome assembly GCF_036562045.2 of Rhinolophus sinicus. Taxonomy (NCBI): domain Eukaryota; kingdom Metazoa; phylum Chordata; class Mammalia; order Chiroptera; family Rhinolophidae; genus Rhinolophus; species Rhinolophus sinicus. Next base: position 89,546,771 of record NC_133755.1, read on the forward strand.
AAAACTGAGCAGTGAGTAAGAAACACAAATCTCTTTGCTTTCCTGAGATTGGGGGTGGGTGTTTCTCAGTGGAATTCCTTTGGGGACCTTAATGAATTAGGTCCTCTAAGGGTATTTACACAGATGTGATGCTGAAAATATGAAGCATCTGGTAAAACTGACCATCAGAATGTATGTCAAGGCTATTTATTGCCGGAAGGGGTTGTATCTTTGGTTGCTGGATTTGGGGAGCTCTGGAGATCCTGTGGGAGGGGCCAGGGTCCTGGGCAATAGCTACTCATTATCTGGGCCAATACTTCTGTATTTCAATAACTGTGATGACCAGCTGAGTGACCACCTCCGTTTCAGTGTGGGAACAGCATCAGGTCTCTCAGGATCTAACCCAGACCATTCGCCTGGTAGAGTACCAGGTGTTTCCTGGGTATCGGGCAGTGTGGATAGGGATGGGATTCCCCCCAGGCAGCCTTGGGGGCTCAGTCCTGAGAGGCCAACCCCTCTCTGAGCTCAGGCCAGGGAACCTGGGATGATGATCTGTCCCCATCTCCAAGAAAGCAAAGGGATGTCCCCACCCCAGGCAGGTGGGACAGAGCAGCAACTCACAGCAGGCGTGCAGGGGACAGCCCCTTGGGGTGAGTGTGGGGGAGAGAGGGTCATCCTCACGAGCACGGGCATCTCGTCGTCCGACATCGAGCTGGCTGGCTTGTCTCTGGCGGAGGGGGCAGCAACGACGCTGTTGGCGAAGCCCTGAGAGCCGGGCTTGGGTGCGAGAAGCTTGACAGGGACAGACACGGGCATGACCATAGGCGTGAGGCTTTCTGCCTCGGGAGGGAGCGGCGGCGGTGGTGGCGGCAGAGGCGGCAGTGGCTGAGGTGGAGGTGGCGGGGCCTTCTCTCCTTCCTCCTACGCAGACAATAAAGGCTTTCATCCTGGGCTGAGAGCAGCTCTCACGGGGGTCGCACTGGGCTTTTCCTGGGAGCTTCCAGGATATCATGCATGGGTGACAGACCACGGCACGGTGGTTTCCTTCCTGCAACTCGGGGTTCCTGGGCTTAAGGGACACCAGTCGGCAGTGGACAGGACCACGCACTCTGTTGTCTCAACGCATCCTGACCGTGCATCCTTTGTATATTAATACAAATCTTAATATTTTTGGTGGTGGTCACGGCTTTTCCAGTAAAGGATATGGACTTATCGTCAGAAAAGAAGACCTAAGCTCTTGTATCTGGTTATGGTCAAGACATGGCGTGACCTGGGCAATCTCAAGGTTGGTGAACAGAGAGTTAATCCCAGAGACTTATATCAAGAGAAATAATATTCAAAGAATTGAGGAAATTCTTTGAATTTTAATCTAACTCTACTAAAACTGAATGGATATCCTACCTTGATAATCATGAGGGTATTTAAAGATCTTTGGATGCTAGTCTTCAGACTAGTGCGCTGGGGAATAAATGTGCAGGTTGACAGCCTGGTGGTCACATTAGCTTTCCCTGGCCATTAACTATTGACCTGGAAGGCCCAAGTGACCTTGATCTTGGGTGCTTCAAGCAGCCAAGTTAAAAATAATATCGCATCTACATGTTTTCTTGGCTGTCTTCTCCAGGATGTGGGGGGCTGGGATCCCCGAAAAGGATTTTGTAGCACCCGTTTTTGATCCTTGTTCACGAGGCCAGTGGAAGTGGGGACCGTTTGACCTGACCGGCCCACAGCATCAAAGCTTAAGCATTCCCACTGGGAAAGGACTGTGCCTCCCAGGTGCCCTCACGGGGCTCACCTCACTCTTTGACGGCAGCAAAGCAAAGCAAGCAGCACATGGCCTGGCAAGGAGAGGGGCTGGCTCCTGCTAACCTGTTTGAGGCTGGGGGAGGCCCTCATTCCCCCGTGGGACCGCATGTGGCCATTCAGGGCAGGCAGGCTCTTGAACTCCTTCAGACAGATGGAGCATGTCAGCTTGTTCTTGGCATCAAACTGCTCCCCAAACACTCCTTTTGCTTGGCCACTGCTCCAGGGTAGCGCCAAATGGAGAGGACACACACGTTGAGGAAGGGGAACAGTGATTTACTGCGAGACCTCACACCCCATAACAAACCCATTTTATTCATCCAGTTCTCCCACGTCCATGGCCCCACTTGTATCACCCCAATACCCTTCAGGGTACTGTACCCAATTTACAGATGGAAAACTGAGGCTCAAAGTGGGAAAGGGCTTGTTCAAAACCATGTAACAAAACGTCCTTCGTTCAAGGCTTTCAGGTGCTAGGTTCTTCCCACCTATGGCTTATTACCCTTCTAGGGTCAGCTTAGGTGTGCCTCTTCCAGAACCTTCTCTTAGAGACATGTGTCTGAGTCCTCTGTTTCAGTCTCCAGACCACACGTTATAGCACTCTTATCAGTTCTGACTAGGTCTTTATTTACCATGCCCATGAGGGGAGGAAACAAGTCTGAACTAGTCACTGCATCATTCTCAAAGCTGAGCTCTATGCGTGGCACACAGTAGGTACTCAATAAATACTCACTGACCGAATGAATGGACAGTGCACAGAACATGGGCTTTGGAGTCAATCCCAGCGTTACTACTTATTTGATGTGCAACTTTAAGCTGAGCTTCAGTTTTCTCATTTGCAAAATAATAGTAATAACAGCTGACAATGGTTGAGGGCTCACTCTGTGCTAGGCCCCTGGGAATCATGCCCATCCTCCTTGGGTTACTTCGTTACAGGTAATATAGAATGCCTAGCACACAGCGAGCACTCAAACACAACAGCTGCTATTATTATTCCTATAAACTTCTTGGAGGAATTGACTTTGAATTTGGAAATGAATCATGAGAGACAACCCAGGAATACCTCCCAGTCTCCTAAAATACCAACAAGCCTCCCTGTACCCATCCTACCTTGACTCAGGGGAACCTGGCTGGGCTCTGCCATCTGGTAGGTGCATCTAATTTTGAGCCATGCAGGACACCGAAAGAAAGAAGCAAGAAAAAATGTGTTTCTGATGGGAGGAGTCCTTGAGCAGCAGAAACCCCAGCATTGCACTTCCAGGACTCTGCCCGCTCTCCGCCTGACACTGACCATGCTCACAGCTGCTCGTGCCCTCCCTCCCTCTTCCACACCTCACACTTCTTTCCCTTGACTGCTCCCTAACTTGAGACCATGGCCCAGTCCAGGAACTGCCACCAGCCACAAGCCCAGCAGGACTCAACCCCCCACTCTTTCCTTCCGTTCTCCCAGTCCACCTACTCTGTGCACAGACAGGCTCCATTCCCGTAAGACGCACAGAATAGAGAGCAAACAAAATAGCATCACGCCAGGGGACCTCCTGCTGGAATTCTTTTCCAGCCTGACCATGTCATCTTATTCTTATATCACAAAGGCCCTCAGTTAACTACTGGGCCTGAGGCCCAAACAAAACAGAACTACAGGGAGTTCATCTCTAGCCTTCAACCTCCATCAGAGCCCTCTCTCCATCTAACCTGGTCCTTCTATTCAAGGTCCCCTCCTCCCTTGACCACGCTGTCACATGAGTGTCGCACTTGGAACAAGCCAAGGCATGAACAGTACCCAGCACACAGTAGGCTATTTTGTGGTCAGATACATTTGGGAAACAATCGAAGTTTAATAACTGTGGCCTACGGGCTGAATCTGGCCTACAGACATGTTCTGTTTGGGTACACTGTTGTTACAAGTCCTGAATAAGAATGCCGTTAGATGGGGCATCTGCTCTCCAGGCCGCCACAGTTGCCACCACTCCTATTGCCCCATAGCAGGCCATTTGCTTATTCACTTTACCTGCCTGGATCCTGTGGGCAGCTAAGGTTTTCATTTCTGCACCTACGTGTGTTATCCTCTTTGGGAGACTCAGAGTGCACATTAGGATGTTAAAGGCACTGAGAAGCCCTGCAGCATTGCGACCTGTTTCATTTTAAGAAACCCCAAATTTATCCACAGAACCTCCCCAACCGCCCCCCCCCTCCCCCCCGGTAACATACATTAAACATTCTATGGAACTCCTGAGTAATACTTTGGGAACTGCTGTCATAATGGGCTCTCCCTTGCAAACGGGGAACAATTTCACAGGGCATACCCTGAGGATACAGACCCAAGGGGGACCAGACACTGCCACTGTGTGGTCCCTGACACTTGACTCAAGACCTTGATCATCACATGCATCATTTAGGACCTGATGCGGTGCTCTGGCCATGCCCTTAGTGAGATTAGAAGCTCTATGGGTGAAAGACTGAGTCAAAATTGATTCTGTATTCCAAGTGCTTGGTATAGACACACGTGCCAAGTGTCTGGCACATGCACGTTAACATTTATGGAATGAATAAAGAACACAGGGTTGAAGGGGATGGAGAGAGGACTGGACACTGCACAGACTCAGCCCTGGCTGGCCCTGTAGCTGAGGTACCAGGAGAAGCTTCCATTGTGAGATTACCTGGGGCCACATGGCACTGGGAGACAGCTGCTGGTGCTGAGGCCCCATGTTGTTGAGGTGGATCCCACTGGGGGACAGGAGTGGCCGATGGGGGAGGGCACTGCTGACCCGGTTCAGGTCCGAGCTTGCTGGGTCTCCCATTGCTGTCTCAGGAGGCCCCAGGTCCCCGTGGGAGCTCAGCATGGCCTGGGTCTGCCTGTCGCTTGGGTACGTCTTGGGCTGACTGTCCTCACGCTGCTGGTGCTGGGACAGGTGGCTCTGCTGGTAGAGGGGGTGGCTGTAGGGCTGTTGGGGCTCCTGGTAGTAGTACTGGGGCATGGAGCCCAGCTGAATCAGCTGGACAGCGTGCGCCTGCTCTGGGGTGTACTGGTGGGGGTCCCTGTGATAAGAAGGGGGCTGCAGGTGCATCTGTTGCTGCTGTTGCTCTTGCAAGTGCTGCATCATGGGTGGGGACTGATAATACTGAGGTATCTGCATCGAACCCTGCCGCGGCTGCAGCTGCTGCTGCTGCTGTTGGGGCTGCTGCTGCTGCTGCTGCTGAGGCTGTGGTGGGCGAATCTGCTGCTGCTGCATTTCCTGCATGGACATGCGCTGCTGCCCAGCTTGCTGCTGTTGCTGTTGCGGGTAATACTGGTGCTGCTGCATCTGTTGCATGTGCTGGGATAGCATCTGTGGGGCCTGCAGTGGCTGTCCCCCCTGCACTGGCATCTGAGCCAGCGGCTGCTGGTAGTCATAATACAGGTGCCCTTGGCTAGGGTGCTGCCCGACCTGCAGAGCTGGTTTGGACAGTCCACCCGTGAAACCAGGGTGAGGCTGCTGGGGCACCTGCTGGTAGCGAGAAGAGAGAGCTGGTGCTGGGGTCTCCATGGGCTTCTGGGACAGCAGCTGGCGGAGGGCACTGTCAGGGGCTCCATCCATCACTGCTGACTGGGTGTGCAGCACCTGGGCCATATTGTTGACCTGAATCCTCAGGTTTTGGTTGGCAAACACCTGGGTGAAAGAGTCTAGCTTGTGCAGGACACCGCTGGTGAGCTTCTGGGTCCGGATCTCGCTGGCCTGGGAGTAGGTGTACTGGTAGCCATCGGGGGGCTCGGCCTGGGCTGGTGCCCCCCACATCATGTTTGAGTTGGTCAGGTTGCCACGTAGCTGGACATGATTTCCAGGCCCTGCATGGCTTCCCCATCCTCCCTGCCTCGAGGTATCCACTTGGCCAAGGTTTTTGGAGCCAACAGGCAAGCCGAGGCCATCCCGAGTATCTTGAGGGAAGTGGGGGGAAATGGGTGATGCCTGAGGGGCCTCCATGCCAGCCCCTGTGACTGTATTCCCATAGTTGTGGTTCAGCCCACCGTGGATGCCAAGTGGTGGCTGTTGGTAGAAAAGGTTCTCACCACCGTGGGCCACGTGGTTGGTCTTGTACAGTTGCTGATCTCCCATGGTGCCCGCCTTGGTTGTGAAAGTCCAGCCACAAAACCATAAAAAAAGGTCAATGAAATAAATCCAATAGGACTGAAACCCTGAGAAGGTGAGAGAAACTGTCCACACTACTCCACGGCTGACATGTCTGTGAACGTGGCTGGAGCCAGGTGGCCTGGACCACTCATGTACAGACTGGGGAGCTTTACATCCTCACCCGGGCTGAGGTATGGACCAAACACCGCCGTGGTGAACAGATGCCGCTCACACCTGCAAGACAGATGCAAAGAACAGGAAGGATTTACGTGGATGTTTTGCAATGAGCAATTCTATCTACCATGATCAGTTACAGAAATAAATACAAGATAGGAGTCTTGATTAGAGAGAGCCAGTTTCATACACGCCATACCCTTTATACTGATTCTACACATCTTGACCCTCATGTGGGATGGGACTCTCTCACTTTCAAGCCATTGCCCAATGGCTTCTTAGTTTATTGATTTGTTAATTCAATTGTTTTGCTCACTGGTTAATTCATCAATTCTTCTGGGATCCTGCTATCGAAAGCCCAGCATTATTCTAGGACCTGTACATATGAAGAAGTTTAAGACATTCATTAATCAATTTATCTGCTCAACAAATACTTAATAGATGCCTACAAAATATAAGGCATATGCAAGGAAATGATTGAGACATGGGCCAGCTCTTGAGAAGCTTATGGTAAGAAAAGGTGATGGGTTATCATTTTGTGAGGCGTGTAAATATCTAACCATTAGATTGTTTTGTACACCTGAAAACTAAAAAGTCATTTTTAAAAAAAAGGAAAAACAGGAAAAGAAAAGGTGATGGGTCACATGAGTAAGCACATGACATAAGGGAAAGAGATGCATGTGATAAAAAGGTAAAAATTAGATATGGAATCTCATAGACTGGAGAGTGTATATTACTGGCAGAACAGAACTGGAGACAGTTTCAAGGAGGAGTAACGCACTTGTCAATTTGCCTGTTAGGTCAACAGTTACCTGCTTCCTTCTGGCCCCTGCTCAGGGAAACATCTGTGCACAGAGCTGACCACCTGGCCAGAAGCCTATGTGTGGCCTGGCACAAAAAAACAGGCTGGGGGCCAATCTGATTCTGTCTCTTAGAAACATGAACTAGGAATTTGGAGACACTGGGCTAGTCTGGTTTGAGTCCATACAGGTTCTTTCGGGGACTTCAAACTGAGGTGTGCAAACCCTTGGGAGCACTCGAAGACATTCTAAGCACTATACATGCATTCAAAGTTTTAAGAGAAAGTTTCAAGAGAATCAATTTCCACATCTTCAACTTCCATAGAAACTCTTATCTAGAACGGATGGGTGCCAGAGGTGCAAGGTGTTCTTTTATACCTGCTCTTCCACAAAGCCGTCCTCCTTTACAAAAGAAAGTCAAACCTCTTACCCATCCCATCCAAATCTCGCCTGGGTTTACTGCCCCAGGGATTAAGCCACTGGCCACCACAGAAGAGGACACTTAGAAAATTGAGAAAGCAAGCAATTTTAATGTGTACTATATCTTTTTTTCAAGCTGGGTGTTTCCCCATTCTTTTTATTATTATTATTATTATTATTATTATTAATAGGAGGGCTAAACAGAAGTAATTACAATATAATTGTGATCACTATGTGATTTCTGGCACGTAACTCAGAGGCAGATCGAGAAATGAGAGACTCTGCTTTAACAAACTTGTATTTCTATCTACTAGTTCATGTGAATCAGGGTTTTCAGTGCCTATAAATGAAAAAAGGGAAGACAATCAATGCGGCTCCTTGTCTCATGTCTCATGCAATAAATAACATTCTTCCTTGGATAAACAAACAAGTTAAAGAAATAACCCAGTACTGGCAATATTCTATTTCTGGGACTGGGTAGTAACTGCACAGATGTGCTCCCTCTGCTGTGATAACTCAAACTCAACATTCTGACCTGGTCACACATAGATGCGTACGTTGTATGTCAATTATGTCACTGTGGTCTAACCCCTCTTACCATCTTGTCCAACTTAGGCCCTTCCCTCATGCTACTTCCTCTGTATAGAATGTTCTTTTACTCTTTTCTCACTTGGCCAACTGCTACACATCCTTCAAGTATGACCCTAACTATCAGTTCTACAAAGAACATGTTCTTGCCCCCAGAATCTACTATATTCCCTGCTCTCATAGTTCCATGTACTTCTCCTTTCGGCATTTAACACAATTAAATTCAAAATATTATTTGTGGAATTGAAAAAAAAAAACTTAAAAAAAAAAATCATCTAGCATCACCATCTCACTAAGAGATGCATTTTCAATATAATTTTAGTTTTTATGGTTATTAATTATTTATCCAAATTAGTAATACATTTATGTGGCTTTGATCAATTACATACTATTAATAACTGTAACGATAAATCAAACCAGAAGAAAAATTTTAATACTTAGAGCTCTATGATTTCAGGAAATTAAAAAAGTTTTAACTTCGTATAAAATTGTTAGAGAAATATGATAAACAAATGAAAAAGTTTTAATCATAAAAATATATATATATATTACATTAGAAAATTCCATGGGGAAAGTGAAACAAATAAAATTTTAAGAAGAAAAAGGAACACTGGCTATTAACAAAGAGAGTGTTCATGCATTTTTAAAAAGGATGATGGTGGGTATTTATTAGGCTGCTATGATGTTTAGATGCTACCAGGTAAATTTAAAACAATGATGTAATAGTTTTTACTTAAAAATACCAATGTTCAGGGGCGGCCGGATGATTCAGTTGGTTAGAGCGCGCTCTTAACAACAAGGTTGCGGGTTCAATTCCCACATGGGATGGTGGGCTGTACCCCCTGCAACTAGAGATTGAAAAGGGTGACCGGACTTGGAGCTGAGCTGCTCCCTCCACAACTAGATTGAAGGACAACGACTTGGAGCTGATGGGCCCTGGAGAAACACACTGTTCCCGAATATTCCCCAATTAAAAAAAAAAAAATCAATGCTCACAATATACTAGGAATTGCCTCTTCTACAAATGTATGATTAAAAATGTAGATGTAAGCTTAAAAATATGTGAGGGGGCAAACAGTTTTACAAAATCCTTTTAAGGGGGCTCTTAAGCAGAAAAGTTCAAAGACCACTGCAGCAGTCCCCCTCCAACTGGGAGCTAGCCTGAGTTGGTCTCTGACCCTTTCTGAACAACAAGAGAAGGAGACAGACAAATTCAGAGGGAGGGGTTAGGTTGGTGGCATGAAGGGTGGATGAAGGGAAGCAGTGGGAGGAAACAAGGGGTGGCCAAAGATGGCTGGAACAGTTCCTGAAAATGAAGTTACGCGTGAGCCATGAATGGCCACTGATGGCTTCTGAGCTGAGGCATAAGGATTCTGGGTGTGAAAGCAATGAGCTTCAGAAGTAGGGAGACCACCACCCCTTGCTGCTCAAAATGTGGTCCATATCACCTGGGAGCTCATTAGAAATTCAGAGGCTTCAGCCCAGATCTATTAATCAGAATCTGCATTTTATCAAGACCCTCCCAAGTCACTTGTGTGCACATTCAAGTTTGAGCAGTGGGTTAGCCCCTAGCAGGTTCCTAAAGCATCCAGGTGGGACATAATTAGACCTGAACTTGGATAATAGTGAGCAGGAGGAGAGGGAGAAATGAAACATCCCCATGCTGCCAGTGGGAAGTGATTCTCCTTCCTCCAAGTGCTCTGCCTTTCAGGGGCTTACGACCCAGTCTGAGGAGACACCCCCCACCCCTTTTTTCACACATGCTCTCTCTCGACATCCTCACCCACCACATATACCTTGCTGAGCCCACTGATTCCCCCAAGCTCAGAGGCGCTATGCTCCTGATCAGCTGCTTACTCCACACCTCATACTTCCATGTTCAAAGCCAAACTCAACATCCTCGCCCCCAAAATGGATGCTCTTCCAAAGTCTCGCCCTTGACTCTTCCCTCTCCCTTAATCAACTACCGCCACCTATCAATTGACCTCCTCGCATTTTCTTAGTTCCATCCATTTTTCTCTGGTTCCACCACTATCACCCTAATTCAGGACACGGTATCTGTCTTCTAGGCTACTTCAACAGCCTTCCCATTGGGCTCCCCGTTTTCAATCTTCTTCAGACAGCAACAGCAGAATGAATTTTTCACAACGCAACTCTGACCCCATCATCCCACTGTTTAAAACTCTTTGATGGCATTCTAGCGCTTGCAGGTCAAAAATCAAAATCATTAACAAGGTCCATAGGGTGCCATGAAGTTTGTCCCCAGCCTCATGGTGAAGGCTTTACCCACTTCCCGTCCCTCACTCCCAGCCATTCTGGTCTCCTCTCAGTTCCTTGAACCTCCAATGCTGCCTCCCCAAAATAGGAACTTTGCACACGCTGGGCCCCCCAAGTTGGAGAGCTTCCCTCCCCCATCTAGCCGAGACCTGGGCATCCTTCAGATCTCAGCTCAAACTATACTTAACTTAGTATAGTTTACATCAGGGGCTTTTCTTATGTATGTTCTCATAAAACCATCTTGCTTTCCTTTGACCACTCTTCTCAGTTTGTAATCGTACTTCTACCTGTGCGATTATTAGAGTTAATGGATCATTCTGTATTGGAGCAGGGATCGTATCTATTTTTGTCTTATGATTCTATTCCCAAGTCCAGCACATTGTAGCCCCTCCAATAAGGAGGGGTCATATCTGTCGAATGAATAAAGCAATGAATGAAAAAAATAAGATGATCAAGTGTCTCAATGAATTGGTAGAAAAAGGTACTCAGTGTAGGCTCTGAGCGGATGTTAAGGTCTCATGGAGAATAGCTAGATTTCATCTTGATGAAATCAAGATGGATAGATAGTCCTGATGGATAGATAGGGCTTATAGAGGTAAGAGGACCGGGAAAGGTATTCCGGAAGAGGGAATAGCGTACACAAAGGCATAGAGTCAGGTGTAGGGGTTCATGCTGGGGCACCATGTCCTTGTCAGGAAGTCACCAATGACCAGGCTGAATTAGGAAGGTAGGGATAAACGGTAGGGGCCTTAAAAAGACGTCCAGTGGTGTTATGCTGTGGGCATTGGACCTGCTGATTTCATGGCTGGCTTAAATCTCACCACTTAACCTTCCTGGAAATCCTGTACAAGTCACCTCCTCCAGGAAGAATTACTTGTTGAAAGTCATCAGACTCTGAGCATGATCTGATTTTGTGTCTTTCCTCCCTGCCCCTGTGGGTGAAATGGAAGCTGGATAATTTTACTTCTGCTGGCGTGTGTGCTTTGTTATGTGTTCCCACACTGCTGGGGGAGGGGATCATTCTGTGTTCTGAGCTACAGAAACTATTCTTCATTCATTGATATTTTCAGGACTGGAAAGGTAGTTTATATGCACAGAACCATAGAAAGTCAGAGGGGGGCTCCCAAAGTGTAGTTCCTGGGTCAGCAGAATCAGCATCACCTTGCTATAAATGCTAATTCTTGGGCCCCACCCAGACCTACTGAATCAGAAACTTGGGGGTGGAAGGGGGCAGCAGTCTGTTTTAATGTTGACTCCTCCTGTTGAGTCTGATGCCCTCTCAAGATGAAGACTGCCTTACAGGTCTTCTAATCTCCCCACATAACAGATGAAGAAACTGAGGCCCAGAGACATAACTGCTGGGCCTAGAACAGTGCCTGGCTCACAGACAATCAAGAGTCATGTTACGTGAAAAAGTGGGAAACTGACTTTCCTAGAAATATGTAAGGGGGTAATGGCAAAACCATGTGCTATTTATTTTACATTAAATTTATATATTTTTTGAATAGGTACTATATTCACATGGTTCAAAATTCAAAAAGCATAAAGGAGTATACAAAAGAGCGAAAATTACTCCAATACATGCTTAAATATAAAGTGAAAAGTTAGAGCAAAATTTTTTAAAAGGTTATTTTCAAAGAGTCTCCCTCCCACCCGTCCCCAGACACCCAGCACCCCTCCTGGGACAATCCCTCAGGGGCTTGTATATACTAAAGACATTTTATGCTCATATAAAATGTACACATCCCATTCCCACCCCTTTTACACAGAAGTTAGCATGCCAGGCCCTCAGTTCAGCATCTTATCAAAAGGCTATTTTAAACATACCACTTAAAACCTGGAGACTTCTTCCTGGTGGATTAGTCAATCTCATAGAATTGTGATAATACCCACTTTGGATTCAAGTCTTTATTATTTTTCTAATCAGGTAACTGTTTTACTCATTATGTACAACATTTCCTATTGGGTAATTGGCACCAGGAGCTTTTTCATTCATGAAGTAATTAACAGAACTACTACTTTTACATTTCTTAGGTCAATTCCTTCCTTAGAACAAGACTCTGGGATTCTGGAGTGGGCTCAATAAATAAATGCCTGTTCAGAACCCGAGGGGCCCTTTATGCTCCCCCTCCAAAGCCTTATAGTCAATACGACCTGCTTCCGTGCCCATCTCCCCTCTAGCTGTGCAGTCATTCCAAGGCAGGGACAGCATCCTACCCGTATTGTGTCCCCAGGGACTGGGACACAGCAGATGCTCAAATAAGTGCTCACGGAATGGAAATGCTGAGCCAGGCAAAAGAGACCCAGAGACCCCCAGGTTTTCATGCTTCTGATAAGGACTGAGGCCCGGAATTTACCAGTTTCTGTTTCAGGCACAGTGCCCTAAAGCACACAGACCTCCCAGCATGGGGGGTGGGGGAGTGTTTGTGTACAGGGCCAAAGAGTAAATAGTTGCAGCTTTGCGGGCCATACGATCTGTCACAGCTCTGCAGGTATAGTGTGAAAGCAGCCACAGACGATATGTAAATGAATGGGTGTGGCTGTGTTCCAATATAACTTTATGTATGGACACTGAAATTTGAATGTTGTATCATTTTCACATGTCAAGGAATATTATTGCTCTTCTTTCGATTTTTCTTTATCCATTTAAAAATGTAAAAACCCTTCTTGGCTCATAGGCCGTACAAGAGTAGGCGTGGACTGGATTTGGCCCAAGCCACAGTTTGCTGTCTCCTGTTCTAGTGCATCAAAGTCCCTGTCCCCTCCCTCTCGGCATCTCCAGGGGCCCCAGGAGACGGAGCACAGTCTGCAAGGAGGATATCTGTCCAAAAGGACCATCCTTTGAACCAGAAAGAGAGAGAGAAAGAGAGGAAGTTGACTTTGGCCAAGGTCTCAGCAGACTTGTTTGCTTACAATTCAGAAGGGGTAACACCCTGCGCCTGCCAGACCACCACCGCTTGTTTGAGGAAGAAAAACCAAAAGGATTTTCCTTTTTCCGACATTCAGAGACTGTATACACAATTCCCCACATGACTTGGCTTGGGTTTTAGTCAAGCCTTTCTCTCAGGTCTGTCAAAGGAGCTGAACTTGGATTCCTCTGGGAGTCTTCTTCCTCCAGCTCGCTCCCCAACTCCCAAAAGGAGGCAGAAGCCAAGGCATTTCTCCAAGATGTGGGCTCATGGTTCACGGTCTCCTTTATAGCAATGATGTTGTTCTAAACGCTTTCTGATTAGTCATTTAAATAAAGCCGGTGGGTGTTTTATAATCCAATAACCCAATGACCGTGGATGAGTTCTGCCAGGAGGGCAACTGGCACCGAAATCTCCCTCTGCACACAGGGACTGGCTCACTCTTGTTTCTTCACGGCCCCACTGTTCCCTGCCCTGGGTTTCATGCTGACGCTCAGCTGTGAGAGGATTTTCAAGGCTTCCTTCGGGCAGCAAAGGATCTTTATTACTCCATCTTTCAGTCTCACCCTGTGGCATCAACTGCTCCCTCCAAGCCCTAGGAATCAGGAAGAAGCCTAACTCACAGCCTGGGGACCTGCAAAATGGGGAGTTTGGACTTTTCTTCCTGTGGACAGCTACCCATCAAGAAAGGAAGATTGGAGCTGGTTCACTTTCTGGTGGCAAGCTCCTGATCCTCACTGTCACTGCTCTCTCCTCTGGGTTAGCAGTTCTCTACCAGGGAATTCACATCGTCTCTCCCTGGTGACTGCCACATGCCACTCCTCTCCTTCTTTAGCTGGCACGGAGGGTACGGATGCTGAGGACATGGGGAGAGGAGAGAAAACCGCAGGAGGCTACGGTGGCTTCCTGGAGGAGGCAGCCATGGTCCCGAGTGTAAAAACCTTTCCACTACCCCCTTCCACAAATGACTGGGACAGGGTAGGGAGATGAGGAATATGGGCACCGACTCTGAATAAGGTGCAGTGAGAGGGGCATGGAGTAGCTGGAAGTTGACAAGAGGTCTGCAGAGGGAAGGCAGGGCCGGGGAGACACTTGAACAATGCACACACGAGTTCCTGAGTGACTCAAACCCTCATGACTTCATAATCACAAGTTTCTCCCAAGGAGGAGCTGCTAGGAGAATTTCAGGATCTGCAGCCATACTGAAGACCTAATTTGTACCAGATCTGACTGGGTCATGGCTGCCGGCCTCATGGTCTGGAGACTGGCCTCTATGTCCTGTCTTGTCCTTTATATTCTTTCATACAAACTCACACTGATGACCTACTGTGCTGGGACTACTCAGGGAGATAAAACCTGGCAAACCATGTCTTTAAGCTTATAGTCTGGGGTGGGGGGGCGGGGCTTCTTAAAGACTCCTAGAGATTTCACAAGGAGGCAGCAGAGAAGGGCCTTGAAGGAGGTGAAGTCACTCCAGCCAGGGCTCAGGAGACACAGTGGACAGACCCCGGCTGTTGGGGACTCAAGGAGAGTCTCAGTGGGATGCCAGCTGGAGGAGTCTGGGCCTGAGCCCACAGGGAGGATCCTTCACTTCTGTCCCTGAGGATTTGGGGCTCAGGCCTTATGAATCAGCACTTGTGACTACAGCCAGAGAAAGGCTCTCCATCCCCGCAGCTGTCCTGGGTAGGGCAGGGCAGGGTAGGGCAGGGCAGGGCAGGGCAGGGCAGGGCAGGGCAGGGCAGGGCAGGGCTGGGAGAATGGGAGATTTCCTTCCAGCTGCTCTGACAAAGCCCCAGGGGGTGATGACAGAGGGGAAAGGGTGGTGTTTGGAGGGTCGATCTGGCCCCCGTGGTGCCATCCTCAGAGTCAATTATAAACCTAAGAAAATACTAGTCAAGCACCCAAGGGCTCTATTTCTATCAAGCCCCACACCCAGCACCCTGGTTGCTGAGCTGCCAAGAAAGCCTCCAGCCAGGCCCAGGCAATGGAGAGAGGACTGGCCAGCACTGCCACCAGGATGGAATCACACCTGCCCCGCATTTCCACAACCTAGGAGTCCAGGGAGCCTACTGTACTTAGGGGTTCAGTCCCCACATGGAGCAGCAGTTTTGGCCTGGCCTGTGGCCTTCAAAGACATCAGACTGCGTGAAAAAGAAGGGGTGAGTGTCTCAAAGGAACACCCCCCCCCCGCCCCTTTTTTCTGGAAACAGCTCAGCTCACTGAGTAACAAAGTCTGCGATGCTCCCTTGTGGGTTAAATAACTATTGGTGTTTCCTTGTGCTTGGGGTGTCGGTCTCTCTTGGCTCTCCTGCCTGTGATTCAGATGGGAGGAACCCCAGGTTATGACGTGAATGCCACACCAAAGCATTCTGTAAACAGCGGCAGCAAACAGGCCCCATCCTGGGGCCGCTTGTAAGATAAGGGGCTGAGATAAGCAACCCCCATGGCCCTTCTGGCTCAGAGCTCTAAGACTTTTGGGAGAATTTTGGGAGTCAAGAAACAAACCAGAGGGGCCTCTGGTGTCTGGGGCTGGAGGCCGTCCCAGCAGCATTTCCTGAGTGGCTCCCTCCTCCAGACCCCTGTGGACTGGGTTCTGGCCTCCTAGAGAAAATCACCGGTCACCGCTTACAGCCCTACCTTCCCCGTGGGTATGAGCTCTCTGAAGGCAGCCCTGTCAATCAGAGGAGAGGGGCTCCTCATTCAAGGGTCTGGAGGAGCCTCGCCCAGCCCAGGGGCACCCTGAACAGGCTGCCAGGGCCCATGGAAAGCTGCTGAAGGAGGGGAACCAGGAATGAACAGACCAAGGAACGAATCGGGAAGATCTGTGACGGACAAGCCAAAGGGAGCCGCAGACACCAGTTTTGTCAGGAGGGCCTTGTTCCAAGCCTCAGCATGGCAAGGTTAAGGAAAACGGTATGCTTTCATTTACAGACACATCTGAGAATTCAAGTAGTTTAGAATACAGCTGGAAGCGAACATTCCCCATAACCCTCCTCACCTGACATTCCCTCTGACAGGAGTTTTGTGTGCAGATGCCGGGAAAGACCACAAGGTTGGATTCTGTCCACCAAATGACACTGAGCGGCCTCAGGGAATCAAGAGGGTGTCTTGGCCTTTTTCTGGGTTTGCTCCTTCCTCTGCTAATCCTTTACATCCCCCTGGGCAGCCCCCAAACCTATCTGGACAGGCTCAAGACAGATATTCTGTTGGTCATTGCCCCCCATTATCTCCCTGTCCCAATTTCTTGCCCTAACAACTTCCTTTTACTGCTCCAAAACCGGGGGACTGAAGTGACATATCGACCAGGGGCCCTTGCAGCTGCCATGGAAGAACAGAACTGGGGCCCCCAGAGCCGGGGGCCTTGCACTGAGTGTGAGAACCAAATCCCAGGTGAAGGTTTTACAGGTCCAGGTATCCTTTTACTTGTTGGAAACATTACTCCACCAGGCCAGTCGCCTTGAGTGTTGTATTTTTCAAGTAATACTGGATTTTAAGCTCTACAGTAGAATGATGTCTTAATACCTCTGTTTTAATGTCTCTCCCTCCCTTTTCTACCATGCCACGAGCAGTGTTTAGACTGCAGTAGATTCACTCAATGTTTATGAAATGTATCAGACAAGTTTGTCAAACACCAACCCTGTGTGTATGGCTAAACATCAGGAAGTGAAGGAGCCAATCCCCTTCTCGGGGAGCTGACGTGGTCCAGTTATGGTTAGGACACCAGCATAAACATGTGCCCAGCACAGCCCAGGCATCTTCCAGCCCTGTGTGGAGACAGATCACAGAGGGGGTGACCCGGCTGCAGTTGGCAGCGCAGCAGGAAAGACAGCCAGCCGTATAGGGGTTGCCGAGGGGTTGGACTAAGAGGCTGCTGAACAAATGGGAAGGAAGAACAATCACGATAGCTAACGTGTATTGGACGCTAACCTCAGGACAGGCAGGTGTCAGGTCCTTCACACGCCCGTCACAACGACCACACCCGGTGGGAACATGCATGCATCACACTTTACGACATTGTCAATTTGTGGTGAACACTCTTAAATGTGTCCCCTTATAAACCTCTGTGAGTACTTCTTTAGGATAAACACCTGGGAGTTCAGAATTCCCTTCCTAGTAAGTTGGTTACAGCAGAGACTCCTAACCTATGACAGCATGAGAGCTGAAACAAGATGGCAGAGTGTCACCTTGATCCACCTCAGCTGGGTGTCAGGTGACTCCAATGTTTCACTGCTCTGTCATGTCCGCCAATGACTGCAAAAGCGCCACGAGTATTGACTTTGGGGTCACAAATGAATTGGAGAGAGAAGGAGAATTTGTGAATGTGGAGTCAGTGAATACTAAGGATTATATTATTATATTCATAGTTGCTTGTTATGCATAAAGAAAATCTGGAAAGAGCCAAGAAACTAGTAATAGTTGTCTATGGGCTGACCAGGAAGGAGAGTAGGGAGGAGACTTTTCACTTTATAGCGTTTATATTTTTCTAAATTATGGAACCATGGGAATTACTTCTTCAAAAACTAAGCAGATGTAATAAAACAGTGAAAAACACTGTTTGTACACTTAAAAGCAGTACATTCATGCCTTAAATTTTTATTTTAACTTAAAACACAAATTTCTTACTAATCTTTTGAGGCAAGGTCCAGACCTTTTCTTTGCTCATAGGTCTGTTAAACAGAGCTCTCGATTTGTCTTTTTATGTGTAAACCACCCCATAATGCATAATCTATCATTTTTCAGTCCCAGTTCTGTAAAAAGGAGCCGGAAGTCAAGGATACCAGCAAAGGAACTGTGGGTGCAGAATCCTCTAACGCGCTCAGATTCTCTCACCCTCTAATGCCCATCTTCAACAATCGTCTCGCTGACAGCTAACTTGGCAGCAATTTCCTTTGGGTGTCTTGCTTTTATAAATTCTTTACAAAACATTCAGTTTACTTTTCATAGGAACAGTCTTTCTTTCTTTCTTTTCTTTCTTTCTTTCTTTTTCTTTCTTTCTTTTTTTTTTTGCATGCATAGGTCATCAACTTATATCACATTTATTTAACTTGTGCAATTACAATAACAAGTACAACGGGCATAAAGCAGGTTTGGGAACACAGCCGGTGCTGGCTTAGCGCCAAATCCACTCGTGAGTGTGCAGGAGTGTGGGCGCTGTGGTGGAAGGTCAGTGGCCAGTCACTGGGTAGAAGTTGGTTCATGACAGCTTCACCTGTGTGAATGTGCCTTGTGAACTTTAATACACGACAAAAACGCACAATGTCGTTGAATTACGGCTTCTTGCATTGTTGTTTGTGTGTTTCACGTGTTAGTTATATGTCTGTGGATCAGGCACAGACTCTGGGGGCAGAGAGTTGGGTTCCCCGTGGTGCTGAGCAGAGCTGGAATGGGGTAGGCTCTTTTCTGAAGTGACAGAAACTATTTTTGCCCCCCAAAAGGCTTCAAGATAGGATTTCCGACAAATCAGACATCACATTTTTGGAAAAGAATGAGGAAAGGTAGGTCAGTAAGATCTACTAACTTCTTAGTGTCCTACTAACCCCCAGAGGAGCGGTTTGGGATACATTCTTTAGTCTGAGTGCCCAGCTGCTCCTGGTTGGTGCAAATCCCCCCACAGTTAAGGGTCCTGACGCTGACCCCACTTCACAGAAACTAATGGAGGCTGCAGGCATTTACCCCCTCCTCTTCCTGGCCCCCAAATAAACTTTCACCTCTCTACTCCTGCCCTAACTCTTTTCACTCACCTTAAGAACTGGAGGAGTTTGAATCAGAAACCTGGGACCCCAAGAGCCCACCTCCCCACCACTTCCAATAGGTTATCAATTCCTGTTGACATCCACGGCATTTCCCTGACCATCTTCTCCTCTCATTCCCGCTGCCTAGTCTATGGCACAGTGTCTTCACGGCTGGCCTCACCCCCTCCAGCCCCTCCACCCCTCTGCTTAAAACCCACAATGCTCCCTCTGCCAACAGGAGAAGCATCCAAACAGCTCAGGCTGGTACATGAAGCCCCTCACAAGTTGGCCTCACCTACCTTTCCAACCATTCACCCAACTACTCACGCATCACACCCTGAGCATCTGACCCAGAGAGCTGCCATGTCCAGAATGCTGGTCTCTCTGCCTGAAATCTCTCTCCTATTCGCCTCTTCTCAGTTCTACAAGTCTTGTTCAACCTTAACATCGTCTTTCATGAAGTCTTCCCCTAATTCTCAGCCAGTCACTGTAACAAGATATTTACTGAGTGCCCTCTCTGTACCAGGCGCAGTGGATTTAATGGGAAGATGAGTAGCACTCTGTATAAGTTTAGTTTTGCTTTGAGACCTACAACAGGAGCTGTCACTGAGGCAGCTGGACTGAAGGCTCCAAGGCTGAGACGTTTGTGAATCCCCTGACAGTAGGTGGTAAGTGAAGGCAGGACCATGAAGAAAAATGTCTTGAACGCAAGCAAGAGTGGGCTTAGGACTCAGTCCACATGTCTTTATTATACCACTTAGCATCCTGTTCGCACTGTTCTATCTACAGCCACCATCACACTGGGACCCCTTGTGAGGAGTGCCTCATCAACTCTGTCTTCAGGAGTCAGTGGAAACGGGGCCAGGGCGCCCACTGGGTGCTAAGGACATGAGACAGGAAAGGAGGGAGGGAGGAAGGGAGGAGAGACCTTCTGCTTCCACAGGCTAACACAAAGATCCCTCAATTCACAATGGAAGGCGGCTTTCCACCCCCTCTTTGAAGAGCTGACCATCTCCTGGGGCTAACCTTCCACAGGAACTGATTTTGATGAAGGGTCACGGGACCCTCCCAGTCACTTTAAATCACCCAAGTGTGTTCGGGCACACACGCATTTACACACAAATCTCCCCACCTACCCTTGGAACATGATTTGTGGTGAGGGTGTGTTGACAACATACCCATCAGCTGTCACTTCAACATGTCTAAATATTATGTTCCATCACCCAGAACACCATTTTATTTTAATTGGAAAAAAAAAAAGTTAACTGGCAATCCCACTCACAGCAAGGAGGCAGAAAGAAAAAAGCCACAGGTTAAAGAGAATCATTTTTTATCCCCTCCCTGTCTTTTCTTTCTCCCTTTTCTTTTTTGAACAGAAGGGTTAAGAAGCTCATGGCTCCATCTTTTCAGTAGCCCTGGGATGAGGAGATCCATGCTGAGATGCAATGTGACCTGCCCTGGGGACCACGGGTGTGTTTGCCTGACGTCACTGAAGCTCAGAGCTGACCAGGCCCCCTGGGCCACAGCCAGGAATCCTCTGGACCAATGTGGAGTCTCTGATAGAGACACTGAAGGGTTCATGGGAGGGTGTGAATGTCCTTACAGCCAATAGGAATATTCTGGAAAGCACCATACACAGCATAGGCATACACTATTTTATATATTGTCCCTGCTACAAACTGTAAGGTCAGAATTATTTTCTTTACTTGAAAGTTGAGTCTATTGATATACAGGGGATGACCTGCCCAAAGCCACACAATTAGTGACAAAGGGCCAGGCCTCCAAACCTCTGACGCCAGGAGGAGGTTTCCTCTGCTATTTCTCAGCAGCCCTGGTTCACCCACTGAAGATCTGATTAGCATGATGTTACTACTTCCCCCTTGTGGATCCTTCCAGCTCTATCCTGGACTTCTGAAGGGTAGAAGAGAGCTAACTCGGAATTACGAAAAAGAAATGGATGCCCTTTAGACCAAAAACCTTTCTATTCCCAGGCTTTAAGGGCAAAGCTCCCGCTACCTGGAAAATGCTTTTACTCATCAGGCACTTCTCACGGAGGTAAACAAAGGGGTTATGTAACAAGCATTTTCCTCACAGAAGTACCAAGACCATGAGTTCTGGAGTCAGAAGACCGGAGTTCAAATCCTGATCTTCCACTGGCAGGCTGATCTAACCTCTTTTTTTTTTTTTTTTTTTTTTAAATTTGGGCCTCAATTTTGACATGTGTAAAAACGGAACAACTATACCTACTCGTCCGGGATTTTGTGAAGATTAAACAGAACGCACGGAACGTGTGTGGTACCCAGTGAAGTCTCATAGAGGCTCACCACCTGGGGTGGGGCTTTTCTGTTGTTTTGTTTTGACTTGGGTACAGTACAGATCAAGCTCAATGACTCAGTCGTGATTGAATCAGTTTAGTTATTTGTTTCCTGGGCAACCTTCAAGTCCTCCCTTTGTTTCAATTAGCAGAATGGTGTTTAGGGGCGGGACCTGCCAGAAGTGGATTCAGAACGGAAGAGAGAAAAACCATCTACTGGAAAACCTCAGTGGTCTGGGCCCTTTGGGATAGGGACCAACAACCTCACGTGCCCTGCTACCCCCCTAAAAGCACCACTACATCACGGTACGTTCACTTGTATCTATAATGAAGCCCGAGAGACACTGGAAAGGCTCAAGTGCATTTAGTGTACTATTCCCCAGGCAGAGAAATAAACAGAGTGTAGATAGATGCTCACGTGACTTGCTCACTGTTGAAGGAAGCTTTCTTTCTGGGGCAGGATGGCCTCTGCAAGAGAAGTTTACAGTTCTCCAGGGCTCAGTGCAATTTAGGAGGTACCTACGAGGGGCTCTGAGTGTGGCCCAGGGTCAGGCCAACTTGTCCAACGTGGCTATTGGTAATGAAGGAGGGTTTTGCTGTCTGGGGCCTAGCTCTCAAGCAGTTCAAGACCCCAAAAGAGGAGAAGATAAGTCATTATTTAGTGGCCATCTAACGCTTAAGAATATCTTTGGTTATCATTAAAGAAAAAAATTTAAGTGGGTGTGCCCCAGTTACCCGGAAAGAGTCATTTCATTCCCTCATGACACCAGATAAGGAGACAGTCTACTTCCCTTCCTGTTTCAAGGGGGCCCTCCGGCTCTCAGATTCTAGAAAATTGGCAGTAACTCTGTCCATATCTGCCTCGTGGCCTGCTTAAACAATGGCCCCCTTTAATGAACTTGGGACACACTATCTGGCAGAGCTGTTCCAGGGAAGCAGGCCTGGGGTGGCCTTGGTGGCCCACATCTGCTACCTGATTGGATGGGGAAATGAGACCCTTCCCGGTGGAAGCTCCTAACTCTCTCAGAGCTCAGTCAGATGTTAGAGAAGAAAAGAGGAGGCATTTGCGGGGCACCGTTCACACCCATTGTTTTTCTGTGAGGCAGACTCATCGGGAGGTTTTATTCCAATTTTGAGCTAAGTTGTGGAAGCTCCGAGGGAGAAAGAGATTGCCAAAGGATCACATGTGCTGGTGAGAAGCAAACCTGAGGGAGGTAAGAAGGGGAGACCTCTGGTCCCTGACCAAAGAGCCCCCAGCAACCACAAAACCACTGCCACTACAATGAGACCAGAGCCCCCACGTGACTTGAGAGTTCTCCAAAAAAATACAAACAAGCAGGCATCATGGAAGTGCAAAGAAACAAAC
This sequence comes from Rhinolophus sinicus, assembly GCF_036562045.2. NCBI lineage: Eukaryota > Metazoa > Chordata > Mammalia > Chiroptera > Rhinolophidae > Rhinolophus > Rhinolophus sinicus. The sequence continues at coordinate 89,569,236 of NC_133755.1, forward strand.
TCCTATTTATTTCTATTCCATCTATAAAAATGTCATAGCCTTCTCCGAATAGCTCTCATTTTGTTCTCCTTGTTCCCTCCACTCTTGGTCTTATGGACCTAACCCAAGTCTCCCTCTGTCCTCTTGATTGTGTGCTCACAGATTATCTCCTTCTTCATGGGACACTCACAGGAAATTTAAACATTCTCAGACGGTGTTCTTTTAAGCCCACTTCCCCTGCCCTCCACCCCTACCGCCCACCTAGTTGCTATGTATTCAGGAAATGCAAACCCAATATAGAGATAACCCGGACCAAACAGAAAAGGAGACTGGCCCTGTGATCTTGTTGGGCAAATGACTTCCCCTCCCTACACCTCAGACTTAGCTTCCACAGAATGAGCTTGGACCAGTGGGCTGCACGAAGGTCCCTCTGGCTCTGACCTACAAGGGCTCAGCTGGATGAACCTTCCTAGACCCTGCCTGTCTCAGGGACACTCAATAATTCCGAGCCAGGATACTGAGGCAGTAGGGTTTTCCGCCACTGACACCTGATCCCTAAGGATCCCAGCCTAGCGGGGGGAAGAAAGAGCCGGGAGTCAGGACACCTCGATTTCAGTCTCAGTTCTGCCATCTTTTGAAAAAGAGAAGGGAGTGAGTAGAAGAACTTACCTGAGGAGGCTTAAGCTCCAGCTATAGTGTTTTAATTAAAAAAAAAAAAAAAGACTAATGTTTGTAACTAGTACAATATATTTAAAAAATTCTTTTCAAAGGTAGATCACCCAACAGTAAGAAAGAGATGGGGGTCAATGTCCAAGCGCCTCATAACGACTCCGTTTATAACATATTCCCACTGGCTTTTACATGGCCGTGCAAGCATACGAATCCTTTGTCTGGGTGCCTCTTATCTCTATACCCACAATAACCCCAGCTCCCAAACTCCTCAGATAGCCCCCAGACATGATGTGTCCTGACTTCCTGGTTCTGGAAACGGTCTCCACATCTGCATCTAGGACAACCCCTCATTTCACTGTGAAGGGTTTGGCAAACAGGAACTCAACCTGGGGTGTCACCCAATGAAGAACATTTCATCTACCATTGAGCATCCCATGGGCAAGGCCAGTTGGATGGTATAAGTAGTCAATCTTGGCTCACAGCTCTGAATAACTAAAACGGAGGAGGGACAGGAAGCATTAATCATCATTGGGACAGAGGCTGTTAGACTGAGGTTTGCAGGCGGGATGGGGGATAGGGTGGAGTTGTGCAGGGCACCTCTGCTGGGTGTCAAGTACCCAGAACATTATCTTGGGAGTGTGGAGAAGAAAGAAGCCCCTCCCTAATTCCAGCAACATCTATGCTCAGGCTCCTAGAGACCCTCACCCTTCCAGATATTTGCGCAACACTTGGAAAAAGAAGACAAGTGGTTTAATCCCAAGAATGTTTTTCATCCTCACAGACTGCATTTTTAAAGAAAGTTCCCCCAATCCCTGTGGTACAAAAGTGAGTTGGTGGCCTGGAGTGAACCGAAGCATCGTTAGACAGAAGCCAAATGTACATCTACTGAAGACTACCATGTTCATGGGCCATGAGTGGTCAAACATACTTTGGGAAACCTGCTGAAGCAGTCACACATTAATTGCAGGACTTCTCAGGGCCTTTGATATGCCAATGGCTCTCCAAGAAGGGCCACAGAGGCCATCTGTGGGCTGGAAGCACCACAAGGCAGTCTCAGTGAGAAGGCCCACCTCAGTTTACAGCACTGCTACACTCAGAATGCACCAGGCTCCTTTTCAGTGCCTCACCCTACCCGCCCCCACAGGGCCAGCTCCAATCTACCTCCTCCAGCCTTCCCTGATGGTTCAAGGGCACAGTGCTGTCCCCGTGGGAAACACTCAGGATACCTGACACTGAATCTTATGAAGATGGTTTATCCTTTGTGCATTTTTTGGTCACAACGTCTTTTAAATTAATAGACTTTACTTTTTAGAGTAATTTTAGAGTTACACCGACTACGCAGTTTTTTTTAATACTACTTGCCCACTGTACAAAATTAGAATACTACAAAAAGCAGGTGCTGTAAAAAGTTGTTGCCTGATAGCTATCAAACCAGGAAGTGATACAAATTTGAGAGTGATATAAAGCCACTTACTAGAAGGAAGTGTCTGAAATAAAACGTGTCACAACAGCTATAAGAATGGAAGTAAAATGGACAGTGAAGACCACCCCTCAACGCCTGTTAGACATGTGTCCAGCAGAGCAGCTGCGCCATCCCTTGACCTGGGGGCTCCACAAGGGACAACTCCCCAGTGAGTGGTGGCATGAGATGCCAGCCCCTCATGGCTCCATGACAGGGCACACTTGGAGGGAGGATGGAGATGCTGGGGTATCCCATTTCCAGAACCCATGCAAACACTGGCCAGAGCAGTGTAGTTTTCCCTCATATTAACTTTAAAAACACCTCAGTTGGGACAACATAATAGTAAGGCTGGGAATCCCATTTTAACCCTAGATTTCTGCCTCCATTTTCATCACATTTCCTAACCCAGCTCTGTCAACGTAAAAGCATAACTGAACGAAGAGCCTGGGCCTTGAAGGGGTCTGTTCCCAGTCATAACAATATTAACTACCATGGACTGAGTGCTTATAATGCTCCAAATTTGTGTTACGAGCTCTATGAATAGCTCCGTCTGTTGTCCCATGTTACAGATAAAGAAAGTGAAGCTCAGAGAGACTAAGCCAGTAAATGGCAGAGCTCCTTCCCTGCCCCCCACCCCCCCAGCCATAGTCTCATGTCACTGTGCTCTGAGGCCTCCCCTTGGAAGAAAGGGGTACCACCAGGAGACAGAAAAACCAACAGCAGGAAGGATGAGGGTGTGGGGAGGAAGAAGGGGCACAGGGAAGGGAAGAGAGAGAAAAGGAGAGAGTAGCATGAGGACAAGCGGAAGTTGGCATCTGGAGGGGAGCCCTGCGACCTGGCTGTGGGTCCAGGAGACCTTTGCGGGACGGGAACGAAGCAGGAAAGTTGCTGGTGACGGCCAGAGAAACAAGCCACAAAATATGCAGAAGCCATTTCCTCTCCCAAGGAAGATAAACAATAGATTCATAAACAAATTTTACAAAGCTGTCCAGCTATTTAAAGTATTCTGGTAAGAGCTCATATCCTTTGTGAGCATAAAGCTAATTCCTAAAAACAACAACAACAAAAACCCGGTAAAGGTTATTTTGGGGAGAGGAAAGGTGGGGAAAGGAGACAGGAGAGGAACATACTCCTTCCCGGCCCATCACCTGTTAGCCCTGTGACTACAACCAGTTACATGTCCTCTCTGAGCCTTGAGTCACTTTTCTGTGAACAAGGACAGTCATTACCCCACAGGGCTATGGTGGAGAAGAATGTACTTTTCAGCTAGATACCTACTTGACCTTCTCAACTGAAGTAACTAACGTGCTGGATAAAATTTAAAATACAAAAATTGTATACACATTGCTGGGCTGGTACAAATGAAAGGATTCTTCAAAGACCAAAAGCAAACCAAAAGCAGGAACCTTGGGAGGTTATCTAGCAGCAAAGTTGGCTTTTGCCCGGAGGATTCCTGCTGAACCCTAGAGATTTGAGATTCCCCACGGAAAATGCACAGGACTCAGGAAACAGGAGAAAAAGCCTGGTCCCTCCTCAAGTTGGGACTCCAAAAGGCTCCACCCTCAGTGAATGAGAAATAAAAGCACAACACAGAAGGAAAGCTGGTGAGGGGAAATCTCTCCTGAAAATCTGTAACCAAAAGCTGGATCTCACACAGGCTTGCAGTTTGAATTCAGGCTACTTATGAAACCAGAAAAACCTTAGGTAGAAAATGAAAGTGATTTTTGGTTGGTGGTGCCTCCAGACACCAGAAGTTAATGCAAATCCTCTCTGGAAAAATCAACATCAACCCATAACTCAAATAATTCTCAAAGATAAAGTTGCAACAGAAACAAGCAGCTCAACGAAGACAACAAAAACAGGAAACAAAGCCCAGTGAGTTGTAGCCAGTAGAACCAACAGACGGCAGAATCAGACCTGCAAAGATTTCAGATTCTGGAATTACTAGACATGAAATTCTATAATTTTAAATAGCTACTTCAATATATTAAAGAAACAAAAACAAATTTGCAAATATGAGCAAGAAATAAGAGACCAGAGAACCACCAAGAAAAATAATGGACCAGAACTAGAAACGATAAATAAAGGAAGTGAAAAGAAAAAAATTCAACGGATGGATTAGACAGCATTTGAGACACAGAGTAAATTAGTTAAATGGAAGACATATTTGAAGAAATTGTTCAGAGATCACAGAGACACAGATTAAAAATATGAATAGAAGTTAAGAGATACAAAGAATAGAACGAGAAGGTCGACCCTAAGTCTAACTGTAGTTCCAGAAGGAGACATTAGAATGGAAAGGAGGTGATATTCAAAGAAATAAAGAGTGAGAATTTTCCAAAATTGTTGAAAGACACCCATCTTTAGCTCTAGGAATCCTAATAAAACCCAAGCAGAATAAAGACAGAGAAATTTACACCTAATTACATGACAATGAAGCTGCAGAACACCAAAGAAAACAGTATCTTTAACATAAAGAGAGAGAAATGCCTGGTGACTTATAAATGAATTAGACTAACAGCCAACTTCTCAACAGCTACATTCACAGCCAGAATCAGTGGATTAATGGCTTCAATGACCTATGAGAATATATCCAGTAAAGCCACTTTGAAAAAAATATATAGTTTTATTAAAAATGTAGGTAACATACAGTATTATATTAGTTTCAGGGGTACACCATAGTTATTTGACATTTATATACTTAAAGAAGTGATCACCATGATAAGTCCAGCAACCATCTGACACTGTACCACACTATCACAATATTATTGACTATATTCCCCATGCTGTACATTACATCCCCATGACTTATTTGTTTTATACCTGGAGATCTGGACCACTTATTCCCCTTCACCTTCCCCCACCTTTCTAATTTTTCAACTACAGTTGACATTCAATATTATTTTATATTAACCACAGCATAGTGGTTAGACATTTGTATAATTTAAGAAGTGATCCCCCTGACTAATGTAGTACCCACCTGGCACTATACTTAGTTATTACCATATTATTGACTATATTCCCTATGCTTTACTTTACATCCCCATGACTATTTTTAACTACCAATTTGTACTTCTTAATGCCTTCACCTTCTTCAGCCTGGCCCCCAACCCCCTCCCTCCTATCACCCCAACAAATTTAGTACCCACCTGACAGTAAAGCTACCTTTCAAAACTGAGAGCACAATAAGATATTTTCAAGCCAACAAAAACCAAACCAAACCAAGAGAAAAAACTTGAGAGTTCACCACCAACAGACTCTCCCTAAAGGAAAATGCTAAAGGATTTATTTTAGGCAGAAGGAAAATGATCTCAGACTCATGGAAGAATGGTGAGAAAAGATACTGATAAGTATGTGGGTAAATCTATACACTGTATAGAATAACATCTAACCACTAAGGAAAAAAAACACACCAAAACAGGACAGAATGAAAACACGAAATAACAACTGTATATAAATTGGGAGAAGCAGTGGTTAGAATGATGGTTTTATTTTGAATTATAGTCTTTTTTTTAGAATTATAGTTTATGGGGCTTGTATTGGTTGGGAGGAAGGCAAAGACACTGATTAATTTTATACTTCATTAAGCATGCCTGTTAGAATAGTTGGGGTAACCACTGAAAGAACAGATACAGAGCATATAATTTCCAAATAAGAAGATGGAAAATGGAATGAGGGGGAAAAACACCTCAACCAAAAAAAAAAAAAAAAGGAAGAAAAAATGGAAAACATATAATATAAAGATGGTCCCAACTCATCAATTAGGTATACCTACTGTAAACATCTATGCACCAAATAGCTTTGCCTTAAAATACATAAAGCAAAAATTCCAGCACTGCGAGGAGAAATGGACAAATCCAGTGGGACATTTTTAACACACTTCTCTCAGTAACTGACTGATAGATTAATCAGACAAAAACAGAAAAGGACACATGGTAGGTGATTTGAACAGCATAATGAACTAACTTATCTTGATGCTCACATGAGTACATGGAAAACCATATCTAATAATTAGAGAACACACATTCTTTTCACTCATGGAACATTTAAGAAAAAAATTGGAAAGAGATAAAATATAGAAAAGGAACACAAAGAAATGGTTCAATGCTTATTTCCAATTCCCTCTAAGGATCCAAACCTATTTTGTCTTAAAAAAGACAGAGACCCTGTCTTTCTTGTTCACTCATGTATCTCTAGAGTCTAGCATAGTGACGGTCACAAAGGAGGCTCTTAATAGGTATAGAAAGGTACAGTATGTCCTCACTTAATGTCACCAATGGGTTCTGTGACTCTAAGCATAACGACATATAACGAAGCCAATTTTACCACAGGCTAATAGATATAAACAAGAGTTAAGTTCCCACAGCATCTCATCAACATTATATTGAAACGATGTTGGACAAAATGACATCATTCCAGGACCAACTGCCCTAATCAATGGTGAATGAAGGATTCTCTGTTGAGGACGGCACAGGTTGAGTGAGTAACCGGAGGTGATGAAATCCTTTCCTACACAGAGCGGAACTAGAGGACAAGGTGAGTGGCGCCAGTCTCTAGGCAGAATTCACACAAAAAAGGAAGCAGAGTCATGACAGCCATCTTCAAATTTGAAGAGAGGGTCATGTGAAGGAATCTGTGAAAACACAGTCTTTGTGGCTCCCCATGGCAGAGCAGAGATGAGCAGGCAGAAATCCCAGAGAGGAAGAATTTGTCCCAACAGTAAGAAGAATTTTCTCACAATGCACTGTTCAGTATTGGCTGGAAATTGGCCTGGCTGAACCTCTAAGGCCCCTTATGAAGCTGAATGGTCCAGTCTGACCGTCCTTTTGATTCCATCCTGTTCCAGAGATTCCTTCATCCCAAATTCCCTGGATCCCCAGTCCCTAAAAGATCTGTCCAAGGTCCCAGATTCAGGAGGTGGGGAAGGAATAATGAGAGCTTCAGTCCCCAGAAACTCAATTCAGTGTCCTATCTCCTCCACCACTGGCCTCTCCATGAGCCCAAACGAGCACGTTTTTCCCCATTAGGCTGACACACACAAAGTTTATTCATGTCCCAGGAAAGCCCATTTTTCCAGCACATGGTGAGGGATTACAAAAGCAACCGGAGTTTTAAAATGAGAATTCCTAAACTTTCCAAGAGAAAAAAAGTAAGCTCACCTTGACCTCCGCAGCAGATGGTTGAGTTGGGGGTCTGGCTCTGGGGGCTTTTCCTGCGGCCGGCCGGTCATGCTGCTCTCATGCTGCTGGGCAGGTGGGAAAAGGAGACCTGGTTCTGTGGGAAAGAGAGAAGGGTAGGTCACTTGTTCATCCCTTGCTCCCAGCTCTCCATCACCGGCCTGTAGAAGACACTACCCAGAAGCCCTGGGCGTTTCCGAGGCTGGCCTCACCCACTCTCCTGTCATTGGGGAGAAGGCAGGCAGGCATTAGACAAATGTTTCCCACGCCCTGCAACGTGCCAGGCAGGGCTGTAAGGAATGAGGCTATGAAGATGTACTAGATGCAGTCCCTGCTCTCAAGAAACAGGAGAGAGAGGGAGAGGGAGAGACACGCACAGACAGACACGTGTTTCATTACAATATAATGTGGTAAGTGCTGCAATTTCCCCAAATTCATTCAACAGCCTACCTGTCCCACGGGGGAGCAGAGGCAGCTTACAAGTGCTACAGCACAGGGCTTCTCAAACGACTGTACTCGTGATGAAGGACCAGTTGTCTTTAATTTCTAATCCATCACAAATGAATACTTTTATAAAATATAATAAAAATGCACTGCTAAAGAAGTGAAATGAAAAAATGTTCACACAAAGTACAAGCCTACTTTTTAATTATTCAATGCATCCAATTACTCTGTCAAATCGGTATGAGAGTTTCTAAGGGCTTACTCTTAAAATCTGTACTTATCTCATGGACCAGTAAACCGTTTGCAGACCAGACCATCCCACGAACCACAGTCGAGAAGCACTGCTACAGTAGAAGTTCACAGAGGGCAACTTTCCTAAGATGTCTCGCTAATCTCTTGGTTCAGAGTTCAGTGAGTCTCTCTCCAGGAAGGAGAACCATGGCAGGGACTTCGGGAAAGTCTGGCTTTGTGGTGTTCGGACAGAGGCAGTGGGTTCAGGTAACAGGAGGCTCATGGAACCTGGTCAAAAGTTGTGACTTCACCTTGAACTTCCAACCCTAACTGTGGCAACCCCAGATGAAGCAACCACTCTGAATGGGAAGAACAAAGTGTCATCTATTAACATGTAACGGGACATTTCAGAAAATAAATCATTTCCAAAATGTCAAGAGGGCTGCCGGTGTTCATTCCTACTATTTAATGCTATAAAAATAATTTTTTTAAAAAAATTGAGAAATCCTTTGTCTGTGACAGCCAGCTAAAAAAAAAAAAAAAAAAAGCCTCTAAGTGCCTATTGCCTTAATACTTGAGGGAGAGATTACAAGTCATTTTCACCCATTTGAATGTTTAAGAGAAAGTGCTCATTCCTCTAAACTCTCCGCTTTTAAGTAGTTCTTATTTTAAACTTTACAAGAAGATAACGCTGCAGAAAAAAATTTCTTTTCAAAGTCTTTTTTTAAAAATGCAAACACACATACACTCTTCCTCCCTGCTTCAAATGCTAAATCATCTGCAATTTGGGAGTTTGTTGCTCATGAAATACTAGCGATAAGCACATTATAAACATTCCTATAGCAATAGAATGCTTTTGAAGCCATGTCTGTGATGTTACAAAGATTGTATATCATTATCTCTGAATGTTGGCGAAGAGAAGGTTATGGAAATAACTATTTATATACAAATAAGTCAATACAGTAACTGGCAACCTGAATAGCAGACCATAGCACGGGGTGGGAAGCAGGAATGTACGTCCCTCAGCTTCCATGAATAAATGTGCTGGCCTTACTCTCAACACGGGAAAATAACTCTCCAAGGTTCCCCATGAGTCAGTCCTTAGAACTAGTTGTCTCATGGGCAAGCATTAAGTGTAGACAACCACACCACGTGGTCACCTTTTATTGGCCACTTACTGTATGTCCAGTGCTGTGCTAGACCTTGGTGTTCTCAAGATGGGTTCTTCCTCAAAGAGGCCCAAGCGAGACATGTAAGCAGGTAATTACAATTCCCTTTCCCTGCTAAGAAGTCTATTGGCTGGAGTTAAGGGAAAGTAAATGAAGTTAACTAGCGCAATCCATTCATCTATCCAATGCTGACTGAGCACCTCATATGTACCACACAAGTGCAACGCAGCAGGCATACAGCAGTTGAGGCCAACATGGTCCCTGCCTTCACGGAGCTTACAGGATAGCGGGAGAAAGCAACTTTAGTAATTAGAATTAGCTATAATAGTGATATGCTCTAAAGAAGTACGGCTACTGCTAGAATAGGACATGACGGGGTAGACCGAGCACGGAAAAGGGTCAGTGGTCTTTCCTAAGGAATTCGTCTTTAATCTGAGCCCTAAGAATAAATTAGTGAAGCAAAATAGGGAGGGCAGATAGTGTTGCCAGCACAATAAATACCCTGTGCAAAGGTCCTGGGACGAGAAGAAACATGGCCCATTTTAGTTATAAAAGGAGGCTCTAATGAGGATCAAATAGGGTCTTGACCTTACACCATGCTTCCATCCCTGTCATATTCAGGGAAAGCATTAAAGATGTGTAGGTTTTCCAAAAAGTGCCCAAGAAGTTACCAGGATAATAAGGTGCATATCTGCTAAATTCTCCTCATTCCAGGCTGGCACAAGGCAACCAAAACAGGGGTCACCTTGTCCTATTTTATAACAAGTTTAGGACGCATGTATTTTCTCTTCAACAGCGGTACCTTGGCTAAATCCAGTCTGGCCAGTGGTGAAAATTAGTCAATGCTCACTGACCCAGAGCGTGGCTTTGAGGACGTACACGAGCATTCTATGATTAATTATTGTTGGAGAGGCCTCATGGTGGATGTTACTTTACGAAAGATCATACAAGTTCACGTACAGAACATGGGCTTTGAAGCCAAGGAGACCTGGGTTCACATCTGGCCCCATCCCTCACTGGCCCTTTGGCCTTGATCTTGTGTAAATTGGGGTTAGCACTGCCTTCCCTGCAGTGGTCCCAGGGACGTGGTCAGCAAGCATATAAGCCCCACACTGAGCACACTGCCTGGCTCCCAGCAGGCCCTGAGTAAGTGGCAGCATTCCTATCCCTGCACACCAGTGAGTGGGGACAGCCATGCCCATCCCTCAATGAGAAAAATCAACAGGAATCCACAAAACAAATTTCCCAGCCAGTACTGGGGCTGCAAAGCAGCTTTGCAAGGGCAGAGGGGCCAGCCATCACGGACCAAGGGTCCTGATGACTCACCATTTCTTGGTGTGCCCGCAAGGATCCCCAGCCACTGTGCTGAGGGGTCCTCGCTGGAAGTTCCACTCCACACCAGGGCTGTCCATCACTGAGTCACAACTCATCGGCCCTAGACTCAGTCTCCTAGGAGGGATCCAAATGTCCTCTCCGGGAAATTATAGATAGCTCCACCCAGGAGCTGGGCAGGAAGTTCTAGATCCACAATGAATGACTGGGATTCCCATGAACAAACAACCGAGCCGCAGATGGTAGAGGAGATGGAAGAGCAAGCTACCCCATCCTGAACGCCTCATACAGGCCAGGCGTGGTGCTGGGATTTCCCAGACGGTTCCAAGCCCTACTAGGGCACAGGCAATGTCTGCTTTTTTCACCACTGTGTCCCAAGGGATAGCAGAGCAGTTCTCAATCCTGACTGCACGTAGCTCAAAAACTACTGCAGAGTCACAGCTGGTATCACCGTTTTACAAGTGAGGAAACTGAGGCTCACTGACTTGTTCAAGACCACAAACCTGAGTGGTGGAGCCAGATGTGAAGCCCGGAAGGTCTTCCTTTACTTCATTACGACACCACCTTATGGGATGGAAACCTTCCTTATCTCTTTCCCAGTGAGGACACGGCCCGGGAAGGTTGTGTGCCGTTCCAAGGACCCAGGGCTGGCAAGTCACCAGGCAAGGCCAGCCTTCCCACTGCCCCTCACTGCTGTCTGGGCCTCAGTTTCCCTTTTGCACTGGCGGTGACTCATGCTATCTTATCTTACCACACTGTTGCTAAAGTTTGGGGGGGTTGAAGATTAAAGAGTCCTGGGGAGAGAAAAAAATAATATATAGAAAGGAACACTTTAAATGGCTAATAAGGGGCCCAAACCAAAGAGAAAGGGTTCTCTTGAGCCACAAGGCAGTTGAAATGAAAAGAACAGCTCACATCCCACTGGGCCAGGGAGAGGGTTCAGCTGGGGGAGGGATGGGACACAGGATAGAAACTATGGAGCTTCTGAAATGGAAAGCAGGGCCAAATGAAGTGTGAAGAATTCCTTCCATGCCACCTACAATACATTAGAAGTTGGCACAGATTTTAAAAAGCAGGAAAAGGAGAAGGGGGAGGAAAAAGAAAACAAGGAGGAGGAAGAAGAATTAAATTTGTAGATTGACTCTAAGAACACTAAGAAATAGTATGGAGAGTAATCAATGCAATGGGAAACCTTACGACTCTAGTCACTTGGGGGCCTACCATTCCGTCAAGTGAGTTCTCCTACGAAGAAATGATGGTGACATGGGAGAAGACCTGATTTTCAAGTGAGACACCCCACACCCCCAAAAGCCAGGGAAGCCTGAAAACGTTCCAGATGTGGGGAAAACTCCCATCCTTTCTCCAACCACCTCGCCTCTTCTTTTGCTGTCCCATTCCCACCCCCATGGAGGTTGGGAAAAGAATAACTTGCATGCACTAGAGGAGGTGGTTCCTGCTCAGGTCATTATGAGATAAAGGCAGATCCCTTAATCAGGCCTTTATGCACTTGATTATTCCAGAACACAGAAGCCGGGCCATTCACATCAATATCAGAGCCACTCAAACATTGCGAGCACATCAGATGGACTCATCGTAGGCCGACAATGGATGGCAGGCCACCATCCACTCTCTACCCTCCTCAGCCCTCTCACCTCCACTCACAGCTCCAACCAGTTTGTCTTTCAGGTCTTTACACACTCCAAGCTCTTTCCTACCCCAGGGCCTTTGCACACGCTGCTCCCTCTAACTAGAATACTCTTCTAGCTCCCCTCTCCTTCATGTCTAGTTAGCTTTCAAGTGATAGCATCAGTGAGACTTCTCCGACCTTCCAGGAATTTAAATGTGCAGCAGCACTTATTACTGTTGCAATGAATTAATTATGTGACAAACAAGTTGGTGAGCCCTCCAGACTGTGAGCCCTACTAGGGCGCGGGCACTGAATTTTTCACCATTGTGTCCCACGGGCTAGGAGAGCAGTTCTCAATCCTGACTGCACATCAAAACCACTCAGGGAGCTTAAAACAAAACATAGATGCCTGGGCTCTACCACAAACCTATTTATTACATGAGTGTTTAAAGCTTGCCAGCTGGTTGTAATATGTGGCCAGGGGAGAGAACTGCTGACTCAAGGAGGCCGCAGGTGCTGCTCGGTACCTCCTACTGGCCCAGGGAGATACAGTAGGACCTTGCTCCCTTTGCTCGTGGGGATACAATGTATAACTTCAATGTTGTTTTCCACCCCAGAGATTAAATGTGAAGAAATTCTGAAGAGGGAAACAAACTCCTCATTGTTAGAGAGAAATGCTGTTCCTTTCAGTAAGTGCTTCTCCTACAGTCCCTCCCCTGACACACCTCGTCCACTAACCCTGGTTTATCACCTTTATCCTCAGAGCCACAAATTAACCTGATGTGTTCCCAAAATACACTGAAATATTTGGGGTGAAATCCCCTAATTAAAAAAATAAAACAGGCCCAGCTATACTATGCAGTAGAATGCAAAACTTTACATTAACTTGCATTAAAACAGGAAGAATTCAAAACCAGTTAGTGCTGGGACAGGCCCTCCAGGCCAGCACCAGGCCATAAGTATAGATGCTTTGCAAAAACTCACCCATGGGGCGCTGGGGTGGGAGAAGTCATTCACGGGAGGCAAGCCATCCACGCTGATCTGGCCTTTCCAGGGCGAGCCAAGAGCAAGCTGTCACTACTCACTCAGTTAATCCTTAGTAAAGGGGAGGGAATAAGTGCTATGGTCTCGATGTCTGTGCCCCGCCCCCCATTCATATGTTGAAACCTAAACCCCCAAAGTGATGCTGTTAGGAGATAGACCCTTTGGGAGGTACTTGGGTCATGAGGGGGGAACCCTCCTCAATGGGATTAATGCCTGTATAAAAGAGACCCCAGAGCCCTTTACCCCATGTGAGGACACAAAGAGTAGAGGCAACAGCTACAAACCAGGAACAGTGCCCTCACCGGGACACAACCTTGATCTTGGACTTTCCAGCCTCAAGAACTGTGAGAAATAAATTTCTGTTGCTTATAAGCCACCCAGCCTGCGGTATTTCATTACAGCAGCCCAAATGGACTAAGACAGTAAGATGTACGGGGGGAAAAAAAATCCAACCTCTCAAACAGCACGCGAAGCAACAACTCCAATTACCTGATGGTTTCATCAGCCCAACCAAAGCACTGCTCACCCGAGTCCCATAATGCTGTGCAAAGCAGACTGTCATTTAACCAGCTGTAAGGGTGAGCTCTCCTTCAAGCAGCGCTTCTCTGACTTTCGTGTCCATAGGGACCACCTGGAGAACTTAAGAATGAACCTTCCCAGAGAGACCAGATGGCTCAGTTGGTTAGAGCGCGAGCTCTCAACAACAAGGTTGCTGGTTCAATTCCCGCATGGGATGGTGGGTTACACCCCTCGCAACTAAGATGGAAAACGGCGACTGGACTTGGAGCTGAACTGCACCCTCCACAACTAGATTGAAGTACAACAACTTGGAGCTGATAGGCAGGCCTGGAGAAACACACTGTTCCCCAATATCTCCCAATAAAATGTATTAAAAAAAAAAAAAAAGAAGAAGAAGATACTGAACCTCCCCTTGCTGGTAGGAATGGGCAACTAGTGTGGCCAATTTGGAAAGCAGTGTGGCGGTTCCACAAAACCTTAAATATGGAATCACCATATGAACCCATAATTCTACTCTTAAGTACATAGCCAAAAGAAATGGGGGGGGGAAAGGTACCCACCCCCCCACCCCCAAAACTGTTCATGAATGTTCAAAGCAGCTCTATTCACAATAGCCACAAAAGTGGAAATGACCCAAATGTCCATCAACTGACTAATAAACAAATCTGGTCTATCCGTACAATGGCATATTATTCAGCCATAAAAAGGAATGAAGTACTGATACATACTATAACATGGGTGACCCTCGAAAACATTTTAAGTGAAAAAAGCCAGACACAAGCGGTCCCGTATGGTATGGCTGTTTATATATGAGACACCCAGGATAGGTACGTCCACAGAGGCAGAAAGCAGACCAGCGGTGGCTGTGGGCTGTGGAGAGGGGAGAGTGGGATGTGACTGCTTAGTGGGTCCGGGGTTTCCTTTTGGGGTGATGAAACGCCTTGGAACTAGGCAAAGGCAATGGTCCCACAACACTGTATGTGCACTAAATGCCACACATTTATATATTTTGAAATGGTCAACCGTTATTTTATGTTATGTGAACTTTACCTCAATTGAAAAAATAAAAAGCTTCCTGAGCCCCTCCCATGACACAGTCTGACTCAGCAGGCCTCTGCTGGGTTCAGGGACCTGCTTTGTAAAAGAACTTCTGCGATTATTCTGACATGGGGGTCGCCGGCATGGCCTCAATGCCAGGGCTGAATGGTGTAAATGATGCCTTTACTTTAGATGAATCAATAACACTTGCAGCTATTCCCTGAGTGCCAAGTACGCCCTGTGCCATGTATTCCCTGTGTGCCAGGTACTGAGCTTGGTGCTTTCAAATACAGTATCTCAGAATCGCACTGCAAGGAAGGAATGATCACTGCTTTGTTTCAGAGATGAGGAGACTGAGGCTCAGAGAGGTTAAGTAAGTTGCTCAGGGCACACAGCTGATTAACAGTGGATACTGTCTGATTCCACAGACCTTATTTTCCCCATCACCCTATACTATGCCACGGTGTCCTTTACAATCTCTTCCAGGTGGCAGAAATGTCCTTTTTGTGTTTACATGTACAAAATACTCTTGGTTAGAGACTTAGGTCATCTTACTGAAAGCATGGTCCTCAATATCCCCTAGGAATTTACTAGAAATGTAAACTCTTGGTCCAAATCCAAGGTGTGCTGAATCTGACTCTGCTATTACCAGATCTTCATGTGTACACTGCTCTGAGTAGCACTGTCTCTCCATAGCTCTGCTCCCCAACATGGTAGCCACGAGTCATAGGGACTATTTAAATTAAAATGAAATACACATAAAAACTCAGTTCCTCAGTTGCACTAGCTACGTGTGGCTAGCGGCTGTCATGTTGGACAGTGTAGAATAGAACATTTCTGTCATTGCAGAGAATTTAACTGGATAGCAGTATTCTAGAGCTTGGCACTACTGACATTTGGGGGTGGCATAATTCTTTGTTGTGAGGGGCTTCCAGCATATGGTAGGTAGTGCAGGAGTTCTCAATCTGGGGTGATGCTGCCCCTCCAGGGGCACCCGACAATGTCTGGAGACATGTTCTGGTTGTCAGAGCTGGCGGGGGTTCTACTGGCATCTAAACATCCAGTCATGCATAGGAGAGCCCCACAACAACACATCTGGTTCAAAATGTCAGGAGTGCCAACGTGAGACACCCTGCTCTAAAGGAGTCAAGAAAAACGTCATTCTCAGTAAAACTGGAGGTAGGAGACTCATGAGACCCAAGTGCCCCGCCCCCTCCTTTGCTCAATTCAGAACCCCTAAGCAAACAGGGATCTATTTTTGACAAGAATGCAGAATAAGAAGTCCCGGTTCATAATCTATGAACTCATTACTAAAATAAAGTCCCTACACTTCGAATCCCATGGGCCAAGAAAGGCACACATTCATTTTTAGCACTGTTGTTTGGAATGGGTGATAAATTCCAAGGGGAACCAAAGTCTGCCTGTTGGTCAAGTGCAGACAGCATTCGTTCATTTGTTCATGCATCTATTTATTTAAAAGCATTTATTGAGCATGTACTACATGTCAGGTAGTCTTCTCATGTTGGAAATAGAGCAGTAAAGAAACCAGGTCCCTGCCCATGTGGAGCTGACATTCTGGTGGAGGAGACCAACAGTACACAAGTAAACAAATACACAAGTAGCGTAACGGTGTATGAAGAAAAATAAGCCAGGGTAAGGGCACAGAGGAGCGATGGGGGAACAGTCATCTGACGTCACTTATCTGAAGAGTGACCAGAAAAGGACCCCTGAAGAGGTAACATCTGGGCAGAGACCTGAATGAACTGAGATTGAACCAGGTAATTCAAGGAGGCATGAGAGTTCCAAGCAGAGGGAACAGCAGGTGTTGGGAGTCTTTGGTGAAACGAGATTGGCGGAGGGGGAGAGGGCTGGCAGTGAGGTCAGCGAAGCAGGCAGGGGCCAGGAAGCAGGGATAGGAAACACTGGACAGCTCTGAGCAGAGGAGAGATGGGTTTGATTAAACTTTTTACACGGAGAACAAACTATGTGAGGACAGGAGCAGGAAAGGCCAGACCAGTTACAAGGTGGCTGCAGTCTTCTAGGCAACCGATGGGGATGGCTTATTCTGAATGAATGAATGAACGGAATCATTACTGTTAACATTAGCTCTCTACTTGGCCAGTGCTATTAATATTCTATCTCAGATATATTACAGGTAGACCAAGCATGAAGTTCAAGCGACTTCTACGGGAAAATGCATTCTGGGTTCCAAATGATTGACTTGGGTTTTAAGTTGAGAGCTGTGTGATCTGGGAGAAGACAGCAGGAAAGGGAGGTGGGGACTAGGGCAGATTTGCAGGAGGAAAAAGGGATAGTCACCAATAGTCCCCCTTTCTCCAAAGCCATCAGAGGAGAGGAGTCTGAGAGGGGCCTGGCCACCGTAACTCCTCCAAGGGCTGTTGGGCAGCGGATGGGTAAGACCCAGCTCTTCTGCTACAGGCAGAGCAGAAGGGAAAGGACTGGTGTTCCCAGAAGGACGGCACTACAGCTGTGAATGGAGGAGGGCGTGGAGTCTTTTCCAAAAGCAGGAAAGGCTCTACTTCCGGAGTCTCTTGAGTTTTCAGGGCAACGCAGCCACGTCAGGGAAACAGACATGGAGCCGGGGGATGTAGGGCAGAATAATCCAGCAGTGCCTGTTCCTAACTGCACAGCAATGGGTGTGCCACCCAATCTCCCTGATCCCCTGGAAAGTGGAAACAAGACCCCTGTCTCTCAGAGTGCTTATGAAGGGGCAAATGACAGAATGACTACGCGGAGAGTGATGAGAACTTCCGGTCCAAGGGCCAAAGTCTGGGCACGCACCTCTGGAGCAGATGCCGAACGGACCACCCCCCACAGGCACGTGGGTTCCTGCTATCCTCATATCCTGGCAGTTCAGCTTTACCCATGGAAGGGGGATTTCTTTCATTAATTCGCCCATTCAACACACCTTCACTGGGGCTTCGTGCCAGGCATGGCGTTTGGAAGAAACAGTGAGTAAGATGCAGCCCCTACTCTCAAAGAACAAACGGGCATGAGGGGTGGCAGGAGACATGAAAATAGGTCCCTCTGCTCCTCCTTTTCTCTCGGTGCACAGTGCCCACTGCGCAGATAGATTTCATGCCTTTAGACTAGTGCCACCAGCCTTCTGGGGCCCACAAATCCCCTTGACGACTGGTAGCCTGCAGCATCCACCCTGGGGACAGTGTCCTCTGCTCCTCTCTAGACTGGCAAGTGGGCCTGGTACTTTCTGCTGGAGCGGAAAAGAATGGTGAGAAAAAGGCAGGGCTGGCTGGGCGGAGGGAAATTGGAGAAGCTTCTGCCTTCAGCCAGGCCTTCCTCCCTCCCGTGGACATGGCTCCAAGAGAAAAAGAAGATGGGTCAGGGACCAGGCCACCCACTCCTGACCCGCAGCTCGCCTCGGGCACAGCCATCTCTCCAGCACTTCCCAAGGAACATCTTCAAGAGAAGGCTCCAGCTCTGAGTCATCTGAAGCACAGAAGAGACCTTGTAAAAATAACTCCAAGTATGAGGCTCCTGTATTCACATTATTCAAGATATAAAGAATTTAAAAGCAGGGCAGGAAGCAGAGGAGGAAAGTGTCGTTCACATCAGTTTTCTTCACATGACAAGCAGCCAGGAACTCACTTGCGGAGGGAGCCCCACTGCTCTCTCTTCTTGGAGTGGTTACATAAGCTGGAGACAGGGTCTTCTTTGCACCCTTCTGACTCTCCCACCCACCTCTCTTGATCTGTCACCTCTGAATCTGAGCCTTCCCGGTAACCCCTGCCAGGATTCAGAGGGGCTTGGTTGTGCCTTCTCCTGGATGTCTTCCCTAAAACAGGGAGTTCACTTGAAACCCAAGAACCTCCATGAAGCCCCAGGGGTGGGATTTCTGGCACCATGACTGTGTGATGGAGAATCTCTGAGGGGAGGCCGGCAGGGTTGGCCAGATGCCCGATGGCACACGTGGTGGGGCTTTCTTGGAAGACCTTGGATTTCAAAATGTTAGGCTACCCACGCTGGGTGGCCTTGGGAACTCGCCTGGTCATATTTAGGGTTTCCTGGGCTCCAAGAAGGGAGATACTGCTGACTCACTTCCACTCAGCTTTCTGGAAGACGTGGCTCTTTAAGGGTCATAGAGGTAAAGATGAGGATTTGCAGATAAGGAAGACAGCCCAGTAAGAGGAAAAGCAAAAGAACAAGATGGGAGTAGGGAGAGATGAAAAACAAAAAGATCCTGGATAGTAGGGGACAGCAGAGGTTTTTATTTAGCACTTGTTAAACATAGCCCTTTATAGGGAGCCATCATAACAGTGGTCCTGATCTCCTGTGGCTTATAATTAAGGACAAACCAATAACTCCTTTTAGGCAAGTGCACGTACGTCTTAGGAAAGAGAAACCTCAACCAAGGAGTGGTAAATCTAAGTCACAGCAACAGTCACAACTCTGCCTCATGCTAGTAAAAAGAACTAGTAGCAAATTCATTATTTTGTGCTTTGTAAATATCCTTATTCACAAGAAAACATGCTTGAGAGGATGATTTTACCCTGACTGCAGACTCTTCATCCACATTAAGTTTCTGGCTTCACAACAAGAAGCCCAGCTCACCATGCTTTCCAATGTCCACAGTTGTGTTAGGGCAGTTAGGCATACAATGCAGACCAAGGAAGACAAAACTCCCTGTCCTCGTGGGGCTCTCATTTTAATAGGGGAAACAGGACATAAAGTAAATAATTAAAAGACATGGTATGTTAGATGGTTATAGATACCACGGAGAAAAATAAAGCATGGAATGGGCAGCAGTCAAAGAAGGCCTCTCTGAGGTGGTATCTGGAAAATGACCTGGAAGAGGTGAGGGAACCATGGGTAGACCCGGGGGAAGGGCATCCCAGGCAGAAGGAACAGCAAGGCCACAGGCCTGGAGGCAGGTACGTGCCTGACGTGACTGAGGCGTTAGGAGAACAATGGCGTGGCTGGAAGAGGCAGCAAGAGGAAGACTGTAGAAGGAAATGAGGTCAGAGAGATTCTAAGGATGATTTAAAAATGAATAAAACAGAAATATAAATATGAAGGAGCGACCAGATTATTCACATAGGGCACTGAGGAAAGGCCTTGGTAAGAAGGTGTCAGTTGAGCTGAGACCTAGAAGAAAAGTGAAGATCTGAAAAGATCTGAGAAGAGACCATTCCAAGCAACAGCAGAACGGCCCTGAGGCGGGCTGAGCCTGCGCATGGCAGGTGCACAGTGGGTGGAACAGAGACATGAGTGGTGGGAGGGGTTTCCCGTCTCGTAGGGCAGTGGCTCTCAACCTGGAGTGATTTTTCCCTCCAGAGGACATTTGACAATGTCTGGAGACATACTGGGTTGTCACAAGCGGGGAAGTGCTATTGGCATCTGGTGGGTAGAAGTCAGGGAGGCTGCTAAACATTTTAGAAAACACAGGACAGCCCCTCAACACAGAATGATCTGGCCCAAAATGTCAATAGTATGGAAGTTCAGAAGCACTGGTGTAGAGCCTGAGCCTTGTAAGTCATGATATAAAGTCTTTATACACAGAAGCCCCGAGTACTAACGAATCCCAGGGCCTGCCAGCGTGTGGTCCTTACACAGGGCGCATCCATCACAGCTCGCTCCAGGATATGTGTGCGGAGACCAATGAGAAGGACGCCAGGATCAGCTCTGACAACACAGGAGTCAGTGTGGGAGCAAAACAGCTGTGCTAAGGTCACTCCGGCCTAATTTAGAGCTAAGAGGGAGCTCCTGAAACAGAGACAAAGGAGATGGGATGTGGGGTGGCCAGTGAGGTTACATGCAAGCAGACAGATGCCACCGAGAGCTGTTTTCCAGCAGTTGATGTCCCTGAAGAGCGAAGGCAGGACCCTGGATGAGGCGGAGAGGAGCCACCCTGTTATGGTAAAGGGGGCAAAGGGCTGGAGAATGCTACAGGTCTGACAAGTGTAAAGGGCGCAGGTTGAGGCCACTGTGTAGACAGCCCAGGACTCAGGAATGAAATTACCAGGAGAAATAGCGATGGGTTGAGAAGGGACTTGGGTGGGCTTGACATGGGGGAGCGGGGAGAGAGACTATCAAACCCAGCCACACAATAGCAGGAAGAAGCAAAGGAGGAAGCAAGAGGGGCCCGGGAAATCAGGGGCATTTCAGTATGATCTCAAATTTGGTGATGACTACAGAATGGGGTGTTCTCTGCTCCACTGGGGGTGGCGGCACCCGGAATCAGGCTTCCTGGTTACTGATCAACATAGACAGCACTTCAGGTGGCAGGCTTTCATTTCCCCCCAAAGTTAAGTCCACAGGACTGGGGAAGTGGCCGAGATGACCAATGACTCTGCCATGCAGTTAACCGCACCCATGCCCCTCCTCCCCACCCTACTGATAATCCCCATGAGTCATCTGGAGAAGCTGGTCCCGTTTAAGTGGAAAGCGCATCTAGAGGAGGTTTTCATCACTTAGAAATGAGAAAAATGTCTCAGTGCAGAAGCAGGCCAGAGCCCTTCCACAGTCACTGGGTAGGGAAGCCTTCCTAGTTGGGGGGAGGGTGAGCAGGAGGGGCTGCCTCATAGTGACTCTGTTCCACCAGAATCTCTCTGGTGGTGTTCTGAGGTCTGGGTATGGGTGGGCACAGGTAGTTAGACACCCTCACTAACACTCACTCAGCGCTAGCTCCCTTCCTCTCCAGTTTTTTTCCAAATCACATTTATTCTTCTCCACCTATAAAACACGTTCGTTGTAAAAATTTTAGCAAACATATACAAAATGAAAAGGAAAGCCACTCATAATCCTGTCACTTTATGAGACTATTTCTTTCTATTTTTTTTTCCTTTGGCTAAACTTTTAAGACACTATGGTTGAAATCGTATTGTATATATAATTTTGTATCCTGTTTCTAACATAGTATTTTGACATGTTATTAAAAGCTCTTTGTAAATACTACCTTTAACCATTGAATAATACTCCACTGGAAATTATGGCATATTCCATAATTGGAATGGTGTAATATTATGAGAAATAGAGACCCATATCCTCCAAGGACTCATTTCACCTAGTGACCCCAGAGCACTGAATACAGGAATTGTCACCATTTTCTTCGTACTTACTACAGTGTTCTGCTGGGTACTCTGCTTCCTACTATGTCAGGTGGCTGAGGGGGTTAGATGTGGGAATGACACAATATCATACTGTCACATGCCAGGAACTACATCTCCCAGCTCGTCCTGCAGCAAGGTGGAACCCCGTGATGAGTTCTCACCAATGAAATTTGGGCCAAGGGATGTGTGTCATCCTGGGGCCAAGCTGGTTAAGAAGCGGGTGAGCCTCCACCACCTCCTTTCCTCCCTTCCACCTGAGCTCAGGGAACGCTTAGGCCCCGCAGTAGTGTTTCTCACCCTTTTTTCATCATTATTCCCTGGGTAAGGATCCTTCTCAGACACTTTTTTCCTAGCCTCCTTCCTCCATAAAACTGTAATACCAAATACACTGTGTATCTGTTTAGGTACCATAAGTGTATCAGTGATTTATGTGTAAGGATATAAGATTTGTTGGCCCCCTTGAATGAATATTACCCCATTGAGAATATATCCTCCAGGGCATAGCACAGCCACAAGATGGAAGGTGTCTGGGCCTCTAAATCCCCTTGGGGGAGGAATGCTATGCCCATTTGACTGAGAGCAGGAAATGACTTCTGTCATGTTTAACCCACCCCAGCCCCCCCAAAAAAAACTAGGAGACGATTATGGCAGCTAACACTGCCATAACATGTTACTATAAGATCTAAATTTCCTTATTTTTTTTAAAGTACAAATTAGATAGGCATATAATATTAACTTTGTAAGCGGGCATTTTCCCGCCAAATCGCGTCGTAACGCGGGGCTTTTTTGACATTTTCTCGCCAAAATTAGACTTTCTGTAAAATATTCATATCTTTCGATCTATTTGATATTTTTCTATGAAACTTTCAGTGTTTTAGTTTAAAAAGAGGTCTCTATTTATTTACTTTGCAAAATTTTTGCCGGTTCCAACTAGAGGCGATATGACGAGTTTACTCGTTTCCCACAAAGAATGTGTTAAAAACAACAGGGAACCTCTCCTAAATCCTAAAGGAGGTAAATTTAGGATTAAAAGCCCCTATTTCAGATGGGGTAGAGTTTAGCTTGTTGGCTCTTGAAGTGATATAGGCAAAATTTTAAAAAATATTCAAGAAGAGTCGAGATCAATTCATGAGAGCAATCTATTAAAGATGGACAATAAATTAAGTGCATTCATTTTTATCCTCTCCATCTGACATATCATCATCAAGATGGGCGTGAAAAAATGTTAAAGACATAATTTTAAACAGCAAAGGAAACAGGTGAGGGCTACTGGGAAAGAGACTGAAACAGCTGTATGGAAAAGTGACCGACTACGGAAGATTAGAACTCACGATGCAGGCTCGTGACTCAGAGATGCCAGGGCAATGGAGGGCAGCAATCAGAAGTGAAGGGGAACAGAGGGATTACATAAAATCTGAAGTCACAAGAGTTGAAGTCCTGCACAGTAGCAGTAGAACTAAGCTAGTAAAATAGTATAGGAAAATCCCAGATGACAGTTGTGTAGCAGGCCTGGGAGGCAACCAGGTCAAACTTGAAGAGACTAGAGAACTCTGGGAGGAATGGAGAAAATACCCAACTGGCTAGAGAGTTTGCGGGAGTGGGAGAAGAAAAATGAGGATATGATCATGGCAAATGGTTAAAAACAACAACAACAACGAGATACTCTTGGAAAAATAAAAAGCTGTTTAAAAAAAAAAAAAAGAATTCATAATATATTAGTTGGCTCCAAAGAAGGTAAGAGATCAGGCATCAGGGTCACACACTGAGATGTCTTCAGGGTCAGGCAAATAAGTAAATGAACTAAGCAGACTGGAAGGTGAGCACACGCATGCATATATTGGATGAGTGGCACAACTGTGGCAAACTGGACTGGGCATGCCCACTGCAGAGCAGGCAGCCTCCAGCAGAGTGTCACCGTATGGGAAATCAGACCCCATGTGCCAGATCTCCTGACTTTTAGAACAATACCCCAAAACGTGAAATCTTTTGTGAAAATGCTCACTTTTTTAGAATGTTGGCTGAAATTTTTTTTAAAAAAATCACTAGGCAAACCAAACACGTATGTCTGAGGGGGGACTGTCCATGCATGACTTGTTTGTTGGTACATTCACAATGACAAATTATCTGCTGATTTTTCAGTCCTCAGGATCAACCTAGAGGTAAAGTATGGAAGATTGAATGGCAGTTACAAAATAAAAATGCTATGATGCTATCACGCTATGTACAAGTAAAGAGAGAGATGACAGAAACTGGGAAGGGGAAGGCAGCTGGAGTAAGGACACGAACATCTTTGTCTCACAGAGCAGGGAATCAAGAGATACTGTTGTTAATGAAGAAGAACTAGGATAGTAAGAATCTCACTTATCAAGCTCATCAAATAGAGGAACTATAAATAATGATACAACTATGTTGTCAGGATGTGGGGAGGGGAGGTAGGAGGGCGGTCGGTATAAGTGAGCTAAATTGTCATCTATCACAACAGGAAGTAAGTTGATAATGTCTCAAATAGGAGTAACAGTAAAAGGGCATTCTTTTAAAATAAGGAGTTAAATGCCAGAAAGAAAATAACTGAAAGAGTTAAAAGTGGTTGCCCCAAGGGAGTAGGACTGTGTTAGGGAGAGAAGGCGCCAGGAGACTGTTATTTTTATTATCAATTCTTCTGAATGTGTCCCCTCCACCCCACTCTGGTGTGTGTGTGTGTGTGTGGGGGGGAACTTTTACAAGAAAACAAAACAGATCAATTCATGGGGTTAATTACTAGGCCAGATAACTAAGCCTGTAAGGTTGACTTTCACTAAGACATTATAGATGGCACTCAAAAGGGTTTAAGTGAAAATGATTTGATGAATGGACCAGTTATAGAGATGTGGGAAGGTTAAGGGAACCAACATACGTAGATGGTGCAGCCCCCAGAGAATAGCACCAGCAAGAAGCCCTTAACACCCCAAAGTGGGGAAGGGCACGGGGAGGAAACAGTGCTCCTGGAGCTCAATGAACTTGGAAATATTTATACTCCAACCCATCTTTCCTCCTGTTCTTGGATCTGCTGCTGGTGTCTCCTACTGGCCAAACCCAGTGAAACCCAGCAGGTAAAGTAAAGGAGCCAGCTGACGCAATCCATTGGGGCCAGGCTCCCAGCACACAAGAGGGCAGAGAATGGAACTGGGAGGAGAGGGACAGATGGAGAACAACCCTCACATATTTCATACTCTCTATCACCGATCTAAGAGTGAAAAAGTGGATGAGGTAAACCACACATTTGCCCAGAGTGGTAATTCTGGCCTTCTCTAGTTCAGTAGCAGAACTGAGGGATTGCCCGGAAGAAGTGATGACGGACGCGTCATTTCCCTCAATTTTCATTAGCGGATATAGATAGATGACTTCCATATGTAGGCCTTGCATTTAGTCACAGAGGAGAAACAAGGTATATGAAGCAAGGATCCCATCGACTGACAAAAGGACAGTGAAACAGAACCACACAGAAAGGTAACAATACAGTGTAGGGTGATAAGCATCCAAAGGAAAGTGCAGCCACACAGGCCTCCAGTCCCCAAACCTGGAGGCAACACGTCTCCCCAGGGTTTTCTGAACAGGAGAGTCATGTTCTGCCCTTGAAGGGTGAGTGGAATTAGACAGACAGGAGAGGTGGTGTGTGAGACATGTTAGGGGGTCAGCAAGGTCTGTCTGATCATGGGAGGAATGAGAATCACGCTGGTTGTCAGGCTGGGACAGCATAATGGAGGGATCCAAATGTCAGGCTCGGGAGCTGGAACTTTACTTTTGGAAGAGGACATTGCCAAGGTTTTTGGATCAAATGACATGTTGAAGCAGAGGGAAATTACATGGGCAGGACCTGAACCCATGTCAATGAGAGAGGAGGTGGGGACAACAGGTGGAAGACTTGGTCCTACTAGGTGCTTATATCTGTGGAAGGAAGAGAGGCAGGGATGATGGGCATAGGGAAGCACTTAGCTTGTCTTTTAAGACTCAGCTACAGGCTCATCTCCTCTATTAAATTTTCCTTGACCAAACCCTGCCTTTCCTTGATAGTGGGAATATTAGACCCCAACTATCTGAAGTTGGAAACTTCACTGATCTCCTGTTTTCTGCTATTCATGTATGAATCCCAGGGATGCAAGGATGGTGACTTATTCACGTTTATATCCCCAGATCCTAGCTCAGGGCCTGGCCCACAATAAGTGCTCCACGGGACGGATGGACGGATAAATGGATGGATGGATGCAGATGATGGGGTAACAGGGGTCTGCGTTAGGGTGCAAATGAATGAAACACCAGACTCAATAAAATTTGACACCTGGATGCTTCCCAGATTGTACAGGCCTGATGTCTGTCTGTTTCGTTTGGAAAATGGGAGATTATAACATAATTGCTTTATCACTCAACAAATATTCTCCAGCTTGTGAGGGCATGTTTGGTTATTAACAGTTCGCGTAACAAATGAGACACAGGAAACAAACCATGGATGATAGAAAGGCAGGTGGGGCCCAAGGCAAGAACCAGAGACCAAAGCACCCTCTTACATCCTTTTTAGGAGGATGGGGTCAGATACGTTGGCTTGCTTTCTTTAAAGGTTTGGCCATTTCATTCTTTATCTCCCCTTTTGAGAGGATGACAAGGAGCAAGAACCCCTTTCCAAAGCGCTGTTTCCCCGCCACACACCAATCTCTCATTATTACCACGGCCTTGTTTTTAACTAATGGTCTTGGCAGAAACCATAGGAAGCAAAACAGTGTTCTTGCATTAGGTTCCAGAATAACACCAGCTGTTGGAATTAAACAGCCAGGCTGGTAGCCCAATGATGAATAAGAACAACTTCTTTGAAAAAGTGCCATTAGTAGTAGGCAAAGGAAGGGACTTTTGGGTCCCTGGACAATAAAACTCACCACCGTCAATCAGATGGGGCTGCTGCCCTAAATCCTGCAATCCTACCAGTTGGTTATGTAAGTACAGCGTTGCTTACATCAGCGAACCGAAAAACGATTTTGAGATCCTAGCTAGAATCTGTGAGACATTTAAGAATCCCTTGATACTATAAAATGCCTCCAAATAAGGGGAGTGGGTGTAATCTGGGTCCTTAGGACCACCAAGGCAGAGACGTGTGGTGGCTAATTCTCGATCTTTCCTCCATCCAGGTAGGAAGAGAGAATGTGCCGTCTCCTAGTCTCAGAGTGAGGCTGCGCAGTGACTCTGCATGTGTACTGCCCTGTGCATTTTCCAAAGTGAGTTCACCAACAGATCGTCTAAGAACGCCAAGGAGTCACTAGGGCAGCTTTCTTGATTCCTATCTTACAGATGGGAAAATGAAAGCACATGATTTGTGTAAGCAACTTGCCCCAGGGTCTCCGAGAGGGCAGGACTGGCCCAGCCGGTTCTGGAACACTGGTCTCCTGATCACTTGAACGCAAGCACTGTGACGTATTTTGGTACTCCCCAACCCGATCCGAGCATGGAGCCGGTCCTGGTCCATAATAAGTGCTCAATAAACGTTTACTCAATAGAGGATTCACAGTATCAAACTACTACATGGACCTCTCTCAGGACTTGATTTTATTTTTTATCATCTCTAAAATGGGAATAACAATATTCTTCTCATAAGGTTAATGTGCAGATCAAATGCATTCATGTAAGGAAAGCTTTTACAACACTGCCTGGCACGTGGTTGGGACCCTAATATTAGCAACTACTATTATTGCTGATGTTGTAACTGCTACGAAGAGAAGAGAATATGGTAATATGAGGGCGAGTGGCACGGTGGTGGTGGGGGTGCTACCTGACCTAGCGCTGTAGGGAAGGCCTTCCTGAGGAAGCGACACTGGAGTGAGACCTAAGCAAACAAAAGGGTCAACCCGGCATGATCTGGGGACGGGGAAGGCAGGCAGAAGGCACTGCCAGGGCAAAGGCTTGGAGATGGGAATAAACTCGGAGTGCCTGAGGAGCAGAGGGAAGGAGTCGTTTTGTAATTATCCTGCCTCATTATGGTTTTTTATGTCCCAATTCCTATCCCTAATTTTTAGGAGGAAATGTGGAATTACCCATCGTGAAGGGTCACCCCACCCTAGGTAGTCTTAAAAGCCACTCTGGAAATTCGGTGAAAGTATCTCAAATAGGTCTGAAGGACCCGCTTTGCTGAAAGTTCAAAAAAAATTCCCTTCAGTGCTGTTCTATAATTGATCTTACTTTCCAGGCCGGGGAGAACGGGGCTTTAAGCCACCTCGATCCTGGAAGTCCCCGCTTATGCTCAGCAGTAGCTGCTGAGAGCAATTTACCAGCATCCACCCCCAGTCGCCTCCTCCCCGGGCAGGTCTCACCAGGAGCAAATCTGATAAATGCAGAAGGAGGCAAGTCAGTACAGTAAGCACTGGGGAGAGACACGGTGGAAGGTAAAGCCACTATATTGAAACAATACTGTCCCGTATCATCTGAGGCTGTTCTGTGCTGTCACCACCACAGGAAGCCTGAGCTGAACCAAGTCATGTAGGCCCTTTAAAGCCTTGGTCCCACTCGTCTTGTCTTAACTTCCTTTTAGGCTCAATTAGTGAGAATGGATTTGCACCAGAACAGCTTCTCTCCTCTTACCAGCAGCCCTAGTGGTCAACACTGCCCCCTGAGGCCAGTTGCTAGAGGCAGGAGGGACTCGTGGAGATCAGCAGCCTTGCTTGTCCACATCATGTCCATACCCCCGTGACATTCCCCCTCCGCCGTGGATCACCCCAATGTGAGGTGGGTCCCGAACACTGTGGCCAGTGGCACCCCAGGTCAATAACATGGAGTCCCAGGCTGGGGCTGCCTCTTCCCCAGTGCCAACCTCCCACCTTCCCACCCCTTACACCTATGTGACTAAGCAGCCCCCAGAACTTTAAATGGTGAGCTTGCCCTTCTTCTGAAGGAACTGAGGACCACAGCGTGGAACTCAGTTGCAGACACATTTGCAGCCAGCCCGTCAGTCAGGCCCCAGCAAACCAAGTAAAGGAAACCCAGGCAGCCCAAGGTTCAGGTCATTCCAGAAGCATACCACGAAGGCAAAAGACTGATACATTTCACCATTTAAAACTTAACAGTTGTCTGTGGAAATACACAATGAAGGATGAACAAAATTAAATGTCAACAAAATGAAAACATAATTTGCTACATGCATAATAATATCTTTAATATATAAAGTGCTTAAAAATCAATAAGAAAATGATAAACACACAGAGAAAAAAATGGGTTATGGGTAATCCATGAAAGGAGAAATAGAAATGGCAAGAATACATGAAAAATTGTCAGCCTCAGGAGAAATCAATAACATGTAGATGAAAATAACCTACCAAATGAGAAAAGATTTTTATATCATTCTGCAGCACGGGCAAGAATGTGGAAGAAACGAGCGTGCTCATACACTGATGGTAAATTGACCAACGTCTATAAAAACTTTTAATGTGTACGCCCTCTGACCCAGGAACCTATCCTGCAGAATGTTCGCATATACACAAAAATACATGTTCAATGAGCCCCAGCACTGACCAGAGTGTGGAGAAGCAGGTACATTCACGGCCTGCCAGTGGAAATGCAAATTAGTATCACATTTATGAAGAAAAAGTTAGCAATAGGCACCAGAAACATCTTAAAAGTTTTGCATATCCTTTGACCCAGAAATTCTACCTGCGGAAATTCACCCTTAAGAAATCATCATGAATATGCATGCAGGGCACGACACAAAGGTGCAAAACCCGAGACTGGGTAAGTAGAAAGCACACACAGAGAATGGAACACTATGAAGCCATTCCAAATTAGACTGCAGGCCTCCTTTTCCTTCTAAGACGCCACTAAAATGACAGTAAAGGAATTTTTTAATTGTATTAACTTACAACATTGAAAAGAACAGGAAAGAGGCAATTAGCAGCACATTATAAGAAGATGGCAAGTGGACAGGAGGTGTGGCTGAGACGGCAGGACAGATGGCTCATAGAGGTAAATGACAACTAGAAGGGTGTGTGTGCTCTGCTCAGCAGACTCCAGATAGTGAGAAAAGCAAACGTATTAACCTGCATATGACAAGCTTAGGGGAGGGTGAAGGCTGGAGGGTGAAACAAGACTGAAAATGGGGACTAACTGGAAGTCGGAAAATGGAAGACTGCTCTCGGTCACTCCCTCCCTCCCACATGCATGCACCTTGCAGGTAGGAGACCGGAGGTTCCTTTTCCGGATGAATTGAATGACAAATCGCTTATCCCCAGTAGTGGCCAGTTCCACGGGGGTCACACAAATAAGCTCCCCAGCTGCTAACCATTAAGTCAGAGGGGAAAAGGCAGAGACACAGGAGAGTGAAGGGCCATTGGGTGCTGGAGATGCCAGAGAAGGAAAGTGAAGGGATTCATAGCTGGGGGAGGGTCTGACCTTAGAAGGGAGGAGGCCCTGGGCAAGTGCTGGCTGCCATTCCTCCCAGCCCTGGCATTCTGGGCCACTCCGAATCCCGGGTAAAGCCGGACTAGCAATGCTGCCACGGACCTGTACATCCCCAGGCCACATGGACAGTCCCGTCTGCTCTCAGCCCCCCTCCTTCTCTTGACTCTGCCAAAGAATTGGGAATAGAGAACTTTCCAGGGAAGTAAAACATGTGTCACTAGCCATTCTTTTCTCTGAAAAGTCAGAAAAGGTACTAAGCCAAGAGTGACAGCCTTGCAAAGAAGGGGTCCAGTGAGGGATAGGTGGGATGTGGGGTTGAGCCCAAGGAAGCTTTGCCCACTCTGGCTTTTCCTTACATCTCCAGAGAGAACGATGGCTCTGAAAACAGACTATCCATTACAGGATTCCCGTGGACCATCAAGGCTCTCTCAGAGGTGAAGCTCACGGCAAAGCTACCTTACCTCCTTGGGGTACAGGCGAAAGTGAAAGGGAGACAGAACTCATGTGGGTGGGGGCTGAGGGCAGCAACATCTCTGTTCAGCCATTTAGGCAGGCGACAGTCTCAACTCCCCGATGGATGGGACAGTCCCCTCTAAGGCAAGGAGACAAGCCTTGTTCCTTTTATAGACCTCTCTCCCCATCACCGTGAACCTAACCTCTGTAAAGGTGCTCAAAGGGTTCTCGCGACTACCTCTGGCCTGAGGAAGACTGCTTCCACTGGCTTCTTACAGACAGTGTTTATTTTCCTGTTATAGTGTTCACTCTTTCTAAGAATTCCAGAAGGCTGTGTTCTGGCCTAAAGACGTAGGTCAAGGAGGGAAAAATGTTTCCCACTGGGTAAAACGAGTCTTCTACGGAGCCTCTAAGGTGTGGCTCAGTGATGCCACACCTTTCTGCTGAGCAGAGAGCAAAGGACAGGAACCTGGCCTGCTTTTATGGACCGGCCCTCTGTCATGTTTCCAACAAATATACACGCATGTAGAGAGAGCACCCATGATATTCCAGGGACTGTTGGACGGCAAAAGAACCAATCGTGTCCCTGAGGAGGTTCTAGGAAGTGTGGGTGTGTGAGCCAACAGAACGACCGGCCTTCCCACAGCCCAGCACAGACGCACTCATCAGTAAAGGGCTTGTTCCTTCACAGCGGCCGGTCCAATGTTGGCTGGTGTTAACGCAGATGGTTCCTGATTAAAATCATCAGTAAATGAGAATGTGTCTTAATTTTCAGAAGCTGATTTCACTTCTCACTTTTATCTTTCTTGGACTCCACATAAACCGTGGAGTTGGGCTCTGACGACGTTTTGGGGAGCTCGTGACTGCAGCCAATGCTTAAGGCCTTACATAGGTAAGTTACCACCTGCTTCGTGAGAGACGAATCAGGCATCCAGGGGAGTGTTTTCCAAAGGTTCTGTAATGTGTTTCTATCACGCAACTGACTCGTTGGTCACTTAAGCTTCTTCCCTGCTGGTGCTCACTCTGCCTGAGAAGAACTGACCTTGGTCCCTGAACGAGGATCAGAGTTCATGCCACCATTAGGGAAAGGGATCTCCCAGCCCCCATCCAAGTGGCACAAGGGGTGGAAAACAACTACAAGATCCAAAGGGGCCCTGTTACTGACTTCAGCCTCACTGGCGCCTCCAAGGGCCACATGGGCCCCTCTCGTGCTTACTTAACGTGAAGAGGAAATTGCCCCACAGACACCAACGGATGCAGAGATGCCGAGGCCAAGGGCAGTGACGAATCCCAACTGCCACATCCGACCACCCCCCCACCATAAAGAACTGGGAAATTTCAAGGATGCAGCAAAGATATTTTTTCTTTTAGGCTGGCAGTACTAGGTAGGCTTTCAGTCAGGGTCCCTAAAACAAACATGTATATGTATATACATATATATGAAAGCTAATACCATATACTGAGGGTGCCAAAAAAATTGTACACACATTTTAAGAAAGGAAAAAACTGTATTAAAATTGTAATACTCAATACATACCAATAACAAAAAGATGAATACAAGTCAAGTGTATATATATTTTTGGACACCCCCAGTATACTGTATTATATATAATAGAAACTATAATATGTATACACAAACAAATATATGGAAGTTAATATATAATACACACACACTCAAAGGGGTACCCACACATATATATGTGAATGTGAGCGTGTGAGAGTGTGTGTGTGTGTGTGTGTGTGTGTGTGTGTGTGCATTTTATATGCAAGCCAAGAAGCCCTGGAAGGATGAGAAAATCTAAAAATAAAACAATGGAAAGTTCAGAAAGGCGAGTGGAACCCCACGATTTGAAGGCGGCTGAGTCGTGGGGGGTTATGGCAAGCTTAAGACAGGAACCCCAGGAGCAACCAATGAAACACTCCTTCCAGAACAACTAATCTCAGGTCCCACCATTACTACACTCCTTTACATTTTAAAGCAACCCAAGTCCAACTCTAATATTCTCAACAATTACATACCCCAGCAATTTTATACAGGCCAATCTCATATATCAAATCTCATTACAAGAAAGAATGGCTTGGATGGGCCAAGTCATGGTGATGTTTTGATGTGGGTAGAATAAAGCCTATCGGGAACTCATTCTACGCAGCAAATCCCCTATGTAGGCCTGACGACTTAGAGTGATCTCTCTTGATGCTGAAAGTAGCTGGTTCTGAGGACAGACCTGACAGTGGGGCCAGGAGAATACATCCTGGCTCCGCTTAGGGCCTCAACTGCCTAATGGGAAAAGGGAACTGGACTCTGAGACCCCACCCAGGCAAGGGCCCCCAGAGGCCTTGGAACTGACAAGGTGAAATGGGGGGAGCGCGGGGGCATGCTCCCTCTGATGTTTCAGAGCTGTGAGTGAGCGATCTGGTCGTGGTAGCAGCAGACATCAAGGCACCCTGCATGCACCTGAGTGACACAGGGTGGGGGACAGGAAGGGACACTGGGGTTCCAGTCTGAGGGACGATCCTGGCTCACTCAGCTTTCTCATCAGCTAGATCAGGGGTGTCCAAACTGCGGCCCACGGGCCAACTGTGGCCCATGATCCATTGTTAATTGGCCCGCAGCAAAGTCCAAAAATATATTTAGTTTACTTAAACAAACCAGGTGAGGCAATACGTACTTCACCTCGAGTGAGTGGCCCGGCTGTTCGTGTATTTTACCACATATGGCCCTTGGTAAAAAACGTTGAAAAAAGTTTGGACACCCCTGAGCTAGATGCTTCTTTCTCTCGAGTCCTAACATTTGCAATGATGTGAATCTGACACGAGTGTCAGCACTGCCCTTGCGGATGGTTAGTAGACGATATGGCACTCGGGACACAGAAGTGACTGTAATTGCTGTGCCATCTGCACAGCCAAACCAAGCATTTATGGGGTCAGCTGTGAGGATTAAAAGCAGAGAGGAGGGAATTGGGTGAGTAGGGAGCCTGGCAGTGGGAGCCAAGAGCCCAGAAGCCTTGCTCCCAGGTGCTGGGACTAGCACCAGGTACCCCTCGATTCTACAAGCAGCTTGAGGAAGGGCATCCCTCTGCTGACTAGTCAGGGGCACTGGGAACAACAATAACAGCCAACACTTAACAGCACTTAGGGTGTGCCAGAAACCTCCAGGTGCTTTACATGTATGACATGCATTAACTCATTTAATCCTCACAACCACGCTATCATGTACATATTATTGTGCCCATTTTACAGGGGAGGAAACTGAGGCACTAAGTGTTTAAGTAAACAGAACCGAACCCAGGCAATGTGGATCCAGAGTCTGTGCTTCCACACGGCTCTGGATTAAACAGTCAACATATGTGTGTGCAGGGCCAGCCATTTACCGCATATGCCAGCAATATGCTATGTCTAGGCATTTTCTCTTGCATTAACTCTGGTGTTCTCTCCCTTCTTCTCTCCTCCCCAACATTCCTGTCCACCTGCTTGCCATCTGGTCCCACTTCAGCTCAGCCATCACTTCAAGGAAACTTTGGCTGCCCCCAACTCAATTTGATCCCCATTATTTGCTGACATGCCCCCCTCTACTTCGTCTTCTATCGTTTCCCATGGCTCCACGTGATGTGCTTGTCTGCTTATTTAACACATGCTGCTCTCCCTTGCTAGACTCAAGGCCAGTGCCGTCCAGTAGCACTTTCTGCAATAGTGGACATATTTTGTATTTGCGCTGTCCGGTGTGGTAGCCATTAATCTGCTGAGCACCTGAAATCTGGTTAAGTGATTTGGCCAGAGTGGAATGAATTTTAGGTTTTACTTAATTTTAATTCATTTAAGTTTAAATATCCACATTACTAGTGGCGATTATATTGGACGGTGAAGCCTAATCCCCATGAGGACCTGTTTTGCGTTGCAATATCCCTAGAGACTGACATAGCCAGGACTCAAAACATTTAAATGAGTGAGGAATGAACAAATGAATGAATGCAAAAACACGTAAGAGGGAAGCTGATGAGGAAGAAAGCAGGAGGATCCCAGGAGGCACCATTCTTCTCCCCCGTTTCCTCCTCACGGTCCAACTAACCTGCCACATGCCACCATCCCATGCCTGATCGTCACACCCTATCCCGGTCTTGAGAGGCTCCCCGGAGCAGCTTCCTGCTCCGCCTTCCGCAGTCTCGGAAGTGGGGAGCTGCAATTGCCCGTTTCTGTCCCTCCCCACTTTTCCCAGAAAGTGTGTCTTCTGTAGGCTGTCTTTTTCCACCTACTGCAGATGCACAGGGGACAACGAGCCATCCTCTGCAAGAAAGATTATCCCAAAGGAAACGTCATCGCCCCTTCTTCCCTACTCTAAGCTCTGCATCTCCTGGGCCCTTTGGGGGGTTCCCATCACACCTGCATAGAACTGAGTGGGGCAAATGAAGATCGTCTTATCAGATCCTCGCTCCCAACCCCTGGCTGAGAAGCATGACCTGAGGAAACAGTGGCTTGTATGGCTCAGGGCAAATTCACAGCACCCCGGACTGGGTGGTCTGCAGCTTGGGGTCAAACTTCGGTTCTGCCGTTAACATACCACGTAGCCTGGTGAAGCCTCACAGCAGCTGGTGCTGATTCAGCTGGCAATTATTAAGCTCCTACTTCGTCCAGCCTATGGGTAAGATACTGGGAGAATGGTGGAGGGTGGGCATGGTTCCTGTAGGCCCTAGCAAGTGCCAAAGGAAAAAAAATGCATGATGATTTTCTTTAAGGAGGGCATCCAGGGGCAACAGGGTCCTGGAGGGCAAGGGAGAGTGTGCTTCTGGAAAGGGGAGAAAAGGGAAGCAGGAGGGTGCGAGAGAAACTCCAGCTACTGGTGCGTCCTTTGGGCACCTTGAGCTGTTCAGTGCCAGCGTAGCACGAGGAGCCTGAGATACGCTTTCTGCAGGGGCGCTTGCCCCAGGTCCAGCGGGGTAGCAGCTGGTCAGAGAAGGGCCGTGGGCAGACGGCCAGGGGACCCATCTCAGAGCTGAGCTGGATGAGCCGTGTGCAGCCCGAGGGCAGTGGAGCAAGACGCGTAATATCCTTGACCTTCTCCCACATTCAAAGTACCTCTTCCCACGTGGCCTTTTCCTCTTGGAAAAACTGGGTTGCAAGTGCTAATTCCTCTCCTGCTCCTCAAGGAGACTCACGAGAAATTAGCTGTAGCAGGTCTGAGGCCGCTGTGGGTTGTCCCTGGGCCCCGGAACAATCTGACTTACTCCTGAGTCCCCACTTGTAGATGAATGTGTGGTCCCCACCCTTAAGGCCAGCCTAGGCTACTGGGAGAGGCAGCCGTGCTCAGACCACCTACACTGTGAGGCAGAACTGCAAAGACAGGCAGCTGTGACACCCTCCATGAGGGTGCAGAGGGAAGGGAGAGTGGCAGCATGGTGGGGATTGAGAATAGCTGCCAGGAGACACAGCGTTTGACCTAAACCTTGAAGGGCGTATAGCTTACACTCTCATGGGGAAGGTGTAAGTAGAGGGACGGCATAAGCAAAGGCACGGAGGTGGGAAAGTCCCAGATCAGTGGTACTCAACTTGGCTGCATATTAAACTCACCCTCGGAGCTTTTAAAACCGATGGATACCCAGGCTCTGCCATCCAGAGACCCTGATGTAACCGGTCTGGGGTGGGGTCCCAACACTGGTATTTATTAAAAACTCCCCAGCGCTGAGATCCTTGCTACCTGGGTCAGCAGCACCAGCAGCACCTGGGAGCTTACTAGAAATGCAGAGTCTCAGGCCCCACCCCAGACCTCCTGAATCAGAAACTGCATTTTAACAAGCTCCCCGCCTGCGTGATTTGTGTGCACATTAAAGTTTGAGACGCCCTGCTGGAGAGTATTAGAGGAAGAGCAAGGAGTTGCATTTAAATGAGCCAGCTTACATTTTTTTTGATCAAAGGCATCTGGCTCACTGCTGTGGGGAAGTGGCAGGACTCAACATGATAACCAAACGACCAAAAGCAGCAAGAACCATGTATCACAGATCTGGCCTCTGCTGAGCACCACGGCGAAGGAGGGTCATCACATGAGAGATAAAGAAAAGATGGAAGAAAGAAATTGGGAGACCGGGAACCAGTGTTATGACAAGGCTGGGATTCTGTGAGGCAATAAGAAGAAATAGTGACCTGGGCCACAGGGACGTGAATAAAGGGTGCATGTGTGTGTGTGCGTGCACACACACACACACTCTCCACACAGGCATGACATTCAAAATGGTGCTAAAGATGCATCAGATTTTGAGCTACTATCAGAAGCCAAGTGTCCTAAAGGAAATGCATCTTAAAATGAAATTTAAGAAACAGTTAACAAGTGCTCTACTATTTATTTCTGAAAAGCAGCAGTCTTGCTTCTGAGAATACGGGTTGGAAACCGGAGCAAAGGTAGATCCACAAGGACACGACTTTTACCCGCAAAGGGCTGCCTCCTGGTCTCTGCTCCCGCCCCGCAGCATTTAACATGGCTTCCCCCGGATCCAGGCTGCATTCTCACACACAGGCTTTGGGAGCGATCAGTCACGTTGCTAGAATGGGACCTAAAAGAGGGCTTCCTCACCCTCACGCCAGGGTTCCTTCTGATCTGGGATTCCATTCACAGACCATACATAGGAAACTCCCAGGACCATCTGATGTTTTGTGGTGACAAGTTGATATATATTCGTGATTTATTCCCCCCCACCACCACCACAACAGATCTGTGCCCAACAGGTGGCTGGATAAGCCACCAGCCTTTCCTAAGCCCTCTCACCCATCTCTACTACAGAGGCTGAAAAAGCTAACTAACCCCTTCGCCAGCCTCCCTTGCAGCTAGGGGTGCCCACATCATACTCCAGGAACTGACAAAACAAGAAGCCTGGGGACAAAAAGCCAAAACATTAAGTAAGGAGGGCAACGCAAAAAGACTGAAAAAACTCCTATCCTTGACGTCACTGTTGAGCTGCCAGACCAACACCAGATGACCATGACATCCAACCAAACAGCTTATCTGATGAGAATATATATTATGCAGGCCACTGTTTGTTTTTCTGTTAGGTATAGCCAAAAGCATGCCTGTGGTCTTTTCCCATCCTTACTCCTCTCCCTCCATTTGCTTCACCTTCTTAAGTGGGACAGTATGGTCAGATGCCCAAACCTCATTTTGAAACATCCACGTTGAATGTCCAATCCCTTGGCCCTCACACAGCAACCTCGTCTGATCTCCGGAAACGTTAGCATACATACCAATTTCACCCAAAGCTGTAAGAACAATGAGCAAATTCCATCATGTTCCTTTACTCTTTGGATTACCGTTACGAGCTAATGAAAGTACATAAGGCTATTTCTCAAGTGCATTTATAGTTAACAAACCTTGAGTTTCATAGCAGGTATCAAGACTCAGCCAACTCATCCAGGCTGACACATCAACAGAGACAGAAGGCCTTGAACAAGTAACTACTTCTGAGAACAGATGTGTAAACAGACACAACATTTTATGAATTAGCCCAATGCTCTTCCCAACGTAGATTGATGTAATCCGGACACTACCTGCCTGGGCCCTGGAGCCGTTCTCCAGCATCTAATTGGGTATACGATTGGGAAAATACATTTTAATCTTTATTAAGCTTCAGATTTCCATCTTTCAGTTTGCCACCTAACATATGTTCAAACCAACCTGTTTTCTGCAACTACTAAGATGCCTCTGCCTCCCTCAGGTTGTGAAGCGCTCCTAGGCAAGAACTGTGTCCAAATGGCACTGTGTCCTTCCACACTGCACCCACCATGGGGCCAAGTCTGAT
Organism: Rhinolophus sinicus; assembly: GCF_036562045.2. Lineage (NCBI taxonomy): Eukaryota > Metazoa > Chordata > Mammalia > Chiroptera > Rhinolophidae > Rhinolophus > Rhinolophus sinicus. Next base: position 89,607,655 of record NC_133755.1, read on the forward strand.
CCTATCCCCAAAACAACAGCAACCAGTCAAAATTAGAAATTACATGGGAGTTGCCAGTCACAACCAAACAGCCATTTCTTACCTGTACATGCTACAGAAATTAGTCACATTTTCAGAGCTCCCTCATTTCAAGACTGATTCACAATTTTTTGTGACTCAAACACACCACCTATTCCTGCTCTAGCTCATAAGGAGTGTGGAGTGAAAGCTTCAAGGGATGGACAAGTACCCCAAGATGACCCTGGGTGCTGGCAGACAGACCAAGGAGGGATGGGAGTTCATGAGGAACGCCATAGAAGGTGTAGCATTTTTAACTGCAATGTGCCCAAACAGGAATATTGTCGCCATGTTCAATATTGATTCATCAGTACATGACCTGATCTATTTGTGCTTTTACAAGTGGTACTTTATTCCCTTTCTTAGCTCTGTTTCTTCTTCACATACCACACATGAAGCTTCAGAAGGGTCACCTTTCCCCAACCATGAATGCAAAAGAGAAAAGCTCTTCTTTCTCAGATCACATTAAATGGACATTCTGAAGATTCTCCTGAAATGATCTATTCCTTTCTGGAACTTCCTCTGACCAGTGCCTCACTCCTTCATAACATACCCAATGGACTGGTTTTTAAGGAGTAATCTTTATGTGCCCAGCACTTGGCTGTGGACGACGGGAAGTTATTCAGAACCGGTTACTCCAAGGCTCCTGCCAGTTAAGGCGCCGAGAGCCCATCGGTGGTGACTAGCTCCCAAGCAGTTCCTGTGTACAGTGGTGAGCCCAGCCTCGTGGCTTCCCCTCACGTCCTTTCAGATTTGGGTGCGGGACTTTCATGACCCCAAATCATTTACCAGCAGAGTTGGGGGGAGTGGAAAGAACAAGGGTATTTATATACAGAAAGCTCTGGGTATGAACCCAGCTTTGTGTGGCCTCAGGAGTGTTACTTAACTTCTCCAAGCCTCAGCTCTCACATCTGTCAGTTAGCATGTGCCGGGCAGGGTTATTTCAGGGATTACAAATAGTGTGGGAAGTTTCTGGCCCAGAGGGGATGCTGAGTACTGGGCAATCACCAATAATCACCATCCTTGTCATCACAGTGAGAAGCTCCAGAAACACTCACTCACCTAGGTGAGGCTGAATCACTGAAGTACAGGTACTGCCTGGCCTGTGTGTGCCTCCATGCAGGGGTTTCACTCTGTGGGGTATCCGTGGGTCTGCCTTAGAGTCTAAGTAAGGCCCCGGGGACAGCAGAGGGTGAGGACAGGGCAAGGTTTGGACAATGCAGTGGAGGAAGGAGATGAGGCGCCTGTTGTTTTTCTGGGAGATCAGACTTACTATCGCAATTCACTGGTTAGCTAACTGTCTGAATGATGCTGGAGCCTGCTCCTGACGTGGCTCCCTCCTTGAGAGCCACGAAGCCCACACCCCTTCCATGGCCAGCTCTTACATGAAGAAAACGATCACCTGTCACAAAGAGCAAATTACCACAACCTCCTGGCACAATCAGAAGAAAACCAAAAATCTGTTTCTCAATCCATCTTGGACACGATGGGGATAGGAGTTTCAACTTTATTTGTAGAAAGGATGGCAATTAAATGTTCAATATCAATTCATATGCTGACATACACCACTACTACCCCCACCCCCACCCCCCGCAACCCCAGGCTTTGGTAATTATTAGTGCAGCCATCTGCTCAGTCTAATGAAATGTGCAATCTCCTGTTCATATAATTAGTGAAGTCATTTTAATTAATTAAGCAAATTAATTAATTGCAAGGATATTGCAACCATTTCCCAGGAACTGCATTCAACTCATTTATTCTGCATGCGTCTAACTCGGGTCCTACTGAGGACAGAGCCTCACGCTCATGCTCTGGGCAGATAAAGATGGTCATGGCACACCATGAGTAGAAACAGAAGCCCAATGCACAGTTGCCTGGGATTGTCGATTTTAAAACTGAAAGTCCAGGCCCCAATTACTCCCTTAAACCAGGGCAAACCAGAATGGTTGGGCACCCTATTTCTGCTTGACCTGAGTCAAAGTTCACCAACAGACAATCACCACTGGAAAGGAGATGGCTAACACTGGGCATCCTGCAACCTGGCCCCCTGCCATGGCAGACATTGCTAATCAATCAAGGAGCTCCTACTTGCTTAGCCCAGACTAAGCCAGCCCCAAACCCTTCTCACCTTTGCTCCAGGCAGCCACTATTAGTCACCCTGAATAGGAGGCCCAGAACATTACATTTATTTTCCACCTATGCCCTAGAATCACAGAAGCTCTAGGTTAGCAAAGATCTTTGAAGTCTAGTTTAATAACTCATCCAGGGCTTAGTATCCTTCACAAGTGGCCAGCCAGTCTCTCCTTGCATACTTCTAATGATGGGGAACTCACTATTTATTAAAGCAACTCATTTCCTATCTTCAGTAGTTTTGGCTGTTAAACTCTTTCCTGTAATTATTACAATGTCTCTCTTATCAGTCTCTTTTTGGGGACGACATGATGATGCTTCCAATAATGAAACACAATTAAATTCCTGCCAAGTCTTCTCTTTTCTAGGCCCCCTTTCTTCATCTGCTACTCACATGACTTGGTTTAAAGTTGGAGTCCTGTCCCAGTCATAACCCATCATGGGGTCCAGTGCCCAGGTACGCCGCCCACGCCGGTTACCTTGCTCGTGGTGGATTCTTGGCTCTGTCATAGCATCTGGCAGCCCCACCACACACTGACTCATACCAACACCCTGATGCCGTTTCGGAACATGCTACTGTTGAGCCACAACTCCATCCATCTGTCATAGGACTTCCCAGGAGCTTACGCTCCATCTGGAATCCTGGGATATGAGAAACCCCACGAGGTGGTTAAGAAAATACACTATAAATTAGCGACTGCCAATTTCCCTGTTACAAACAACTTGCTCTAAAGGTTTGCTTAAAAGTAATTTCTTTAGAATCCTGCCAGCATGTAGCCACAGAAACCATATTTAAAATGATGGTTAGACTCCCAGGCCACCCCCCACACAAAAGCCTTTCTGAACTTACAATGTACCTGCAGCATAAAACTAATAGTGCTATTTTAACTGCACGTAGCCACCATTTATGTTATGGTTTCTATGGTAACACACGCTCTGCGTTCCATTTCAGAGAACTAGACGTGAGGTATATGAGGTGCTGCATTACTTCAGGTTGCCTATGTGCATTGGGGACGGGGGGTGGCACTGACTAAGCCCTAGTCCCCCCATTCCATTCAGACCCACGGATCCTTCAAAGCGTGTTGTACAAGGGTACAGCCTCCACACACGAGGGTCTGTTAGGACCCGGTGAGCTGTGAGGCTGCTACCAGGAGACCTTTGGGAAGGAAGCAAATGACCACAGTTTGGGGGTTTGGTTGTGTTGTTGGTGGTGGTTTTTTTCCAACAATTTACTGTAGACCCAAGGAGAGGGGTATTTCTCAGTCAGAAACTTCAAACTAGAAAGGTCACTAATTATTGTGTTCTTCTCTGAGTCCTTACGAGGGAGCTTCACAAGTTAGTATCTACAATGACTGGAGGGGAGGGAGGGAGACAAAGATGCACTGACACCATATCGACAGCAGTGGGGATGCCACGCAGAGCGGCTGAGCCTCAGTTCTTCTCTGTAGAAGCTCCATGTGCTTCCTGCCTCCTACCCCGACCAGTCCTGCTTTCACCACCCCAGAGGGCTGCATCTCTTCTGAGGACTGTATAGAGCAATCAGGAAGGCAGTGAAGGGAATTTGAGGCCATGTCTCCTAGGCATCTGCTTAAAGCAGGAGGAGCAGCGCCCGGCTGGAGGAAGGCGTGTACTTGCATAGACCAGGCTGGGCCCGGACTCTGAAGCCTGGGGTTTGAGACCCCGCGCCACCGTGCGCGAGCGCTCTGAACTTATGAACTAGTGGTGCTGACCTCCTTGCACCTCAGCTTCCTTATCTCTGAACTCAGCATACCATCCTCCTGGCAGGACTGTCTCAAGTAATAAATGAAACAAAGTAATAATAATAGCTGAACTTCTTGGTAATAGCTCTTATCAGCACTGTTCTGTGTACTTGGATGAACTCATTTAAACTGTATCGGAATCCTAATATTTCATAAATGAGGAAACTGGGGCCCAGAAAGGGTGGGTGATTTGCCCAAAGCTATGCAGCTAGTGAACAACAGGGCCAGGATAATAGATTTTAAAAACTGCTTTGCAAAACTAACGTGTTCTACCAGCGGTGCTCATTAGTTTTGTTAATGACTAACATAGGACAGTGCTTAGATGCTCACGTCTGCATCTGCTACCACAAGGGATCTGAGTGGTCCCTGCCTAGCACTCCTAAGGCTCAGAGGGTATGTCTCCTCCAGCCACAACTGCAGACCTCACCCCAGCGGTCACCTTAGCAGTGCATGCTGTTCACTAAACATTACAGCCCCAGTGCGTGTTCCACGGCCTCCCTCTCACCTGACCATCTTGTTTAAAACTGTAAGATGCACTCCCCTTCCTTATCTCATTGTTTCCCTACAGAACTTATCACCTTCTAATCTACTATATATTGCCCGTCACCCTAACTAGACTATAGGTTCCATGAGCACAAGGAGTTTTACCTCTTTTTTTTCCCCATGCGATAGTCCCAGCACCCAGAACAGCGCTGGACATATGGTTAGACATTCAATAAGTATTTGCTAAATAAATGATAAATTCCTCTTTATTGGCACAGAGAAAATGTCCATAATCCATTGTGTAGGAAAAGAAAAGAGGCCCCTAAATTTTATATAAAGTGATCCCATCTGTGTACATATACTATTGTGTGTGAGGATGTGCGTGCATCGAGCATATGTGTAAATGGACATAAAAAAAAATCTAGAAAGATAACAGATGAAAATGTTCATTGTGGTTATTCTAAGAAACAGGAGTAAAGACAGTTTTAATTACCTTCTACATCAGGGCTGTCCAAACTTTTTTCAATGTTTTTCACCAAGGGCCATATGCAGTAAAATACACAAACAGCCGGGCCACTCACTCGAGGTGAAGTACGTATTGCCTCACCTGGTTTATTTAAGTAAACTAAATATATTTTTGGAATTTGCTGCGGGCCAATTAACAATGGATCATGGGCTGCAGTTGGCCCGTGGGCCACAGTTTGGACACCTCTGTTCCACATGTTTTACAAAGACTATGTATTGTTCTTATAAAATTTTTAACGCTATTTACGTTTGAAAATAAACACACACACACACCACACCACACACACACACACACACACACACAGCAGAAGCACGCAGCTGGTTACAGAAGACCTAAGCAAGGGGTCAGGACTGGCAACAACTCCAAGTACCCACCTTCCTGGTAGCGGGCCAGAGCAATGCTGATGGAAAGAACAGAATTAGGTCTACAGGGTCTGGGACTCGGCAGCAGCTCCTCCGGAACTCCTCCAAAAAGGGAACGAGTCAAAAAAAGAAAACCTCTATAAAAATCAAAACCCACTTTCCTACGTCTCTTGAGAAGTCTCAGAATTGTTTAATCTTCTGTGATTATTTTAAAGTTATACTGGAATGTTCCAGAAAATGTAAAGCTAATACATAAAATGAGGTATTTTGCCACTAAAAAGTCACTTTAGGTTCGAGAAGCCTCCTTCTCCCGTGCCAGGGTTCAAGAGGAAGGCGGGATAACTGCATCGACCTGAGACCCTGGGCCTGGCTCAGGGCACAGCCTCAGTTTCAGCCCTCCTCTTCCTCACGCTGCCAACGTACTGTGTGCACAGGTGTGCACACGGAACCAACCTACTGTCACCACAAATCACTGACACTCATTGCTGCCCATCAACAATAGGTAGCAAGTAAGGGGCCAGCTGTGGGCCCAGCGCCAAGCCAGGTGCTGCGAGGTAGAAGGAAAGGAAACAGAGATAAGAAGCCTGCCTTCAGAGAAGGACGAACAGATGATCAATGCGGAAGAAAACGATTACACTCACTTAATGGAGTAGGACTTACCGTGTATGAAATTAAGGGCTCTGAGAACAAAGAGGTAGGTGGGGGCCAGGAGGCTTCGGGGAAGAGGGCAGGCTGCAGCTAAGCCTCAGGGAGAGCTGGAGGCCATGGTGCACGGGGAAGACAGCTGAGGGCCGAGACCCAGACAGGCAGGTGGGCCTCAGTGCCCACCGCACGGTACTGGGGGCAGAGCCACGCCACACGGCTGCTCGCCCTGCCTGCCTGACTGCAAGTGTACAAAGAGCCTCCCGCACACAGAGCTCACTCTCCCTGAAGGCAGGCAAGTTCTAACTATGTGACAGAAGCTTCCACAGCATGGTTGATTTCAGGAGCCCAACAGAGCCCGAGGGGATGAGAAGGCAGCACCTACAAATACGTCTAGTTTCCAAGAACACTGCTCAACCCACAGTGATTCAGAACACTGGAGTGCAAAGGCCCCTGAGAGAGAAATGCAGCCATGGCTGGATTAGCTTGAAAGAGCTAGGGTAGAAGCAGTGGAGAAGGCAGGAAGAGGAAAAAGGTTAAATCAAGGACCTTGCAAACGGAAAAGGAACTGAGAAAGGGAGCTGGCTAGGTCAGGGAAGGGAACAAGTAGCATCTCAAGTGACCACCCAGCCTGGTTTGCCAGGGACGCAGGACTTTCAGGACTAAAACCAGGATGAACTGGTCAACCCAGAGGTACCATATGCAGGGATGCTAAGGGGTTGCTGACCTTTCCTTTCTCCCTTCCTTTGTGGCTCATTAGCACCTCCCCCCCCGCCCCCCCAGGGCAACTGGAAGGAAGAGATCAACACAAGGAGATGACCATATGCTCCTCCTTCTGGCTTGCGTCCTCTCATCTCAACCGTATAGATTTCTAAAGGGATTCAGATAGAAGAGAAAATTCTTTATTGTTGTTGTTACAAATAAAACCTAACGTCATAGCCACTATCCCTTATTCAACTATTTCTCAGGCGTTGAGCTCACCTGGGGAGAAGACGCAGACAGCACTCTCCCTTAGAGAAGTGCCTTAACTGTGCCTGGAAATCAAAGGAAGCAGGAGAGGTTGGCACACCCAGCTCTTGAACCCATCCCCTCCAGTCTCAATCACCCTCCTCCCCCTCAGAGCTTCAATTCCCATCTGCTTCTTTCCAAGGCAGGTACCACATGGCTTCTCCCCACCCATGAAATCCATTCACTCAACAAGGATTTATTGAGCATTTACTATGTAGCAGACACTGTTAGGTACCATGGAGAACACAAAGAACAATAAGCTACAGTCTCTGCCTTCAAAGAACTTATGGTTCCATGAACAGGAGAGTGAGTGGCAGGGTGAGAGGGTGGGAGGGGGTGGTATAAAGAAGGTGAAAATCATTCAATCAGTCAACACATATTTACTTTGCCCTTAAAATGTGCCAAGAACTATACTGGAGAAATAGAGAACAAGTAACCAGACAACTAAAGCCATTAGAAGCAGGATGGTGAAATGAAAGCACCCCGGTGGAGCACCTATGCCAGTCACTGAACCAAACACCAACTGATTACCCGCTTTACTTCAACATGGAGGTAAGTGCTGTGGAGGATTTAAAAAACAAAACAAAACAAAAAATTAAAAACACAAAAAACCCCCACTGATTTCAAAGAGTTAACAGTGATTAAGGAGATATTAATAAAACCCATACAAATGGAGCAATCAGTGCATCACAGGATACAGTGCTAACTGTGGAATGCACACCTTCAGCACAACGAGAAGCAGAGCTGGAGAAAGTTTCCCAGAGGAAGTGGAAGTAAACCTGAGAAGAAATATTGATGATGGGGGAGGGCTTTCCGGGCAGAGAGAAGACAATAGGTACCTGTGATTTTTTTCAAAACATGAAAAGCAAATGAATAGTTCTTACTCAAACTGTTTCTAAATGGTGCCCCTATGCACAGTTCTTTGGTTTGAGCAAATGGGGACCTTGCCAATACTGACTTTCACAAATATAAGTTACACTGAAATGGAAAGACAAGCATCAAATCTAATTTCACCTGTGCACACTAAGGAGGCGGGACATTGAAACATACTTAATTTGTAATGCAGGTCTGTGTGCATGCATGCACGGCCAGGGTATTCTCAACTACACACACACACACACACACACACACACACCTTAGCTCCTTTCTATATGTCTGTCCTCAAGTGATTCAAACTCCATCCTTCTGTTAGAAAAACCCCATAACTCAGGGAAACAGAAACTGAATTACCAGGGACAGTGTACAAATTCATAACCTGGAATCGACCACATTGCGTTTTTGCTATAATGATATTCACAAAGTATGAGCAGAAAGGCCACGTTTGGTCTGATGGCACACCAATCAGTCAATAACAAGTTAACAACTATTGACTGTCCATTTAATGAAGAAGGCTGAGCCGGCGTTGGGGGAATGAGAAGGAAGGCAGCATTATAGTGAAAAGAAATGAAGACTCAGAAGGCACTGAGTCTGGTCCTAGATCCACCAATGACAAGGTCTGGGGTAAACTGATCCCATGGTGAACTTCCTCATCCATCAACATGTCCTACCTACCTCTCAGGGTCATTTACAGTCCAAAGGAGAGAATGGAAGCCTAAGTGCTTGGAGAAGCAGAAGGCTCTGTACAATGAATGCATCTTGGAGGTTTGGAAGTACCAACCAGCTTCCCTACCCTATCTACTTTTCCAATCGTCCCCTGAACCTCCCAGATAGTCAATTTGTCCAACCCCCTCCATATAGTACTAGCTCAGGAAAGCACAGGATCCAAGGCAAGCTAACCAGGAGCTATTAGACTCAATTCCAAGCCTTTGGTTGACCCACCAAGGAAGCCATCTTCTTTTCTCTCACTGGATGAAAATGAGGAAACAGGCCAACTCCGGAGCTGTGGGCTGCCATCTTGGGGACAGAAGGAGCGATCACGCCTAAGAACGGAACTAAGATTGAAGGAGAAAAACTGGGTCTTTGGCACTTCAATTGAGCCCTAGATAAAGTCTCACCTGATGCCAGGCTCTGGATTGCTTGGTCACATTAGCCAGTGCATATTCTGTTTTTGCTTAAACCAGTTTGAGTTGGTTTTCATTTACTCTGTCACCTAACTTACATAAAATGAGAAAGACTGGCTAACACAACACTATAAATCTCTCTAGTCCCTCACCAAATCCCTGTGGCTCCATAAACTACCTAGGGAGCCATTTCATACCTAGTGTCCCCTAAGGGGGTAAAGACATTAAGGAGATCAATCTAGGAAGAAAAATAAGAAAGGCAATCATAAGCAATAAGACTTAAGTGATGGAAGGGAGAAAAAGAACCCTACATGATAAGCTGAAGAATGAGAGTTCCCATCTCAGCTCTACTTCTGCATGTTTCCTCCAGATGTTTACCTATTCTCTTTTATGGCAACCAATGAAGGGCCCAGAGAAACAATACCAGTACCCTACTGATTTATATCTTAAAAAATTACTCGGGGCCTGCAGTACTGAGCTCATGTTCAAATTAAGTTTGCTAGAAATCGAATTTGGGATGAGTAATTTAATTTGGCTACTACAATTAAAAGTGGTGCAGTATTTGTGTTTTAGAGGAAAACCATATTAGATTCGTCTAATCTTATTAGGAGAATATCATATTTTGATCACATTATATCTGGAACAGATATATACTGGATTGATTTCTTTCATAAATCACTCGGGAGACCAAAGGGACTAACCTTCTCCCTGGTCCCCGCCCACCCACCTGACACAGGTCAGCGCAGGCAGTGCATGTGAAAAAGGCCTTGTGGAGAACCCCACCACAAAGCCATGGAATTCCTGCACCCCAAATATTGCCTACAACAACCCCTCAAGTTTTGCTGGTGAGTAAATTGAGAGCTCTAGTGGTCACGTGACTTGCTCAGGGTAACAATCTTAGTGGCAGAGTCGAGACTACAACTCAACTCCTTGACCCCTAGTTTGGGTTTCTGCCATTCTACCACATGTTTTTAATAAGATCTAACTGAAAAACAGCCAGAAGGCCTCTGAGACCCTGTTGTTACTCAGCTAAGACCATGCAGTCCTCAGACACCATCCTGGAAAGAGAATGAAGTCGATTTCACTACCTCCATGGGTAACTTAGACTAGTGCCCCAAATCCTTCTTGTCAAGTCCATTTTTTGGATGACTACTTTAAACCCCCTCACTCCCAGATGACTAAAATTCATATTAAAACCATTCAAACCATATGATGGGTCAAAAAAAGAATCTGCTTTGCTTTTTAAAATGGTATTAATCTCAGGAGTACAGCTAATCAGGCAGATTCAGTGGGTGTGATATCACACGTTAGGGTTCCAACTACAGAGGTTAATCTAAAAAAAAAAAGGAAAACTAGGTTATGGAACAAAATCAAGGGAAGGAGAAGCTGCATAAAAATATTTATAACATATGACAAGTTAACACAACATACTGCATAAAAATCTCTTTAAATTATTGAAAAAAGATGGAACACTGCAAAATCAAAATGAGAAAGGACTCAATGAGGCAATACACATACACACACACACACACACACACACACGAAATCAAGATTACTAATAGCCTCATGAAAAAATGTTCAAAGTCATTACTAAGTAAAGCTTACAAATTAAAACAATGCAGTACTGTTTTCCACAAATTGGCAAAACAGACAACAACTGTAAACCCCAGGATACTCAAGAATATCTGAAATAAGGATCCTCAGACACTACTTGATGAGAGTGTAAATTAGTCCACATTTCTGAAGGGCTATTTGGTAATATGTATCACCAACCTTAATTCTGAGCAAGTTCACTCCCAAGAATTTTCCCTGAGGAAATAATCAGAGGACTACACAAAGATTTATGCACAAGGGCATTTATAGCTGCACTATTCATAGTAATAAAAATCTAGAAAAACCTAACTCCACCATAATAGAAAAATGAATTATGATATATCAATACAGGGAATAATATGTAGACATTAAAACTCAAGGTTTTGAAAAAAAATTTTAAAGACAGGGAAATGCTTACAAAATTATGCTAAAATTCAAAACTCTTAATAGGATGATTCCATTTTGTATGGAAAATATATATAATATACATTATAAATATATTAAATGGTGGCAGATTCAGCTAACTGTCCAACAAATATCCATGCTCTTTCTAGAATGTAGTTTTCTGTCCAGCCAGTGACTACATTTCCCAGCATCCCTTGTATCTATGCAGTGCCATGTGACTATTCCCACCAATGAAATATAGGTGGAAATGATGTGAGGCACTTTCAGGCAGAAGAGGTTAGAAAGTGGCAAGTATTCTCCATGCTGTCTTCCTCCATCTGCCAACTAGATGCAAAGGACCCCAAAGCCCTAGGGAGTAGAATAATCATAAGACGGAAGGAGCCTGGACCACTGAATCATTCATTGGAGGACTGTCAATCAATCATGAGCACCAATGTTGGACCGAGTAAGAAAAAATAAGCCTCCACTGTGTTTTAAGTTATAATTTGGGGTTTTAATTGTTTCTTCAGCAAGTGTTACTCTTACTAGTATACACATGTAGAAATGTTACTGAAAGGAAAACTACCAAATTTTATTCAACGCATTGAACAGTAGTCAAATTATGGGTACATTTTTAAAATGTATTCTTTCCTACCACAAACATGTCTTATTTGATAACCAATCAAGTTTTGAAAATAAAAAAGCAAACTTTAGAGGGCAATGTTATATAATGAAATCTCTTACTAAAATATAGAATAAGGGGCCAGCCCGGTGGCTCAGGTGGTTGGAACTCCGTGCTCCTAACTCAGAAGGCTGCCAGTTCGATTCCCACATGGGCCAGTGGGCTCTCAACCACAAGGTTGCCAGTTTGACTCCTCGATTCCCGCAAGGGATGGTGGGCAGCGCCTCCTGCAACTAAGATTGAACATGGCACCTTGAGCTGAGCTGCCGCTGAGATCCTGGATGGCTCAGTTGGTTGGAGTGCATCCTCTCAACCACAAGGTTACTGGTTCGACTCCCACAAGGGATGGTGGGCTGCACCCCCGGCAACTAGCAACGGCAACTGGACCTAGAGCTGAGCTGCGCCCTCCACAACTAAGACTGAAAGGATAACTTGAATCTGAATGGCACCCTCCACAACTAAGATTGAAAGGACAACAACTTGACTTTGAAAAAAGTCCTGTAAGTACACACTATTCCCCAATAAAGTCCTGTTCCCCTTCCCCAATAAAATCTTTATATATATATATATATATGAGAGAGAGAGAGAGAAAGAAAGAATAAGGTTCCAAAACTGAAAACATAGAGAATTACAAAGGCTTAAAAGGGGAAAAAAATCTAGATTTATAACCTTTAAAAATCTACTAAAACAATTCCAAATGATTATTCAAAAATGACCCAAGGTTAAATGACAAACAACAAACCAGGGGGTGGGGGTGAGAATTGCAATTCTTACAATATATGAAAAAGCAGTGTCCTCTAATATGTAAAGAATGCTTATGAATCAGTAAGTGAGAGATAAATACAAAAATTGGCGGAAAAGATATAAATATCTAGTCACAAAATAAGAAATGAAAAACTTTAACTCACTAATACTAAAAAATGAAAATTAAAACAAGATATTCTTTATCTATCAGATTGGTAAACATTTAAAATATTGTGAATATAGCATCCAACGTTGCTGAGATTATGATGAAATGGATAATCATATACACTACAGGAGAAAGTTCAAAATGGTATCACATTTCCAACAAGCAGTTTGACATGACAGGAAAAAAAAGACTTACAAACTCTTTGACATTCTAGATATTTGTCAAAAGAAATAAACAAGTATGCAGAAAAATTGGCTGAATAGAAAAAAAATAAAACAACTTAGATACCCATCTGTAAGGGACTGGTAAAAAAATAAATAAATTATGGCGTGTGTGTGTATTCACATACTAGAATAATTTAGCCATAATTTTAAATTATGATGAAGATCTAAATGTACTAAAGTACAATAGTGACCACAATATAAAAAAGCAGGATACAAAACAGATAATATAATTTTTTAATTATTTAACAACATATATGTGTAAGAACATGTGTTGTAAACGCATAAGAAAAAACTATAGAAAGATTTTTATCAAAATGTTAATAGTAGTTATCTCCAATGGGGTGGTATTATGGGTGACTTTCATTTCCTTCTTTATACTTTTCTATATTTTATACATTTTTAACTATGAACATATATTAATTGTATTTTATTTTTTGTTTTATCATGAAAACTTCCAAACATATACAAAAGAACAAGAATATATGTACCCACTGTCCAGTTTTAATTACCATACATAGTTGACCTTGTTTCATTTATACCCCACTATACCCCATACCCCTGGATTTTTTTAACATAAATTCTAGATATATCATTCATCCAATCCATTAAGGATTTTTTATATGTAACATACTCAAACTCTTAATTGCATTATTTTAAAGTAAATATCTGATGTTTTAGTAATTACCCATAAATACTTCAGCATGTATCTTTAAAACATAACTAAGATAATAACAATAATATACCTAAAAATTAACAATAATTTCTCAATATCAAATATTCAGTCAGTGTCCCAATTTCCCCAATTAGCTCATAAATGTCTTTTTACAACTGGTTTATTTAAATCAGGATCCAAACAAGATTTACATTTGCATTTGGTTATGCCTTTGAGTTTTTCTGAATTTATTACACAGCGATCCCACCCCATTTCCATGCCATTTTACTTACTGAACATATGGGTCATATATCCCAAGAACTTTCGCATCCCCGTGGTGTCTTTTAAACATATTCCTCTATCCCTTGTCTTTCCTTTCAACTGAGATTTATTGCTAATGTTTAATCAACTTAGGGTCCTATTATTTTTCTGTAAGAATATTTCAAATTAATGGTAGTATTTTTATAATGAGACAAAACAATAAAGCTAAGAAAAATTTTTAAAGGAACCCAAAGAAATGCTGACCTTGATAATTCATCCATTTCAGTAATTCTGCAAAACTCAGTGTCCAAAAGTTTTTTCAGAATACAGGCTAGGTCAATGCTTTCTCACACAAGATGATCAGTGACTATTCATGGACTGACTTTTTTTCCCCCCAAACATGTTCCTTTTACATTTTAAGTCCATTTCCCGTTGTGTCTTAGTGGTGAAGTTTGTCATTCTCTGAAACAATGGTATTCCCTCCACTTACCGCTTAAATCATCCTATGATTGCAGTTGTCTTTATTCCTTTCTTTTCTTTCTTAAAAAATGTAATGTAAGCAAGTAATCAAAAAGGAGAGAAAAACGAAAGAACAAACCACCCATAATTTTACCCCTCCAATAGTCACTGTTACCTGTATACATATTTCCTTCCCATCTTTCTTAGGGATACATGTTTTGTACCTAATTGTAATCAGTGAATATGGGTTTTACTATTCCCTTAGTTAACATTAAATACATTAAACACTTTGTAGTTTATGTTAAGGGTATAAAAAAGTAGTGATAATATGTACACATGTCCATATCTCAGTTTGAGGAAGAGAACTTGACCGCTTCCCTAGTTAGCCCCTATGGGCCCTCCCTCATTCCGTCCTCTCCTCCCTCCACTATCCAGAAATTTTGTCTACGCTCACTTGGTCTTACAGGTCTTGCCACATGCATATGGATGTCTAAACATTATATCGTTAGTTTTGCATGCCTCTGAACTTTATGTAATTGGGTTCACACTGTAGCTAATTTGCAACTTACACTTTTATTTAAGGTTATGTAATTCCTGAGATTCTTCTGTGTTGTCATATGCAGCCATGGTTCATTCATTTTAACAGCACAGCTATATATAGGTGTATTCCACTGTGAAACTATACCACAATTTATATTGCAATTTCTGCACATAAAATTATATTGTAAATATCTCGTCATATTGCTACATAGCTTCAAAATAATTATTAATCATAGTAGAGCATTATGCTGAAAGAAGACTATTTTATTTTATAGTTACCCAACTGTTAGACATTAATTGTTTGTGTGTTTGCTTTGAAAAGAATGCATCAGGGAGTATCTTTGTCTGAATAGCTTATTTAATATTTTGTATAATTTCCTTCATGAGAGGATATGGGAAGATGATCCACAAAGGTGATATTACTGGATCAAAATGTATGAAAAAATAATACGGATTCTTCAACATGTTTTAAAATTGCTTCAGAACATTGCAATAGCACCAGAATTTGGGATAATCATTAAACATGTATTTTTTGGCTAATATGTTAAAATAGTACTTTACTGTTGTTTAAATCTATGTATCTCTTACTACAAAATTGAACATTTTCCATATATTTGTTTAGTATTGTATGTAGTTATCAGTTCAAATGTTCTACCAAGGTTTTAGAACTTTTCCTTTTAATTTGTTTGAGCATTTCACATAATAAAGATATTAATTCTGTCATGTTACTGCATATCTTTTCCCAGTGTATTGTTTCCCCATTCCCCCTTTTTTACATGGAGAAATCTTTGATTTTCCTGCAGTTTGACTATCTTTTCCTTTTTGAATGTTGCTCTTTTCTTTCTAAGCAATATTCAAGTCTATAGATTTCCCATGCCTCTACATTTTGCACTTAATTGTTTAATCCATCCATAATTCATTTTGGGGAAGTCAAAATAATTCTTTCCAAATTGTTAACTAGGCATCAAAATAATTTATTAAATAATTTCCTTTCCTCACTGATTTGTGATGATTTCTTTATAATGTATTAAATTATTTATGTGAGGGTCCATCCTAGTTCACTTATCTTTTAATACTTCCTCCTCTTATGCAAACAGCATAGTGTTTTAATTACAAAGGCTTTATAATGCATTTAAATATCTTGTAGGGCTATATATTTTAATATCCAATAGATCTAACTCCCTTCCCCTAAAACCATTTTCAGAATTCCCGTTAGGGTTCTCCTCTACTTATTTTTCCAAATAGTCTTAGAGCCATATTGTGAAATTTTAAAAATCTTGATGGGACTTTGAGAGGAATGGCATTTAGATTTGTGAACTAACTTCAGAAATAGCCAAATCTTTCATTTTAATCTCACCATCTAGAAATAGAAATAAGTCTTTTTGGCCTGCAATTAAGCAATCTGTAGTTAATGATAATTTTATCCTTTTCTTCACAATATTTATTCTCCGTGTTACTGTTTTATAACTTTCTGCATCGGCTTTTTGTTTTGATCTCAATAATATCCAATGATACGTTTATTAAGGCCCCAATAAGTATAATGCCAGTGAATGTCTCAATTTAGTCTTCCTCATCATATTAAGGGATGGTCAGTTTAAATATTTCTCTTCAAGCAGTTTGTAAAAATTAGAAGTTGAATTGATTGAATGCAGTTTTGCAATTAATAAGATTATTACATAGTTCTACTTAAACAATTTATGTGAATCACATAAAAATATATGCATAGGAAGCCATTCCTGCATTCCAGGAATAGAACCTACTTGGGTAGGTAAAACATTCACACGCTATTGTTGAAATCTACTCACTAGTATTTTATCTAAAATTTTTACATGCCTAAGGAAGACTGGTATAGAGCTTCCCTTTGGGGGCTTGCCAAAGTTCTTATCAGTCAGGTTTGCTCGAAAGAGGATCTGGAAGTTTTCCATCTTTTTATAAATCCTGGAACAGTTTATATAACACAGGAATTATCTGTTCCTTGAAAGTTTAAGAGGATTTTCAAAGGCCTTTTTATGCTTTAAAATATTCCACCTGGCACAGGTGTTTGTGTGTGTGTGTGTGCACACATGTGCGTGCCTGTGGCCAAGCGGACATTACTATGTTTGTACACATTTTAAAGGATCCTGTAAGATATTGATCTCTAATGGAACAGGGAACATTTTTATTATAATTTATTGCCTTTCTTTTCCCCATGAAAAGGGAGTAAATGCCCAAGATGATAAAGTGCTAAGAAAAAAACCCATTTTCCCAGGCTTTGGTTCCAAGGGCCTCCCTTTTCAGAGGCCCATAAAGGAGGCTATGGAAGGGGGTCAGGGAATAGTAAATACTGAACCATCCAAATGTCCCTGAGGCTGACCAAGTCTAGCAACCACGACTTCATCGCTGACACATGGAAGCAGGACAGTATGATCACAAGGCAAGCAGATCAGTGGACGCCAGGTCACCTCTCGTTCCGTGGTAAAGGTCTTCCAACTTTTGGTCCACCAAGCCACCTTCTCCAGATATAGGACACTGCACCTCTTCCACAGCCATTGAAACTTGCAAGTCTAAGGCTTTCTCTATTTACTGCAGGGTTCCTGGACTAACAACTTTGTGAGCATTCAAGGGGCCACAAATAAAGATTCAGAATTGTTATGGACTGAATGTTGGAACCCCCCCCTCCCCAAGTTCATAGGTTGAGGCCCTAGCCCCCAACCTGATGCTATCAGGAGGTCTTCGGGAGTCAATTAGGTTAAGATGAGTCAGGATGGTGGAGCCCCCAGGATGGGATTAGTGCCCTTACAAGAAAAGGAAGAGATACCAGAATTTCTTCTCTCCCGAGTACACAAAGAAGAGGTCACGTGAGCGTACAGCAAGATGGTGGCCACCTACAAGCCAAAAGAAGAGGTCTCAGCATGAAACCTACCCTGCCAGCACCATGATCTTGGACTTCCTGGCCTCCAGAACCGAGAGAAACAAATTTCTATTGTCGAAGCCACCCAGTGTCTGATATTTTGCTATGGCAGCTTGAGCTGACTACCCCAGGGGTTTGTGGTAACGTCTGTGTAGAGAACACTGAGCTATCGCTATGTGCATTGACTGGCCTGCTGTAGAGCGAGATACACCTTAGGAGAAACAAGTGGTAAGGAGTTTCAACAAATTAAGATGGAGTATCTGCTGGAACATGCTGTATGAGCATATGCGAGACTATAAACAGGACTCAAACAGTAACACCAGGCCCGAGAACGAGGCTGGGAACAGAGCCCTAACTGCAGATGTGAGGGAGCCACAGAACAGTCTGCTTCTGCTTGAGAAAGACACGTTTTAGTCCATGTCCTTGTTCACAGAGAATCCATGAAACGTTTGAGCTCAACGCGAAGTGAGGATTAGGACAGCTCTTGCCAGTCAAAGCGATGGGCATTAGCATAACCCAGCAGGAAGGCAGGGACCTCAACACCATTTTAGGTTCTAGAATTCCACAGTTCCATTCAGGATTTCATGGAGGCAGGCAAGCAGTCTTTTTCTGCCCCTCAACCAGCGCAGGGAAGTTGCTTTCACACGTCATGGCCTCACACGGAAGCTTAATCCCTGGCTGGAAGGCAAAACATGTTTGTGGCCAAGCCAAGTGGGCATGTGAAGTGAAGCAGAAAGAGGAACATTTTTATTACTGTTTCGGATGCCAGGGGTGATTGGGTGTATGTTTGGGGTTTAATGACTCCAAAGGCATCTTAAAAAGTCATACTTTTTTGGCAGCTCCAACATCCAATTGTTGCTACAAGTACTAACACGTACCAGTGACTGATGTACACACTGCTTTTCTCAAAAACACCCTTTCCTTATTGGGGCTTTTCAGACCAAACTCAGGTGTGTGTGTGTGTGTTTCATACCACACACAACTGAAGGCCAAATCAAACTGAACAGATAATTCATGTTTTAGGATTTCATTGTGGGAAAAAAACTGTTGACATATCTTTTAATTTGAACAATTTAGGTATTGCAAGATTTTCTTCCTACTGGTGGAAAATTAAACTAACAATTCTAAGTTAATGACTTGAGAGTAAACAGTTTCTTCCTTATAAAATGAACCGGATTTATCAAGACGTGTTCAAGGGAATTTCTCCCATCCTTTTAAATCAAATGAAGACACGACTTTAGAGAATGCCTAGGCTCCAAAAAAGTATGATTTCCACCCCCCACAGTTGCACATTAAATAGATAATTTCTCTTCTTCCCAACACTCGTTATGGATAGATGGCAAGGCAACCATCCTGGACGTAGTTTTCACCGGTGATGTCAGAAAAATAAAAACAGTTTATACATTCTTCCTAAAGCTGATTGTTTTCAATGTAAAGATTTATGTTTTATTCTTATCTCTTTCCTTCTATTTTCCTCAAGATAGTCTTCTATTATGAAATTGTGGTGATAGATACTAGATTTGTAAAAACATCATTCCTTGTAAAAATAAAAAATTGGTAGCCCTAAGCCAACCCCACCAATCTTTTTATTTTGGAAGTTTCTTGGTCCAGGCAATCTAGTGAGAATCACTTGTCTACAGCACCTCCTGAACCAAGGAATGTAGGGTCGATCACATAGTTATCACTAATTCTCATCTATTTATCACAATGGTGACCAGACGTGGGGGCAACAAACAACCTACAGAAAATTTAAGTCTAATTTTAATCAATATTCAGGGGAGAGGGGATGAAAATTTTTATGGTCTATACATTTATAGTCCACAGAACTTTTTCTGCTATCTGCAGACCCCTTGCTGCACCCTATCCACCCCAGATCCACAAAGCTGTCTCTTTTAGATTTTGGAACACAGGTGATAAGAATTTGGGGGCACTGTGCAATCTGTGCTCTCTCCCCACTGCTAATGTGGAAACCCAAATCCAGACACTACATCTTCCTGGGATTTTGAGAGGTCAGCCTTATGGCATCAGAGGCTCTAGAAAATGAATCACAGTATTTTGTCAGCTGAAATAGATGTCCAACATTGCTTCCGGCTACTGCAGAATCTCTCCTAATCCAAGCGATCCTAAAATCCATCCACCCAAAAAAGCCTGACTATGTGGCTGGTTTGGGAAACTAAGGCCCAGGAGGTCACTTGCACCTCCTCAGACTCCAAACTCAGAACAAAGTCAAGAATATCAGCTGGAATAGGTCATGACAGGCCATCAACTATTTAAAAGATTTTTCAATTAAGAACACATTAATATTTTAGAGCAAAATTTAAAATCCCTATTTTCCAGGGATTATATACCTACCTTTAACTTAACTGTATGTTACCTAAAATTTTCTTTATTTAGGTTTTCCCCAAAGTAATTTTTTTTAAAAACCCACTTCAGTAAAAAAAAAAAAATTCCATAAACACTAAATTGTTAAATACTTTTATTTACTTCATCTCTAACAGAACTAATCAGTGGCAGATAATATATCTGTGGCGAAGAGAGTTAATTTCCTAGATTAGATATGCACTAAACACATAAATGTGACAATATTTTGAGATATATGACTCTAATAAAGGTAACATTTATTGGGCCAGCTGCTGGGCCACTGGGCACTTTACTTAAATTACCTCAGTTAATCCTTACAACAAGCCTATAAAGTAGGTGCTATTCTTATTCCCATTTTATAGATGAGGTTATAAATGAGGAACCTTATTACTGTAATTTAATCTCCACTGACCCAAAATTTGAGTTCAGTGTTTACTCTGGCTATAAAAAGGTTGAATAAGCAAATTAGAAATTAAACAGGATTGCAGAAGGCATATTTAACCTACTAGAAGGTCCTAGGTTTAAGATGTATGCTAATTGCCAGCCTTCCAACAGGAACTGTTTGGGAAGATTCTGTCTGAAACTAAGCTGTGTTAAAACACTTTAAAATTCAGGCTTTTACTAGTTAAGAGTCGGTTTCCTTTCACTATTACCTGCAACAATTAGTCCAAATTATAAGGTTATTATAGATGATACAGTATGGTGGGTGTCAGCTGCCACTCTCCCAGTATCCATTTTCCCCCCTGAACAGTGCCCAGAGTTCTGTGTACCCAGAACCCCACCCTCACGTGGTGCTTTGGGTAAAGTTGACACTATCCCATCAATAGGGGGATAGGCCAATCAGAAGAAAAATCTCCACGCCCCACCAATCAACAGAGGGCACTCACCTCACCATTGGAATTGGCTAAGGAATGAGCATGACTCGTTTTGGCCAATGAAATGCCAGGGTTGGTTTGCTGGGGAGGGACTAGAAGGGATGTTTCTTTACTTTTATCCACAGAGATGTGCAACTATGAGGCCAAGAACTTCTGCAGTCATTCCGCCTCCAGGAGAGAAGCCAGCCTGGGGGTGAACTGACACCATGGAAGAGTGAGCAGAGATGGAAAGAAACTGGACGGTTGATGATATGCTGAACTGCTGTTTCTAACCTACTCTGCAGTGCACACCATGAGCTGATAAATTAATCCCCTGTACTGTGGAAACCCCTGAGTTTGGTTTTCTGATATTCACAACTCCAAAGAATCCAAACTGATAAATGAGAAATAAGCACTAATCCACAGATTCTTCTAGCACTTGCTCAGATTTTGCTTTACACTGGTTCTTAACTGCACTAAGTGTTTTGTGTTATCTTCCTACAGAAAATATAATGGGTTTTGAAGAAACACTTTCATGAATTAATGAATGACCTTAGGCAAGTCACCTGACTTCCCTAGATCTTTTCAACTATAAAAAGGACTAAGTTCTGTTGCCCCTTCCAACCCTCACAGCCAACGGTTTGGGTTCTACAGTAGAAACATCTTCTATGGAATCTTAATACACTATTGGTGGGAATGCAGACTGGTGCAGCCGCTATGGAAGGCAGTGTGGAGGTGCCTCAAAAAATTAAGAATAGAATTACCATATGACCCAGCAATCCCCCTCCTGGGTATTTACCCAAAAAATCTGAAAACATTTATCCTTAAAGAAATATGTGCTCTGATGTTCATTGCAGCTTTATTTACAGTGGACAAGATATGGAAACAACCAAAGTGTCCTTCAATAGATGATTGGATAAAGAAGATATGGTATAGATACACAATGGAATACAATTCTGCCATAAGAAAAGATGAAATAGTACCATTTGCAACAATGTGGATGGGTCTTGAGATTATTATGCTACGCAAAATAAGTCAGACAGAAAAAGTAGAGAACCATATGATTACACTGATATGTGGTATGTAAAACTGAAAACAACAAAGGAACAAGACAAACAAGTGAGAAACAAAAACTCATAGACACAGACAATAGTTTAGTGGTTACCAGAGGGTAAGCGGGGTGGGGGTGGTAGATGAGGGTAAGGGGGATCCAATATATGGTGATGGAAGGAGAACTGATTCTGGGTGGTGAACACACAATGGGATTTATAGATGATGTAATACAGAATTGTGCACCTGAAACCTATGTAATGTTACTAACAATTGTCACCCCAATAAACTTTAATTTTTAAAAAAAAAGAAAGAAAAGAAACATCTTTTATAATATAGTCCAAGCAATCTGCATCTCACGCTCGCTCGGTCAGATGTTTTCCATTTGCATCTCTGTATCTACCCTCCACCCTTCTCCTCTCAGCTCTGTGCCCCCAGAGGTCCTCATCTTGGTGGACAGCATCAACGTGGCTCCCTGCCTTCTGGCTTCCACTGAGTAGGCTATTATTGCGAGGCATCACTAGGAGACAGGAGACAGGAGAACTGAGGGGAGTTCAATGAGGATATTTATTCTCTTGGCTCTTAACCAGCCATGTTGGTGTGGACTGCATTCTTCTACCAGAGATCTTTCCATACGGCTTTTCTTTCCAGTTCTGCTAATCAATCCTGCCCCCTTCCTTTCAGGCCTAGGCATGGGAACGGCTCCCTGACACTGCTAGCCCTGAGATGCTTCAACATCCCGCGCTGAATTCTGTTACCCTGCCCACGCCATTATAAACAGTCCCCTCAGTAGCCTCTTGGAGGACTCCACTTGAGTGAACCATCTGTTTGCTACTGGAACCCCAAGACACAATGGCTTAAAAGTTCAATCAAAATTAGTCACAACAAAAAAGAAAGAGAAGGGATCAACTCTGAGCCTCGCATAAGAGAGATAAAACACGTGGCACTTGCTGAGAAAAAAGACCCGCACACCCCAAAAGAATCAAATTAGACATCGCTACCCTCCTCCCCCAGTGTCACTGAGAAATTGCAGAAAATAGCCATCTCTTTTTAGACCAGGGCTTGAACCTCAAAAAAAAAAAAAAAAAAAAGCTGTTTATACACAAATGTATTGACCCTTCAGACAGCTTTTCTGTGGGACCCAGCAGGGGAATCACAGCTATTTACCCATTTTCTAGAGGGACAAACTGAATCTGAAAGAGAACATAGGGCTAGAGCTGTAAAAACACTAGAAATGCCCCAGGGCCAGATCTAAGGCTCCTTGATCCGGGAATCTGCCTCTGAGAAGTTCTGTGCATTTTCTAAGGGCTGCCTCCTACCCTGTTTCCCCGAAAATAAAGCCTTGCTGGACCATCAGCTCTAATGCGTCTTTTAGAGCAAAAATTAATATAAGACCCGGTATATTATATTATATTATACCTGGTGTTATATTACATTATATTATATTATATTATATTATATTATATTATATTATATTGTTATGTTATGTTATACTCGGTATTATATTATATTATATTATACCTAGTATTATATATTATATTACATTACATTACATTATATTATTATATTATATCCGGTCTTATATTAAAATAAGACCTGGTCTTATATTAATTTTTGCTCCAAGAGACGCATTAGAGCTGATGGTCAGGCTAGGTCTTATTTTGGGGGAAACACGGTACAATACAATTCTCCAGAGATGTTTAATTCCCTCCTACCACGTGTAGAGCTACCATCCACGAACGTCTTTTGGACCCTTCACTAGTCACAACTCTGCAAAGTTGCCCTCAGCCCCTTTCCATGTGATGCTGAATTCCAATGTGTGGCTCCACAATCACTGACCATTTCCCAGGCAAAGTTTTCCCGAAACCTACAGGTGTTCAGGCCCAGAGCAGCCATCCCCTGCTTCTCGCGCCATTTTCCACATCATAATGATTAAAGAAATGACCTTATGACCCCCTTCGTCATAAAGCATTCAGATACCAAGAGTTTCAGAGAAGCTACCTGTCTCAGGGTTAAGATGCTTAATCTTTCAGGGTTGTCCTGCTTCTGTGTCTTCCTCCTTCAGCATCCTCCAGAGCCAGGGCCTGTAGGAGTGACCCAAACAGCACATTCAGGATTTTTGGCTCCAACATGGGAACAGATCATATCGATCAGGGAAAGAGACTAGAACCAGCCAAGGATGGAGCCCTAAAAACCCCCAACAGTTGATGGACCTGCCCAGGAAGAGGACCCTGCAGAGGGCGCTAAGGAAAAGTTCCAGAGGAAGGAGAGGATTTACCAGAGAAAGACACCCAACTCCATTCTTCTATCTACTCAGGTCCCAAACGCAGGAGTCACTGTGACTCCCCTTTCCCTCCATGGGGGACCCCATGTCCAATCCATCAGCAAATGGTGTCAGCTTTATCTTCAAAATACATCCAGACTTCCACCACCTCTCACCATCTCCTCTGTTACCACTTCGGTGCAAGCCGGCAACTTCTCTCACTAGGTTATTGAAGTAGCCTCCTAATTGTTCTCCCTACTTCCAGCCTCGCTTTTCTACAATCCATGTATTATGCGCATTGAATTGTGTTATGGGTTGAATTGTATCTCTTTCTCTATCAAATTCTTATATTGACATCCTAACCCCTAGTACCTCAGAATATGACCTTATTTGGAAATAGGGTCCTTGCGATATAATTAACTGGGAAGATGTGCTCATACTGGAGTAGGATGGGTCCCCATTCCAATATGAATTGTATCCTTATAAAAAGGGGAAATTTGGACCCCGACACCCACACAGGGAGAGCATCATGTGAAGGCTGGTGTTATGCTGCCACAAGCCCACAAACTACCAGAAGCCAGGAGAGAGGCTTGGACCAGATCCTTCCCTAGCGCCTTCAGAGGGAGCATGGCCCTGCCGACACCTTCATCTTCAACTTCTAGCCTCCAGAACTGTTAGACAATAAATTTCTGTTCAGTTGCCCAGTTTGCGGTACTTTGTTTTGGCAGCCCTAGCAAACTATTACATCATGCTCCCCACAGCAGCCTATGTGATCATTTAAAAATCACTCTTCTGCTCAAAACACTCCTATAGTGTTTCATCTCTCTCAAAGTTAAACACAAAGTCCTTGAAATGACCTACAGGGCCCACCTGTCCCTTCCTATTCTGCCCTTTGTCCATTTCCTCCAGCCACAATGGCTTCCCCAAATATCCCAAGCAGGCTCCTGCCTCAGGGCCTTTGCACTTGCGCTTTCCTCTGCCCGGGACACTCCTTCACCAGGCATCCTTTACTTCCTTCGGGTTTCTGCTCAAACGTTACCTTCTCCATGAGGCCCTCCAACCCTATTCCTACACCCTTTCTATCCCCCTTCTGTTGTACTTTCCGTTGTAGCTTTAGCACTATCTAACATTTGTTTATATTTTTATCCCTTTTCTCTCACACTAGACTATAACCTCCCTGAGAATTAAGGACATCGTATTACGGTATGTCTCAGAGCCCAGAGCATAGTAGGTGCTTAAGAAATAGTTGTTGAAAGATTTGTGGAATGAAAGAACCCAAGAGAAAAGAGAGTTGCAAAAAGGAGGAAGTTGTCCACAGTGTCAAAAGTAGCAAAGAGTCCAGAAAGATAAGGCCTGAAGTGTCCGTTGGGTGTGGTAATATGGAAGCCACGGGTAACCTTAAAGAGGGCAGTGACTGTGGAAAGCAGGAGCCCTCTGCAGCAAATCCACCAGGTAGGTCCCTTCCCTGTGCCAGGGACCCCTCCCACAGGCAGAAGCCAGCCTGAGTGGGCTGTGTCCACAAAGGAGCAAAACCGAAGGGCAGACGCTTTCCAGACTTCTGTCTATGAGGAAAGGAGAAAAAAGGATGCGAAATAGAGGGGTGTGAAAGTTTGAGGAAAGACTTTATTGCTGAATGACTGAAGAGAGTGAGATCCCAGGAGCTACAGGTGACAGGGGGACCCATGTACCAGAAGGTTCTCTGGCCAGGGGGAGGGAATGTGTCCTTCTCTGAGTGGAAGGAAACAAGGCTGGGGTGAGCCCAGATGTCAATAACCACCTAGCAGAGGGGGCAAGAACCTGACAGATCTCACTGCTGGGGGGACTCATGCAAGAGCAGTGTCGGTTCTGAAATGGAGCACTTCCTTCAATTTGCCTCAACCAATACCAACCCTTATCCCCTGCATGGAGAGAGAGCTGGCTGCTGGCCAGCAGCACAGAGGGCTCAGCTGAAACTAGAGATTTCACACAGGCACAACCCCGTGGCTGTGGGGTTCCTGGAACAGGCCCTCGGCAGCCTGGATGTAGGAGAGTCTTCCTAAGACTGAATTCGGGGACCCCAAACAGCTCCATCCATTTCTATCAAGGTTGCATCATTCTTCCAGACTTCCAGATTCAACCCTTTGAGGACTCCCTCTCCCCTCCGCCAATTCCTCCCAATGAATAACAAACCATGCCTCTCACACTGTGAGAGCACTCCTACTTACTGGCGGAGCACCTACTGTACGCTTGGTGTGACACAAATTAAAACCCTCCCACAACAGTCCTATGAAGTGTTTTCAGCTTCTATTTACAGAAGATAAAACTGAGACTCAAGAGATTAAGTAATCTGCTCAAGGTCACACAGGTACTACGTGACAGAGCTGGGATTTGAAACCTTCCATCTTTCTATCTACTTTTCTTCTTATTTTATTTTATTGGGGAATATTGGGGAACACTGTGCTTCTCCAGGGCCCATCAGCTCCAAGTCACTGTTCTTCAATCTAGTTGTGGAGGGTGCAGCTCAGCTCCAAGTCCAGTTGCCATTTTCAATCTTTAGTTGCAGGGGGTGCAGCCCACCATCCCATGTGGGAATTGAACCAGCAACCTCATTGTTGAGAGTTCACACTCTAACCCAACCGAGCCATCCTGCCGCCCCCTCTCTATCTTCTTTTCTATATTCATGTCACCACCCTAGCCCAAGCCCTCAACATTTCATCCCTAAAGTTCAACGTGATAAATGTTACCTAACTCCCCTCCCAGCAACCCCCATTTACAGTGCACACTTTCAGATGAACCTTCTTCTGGAGCTGTTTTCACCTATCCCGGTCCTATTCGATTGGCTTTGGTGGCTCCCCAACACAGGAAAATTTCAAACTCCACAGCCATCCCTTGGGATCCTTCATAAACGATGCACACCCCCTTCTTCAATTTTGTTTCCCACATGCACCCCCTGCTCCACCCCATCCAGTAAGCTCCTCCCCATTCCATGACCCCCTCATCAAGGTCCCAGCGCTGGGCACATTCCTCCCCCTGCAGCTCCCCCCTCTGACCAGCCTGCTCCCCTGCAGTCCACTGAGTGGCACCACCCCAGCTTGCCGAGCTCACCCCTGCTCTTCTGAATCCACTGTATTTAGCTTCTCTTGGCAGGTGTTCCATTTGCCCAAGTAGACTGCAAACCCCTTGAGGATAATTAACATCTGTGTTGAAAACGCCTGGAACTGCACACTGCTCAACACAGGGGCTTCACTGGAAAACACGCCTTGATCCACAGAGCAATGCTGATAAAACTCAGAGAATATCTTTCTAGTGTTTCAGAAAATACAAGAGACCTGGGATGGGTCTCAGGCCCTTCTTGAGGTCTTTGGAAGCACACCTATTCTTCCTTTGCAGGAGCACCCAGAGTCTGACACCCTAAACAGCTGTCCTAATAAGGTGAAAGGTGGCTAGACTTAGCTCTCCCCTTCTCTTTCAGCCCTTATACACTTGGTATCCTTTCTTAGCGACCCCATCACACACTTTCATAGACATAGAGATTCTATCTTCTTCCCTCTTCAAGGGAAGAGCTTGAAATGTGAGACATCTGGCTCAGGAGAGTTTATGGTGACCAGCGAAATGGTTAGTGCTGGGTGCCCAGAAATAGGGAAAAGATTCTCCAGTTCTGGGAAATTGGGACTTGGTCCTAACCCACTTCGATCGTCAGCCATGGACCACACAACAATTCTGGGATTCCCGGGGCCACACGGGGAGAATGGCTGGGAAAAGCGAAAGTCAGCAAAGCACTCAGGGCCATCAAATCACACACCCCACACAGACAATGAGCAGCGCCTGAATAGCAAGGGTCTGAGAGAAAACTGTAGAGACCAAGGTGATACTATCTCCAAGATATCCAATAAGAAATCAAGATCTTCCCACACCAGTGGAACCAAGGGCGTAGTGGGGGCCTCATGACATAGTTGAAATAACAGGAGCTCTAGAGTGGGGTCTGGGGTCGAATCCTGACTTAGTCACCCAGGGGCTGTCCAACCTTGGGCTGGTCACTTACCCTGCCTAAGCCTGGTTCTGCATGAACTAATGTGAGGCCTAAATAAAACAAGCAATGTATAAAAACATCTAGCACAGTGCCTGGCATTATATAAAGGGCCCAGAAAGTATTGTTCCCCTCCTTCCTTCCAGCTTTTTCAGATCTCACAGCCCCAACCCTCACTAATCAGAACAAGTACGGAGGCTGCAGAGCATTTCCCAGCGAGAAGGTCTGCAAAGGCCGGCAAAAGTCAGCAAAAGGGAGAACAGAAGGGCCATCCCATGGCCGCTAAGTGAGAAACGCTGGACCTCTGTGAACGCCTAGGTTTCAAAACACACAATGCTTTGAGCCTCAGACCAAACCCAAACAGGAAGTTTGTGACAAACTTAGCAAACACGCATGCACAACTGCAGGAGGCTGCACACCACTCAGAAAAGACGTAAACCAGCACTGGGTGTGTGTGTGTGTGTGGGGGGGTCAGTGTGGAATACAAGGGGTGTGCCTGGCTGATGTTCCAAATGCACAGAACTCTTCCTGGGTGCCAGGGAGCTCCTCACCCCAAGCCCTGGGTCAGTCACACAGAGCTGCTCTGGTTTTCCAAGGCCAAGGTCTGTAGCAACTCCCCACTGTGCCCCTCTCCCACCTCCTCAGGCATGTAGGACATTGAACACTCTGAACAGTCATGAGGGGCCTGGGTGACAGGTGTGTGGGATCATTTTTCAGCTGGGAGAACTCAGCACAGGAAGAGGCAGTGATGTGCTAGGGTCCCACAGCTCCTCGACCTCCATGCGGTTGCACGGCCAGTGTGTCATCAGGCCCCCTCCACCGTGGGGTCCTCAGGCTGCCATCTTTTTCTCCTCTGAACTCCTGTCTGACCCTAACATTTTCACGTGCACCACTGACACGGGTACTGGCGCTATATCTTCGGTTCATTTCTTTGCAAACGTGGGCAAAGATGGACACGCCTAACCTCCATGATTTGTGTCCCATCTCCCCAAGCAGAGTGAAAACTAGGTGGTTCCTTTTTGTTCACAATGTCCCAGCATCTGTGGATTGAGCCTTGATACGAGGTGGGTGGGCTCCAGAAAATACTCGGTAAATTAATAAATAACATCAATACCATTTCTACTGCCCTACCCCCCAGCAGCTTGTGTCCCACTTGTCTAGATCCACCCTCAGCACACAGGTCCCTGGCCCCACCCCTCCTGGGTGAAGGGCCCAATTATAAACTCAGTCCCCTGACTGTCAGCCTCACTGCCCGCCCCCACCCTCGGCACCTCCGGCAGGGCAGTGGTTTCCCCACCTCCCCAAGTTAGGTTCCTTTTTAAAAAAAAATGACTCATTTAGCAAGACAAAACCAAAAACTTCAATGGTAAAGATAAAACAGCACCGAGTCTCTTTAAACACCTCCTACTCCACGCAGAATTTAGATCTGATAAAGCCTCCCCAAACTGGACCTCCTAATTTGGAACTTACAGTATACACAAATCTTCTAGCAAAAACATTTCCAGTAATGTCTTCTCTCTGAACTTTTCAGGGTCTTCTTTATAAATGGATGTGGCTTGAGGCCTCCAGTCAGTAGCTTTTTCAAAATGGGAATAAAAAATTAAAGTCCATGCTTTCAACTCCTGGGTCAAAAATGAATTATTTGATGTTTTATTATGATTCTGACTTACTGGTGAAAGAACGTTAGCATTACCTCATTGGCCTAATGAGAATTATGGGGAGTTTTTCATAAAAAGACTTCTTGGTATGTAAGAAGTTTACAACATTTGTGCACAGTATTTGAAAGGTACAAAACTATAATGCAATACATAGAATCACCACCCTTTAGGGCTAAAATGAGCAATTAGGATGAGCCAGGGGTTCTCAAATGTTGGCTGCATTAAAAAAATTCCCACTGCCCGAAATTTGGATCCATTTGGACTGGAGTGGGGCTCTGGTATTGGGGTTTTAAAGAAAGTTTCCCAGTGATTTTAATGTGCATCCAGGGTTGAAAATCATTGATCTAGGGCAGATATGAAAATTGAGATCAGAAGAAATTAAGGTGCAGTCCAAGGCTGCTCAGCCAGAGACAAAACCAGAACCAAATCTGACACTTACAGCCCCCGTCCAGTTCTGCAGTGTTGCTCTGATTTTAAGTATTTACAGATTTGTGAAAATCTTTTTGGTTTTTGAATTTGGGGGACTAACACAGAGTTGCCGACTTTTTCTCTTGTCAAGCAAGGGTATTTTTATAAATACCTACCAATTACTATCACTGCTTCCTGACAAGTCTCTTGCTCATTTGCATACTGCCACCCTCTCCATCCCAATCCCCTTCCAGGAGGTAAGAGTTGACCATACCTGGTCCTGGCCCACAGTCTCACTCACCTCTACTCACCCTGCTCCTCACCAACACCTGTATGACACATCCAGACAAAACCCAGGCCTCAGAAAGTCTCCATCTCCTCCTTTCCCTAACTTCACAATTTCTATTTCTGAAAATCCCTTCACGGAACACAAACAACTTCCCAGTCCCGCCAAACCCACCCTATACCTTCCTTCTGATTGACATCTGACAGCTAATATTTGTACGAGTTACAACAACCAGGATTTACAGTTTGTTTCTCCATACATTATCTCTTCTAAATGTCTTCCTCATCAAAGATATAGCAGAAACTTTTAAGGAGGGCTACCTCTGAGGAGTAGAATTAGGGGGGAGGAGGGCAAGGTGAGTTCTCTTTACACCTGCCGTTTGAATTTTGGGCAAGTGTGTATTTTTTTAAATGGAACAAAAATCACACACACACACACACACACACACACAGAGCAAGTCACACAATATATCTATGGTTCGCTTCCACTTTGTAAATACAGAAAATCGTCCGGGAAGGCTCCGTACCCAAGTTCTAAATGTAAATGATATCTGGGTGGTGGAATGACGGGTGACATTAATTTCACTTCCCTTTCCTCTTTATCTTTGTTATGTTTTATTTATGTAATAAAGGAATAATGATCATTTAAAACCCGAACCAAAGCATTATCTGATCTCTGGAACTTACATAGTACTGAGAAGCAAAGGCTTCAGAGCCCGTCCCAGTCTGACATGTAGAAACATCTCCTTCTCGTAAAATGAAAGCTTTCTCCCCCGTCTTGCCCTGGCTTCTGTCCCCTGCCTAAGGCAGAGTCTACTGCTGCAACTGACCCCAAGCCACCCTCAGGGCCTGCCAGCCCCCAAGAACAGATGTAGAAGAGATGCCCTAGCACAGCTGTCAAGCCCCTTCTGAGACCTGTCTGACCTCCTTACCTTCATCTCCTCCTGCTCCCCGAGTTTCAGCCACATGGTCCAATTGTGTGTCCTCTAAGTGTCTCCTCTGATCCTGTTTCTAAGTCTCTACCCAGGCGGTGTCACCCACCCCTATTTGTTTTCTTTCCAAGTCTTCACCAAGGCAAGCAGCCATACCTACTCCAAGTAACATTCAAACCTACAACTTGTAGATCAGGAGCCCAGGAACTCTTTACATGGAGTGTACACTGTGGAATTCTCCGCAGTCTCCACTCCTCCCTAATGCCTGGAGCATATCCAAGGCCCACAGAGAGAAAAATCCAAAGATGCTTCACCGCAAAATGTACAAGGGCCAGCAAAGAGAGGCCCAAGCAAAGGGTTCGCCACCTCTCATCTGCTACTCATCCTTCCAACTGCTTCCCCACAATCCGCTCTACCCTTCCAGTGTCTAGTTGGGCCTAAGCCAACAGGAGTGGGTGGAAAAAAATAGGAATAGAGAAAAAAGAAATGAAATTAAGCAACACCACACTGAGGCAGGCTGAGGTCCTCCCAGGGCAACATCAAGTCTTCCTAAGTGGTCTTGGGTCACTTTTGAGGGGGCCAGGGGCGTGGTGCTTAACCCTCTCTTTGATGTCAGCCCCAAACGGAAAGGACGTTTGCCAATTATCAAAACTTCTGGAGACCCTCAAGAGACATTTCTGAAGAAATTGGAAACTCCAAAACACAGACTGGCCATGCTCCACCCAGAAGCTTCTGTGACCTGTGGGGCCTTTCGGGAAACCCACGTGGAGGGTATTAGACTGGCACCCATGCCCTGTCCTGTAAGAAGGAAGCCTTTACCACTTTTGGCGCCTCCTCCACGTCCATTAGGCCTGACTGCTTGGTTGATGTTACCTTCCTCTGTCCATGGAGAAATGCTGCTCTGTAAAAGTGTTGTGCTGTTTTAGGTAGGGCTACGTGCCACCTTCTCTCCTCCACACACTCAACTAGACTCTACTGGACTCAGCTCTAGCATCTTCTCTTCCTTCTAAAAAATCCCCATTGGCTTTCAGTGGGCTTTTACTAACCAAGTAGAAAACCAATCCTCAAATCTCTCAGCTCTTATCAGTCGGAGTCTTCTTGGGAGATTGAGGAGACCTATGCATGCATACTAGCTGACTAACACCCTGGCTCTGGAAAGGTGTGTGTTTGGGTGGGTGGGGGTTGGAGAAGGTCTCATAGAGGAAGTGAGATCTGACTTGGGTCTTGAAAAAAGGGTTCAATTGGGTTCAAGTGGAGAGGAAGTGGGAAGACCATCCCAGGCAGTGGAACCAGCACACACGTGGCACTGACCACAGGGTGGGGAGGGCCCCACTACGGAGGAATGAGACCATGAGGCAGTGAGAGATTATGAGTATGCATTCAGGAGGCAGGCAGACTTCGCTCTGCCTCTTGTTAGCTGTGCAACTGGGCAACCTACCAACTCTCTCAGTCCCACATCCTTCACCAGCAACATGGTGAAGATGAGGGTAATAATGGCACCTACATGCTGGGGTTATTGAGATTTGATGAGAGGATGCACGTAAAATGCTTAGGACGCTCAGGGCCTGCCATCAACGAATGTTCCTGTATCTGTTATTCTTGCTACAGTCGAAACTACCCAGTACCCATCCTGCTGATGCAGACAGAGCACTTTCCTCTTTATGGGAAAAAGGGGACGCTGGTGACTGACTGGTCACATCCTGAATAACCTAAGAAGTGTAAGTAAGAGCCAGCTGAACATAAGAATGCCCAGGCAGCCAGGGTATTCTTCACTAAACACATCCACACACAGACTCTCTCTCACACTGTTTTCTACCCATCCTGGACCACCAACTTCCACGTAATAAATACAAATTTATTTCCCTCTTCCTCCCACCTCTCCACAGTTTGGCATTGTGTCCCTTCAGCATCACAACTGTAGTGGGGTGGGGTGGGGTGGGGGATTAGGGGGTTGGGGGTGGTGGTGCCTTCTCCTCAACTCTGGAGCTCCCACCTCCTGGCCTAGGGAAGGTAACAGCTTCCTACTGTTACCAGCCCTGGGTGCCTCACTAACCTTTGGTTTCCCTAACCTGCCCACACTTCTGTAAACACTCCCCTTCATTAAGTCTCTCCAGTTAAACCCTTAGCATGTGCCAGCCGTCTCATGCTGGGACCCTGACTGACAGAGCCAGGCCGATTCACCCGAGGCACGGCAGGAGGCACAGGGCTGAAGTGTAGACCTGTCTTCCTCTTCCTCCCTTCCTCCCTTCAGAGACAGTGTGAATGGCAGTGTTTAAGACATAAGCACCAATGCCTTTTTTTTTCACCCAAGAGCAACCATGTGCGAATTTACTATCCCTGGGAATCGAGATGAAACTCAAGAAGCTGCGGGAAAAGCAGAACCCAGGCAGGACATGTGCAAAGGCCCTGGGCTTCTCCAAACCCATCACACAACGGAGCTCCTCCAAAGTGACGGAATCTAGATCAGTACTTGGTACACAGTAGGCACTCAGTAAATATTTGCTGAGGCAGGTCCTTCTGGCTGAGGATGGAAGCCTGAAATCTAAGACATCTTTCAAAAAAGGATACTCCACGGAAGCAACTACTCCAGGGGGCAGCTCCTGTGATGTCCTGAGCTCATCGTCTCACATGACGTGAAGCTCTGAGATGCCCCCATCCATATCCAGCAGGAGTTCAGAGTCCCGTCCTTCATATCACAAATGCCATTTCCTTGTCTCTTATCAATTAATGACTGAGGCTTATAGTTTACCCCGCACGTCTCTTGCTGATTTCGTTACTCCTACTCCCTCCCAGGACCAAACACAGCCTTGGTTCGGGGCAATTCAAAAGCATTTATTAAGTGTTTACTGTGTACAGGAATTGTGCCAGGCACTGGAGATCCAAAGATGATTAAGAGAAAGGTATCGGGAGTTGAGAACCACACAAACATGAAGGATGAGGGCTTACTACTGACTGAGGGGATTCTCAGGAGACAACACTTGAACTACACTGGGAATTGAAGGGTGGGGCTGCGACAACGGGGAAGGAGGAGGAAGGCCGCAGATGTGAAGAGGAGCACAGGGCAAGGACGAGTAGGACCAAACTGACAGGCATGAGAGCAGAAAAGAGCCGGGCAAGGGGTTTGTTTCAAATTGGGGCCACCTGATTCAAAACCAACCTCACCGGGCGGCCGGTTGGCTCAGTTGGTTAGAGTGCAGTGCTCAGTACACCCAGGTCGCCGGTTCGATTCCCACATGGGCCAGTGAGCTGCACCCTCCACAACTAGACTGAAAACAACAACTGGACTTGGAGCTAAGCTGCGCCCTCCACAACTAGATTGAAAAAAAACAACAACGACTTGACTTGGAGCTGATGGGTCCTGAAAAAACACACTGTTCCCCAATATTCCCCAATAAAAACAACAACAACAACAACCCACCAACCTCATTAACGAGAGAAATGAAATCTGACCAGTAGGATATTTCCTCTCAGCAGCCTCCAAAGTCAAAATGTCCCCCTTTGGAAAACGTTAAAGGTAGCCTGACCAGGTCAGGGCAAAGTTGCTTGTCCTGAATGGAATGTTTCTAACCCTACCACTCACCACCAAGCTGGCCCTGCCTTGGGAGCAGCTGGATCCGTGTGTGGAACAGGGACCTAGTCACCCCTAGCCCCAGAGCCACTGAAAACACCCTTACCCCACAAAAAATAAAAAAAACCTTCCACACATGCTTGCTCTTACTTGGAATTCTAAAATTAAACGTTCATCCCTCTCACCTAAAAGCTTTCTCCCTTTATAAGCTAATATGCAAATGCCTTGGGAGAGGCTAAGTCTTAGCAGCCACATATCCGCTTAGCATGAATGCTTCCAGAAGATCTTTCCTGGAAAACAAGCTTTGCATAAAGGGTGCTCAACAGATTATCTGTGACTGAGGGGGAGGCAGGAAGGAGAGAAGGGGGCTCCCACACTGAACCGACAACACCCACCAAGGGCAGAGGGGTAGAGAGTTTCATGTTGAGCCTTCAAAAGACTTTTTTTTACTACTTGTTTTCAAATTCAGATATAATTCATGACCCATAAAATTTACCATTTAAACTGCACAATCCAGCGGTTTTTAGCATATTCATAAGGTTGTACAACCATCGCTACTACCTAATTTCAGAATATTTTCATAACCCCCAAAGAAAACCCATTAGTAGTCACATCCCATTCTCCTCTTTCCCTGGCAACCCTTTTCTCTCTCTACGGACTGGACTTGCCCATTCTGGACATTTCATACAATAGATGGTCTTTGTGTCTGGCTCCTTTCACTTGGTATGTTTTCAAAGTTCATCCTGTTGTAACATGTGTCCGTACTTCATTCCCTACTCATGACTAAATAATATTCTCTTGTACATATGTACCACGTTGTGTTTACCCATCAAAAGACTTTTTAAAGGGCAGTACCCTTGGGGCTGCTTGGGCAGTGCAACCATTTGTACACTACCCTCCTCTCTCCTCCCACCAGCACTCATGGACCAAACCCTCCACACTGGGCTGGTGTGATTTTCCAAACACAGTACAGCGGCTCAGGTCAGCAACCCTGAATCACACCAGCTGTGACAGAAACAACTCAAATTCCTTCTGAAGGAATTTGTAATGACTCTTAAAACGTGTTGTATAAATCTCCATGGTCCTGGTAACGTAAGATGCAAGAGCAGAGCTGGCTTCACGGGGCATGTGACCTGTACAGACTCACAGGGCCCCGTGTTTGGCTTAATGTGCTGCTGTCACCGTCTTGGAAGTCTTAATTTTTAAACAAGAGGCTCCACCTTGGCATTTTTCACTGGGCCCAGCAAATTATGTAGCTGGTCCTGGGCAAGAGGCAGGGGTTTGGGAAAGGACTGAAACTTGACATGTTTCCTAAAGACACTGCTGCGTAACAGCTCACCCAGTCAGGTAGGGTGCTGAGAAGGGGGGCTGCAGGTAAATTGGGGAGAGGTGCCAGGTCTACCTACTGTAATGCTGAAAACCCAGCTTCCAAACCGCCCAAGACCATGTCTTCCTATCCTGAGGGCTAACAGTTGGCTGATAAGGCCTCCACGTAACAGCCAGACTAGTTGAAAGTAAATGTGATAAGTCAACTCCATACAGGCTCAGACTGTAAAGCAGGGGGGACTCAAACTGAAACTTGTTTGATCTTGTAATCACTTATAAGTTAAGATCAAGAAGAAAGAAAAGAAAACCCACACTTACTAAAGTAACTGGCACTGAGAAAACTTTTTAAACATCTACTCTTCTAAATAACTGTCACCTTTATTTCCAGCATATTAAGGAAGTCAGGGTTTCGCCAAAAATCTGGTTATTTGATCCAAAGAAAGGAATACATTTAAGACGCAGCTGTCTATGCTGATGTCCAGATGGGACCTTAGGAATAACCCATCCATATGGATCCCCAGGAGCCTTGACCCCCTCACCCCCAAATTTAGTCCAATTCTCATTTTGTAGATGAGGAAGCTATGCTGTGAGAGGGGAAGTAACCGGCCAGGGCCACCCACAAAAAAGGGGGCAGGACCAGAACCCGGGAGCTTGCTGCTTCCCCTTCCAACCTCCCAATTTCATGAGTCCAACCAAAACTCATATACTGGGTGTATACCCCCGATTTTCTCCTGGCGCCTCAACTCAAATCTTCTAGTACTTGTCTTTGTCACTGGGGAAAGACAGTCAAGTTGTACAAAACAACTGAAACTTTTATTTAAAATCCTAAGGGAGAAGATATGGCTTCCTTCCACCATTGCAATATTCCATCATTTGGTGAAGAGTCAGAGGGCTCCAATGTAGGGTTCAGGGCCTTTCCATATCCAAGGCATTGAATAAACACAGTTTTTCTGGGAAGAGTGAAGTTTAACCCAGTTTTTTCCAGTGACGGGTACAAGGATCATGCAGGGTGGGTGGAACTCTGGGGCAGACCGGAAGTGCTACCATCTCATCACACCAAAGAGACAGGTCCAGACGACCCCTGGCAAGTAATGGGACTCGGCCACCCCATCACATTTCATCTTTTTTCTAAAGCACAGACAAACCAAATCAAACCATCCTTAACACCAAGTGCCTGGATTCCTTCAATCTCAATTTGTTTTATCCTCCCTCCCTTCCTCCTTCCCTCTTTCCCTCCTTTATTCTTCCTTTCCTCCCTCCCTCCTTTCCTCCTTTTCATCGTTGAACAAATAGATTCTGAGCACTTACTATGTGCCGGGCACGTTCTGGTTGCTGGGGGCACAGCAGTGAACAAAACAGATCGTGTTTTGGGATTTACGTTCTAAAAGGAGGAAACAAGGAAAAGAGTTAATAAATAAATGAATAGATACCATGTAAGATGGAGAAAAATTCTCCGGAGAAAAACACAGCAGGACAAGAATGCGGAAGGCATTTTATTTAGGATGGCCAGGTCAGGGCTCTCTGAAGGAGGTGAAGCGGTGAGCCATACAGATATCTGGGGGAAGGTATTCCAGGCAAAAGGAGCAGCAAGTGCAAAGGCCCTGAGGTGGGAATGTCCTGGTTCATTCAAGGAACAACCAGGAGTCTAGTGTGGCTCTGAGCAATGGAATAACTGACCTGACATAGGCTTCAGCAAACCCACCCTGACGGCTGTTATTACCAGGCTGCCTGTGCTAGGGGACTAGATTCAGAAACCAGATCCAGCCCAGCCTCTAAGCAGCAGTGCAAAAAACAGTTCCCTTCTCTGGGCCTCCACACTTTCCTCTGTGAAATGGGAAGATAGGACTCGATGTCTAATGTCCTTTCTCTAACATTGTCCTTTTCTGACCCTAAGATGGATTGCCCAAAGGGTTTCACTCTCTGACTCGGAAAAAGGCAAGGAACAACAGCCAAGTGTCAGAAGCCCCCAACAGCTCCCCACTGCCTCCCCTGACTGACAGCAAATTTTCACCCCACAAAAGACACAGCTCTCTAGGGAGAAAGGTCCAGCCCAGGAAGCAGCCACGTCAGCAACGTCCTCTAAAGATTACGAAGGGTGACCACTAAAGATAGCGCAGCCTGCACACATGTTTCAGGGTGGGGCTCAGCCTGCAGAGGCCGGTGAAAGCGGCTGCTACAGCCAAATCAGGAGGCACTGCTGAATCTGCTTCTTCCCTGGGCCACCACAGCTCGTCTAGCTCCCCCACTGCTAGCATGGAGCGAGAAAGAAAAGTTATGGGATTAAGAACTGCTCCATTCCATCACTTCCTTGAGGGCTCTGTGTCACACATCATCAAACTGGGTCAGTAAGCAAGACTCAGGTCTCCACCATCAGGCTGCATAAGCAGGGTTTGTCTCTCCCCACCGAATGGGAGCTCCCCAAGAATATGAACTATCTCACCCAGCAGACTGAATTCATCCTATGCCTCTTCTGACGCCTCCTCCTCCATCAGACTGGGGGCTCCATAAGGGTTGGGGCTATATCTCCCCCCACAGATTGGGAGCACCTGATGTCAGCGACTGTGCCACCCCCATTGGACTGGAAGCTCCTGGGGGACAGGGCTTATCTGCCCCTTTGCTTCCGTTGCCTCACTGCATCCCAGAAGTCTTCTGTATATTCAGTGATTTCTTAAAACAAGGTGCTGATCGAAGCACTCGGGATTGAATCTCCCACCCATACATGAGACCCTGTGATCCCTGGCCATTAAATAATCCATGGAAACGATCTGAATACAAACTTCCAAGCTGAATGAAAAGAAACTAACAGTTGGCTTCACTGAACAATGTTTTGGTATCCTGTTCATATGTTCTGGCCAGAGGCTGTCCCCATTTTATAAATAACCCTTTCTGAGGACTGTGGCTGAGGCCAGGCTGAATGAAATGCACCTAGGGAGCCTACTAGCCCAGGCCTGACCAAAGCCAAGTTCTACATGGGAGGCCGGCCCACAGCCCAGAGACAGCCATCCCCCCAGCTTCCAACTTGGGCTTTTCCAAGGCAGTCACACCAAATGATGTGGTGGGGAGTGGGAAAATGGCTGTGGGAATTGAAATCAGAAGAGTGGAATGGGGAGGAGACTCATCTCAGAGAGGCAGGTCCATGCCTCCCTGAAAAGAATGGAGGAGGATGGGGGTGGTGAGCAGAGATGGGGTCGCCTCAGCCAAAGCTCCTGGAGCCTCCGGGGAGAAGCAGAGCCCACCCTCCCCAGGCAGGGGAGGGGCGCTGGTGTACATGTGGACTCAGGGAAGCCACTGTGGGCTCCCATGGCATCTGGGATATTGGCTCATTTCCACGATGGGTTTCCACAGAATTGCAAAGGAGGGGCAAGAAGGTTGGAACTTCCAAAGGCTGAAACCAATAATAATAATAGCAAATAATAATAACAACTAACCCAAGCACTGAGCTAAGTCCTTTCCACATACTCAGTTAATCTTCACAACTGATGCTAATACGACTGCTTGTTTACAGATGAGGCAATTGAGGCCTGCCCAAAGTCACACGTACGGGAGAATGAAGATTTCAGCTGGGCAGCCGGGGTCCCCAACACGTGCTCCTAGCCACCCCCCTCTCTGAAAACAAAGAGGAAAATCCTAGGGTATTTCTGCTGGCCCCCCTGAACCTCGGTTGAAAGGCCACCCAGCAACAAGCATCCTGAAGGCTTGGGAAACTGGGGTGCTGGAGACTCAGACAGCCCAGCAGGGTCCCAGTGCCCTCTTCCCACCGTGCTGAGAGCCTGGAGACCCTGAAAATGCCACCCTGCTGGCATTGATGACGCTTTCCTTTCAGGAGTGTCAGGTTAAAACAATTCTTCCCTTTCTGTATGTGGCATATCCTTAAGAGTGAAAGGGGAGAGCAGGAACAGGGGAAGTGACAGGTCTTAGCTGCCATGGGAAGCCCACAGAGTGTCTGAAACTCAGAAAACATAGGAAAGACATTTTTAAACAGTGTGCCAGTTACATTTTCAAACAAAATCCTCAATGTGTTTTCCCTCAACCTCCACACCTTTTCAGGTGAAGTGCATCTAAATGTAATACATTGGTGGTTCCAACTGTGACACTGCAAAGGGTCCAAAATGTCTGAAAACTGAAGGAAAGAGTGGATTGATTGTATTTTTTTTCCAGATTAACAACTGGACCCCACTGCTTTATATGAGAGCTGTTCTTGTATTGACACTATTGGCATTTCAGGCCGAAAAATGCTTTGTTGTTGGGGGCTGTCCTGGGCACCGTGGGATATTTAGCAGCATCGCTGGCCTCTACCCACCAGATGCCAGTGGCACTTCTCCTCCACCCCAAATGTGACAATCAAAAAAATGTCTCCAGACATTGCCAAACGCCCCGGGGCAGCGGTGGTAGTGGGACGGGGGCAGGGGGCAAAAATCACTCTCGGTTGAGAACCACTGCTTTCTGTTTAAACTTCATGAAAAGGTGTCTAAAGGTTGTAAAACAAAACATAGAGCATGGTGCTGAAAATGTAACTGCCATACTACTGAAAAATAAGCATATTCTATTGTCCCTGACTTCTCCGATACCAAGTATTTGACATTTTTCAGTGTAGCTGCTATGCCTCTTTCCCATGACTCTGCTTAAATGCACATGCTCAGTACCCTGGATGCCCACGCCCTGCTCCTCCTCCCAACCCCAGCTTCCCCCATCTTATGTCCATCCCCCAAAGCCATCAATCCTCATGTGTTCCACACACCAGTAGGCACTTTCTCTCTGCCTGAGTCAGGCTGCTGCCAGCTCTGCAGGGGTGAGACCAGAAACCACTAGGGCTTGGGGAATCCACAGCCTCAAAGGCCGCAATGGCCACACCCAAGAAAATGCACCCATTTTCCTCACCAGGGCAGGCGATCCATCCCACTCTCCAAAGCCTCCTTTGAAAATATAGTCTGCCTCAGGCCCCGGGAGTGAGCAATGCCAAACACAGAAATGGGTCACTGGATACCAAATTAAAAAGACTGTGAATAACCAACAACCTGATTGAAACATGGGCAAAGAATATGAATAGCAAGAAAAGGAAATAGAAATGGATTTTAGACTTGTGGGAAAAAATGCTCAACCGCACTCATAAAAGAAATGCAAATGACAACTAACTGAGATACCAATTTTTATCTATCAGGTTGGCAAAGATCAAAAAGTTTGATAACTCACTGTGTTGGCGAGGATACCTCATTCATTAAGGGTGGTGGTGTACATCACTACAACCTTCTTGAAAGGGTACTTGCAATGTCTACCAAACTCACAGACGGATATATGCTTTTACCAGCAATTCCACTTCTAAGAATCAATTGTGCAGACATACTCCCACACATGCAAAATGGTGCATATACAAGGACATTCGCTGCAGTATGATTTGTAATAACAAAAAAAACTGAAAACTGCCTCAGTATCCACTGTCAGGGGATTGCTTTAATAAATCATGGTTCATCCACGGAATGGAATGCTCTGCAGTTGTGAAAAACAGGGAGGGCATTCTCCATGTCACGATGTGGAGTCATTTTCCATGTATACTGTTAGGTAATACAAGTAAGGCACAGAATGACAGGCACGGTATGCCAGTAGTAGTTGAAAAGACCGTGTTCATATGTGCATTTAAATGCATAGATTACCTTTGAAAAAGATAACCAAAAAGCTAGTAACTGGTTACCTTTAGGAAAGGGAACTGGGAGACTGGGGGCAGGAAGGGAAGGAAGAACTGCTATACACCATGTAGACTCTTCCTAACGTCCACCTTTTATACCACGTGCACGCACTAACTATTCAATCAATCAATCAATCAATCAATCAATCAATCAATCAATCAATCAACAGAAAAAGACTGTAATTGATCTAGCTCTACCGTCATTATGCATGTGGGTATGAAACAGATATTACAGGTCGTTTCAATTATAAATCTTCTCTTCCTGTAAGTATCCATATTTGTCAGTTCCAATGCCCCAGGTGTTTTTGATTCAAACGTAGGATGGTCAGCCCATCCGGAACACACAAGAAACTCACCCGTCTCCCTCCTCAATTAGGTTTTGAAAGCATTCATCCTCAACACTACCTTCCTTATCTGAAAAGTGTACTGTCGTGGACACGGGACCACTGCCACCCTGAAGTTCCACAGGCAGGCAAGTGGGATCCCTTAGAAGGTGCAATGCAGGATCGACAGCTAGGGTCCCGGGGGCACTCGTGCTTTTAATCGTGCACTATGAGCTGGAGCTGCGCATACATGACAAAGGGACCTGGACTATGATACCTATAGGGAGTGGCAGGAACCCCAAGTGGCACCGAGACTCCTCCTGCAGCTCTGCCCCTGGCAGTGTTTTAATGGCATATCACTCAAAGGTCGCAAAGCCATCACTTTTAAACCTACCCCACTACCACTGCCACTTCATCATAAAATAACCCTTATGTATATTTTAAGCTGTAAATCAGCATTTGTCAAGTTCTAATTTGGGCTACGGCAATATTTATTCATCAAAGGATAAATCTTCCC
Source organism: Rhinolophus sinicus (assembly GCF_036562045.2). Lineage (NCBI taxonomy): Eukaryota > Metazoa > Chordata > Mammalia > Chiroptera > Rhinolophidae > Rhinolophus > Rhinolophus sinicus. Next base: position 89,650,449 of record NC_133755.1, read on the forward strand.
TGCACAGTCATAAAACTGCCTAATAATTTAACATGCTATCACTCTTACCTGAAACTTGTCGAAAAGTAGCCTGAAAGAGGCGTGTGTTTTATAGTTGACTGGTGATAAGTCTACAGTTTATTAAATAGTTCTTATTTTTAATGCTCTATGTGTGTGGGGGGGATGGCACAAGGGACGCATCCTATGCAGAACAGCAATTTGGAGATTCATTAACCTGTTTGGGGGTAGAGGAAAGCAGATTCCCCATGCAGGACCAATGGCCCGTCCAATACAACCTTAAGATGGTTGGGTTAGGTAGAAAAGCAAGAAAAACTATAGCATTTTGAAAGGGGTGGGGGCAAAACACACTAAATGAGAGAATTCATGTTGGAAGAAAGATCCATGGAGCAACAAGATGGAGAATGGTTAAAAGAAAGGGTGAAAAACGATTCTAGCTGCAAAATTATTACCGCTGGACCAAGATGCGAATTTGGGGGACCCTTTTAGATCTTTGGAGCAGTAAGCTTTCCGGACCTGGTGGTTCCACTCCAGTAGAAGTATGTACTTCCCGTAGCCCAGGGTCAAGACTCTACTTCGTTTAAGGATAAACAGACAGAAACCAAGCCCTTTGATCAAGGTTTCTCCACCTCGGCACTACTGACACCTTGGGCTGGTAATTCTTTCTTGTGGGGGCTGTCCTATGCATTGTAGGATATTTAGCAGCATCCTAGGACTCTAACATAGTCCCCAACAGTTGTGACAGGTAAATATGTCTCCAAACATTCTCTCATGTCCCCTGAAGGCAAAATCACCCCCAGTTGAGAACCATTATCCTGGATGAATTAAGTCTAACTTGACAAAGCTGGGCTGATGGAGCTAAATTCATTTCACTCTAACAAATGTGATGTTTCCTTTATGGTGCTTTTCCTTGGAAATTTCAAAATATAAATCTAAGGAAATGGAGAAATTGGAACACCAACATTTAGTTCACAATATTTAATTAACCTTCTCTCATTAGCAAAGTCCAAGCCTGCCTAGGGGCCCAGTGTACCCAGCCACACTGCCTTCCCTTCTCCTTCTCTATTCTGCAGCCCCCACCCACCAGTCTTTACCTTTTACTTCTAACTTACCCTCCATTTCCTTTATGTTTTCCCACAACCTTGCGGTTTACTCTGGCACAAGAATCTGTTTCAGGCTGGCATTCACTGGTGGTGAATGACAAGCTGGGTTTCTAAGCCACAAATACTGTCAATTTTAAACTGTTCAAATTCACGCTCGCTGTCCCTGGGCAAGCAGGGGAGGCGATCCCTCCCCTGTGCTGAACACTGAGCTCCTTATAGAACTTAAATAATCAAGCAAAGATAGAGAACCACGTTTTAATTAAAATAAATAAATAAATAAATAAAAGCCAAGTTCATATGTTCATGACCCATAAGAATTTTATAATCAAACACAGACCAACATGCTACACTGAACCTGCAAGCTTCCATCCAGGGAGCCATCTAGCTTTCAGGGCACTAAAAGCAACTGGAAGAGATAACAAACAGAACCTGGGGTGAACGCAGATATATGTTGTTAAAAGATTCGGCTTTGAATTCATTGTGGAGTTAAAAAAAAAAAAAAAAGGTAACTTGATTAAGGTAATATTGGAACAGGATGGGAAATATTAAAATGAAACTGGACCAAAGGTTTAGAATGATTTTTCATCTGCAGATACTCATCTGTCAAGTAGTCAGATGGTGCCCAACTCCCAAGGGCAAAAGAATGGGAGAGAGGGGAGCTGGGCCCAAGTATATGGCCTTGGACTTGGGGCTGGGTGGCCTCACATGAGGGCTGCACTGTGGCCACTGACCAGTCGAGTGATACAGCTTCCAATCACGCAAACCAACTTCTCTGCCTGTTTGATTCACAAAAAACTCAAAACCAGATGGCCATGAGATTTGCCTTAAATCTCTACCTTTCTTCCCCAAGTTCTACCCACTTGAAAAATGCCAGCTAGCACCACCACTGCTTAGCACGCTTCTAGACAGCTTGGTGGCATTCCCAGAGTAAGAGACACCTAAGATGTGGGCTCTTCAGAAGGTGGGGACTCCACTAGCAAGTTGTTGGGTACTCCCAAAATTAGCCCATAAATGCCAAATTTCCACTGGAAGCAATCCTGCTTGGGTTTATATAAAGCTGTTTCAGTCCCATGCCCTTTTTGTTCCGTTCACTGTGTACAAGTTTGCTAAATTAGCTGATCGTCCAGCTTGCTATGTCCCCCATACTTCTACTCCAAGAAAAATAAAAATAAATAAAACCCCACAAAACAGTAATGAAGCCGCAAGCAAGTAGGAAGGTGCCCAAGTTATGTGCCCCAAGTCTCGCAAGTGAAAAGAGCCTCTGTCACACAACCCTTCCACCAAAACTTCAACTCAAACACTCAGAGCAGCCCTTACGTATAATCTGATCGTGGCAAAGCCAAAATGCCAGAGACATAAAATAGAATTGGGGAGAGAAGTGGCTTAAAAAAGAAAAAAACAAACAAACAAAAAAACCCTTAACTTTTCTTTAAAATAGCCTGTGCCCTGATGTATTTCCAGTTGACAGATAAATCTGCAAGGCTGTGGCTGTGGTAGGTAGCCAGGTGTGCTTGTGTACCAGTGACAAGGCTGCCTATCCATCAGCGAAGCTAACGGAGTCAGGCTCAGGACGTCTCCTGGACCAGTGAGCTTCCCCCAGAGAGATATTCAACTGCCAGGCCACAGGCCACACCCCAAACCCAGCCATCTCAGAAACTGACGCCAGTGAACATAGAAGGCGACGTAGGAGACACAAGTTGTAGCACACATGAACTAAGGGATAGGACACCTGCTCCATCATTTCGGGTCACTGAGCTTATTGTTCCAGGCCTCCACTGCCCATCTGTACAAGGGAGTTCCCTCAGCATTAAATGAGAACATACCTGCGACCTAGCATCAGGCCTTTGGTGCCCAGGAAGTGCTGGCTTACCATTCCTGCTTTCATTATTTCATAATTAATATTATCCAGCCATCATTGATTGAGCACCTGTAATTCCTCCCAACTTCATAACCTTGGTAGGAGGGTAAACGGGGGAACTGCAGATGAAGCTTCTACAAACATGCAGCTCTTATCACTGGCACTGTAACTTGTTGTCTCAAAACCCACTCAAAGCCCCAACGTAGCTAATTCAACCTGAGCTAATTGGGCTTCAAGATCCAAAGAGCTTCTATCAGTAGCTTCAAATGTATGCCCATATTTGCTCTTCAGATGAAAAGCTATCTGTCTAAACTAACATCCCTCCCTCCATCTAGCCAGCCAGTGATCCCCCCCCACATGTGAAGTGTGTCCCTGAACATGTGAAGTGTGCCCTTGCCCCTCCCCCCTCAGAGGTATCTTAGGGAGCGACAGTTCTCGCAATGCTTTACGGGGTCTTGTTAAAGTCAACTGACGTGGGCCCTCACAATACCAGAAACTAATTACTGAATTTGCCCTCTCTCCTTTTTAAGTCACTAGTTAGGAAATGAGAAACTAAGGGAGAGGCAGAAAAAGAAGAAATGTGGGGGCAGAATTCCACTTTCCCCACCATCTTCAATTCAAGAAGAGCTAAATCAAGTCCTGTAAAGGAAAGTCTAAAACAGGAGCCATTTAAATAACTTTCCCCAGCCCTCAGTTAAGAAAAGTGGAGTGAAAGGATCAAACAGACACGGAGAACACTGACTGACATTAATTTGCATACCTTCTGCCAAGCACAGAGGGGGAGGGTGGTTTGCATCTTCCCTAAACTTGTTTTACACCCACCACACGCTCTCTCCATAGGCTTAAGAAGCCGAACCTTTAAAAACAAACAAGAACTTCTACCTCAACAATTTAAGATAACTATATGATTTTTAAAACTAAAAAAAAAAAAAAAAAAGTCCACAGGGTTCTGAGTACACATCACAAGCTTTGTTCTGCTGACTTCCCCACTTCCTGTTGCTTCCTCACCTCACTTTTTAGTTTTGAAGCATATGTTTGCTCTGGTATCACTGTAAGGTTTCAGTGGGAGGCCATGGGGGGACCAGGATGAGGATTAGACCGTTTTGACACACAAAATCACAACTGCTCAACCATTAGGAAAGTACACCCAAAATTTCATCCCCTTCTGTCAACAGCGGTATGCTAGGAAAACACTTGTGGGCGAGCCTTACATTGTGGGGAACGTCCTGTGTGGGCAATGGCCACCTAACCACTAGCGAATACCAGGTGGCTTAGAACTGGGAACCAAGCCGGAAAATACTCGGCACCCACAGACCAAGAAATTCCCTGAAGGTGACACATTCCAACCCTTAAATCCTTCCCCAAACCCTGCACTCCAGGGAGCAAACCCCATTTGAGAAAGAAACTGAAAGACTTAAATGCTGTCTAATCTCTGGCTTGGAATAAAGGTCAGAGCAAAAAGGGACATCAAAAGCCATTTGGCCAGCCCCCTCCATTTACAGAGGAAGACGCAGAGACCAAGACCTGTATCACAAAGCTAATTTATTAAGAGCAGAGCGGGTACTGGATCCCAGTACTCTTACTTCCCAAGGCACGGTTTTCAACATCTTATCAGATGAACACGGAGCAGATGCTGAATAAATGTTGGCTCCACCACACTGGACAGACTGGTCCACAATGCATGTGGGTGGGAAAGGTGACCCTAAAATACTTTTCGTCTGTTACACATTAGCAGTCCCCATCTTCTAGAAGTATGTTTTTGGGGGTAGAGTCGCCTGTCCTCATAACCCACTCTGGCCCCTGGATGCCTGGAATCAGGGAGCTGCCCTTCAGCAGTTCCCTAAACCCATCTGCCATTATTCCCCACCCGGGAATAAAAAAATAAATAAAATCTGGGAGATGGTGGTGTTGCACAAGGCACAGGACTGGGAATAGAAAACTGGGCTCCACCCTCAGTGAACAATGGGGTGGCTTTGGAGGAATCATCCTGCCCTCCGTGCCTTCCTATGTCCGTGTGTATCATGAGAACACTGACCTCCCCGAAGCCACTAGCCCCGGGGGTCTCGGATTTTTAACGTGCAGCACCTCTCCCACCCCGACCACTACAGAGCTCATTCTCTTCCTGCCACATTCACTGCTCAGCCCTCCTGCCCGCTCCACCTGCCCAGCACATTTGGGAGTCCTCGGCATGTGTGTCAGTACACTGCAGGGTCCTGGGTGCATCTGTCCCTGATTTGAGCTTACTGGGAGCTCTCAGGGTGCCTTCCTATATTATCCCCATGGATAAGGCTTTGTTCCCAATCACCTAAGCAATAAAATTATGATGGGGGGCTACTGTGCGCAGGGCGCTAGGCTAGCTACAGGGTGGGCTGCCTTTCAAGGGCAGTGAGACAGACATTGAGGGATGAAATCCACACAGCCAAACCCCAGCCCTGCCCCATCAGCCTCTATGTCCTTCCCCTGATTGATTTTCTTTGTAGCCCTCAGTAACACCTGGCATTGTAGTATATGTTTGCATGTTTATTTATTATTCGTCTTGCTCACCAGAAGGACTGCTCCATGAGGGAAGGGGCTGGTTTTGTTCATCCTGGCAGGCCACAGCACTCAGGCACATGGCAGGAGTTAGATGTTGGATGGATGTGCTAAAAGTGAACTGGCATCTGAAGATGACTAACCATAGAGCTGGGAGGACTATGGGCAGAGCTGGGCCCCTTGTTAACTCTCTAGTCCTGACTTCCTGTTAAACTTTGTGGTAACTTCCAGGGGAGGGATGCTAATAAACAGAATAGCCATTTAGGAATTGGGGCTCTTTCTTCTTCATGTAGGAGGCTGGTGGCAGTGCCGGTCAGAAGTGTCCATTTGCACATTTCTGGGGTAACCTCGTTTTTCTTCTTTTCCTGAATAAACCGTTCTTTTGGTGGATTTTCTGGAGTTATTTTTGCCAGCAGACAGATGAATGAATGTGCAGTCCATCCTAGATCTTCCTCAGTCATCACCAAGTTACTTACTGTCTCTAAGTTTCATGTTGTCCTCATTTATAAAACAAGGATAATATTAATATATTCTTTATGTAACTGGAATGAGGCTTAAACAAGAAAATGACTGTAAAAGCATTTGGGATGTACCTGGCACACAGCAAACAATCAATAAATGTTAGCTATTACTTGTTAGCCATTATTATTACAGTCACCGATGGAAACACAGGGAAATAAAATGTCTTAATTATTCCCCAGGAAGTTTTTAGGCTAAATAACTAAAATTCTGTGTATGTAAGACCCATCTATAAAGGATCATTAAGAGAGGAAGGGGCCATGGGCCTGCATGGCTACTATGGATTGCTCAGAGCTTAAGTCTTAGTGAAAAATGTTTTCATATAAAGTCATGAGCTCATTTGTGTAAACGTTGCTTTATGGGTCCCTATCATAGCCATCATCCAAGCAACTGAAGTCTTAAAATATTTAATTCCAACCCTCAAGAGCTTGTAAGTCCAGCTGGGGAAAATGAGACATTAATACAGACACACCTTGTTTTATTGCACCTCGCTTTATTGCGCTTCACAGATGTGCTTTTCACAAATTGAAGGCAAAATCCTCCACCAGCAAAAAGATTATGACTCACTTTATTGTGATACTGCTTTATTGGGGTGGTCTGCCTGTATAAGAAAGGACACTATACACTCAAATTCAAAACAATCAAATGTCAAGTAAGTGCACTAGAGACTGTGAAGTATTGGTAAATGCTTAACCACCTCTCAAAAAAAAAAAGTCTTGATTTTAGTGTTTGTCACTTTCCATGGTGTAAATACTCTCACTATGGCCAATTTCAAGTAATCAATGTGAGGACCAGTGGACGTGGAGTTGGGAAGAGATATGCCCAATCCACTCTCATGAGCTGGTGTGAACCAGCTGCAGCACCCCACTCAATGAAGTCCTATAATTATTGGACTTACCTCAAGGTCAAGGGCCATGGGCCAAGTGGTCAATGCTAACAACTAACATCTTTATGGGACTTCAGGTAACACAGCACACTGGAGGCCATGATTGTTATTTCACCCTCACCATCTCATCAGAAAGGTATTATTGCCCTCATTTTGCAGGTAAGGAAATAAGAGTGTCAAAAAGCTAGTGAGCGACACTGTTAGGGCTTGAGCCAGGATCTTCTGGGGAAGCAGTGAGCTCTCATTGTACCCACTGCCCCTGATCACTAGGGCTTCCTGGAAGAGAAGGGGTTGGAGGGTGAGCAGAACGTGGAGAACAGTGCTCACCTAGGCGCTGAATTCACTAACAGAGCCCAAAGATCTAGGGAGCATGTAAGGGCTGAAAAAACTTGAAACTAATGAAACCATTTGGTTCAGCATGCTTCACCAGAGAATTGTTATTGAAATCTGCATTCCCCAATTCACTGCAGCATGAGGTGAAGGAGCAAAAGAAATGGAAAGCAATTTAAATGACGAACAATAGGGGGGCTGGTTAAATAAATTATGGAATATCCGCATAACAGAATGCTATGCCACCACCCAAAGTCATGTTTTAAAGAACAGCTTACAACTAGGAAATGCTCGCAGGATATTGTTTTAAAAGCACATGACCTAATAATACGTGCACTAAGATTCCAGTTTTATAAAAATTAACAGGCAGGCAAACACATCCTATGTATATATGCACAGGAAAAGAAAAACTGGAGACAGAGACTTCAAAATCCTCAAGCTGGTTTCTTCCCGGAGGGTAGGATTGTGGATATTAATGTTCTTCTGCTTGCCTGTATGCTCCAACTTTTCTCTAACACGTTGCTTTTATAACCAGAGAAACAATAATCTGACTGTATTTTAAAATCAGGATTTTCATAGGCTGAGAAGGCTAACTGCAAAGAATCAGAGACAGACCGCCCCCAGGAAGACATTCTTCTGGAGCCAAGGTCCAGGGGCTCAGGACTCTGATACTTTCTTCATAGCCCCCAAGGGGTCAAGCCAGGTTCCCCCAAAACTCCAACTCCCCTGCACCAAACACATACCAGCACATGCCTCCATTCTAATCTCCTGCCCTATCCTCTCAACCTCATCCCCTGATCCAGTCCCAACTTGGTGGGGTGCAAGGCCTGGAAGGCACAGAGGAGGATGGGCAACCAATAATAACTCATGAGGACCTCCACAACCCACGCAACATGCCTGGGGCTTCACACACGGAAATTCGGATGTACAGCAGTTCTAAAATGCAGGTATTGCTACCAACATTTTACAAAGGAGGAAGGTGAAGTCCAGAAAGGAGATCCAGGATCACACAGCCCACACGTGTCCAGAATTGGAAACCAAACCCAAGTCTAACCAGAATTGATCTATAGACGTTTAAGTAACTTGCCCCAAAATTGTACTTGACCATCATGAAAGGCAAAAAATTCCAGTTCAACCTACTTTAATGTATAATCAGGCTGAAAGTGGAATGCACCACCAGTCCTGATTAGTGAATACAAAGATAATAATTTTAAAAAGAAAGAAAAGGGAAAGTCGCGCGGGGGGGGGGGGGGAACCTCAGCACTGTGCTCATTCCTCATTCAGTGAAGTAAAAATAAAGATCGAACCTTCCCCCAACACATTGTGCTTTAATGAAAGCACCAAGCCAATCTTCTTCACTACCACCCACCCCAGCCCACTTCATTTAAATTTAGGCAACCACCAGGCAAACTGTATCCAACTGCATTATCTGAAATGAAGTCATGAAGTTCTCATCCAACACGCCAGCACTTGCTCCAAGGGAAACGGGGCAGGGCAGATAGTGCTGGCATCCCAGGGCAGTCTGGGGCGGTGCCTTGGAAGACCCCTTTCCAAAGAGTGAGTTCTGTGAGCTGGCTCTCTGCCTGGAGCTGTGTGACCTTGAAGCAGCCAATTTCCCCTCTCTGGGTCTCAGCCACCCCTCTACAAAGTCAGGGGTTGGCGGACAAAAGGGAAATGGAAAGCCCATCTCAGTGCACAGTTCTATGGTTCCTAAGACCCTACCATGCTGAGGGCAGCCCACTGGGCAAAGCCTGGACACGTAACCCCACCTCCCGACACCCAGAAAATGAATGACCAGCAACCCAAGAGTGGGTGATCAGGGCTAAATGAGGTGTCCAGAACTGGAGCTGGAGTTCTTAAGCTCCCGCTTTGGAGTACTCGGTTCTCAGTAAATGTTTGGCAACAGGAGGGAGAGAGCGTTGAGCCACCAGTAAGGCTCCAGCAAGGAGGGCTCTGTGGTTTGTCACTCGCTGGCCCCGTCCAGGCAACAAGAGAGATTCTGTCCACTGGGTCTCAATGAACCTGGCAGTCCCTGATCCCTTCCCCCCACACTTGACTTTTTAAATGGGATCTGGCGAGGGAAAGGAGAGTTACTAGCTAATGAAAAACTCTCCTTAGTTTTCTGGATGTATCTGAGGCTTTGGGGGCTCACAGCCTAGCTGTATTTTTCTTCCAGCAACCTAGTCCACGGATTTCTTTTCAAGTTTTCCCTCCAGAGTTTCATGAGTGTGTCTAAGCCCTTATAGTAGGTCTGTAGTCACTCCCTCAAACAGAGGTATGTATGGAGCACCCTAGAAAAGGTAAATCAAATTAATATTCACAACTCAAAGAGAAGTATTGCCTGAACAGAGCATAACACACAGTTCCATACTGGAGACATTAAACTACTTTGTGCTTGCTGAGACCCATGGATTGAGTGCACTGTTTAACCAAACTAGGACCCCAATCTCTGCAATCAATGGACGAGCAATCCACATCTCAATTCCACTCCACTCCACACACACACAATTCCAGTCCTCCTTGGGCCCTGCCCCCTTCACACCTAAAACCTTCCAAGCAGGTTGTTCCAGGTTCCTCATCCGCTGAGCCACACTCCAAGGGTTCCATCAGAAATCCAGAAGAAGACCAGAAAAAGTGAGAGAAAATTTTAGAGAAAGAGAAGGGCAACCAATGGCCTCAATGCTCTGGAGCTCCCCAATGTGTGACTTTACTATCTGGCCCAGGGTCTGGGAGCCTCCCAGACCTCTCCTCTCACCCTGACTTTCACTGTACCCAAGAACACGGAGCCTGAGCCCCCAGCTCTCCTACCCTGGCCAGTCATCAAAGCCCAGAATGCCTGACCATCCAAACGCAGTACTTTCAAAGTGAATAAAAGTGAGAGACACATATTACGTGACTTTGCACAGTGCTACATTTACCCAGCCCACCTCTTAAGAGGGGGCAATGATGGAGAATGATGTTTTTTACTATAGATAAAAAACATGGTTGATGCATATGGTAGTAAAAATCATGAATTCTAGAATCAGATCTGGATTCAAGTCAGAGACCCTTTCATTTGTAAACTGTGTGACCTCCAGCAAGTCACTCAACCTCTCTGAGCTTCCTACTCTGTGAAATGAGTATTGTAGCAGAGAGTATATATATATATATATATATATATATATATGTATATGTATATGTATATGTATATGTATATGTATATGTATGTATGTATATAACTTGGGACTTACTCATTAACTCACAAGTTGTTTTCCTCAGCAGGCTGGGATGAAAGGAGGAGAATTATGAGTACCCCAAGAGCTAGAAGGACCCAAATTCCAGAAGCAGAGTAAGAGCAACAGATCAGGCACATCTGTCAGAACAACCCCCTCCCCATGCACCTTGCAGCAGGGGGTATGGCCCTCCCTCACAAACCCCCTCAGGCCACCCTGCAGACAATGAACACTGAAGAAACGCTCTAGGCATCTGGTTTCTAAACTTTTTTTTAGGAGCCGAATCCCAGACCCTATATAGAGAATAAAGATAAAAAGCAAGATGTTGTTGGAGAAGCGGGTTCTAAGATTAACTGATCTGCAGCCCTGGAAAAATCCTGCAAACTAAAATTGGACTGTCATGGAGAAAGGGGGGAAGGAAGGAGAGGAAAGAGGCAGAGGGAATCAACAGAGGAGAGTGGGGACAAGAAATTAGCTGTGTAACAGGATTGGGACCTGCCATGGTGATGGCACCTCACTTATGTGACAAAATCGACCGGCTCAGGCACCTTCCTCACACAACACACACTACACAAACCCTTCCTTAGAGGGGTCCAACAATGACAAGACAGAGGCACCACTGAGATATATTCCAGAATTACAGTATTGTTTCATTATTGCCAAATATGTATTAAGATTCAAATGCCCACCCTACTCCCTGAATGACAATCACCTATCTGACACACCTTTCATGTCTCAAGACACCACTTGGGAAAATGGGTCTCAAATTCCCAGCGCCCAATCAACTGCCCGTGCCCCAGGAAGTGCCATTTCTTACTCAGCCACACTGTTCCTCACCCCTCTCACTCTCATTGTTTCCCCTTTCTGGTCTCATAGGAGGGCATTAGTTTGTCCAACAAAAATCCACCACACCAAACAGAAGGACACTGGGCCAATTCTGCCAGCTCGAAAGCTTATCTCCACTAGGAATGCATTAACAACCCATTCAAGCACAGGATGTGACTGCCAGTTCAGTTCATAGGTCAGAAAATACCTGCTCCTCAGAAAATAATACAGAGGGTGCTAAAACATGGAGACACATTTTAAGAAAGGAAAAAAACTATATTAAAATTATAATACTCAATATATACCGGTAACAAAAAACGAATACAAGTCATATGTATACATTTTTTTGGCACCCCCAGTATACATATGGTTTATCATCTGATAAACCGGTCAAACAGCACACCTCAGAGGGGCTTCCAGAAAGCATGACCACAATGGGATTTTTCCTTCCACTAACCACAGAAAGTTTAAATTATGTGAGTTAAGACAGCAAATGATTTTCACAAGCATTCCTACCAGTCCAAAGCCAATTCTACTTTGCAACCTGAATCCTACTGTTTGAGAATGACTGTTTAGCATCAGTGACTTCCCAGGGCAAGGTGATAAGGCAGTGGTAAGGAGAAGATCAGGGGTCCTGGATTCGGAGAGTTCTGAGTTCAAATCCAGCTCCAGCACTTGCTGGCTGTGTGTTCTTGATGAGCTGATGTATGGCGATTTGATAAATGTAATTAAAACACTCAATAAGTACTAGTCTTCTCCTAATGCCAACCTTCTATTTCCAACCCTAACTCCCAAGTGAAGCAGGTCCAAACATTTTGCAAAACCATTATTGGGCAAGTACCACTTAAAACCAGGATGGGATCACCTGTGTGTGCAGTGTGGTATTAAGGAATCAGGAGTGTGGCCATGGCATACCCTTGGTCCTTACTTCCCCAAGTGCCTTTTCACAGACTGCCGAGCACCAAAATTCTATTCATTCTTCAAAACTCAGCTCCACTGCATCTCACAACAAAAATGAACCCCCCTTCCAATACTCCATTTTGCTTGCATACTTATTAAAGTACTTACTTTGTTCTGCTTTGGATTGCAGTTGGGTTATGGTTCTGTTTCCCAACTCCAAAGAAAAGATTCTTCCAAAGTGGGATTTTGTCTCTCTCATCCCTCAAACCTTCCAGATCTGCCTGGCATATTGCCCTGTGCAGTGCAGGCCAAGAAATATTTCGGATAAATGGATGGATGGGGAAGGAATGCATCCAAGATTGTCCAGACCACATAAAATACATTATTATAACAATTTTTTAGTGAGAGCTCATGTTAAGTAAGCCAATAAAACCGCAAGGAGGAAAGGCTAAGAATACACACCGACATAGAGCATATTCCAAACCTAATACCAGTCCTCTGGGGAGATGCAGAAGCACTGGCCCGGAACCTAAGCAGTACACACCTGATTCTAGTCTTGCTCCAGTGTGGACTTCAGTCAATTCCCATCCCCTCTATGGGCGTGCGTTTCTCCGTGTCAACATCTACCTGCCACACAGAAAGACGCAACCAGATGGTGGGAAGGAAGGTGCCGTGGAGGAAAAGTGCTGTGTATTCCCCTGGGTCCTGTGTTATTTTTTCTAAATGGTTTTGGTTTTCACAGTACGTTGTTTGTGACTTTTCTACAAGAAAAGTCCAGAGGAACAGAAATGAAACAGATTGTACAGAATTTTTAAAAATAAAACAAAAATCAAGAGGAAGTGGGTCCCTCACAGGTTTCTCATTAAACCAAGTCAAATTTTAGTAATCAGTTTGTGTTATGGTTTCCATGACAGATGAGAGCATATTAAACCTGCAACAATCAAACAGAAAGTATAGGCCCCACGGCAACCAGATTCCAGCCCCAGAGCTCCCTAGATAGTGAGGTCTTATCTTTCCCAATTCCCTTCTGCAGGCCCTGGGTTTCCTCGGGTACCTCCTTGCATAAAAAGAAGATGCACCGCTGAAGGGAAGGTGTTCTCAGGTGCCAACACTTAGGCAGAAAAGGACCCACACCTTCTGAGGGGCTGCAGCCCTGGGGCGTATAGCCAGTGCAATCCTGATATAGCTTTATATTAAAAACACTGGGGCTAGAGAGTTCTTCCAGATTAAAGGCTTTCGAAAAGGAATGCACATTGCTGTAGACACTGCCCGGCCCAATGCTAATCTGAAGTAACCAGACACTGACAGTGGGGTCTGAGAAGGAGTAGGCAGGAGAAAGGAGCTCCAAGGCTCGCTGGAAACGACGTTGTACCGAACCCGTTTGGTGGTCACTTAGCGTTCTGAGAACAGAGTCCAGCTTCTCTGCCCCAATTTCTGATTCCCACCCCTCAAGGTCAGAGCATCTTAGCACGGCAGGGAATACAGCCAATCACTTTCGGTGACCAACACTTCTTCACACTCTTTCTTTCCTCCAAGCAGGTCCCACAGGACGCAGGGCAGATTGGAATGCCAGTGCTAGAGCATCATTCTAGTATTCCAGGAGTCAGTGCGGCACAAGGAGCACTATCTTTGGAGCCAGAACCGCGTTTGAATCCTGATTATTACGCAAGGGATGAGTAGGCTTTCTTTCTCCCATTGGGTCCAGTGATCATGAAACAGAGGTGATAGGACCCGTATCTCTTGTGCAAGAAAAACCCTCCTGGTGCCAGTCACGAACTGTCCTCCTGTCCCTGGCCAGCCATACCATTACTACACTAAGGAAAACCAAGCCGAGGGATCTCTCTGCCTCAATGTGGTATAACTAAAATGACAGCTACCCAGCCTGGGACACAAACACATACAAAGAAAAGAGAACAAATTATAACTGCCCCCTTCCGGCGGGGGTGTGGGGGGGTAGGGGGCAGCAATTCCATTCTGTCTGAATTTTCGCTCATTGTGAGAGGCTTTCACTTGGCCTTCATTCATTCACTCCCTCCCTGGCTTACCGAGGGTGCGCTCTGGGGATGCTGCTGCAAACAAGACACAAAGTCCCCCCACCGAGGCCTGTACGCTCTGGAGGGCAGTAAACACCAGGCTGGAAGAGGCAACAATGTCACTGTAGCAAATTTGAGAAGCAAGGGTGCTCTAGGTAACAACCCCCACCTTCCAAAGCTGCGGATGGGAGAAGAGAGAAGGGACTGGGAGACACCAACAATGAGGAAAAGTGCAGAAGCAACGACGGTCCCTTTCTCCCTGGTCCTTCACTGCAGATAAAGTCCAGCGATGGCAACCATTACTGTGAATGTCCCCAAAGTCCCAATTGCAAAGAGTCTGTCACCACTGCCCCCACCACTCCCCTATACCTTGGCTATGTCCCAGAGAGCCCCAAACTTCAGAATCCCAAATAGATGTTCTCCGGTTTCCATGTGAGGCACAAAAATCTCTGGGAGACTCAAGACCTGACTCATGCCTTAGGATCACCTCCTCCATCTGACCAGCCAGGGCATGTGGGAGGGTGCAAACTGAATTGCAGGGGCTCATGGTCATTCTCTAAATACACCAGAAAAGCATGGTCTGGCCAATTATGAGTGAAGCCCAAGAGGAGGGGAAGGGCCAAGGAGGAAGGGAAAGAGGGTATTCCACATGGATCAACAGCGAATCCAAGGTGGAAAAGCAGAAACCAATCAAATGAACACAGAGGCCAACTTAAGACATGGATTTAATTACCATCCAATAAAAAAAGGGGGGGGAGAGTTGCCACTGATTATCTAAGTGGAACAACTTAACTCCCCTCTTCTCACCAAGGGGCTCCCTCCATCAATCCTGCTCTCAAAATAAAAGATTCAGAGAACTTCTCATACTTACAACTAGGTACCACTTTTTGAGCCCTACTATGTACCAGGACTGTACTAGGTGCCTTAAATATGTCATCAAATCCTTAAAACCACCCAACTGAGGAAAGTGTCAGTAGGCCCATTTTACAGATGAAGAAACTGAGGCTGAGAGGTTATATAATTTACCCAAGGCCCCGTGGCACAGATATACACACAGACATGCACAAAACTGTTTTCACCATTCATCAGATTTTTAATCTCATGAATGCCCCAAGCCCTGCCATGTAGCCCGCTTGCAGTTCTTAGAATGGTGCCGGGCATGTACAGGGCACACCATGAAAGCCTCTCCAGCCACTCCCCACTCCCCACACCCTGCCCCACCCAGCCCTACCTGCAAGAGGGAGCCTTTTCACCTGAGAGGCTTTTCAGTTCTTCACCACTGAGTTCATCCTCAAAGACTGAAATGCCCCAAGCCCTGTCTACCTCTGCAGACCAAATGGAATTTCACAGGTTCATCTCTTGAAAGGAAAAGAAAACCATCACCTGCAGGCAGCCAGGAGCCAAAGAAGTTCCTACTTCAAAGGATAAAAAGGTCTCAGGATATGAATGAAGCTTTGCTCTCAGGGGCCCATGATGAAGAAACAAGAGTAGGTCCCTTAAAAAATTATTTTTAACATTCCACGCAAAACCAAAACCAGACACGAGCATAACCTCTAGTTAAGAAACAAGCAAACACAAATTTGCACAGACTTATTTCACTGACTTCAAAATATGCTCGTGACTGTTTTACAGATCAAAATAAAACTCCAGGAGGAAATCTGGGAAGGAGGGAGCTTCAGAGGACTGTGGGCCGTCACCCAAGACATTCCTACTACTTGGGCCCACGAGAACTATTGTCTGTGTCTTTTTAGGGGCTCATAGTTAGATCGCCTGATTGCGGGAGGCCTTGCCTCTCCCGACTGGCATGTGTCTGCCGGGCATCTGAAAGCTTTACAGTAAATGGTGACTCATATGTTGCAGCCACCATAGGTACCGCTAATGTAATAAACCAAAGTTTGTTCCATCCACATGAAAGAGAAACGCTGGGTGCAGGGCTAGGAGCCTGACTCAAACTGCGACCCCTGTTCACCGCCACTCGCCACTTGTCAGCATTTAGCTGAAACTCAAAGTGTAATTACCCAGCTCTTAGGGACTGAGGGCAGGAAGAAGGGGGGTTTCTAAGGAAGGGTCACATCCATAAACAAAGAAGTGTCACTTCTCATCAAGTCTCCTCATGCGGTCACTCATTCAACAAATATTTATGGAGCACCTACCAAGTGCCAGATCCACAAAGGAAAATAAACAAACATGGCACCCTACCCTCCTGGACTTCTGAGTCCTGCACTAGCTGCTGTATACATGTTTTCTCACTTAATTTATTCAATTTTCACTTCAGATGGGGAAACTGAGGCTGAGAGGGTAGAGGAGGGTCACATGGTGAGTCAGGCGGAGAGCCAGGACTCAAATCCCCTTCCACGGCACTCCGGGGCTGGGCTCTCAGACACCACGTTACTTGCACTAAAGAGAGACTGGCAAGGTCAGGTCACATTTCGAGGAGCTCAAGCCCCGTGGGGGACATGCACAATACGAGTGTTGGGGTGCACATAGCGGGAGAAGCTCACAAGAACATGTACCTCAGCCGGCATGATTCTGCACATTTTCCCAAGAGGAGGCCATGGTGGGGGAGGTGGGAATAAGGCCAAAAAAGCAGGTCGAAGTGAGGCCTATCCTGGGTTGAACAGTGTCCCCCCAAAATTCATGACCACCAGGAACCTCAGAACATGATCTTATTAAAAACCAGGGTCTTTGCAGGTGTAATTAGTTAAGATGGGGTCATTCTCATCTCAAGTCCACCCTAATCCAATGACTGGTGGCCTTCTGAGGAGAGGAAGCAGAGACAGACACACAGAGGAGGCCATGTGACCACGGAGGCTGATTGGAGGGATGCGTCTAAAGCCAAGGAATGTTAAGGAGTGCTGGCAGCAAGCAGAAGCTAGGAGAGTCATGGACCAGATCCGCCCTCAGAGCCTTTGGAGGGAACCAACCCCGCCAACACCTTGATTTCGCACTTCTGCCCTCCAGACCTGGGAGAGAATACATTTCTGTTGTTTTAAGTCACCCAGCTTTCGAGACTTTGTTCCACAGCCCTAGGAGGCTAATGCAAGGCCTGCTCTGGACAGGCCTTACACGCCGGGTTAAGGAGTTTGGCTTCTCCTCTGCAGGCTGTGGGGCAGATTTTAAGCAGCAGAGTGGGGGTACATTCAGGGTAGGGCTGTTTTATAAAAATCACTCTGGAGCTTATACCCACCCTTTAATTCTGTGGACTCCAGACCTACCATGTTCCCCCAAAGGTAGACCTAGCCGGACAATCAGCTCTAATGCGTCTTTCGAAGCAAAAATTAATATAATACCCGGTCTTATATTATATTGTATCATATAAGACCGGGTCTTATTATAAGATGATATAACTATAAAGATAATATAAATAATATAAAATAAGACCCAGTCTTACATTATAGAAAAATAAGATCATATTTTTTAATAAGATCATATTCTGAGGTTCCTGGTGGTCATGAATTTTGGGGGGATACTGTTCAACCCAGTATAGTCCTCACTTCGACCTGCTTTTTTGGCCTTATTTACATTATAGTAAAATAAGACCAGGTCTTATATTAATTTTTGCTCCAAAAGACGCATTAGAGCTGACGGTCCGACTAGGTCTTATTTTCGGGGAAACGCGGTATACCAGTTAGTGCCCTCCGGGGCTCCACCCTCCATATGCTTCTGCCCAGCCACACTCTGCTTGCCGGTCTCATCCACCACTGTGGCTTCAAGTACCAGAACTGGCGTGCAGATAGCATCCCAACCTCAGCCAAGACATTCTTTTGACCAGATGCCTCCACCTGGCATTCTCACAGGTTTCTCAAACTCAACATGACCCCAAGTGAGCTCAGCTCCACATCTTTCCACTGTGTTTCTGCTGGGTTCCCCCCACCTCTGTTGGTGGTACTGCCAAACCCCCGATCATCACCCTAAAACTGGGGTTCACCCTCGTCCCTCCTGCACACTTCTACATCCAAGGTGTCACCCACTGTGTCCATTCTACTCTCACTTTTTCAACCTTATGACTGGAGCACAATTCTACCTCCTTTCCCACCCAGATTTCTCTGTGGCCACATCATGGGTTTTCATTCCCCTAGGAGGACTCCTCCTTTTCTCTCTCCCCCCTCACCCCGATCCAGTCGTCCTGAACACCACAGCCAAGACCAACTGGGAGAAGCACAGCTCTCAGAAAACCTGTCCTCCGGTCCCACTGCACCCAGCCTGCCGGCTTCTGGCTGATTCATAGGCCTTTGCTCAGTCAGGAGCCCCACCCAACCTCATTTCCCTATCCTCCCAGCTCGCGAGACACTCCCCTCCCGCCTGCCTCTGGAACCTACTACCCTCTCTCTAACTAGCTGATTCCTCCTTCCTGTGCTAGCTAAGCAACTGTAGAACCAAAAGCCCCAAGAAGTCTGCACAGTACCTTAGGGCTGCCTGCTTTCTCTTACCAGAAATTCTCACATTGAGCTTTCCTTGGATTCATCAAAAGTGGAGCTGAGTTCACACTTGCAGTTCTCAGACACTCCTCTTGCCTGAGGGCACAAACGGCCGGTTGGAGAGTCACTACAGTGTTTACATAGTTAGTCAAGGCTAATATACCGACTGCCGCAGGCTAAAGCCAGAAAATAGATCCCTTTCCAGGGGGCTAGAGAGTGCCTGAGGTTGCAGCCACCACTTACAGCTGTGCTCCATCGCCTTGGGTATCAACTTCTTTAATCTTCACAATAACACTATCACTGCCACTTTACAAACAGAAGAGCAAGGCACTGAGGGGTTAAGTACCTTGACTCAAACTCTTACAGTTAGGAAGGAAAAGGGCAGTGATAAAGGACCACCCCAGTTCACTGACTAGAAAGGGGCAGGAAATTTGGCTCACTCGCCCCCCCCCGCCCCCCAGCCACCAGGCCCAGCACAGCGCTCCACTGTATGTTTGCTCAGGGACCCAGACAGAAATCTCCTCCTGTGGGACGCTCTAAGCCTCAATTTCCTTATCTGAAAAACAAAAATAATTAACCTGCCCTCAAAGAATTAGTGGGAAGATTTCAATGAGCTAATGTACGTACAATTGCTGAACCAAATGTCTGACGTGTAGCAGGTGCTTAATCAAGGTTAGTTGCTGTAAATTGAAACTAGAGAGGGGCAGAGACAGAGAGAAGCATCTACCCTCACATCTGCCTGTGTAAAGTAAAAAGTGTTACTGACCCACTAGACAGCAAATCCAATAACACAGAAACACCATCATTTCCGAGAGGCACCAATCCTCCGTGACCACAAAAATAATAATGGCCACTATCGTGTATGGAAGTCTCAGCGCCAAACATTTTCCAAGCACAACTCCCAATGAGTTGGTTCCCCCAGCCCCGTATGAGGTGAGATGGTCATCCCCATTCCACAGAGGGAGAAAACGAAACTCAGAGAAGTGGATTAACTTGGTCTCTGTCAGGAAGACTGGCAAGTTGTAAAACTGACACTGGCCCCCGGTGACTGACTCCAGGTCCCATGTCCCAATCACTGCCTCCCAAATATCAGTCTGACCCCCTTCCTGACCTTCACGTTCCCTCTTCTCCACCTCAAAAATTTCCTGCCCCTCTTTCATCCTCTTCTCCTCTACCCCTCTCTTCACTCAGAGAGAAAAGCTGAACTCTCACCAGTCCGAGTCCACGACTCATCTTCTTGAGAGGGAAGGCGTGTGGTACAGATGAAGGAGCACAGAAGAGGCAAGAGGACTCTGTCTTAGGCCCGAGTCAGCCCAGGAAGTAGCTTACACCCCTTCAGTGCCTGCAAAGCTCACCTCACCGCCAAGGTTGCTAGAAGGCTCCCACGAGGTAATAGACATGGATGTGTTCAGTGCATCCTATAGGGCTACACAAATCCATCTCAGACCTTCTAGAATTTTCCCCCTCAAATACCAACTGTCTCTCGGACAGCCCCACATTCTGCCTCTTGACTAGTCACTAGCCTCTTGTCCTAAATGCCCCGTTTCCCTCATCCTAAAAACACCATCCCTAATCTTGCTGCCTTCTCATGACATATCTTTGTAGGGATTTGGGTAATCACCCCCTCTGGGTTATACCTTTGTAGGGATTTGGGTGAAGCGCCCCAGAGGCAGGGACAATAACTCTGACAGTGCTGTATTCCCTATGGGATTCCAGCATCATGCCTTTTTTTGATATGCATCTGGGGAGAAAATCCTGACAAACTGTAACTGAAAGCACAGAGAACATTTAAGCGCAACAGCCTAAGTCATTCTTACAACAAACTAGGGAGATGGAGCGTTTCCTCACAATGAGGAAACTGGGGCTCAGGTTAAGAAGGTCAAGGTCACCTAGCTGCCAAGTAGAGGAGTTTGCCACTAGAATTTATTAGTTAGGCCCCAAACTGTCCTGAACACACCAGACAAGTGGCTGGCCTCCTTCCCTTCTTCCCTTGTGTACAAGCGAGTCTTCCAAAGCAGTTCAACAGTATGGTACATCTGAATCCTATTGCCAAAATGTTCTCTATAAGTCTCTTCCTCTCAAGGCATGTGAGGTTCCGAATGGAAGGGCACACATTTGTTCCCTGGGGGCTGCAGTGCCTTCTCAGGGTTATGTGCAATGGCTCTCTAGGTTGCTTATTTGGGCACATGTTTGTCTGCCTTCGCTTTCTGCTGCCACACTCGAAGTGGACCTGCCACTGAACTACAGACATTCTGTAGTTCTGCAGAGATGGGGACAACATGAGGGACAGCAAGGGACTCCAGCACTCTGCAAAGCGGTTAATGAAAAGAGTGTTTGCTCAGAAGCCAAGAACCCCTGGGGTCTAATTTGTGGGTGTCACCATTACCTCCTTCTGGTGTGGAAACAAGGGAGCTGGGGGAGATATGTGACTTGCCCCAAACCACATGGCAACGCAGTGACTCAAATCCAGCCCATGTGGATGCCTTGCCCAGTGTTTGCTCTACCACAACACGTTGCCTACGTTTACTGTTTTTACTACCAGAATTTCCCCCTTCCTTTTTTCTTTTAAAAACCTGAATTACATATTAACAATTTGACAGGGGGTGGGGGGGAAACCCGATCGAAAACACATCAAATAGGCCCTGCACTTTTCCAGATTCTTATCAATACGTGTGCATCGATTTTGGTTGCCACTAATGCAGGTAAGCTATCCATGTTCTTGCTGCACTTAACTTTATTCCACGTAACTATAGGTGGCATAGTATTCCACAGTACTGTTGTCACAGGGTTTACTTACCCATTAATTCCCTAATTACCTGCATTGGGATTATTTCCAATTTCTCCCCCATCTTTGGACAAACTGGTTTTCTGCCCTTTTGAGATTGTCTCTGGGACTTATTCCCATAAGTAAAAACACTGGTCAAAAGGCATGAACAGTGTCACGGCTGCCGTCATCCAAAGCCACCATGCTCTCCAGAAAAACTGCTCCACTTCTCAGTAACACTAGAGGTACCCTGTTCTCTTTGCCACGGGCCTCAACAATGGGCTTTATAAATTTGATCTATCTGTCACTAATATAATAGGCCAACTGAAGTACTACCTCAGAGCTGTTTTAACGTACCTATCTTTTGTGTTTAGGAAGCTGAACGCTTCTGCACATCTCAGTTTATCAACTGGGCTTCATATGAAATGATCTGTCCCTATGCCTTGTTATTTTACCAATATCATCTCAATATTTGCCTTAAAGATCTTTATCAGTTCTGACATATTCTCATCCACCAATTTATCACAACTGTTTCCCTTGTCTATTATTAGCTTCTCCTTTAGCACAACTTCTGTTACCTGTTTCCCTGAAAATAAGACCTAGCCAGACAATCAGCTCTAATGTGTCTTTTAGAGCAAAAATTAATATAAGACCTGGTCTTATATTATAGTAATATAAGTATACTATGGTAAAATAAGACCCGGTGTTTATGTTATGTTATGTTATGTTGTGATGTGATGTGATGTGATGTGATGTGATGTGATGTGATGTGATGTGATGTGATGTGATGTTATACCCAGTCTTACATTATAGTAAAATAAGACCGGGTCTTATATTAATTTTTGCTCCAAAAGATGCATTAGAGCTGATTGTCCGGCTAGGTCTTATTTTCAGGGAAACACGGTATTATTATTATTTTTTAAAATCCATTTTACTGAGTCACACCCAGCTGTAAACATGTCACTGTAAGAGCTCCACCCCAACCCCCAGGCCACACAGTCTGTGATAAAATGACTGAGTACATGGGTATTTTTTTTATTTTACAGATTGTAGTCCTTTATAGTTGAACACATCACATTTCATCAGTGATCATTTTTATGGAATTTTCACAAAAACATTTGCTCTCATCAGTGAGGATAAATATTCCACCTGCTTTTTGAGTTTTAAAGAGTTTCTCACACTAAGTTTTTAATACATCTAAAATTTATAACATATGATGAGACATAAATCTGAGTTCATTTTCTCCATATTGTTATCTAGTTTTTCACATGAACCATTTACTTTAAAATCATTTCTTTCACTATTGGTTTGCCTTTCTCAATTTGCCATTTATATGTCTTCCATTTATTTAAATCTATTCTATTGTACTGATCCTCCCATTTTTCCATTTTATGCTAATACTGTACAGTTTTAATAACTACAGCTTACCTGCTTAGTTTGCTTAGAGGAACCCACTGCTAAAAGATTTTCAAAACATATTTCGGTATGCTTGCCCACCAATTTTTCCTGATTATTATTATTATTGTTCTTCATGCTTTATAAAGTATTTCATTGAAATTTGAACTGCCAGGACGTGAAATCTAGGCAAAACCCTTAGGATATTGACCTTCCAAAGCTCTAACTTCTGATCAGAAGCAGCCATGTAGGATTTTGTAATTTTCTTTGAATAGAAATTGTGTCATTTGCAAACAGCGATATTTTTATCTCTTCCTTCCCTGTACCAATCCCTCTAGTTTCTTTTTGTTCCTATATTGTTACGACAAGAGTCTGTTAAACTATGTTAAATAAGAGTCGTGATAAGGGACATTTTGGTTTAGTTCCTGTTTTTTGGGGCATGCTTCTAGTATTTCTCCACTCAGTATCTGCAGGGAAGGCTGCATATATGACTATACACAAGCAAGCTTTTTACCATACTTAGGGGTAAATCCCCCCAACACACCTACTTTTAGTTTTATGATGCTTTATATATAATGCAAGCATAATTATTTCCAGTATTTTTCTACATCTACTGAGACCAACTTCATTCATTCATGAAATATTTGTTGAGCATTGATTATATTCCAGGCACTGTGCTAAATATTGAATGTTCTGATTTTTATGGTTTATTTCTATTAAGATTAGTCTTTGTATCGAACCAGACATGTATTCCTGGAATGAGCCCTGCTTGGTAATTTTTCAAGCGCCTAAGTGACTATAAAACTCATCTGGAAAAATTAACAGACAAGAATAAAATATCAAACTCCAAGAACCAATTCAAATGTCATCTACCCCAAGAAGCCTTCCCAACTCTCACTTTCCCGAAACAGAGTTCTCAGCTCCTTTCTCTGGGATCCCACTGTCCGCCTGCCCTCCATTATCACACTTGTCTCGGGGACTAAAATGCAGTCAAATGTGCATGTGTGTGCCCCCCCAGCCTGACTCGATTACTGCCCTGTACACAGAAGCATGGGTAGGTCACCAATACTAGGCACCACGACTAGTGGATGGGAGTTGCTCAATAAATAGTTCCTGAAGTAGTTAGGTCATTCACCTATTAATTTATTTCACTGATGATTTTTGCAGCTGTATTTTTAAGTGAAATTGATCTGTAAAACCCTTCTTGGGATCAGCAGGGCATGGACAAGCCGGCCCGATTCCATGCACACACAGAGGAGCTGTCGTCTCTGGGCAGGCCTCCTGTCCGAGGAAATACTGGAGATCACCAGCTAGAAGTTGGGCTCACAGTGACATCAAGGGAAGGAAGGGGACAGCATAAGATGGAAGTGACAAACAGTCCCAACAAATGGACAAAGCCCTGTGATGGAGGGAGCCAGGACAGGTGACCCTCTGTAACACAGGCATCGGGACCTCTATGAAAGGTCACCAAGGTTACCCAGCTGGCTGGATGAGGCAAGACTCCCACCCTTGAAAGTAGGACCAGTCATGCTAGTTACTGGTTATCAACATATATACTATGAACCTGACACCTTACACAATTATCTTTCCAACCACCCTCGGAGGTATATTCTATAGTTCCCATCACACACAAGAAACTGGGCCAGTCAGGTTACATATAATTTACCCACAGTACCACACAACCACTAAGTGGATGAGCTAGAATTCAGACTGATGTTTTCCCACCACTACTTGCTATCTCTAGCAAAGGGCCTAGGCTGGGTCTTGGTCCCCACCACAGAACCCGGATATCAGGCACGTTAGCAGAACAGGAACCAGCAACACAGAAGCCTCTTAGAAGAACTGAGACTTAGAGAAGGAAACGGGACACAGGAACAAGGCAGGAGGCCCTGCCATGTCAAATCCAGAACAGTGTCTGAACCCAGAATTCTGGCCAGAAGGGATCTAAGTCTCTACTTCCTCAGACCATATGTAACTCTAAGAGCTAAGGTCAGGGCTGAACTGCAGGAAGTTACCGCTGGCCTCACCTGGGATGATGCAGGCTGGGTGGGTCTGGGGTGGGTATGACCCTTTCAGCTCTGCAAGACAGCAATAAGAACCAGGGTCTAGCCAAGCAGGCCCTCCACTGCCACAGACAACACCCCCTGCATTTAGAATGGGATCTTGTGGAACATGGAGAATCTGACTTCGAATAAACGGCTGAAAACCTTGACCTTTGGTTTCCTTCTCTTGTAAAGTGAACAGGGCTGGACCAGATGGATTCTGTTCCTCATCTTGGGAGTCTTCCCCTTAGCAGTACCCTTGAAATCAGGGGTCCTATGATCTAGTCACAGGCTTCAGGACAGTTGAAACCCATACAAACAAAAGAAAAATTGGGGGTTTTGGTGTGCGTGAATAGGGATGTATTTCTAGAGAGGACGTCCATAGCTTCCATCATATTCCCACAGGGCTCCATGGATCAAAAGGTTCAGAACAACTGATCCAAATGTCAGCTAAATCAGTGGAGGCTAGACAGCAGTCCTGAGCCCAGGCCAGTCAGCTCAACCAACCAAGTATGAGCAAAGACATTCTGTAGCCACAAAGGCTCTTCTACCATCTCACACCATCTGGAAAGTGTGTGGTCACTACTGAAACCAGAGAAAGTGATTGAGTGGGTCAAGGCTTTGCATCTTCATGACTTTAAAGGAGAACAGTGTGAATTTTATTGCAATAGTCAGAAGCATCATCTTTACACAGCTGATGGATTTGCTAGATAGCCGGACACTTGGAGACTTAGTGCCCTCTGGTCAGAGGAAAAGCAAGTGCCATTCCCTCTACTTTCTGGCTCCCCAGCAGTCGGCTCCACCTGGAGCCAGTTAGAAATGTAGAATCTGGGACCTCATTCCCCGGCTGCTGGGTCAGAACCTGCATCTAACAAGGTGATCCGTGTGCACCTTAAAGTTACAAAAGCACTGCTGGATTTTTGTAGATGGAAATTCACGGAATTAAAAAATGAAGGGTAAAAGAAAAGTTAAGAGTGAAAATAGAATTAACAAATGAGAATGTGAGCAAACGTCAGGAAAGAACAAAAGCCAAAAGCTGGCTTTTTGAAAAACAATGAAATTACTAAACCATGGGCCCAATTAATTTCAAAAGAATTAACTGCAAAAGTTAGAAAAGAAATAAAAAGCCCCAATAAATGAGCCATTGATATACACTGTTTAAGGAATTTTAAGGGAAACTGGAAACTAATAACTGAAAAACAAAGTTAAGATGACACAAATTTATAAGCTACCCAAATTGAAGCAAAAGGAAAGAAAGACACTTAACTGGTCAGTAACAAGATGAATTGTTAAAAAGGCAAAAAAAAAAAAAAAAACCCTAAGGAAAAGCACTTGGGGTCCATGGGTTCCTTGGAAAGTCTTTCCATAATGTGCAAACATTTTTTAATCACTTAAATGATCAAGTATAAGCAAAACATTCATACTTTCCGTTTTACAAATGAAAGCATGAAATTTAAAGCTGAGGCCGCTCTAAATATCACCCCAGTCCCCAAAGGGCACCCCTGCCAAGCCAGCTGCACATCTCTGATGCCTGTTTTGTATGAATACAGGATTCCACCATACATATGACACTATCAAAAATATGCCGTTTTCTTTTTCAAAAATGGTATCACATTGTACATATCGTTCCGCTTTCACCAATTTGCTTTCATCACTCAACATCACATTTTTGCGACCTACTCGTATCCCAAGGTATGGATCTAATATATTCCTTTCAACTACTCTTGCAGCGTTTCTCCAAGTTTTTGGACTGAGCCCTGCAGTAAGAAATGTATTTTCTATTGTGACACTTGTGAATATGCAAAACTGTTCACACTTTTGAATATGCAAAACTGAAACAAAAAGCTCACCAAATAGTCAACCACACGATGTGCACTGCACTCGATTATTTTCTCATCTGTTTCACACTGTGCCACAACCCATTAAGTTGATTTACTGACCCCACGAATGGTCTGAACAGTCCCAGTCTTATTTAGCCTTTACTAAATAAATATTTATTTATTTATCCATCCCACTGATGGATATTTACATTGTGGTCTTCAATTTTCCACTATTACAACAATGGTCAACGAACACTGCACGTGAATGTTTCTCTAGGGCAGATACCCAGGAGTCGAACCACAGGGTCCTAAGACATGGGCATTTATAATTTAGATAAAGATCACACATAGCCTTCCAAAGCAGCTGTCTCCATTAACTTTCACCAGCAATGCACAAAAGCACTTTTCTTTATACCCTCACCAACTCAGTGTATTAGCAAATATTTTGATCTTTTCCAATCTGATAGGTCACAAATGCCATTTCACTGTACTTCTGATTTGCATGTTTTATTTTAAAAGAATTTGTGCATCTTTTGTTTTTACAAGTCATTTACCCTTCTTTTCCTGTGAATTTCTGTTCCTGTCTTTTGCCCATTCTTCAAGTCAACGATCCTTCTTTATTTTTGCATATTAAAAAAAATTAGCTGCTTTTACCATATAGTTGCAACTACTTTTTTCTCAGATTATCACCTTTTCACTTTGTGGTGTTTTTCTAATGCAGAAGTTCTCATTTTTATGTTATCAAGTTTATCAATTTTTTTATTTTATGTCTTTTGGGATTTGTGTCAAACTTAAGAAGGTCTCTCTATTCCAAGACTGTAGAAAACTCTTATAGTACTTTTATGCTTTCATTTTTTTCTTTAAATCTTTGATCTATCTTTGATAGACTTATTTTGGTCTAAGGCACAAAGTAGAGATCCTGCTTTCTGCACACTCGCCCCCGCCCCACACAGCTATCTAGTTGTGAAGATACGATCTTTCTCCACAAATTTGAAATACTGCCTTTATCGCAAATTACACACACACACACACACACACACACGTATTTATTGGGGGGCTTGTCTATTCTGACCCATCACTTGTTTAATCTGTTTAATA
This sequence comes from Rhinolophus sinicus, assembly GCF_036562045.2. NCBI lineage: Eukaryota > Metazoa > Chordata > Mammalia > Chiroptera > Rhinolophidae > Rhinolophus > Rhinolophus sinicus. Next base: position 89,678,181 of record NC_133755.1, read on the forward strand.
CTAAATTATCTTAATTATTGTAGCTTTTAAAATACTTACTATCTGTTAAGAGCTAAACACTCCCTTTTCTTTTTCGTAAGTTTTTGCATGTTAATTTTTCCAGATGAACTTAGAATCAGCTTTACTACCATCAAAATAATCCTACTGGTAATTTTATTGTGATCACATTTTAAATGTATAGAAGTGATATTTTTGTAACACTTGACTCTTTCTTGCTGGGGTTATATTATCTTTCTGTTTAAGTGTTTTATGCCCCTTTGTAGCACTGAAGTTACATATAAATATAATTTTATTAAGCTTATAACTAGATATTTTATCTCTTTTGTTGCTTACATAAATGAATTTTTTTTCTTCCATCATGCTTTCTAGTTGGGTATTGTTTATGTGGGCAAGATATTGATTTTTGTGTATTATTTATTCACCCAACTACCTTACTGAATTCTTTAATTGTTTTACTTTTGCCTTCTTCTAGTTTTCATACCTCTGATGTCTTTCTCTTATCTAATTATACTAGCTTATCCCTCCAAAACAAGGTTATATAATTATGGTGCTTAATCATGATTTTAATGGGAATGCATCTAAGACTCACCATTTCTATGCTAAGCAAAATTTGGCTACCAGCTTGACAAAGATGTATTTTCTCATGATGATATCTAATTATTCCTACATTATGAGTTTTTATTAGAAACAGATGCTTAATTTTTCATAAACCTTTTCAGCATCTTATTTTCTCCTTAGATCCTTTAATATTAATAGAACTCCTAAAAGTAACCTATCCTTGCATTCCTGTTCTGAAACCCATATGCCCATGGGGTGTTTTCATTGGGCTGCTGGATTGTATTTGTTAATCATGTCATTAGGATTTTGCATCAATATGCAAAACTGAGATCACTTTGCAGTTCTGTGTGTGCACACGCTGTTCTTTTGTCACATTTTGTTACACTAGTTTCATAAAAAGAATTTAAGCATTCCTTTGTTGTTTGCTCTAGAATAATTTAAATGGCACTAGAATCACCAATGCCTTCAATATTTGAAAAAATTTACCTGTGAAACCATCTGCTCCTACAACTATTTTAAGGAAAAACTCTTTAATAACTTTATCAATTTCTTCTATAATTGGTCTGTTTAAATTTTATTCTATTCTGGTGTTAGTTTGGGTTTTTGTTTTAATTTTTAAAGAACACATACTCTCATGTTACATAAACTTTTTCTAAACTTAGAAAAAGATCTTCCCAGCACCACTGTAAGAAGTAAATATAGCCTCCACTCCAAACAGCCTGGTTCCTAATTTTTGCACCCATCCCCCGACTCCTCCTAAGACCTTATCCTTTCTTACCACCACATTCATGTACAAAGAGAACAGACAGGTTTGCAATAAACCAGAAACACGCTAGCGCTCCTCGTGTACCCCCAGTCCCATCAAGAAAGGACTGTAGGCAACTGACCCAACTCCCTCCATCCACCTCCCTCAGTGGAGTCCCTCCCAATTCTTCTGAGCTTCTTTTCAGAGCCCTCACCCTACGCCACCTTTGAGGCCGGCAGCCACTTCACCTCACTCACAACAAATCCTCAGCCTCCTGATGGAGAGACATCATCAAGGAAGCCACAGGTGTTCATCCCCGGGCACCTGCCAGATGCCTGGGGTACCTGGCATACAAGGGTCCTGCCCTAAAAGCATGTTATCTGAGTGACAGGTAAAGACCTGCCCATAAGTAATAACAAGGCCCAGAAGGACTAGGTACAAAGTAGCTCAGAAGAGCAAAGAAGAGCGCAGAGGACAGAGAAATCTCTGGGCACTCAGAAAGGCAGTGGGAAATACACTTCAAGCGAGGGACCCAAGGAGAATCAGCCCCGTGTGCGCTGATGGGGTAGGTGCTGCCTGGCCAGAGAGACGGGCAGGCAGAGCAGCCTGGGCCCCAGGGGACCTGAGAGCCCCAGTGAGAAGTTTAGACATGACACAGCAGGCAGTGGGAGCCACTGGGGCTCCTTTGCAGGGCAGCAACAGAAATAAAGTGGAGTTTTGGCCACACCCCCATATTCTATTATGTCACACTTGCATTCAGAGAAATGACTAGCTGTGCCAAGAACTCAGTGAGCTGTGGGGAAGGGCCGTAAACCACAACCCTATGCTGATGCCACAAGTGACAATGGATACACACACACACACACACACACACACACACACACAGTGCCCAGGTTCTAATTAAAGATTGGAATCATACCAGGGCACTAGGGTTTAAATAGTTTATTGCACGACACAATAAAAACCACATTGCCACAAATCTCTAACCTCAGGGGGCATCTGTGCTCTGCCCAGCTCTTCTCAAATGTTACAGTATATCAACCAAGGGTCTTGTGAAAAATACAGACCCTGATTCTTCAAGTGTGGGTTCTGCATTGATATCTAAGAAGCAGGGTGTGTGTGTGGGGGGGTGGGGGGATGCCGGATGCCACTGATCCAAGGACCACGCTTTGAGTAGCAGGCAGCCGATTATGGGCATTAATTACAGGCAGAGACAGAGCTGAAGGGTGTCTGGGGTCTACAGCAGAGCACCCAAACTAACCAACTCATTATCTATTAAAAAAAAATTCACCGCAGGGTTCAGTAACAGGCAGGGCTCCCTCGAAGCTATTAGTAAATGGAAACCACCCCTGCATTTCACAACCACCATCTAATTACTCTCCCAGTAACCTTTCACAGCAGTCCTAAGCCAGCTCTTTCAAGTGTTGATGCCACTAATCAAGTCATAAAGCCTTAAAGCGTCATATTATTAGCCTTGATAACAGAGCGTAAAACAAACCCAACAACAACCCCATTTGCCTTTCCTCTCAGCTGAGGCCATCAGTCAAGCTAACATTTGCGTTACATTACATCTGGATCAAGGGAAAACACATTTAACCAGTGAGAATCTCCTAACCGTGATGGATCATGCAAGAGAAATTTATCAGCTCTTTTATGATCCTCTAAGAAGATTCTGGAAACTGATCGCAATCTGCCCCAATCCTAGCAACTTCTTTACTGCTCCCATCTCCTTGGGTAACTGGGAAGCCAGGAAGAAGTTTCTGCTCCTCCCCACCTCTCCTCAGGTCACCTACTTAGGCACAGAGTGACCCACTTCAACCCCATCACAAACCAGAGAGTTCCTTCCTCGACACTGCTCTATTCTGAAATCAGGTGCATGCCTGTGATGCTTGGAAATGAGACGGGTAGTCCATCAACAGATTGTTCAAAGGTAGACCTGGACCCCGCCTCCATGTGACCCAGAAACTACACACACACACACACACACACACACACACACACACACACACAGAGCTATCAAGTCAATGAATCAGGTGTCTAACATGTACAGAACCTCAGCACCCTACTGTACTGTGCGCATTCAGAAAACACAATACCTGAACTTGAGAACTGGTTGAAGAGGAGATATAGCGTCCCATGATCACGCAGCAACCATACTTTAAGTTCCCCGATGGCTGGCACCCACCAATCTGGAGAATTTCCTTTATTGTCGCCTAAAATTCTACAGAATATAGCTAATGACAACTTTTCGGTGAAGACTAGGCCTTTGGCTCTGAAAGGAAATACACCTGAGGACATGTTCTGCTGGGGGTGGGTTGACTAAGCAATACCTAAGGAACAAGAATGAATCTGCCCTCCAATGGCCGGGGGCAAATGACTCACCCAAGATCAGACAGTGAGTTTCAAAGCTGGGAGCAGAACTTAGATCCTTCAACTCCCAGATTGAGGTTCTTTCAACTAAATCACACTCCCCTCACCTCCACTTTGGAACTTCCCTATGAAATCAGAAAGTTTGCCACTGGTTTGCTCTCTTTATTCTCCCCTAACCACAACCAGCCTTTAGGACCCCCTTTCTCTTGGGGAAGCAACATTATGTTATTCAACCCATCGGAGAGTGGGTACGGTTCTGCCCTCTGTGAGATGGGCAGAGGACAAAGCAAAGTCACATCCCCTCTTCAGGACTTAAGTTTCCTTTTCTCTGACGTGAAGAGGTCAAGACCCTTTCTTACTTTAAAGGGAATCAACGGAAGCTTCACTTTGCAATTAGGAGGGAATAGGGGCTCCCCCGAGCCACGGCCCTTGCATCATCCAGCTCTGTGCAGGGAGGATGGGCTGGTCCAGGCAACTGATAAGAAGCTGTAGTACACAAAGAATCTATCCACCAATCGCCTCCCATAGTCCACACAGAGCTCCCTCAGCCCACAGAAGAGGAGGAACGGCCAGCTGCCAGCTGTCTTCGCCAACTTGCCAGGAAGAATTCTTAATTAAAGTTCTTTGTTGCATTGCAGTATTATTTCCTTTTTAACGACTTTTTAAATTATAAAATTGATTTGTGTTCATTACAAAAAAAAACACAAAAAAAACCATTTTATTTTTAATAACTTTTAAAAAAAATCATAAAATAAATATACAGTCATTACAGAAAAATCAGACACTTGTTAAAAGGAAGTCCCAATTGCAAACAAGTCTAATTCTATTTGTTAATTAAATCACATTCCCATTGAGACTCAAAGAAACCCAAGAGTTGGAACTGACCTTAGAGACGTACAAGTAGCATCCTGAGCCATGCCATATAATCTCAGGGGGAATAGTCCGGGATCCAGAATAATGATCCAGTCCAAGCCCCTATCTCCACTGTCCCTAACAGGTGGCCACTCAGCCTCTGCTTGAACATTGCCTACTTTCCAGACCTTTTCCAGGCAGCCTGAGCCATTTTGGGAACACTCTCAATGGTTATTCCTGCAGTAGAGGATAGTCATTATACCCAAAGGCTAGTGAGAGACCTGGACGTGGGTTCAATTACACACACGGCCTCCTATACGCTCCACGACTCTGGGAAAGTCACTTAACCTCTTTGAACTTGAATATCCTCATTGCTAAGATGGGGACGACAATACCTGCATGAAAAAGTCATCGTGAGATTTCAATGAGAAAATGTATATTAAGCACTCAGCGAAGTGCCTAGCCCAGTGTAAGTGCTCCATAAATAGTGAATAGTATTATTAAATGGTAGCTCATAACAATAGTTTTCCAACTTTTTCCACCTTACCCCATCAAAGAAATTATACTTTATATCATGACACAATACACAAAATCTCTAAATACCCATAGAGCTTTCTTCCTCAGCGCTGCCTACGAAGGTGGCAGCCACCTCCTACTCAGCAGCATGGCTGCCCTCAGACCCGTCATGAAGCCCAAGATCATCAAAAAAAGACCAAGAAGGTCATCCAGCACCAGTCAGACAACAGATATGTCAAAATTAAGCATAACTGGTGGAAACCCAGGGCATTGACAATAACCAGGTGCACAGAAGAGTCAAAGGCCAGAGCGTGACGTCCACCATTGGTGATGGGAGTCACAAGAAAACAGAGCACATGCTGCCCAGTGGCTTTCGGAAGCTCCTGGTCCACAACGTCAAGGAGCTAGAAGTGCTGCTGACGTGCAATAAATCTCACTGTGCTGAGACTGTCACGTCTCCTCAGAACCGCAAAGCCATTGTGGAAAGACCAGCCCAGCTGGTCACCAGTCACCAATCCCAATGCCAGGCTGCACAGCAAAGCAAATGAATAGACAGCTTTTGTGCACATTGTATTGTGTTAATAAAACCATAAAATTCTGTCAAAAAATATATAGAAAACTGAACAAATATTTTCAAGAAACAATGCTAATCCATACACATCTGATCCACTCACGATTTTTTTACCCCCATTCTATTTCTTCCTTTCTATTCTATTTCAGTTTTTTAAATTGCTGGTCTTGATTACTATATTGACGACACAACCCCCTAATAGACTGCAAACTGCACTTTGAAAACCACTGACTTATTGCAAATTGCACTTTGAAAAACACTGACTTACAAAGACCAAGTATCTCCCCCTGTAGCTTCTACCTTTCAAACCTAGCTTTACCTTCTGGAACCACACAGAACAACTTGGCACCATCATTCCCATGGTGAATTTTTAAGCGTTTGAAGCATTCCGTGTTCTCGCAGTCACTCACTGTTCGTGATCTGGCTTCCCGATCCCACTTCGTCTACATCGCCTCCTCTGGACTCTCTCCTTCCCTGGCAAGCTTTCCTCCTTCATTCACTGCTGTCCAGAAGGGCCACGCCCACTTAGCAGGTGCTCTGCTCCTCAGTGGCTTCTAGGTCACCTCAGGTCAAGCAGCCTGACCCGAACATCTTTTCGGACCTTCCCACCAGATGTGCTCTTCATCTCCAGAGGAACTCATCTCCTACCATGTTTCCCTGAAAATAAGACCTAACCAGAAAATAAGCCGTAGCATGATTTTTCAGGATGCTTGTAATATAAAATAAGTCCTAATGCAGCTTTTGGAGCAAAAATTAATATAAGAACCGGTCTTATTTTCGGGGAAATACGATAGGGTTTATTTTATATTATGAGCATCCTGAAATATCATCCTAGGGCTTCTTTTCCGGTTAGGTCTTATTTTTGGGGAAACACGGTAGATTTCTTCCAGCCCAGCCAACTCCTCTCTGGTTCTTTCATACTAAGGTGTTCCCTCTAGTTCCTACTCTGTCCTTCCACAAATGACATTAGGATGCCTCAAGGTCCATTGCCGAGAAGAGCGAAAGTGAGGAAGAGTTTCGATATGTATATCAGAACCCGAATCTACCCCAGAAAATGCTCCCTTCTTACTCATCTCTGAACTAGCTCTGCCTGCTAAACCTGGAACCAAACCGAGGGGCCTCATCACCCAGCCAGCCTGTCCCTTCATGGTGAAAGCAGCCCTGTGATAGGGAATCTTCCACCTGGTTGCAAACCCAGCCCTTCAGAGCTGAGATCTCCCAGCACCACCTTGCATGTGCAGGAAACGCTAGATATCAGATACAGCCACAGTTTCCCATTTCCTATCTGCACCTGTGGTCATCAAAAAATCCGTTCGTGGTAATAAAAAATAAGTAAAATGCACACACGTACCTAGTGTCGCTACTCTGATGGTTAACATTTTGCAATCTGGGTTTAAAGAAAAGAAAAAGTTTCCAAAGCAGAAACAAAAAAAGTCTACTAGGCCTTCAAATGTGAGCCGGTACCTCCTCACGCCCATTTCTATCATGGTACTTGGAGATCTCGTCACAAATATTCAAGAGAGTCTCTCCCCTAGAAGGGAACTTCCCACACCCACCACCCAACACTTATGGTTTTATTACATATATGTATCTTTGCATTGCTGAACAATGTATTTTAAACTTTTTGTTGACTTTAAAATGTACTGAAAAATACCATGCTGTATGGAATAGTCTAGGCCTAGCTTTTTAAAATTCCACCTTAGATTACTAAGATTCACTCCTATGGCTGCAGGTACATGTTGCTGCTGCTGTAAACAGCCCATCAGATGCCATGATGTGTTTACCCATCCTCCAGCTGATGGGCATTTGGGTTTCCAGCTTTCACCCAGTGCTACTAGGAACATTCTTAGTATACATCTCCTGGTGCCCACGTAAATGCGTTTCCATGATTATTATGTACCTAGCAGTGGAAATGCCAGGCCACACAGCATGTGCATGTACAACTTTACAAAATGATAATACCAAATTGGTTTCCAAAGTAGGTGCATCGGTTTCCCCTCCTTACCAGCAGTACGTAAGGGACCATAGCAATCGATGTCTTCTCCGACGCTTGCTATTACACAACTTCTCAATGTTTGATAATCAAATGGGGATAAGATGGAATCTCCTTGCAATTTGTATTCCATGATTACTAATGGAATTAAGTGTCTCTCCCAACCTAATGCCCTATATTTTTCTTTCACAGCTCTTATCAGAGTCTATAATTAAACATTTGTGGGATTATTTGATTAAAGCCCATCGCCAGGCCTGTTTTCTTTACCACTGCACATTGTACAACAGGCACAAAGTAGAGCCTCTGTGTATGTGTTGCATGAATAAATGCATGAACAGCTGTGTAAATGAGACGATCCGGTTAGTCTTCAGGCTCTAACCTGATTTTATTAAAAGCCTGCGCTCATGAGTCAGCATCTGATCTCCCCAACTGAGGTACCAAGGTAGGGAGAGAGATAAGGTATTATAGAGCCTCTGAACTTGGAGGGAAGGGAGGGAAAGGTCCACAGAAGACAGAGCCAAGTCCAGTCTTGGTCCTTAAACCAATAAGAGTAAAATAACTACTGTTATCAAATATATGGTGCTGGAAGGAGAACTGACTCTGGGTGATGAACACACAATGGGATTTATAGATGATGTCATACAGAATTGTACACCTGAGATCTATGTAATTTTACTAACAATTGTCACCCCAATAAATTTGAAGAAAAAAAAAAGAGGGGAAGGGAGAGGAGATGTGGTAGAAGAGGGTAAAGGAGATCAAATATACGGTGATGGAAGGAGAACTGACTCTGGGCGATGAATACACAATGCAACATATAAATGATGTATTATAGAAATGTACACTATATAATTTTACTAACCAATGTCACCTCAGTAAATTTAATAAAAATAATTTTTAAAAAAGTACACAAAACTGATGAAGGTGATAATTAGAATTAGAAAACTGTAACTCTATTTTGGAATAGTGTATTAAACATTTAATTACAGTATAACGGAAAAGAGCATTAAAATACCTATAGCTACTATAATTTGTTATCAATATTTAGCATAAAATAGGTAATTTGTGACATCAAAAGTATAAAAGGGAAGGAGAAAAAGGGTGGAAACTATAGGAAAATAAAGATAAGTTGGTATCAACAGAAAATAAATAAATAAATAACTACTGTTGTCATTGTGGGCCTAATAATGGACCACACACTTCACACCAAATAGTAACAGCTCTTATTTATATAGCATGCGTATTATACGGCAAGCACTGTTATATGCTTACTGGATTATTCATCCGATCCTTACAACACCTCTAGGGAATGGATATGACCGCCCCATTTTACAGCAAAGGAAACAGGCTCAGAGCGTCTCAGGAAGTATCCACATGGCACATAAGGGACAAACCCAGAGTCTGAGTCAAATACAGGTCCGACTGGCCCCAGAACCCATTCCCTTTCCACACACCTGTGCCTTTCCCTGTACCTTGTGGTTTTCTGACTTCTCTGCAAGGGGTTGCCTTTCCTCCCCAATCACCCCCACAAAGCTCCTCAGATTCCAAGTTGTTCTCCACAGTCCACAGATGCTCTCCCTGCACTGGGGGAGTAGTGCTCAAGTAAAAGGTCCATCTGCACATAAACATTTGCACTGGACACACACTAACCTGGCAGATCCCAGGCTGCAAGATGCTGAGTGCCACCCAGGAGGTGACACAAGGCCATCACCCATGCCTGGCTCTCCCAATTTCTTCTAACCAATGGAGGTTCTGCAGAAACCAGCTCCTTTTCAACTTTGAAAAGATTTTTACTGCAACTGGAAACAAACATCTAACAAATACCTACTATAACTGGGGCACATGACAGGCCTACCTCAGCAAGAAATACTATATAACCATTCAAATTATACAATCCAGGCCAATGCATGGAAATATGCAGGTGAAATTATGTTAAGTGGGGGGAAAAGGCAACTCAAAAATAGTATCTATATGCCAAATTAAGTATACACAGTACCCCCAGGGACACTGGTAGATAATATAAATGGAACTGAGTGTTCTCTCGAACCTTTTCTTTAGTAAAGTTGCTTAAGTTTCCTATGCCTCCCCCGCAGAGCTACTTATCAACTATGTATAACAGGTTGCAAAGCAATGCTACCAACGGTAGCAAAGAATCATTCCCAGCAAGAATGAAAGCTCCCTGAGGGTCATGTCTGTTTTGTTCATAGCTGTATCTCTAATAAAGGGGTTGAAGGGGTCAGCAACTGTAGCCTGGTGCTAAATCCCGCCCACCCACTGGTTTTGCAAAGCCAGTTTGATGGCAACGCATCCATGTATGTCTATAGCTGCTTGTCTATACTATATGTCGTCTATACCATGGCAGAGTTGAGTACTTAGGACAGAAACATTGCCCACAAAGCTGAAAATATTTACTCTCTAGCCTTTTATGAAAAGTTTGCCGATCCTTAATCTAATGCATAGCTTGGTATACTGCATAGAGTGAAGATTCAATAATATTTATTGAATTAGTTATTTCAAATAAGCTCAAATCAAGCTAATATATAAGAACAAAGACCGTATTTATTAGCCAGGACACATAATAACAGATGCCCAGCAAATAGGAAAAAAAAGGGGGGGAGAGACTCCTGACGTCCTAGAGCAGTTTCTTCTCCCGTGGTGGAGATGGATCACACTGAGTCATAGAGAGTCCAGAGATGCAGTGACAGACAGCAGGTAGGTGCTTGGCAGGCCACCTGGGCCAGTAGCAGGAGTCAAGTCTGGGTAACCTGTCAAGATGCTGTAACAATACCCAAGTGGGGCTCAAAGCAGGATTTTTTTGGCTGCCCTAGTTTCATATTCTAAACAACTAAGATACAGGCCGAAAACCAACCAGGGTGAAAGCACTTCATTTATCTCCTATGTAAATTCTGGCCGAGACCATGCATCAGTAAACAATTGTAAGCTCTATTATTTTCCCCTTAATGTATCAGTACATCTGCATTATAAGGCAATTGTATATTTTTAGTTCTGCAGACTCAATTTCTCAGACGCTAATCATTCAGCTAGTGGCTTTCTGAAGCTCATTATGGCCCCAGAACCAGAAGATAGGAGAGAGGAAATGAAAGGAGGTGAAACTACAATCAGTTGGTGTTGCTGCTTTATTAGCAGATGAGATACCAAGATTGGGGTGGCAGAGTGGTAAGGGGTGAAACCCCAGGTCTTAAGAGCCAAGGCTCCCATCAGGCCTATTCTCAGATCTCCACATCTGACACCACTACACGTTGATAGCCTATCAATAACTCTGTTATACTCCTGTATTGATCCAAGAACATTACTCCTTTGTTCATGAAGAAAAACCAAGAGTCCAAAGGAGATTCAGAATCAGAGCTCTAAGGCCTAGAACAAACCCTTGGCCTGCTGAAGTCAGGGGCAGGTCTACCCCACTCTGAAAAGCCTGAGCATGGATTCATTTAGGGAAATGTTTCAAAAAGAATGCTGGGAGGAGTCTATGCCACTTCCTCATCGGCCGCTGCCTCCTCCCTCCCTTCCACACACATTCATTATTCCCAGCAGGCCTTCCCACTTCCCAGGAACCCACAGATCCAGGAGAAGTTCAACACACTGGCTCTCAGCCACTGGGCTACACCCAAGGTCCCCTGGTCGTGTCCCTCCTGTAGAATGAGCGGTGACTAGAGATTTGACTCCTGTCCCAGGCCCGCAGCCCCTTCAAGCCTGTCTGTACCACAAGAGGCACTCCATAGCTGCTATCAAACAAATGAATGAAATGCACTCATTATTTTAAGTGAAAACGAAGTCACACTCAAGGAAGACCACATCCCTAATTCCTCCAACTGAACCACGGGAAACGCACCTCACGTCTCACTTCTCTCTTCTCTCTCCTCTCGTCTCTCCAGCCTGCCTTTTTCCTTCCACCCTGAGTACTGGTGACTGGAGAAACCCTTCACTGCAGGAAGGTCGCGTTCTCCTTTCTGGCTGACAGTAAACCCTTCCTCAGAGATACCCTAGGAGGTCTGGGGACCCTGCTCACCATAACCCAATGGCCTTCAAGCCACCCTAAGTGGACCAACCACATGAGAAAACCAAGGCAGGACAATGCAAGGAAGCACCCGCCACTGCTGCCTCCTCTCACTTTCCCCGGGGCCTCAGCTCTGTCAGATTTTGAAGCATAATGAGTTTTGTTTCGTAACAGTCTTAAATGAACTGGAAGGGGGAAGGGGATGACAATGATAAAAATCTTAATTTAAAAAAAATTCCTACAGGCAAAGAGATTTTCCAGATTCTAAGATGTGATAAGTCTCTTGAGCTGGGGTTCCTACAGAGCCCCCCAAGGACCCAGCCTTCAACATACATTTCCTGGGTGCCAACTAGGCGTCTGGCAGGATTCTGGGTGCTTAGGCTGCTGCAGTGAGCAAAGACACAAAGCTCCCTGGCTTCTGGGAGCTCGTATTCTAGGCGGGAGGAGACAGACGACAAAGATAATGAACAAGTAAACTACATGAGACGTTCGAGGTTAAAGTGTTTGGGAGAAAAAGGAAAAGAACAGATAAAGGGGATGGGGAAATCAGGCAGAAGGCAGGTTGCAGGGTTAAATACAGCAGCCTCAATGAGAAAGAAAGACACCGGAGCAAAGACCGGAAGGAGGAGAGTGAGTAATACAGGGGGGTATCTAGGTTCTGGAAGAGCAATCAAGCAGAGAGAATGGCCTGTGCAAAGGCCCTGGCAAGAAGAACATGCCAGGTATGTTCAAGGAACAGCCAGGAGGCCAGAGTGGCTGGAGCAGCGTCAGCAAACTGGAGAACAGCAGAACGAAGCTAGTGTCACAGAAGCACGGTGGAGAGGGGCAGTGTCTCCAGACCATCGTAAGGACTCTGGCTTGCAATGACTGAGGAAGGGGCCACTGAAAGGCTGTACGCAGGGAAGAGGTAGGTTCCCCTTTCATTCTCTGCCCTCCCGCCATTCTTCCTGGCCACTTCCTTTGATGCGATTGAATAAAAGGGCTCAAAGCGATCTCTCCTGCAAAACCTTCTCTGACTAATCATTGCAAATGATCAACTCAAACAACTCAAAGAAAAACAGCTAATTCTCATATCTACACTCCCCTCCAATCAACTCTGGACCCAAAAGGCAAAGTGGGTAATAAGATGCAGAGGGGAATGGGTACCAGGAAATGGGTACCAAGGAAAATATGACAGAGAGGGACATGAAGATATACACGGAAAAGTAGAGAAAGCTCCCAAGAGAGGCAAAGTTCATCAGGTTGCTCCCTCTTCATCCACTCCCTGCAGTTAGTTTACTAGGTCCAAAGCACCAGCGCTTAACCTTTTCAATCTCTGCTGCCCTGTGGCTGGCCTGATACTCCAGTCAGTGGATGAGCCCTCTCTTTATACCTCTTTACCCTTTATCCTGATGTTAAGTGGAACTGGGAAGAGAGGAAAGAGAAAGATTACTTTACTCTTCCTCTCTAAACTGCAAAGGCAGTGAGCAGCCCAGCTAACACTAACCAGTCAAACCAGAGATGGAAGCAGAAAGTCCCTTGTCATTAAATCCACATCAGGGATTGCCAACAGATTCACCACCAGCCACTAGGCAACCTTACCTGGTCACTCTATAAACTGAGCTGCCATCACACAGCCCCAATCCCAACAGCAACTTCTGTCCATGGCACCTCCTTCCCCAAACTGTCCCCACATTCACACTCATCCCCCAGCAACCACATTGCAGAGGAGAAAAATAATGCCCAATGAAGAAAAGGCTGGGGAAGCCCTGGAATAAGCTAAAATTGGTAGAAAGGAAGTAATACATTTAAACAATTAGCTCAGGGTGGCCGGATGGCTCAGCGCGCAAGCTCTGAACAACAGGGTTGCCGGTTCGATTCCCACATGGGCCAGTGAGCTGCGCCCTCCACAGCTAGATAGAAGACAGCGAGCTGCCAGTGGGGTGGCTGGATGGGCTCAGTTGGTCAGAACAGAAGCTCTCAACAAGTTTGGCAGTTCAATTCCCGCATGGGATGGTGGGCTGTGCTCCTCCACAACTAAGATTAAAAACGGCGACTAGACTTCGAGCTGAGCTGTGCTTTCCACAACTAGACTGAAGGACAATAACTGATGGGTCCTGGAAAAACACACTGTTCCCCAATATTCCCCAATTAAAAAGAAAAAAATTTTTTTTAATTTATAACTTAAAAAATAAAATAAAACAATTAGCTCAAAGTGGTACGGTGTAGTAGCTAAAAACATGGGCTATGGGATTTAGAGCCAGAATGTACGACACAGCTCTGCATTTGGCTAAGTGTGTGACTGTGGAAGTTACCTGTGTGACCGTAGACAAGTTATCTACCCTCTCAATGCCAGAGATTCCTCACCTTTAAAAAGGTGAGAAAGGAGGCCATGCCTGGCCTGAGACAGGAAGGAGGTGACCCAGCAAGAGAGGGCAGTGAGAGGACAGTCCTGATGACAGTTCCAAAGACAGAGGAAGATAAGGAGCCAGTAACTAAGAGGACCCTAGAAATAGGCATAATAGGATCATTATTAGTACCTGTGCCCTGGGGCTTTTAGCAGAATTAAAGTTTGTATTATAAAAGCATGTAAAAGAATGTCTGGTACATGGTAAGCATTATATGAATATTTCCAAAGAAAGAAAAATACTTTTTTTTTTAAAAAGGGAAACTTCCTTCTGAATCATCAGAGAGAAAAGGTCTACAGTTTTTTATATGTACATGACTTATGCATGAAAACAATCCCTACTGATTAATATTTCCAATTCTGGTAATTCCTATTCCATACTTTTAAAATATTAATAAAATGCTTTGGCACAAAGATATTTATTGCAGCATTATTTACCAAAGTAAATTATGGGAAATGACCTAAATATCTGACAATAGAAGAATGATTGAGTAGATTATAAAGTAAACAGGGGTTTTGTGCAGATATTAAAAATCACCTAATGAAGAAATTTTAAAGACACAGAAATACGTACAATGCCAAACAATAAAAAATACAAAATTAGACTTCACCTTCAGCTATTATGACAAAACCGCTATTAAACTAACCCTCCTATACAGAACACCTATAAAAGATAGATAAAATACCAAACAATAATAACAATAGTAACAACTGTGTGAAAGTGTGGGAGTACAACAAGACAGCTAGTACTTGAGGGACTACGCCCCTAAAGGAAAGGGAAGCTCAGTGAGGTGAATGTCAGTGGCTAACGTTTCCCCTCAGGACATTTTCTAATCTGGTAGAAGGAACACTGAGGTAAAACAGAAAGCAGCAAATTAAAGCTCGCAGCAGCTCTCTTCCTTGACTGGAAAGACAAAAACTGGAATTCAGGGCTATGAAGATATCCTGGATTTGACAGGCCAAGGTCCCAGAGAAAAGAGAACCACACAAATGGTGAACTGGAAGATAGGTCAGTAGAAAAAAATAGTCATATTGAAGCACAGAAAATATAAACAAGCTTCAGGGACATGTAGGATACCATGAAAGGGTATACGATATCTCAAGAAATCTAAGAGAAGAGAAATAATGGGGCAAAACAACTATTTGAAGAGAAGAGCCCAAGAACTTTCTAAAACTGACACACACACAAATCAAGCCATGAATTCCAGAAGCTCTCCAAACTCCATGTGCACACTTATGCATATGCATAACTTAGTAAAACTGCTAAAAAATAAAGCTAAAGAGAAAAAAATACATTACTTTCAAAGGAGCCACAATAAAATTGACAGATGACTTTTTAACAGAAATTAAGGAATCCAGAAGATAATAAAACAATACCTTTAAAGTATTTTTTTAAAGACAAGCTATAATTCTATACCCAGTAAAAATATCCTCCAAATATGAAGGTGAAAAAAACATTTTCAAACAAATAAAAACCAAGAGAATTATGATACCAGCAGACACTCTACACACACACACACACACACACACACACACACACACGAAAAACTAAAAGGTGTTTTCAGACAGAAGGAAATTAAACAGAGAGAGGGGCAGGAGCATGGTTATACAAAAAGAAATGAAGAACACCAAAAAGAGTAAAAACTGTGGATTAATCTAAGTTATTATTGACTTTTTAAAACAATGACTTATGGGGTTTAATATATAGATAATTAAAATCACAACAAGGCCTCAAAAGGCATTAAGGTGGTAAAAGGAATTGTGTCGTAAGAAGCTTGTATTGTCCAGGAAATGGTTAAAGAATAAATTTAGGGTAGGCTCAAAAAAAAAATCATACACACAAAGCATCCAAATAGATGATTGATAGATAGATAGATAGATAGATAGATAGATACTAGAAAGAAACACACCATTTTGTTAAACAGAGGTTCTATCAAGATGATGAAATTACTGGTTTTCATTTTCTTTACACTTTTCAGCATTTTCAGTAGAATAATTTTTTCCTTAATATTTAGTTTCATATAAAAATACTACAGTATTTTCTTATTGTTGAGGGAGGTGAAAGTAGCCTTCATTTTCCTATAAAGTTTCAAAAAGTACAAATTCCTAGAAAATTGGATAGAGACCCTATAATTCTGCAGCCAATTAGCAATATTTGTTCGTATGAGTGAAGAATGCTGTTCGCCTGCCTATACTGACCAGATATCTGATATATTCTGCACCCCAGACAGGGAAAGACTCCTCACTCACTCGGTGTTTGGTGTGAGAGAAGCACTCCTAAAGTCGTCTTCCCATAAACATGAGGAAATTTTAACTCAGCAGAAAGAATCACTTTTGATAGTAATGCAGGTTATCTGCGTAGTCTTTCCACAACAGAAATCCAAAGAGCTTGCTAAATTAACAATAGTCATCATGCAAGAGACATTCATACTCCACCTTGCAGCAAGAAAAAATGGGGCCCAGAGAAGTGACGTTGTTTAGAAGGTAATCCATGCTGTACAAGAATTACCATTTTTGAAAAGCAATATTATTAGGGCTGCTGAAGAGAGGTGGGTACTCTCATATGTTGGTAGTGTAAATAAAAATTAATTATTAAATTTTTGTGAGGAACAATTAGGAAATATTATTGAGAACCTTAAAGATGCCCACTCTCTTTAACATAGGAATTCTCCTTTCCAGGAATTTATCTTAAGAAAATAATCTGAGATGTGATCAAAGACTTAAGTACAAGCATGTCCATCAAAGCATTATTTATACTAGTCAAAAATGATAAACAATCTAAGTTTCTAATAATCGGGACTATTAATTAAATAATGAGTTAAATAAATTAGGAGACCCAGTGGCTGGCACACAGTAGGTGCTCCCTAAATATTTACTGAACACTGAATCCATTTGAGAAGATAGTAAACAAGTCTTTAAGAAAGATTGTTTCCAAGGAATATTTAATGATCAATGTAGTAAAGCACATTCAAAATAACCCCAATACTATTTTACAGTATAATATAATTAATGTTTATTGAGAACTTAGTATCTGCCAGGCACAGCCCCAGACGTTTTACATGTGTTATCTCATTATACCTCACCCAGCCCTACAGGTCATTGTTATTATTTCCAGTGAGTGAAGTCTCCTGGATTCAAACCCAGGAAGCCTGACTCCAGAGCTCATACTCTTAATTACCAGACTATATTGCCTAGAAAAAGTCTGGAAGGAAATTACTAAAATGTTAACAGGAAGGAATAAAGACTATTTTTATTTTCTTCCTTATACCTTTCAGTATTTTCCAAATTCTCCATAATTACCGTGTTCTATTTGTAGTCTCCCTCTCCAAAAGAAAGTTTTATAAACTACTCTTACTTATCATTTACACAACTTCAGTGAAAAAAATTCTTAGCTCTAATGAAGCATTGAATCACATCTTCTCCAGGCCTTAAAAGCAGGAAAGAACACTGTGTAAATCCATGATATTGTGTAAATCCTGAGCCATGACATTCTGACCAGGGAAAGGGGATGGGCCAAGAGTCTGCTCAACAGACTGGAGTCCATGACTTCCATTCCACAAATATATGTCACCATATGGCTTCCCCAAGGTGCTGGTTCTTATGTATATTCTGCCATTAATCTTCCCAATGACCCATCCAAATCGATGTGATCATTTCAGGAAACAGAGGTTTAGGAAGGTGAAGTGACCTTACCCAAGGTCATGCAGGGCACTCCAGCTCTGGTCAAAGGTCTAGCACCTCACCAACCATTCCCCCAAACCATGTGAAACCACTAGGGTAGAGCTGAGAGCACGTTTAGGCCCGAGCACTTCTGGAAGTTAACAACAGAGATCGTGTGACCCACACACACATCCTGCCCAAAACTCAGATACAGCCCTGGGACCCGACCCTCACAGAACTTTGCCCTTTCAGAAAAGTTATGCAGAAGAGTAAAGAATATAGTTCTTCCAAGCACGTTTGCATCTTTTATCTCCTTTGACTCTCAGAGTAAACCTTTTCAGCCAGTAAAGCAAAGGTACTAAGGACAAGGAAGATGAGGCTCTGAGAGTTCGACTGCTGCCCAAGAACACCCCAGATGGTGGGTGTGGTGCCCGTTCCACTCTATTATAATAGTTGTATTTCTGAACACAACGCAGGCTGTGCGGACTGGTAAGGCAACAATGGGAAGAAAGGGGGTAAAGCGCCTGCTTTTACAGTCACCCGGGGCTGGTTCCTAAGTTTCAATCCCTGGTCTGCCATTTACTAGCCACCCCTTCAGCAAGCCTCCTCACCTCTCTGTGCCTCCATTTCCTCACCTGTATAATGGGGACAGTGATGCCTTCCTTACATATATGACCAATGAGGTAATATATGTAAAAATGACGGCATATGCCTGCACTTAGTAGGCAGCTGTTATATTTTGAAATGTCTCATTATCCCCCAAACATATACAATGTGAGCTCACCATGGCCAAAGCATACTGTCTCACCTTCCACAAGAAAATAATCCTCTTATGCAGCTCTAAATTTTGCTATCCCGGTTCTTTCTTAACTGTCTCAAAAAGACTAGATAGATCTCATTACTTCCCAGATTCCTTTTCAAAACTCTCTCTGCAAGCTTCTTAAATGTAAGCACCCAAAACTGTCTTCAGAGAAGAACCTGGCACAAGCTGATGAAAACAGAAGGCTAAAAACCCCTCTGTGCTCTGAGCTTCTGCTCAGATTCCATCTCAAGGGTTTAGACATGAGACAACATACCCCAAGGGGAAACAAACAGGTGAGCACAGGACGGAAAGGGAAGGGAGAAAGAGGGCAGCCCACCAACTAAGCAGACAGTGGAAAGGGGAGGTTACAGCACACATGGCCAGGGGCCTCAAAGAGGAAAAGGGTTGAGAGACCCAGAAGAAGTGAGAGGAAAGTGTTTCTGCAGTTTCCCTTACAAACTGAAGAGCATCCAAAATGGAGACAGAAATGGTAAGAGGTCCTGACGTGGCAAGATGGTGATACTACTCTTTCAACATCACTGCAACGGCCTAAGAGCCCAACCCTTAGCTATCTTGCCCGTGTTTCCAGCACTTTCCTAACTGATATCTTGACCTGCAGGCTCAGCCATTCCAGCTTGTCCTCCACTCATCTCAGAGGGATCTTTCGAATCCACGTCGACCCCATTCCCCCCCACACACACCCCTCCTCATCCCAAACTCTTCAGTGACCCCCACAGACTACAGGGTCAAGACCATAATGGGGCACGGGGTCCTCTCTGCCCAATCCCCACTTACCTCTCCAGCCTCATCACCTGCAACTGTCACTGAGAACATCCTACAGGCTAGGCTCCAGCCAGGTGCTGGGGACACAGTGATAAACAGGACATGACACAAGGATAAACGAGACCCAGCTTATGCCCTTAAGAAGCTGAAAGTACTGTTGGGGAGACAGGCACAGAAAGGGATTGTTGCAATCCAGATGGACAGGGGGATGGAAGCTCAGCATGGGGTGTTTAGGGCAGGCCTCTGGAGGAAGTGGGAGTGAGCCAGGTGAGGGGCAAAGGAGGAAACATTCCATTCAGAAGAAACCTCACAGCAAAGTGTGTGAGCAGCATTAGTAACAGAACTTTGTGCACTGTTGCAAATGTTCTATATGCTCTCCATGTTCCCTTGACATGTGGCTAGTGCAACTGGGGAACTGGACTGTTAATGGCATTCAATCTTTCACCAATTTAAATAGCCATGCATGGCTAATGGCTACTGTATTAGACAGTTCTAGAGTACTAAACTGAAGGTGATAGAAAATGAAGAGCTAGGTAAGCCTTGAAGTGATGACTCAGTCAGGCCAGACTGCATGTGGCTTCCTATACGCACCATGCTATCTGTTTCTCCTTCCCCCTGAACCCACACAAGCCCACCCATGTACCACCTCTCTCTGAAGACTTCCAAGGCTGCTCTACACAGCCTCTCCCACTTACTACTTCTGAAATGTTGTCTTTTTCTCGGCAGGCCTCACTGTGCATCATATTTATATGTTTTCATAACCATCTTCCACTAGACTGTGAGCTCCATCTCTTATTTGTCCTGGTATTTCCAGCCACTGGTTCAACCTTGGCACATGGCAGGCACTCAATAAATGCTTGGTGAACAAGCTGTCAGCAAAGTCACTGCAGCCTGGCAGGGATGGGGGCGGGGCACTGACCTCTTGTAACAAAGATGTGAGTCCCTAACCTTGACCTTCCTTAGAATGACAGTTCTGTCCAGGGACTCGTGATAAGTCCTCAGGAACTTCTTGATCACTCTACCCATAAGCATCCACGGCAGGCCTTGTGTGTGGCTCTATTTTGCTCAGATTCTTAGAATCTAGACGTCTGTACAGGGAAAGCAACCAGCCAGTTTTTAAAGGCAGCACAGCCTAACACTCAGGAACAAGTCTTTGGAGTTAGTCCTAGGTCTGGGGACCAGATTGGCAACTCATCGCCTGAGTGTGCTTAAGCAAGGTGCTGAAATGCCCTGAGGCCATTGCCTCAAATGAAAAGTGGGCATCACATTTGCCTCCTACAATTGTTGTGAGGCTGAAATAACTAACACATCTGCACAAGGCCAAGCACAGAGTAAGTTCTCTATAAACAGTAGCTACCACCACTGAAGTGCTCTGGAACCCCCATCTGGATAACCCCCACAGAATATGCAAATTTCTAAGCCCCTAAATTGCTGCTTCTTGGTGCCCTCTGGGATGCAGGGGTTATGATCCAATCTCTGACTCACAAAGTGTTGCCAAAATTCTCCTCGGGTTCCCAAGAGAAAACGTATTTTAATTCCCTCTAACTTTAAAAATTAAACAGTCCTTACAGCATTTGGGGGCGGCAGGGGTGAGGAAGGAGACCATGAAATCCAACAAGCAGCTTTGAAAAGGTTACAAACTGATCCGAGAAAGAAAGGAGAAGGCAGCTGGAGGGGGCGAGCAGGGGGGATGGAGGCCATCCCCTGAGTTTCTGCTATTATTGACTACCCCAACTCTCAAAGCAGCCCAGCCGCCTCCTCCTCCACGTGGGCTAAGCTCTGTTAATGAGAAAGCAGAGCTCTGCCTGCATTACCACAATAATGATTTCCCCCTTGCATTTGTACATGCCAGCCGCTTTATCATAGCAGAAGTAGACATATATTTTCAATAAATCCCTTCTCTCCTTCTCCTCCCCAACTCCAGCTCTCCCAGTAAAAGCCGTTCCCTCTGCGCCCTCCCCCAACACAATCTCAACCCCGGAGCACAATGAGTTCCACTAATCAAAACAGAAAGAAAAAGAAAAATGGAAAAATCACAGCTGCTGAAAAACAGCATTCGCTACAAGTCAAAGCCCTCCACATTTTTTCTGCACGCAGCAGCATTTACTTCTTCAAGGACACGGCACCCCTCCCCTATCAGAAATCTTACGTAGAGTTGCTCAAAGGGGAGGGCGGAGGGGGCGGGTAAAGAAATCTAATATTCACTCTCTTTCCTATTTTGACTAAGCCAGCACAGACAGAAATATAGATAAGGCCTTGAATAACTGATTTAACAAAATGTCACTTATTAAAGGGGGTGGGGGATGGGGCCAAATTTGCATTTGAGAACTCAGTTAAACCACCCCAGCTAAAAGCAGTGGGGCCAGAGGGAAGGAAACATTTTTCTCTAGTCTGGTCTCCTTCAGCGGCTGCAAGAACTGACCCTGGTGGCAGAGAGGCCTGGGTTTCTCCTCCAACAAGAACCAGTGGGGAGAAAACCAGAGACAAAACAAACAACCCCCCCCCACACACACACACACACACAAAACCCCCAGCTGATTCTTAAATAGCATTTACCCTGCACTAACTAGTGCCAGGCTCTGTGCTAGGTGCTGGGGGTACAAAAGTGAGTGATGACCCAGTTCTGCCCTCCCCAAGGGTGGAAGTCACGCCCAGTGGTTAAGTATGACAACAGCACCAAGGGCTGCAGGAGCCCAAGTGCATCCCCTCAGGACCACCCCGTGGCCCTAACCCACAACGCGGCACATAAGAGCCCTCAAGAAAGATTTAAGGAATGAGTTGTCTGCACGGTGAAATTTTTTGAATTCCATACCGGTTTCTAAAGGAGCTCATACTCTTCAAAAGGAAGGAGGCCCCTAAACGTCCTACCTACTGTGGCTCCCCATGAAAACCCCTCAGCTCACATGTGTTCATCCAATTAAAAAAGAAAAGTGAACAAGTCCCAATACTTAAGAATCAGCCTCATTACTGGTATCGTTCAGTTGAATGTTAAGAGAGTTTGGTATCTCCCATTGTGATGACAACAGAGGGAACTCAAGAGACACTCCTATTAAAACTCCCTGGGCATCAAATCCATCTTTTTTTCTTTTCCTTTTTAAAAGAATCTTTCAAAGAAGTTAGATTGGAGGCGGTTTCCCAAAGACAAGGAGAGGCCCTGAGAGCAGCCTCTGTTATGACAAAAACCCCTGGGGCCCTCAGGAAGCTTTCGAAGGTAGCAAACTGCTCAGGGCCCAGTTATATCCAAAGCTGGAGCCTGGAGACTAAAGGTCACACTACGTAGAAATGACCACGATTGTCCTGGTCCTCCACGGAGGGGCCCACAGAAAGGACAGGGCTGAGAGTAGGAGGCTGATGGAGAATAGCCATGCGATTTGTTAAAGTCAAGTTTTGGCTTTAATTATGAGGCAGCCTTAAAGCTGTGTGCTCCAGACTAAGCCAGACAATTCAAGTTTTTTAAAAATGTAATGCCCAAAACATGCTTAAGTCATCTGAGTATTTCCAACTAAGGTCACTGGAGTAATAAGCCTGAAATTCCAAGATGACCGGGTTGGTTTCCATGATCTTTTGCATAGATTCTGTATCACATTTTTATGTAATTCTGTACGGCATTATCTATTTGAGAGTACATCAAATTTGGAGACCGTTCAAATTTTGGCATTAAACAACGGCTCTGGATGCTTGCTAGACATGTGACTCTGGGTTAATCACATATTTATATTTTTTCTAGTCTTCTTCTTGAGCTCCCCTTTCTCAGCTACAAAATGAGAATATTAGCTACCTCCTATGGTTGTTGCAAGACACAGATAAAATAAGACATACCAAAAAGGCTTTGAACCTATAAAATGCTAAGTAAACATTAGTTATTTCAGTGACGGCATCCATTTCCTCTCTCTCTGATTTTTCGTTGATTATTCTCCCCTCTATGAAACAAGATTGATATCGGCCTCGCAAATATCTCAAAACTGACAACTTATATTTATTATACAAATGCAAGAGGTCCCGTTATCCACAGGTGTACAAAATCTGACCGCTACATCTAGGTGAGAAGTGCCAGGGAATTCATGGTACTGGTCTGTCTGCTTTTGTGCATGTTTAAAGATTTTTCATAATAAAAATTATCGGAGGAAGAGAGAGAGAGAGAGGGAGAGAGAGAGAGAGAGAGAGAGAGAGAAGGAAAAGAAAAGAAAGCCTCATCCTATTAGGCAGATGGCAGGGGTCCCATCAGTGAAAAGCACTGGATATTTTTTAAAACTGGAAATGATTTTCCAGCACACAGAGTAAGACTAAGTAAGGGCTAAGGGCTGTTTTTAGGTAGACTAGCCTTTATAGAACAATCTTCATTTGCAAACAAAACACTAAATCCACATGAAGACTGCCAGACCATGAGACTATGGTCGGGTTTCTGGGGTAGGTTCAAGGTTCCCCTGCACCCAGTTCACAAACCAAGTTAATTTGGCCCTTTGGGTGGACAGGTCTCAAATTCTAAACATGGCATCAGAGTTTGAAGCTACACTGACTGACATTTCACAGCCAGCATTCTGAAGCCAGTCTTCCAACAGTAAGCGCAGTTTCGCTAAAGGGATCACAGAGGTCTTGAAAAACCCCAAATAGAAAGTGGCCTCGAGGAGGGAACATCAGTGGGAATGCACAGGGTGAACAGTTTGTAGTAGAAACTTTGGGAAATTAAGGGAAGTGTTTCATTGGTTGTCAGGTTTTGATATCTGAAAAGGAGATCTGGCTGAAGATCAGCTCACCTCACTGCTGCCTGTGTATGCACCATGCCTCTTACAGTTTACATAGCACTTTCCGTACATTATCTGATTCCATCCTCACAACTCGAAGAGGAGAGGCGACAGATGGTATCACCTTCTTTATGCAGATGCGGAGACAGGCTCAGAGGCTGACTTGTCCAGAACCAAAGGCAGAGCTAGACTCTAACCCAGGTCTTCTGACTCTCTCCTCACCTGCGCACCTTCCACGCAGACCCCATGTTTGGCCACAGAGGCTAGCAGTCTATAGCATATTTTTATGAAAGGTAGCCTGAAAGAGAGGCGGCCTTTTGCTTTTTTTTTTTTGAGCTTCTTGTTCAAAACATATGACACGGTGCCCACCAACTTTTGAACAGGGCTGAAAATCACAAATGTCTTTTTCTAATCACCGTTTTCAAATACGTCTAATATGAGGCCCAAATTACTTTAACTGAAGACTCTTTTCCCCCAGCGAAAAAATCTGCTCTTTCCTCTGTACTGCTCAGTAATGCAGTCAAATGTTCAGAAAAATGCAGTACAATTTTCTGATGCAGTCTTAACCCTTGCAGGCTCCGGTTGGTGTCAAGTTCTGAGCCCAAAGCCCTTCCCCAGGAGGGTGTGGCTTCAGCCTGGACAGGCAGAACACCTGAGGGTCCACACACAGCTCCCTCACCTTCTCTTCTCTGATTTTCTCTCCAGCCAAATGGAGGAAGTGTCCCTCCCCCAGGAAAGGCCAGATCTTCCCCCACAGACCTCAAGGGCTTTTGCTCAGCTGACTCAATCCATTGCTCTTGATCAATAACCCCCTCTCCAATGATCTTTCCTATTAGCATACAAATATATCACCAGCACCCCCCAAAAACAAAGTATATCACCAAAAAAACCTTCCCTTTACCACATGTCCTTCCAGCTCCTGATCTATTTCTCTGCCCCCCTTTCGCGGTCAAGCTTTGCCCAAAAGTTGTCTACACATGTTACTACCAGTTTCCTCACTTTCCATCCCCCCCCCCCTCTGTTCTCACTCCTCCCAATCCATCACTCCACTGAAACTGTTCTTCACAAAGAACCCAATGGCTTCCATTTTGCCAAATCCAATGGTGATTTTTCTGGCCTTATCACTCACACCCACATACACGTTGCCTGTTCTCCTCTCTCTTCAGGCTCCTTGGGACATCTCATCCAGTGTCCTGGATTAAAATACCACCCCTGGCCAGGGGTGCCCACATTTTCATCTCTTGCCTGGCCACTCCTCTGTATCAGACTGCCTGCTTAACATCTCTACTTGTGTCTAACAGGCATCTCAAACTTAACGGTGCCCAAACTAAAACAGCTTGATTCTGTTCCCCTCCCTCTCCCCGCTTCTCCATCTCAGCAAATAGCACCACCCATCTCCCCAACTGTCAAGCCAGGAACCTGTTATCCTAGATTCCTCCTCCCCACCCCCTACCAAATCCATCAGCCAGCCCTGCCCATTCTACCTACCTCTAACGTGCATCTCACATCCCCCTGCTCCCCTCCGTTCACCTCCTGTCACCTCCTCACCCGGCCTGCTCCAACTGCCTCTTCACTGTGCTCCCCAATTCCACATCTGTCCCTCTCCACCAATGCAATCCCCTTTCTAGTGAGTTAGGGGGTGTCACTTCCCACTGCAAACTATCAATGACTTCCCACTACACTTCGAATGAAACCCAAACCATTTCAAAACCCCCAGAGCCCTACACAAGCCTCTCTCATCTCATGCTGCCGTCTCTCCCTCTGCCTGGTTCACCTGTGCCTCCCAAAGCGTACAGTCCTTCCATGCAGGTTCTCCCCTGCCTGGTGCTCTCTGTCTCCCCAACCCCCAATCCTCAGAGAAGCTTTTCTAGGCTACTTTAGCTAAGCAAGTCCAGGTCACTGCTCCCTGGGTTTTCATCACGTTTTGCAATATATATTTCTTTGCATGTTTACCTCCCCTCTGGACTGGAAATCAGGAGGTGGGGTGGGGGATGGACAGAGAGATGATGATGTCTTTTGGAATTATCAACAGAAGCTTAACACAGCGCCTTGCAAATAGTAGGTGCTCAATAAGTAGCTGCCAAGTGTACTAATGACTAAACCAGAGCCACTTACGGCATGAAAATACCTTTTACCTTCTATGAGCCCAGAGTTATCACTGCCATTTAGCCACATAGGTTATTTTTCCCTTTACTCGCAATCAGAAAAGTTTTAACACTGTTGAACCAACAGCCCAATAGCTTGGCATATCCTACCCACCCCCAGCTTGTTGCCGTCCACGAGAAAAAAGCAAAAATTATCCATTTCCTCAGTAAACCCAAATTAACCAGAAGACCCTACAGGCAGCTGCCCTGAGAACTGGAAAATTCTTAGAAAATACCACAGGGGTTTTTTCTTGTGTATTTTCTTTAACACAGAAGAAAAGATGTACTAAGAGAGCCATGGGATCAAACTCACATTATCAAACCTATACATTATTCCTTAAAATGCCACCATACCCTTGTTGAAAAGCATGCTAATAACTAGAATCCAGCTGCTCTTATCTCCCTCTCCCCACGAAAGAAATCAACTATGTTTTATTTTCCTCTTTACTGGTTCCCCTCCAACAAGCAAATGCAAAAATATTACTAATCCACAAGATCCCAGCTGATTCTAATCCTCTCTCTTCCCTAAATCACACAGTTTTATGAAGTCAGAAGTAAAATGAGTTGAATTCAGCTGCTTTTAGAGCAGGACAATCAACACCCACTTGTACTGCCCGGGGTCTGAGTCACTTATCTGGATCCTTACTTTTCACGTCAATGTGCAACAAAAATATCAAGAGCTTTCCCCCAAAAAATGCCTGTGGTGAAGTATCTGATATGCCAGAAGTGACAGCAATACAATATCGTTACCATGAACCCTAATACAAATATACGACCAAATCCCAATTACCAACATGTGAATTCTCCACAGAAGGTGGTGTAAAGCCACACTTGGCTTTCTGGTCTCCCACTCATCTGCCAGACTACCTCTTTCTGTTGCCTGGAATAACTGTACAATTAACCTTAGACTTGACCAAGCATAATTAATAGGTGAACCAGCTGGCTGTAGGGAAACTTCCAAGATGAACTGAAATTATTTTTGGTGCCTGAAATTATGTGCCCCATTCTCTAGTAGCACAAATAATTGGGTATCAATCATGCACTTTTTTTTTTAACCAAGACAGCGGCACACTTTTCATAAGTATTTCCTTGCATTTGAAGGCCAAGATTAGCAAGCCACTCAAGAGTCTTTTCTGGAATGCCAAGGTACAAATCCACTCTCTCCATGAGAAGACAAAAACAGAAGTTAATCAACTCACCCAAGTCCATGAAGCAATTTGGCCGTTGGCCCAGGAAGACACTGTAGAGACCTCTGGAGACCTCTCTCCATAAGACTGAGTCGTAGAAGTTCCGACATGGATGGAACTCATGTATCAAACTGTGCTTTTTTAATATAAAACATCCAAAGCCTAGAAATGCTACAAACTGGTACCCTCCCCACTTTTCAATGATGTTTCTCTCCCTGCTTTGAGCGTCAAACCACCTTAAAAGTCCTTTGTCACTTTACAAATACTGTAAACTTGAACCAACTAAAGAAAGACAACATTAACACTTTCTGATTAATTGATCTTATGGAAAATCCTTATACTTCCTCCCTCTCCCCCTAAAAAATGCTTTTGATTATTATGACCAACCCAACCATCAAAGGAGGAGGAAAAGAATATTATAAATAAATAAGCTTCAGTTTTGTGACCACACATTTTATTATATTAGCCATAGTCCCCTCTTATAATTAATGCTCATACCTCAACAAAAAACACAGGCCCAAGCAGGTTAAAGGGGGCAAAACTGAGCACTTTCCACACACACAACTTGCTGTTTTCGCAGCAAGTTCACAGAAACGCTATGTGATATTAACACATGCCTCTATGTGAAAGCCTGATTAAAAAGCTGTGAAAAGACCCATGTTTACTATGGAACCTGTAAAAATTAATCTTCTCAGTGCCCATAAAGCAGAAAGGAAATGCTCTTTTTTGAGATGTCAAGCTGGCTTCTAAACAATCCTTCGGCAAAAATGGACATGCCTAAAAGGGTGGGGCCCAAAGAGGTGTGTCACTCCCAGTATCAATTCCTATAAATCAAATCCTGACAATCACCACAATATTTTTAAAAAGAATGAATTATGATTCATGGGCCTTTATTACCACAAGAACATTCCCAGCAGAAGAGGCGGGAAAAAAGCTACTGTGAATTGATTAATGGCCAAAGCAAGACAATAAAATAAATCTCATAAATATAAGGAAAAACCACTGAAGGGCTGCTCTTGGCTTCGAGGGTAGGCATGACAATAATTCCACTATCCTGGGATAAACACACGTAAAGATCATGTTTACCCTCCCAGCATACACACCAACCAGACTCCGATTTTCAGCAGGGTAAAAATAATAGCTAATTTGTTTAACTAATGCCTAGTTAGGAACATTTGATAAATGGCAATAATATTTAATGTCCAACAAACTCAACTGTCAAGCTGCCAATATCAAATTCTGAGTCTGGAAATCTGATGGCAGGAAGGAAAGGAAAACAGCCTGTCTGTCCATCAGTAACATGTAGAGAGCTTTTTTCCCCCCAGTTATTATTGAGTCTGGTTACAGAACAGAAAGTTTAACCAACTTTTCGTTAACCGCACTGTCTAGAGTTTACCCTGACCCTACTAAACATGCCTGGGTTTGTACTTCTGCTGCTAACATTATCCTGGCAAGTTCAAACTCCCAGCATCATCCAGGTACCTGACAGAACTACAACCCATCTGCAGAAACCAGTAGGCTGAGAACCAGGGACCCAGAGGCAAGCAGAAGCAAAAACTGCTGGTTAACTAGTTAACTGCTGAATACTCTGGCTTGCTATAATTCCAGTGGGCATCAAAACCACATCCTCCCTCACCAGGCTGCTTTCTTGAAACAGTTAATGATGCAGGAGGTTGGTACCAACTAGGACAACTAAAAACTCCTTTCTGAAAGCTCTTCTCCACGGTCTGCTAAAAAGTGCACCTAGCCGGCTTTCGGGAGGCATTTTTTAAAGAACTCTTCAGCCATCCCTGGATCCCTCGTTCCTAAGCATCACTTCCATGCACTTCACAAGACAGCCCAGGCCATGCTGTCAGCAACCGGCTTCAGCACGTTCACTTGCCAAAGCCGCGTCTAGTCTGGGAAGAGTTTCCACAAAGCTGGCTCTAACCGGCCGGTCGAAGGCACACGGAGGAACCAGAAGTCATTTTCTTTTAACCTAAGGATGGCAGGCACACATGCAGCCCAGGGCTGGCCAGAGGTTGCCGGCCAGGTGCTCTCGGCCTCCGCCAGTGAATGGGTGGTTTTGTGTTGTTTTCTAATATCTATTTCTTCAGACCAGCAGCAGCAACTTCCCAGTCTCTCAAATTGAAGTTTGGGGAGTTGAGGGGCAGGTTTACCCCTCACACATTTCTCCCATCTGGGTGGCCACTTTAACTTCTGGGGGGTACCCAGCCCCCACAGAGCCCACAGGCGCATATACATACACACATGCATCATGTCAAAAACCCCAAAAGGCACATCCCTAGGGTCCTGCGGTTTCTTGGCTGGAAGAATGAAGGCTTTATAACATCACAACCTTCAATTGCAAGCCCCACCACCACCCTTTAGGCCGGGGCTGCCAATTATAGCGCCCACCTCACCCCTCCCCCTTTGCTGGGATGCCGTGCAGCCCAAAGAGGGAAGAAGGGAAGCAGAGAGAAGGCCCTGCTAACATACTGAAAGTAAAGAAATGGGGGGAGACTTTCCCTTCTCTGTCCCCCACTTTATCCCTTCCCCTCCCCCACCCCCGTCTTCTCACGGAGCATCCCCCAACTAATTTTTTTAAAAATGAAACTTAAGCTTCTTGCCTACCTTGGCTGTTTCTGCAACAAGTGCATGGGCAATCCGACAAGACCAATCTCCGCTCGGGGGGTGAGATGGGGGGCGAGCAAAGCTGATGGAGTAATTTCAATATTAATTTATGTCAGAGCCGCCTTCTCGAAGCGCTACTCACTTACAGTACTGCCCGCAGCCTGTAAACAAATATCGCTCCGCCAGGAAACATACTCCCCAGATGTAAGCCCCTCTCCCCAGCAGGGAACCTGGCCCCTGGCCCCCCTCCAACAGCGCGTGCTCCCCCACCCCCGGTAGGAAGCTCCGGGTTTTCAAAGCACCAACCCACCACCTCCGCCACCACCCAAGCAAAAAACTTACTCGGTCCGTCTACGCCTCCACCCTCCCTTCAGGAAATCTACTCTCCATATGCATTCAGCCTCCCCGCAGGAAATCTGCTCCCCCCTCCCCCCTTCTATATACATGCACCCCTCCCTCTCCTCCTCCCCACGCGCCCTCCCCGGCCAGAAACTTACTAGCAAGCAAGCGTGCAGGCTCTCCTGATCCTGGAAACTTACTCCCAGATATAACGCCCGCCAGCCCCCTTCCCGGCCCTGCTCCCCTTCCTGTCCTCCGCCGCAAGCAACTCCAAACTCTCCGCATCCAGCCACTCTCCCTCCCCGGTGAAAATTTGCAGCGCGGGGCCGCGCGCGTGCATCCACCCTCCCCTTCAGGAAACTTACTCCCCATCTGCATGCACCGCCTCTCAGCCATCGCTTAGAGGGAAGGGGGTGTGCTAGGGAGACAGAAATACATATGTATCTCTCGCCCCTCCCCCGGCCGCAGCCCACTCGGGGCCGAGCCGCGGTAACCTGGCCTTACCTTTTGCATTGCTCCCCAGCCTCGCCCCCTCCCTAACCCTCCTTATCCGCTCCCCGGCGCCCCCCTTTTTTCACCCATTACCCACCCCTAGCAACCGTTCCCAAGCTCCTCTCGGCCTTTTTTTTTTTTTTTTTTTTTTAATCCAGGATGCAAATTCCTCCCCTGTCAGCAAATCGACTGTCAAATTATTTTCTTGCAAAAGGAGAAAGGCGGAGTGGGGGGGGGGGGAGCAGAAGCAAAAAAGGGGGGAGGGCGGGGGAAGGGAGAGAGGGGGACAGAGGAGGGGAGAGATATCCCTCCGCAGAGCTGGGTCTGGCCGCGGGCGGGGAAGCAGGAAGTAAGGTGTCCAGCGCCGCGGCCAGCGAGTCCTCAGCCCCGGCCCCCGCCCGCGCCCCCTGTCCCCCGGGGCACCGCGCTCCGGCAGGCGCGGGCCGTCCGGCGCATTGTTCGCAGTCTTCCCGGCGATGCGCTGCCGACCTTATTTGTGTGCTCTGCATGTGCGTGAGGTTGCACCTTTTGTAGGCTGGAGAGACTCTGGACGAGGATGGGGTGGGGGGCGCGGACCGAGTTGCGGCCGGGCGCGGGACCTGTCAGCCCCGAGGTGTGGCAGACTCTCCGGCGTAGCCGAAAAATCGAGGCCCCGGAGAAGGCGGCGTGGCCGGGAAGCTGCCGCCTTAAACCCAGACCAGTGCAGGATTGCTTCCTGCGTAGCCGTCCCGGTTATTGTAACGCGCTTTGCAGTCTAACGACTGGGGTTTGGGTTTTGGCTTATTTTGTTAAAAGGGCTCTAAAGATACCAAGGTCTAGGTGGGCTGCGGGGAGACGGTCTGCGCCTACCCCCACTGCACCCCCGCCTCGGAGGCGCTGGGAGAGGAGTCGGGGCTCCCGGGAAGGGGCTGGAGGTTCGCGAAGCGCGCGGCTCCATCCCTCCGCCCCGGTGGGGGCGGGGAGCGGGTGCTGCAGGCGGCGCTGGAAACGCAGCTCTCTGGGGAGGGGGTCTCCATCTCCGCGGCGCAGTAGGCTGGGGAGGGAGGTTGCCTAGGAGAGGGGCCGGGCCGGGCAGCGGAGGGGAGGGGGCGTGGGTGCAGCCGCGACGCGGGCTCGCCCCTCCTCGCGCGCCATGACTGTGGAACGTGGTGCCGGGGAGGAGGGACGGCCGCCGGGGGCCGCCCGGGGCCGCTCGGCATTGGTGCGGAAACCCGAGCCGGGAGTCGCTCCTCGCTCTGTCTCCTCCTCCTCTGCGGGGGAAACCGCTGCACCCAAACCGAGAGCAGCTGCGAGCAGGGGGCAGGGCGCGGGCTGAAAGGCGAGCTCAGGGTTCAAACCTCGGCGGCGCCAGGAGGGCGAGACCGGGACAGCCCCCAGGTCCCGCGAAGTCTCTTCGGCCTCTCGGTTCAGCCCAGGACCCCAGCATTTCCAGGCTTCTTTCCTGGTCCCAGGAAACGTGAACCAAAGATGGTTCAGCTCAACAGACCACCTCGAGCCGGGTTCGAGGTATCTATCTCAGAGGGCCCACGGCGGCGAGTCTTTTTTGCTCAAGGGAAAGTTAAACCATGCTTTTTGCAGAATGGGGAGATCGTGGTGCCTCTTCCCCCAAATCTCACGCAGGATAAATAAGGTTCTCCCGCTCCCCAGACCATCGCCACTATCCCCGACCCTACCCCCACTCGGCAATGGGTGTGGACAGGGCGGGGGAAGGCTATAAGGGAGCTTAAAGCGTGAGGTCATGGACCCAGGAGTCTGCTGCCGAAAGCGGTCGAGGTTTTTGTGTATTTTGAGGGGTAACGGTTCTCCATCTTCAGCAGTGGTAAGTTCTCGCATAACCCTACCAATTTGGGGGCACCTGGGCCAGAGCCCCCGAAAGAGGAGCGAGCTCTGGGCTGTTTTGCTCAATGAGAATTTGGCCGGCGCCCAGCCCCCTGTGGGGCCCTTCCACATAAGCAGAGAAAATCGAGGGATAGTGCACAGTGTCGCGGAGACTGAGAAAGGCTCGGATGCTCTGTCCTCGCCCCCCCCCCCCCTTCCTCAGTCGTCGGTCATCTTCCAACCCGACTGCTTTCTGTGATAGCCTCCTATCCCTCTGTGACCCATTCTTCCCAAGAGCGGCTAGAAGAGTCTAAAACTCCTGACTACATTCTTCCAAACCCCTCCCAATTTCTCTTAGAATAAAGCCAAGCTCTGAAGCCCCCTTGTGATTTCGCCTCTACGGACCACTCCACCCTCACAGCTCCTCCTCCTATACCGTAAGCGGGTCGTGCTTCTTTGTTCTGGGGCTGGAGGGTGGGGTGAGGGACGCTAACCCTTCCCTGTCCACTTCTTACTAACTCCTGCTAAACCTTCAGGACTCAACTGTCACTACCTCTAAGAAGCCTTCCTGAGGATACAATAATCTCTAACTCCCTCAAGGAAAAAGACCCACCCTAGACCTCCTGGTAGTCGTCGGAGCTGGCCCCAGTGGCAGCCCTTTTCTAAGCGAAGGAGTAATTGCCGAGCTTTAAAAGCGCGATCATTGCCTGGGGGCCTGACCTCCTGGTAGGGAATTGGCCAGGACAGACCCTCAAAACATCCTATTTCCTCAAGAGACCTGAGAAAAGCAGCGCACTGCCCAGAAACCTCTCCACCTCCCACCCCCAGCACACACCCACACCCACAGTAGTGCGAGGAGAGGTCTTTTGATCTTTAAAACTCCTCCCCGGCACAGACAAGGAACCTGAAGCCAAAGGGGAGTGAGTAAATTGCCCGAGGTCAATGAGGAAATTCACACCCCGGTCTTTCCCGCTCCTAAACCAGAAGCTGTAGAGAAGGAAGGATTTGGGATTTGGGACTCAAAGTATTGCTGCTACACAGCTAAGGATGCTTGTGTCACCGTCAAAGGACCTCTACGTGATTGGCCCGCTGCCAACCAAGAGGTAGTGTGGCCTAATGGTCAGTCTGCAGTCTCTTGGGCAAGTTACTTAATCTTACTTGGTTCTGTTTCTTTGCCTGTAAAATCAGAATAATGATAACCTACAGTTAGTGTTGTTATGAGATTTTAATGAGTTAATATACATAAAGCCCTTAGAACAGTTTCTATGCAAGTTCTTGATTATTTGTGAGTGGGGTTTTATGCTCCCTCCCTTCCCAAGGACTCTAGAAAATAAGGTCCCCAGAGTCTTAAGTGATTTAAGTATCAGAAATGATCTATGGCCTAAAAACCTGGGAAATGCACAGACAATCCATACAAACACCTTATTTAGCCAATAGATTCAAACCTCAACAATGCATATGCTTGAAGACAATCCAAGGGGTGAACAATCCCAAATCTGACTGCTGGTTGTGGACTCAGAATGAGTGTCAGGGAGGATGACTGAAATTGAAAACTTACCTTGGGTCTTTGAGATCCGAGTCAGGCATAAATAGTCCCAATCCTGGTGCAAGTCCTGCCCTGTATGACCAAAGCTCTCCCAGGGCTGCAAAAACTGTAAGAGGATTATTTTTATTATCATTAGATTCTAGTCTTCCCATTCTCAGCACTTACCCCATCGGTCAAAGAGATTTTTTAAAATACAATTCATTTTTTGGAACATGTTGAATGCATTCACATAGCTCCAAATTCAAATATTGAAAAGTCTCCCCCACCCCGACTGCCACCTAATGGGTTTCCCTCTGTGGAGACAACCCGAGTTAGCCTTCAGGAGGCATTTAACTGTTTTTCCAAGTGAGGCCTCAGGAAAACTCCTTGGGTGCCTACTTAATACTTTATGTCCAGGGCTCTCTTCTCCAATCCAGGCAGAATCAGCACCATACTTCCACCCTTTCCAGCCCTTCAGCCTCAGTCCCAAACAGGTTGTATCAACAATGGTGAACCATTGTTTCCTGAGTTACTGACAAAAGCAAACACTTCATGGTTCTTTCTCCTCCTCTGCACTAATAATATTCACTAAGATTTATCAAGTGCTTTTCATGTGCCAAGCACTGCTGAGACATGCATTATCCTATTTAATCAGCCCCAAACCATCATCATTATAGTATTTTTATTTTACAGATGCAGACAGAAGTGGAGGATCAGGGAGATTACATAACTTGCTCCAATTTTCATCCAGGCCAACCTGAGCCCGAAACCTCTGTCTTAACCACTTGCCTCTCTCTTGCAACAAAGAAAAAATTCTGGGAGCCTGAGGAGAAGAGTAAAATGGAGTCTTTGGACTTGAGCAGACCTTAGTTCAAATTCTGAGTCTGGCCCCCACCAGCAATGAGATCTTGGAGACGTTTCTTAACTTCTCTCAGCCCCAGGTCACCCACCTTTGAACTGGAACCATACATTTTTCATTGGCTTAATGTAAAGGTAAAATGCATGTAAATAATGCTTTTTAAAATGCCTAGTAAACCACATGCAATGCTTAGATCTTGGTGGCTCTGATTTGAATAAACCAATGTCAAAAAGACATTGTTGAGACAATTAGGGTAATAAAATGTAACTTGACATAGATGTTAAATTATTAATTTTATTAGATATGGTAATGGTATTGTCACTAGGATTTTTTCCTCAGTTCTTATCTGTTAGAGATGCATAATGAGGAATTTTGGGTGAAAGTATATCTAGGATTTATCTTCAAATGCTCCAATCACCTCTACCCCAAAAAAAAAAGGAGATAAAACAAAATTAGCTCTTCTTCTACTGAATGCTTGAAATAAATTTAAAGATAAAACATTCTAAAGCATTAAAATTTTGAATTGTCAGGCTTATACAACTGTTGTGAATTGTTATTAATAATTATGAAATTTTAATGTAAATTATTGAAATACAGTACTGGCTTATAGTAGACATGCAAAAATGGCCATTTTGTTACTGTGAGACATTCAGACCAGCACCTGCGTCAGGCCGGTCAGCCAGCTGTGGGGCTGGGGGAGTGGGAATGAACCCTGCAGATAGCCAGGACCCATTATTAAGGACCCATTCAGCCACACAGAGGACAATGTACAGGAAGGAAAAGGGCAAGAGGACTGGGTGACGGGAACAGGTAAATTAAAATTGGGGGCAGAAGTTCCCCCAAAATGTGAAATTCTCCGCTCTGCTTAACAGTTCCGTCACCCAGCCCAGGACTGCAGCTCTGCGTTCCCTCATTTGTTGTATGGGTGCAAGACCTCTCTGGCCCCTTCCAGCTGTCCAGACTGGAAATCTAAGGAATGCTGGCGGCTTTCTCAAGAGAAGGATCATTTCTGAGGCCACACTGGTTATTCGCCTATCTCAAGAATAGATCTGAGCCGAATGGAAATGGAAATGTAGCCAATTCCTAACCAAATGAAATGGTTTAGGCCCGGCAAGCATCCATGTGTTGTTCTAGGAGTAATATTTCCGTGCTCTGAATTTCAACAGCTGGAATTATTTTTACATATAATCCTGATTTGAAATGAAAGTTTGTCCTTTTTGTGTTGCGGAGAAAAGATGAGAATATATTTGGTAACTCTTCAAAGAAGTGAACACTTCTGCATAATACGTCCCTTTATGTTAAAGTGGCTCTTCAGGAGAGCTTCTTAAAAGTTGGAAAAACTGGAGGCATGGAGAAATGGGGGGTTGCGGGGAGGCAGAAGAGCGTGGAAAGCAAGTATCACCTGTGCTTCCTGCTCTCTCCAAGGCTACAGAACAAGGCTCTAAGGGGCCACGTGACCAAAACAGGTACCCTGAGGACAGAACACGTCCAGTGTATGCTTCAGGAATGAGTGATGGATGTCCCTTACTGTCCAGTGTATGCTTCAGGAATGAGTGATGGAGGTCCCTTACTGTTGAAAGCTTAGTACTCAAGAGCAAAGGAGTCTGTGGCAAGTTCAAGCAGTGAAACAATATGGTTGTGGGGTATTTTTCAAACTCTAGTTTCTTTCCCATCCTTGAATCAGTAACAACAAATGAAAGGAATGAAAGCAAAAAGCTATGGCACAGAAGGGCTTATAGGACTCCCATTTTAAAACCAGTAAGACAGCATAATTTGTCGATAGTCACCTCAACCTCCAAGTCTGTTAAGGATGGTGTTGAGAGAGCAGGCCTTACCCAAGACAGGAGGCCTCACTGGTGCTTGTTTAGTAATCAGTACCAGGCCAGTTTCTAGCCAGACAGAGAAAATAGCTTCCAGGTTATGACAGTGTTCTCAGTTGGTCATATTTCCAAAAGAAAATAAAAAGCTAGGATACATAGTAGATCCTGTATCTAATACAAAAAATAAAAAGGGACTAATTGGTTGAAATCACTGCTAAAAGTTCCTGCACCTGCCCAGAAGGTATGTTTGGGAGTCACACATTTCAGCTACATGGTAGGTGGTACTCAAGGGCTGTGGTGGCCCACGATGGTTCCCAAATGAGTG
This sequence comes from Rhinolophus sinicus, assembly GCF_036562045.2. Lineage (NCBI taxonomy): Eukaryota > Metazoa > Chordata > Mammalia > Chiroptera > Rhinolophidae > Rhinolophus > Rhinolophus sinicus. The sequence goes on from NC_133755.1 coordinate 89,715,296, forward strand.
GCTTTGTTAGCGGTGAGGGTGAGGGAGAGATTAAGTGAATTTTCTGCTGCGGATGCAAATCTATTAAATTGCACACTTTAAATGTAAGTATAAATAACAGCTACTTTTCCGGAACCCCTAATGGAGCCGCAATTTTTTTTAAGTGGGAGAGAGAACCCATGAGACTTTGTATTTAGAAAGGATCCTGGCAGGAAACAGGTGGCACACTCACCAGGTAACTGAGGAGCGTTTAAGTTAAGTGCTATTTACAATAGTGTACAGGCAGGGTGGGTTTCTTGGATGTGCCACCTATGCAGTCACACAGGACCCCCACACTTAGGAAAGTCCGGCACTTAGTTTAATGCTTTGTGGTGGCCATCTTGAAATTCTTAGTAATTTTTGAACACAGGTTCCTGCATTTTTATTGTGCACTGGGTCCCACAAATTATGCAGTGAGTCCTGTGTGCGGTGTTATATACCATAGAAGGGATGGTTTAGCACCAAAGGACTGAAATCCACAAAGAGCCTTTACCACCCCTAAGTCAGAAAGGGCAAGAAAGAGAAATAGCTGGAACAGGGAGAGAGCTTGTTGCTGAAGTTACAGCTAGGGCTGCAGCTATAGGAGACGGTCACACAACAGAAGTGGTGGCCTCCTATGAAAGAACAGCCATAGTCAACCTGTAGCTAAGAGAGGGAAGCAGGTGATAAATACCCAACTTCTCTCTAACCTGCCCTCTGACCTGCATGTGCCTCCCGTTGGCCGAACCAATGAGGAAGCTGGAGGGTCTGGGAGCCCACTGATGAAATCAGCCTGCAGGGCATTGGGTATGATGGGAAAAGGTACGAGTGAGTCTGGAAAGGGCAGAGAATACCCAGCTCAGGACTTTTACCTGAAGTACTCAGGATCAGGGTTAAGAGTAAATAAAGTGGAAATGACACAAACAGTGCATTTCAGTAAAGGATTTGGGGGTGATTTTTAAAGGATGATGATTTGTATGCAGCATGCACAGGTTTATACACACCTTCAAAGGAAAAACAAGATGAACTTTCATGAAAAGAGGCTTGAGTATTTGAAAGAGCCATTGTGAGTGAAGACAGACACCCAGGATTTCAAAATTTTAGAAACATGTCAGGCCCCAAACCAAATTTTGCCGACAACACCCCATTCTCCCTCACCTTTACTTCTCTGACACTTAGGCCAACATCACAACAAAAGGTATCTGTGGTAGGCACAACGTCCCAGGAATGGCAAGGCCCACTAGGGCAAAAGCAGCTGGAGAGATGTATTCCAACAGAGGATTTTGGTATAAAGTATTTGGAGATACTTTTTGCACATGGGGAGCATTAGAGAGCTTGTACAAAGGGAGTTCAAGATGATTTGTAGCCATTCCAACTTCTCAATTCCTCTGAACATTTTTAGACTATAGTAGTTCCCCCTTGTCCATGGTTTTGCTTTCAGCAGTTTCAAGTTGCCCATGGCAACCGAGGTCCAAAAGTATTCAATAGAAAGTTCCAGAAACAAACAATTCATAAGTTTTAAACTGTGCGCCATCCTGAATTGTGTGATGAAATCATGTGCCATCCTGCTCCATCCCACCAAGGATATGAAGCATGCCTTTTGTCCAGAGTATCCACGCTGTAGATTCCACCCACCCATTAGTCACCTAGTAGTCATATGGGTTGTCAGGTTGACTGTCATGGCGTCATAGTGCTTGTGCTCAAGTAACACTTATTTTACTTAATAATGCCACATTCACATACCTTTTATGACAGTATATTGTATTAACTATATTGCAGTTATAATTGTTCTATTTTACTATTAGTTAATGTTGTTGATTTCTTACTGTGCCTAATTAAAAATTTAAACTTTATCATGGGTATATATGTATATGGGTAAAACATAGCATACATATAGGGTTCAGTACTATCTATGGTACCCACTGGGGGTCTTGGAACATATCCCGCTTGGATAAATGGGGACTATTGTATTCAGATCACTTTCAAAAAAGTACATATCACTGATTAATTTACATTCCACTCAGAGTTCCTAACTATTCAGATATGGGCTAAACTAAATTAATCCTTTATCATTTCCTTGGAAAACAAAAATTTTGCTACAAATGCAAATAAGATTGCAGGGACTCACTTCGCCCTTTTTTTTTTTTTTTTTTTTAATTGAGGTAAAAGTCACAGAACACAAAATTAATCATTTTAAAGTGTACAATTCTGTGACATTTAATATATTCACAATGTTGTATAGGTATCATGTCTATCTAGTTCCAAAACATTTTCATTACCCCAAAGGGAAACCCTATACCCGTTCAGCAGTCACTCCACATCCTCCCCTCCCCCCAGCCCCTGAAAACCACTAACATGCCTTCTGTCTTTACATTTACCTATTCTGGATATTTCATATGAATGATTCATACAATATGTCATCTTTTCTGTCTGGCTTCTTTCACTTAGCCTACTGTTTTTGAGATTCATCCATGCTGTAGCATGTATCAGTGCTTCGTTTCTTTTTATGGCTGGATGATATTCCATTGTATGCATAGAGAACATTTTCTTTACCCGTTCATCAGTTGATGGACATTGGGTTGTGCCCACCTTTGGGCAATTGTAAATAACGCTGCTATGAGCATGAGTGTACATGTACTTATTTAAATACCTGTTTTCAGTTCTTTTGGGTATACACATAGCAGTGAAATTTCTGGGTCATATGGTAATTCTATGTTTAACTTTTTTGAGGAACTGCCAAATTGTTTACACTTAATCTTTTTAAGGGAACTCACTGTTTGAAGTCCTTCTAGAAGCACTTGTTTACAATCACTTGTTTCATACCTAGAGTAAGCCCATTCTTGCCTACAAAATAAAACACTGTCCCAAAAAATTTCTATGTGAAAGATACTCTAGTTAGTAATTCACTTGAGCTTTTATAATTTATTGAAGTTATTGGTTTATAAAAGTAATACATGCAAAAAGAAAATAGATTGCTTATAACCCACTGTGAACCCTGCTACATATACTTTTGTAAAATAAAAATAGCCCCAGAGTGCTTATCAATAGATCCATCCTGAAATAGAAAATGAAATTAAGTCAATGAAGAAAAACAACACAGTAGGACTCTGAATGGTAACAATTTCACATCAGAAAGCACTCCAACCTAGGTTTTTTTAAATTCAGCTTGTTGCCTTTAATAATTTGAAACGTGATTGTATAGTTGTGTAGGATAGTATTTACCTAATAAATCAACTCTGGTATTGTGTTGAGACTACATATAGAAGGTGTGATTTTGGTTTGTTTTCTTCTTGCTGTTTTAAACAATTTATTTATTTAAGAATATTTGTTTTGATGTAATACAGAATTGTACACCTGAAATCTATGTAATTTTACTAACAATTGTTACACCAATAAATTTAAAAAATAAAAAATAAAAAAAAGAATATTTGTTTTCTCCTTTTGGAAAAAAAAAATTGGAATTGAACAGGAAACACAAAATTTTGGCAAACTGTATCTTTCAGATGGATTCAGATCTCCTGCCTAGGTGTAGGCTTTCTTTTCTTTCTCTTTAAATTAACATACTAAATAAAATTGACGTGTGTGTGTACAGTTCTGTGTGTAACATTCAACACATCAGGATAGAGACAGATCTATAACCCAACCCAAAATCCCTTGTGCTGTGTCTTTAGAGTCACACTCCCCCCCCACCCCAACCCCTGGCAACCACTGGTCTGTTCTCCATCACTCTTTTACCTTGCCTCTGTCCTGAATGTTATATAAATGGAATCATACAGTATATAATCCTTTGAGACTGGCTTCTTTCACTCCACATAATGCCTTTGAGATGCATTCATGTTGCTGCATGTAATAACAGCTCATTCCTTTTTATTGCTAAATAATATTCACATTATACTAGCAAGAGTATTTTTTGCTAAATCGTATTTTGATGCTAAACAGTATGAATGTACCCAGTTTATTCACCCATCGAAGGGCATCTGGGTTGTCTCCAGTGTTTGGCGATGATTACAAATAAAGCCAATATAATGTGCAAGGTTTTGAGTGAATATTAAGATTTGTTTCTCTAAAATAAATACTTAAAAGGGGGAATCCCTGTGTCATATGGTAAGTGTGTGTTTAACTTTATAAGAAATAGGCAAATTGTTTCCTGAGTACCATTTTATATTTTCTACCAGCAATGAATGAGCATTCCAGTTGCTCCATAAATTTGCCATCAGTAAGTAGTGTCAGGCTTTTGTTGTTACTGTTTCTTTTTTTTTCCATTCTAATACAGTAGTTGTCTAGCCGTATCTCATCATGGTTTTAATTTGCATTTTCCTAACAACTAATGATGGTAAGCATCTTTTTATGTGCTTATTCTCCACCTACATACCCACTTTGATGAAGTGCCTAGATGTTTGTCTTTTGCCCCTCACCTATTTTTTTTTTTGATACCCATCTAACTACATATTTCACCTATTTATTTTACTTACTGTCTGTCACCCCCATAAAAATGTAAGTTCCACGAGGGCAGGGATTTTGCTCTGTGTTAACAGTTATATGCTAAAAAGCTTATAGCTTACAATACCCTATTACCTATAATAGTGCTTCTCACATAGTAGATATCACTCTAATATTTCTTGAATAAATGAACAAACATTTATTGAGTATTTACTATGTATCAGGCAACATTCTAAAAGCATCAGATTTATTGGGTTTTGTTGTTGTTGTTGTTGTTGTCACTTAATTATTTTATCAATAATTTTTTTTCAAGCCTTTAGGTGTTCAACAAACCCACCGAATGATTACTGCTTGACAGTTAGTATGCTAGGGTTTAGGAAGAAAGTGAAAGGTCTCCTTAAGACACAGGCAGGTTAATACTGTAAGATAAGGGATGCTGTGACAAAGATATGCACAGGAACCTGGCAACGCATAGCGGAGGGACCCTGAAGTCATACTTCAAGGTCAAAGAAAACTTTCTGGAGGTGCTGATCACTTGAATTAAAAGGAAGTGAATAAAATGCTTAGCTTTTCCCATAATATTAAACAGAATTAAAATTTAAAGCTCAATTACTTTTGTTCTCATTTATGGTGATGCAAATTATCCAGGAAGTACTGTATTTTAGAAAGTCATTGGAAATGAACAAACAAAAGCTATAGGTCATTATTTCCTAGTATCATGACAAGCATCTTTGTTTTAAGAATTATAAGAATTAAACTAGAACAAGATGCTTTCCTCATTTTTTTATTGGGTTGTTTTCATATTATAGAGTTTTAAGAGTTTTTCTAGGTACAAGTTCTTTGTTGGATATGTGATTTGAAAATATTTTCCCCTAGTCTGTAGCTGTTCATTGTATTAGTGTCTTTCAAAAAGCAAAAGTTTTTCATTAATGAAGTCCAATTTATCCATTTTTTTTATTTTTGGGATTTTAGTATCAAGTCTAAGAAAACTTTCCCTAATCCCAAATCATTAACATTTCTACTATATTTTCTTCGGAAAGTTTTTAGTTTTACATTTTATTTTTACATCTATGATTCATTTTTGGAGTTAATTTTTGCATAAAAGTGTGAGGTTGAGTTCAAAATTTTTGTTTTTAGATTTTTTTTGTGGGATACTTTTGCCTGTGGATGGTCAGTTGTTCCAACACCATGTGTTGAAAAGATTTTCCATTGAATGACCTTTGTATCTTTGTCAACAATCCACATTTTGTGAATCAATGACTGGAATTCTATTCTGAACCATTGATCTATGCCTCTATCCCTTCACATTGTCTCGATTACTGTTGCTTTATAGTAAGTCTTAAAATCGTGTGGACTGATTCCTTTCATTTTTTCCATCTTTTCCAAAATCGTTTTGTCTATTCTGGTCCTTTTGTCTTTCCAAATAAATTTTAGAATCAGCTTTTCTATATCTTCAGAAATCCTTTTGGAATTTTTATTGGAATTGCATTAGATCTATAGGTTTATTTGGAGAAAATTGCCATGTTTAATTAAATTGAGTCTTAAAACTCACACAGTATGTCTCTCCATTTATTTATGTCCTTTGATTTCTTTCCTTTGTGTTTGTAGTTGTCAACATTCAGATTCTGTACGAGTTTTGTTCAATTTATACCTAAGTATTTCTCTTTTAAAATTTTTAAATTATATATTTTTTAAATTTTGGCTTCTAAATTGTTATTGTAAGTATATAGAAATATGATGCATTTTTTGGTGAGTTGACCTCATATTCTGTGGTTGTGTGGAACTCATTTATTAATTTAGGACATGTTCTTGTAGATTCCTTGGGATTTTCTATAGGGAAAACTGTGTCACCCGCAAATAGGCACAACATTCTCTTTCTAATCTGTATGGCTTTTACTTTCTTTCTTGGCCTTATTGCTCCGACTAGGACTTCCTGTACTATATTGAATAGGCACTATGAGAGAGGACATCCTTGCTTTGTTCCTGCTCTTAGGGGAAAGTCTTTCACCATGAAGCATGATGTTAGCTATAGGTATTTTGTAGAAGCCCTTTATCAAAATTAAGGCAATTCCCTTCTGTTTGTAGATTGCTGAGAGTTTTTATCATGAATGGGTGCTGGATGCTTTCAAATGCTTTTTCTGCATTGTTTGATATGCTATCATCATATTTCCTCTTTATTTTTTTAATATGGTGAATTACATTGATTTTTGAATTTGGAACCAGCCTTGCATTTCTAAAATAAACCCTACTTGGTCATGGAGTATTATTCTTTTAGATATATTGCAGGATTTCATTTCCTAATATTTTTATGAGAATTTTTGTGTACTGTTTATGAGGGATATTGATTTGTAGTTTTCTTTTCTTGTACTATCTAGGTCTAGTTTTGGTATAAAGGTAATTCTAGCCCCATGAAATGAGTGTTCCCTTCTCTTCTATTTTTCCAGAAAAGATTATGTAGAATTGGTGCAATTTGTTCTTTAAAAGTTTGGTAGACTGCACCAGTGAAAACATACAGGCCTGGAGTTTTTTGTTTGTTGGTTTTTAGGTTTTTACCTATGGATTCAATTTCTTTAATATATATGGTACCCATTTGTTCTAGGGTGAATTTTGGAAGTTTGTGGCTTTTAAGAATTTTTTCCTATTGTTTTTTTGTTTTCAATGTCATCAATTTCTGCTTTTTATTACTTCCTTCCTTCTGCTTATATTGTGTTTATTTTGCTCTCTTAGTTTCTTAAGATGCAAGCTTAATTTGTTGATTTGAGACTTTTCTTCTTTTCTAATATAAGCATTTTAATGCTATAAATTTTTCCTTTAAGCACTGCTTCGCTTCCACCTCATCACACAAAGTTTTATGTGTTGTGATGTATTCAAGTATAGTTGACATATGTGTTGTGTTTTCCTTCTTGTTCAGTCAAAAATATTTTTTAATATCCTTTGGGACTTTCTCTTTGACTCATAGATTATTTAGGTGTGTCTTTAATTTCCAAGGGTGTGGAGATTTACCAGTTACCTTTCTGTTACTAATTTCTAGTTCAAGTCCATTATGGTCAGAGAACATACTTTATATGATTTCAATTCCTTTAAATTTGTTGAATTTTATTTTATTGACAGGATGTGGTCTGTCTTGATAGTTTCCATGTTTATTTGAAAAAACATGTATTCTGATGTTATTGGATGGAATATTTTACAAATGTCTGTTAGATTCAGTTGCTTTTTTTATATCCTTGCTAATTTTCTGTCTGGTTGTTTCATTTATTAATGAGAGAGGAGTAGTGAAATCACCAACTACAATTGTGAATTTGTCTGTTTTTGTTTCATGTATCTTGAAGCTCAGTGGTTGGTGCATATACATCAGGATTATTATGTCTTCTTAATGAAGTAACCCATTTATCATTATGTAATGTCCCTCTTTATGCTTGTTAATTTCTCTTGTTTGAAGTCTATTTTGTCTAATATTAATATAGCCATTCAAGTTTTCTTTTGCTTAGTGTTTGCATGATATATCTTTTATTTACATTATTTATGATATTATGTTTAAACTTTGTTCCTTATAGACAGCATATCTTTGGATTTCTTTTTAGGAAAACAATTCTGACAACCCCTGTCTTTTAATTGATGTGATTAATTCTTTGCTTTTCATGTAATTTTTGTTATATTTAGACTTATATTTACCTTTTTTTACTACTTGTTTTCTGGTTTTTGTTCCTCTGTTTCCCCTTCCTTATTTCTTTTGGATTATCTAAATATCTCATGACATGTATGTTAGAACTTTAGGTATGGTTTCATGGATCTCTGAGGCTCTGTTCATGTTTTTCTCTCTATTGTTAAGATTGAATCATTTCTATTGATCTGTCTTTAAGTTCATAGGTTCTTTTCTCTGTCATCTCTATTCTGCTACTGAACTCATCCAGTGAGTTTTTAATTAATGTTTTTTTATTGAAAATGTTTCCATTCAATTTTTTATCTCTCCTATTTCTTCACTGAGACTTTCTATATTTTCATTTGTTTCAAGTTTGTTCAGCTGTACTTCTTTGAGCATGGTTATAATTGTTGTTTAAAACTTTCTGTCTCATAATTACAACATTTGTATCCTCTCAGGGTTAGTGTCTGTTGATTTTCTTTTCCGTTATTAGTTGAGATTTTCCTGGTTCTTGTATGCAGATTAATGCTGGATTGTATCCTGGACATTTCTAAGAGTGAAAACAAGAGGCCTCAAAAATTAGGATGTGTTTGTCAAGTTTAACTGAGTTCTATAATATCATTACAAACCACTGGAATATAAAAGAGGATTGGACATACTTTTTTGAAAAAAGCATACACTGGATATGTACATAAGGGTTCATGTTGAACTCTATTGTTGTTTAGCAAATGAATAAAAGAGTATTGCTTTGTTAATCAATAATATGTTGTATGGATATACAAGTTAAAATACTTGTTAAAGTATTAAAATATTTTTGATAGCTGTGGCCCTAGTCCCTCAATCTCTTTCCACTTGGCCCCCATTACCTTCACTTCTCCTTCAGGAAACCCCAAACCTTCCTTTAATCCAGCAACTAAAGAGTTAATGTCGGGCCCAGCAGGGCGCCTACTGGACCCTGCTCTAGAACTGTTCTGTTCTGAAGACTATTCTGATTGGTCAAGGCCAGTGCCTATCAGTCATTAAATATTTGGAATATAACCTCTGCCTGTACTTTATATTTATACAGCATTTTATAGTTTACAAAAGATGTTTACATATATTGTCTTAGTTAAGCTTAGTGCCAACTGTGACATCAGTAGGAATTATTATTGCCATCAGAAAATATTATAATTATAAAATTAACACATATTAATGTAGAAAAGAATTATTATGAGGGAACTATAAGCTCAGAAATGTTATCACTTACCCAAGATCACATGGTTATAGGAGCTGGAGTCTAAACTCCTAATACCCTCAAGAATGGTACATATCTTAAGTGCTAGGTTTTGGGGAGGAAGATTTCACTCTAGGCTGGTTAGATCTGGGAAGGCAATTATGGGAGGAAGGCACTGAGCTTATACTGAGGGCCTGAAGCAGACAGGAAGAGCAAAGATATTTTATTCAGAAGAGTGTAAAATGTGGTCCAAACATAGTAAAATATCTTATTTCCATGATCATTTCAAGACCCCTTCTCTGGAGATGTTGGAACTGAAATTCCCCAAGGTTCGGTCACACAGACCCCCTAAGATAAAGCTCTCCTATATTACACTGTTTGCTCAATTCTGGATTGCTGTTGAAGGAGGCAGGAAATGAACATTCATGAGCTGCTGAAAATGAATTATATTTATTGGGCCATTTTTCTCCTTCACACCCTGGTCCCTCCAGATAAAGCAACTGGTGAGAAAGAGAGTGAGGAAGTCTTACATATTAGACACAGCTCCTTGGCTGCTTTCGCCAACTCCACAAAGGCTAATCCAAGGACAGAATGATGCTCTAAGCATAGCGACCATTGTCCTAAAGTTCTTTGGGTACCTGTGTCCTGTCTGCAATAGCAATGGGAACAATTTGTTCACATCACACTCCTTTAGCTCCTTTTATCAGAAGGATTGTATCCAAGGTTTGTGGAGCCCAAATCTTCACAATTTGGGGCCTCTTTTAAAAAATAAAACACAATTACAAATCAAAAATTAGGTACAGGACTTTGTTAAGAACTCTAGAAATGAGGGTCAGCTTTAACTTCATTAGCTTCACAGTGTATCTACCCATGTTTGATAGTATTAACAAATCTGGTGAGAGGGGAAATTATTCCATTAGATAGCATGGAAGTATTTTTCGCTGTATATTCACTTCTACTTAATAGTAATATTTTTAAGTCTGCTAAAATTATACAATAGGATGGGAGTATTTTTTTTTTTTTAATGGTACTTGTGCTTCCAGGCTATTTTGTTTTTCTTCCCAGTACTTTTAAAACAGAGAAAAATATTAACAATCTAAACACAAGGAATTAAAGAGAGGCTCCCTCATGGTAAGTATAGTTTTGAACAGAGAAACTAGAAGAACGATAATCCACAGAGAACTCCCCAATCATAAGGGCAAAAGTGGAGAGCACACCCAAGAGGGGCATCCAGTCCAGAGGGACCTTTCTTTGCACACTCATAGATGCACTTTGGGATGTGGTCATCAATGCAGAAATGATATAAAAGAAGAAAATAACAGACTTCCCCCCTACATTTGACTTGTCATAAACACAATGAAATCAATTTTGGTTTCTGTTTTTGTGTCTTGTGCCTGCAGTCTGAGAAGGGTATGAGCCACTATTATACTGCATTTGTACTTGGGCCCAAGTCAAGTCGTTGTCTTCAATCTAGTTGTGGAGGACGCAGCTCACTGGCCCATGTGGGAATCGAATCGGCAACCCTGTCGCTAAGAGCTTGCGCTCTAACCAACTGAGCCATCTGGCCGCCCAAGCAAAAAGATTTTTAAATTACCCATAATTCCACCCTCAAGAATAACCACTGTTTACGTTTGTGTAGGGTGAACACCAAACTGGACATATGTTTGCCTCAAGGGAGCTAAAATGTTAATACAATGAATTGAAATATATACAACCACAAGTAAGAAGGGGTAAAAGGATAGAGTTACATTCCTTGACAAGCCAGGAAGATGTGTTTCTTGTGGCCCAGGGTGGGCAGCATAAGTTTACTTTTAGAGACTTGGCCAAGCATGCCATCTAGAAAATAGTTCTCCCATCCCTTCTTGGAATCTTTATAGCAGGAATAAGGACTGTCCTTCCACAGTCACGTTAAATGACTTAAGGAGAAGTGTGGTTCCAAAACCAGCAGCATCAGCATGACCTTCACCTGGGGATTTGTTGGGAATGCAAATTCTCAGACCCCACCCCAGACCTCCTGGATCAGAACCTCTGGGGGTGAGCTCAGCCGTCTGTGTTTTAAGATGCCCTTCAGTGACTGATGCACAATAGAGTTTGAGAACCACTGTCGAAAGACGAATTGTATCTTGTTTAGTGTTGAGTTCTCTGTCTCAGCACCTGGTGCCTAGAAGGTCGAAAGAATTTGTTAAATCAAGAATACAAAAACCCGGGGCTGGCTGGTTAACTCAGTTGGTTAGAGTGCAGTGCTCTTAAAACAAGGTTGCCAGTTCGATCCCCACATGGGCCTCTGTGAGCTGCGCCCTCCACAACTAGATTGAAACATACTTGACTTGGAGCTGTTGGGTCCTGGAAAAACACACTTAAAATAAATAAAAAAGTTTAAAAAAAAATGTTTTTTTAAAAAGAATACAAATACCCCTTAGAGATGCATCAATTTTAAAATTATTTTTATTATGGTATATTTCTCATAGAAATACATAAAAGATATAATAAACACGTAGTATATCTAGCACTATTGGTAGCAAATTAAACCTTAACAGTTTGCCACATTTCCTTCAGATATTTTTTTAGAGAACAAAAACATTGCAGATACAACTGAGGGCTGTGTCTACTCTTCCCAAACTCCTTTCTTTCTTCTTCTCCAGAAACAACTAAGATCAGGAAGTTAGCATTAATCATTATCGTACATGTTTTCTGCTTTTACTACATATTCCTGTATCTATAAACAATATATGGTACTGTTTTGCAGGGTTTTAAACTATTTTAATGGTCACGCTCTACATACCCTGCAATTAGCTTTTCTGTATTGTTTTTAAGATTTATCATTGTGCTGACACAAAGCTGTGATTCCTCATTGGAACTGCTGTCAAATATTCCCTTGTATGAATACACGATGATATATGCATCTGATCTATTAATGACATTTAAATGGTCCAGTTGATTTAGTTTTTCACTATTCAAAGCAATGCTGCCACAAACATACATATCTTCTGGGGCAACCAAATAAAGTTTCTCTCAGGTATAGACCTAAGAGTAGATTTCCTGGGATGTAGCAATATGAGCATTTCCAATCTTAACAGATAAAATCATATTGCTCCCTAAAGTAGTTGTACCAATTTCTCCACCTTTTTTCCAACGTTTGGTATTGGTGAACTTTGAGATTTTTGCCAGTTTGATGACTGAAATAGTATCTCATCAGTGTTATACATTTTTCGCTACCTTAATTTCTAGTGAGGTTAAGCATCTTTTTATATGCTCCTAGGTCATTTGGATTTGAGAAATATAAAGTTAACACATATTCATACCAAGATATAAATTCCTGCTATCATCTCCACTTCTGAAAGAGAGTTTTAATAGGGAGAAAGCCTGAGATGGAGAAAAAAGTGGAAAAGGCCCTGCGGATAAAGGAGGAGACGAAGTTAGAAGAAACTAGAGGTACCATTTACCTTCTTCAAGGTCCCTTCCAGGGCCGGCTCTAGCCACGTGTCCCATCAGCTCTGCTCCCTTTCCCCAGAGATGGAGTCCTGAGCTCTGGGAGAGGTTGACACAAAGTGGAGGTTGTAGTAAAATCTTCACTGAGAAAGGCTTTTTCTGGTCTTGAGTTTTTCAGGCTTTTTTGATTGAAGACCAGTTAACCCAGTGGTTCTCAATGATAGATGTATATCCCCACTAGGGTGTGTTTTTGGAAATTTGGGGGAATTTTTGATAATCACAATGATTAGAGGATTGGCATTACTGGTATTAGTGGGCTGGGACGAGGAGTTCTACACTTCCTTCTATGCATGGGACAGTCCTAGTCAATGAAGAATTTCCATGACTGCTCCACACAATGTTCAAAAGTCCTGCTGGACATTTATATGGGGGGAAAGCCTATTCATAATGACCAAGCCTAGCGCCTAACTCTAAGCACAAAGGGTCTTAATGAGTTCACACTGATTATTCCAGGAATGCAAACTACTACCTAAACTGAGAGACGATTCTAACTTCATTTGGTTCAGAGCTTTGCCAAGATTTAAAAAAAAAAAAATCTGACACTCAACAACATTGATCATGGGCATTTAAGTCACCAATACAAGCTACACACTGGTCTTCAGTTGAAGCTCTCACCTTCACAGTGATTCTATACATAGGTAGAAGCTTCTGACACCTTCACTATGTTTTCTATTATAGTTAGGCCTACACATTTTATATAGTTTGATGATATACTGCTCTTCTTTTATTTCGTCTTCATATCTGGGCATTATAATTATTTTTTAATTGTATGTGTAGAATGATCATATTATCTATGAATTTCATGTTGGTGTAGAAAAAGGACATTATAAAGTGTTTATTGAGAATCAGTAAACTCATGGTTTATTGATAAGGACATTTTGATATGAGAGTGAAAAAAAACCTCACTTACCCCAAGATGGAGCAGTTGGTAATTGAGAGAAGAAAGGTTTACTCTCATTGCTGATGGACATCAAATCTGAACTCTTTCCATTAAGTTTCTACCTTCCAAAGCAATGGCCTCCACCCCAATAACAACAATAACAATAGCTTACACTTACATGGCACTTGCTATGAGCCACACATGGTCCCCTAAGCATTTTCCATTTACTAACTCTCCGACCCTCATAACAACCCTCTAAGGTAAGTATTATTATGATCCTCATTGTACAGATGAGGAAACTGATGCACAGAGGGGTTAAGAGCTCTGTCCAAAGGCACACAGCTAATGTGCAACACAGCTAAGATAATGTCAGGCTATCTGGCTCTTTATCACTTCATTGTATCACATCAAAGACAGAGTCAGGAAGCTGGGCAAACACAATGGAGGCATTTGGCCTGTAGAAATGGAGGGAAATGGAAACACCCATGCAATACCATCACTCAATGATTAGACTGTCCCAGGATGAGCTTCAGGGGTTCTGTGGATCCCCTGAAACTACATGCAAATTATGTATCTCAGTGTGTGTATTTGCACATTATTCTATGGAGCAAGTCCATGGTTCTCATTTGATTCTCAGAGGGGCCCCTGACCACAGAAAAGTTAGAACCACTGGTATAAAGGAATATCCGCAGGACTTGGTGAGCAGGAGGATCCAGGCCCAGCACGTGCCCACCCACGCTGGTGGGCGGGGACCGCTGAGGATTGGGATAGAAAGTCCCTTTCCCTCAAGTTTGCCAGAATTTCTTGACTCTTGTTGGCATCTCCTCCAAGGAGCAGCCTCTTAATTTCTGTTCCTCTTAAAGCAAACCTTGAGGAAACCAATACTCTGTACACATGGGATTTTTTCTATGTGTTCAACTACACGCAGAAGATCAGAAGGTACTGGTTTAGAGAGTTAAGGGGGAGAAAGGACAACATTCTAAGTACACCAGTGAGGTCTCAAAGGCCGCTCAGTACACAAATGACTCTCAAGCCTTTTCTGTCTCAGCACATTGAAGGGGGGCACAAAGTGCCCGTGGCCATGTCAGGATCTGATGTGTGACCAGGGCTTCTGAGGGAGACGTTGTCAGTACCCCTCGATACTCCACACCCCCTCCGCCCCCCCTGGGAGCCCACCTGCAGCAGAGGTGGGCATTCCTGTGAACGCCAGCAGCTTCATATGCCAAGCACCTGCCTCTCCTGGCCCACAGCCTTCTCTGGTCCCAGTAGCACGTCGGTCCACACTCCCAGGAAAAATCATTAATCCATCAGGGTGGGAGTTAGTGAATAAAAATCTCGGTTTCCTCACCCTCAGTGAGACAATTTGAAGGTGCGTTTTATACAGTCTTTCAGAGGGTCCCCAGGGGGATTGGGCCCCAGCCGCCCACTGCAGTAGCCTGCTCAGTGATGCGTTCTTTATTGCCATTCCCCCTTTCCTTGTTTCAATTCCCCAACTCCCCGCTGTGTTTCCTGGGACCACCTCTGAAATAGAGCCAAATCCTGGTCTTACGGCCTGCTTTTAGGGGAACCCTCGCTAAGACAGTCCCCTTGGGGATCACACATCCATTGAAAATTCTGGCTGTTCTTGGCCCATATCTTGCCAGGTGCCCCATGACCATGACATTGTTGGGCGGGGAGGCTCACCAGACCCTTGTAGGATGAATCCGGAGTGCTTCTAAAAGCAGGGGAAACGCATTTGTTCAAATCCTTAAATGGGAAATTCTATCATAGAGAACATTCTCACTAAAAAGGCTGCACATCATGAGTCCTGTCCTGGGGTAGAATTCAGGAAAAATATTTCAGAGAATCAACTTACAAACAGGCCTGAAAAGAACAATTTTGTGCAACCAGGGCCTCTGCAAAAGGTTGTAAGTTGTGGCCTGGCTGAGGGGGCAAATGGAGCTGAGTGCCAGCCTGCGTTCCACTCACCAAGCTGTGTGCCCACGTGAAGGGTCTACCTTTTAAAACATGCACAAAAAATTACTCACACGTGGCCCTGTGTGCCACCACCACCATCGTTCACTCTATAACATTGGCTATGTTTCATCTTCAAATCCAAGTTATCATTGCTAGAAATATATTCTTTATAACAATATTCCACTGATCTAGAACAAAAGCAATTTGAGAGCCCCGGGCTGTTTGTTGTAATGGAATTTTCCTCATGTGAAAAAGTAAGCATTGCTGTTGTATATTAATGGAGTTTTATCCTCTTCTTTCCACCAAGTTGACAGTTTTAGTATCATGTTGGTACGATTTATTCTACTAAATGATTAGAATACTTCTGTGTCACATTTCTATCTTCCCTTGCTAAATTGGAACTGTTTGTATTCTTGCTGCAAAGTCCGACATTTGATGAAATTTGAACTTGTTTGCTTTGTGTGGAATGGGATTAACCCCCTGGCCCCCATCCCAGCCAGCACCCACTCTCAAGTCTTTGTGTTGGGGAGGCTCGAGTTATGTGGGCAAATGGATGGTTATTCTCAGCAATAAAAGTGAGCAAATAATGTGAAAGCACCCATACCTCAAAAAGCAGAAGAGTGACCTCTGTTTGACCTTGAGGTCTGTGCACTGAAGAGAAAAGTTCCTAACAAACAAAACAAGCTTTGAGCCAGAGAGAAAGAGAAGAAGATTGCTTACTTTCTGATTACTTTGTTTAAACCAACCTCCTCTCTAGTTTATAATCCTTTATGGGAGCATATTAGGAAGGGGCAGTTTAAGGTCTGTTTAGAGCTGAGAAGAATCATGAAGTAAACAATTAATATTTAGGAAAGGGGCCCAGAACCTTCTATTGGTAGACTTTTCTGCCCCCTCCGCCGTTTAATAGCCTTGGACTGTGGTCTTAGTCGTCCCACGTATTTATTTTGATTACTATTGTCATCTATTCACTTATTACAGTCTTTGTGTTATTTGGACAATCCAAATCTAGGGGAATTCATTCAAGTCAATTAATGCGATCATTTCTGCTGGCGTGAGTCATGTATAGAATATAGGAGTGTCAATTCCAGTAACTGGGAAGCAAATTCAGTATTCACATTTTATCCTGGCAAAGTGGTCTTGGAACCCTTTCGCCTTGGGTAATTAAAAACAAAAATCAATCATTATTCCTTCCCTTCCAGCCAAAGACTCCATTACATCCCAGCTTCACATCTGGTCAGTGTTGCTTCTGCCCAAGGCCGATCTGCATTGTCTAGCTTCTAGGCTTCTGCTCACGTCAGGGCTGCCTGCTGGCATGCTCTCCCCACTCTTCGGTGCCTACTGAACCTGTCTCATATCTTCAAAGGGCAGTTCAAATCCTAATTCTTCCAAGAAGCTGATCCAGACTGCCCTGATACCATCTCTTCTTCTTCCAAACTGCAGCAACACATTGCTTGGCCCTTCCCAGTGTGCTATAAATCATATTTTCAAGCCTAGTTTCTTATTTCCCCAAGTAGATTTTAGCTTCTTAAGGCAGAAATTGTAAGTTGCCACCAATATCCATTCTCCCCCATCTTTTAGTAACAAAGCCCTAATTATTCTGCGTGGCAATAAACCCACATGGAAATTACCCTCTCCAAGTATGGTCATGTGCCTAAATTCTGATCAATGAAATATAAGGAGAAATGTTTTCTAGAACTTACAGGAAGACTGCTTAAGGAGAATAGATTCAGGTGGAAGTTTGGACCTTTTGTCCTTTCCTCCTTCCACCTTCGTGCTGTCTGAGGTGAAGAAGGGATAGCTAGAGCTAAGAAAGCCATCTTGAATCATGGGGTGACCTTCAAGATGGAAGCCACCAGCAAAGGATAACGGAATAGAAAGACAGAAGGAGCCCAGTATCCAATGACTTCCTGGAACAATTATTCCTCTCCTGGATTATTTCCTCTAGACTTCTTTTCTGGAAAACAACAAACACTTTTATGTTTAAGCCATTGTTGTTTCACACAGTTAAATCCACTTCTTGTCTAGTCCAGCTTCTTGAGGGCAGATCAGCTTTTTAACCATTGTATCATCAACAGTGCCTGACACAGTATACGAGGTCTGACAATTAAGTTCCTGAACTCATCCTAGAAAAAGTGGTACATACCTCATTGCTGAAAATCATTATGGTCACCTTCGAAGTACTCCTCTTGGGAAGCTATGCACTGATGCCTAGTCCACCCTTCAAAGCAATTTTGGAACTCTTTTTCTGGAATGGCCATCAAAGCTGTCATTTATTGCCTTTGATATCCTGAATGTCATCAAAATGTCTTACTTTCAATATTTCCTTTATCTTTGGGTAAAGAAAGAAGTCACTGGGGTCCAGATCAGGTGAGTAGGGAGGGTGTTCCAATACAGTTATTTGTTTATTGGCTGAAAATTCCCTCACAGACAGTGCCATGTGAGCTGGTGCATTGTCATGATGCAAGAGCCATGAATTGTTGGCGAAAAGTTCAGGTTGTCTAACTTTTTCACGCAGCCTTTTCAGCACTTCCAAATAGTAAACTTGGTGAACTGTTTGTCCAGTTGGTACACATTCATAATGAATAATCCCTCTGATATCAAAAAAGGTTAGTATTATCGTTGCAACAAGTTGGCAAACTCAATTGTCAGACCTTCACATGATAAAGTCTCCACAGCTATTTGTTAAAGCTTGAAAATATTTTCCTTCTGACCCATGATGTCAGATAGGACAAGGGTCTCAATGACTGGGCAGCTCTTACTAAATGCTAAATGTTAAAATGTAGCACAGTATTTTGCAGATGCATCTGTAAATAGGATGAGCTTGACAGGAACTCACCTTATGGATAAGTGTAACCAACAGTAAAGAAGAAATCAATGTGTAATTAAGCAAATAATGTACATAAGCAATGGCTAAGCCTCCCTTCAGGGAGAAGAGCTTTGGATGTGAACCCCCTGTCTCCTTAACTTGCTGCAAGTAAATAAAACTAACGACAACCACATTTTGTTCTTGAATGGAACAGCCCAAGCGGTGAACCCTTTGAGTTCGGTAACAATAACAGTTCTCATCCTCATTAATATTGCAATTGCTCCCTTTAAAATCATCCCATTGATCTTATGCTCCAATTTCAAAAGTTGCTATTGTTTCCACTGCATAGTTTTTATCCTTACAGATGAAGTCATTATTTCAGAAATACTTTCTCAAGTCAGCCGTGCAGATTGCAGGTGGCCTGAGCCATTAATCCTAGATGCTTCAAAGCCTCATTAAAACGTTTGGGTCTCCATGAAGCCCTACGACATTCACCCAGGTTTATCAGGAGATTTGGGTAAGAATGAGGTTGACGGACTTCATCGTTTATACAATTAGGAGTGCTGATAAAAGAAGTAAAGCTTTGAAACTTCGAGTCCTGCACCTGCTCAGGTTCATTAACCAGCTTTACTTGAAGTGTGTTTTAGATGGATGTCCGTTTCGCTGTAAATTTCAGCAAGCTATGTTAGATAGGAACATGAAACATCGCTGTATGCTTGTAGATGTGCCATTTTCTTTGGGGGCATGAACAAATGTACCTGTAGGATGCAAAGAAAAGAAAGAAAAAGAAGAGATGGCAGTTAAAGACAAGGGAGAAGGCCATTATTAGGTCACGGGTTGAATGAGGAAACCTTTCCTGATGGCCCAGAGGAGCCCACAGGATGAAAGGTGTATGGGGTGGGTTTAATTTCATCTGGTTAATTTTGTTACATTTTAGGCAAAGGAGAAACAAGAACTTTATATGCCTGTACAATTCTCTGTAGCCATGTCTTCTTTCATTTATTTGGCCTTCTGATGCTGACCTCCCTGAATTGGCATCTATAACCTATGATATGGACCCCAGCCAACTAGCATGAAGAAGTCCTACAGTAGATTTGAACCATATGGCCCAAGGTATCAGTCAGAGCTTGAGGAAGAAATCAGAAGCCATTCCAGATATTTCAAGAAGGAAAGGATATTGTTTTTGAGAGTGTGGGGTTATCGTGACATTTTCCACCTCCCTACTGTTTCCTATTTTCCAAATTTTCCACAATGATCATGCACTACTTTCATAATCGGGGCAAGTAAAATAAATTATGTTTTAAAGAAAACGTTTATTCCAAAGACTTAAGACGTTCCCATACTCTTGGAAGAGAAACACATTATGTGGTCAGTGATTAAAATATAAGAAAATGATTGTCAAACTGTTCCTAGGGATCTGTAAGTGGACCTTTGACAAATCACTTAAATTTCCTTTGCAGCCCTTTGGCTGTCTATAACATTGTCACACTCGTGTACCTGTTCTTTCACACAAACGTGGCTGGGATTAATGAGGTCACCATTTCTAAATGTTCTTCAAGGTCCTTCCAGGGAAAAGCACTTTGCAGGCAGAACAAATGATTATTACCCTATTATTATTTCCTAGAACATTGATGGCTGCCAACCTTGAATAAAATCTTATTTACAAAGAAACACTCTTCTTTATGCATTTCACCTAAATACAATAATTCTTAGGAATAAATGGAAGAAGAATTCTGTTCCAAACCTGCATAGAATTTGTGGCAAATAGTACATTTGTCATTTTCAGGGAAAACAAATTTAAATTCAAGTTTACATTTTTTCTTTCCACTTAGCATTTCTGTGCTCTATGTCAAACTTATGTATCTTGGGGGCAAAATAAAATGGGAAGCTTAAATTTTATTTGTGCTTTTAAATTTTAAATATGTAAAAACCCAAAACTGGAAAAGGACCTTGAAAGAATATCTGATTTTGCACTCTTTCCTCAGATAGATAGATGAACAGCTAAACTACCAGGACAAGTTTCAATCCCTTCCTTTCGTAAAGGTCTCTAGGATCAAAAAACCCATTGCTTTCTCAGATCATCTTGTCTAGCCTTTAAAGATTCTTTCATATTTGATCAAAATAGCTTCATCTCCAGCCACACAACTTCTAGAAAGATAGTTCTAGAAGGACATCACCAATATATGGAATCTCTTATTAGAAACCCAATTATACATAGTGACAGGGCAGGGATAGTGAAAGGAGAAATCTTCAGATCCAGTCTCTGACTTGCTATAAATTTTTTTTAGTTTTTTAAAATTAAAAAAAAATTTTCCCCCCTTCTTCCACATTCTCCCCCCCCCCCGCCCCACTCTGGTTCAAGCCGTTGTTTCTCAGTCTAGTTGTGTAGGACACAGCTCCCTGGCCCATGCGGGTATTATGAGCCTTGCGCTCCACCCCGGCTGAGGCAGTCAGTCACCACCCTATGGCAGCTCACGCCGACCTCCGGCTGCTCAGGGCAGCCCAGCCCCAGGGAGAGCCATTGTTCACAATCTTAGCTGTAGAGGGCATAGCGCACTGGCCCATGTGGGAATCCAACCAGCGACCTTGGCGTTAGGAGTAGGGCGCTCCAACCACCTGAGCCACTGGGCGGGTCCCTAAAATTTTTGATTGAACATAAACAGGCACACCTACACACAGGACACACAGATAGTAGTTTTTAAAAAAATCAAATCAGCAGCTAAGCCGATAAGGAGTTATTCATGTCATAGAGAGGCTTCCCTCCATTGTCCATGTCATGAATTCTCTCCTGGAAACTCATTTATAGAAGGGAGTGACTTTTCTGTAGAATAAGGGAACATCTTTCCTGGGAAAAATATTCCCAAAAAGAGAGGATTGATTGGGGTAAGACCCAATCTATTTGAAACCCATATATAAAATTAGGTCATTCATTTTCTTTATACACAAATAATTATACCCAAATAATTATGACTCAAATTCCTAGTAGATTACTTGCTCTAAATTACCACACACATCCCCCAATGTGTTTGAGAAGCTCCGCCTTAATCCACACCTCGGAACTCAATGTTCTCCTAGACACAACTCTCTTCTGCTGAGTGGTACTGCTAACCATTCTGCCCAGGGGAAAGGGATTCCACTTTTCCTTCTAAGTCTTTGCCCCAAGCCTGGGCACCAGCTCTATCCTAATTTCCCCAGCAGTTTTGGGACTGACATATAACATGAATTATACCTACTGGAAGTTAAGAGTAATCGGCAGGGTGTACCACTCAAGAACAAGTTATAATTACTTCCTAAGCCCAGGCAAGTCCCCGGCCATATTCCTGGCCTGCCTCCAAGTGGCTCAACCTCTACTGCATAAGTGGTCCAAGTCTTTCTTTTCTATGAAGTATGGGTGGTCGCACCACCAATCATTCTGCAAATCGGCTTATTTTCCCTCAGAATACAAAAATGTAAGAAGACTCTTAAATGAGAGTTGGAAAAGTGAAATTTTATTTTCCTTCTGGGAACTAGAGATTATTGTTTTCAAGACTTGGAAATGTGGAAAGACCTGGAATGACAGCCGTCTTGATACCAGCCTGAGGATTAAGCCAACGCATGAATAAGTTCAGGGCCAAGAGAAGTGCAGGAAACCAGAGCTAGAGATACCGGATTGGATCAAACTTGAACTTGCCCTACCTCTTGATCTTTAGCAATGAAAGCCAATGCATTTCCTTAAAATCCAAGTCAAATTGAATTAGTGTTATTGTTGTTATTGGGGAAGAGCACCCTAACTGATATACTTCCATATTCCTAAATATGCTTCTACTTCCATTTCTTGGTTTATCAATATTAGACATTATCTATTTAATCTGTCATATGATAGATGAAAAAAATCAGCTTATTTTTTAGCTGTCTTCTACCTCCTTTTTTAGACGCTCTATTGATAACCTTTATAACTATAAATAACATCCTAACCTTTATCTTTTGTTCTATCAATAGCTTTTAATGCTCCTTATACAATTAAGATATTAGCTCCCCAACCCGTCCATTCAGCAATTCTACACTTCACTTTGTACCTTCTGTCATCTATATTTAACTTTTGTATTATCAAGATTCATAACATTTACATTATAACTAAGTTTTCTGAGCTTTATCTACAGGATGGTTATAAACAACTAAAAATCAATTAAATCTCTTTGCTGTTGGCTATGAATGCATCATGATTTCAGAGTTGGACACTGTTCAATAGTAGCATCATCCATCTCCTCTTGTTTTAACTTCATGGCAGTCCTTGAGAATTTGACTTGCTATGTAGCTGAGATACAGATACAGATACAGAGATAGAGTTAGAGTTAGAGAGAGACAGACAGACAGGGATGATGCGACCATAAGAAGCAAGGATGTGGTCTGCTTGGGAGTTATATTTCACACTATAAATGAGCAAAATTTTATTATGGCATGAATTTTTGTGGACATAAAATACTTGTAGAAATTAATATACTCACGTATGTGTGTACATATATTATATACATGTATATATGTATCATATATACACACATTTGTGAGTATATTAATTTCTACAAGTATATATATTATGTGTTTTTATATATATACATATATATACATATATATGTATATATATATATGTATATATATTCATTCATGCACACCTATGTAGAGGGAGAGAACGAGAGCAAAAAAACCAAAACACAACAAAAAAACCCAAATCTCAAATGCTTTACATTATTGAGAATGTGAAATATTGTTCATTGTTCGTTGCAGAAGCCATGATCATTAGAGCCACCTTTTCTTTCTTACTACTTTTTATTTTTCCTAGAGTTTCTATCTGCCTTTGTTTTTATTCTGTACTATTTATAAATTTTTATAAATAATGTAGGAAAATTTCCCACCTATTTATATTTTTTCCATAGTTACCTTTTAAAAAAATCTTCCTCTAATCATTTGCATATGTGTGTGTGCATGTGTATGTGTGTCTTTGTAAAGAGAGTTTCATTTTGTGGTTTTTGTTTTCCATAAGTGTTATAACATTGTACATATGGTCCTTTCACTTGTTTTTTTCACTTAGCAATATGTCTTGGAGATGTTTCCATGTCAAAAAAACACATAGATCCACTTAATTATTTACTTTTAATTCTCACCTAAGTATTGGGATGGTTGTATCTTAATTTTGTTCTTTTTTGTTTTTCTAATTGTGTTAGACCTCAGTTGTACAAATGGATTGATGTGATTTGATTATTCATATTCCTCAGTTATATTCAATTTTGAGTTTTATTCCTTTACCTATTCCTACTCTTCTCCCTTCACCATAGACATCTTTGTCCAGATATTTAATGTACACCTTTCCAACCCACCTGCCATATTTTCCTTATAAAACATGCAGCATTATTTTGTGAATTAAAAATTTTACAAAAATGGTATCATGCTATATGTATCACTTCCTTTTATAATGCAATTTATGTTTGAGTTCCATCACATTGATAAATATGTTTGTTTATTCCTTTTAACTGCATAATAATGTATCATATAATTAGACCACATTTTATCTATCTATTCCCCCATGGTTGTCATTTAGGTTCTTTACTGTTTGCTATTCCAAACAGTGATGCAATGAACGTTAATGTACATGTCTCCTTATGTACATGTACAATATACAGATTTAACCATTTCACCATTGATGGATAATTGGTTTGTTTTAAATTTTTATTATTATAGATCTCTTCATCATATGTACATATATATTAGGTTGGTGCAAAAGTAATTGTGGTTTTTGCAATTATTTTTAACCTTTTAAACCACAATTACTTTCGCACCAACCTAATACTTCAAGTGTATGCTGTGTAAGTATCATTCTTACATAAAATAGTATGCTTTTTTTTGTATTTTGATATCACTAAATTATCTTCCAAAAAGATTATATCAATTTAAATTCCCAGCAACTGAATATAGGATATCAATTTTCTATATATTTGCCTGCCCTTGACATAACCAATATGTAATTCTTGTCTACATCACAGTTAAGAAATAATATCTTGTTGTTGTTAAGATCTGCATTTCCCTGACTGACTATAAAAGTTATCTTTTAAGGGCCGGCCCAGTGGCTCAGGCTGTTAGAGCTCCATGCTCCTAACTCCGAAGGCTGCCGGTTCGATTCCCACATGGGCCAGTGGGCTCTCAACCACAAGGTTGCTGGTTCAACTCCTCGAGTCCCGCAAGGGATGGTGGGCTCCGCCCCTTGCAACTGAGATTGAACACGGCACCTTGAGCTGAGCCGCTGCTGAGGTCCTAGATGGCTCAGTTGGTTGGAATGCATCCTCTCAACCACAAGGTTGCCGGTTCGACTCCCACAAGGGATGGTGGGCTGTGCCCCCTGCAACTAGAAAATGGCAACTGGACCTGGAGCTGAGCTGAGCCCTCACAACTAAGACTGAAAGGACAACAACTTGAAGCTGAATGGCACCCTCCACAACTAAGATTGAAAGGACAACTTGACTTGAAAAACAAGGCTTGGAAGTACACACTGTTCCTCAATAACGTCCTGTTCCCCTTCCCCAATAAAATCTTTTTTTTAAAAAAAGTTATCTTTTAAGATCTTTATTGGCTTTTTGTTTTGCTTCTTTATAGCTTATGACAATTTTTCTTTTGAATTGCTTTTTTCTTGCTGACTAACATTTTTTGTATTAATTTTTTGTTACTGTATATATGATACAAATCTTTTCTTCTAGCCTCTTGCCTTTTCTTTCACTTTTGTTTTGGTATATTTTATAAGAATACAGTTTTATTTTGAGGATCAAATTTATCAATCTTTTCTGTAAAGCTTTTTGTGAGTGTGTGTCCTGCTTTAGAAAATTTTCCCTATCCCATGGGTTATAAATGTCTGTCTATGTTTTCCTGCATGATTTTTTTTTGTGTGTGTGTGTGTGTGTGTGTGTGTGTGTGTTTGATTTAAAGGATCCTTCCTACTTTTCAGAATATATATATATATATATATATATATATATATATATATATAATTTTTTGTCTGTATTTTCATCTAATACTTTCATATCTTGGTGGTTTTGTTGTTGTTGTTGTTGTTTTATGTTTAGCCCTTTAATGCATCTGGAATTTAATTTTGAGAATGGTAGCTTTATTTTTCCCCCCAATTATCCCAACACCACTGAATGTGAAATAACACTAATATTATATACTAAGAAAAAATGTATACGATTATCTCAACTGATACTAACAAGGATTTGGAACAGAGCAAAAACCCATTGTTGATTTTTAAAAACACCCCAAAAATATAAATAGATGATGTATTTGACGTGAATGACATGATTTATTAATCCTGAAACCAGAGTCAATCTTCATAGAGAAAACCAGAAGAACTCATGCACAAGTAAGAAACAAGGCAAAAATACCCACTATTATCACTGCTATTTAATATTGTCCTGAAGATATTAACAAATACAATTAGATAAGAGAAAGTATGAGAATTGTAAAAGAGATGGTAAAATTGTCACTATTTTCAAATGACATGATTTTATATTTAACAGAATCAACCGAAAAATTGTTATAAATAACAGAATCCAGTGAATTGGAGGATATAAAATTAATACACAGCAATGAATAAGTTTCCTACATAAAGCAATATCAGTTAAAAAATGCAATGGAAAATGAGACCACATCTGTAACAGCAAAAACAACACATAGATAAACTACATAAGAATAGAGTTCCAGTCAAGGTGGCACAGCAGGTAAACACTTGCTTGCCTCCTTTAACGACCACATCAAAATTACAACTAAACTACAAAACAACCATCATTGAGAACCACTTGAAGTCTAGCTGAACAGAAGTACTACAACTAAGGACATACAGAAGAAGCCATATGGAGACTGGTAGGAGGAGCAGAGCTGCAGAAGGGGCTGGCCCCACACTCACAGGTGGTGGTTAAAAATCAGGAGGTATATTTTGGCTACAGAGGATTCCCCCCACTGAGGAGCAAGGGGTCCCAGCTCCACAGCAGGCTCCCCAGCCCAGGGTTCCAGTGCTAGGAAGAGAAATCCCCATAACTTCTGGTTGTGGAAACCAGTGGAGATTGTGTCTGAATGAGTTGGAGGGTGGAAACAGTCCCAGGTGTTAAAGGGACCACACACGGATTTCTGGTCAAGATAGTGGAGTAGGTAAACACTGTGCTCACCTCCTCTCATGATCACATCAATTACAACTAAACCACAGAACAACCATTATTGAGAATTATCTGAAATAGTCAAACCAAAGCCCTTCAACTATGGACACACAGAAGAAGCCACCTCAAGACTGGTAGGAGGGGCAGAGATGCGAAACAGGCTGGTCCCAAACCTGCGTGTGATCATTAAAAATCGGGGGAAATATCTTGGCTACGGAGGTTGACCCCTGAGTGAGGGGTCCCAGCCCCTCCCCTGCCCAGGGTTTCAGTGCCAGAGAAAGAAGTCCCCATAACTTCTGGTTGTGGAAATCAGTGGAGATTGTGGCTGAGTGAGATGGAGGGTGGCTGTACTGCCAGGCATTCCTCTTAAAAGGACCACACACAGACTTACTCGCTGATGGACTCACTCACTCTGAGCTCCAGCCCTGGGGTAGCGCCTTGAAAGGCTCCAGGAACATACAAGGAGGAACTGAATTGTCTAGCTGCAGGGTGAAGGCTAGAGGGGCAGCTTTCTCCCAGATAGAGGAGCTGGCAGAAGCCATTGTTTCTTTGTTGAACCCTCGCCAGCCCTGCATGCAGATGTGGGCAGACACCATATCTGAGTCTCCATCAAACTGGCTATCACCTTTTGTCTGCCCCACCCTAGTGATTCCCTGAGACCAATCCCCACGCAAGATGCTTCCAGTGGCTTTTCTGTATAAACAGCCTAGCTCACGCTGAGGACTTTTTTAAAGTCTCTCAAAAGTTCTCAAAACCCAAACAAGCAGCATCTGGCTTCAGCATGTCCTATACCTCTGGCTGAGCAGCCTTCAGCCCAGTACTAGCGACAGCTGGCCTTGGTTTGTGGCTTGGCCTTTCAAGGCACCTCCAAGCACAGCACATGTGATGGCCATCTCTAAATTGTTCTGTGGCTCATGCCAGTTGGCCTTGGGCAATATACAGACTGCGGCTGAACTTGACCTGCAGCGGGCCCCCACCCAGGAGGCCCCAGTACTGGCAGGCCCAGTGGCCAGCTTCAGACTGGGCCGGATCATCACCTGGCCACTTCCAAGGACAACACACACAAAGGGAAGGCTGGACAGGCACCAGAGCCGCACTAAAGTGAACCATGCTCTCTAGAGTCAGCACTTCACAATCGCTCATCCACTGTATTCACAGCCAGTCCTCACAACAAGTCAGCCTGTGGGTCAATCCCTCCCACTGACAAGCAAACAGCAATCCAGTCTCAACAACAAAAGGAGGGCACACAAGGGACACACCTGGAACACTTGGCTCTGATGACCAGGGAGACTGCACTGCTGAGTCCACAGGACCAACTACATAGGCCACTCTACTAAGACCAGGATGCATAGCAGCCCTACATAGACACAAACCATGGGAGGCAGCCAAATGGGAGACAGAGGAACATTTCCCAAATGAAAGAACAGAACAAACCTCCAGAAAAACAACTAAACACAATGGAGACAAACAATCTACCAGACACAGAGTTCAAATCACTGGTCATAAGGATGCTCAATGATCTTAGATAGAACTTCAACAAAGAGATAAGAAACATAAAAATGGAGATAGAAAACATTAAAAAGAACCAGTCAAAAATAAAGACTACAATAACTGAAATGAAAAATACATTAGAAGGAATCAACAGTAGTTTAGATGAAGCAGAGGATCGAATTAGTGATTTAGAAGATAAGGTAGCAGAAAACACCCAATCAGAACAGAAAAAAAAAAAATCCAAACAAACGAGACTAGTTTAAGGGGCCTCAGGGACATCAAGCAATCAAGCATACCAATAGTCACATCATAGAGTATCAGGAGAAGAGAGCAAGGAATTGGAAACCTATTTTAAGAAATAATGATGGAAAACTTTCTTAACCTAGAAAAGGAAGTAGATATACAAGCCCAGAAGCACAGAGAGTCCCAAACAAGATGAACCTAAAGAGGTCCACACCAAGACACATCATAATTAAAGTGCAAAATGTTAAAGACAAAGTGAGAATCTTAAAAGCAGCAAGAAAAAAGCAGTTAGTTACCTACAAGGCAGCTCCCACAAGACTGTCAGCTGATTTCTCAACATAAACTTTGCAGGCCAGAAAGAATTGGCACAAAATATCAAAATGATGAAAAACAAGGACTTATAACAAGGATTATTCTACTCAGCAAAGCTATCATTTAGAATTGAAGGACAGATAAAGAGCTTCCCAGATATGAAAAAGCTAAAGTCTCAGTGGGTGGTGAGTGTAAAGTGGGTCTCAGTGTAAAAAAAAAAGCAAACAGGTTAAATTCTGAAATCCTTTGAGGGGGGGGAAAAGGAGAAAAACAAGAATAAAGTTAAGAAATATACATCTTTATGAAGAAAATTTCAAAACACTACTATGGGACACAAAACTAGAACAGAACAATGGAACTAGAGGTCATTTTCTTTGAAAGAAAATTTCAACACGGTAAAAAGTGCATTCTCTGTCAATCAATCTTAAATTTATAATTTTTTTCCAGGAAATAGATAAGTTTCTACATTCATTCAAAAAAATAAATAAGCAAGAGTAACTATAAAAAACTTTGAAATGGAAGAACAATGTGGTGGAGCTATCCGAAACAGATATTAAAACATACTCACAGACCCCAATGATCACAACAGTATGATAATGGTGCATGACTAGACAGACTAAAGGAGGAGAATAAAAAGCGCAAAAATAAAACAAAATACATCCAAAAATTTAGTGTATGAAAAGATGGCAACTCAAAATCAGAGTGGCAAGAAAGAATTTGAAATAAACAACGGGTAGCCACCTGGAAAAAACATAAAATTGAATCGATACCTCTCATCATGTACTAGGAAAAAGGCAAATATCTTTAAAAGCTTAATATTAAAAAATGAAACCATAAAACTATCCAAAGAAAACAAGGCGAATTTCTTTAAGAGCTAACTATGACTCAAAACATAAAAGACACACAAAAAGATTAGTAATTTTGACTATATAAAAAAATTTCTTGGGCCGACCCAGTGGCTCAGTCGGTTAGAGCTCCATGCTCCTAACTCCAAAGGCTGCCGGTTCGATTCCCACATGGGCCAGTGGGCTCTCAACCACAGGGCTGCCAGTTCGGTTCCTCGAGTCCTGCAAGGGATGGTGGGCTCTGCCCCCTGCAACTAAGATTGAACACGGCACCTTGAGCTGAGCTGCCTCCCGGATGGCTCAGTTGTTGGTTGGAGCGCGGGCTCTCAACCACAAGGTTGCCGGTTCGACTCCCGCAAGGGATAGTGGGCTGTGCCCCCTGCAACTAGAAGACGACAACTGGACCTGGAGCTGAGCTGCGCCCTCCACAACTAAGACTAAAAGGACAACAACTTGAAGCTGAACAGAACCCTCCACAACTAAGATTGAAAGGACAACAACTTGACTTGGAAAAAAGTCCTGAAGAACACACTGTTCCCCCAATAAAGTCCTGTTCCCCTTCCCCAATAAAATCTTTAAAAACAAACAAACAAACAAAACAAACAAACAAACAAACAAAACACATTATTTAAAAAAATCAATTGAGGTTTAAAAAAAAAATTTCTTTAAGTACATGGAAAAATATGCTATAAGCATTGTTGAAAGGCAAATGACAAACTGGGAAAATATATTTGCAACTTACATTATAGATGAAGCACTGATTCTCCAAGTATATAAGGAATTGTATTATCAATATCAATACATCAATAAAAAAAGGCCAATAAAGATCAATATTTTAAAAGAAAAATAAGCAAAGTACAAGAATAGAAAGTTCACAGAATAAAGATATACAAATGGTCCTGATGCATATAAAACGAAAGTAAACTTCCTTTAACTCATAATAGGAAAAATGCAAATTGAAACTAAACTGAGATAACTATTAAATTAGGAAAAACCCAAAAGTTAAACAGTAGTTTCTGTTAGCAAGGCTATGGGGAATCAGGTCATCTCATATATTGTCAGCAGGAGTGAAAAAGACACAACTATAATGGAAGGCAATTAGCAATAGTTCGTTTACCCTCTGACCTGACATTTCCACTTCTGGAAATTTTATATGTTCCCTGAACACTGACAAAATGACGTATGTACAGTATAGGGTAATTCATCATCGCATCACCATCTACAATAGAAAAAGATCGGAAATAGCCACATGCTATCAATAAGAAACTGGTGAAACAAAACTGTTCTCTATTTATTCATGGAACACAACACAGCTCTAAAAAAAAATTGGAAGCTTTTAATGTACTGATAGGAAAAGACCTCTAGTATCTGTTTTAAGTAACAAAAAAAAGGTGCAAAATAGTAATAATGTCCTGCCTTTAATGCAAGAGAAAGGATAAAATAATATATATTCTTATTTGCTTGTATCTGCTTAAAGAAATATTGGAAGCATTCAAAAGAAACTAATAAAAGTGTTTGACTACAGAGGGAAGAGGGAGTGCGGTAGCACATCACAAGGAAAGGGAGTGACTGGATTTATTGTTCAGAAGGAGGATAAAGATGTTGATTAACTTTAGGTTTCATTAATCAAGTCAGGACAGGCTGGGTTATGCTGCAGTAACGAGCACATCAAAATCTCAGTAGTGTAAAATCTCAGTAGTCTAACAACCAAGATTTTCTTTCTTTCTCCCACTAAATGTCCATCATGAGAAGACTGTGAACTCTATTCTGTAGATCTGGGATGGGAAAATGACATAGTTCTGGCCATGAGATGTGATGAAATATTCTGGAGTGCTTCTGGGAAACATTTCCTCAGTCTTGAAAAGAGGCAAACAGGAATAAACACCACTTTGGTGTCACAGGTTTACTTACATAGGATGCTTGATAATATGGGAGCCATCTTGTTGCCCTGAGAAGGGCAAACTTGAGAGAATGGCAAATCTGACCTCCTGGGTATGTTAGAGTTAAAAATAGAAAGAATCACACCTTCTTGAGATTATTATGCAAAGCGAAATAGGTCACCCAGAAAATGTCGAGAACTGATATGTGGGATATAAAACTGAAAGCAACAAAGGAACAAGACAAACAAAGAAATAAAAACTCATAGACACAGACAATAGTTTAGTGGTTACCAGAGGGTAAGGGGGAGGGTAGTAGATGAGGGTAAATGGGTCAAATATATGGCGATGGAAGGAGAACTGACTCTGGGTGGTGAACACACAATGTGATATACAGATAATGTATTAAAGAATTGTATACTTGAAACCTATGTAATTTTACTGACCATTGTCACCCCAATAAACTTTAATTAAAAAAATATAGAAAGAACTGGGTCCTTAATGATGTCTATAAAGCACTGAATTAACCAACTGGATTTCTTATGTGAAATAATAAAATTTGTTTATTGTATAAGCTATTTCAAATTAGATTTTCTGTTACTTGGAAATGAAAACATCCTCATTTATAAGTTTCTTATTTATTTTTCTTGTTTTATTGCATTGACTAGATTTCCCAGTTTAACGTTGTATGGTAGCATGAAAGCAGGCATCCTTGTCTTGTTCCTATTTTAATAGGATTATCTCTAAAATCACCTGTAAGTATTACGATAGCTGAAGGTTTGTGGTAGGTCTTTTTATTAACTTAAGAAATTTGCCTTTGGTAGCTAGCTGCTTAGAGTTTTCTTAAAAAATCATTAACAGACGTTAAATGTTACTAACTGATTTTCAGATTAATTAATTTTATTAATTAACAATCAGATACTTTAATCTGTAAATGTAGTGAATTATATAAACTGTCTAAGTTCAAATTAGGTTCTTGAATTTCTGCAATTAACCTCCCTTTGTCATGATATTGTTGTATATGGTAAATTGCTGAAATTTAAATAGGATTTTCACATCTGTCTTTCAAGTGAGGTTGGTATTCAGGTTGGCATCACTGCTTTGCTGGTCTCACAAAATGAGTTGGATAGCTTTGGAACACTAGAATAATATACGAGTGTATTACATAGAAATTCTCTTTTTGGAACGTTTGGTAGTATTTACCCATAAAACCACTTAGGCTTAGTGTCTTTTTTCTAACTTTAAAAAAATGTATCGAAATACAGAAAACAATATGCTAAACCCTCACCTACTAACCCATAGCCAAAAATAACCCACTCATAGCAATTATCATTTTGAAGCAAATCTTTGACATCCCATTTCATCTATAAATATTTCATCATGTTATCTCCAAAATATAAGAACTTTTTAAAAAACATTACCACAATATCATTAAATACCCAGTCAGTACTCAAATTTCTCTGCATAGCTCATAAATATTCTAACAGTGTATTTATTTGTATCAAGATCCAATGAAGGTCTATACATGGAATTGGGTGGTATGTCTTTTAGGTCTCTTTTAATCGATATAGCACCCCGCTGCACACCCTCCATCCCCAAACAACTTTCTTTCTTCCTTGAATTCTTTTAGTTGTTGAAGGAACTGCATCATTCGTTCTGTAAACTTTCCTTACAATCTGGATTTTAGTGATTATATCCCTAGGGTGTTGTTTAATGTGTTTTTGTGTCCTGTTTCTTGCACAAAGAGACCAAGAAGGATTTTTTAAAAAAATTATCGCATCATGCTGAACTTAAATTTGAAGTGTTTTAATACAGTGCAGTTATTATTTTTATTAATGCAAAATTGTCACCTCTTCGGCCAGTTGGAGCCTCTTCAAGTTGGTTCCTAAGTGTTTCTGACATTCTCTGTATTTAGCTTTCTTGTCTCTGATACAACAACTTGTTCCAGGCTCATCTTGTACTTTCCTGCCCCCGACCTGAAACCAGCCTTTTCCCAATTGAACACTCATTCCTTTCAGTGGGAAATGATGTTTAGAGACCACTATTTAGGTACCAGTGTCACTACTACTGGGTACCTCCACTTTCTAGGCCTTTCTTGAATTCTATTTTATTTGCTTTAAATATAATCACATAGATCACTTTTATTCATTTTTTCTTTGAATATCTTTCTCCATCACTTTTTCTTTTAAAAAAAATTTTACATTTAAGTATAGTTGGTATACAATATTATATTGGTTATGTTAGTTTCCGGTGAAAATATAGTGATTTGACATTTGTGTGTGCCTTATAATGTGACCACCCCACTTATTCTAGTAATCATCAGTCACCATGCAAACTTTTTAAAAATATTTTTTCATTTCTCAATACAGTTGACATACAATATTATATTCATTTCAGGTGTACAACACAGTGATTAGACACTTACATAGTTTACGAAGTGATCACCCTAATAAATCTAGTACCCATTTGACACCATATATAGTAATTACAATATTACTGACCATATTCCTTATGCTACACTTTACATCCCCATGACTGTTTCGTAACTGCCAATTTGTACTTCTTAATCCCTTCACCATTTTCACCCATTCCCCTCAACCGCCCTCACATCTGGCAACCATCAAAATGGTCTGTAATGTTCTCTGTATCTATGAGTCTGTTTCTGTTTTGTTTGTCCATTTATTTTGTTCTTTAGATTCCACATATAAGTGAAATCATATGGTATTTGTCTTTCTTTGTCTGACTTACTCCATTTAGCACAACACCCTCCAGGTCTATCCATGTTGTTGCAGATGGCAAGATTTCATTCTTTGTTATGGCTGAGTAACATGCCATTGTATGTATGTTCCACCTCTTCTTTATCCATTCATCCATCGATGAACACCCAGGTTGCTTCCATATCTTGGTTACTGTAAATCATCCTGCAATGAACATATGGAAGCTAATGTCTCTTCGAAGTAGCATTTTGGGTTTCTTCAGATAAATAGCCCATTCAGTGTCTCTGCCCCTCCTACCAGTCTTGATGTGGCATCTTCTGTATATCCTTAGTTGTAGCACTCTGTTCAGCTAGACTTCAGGTGATTCTCAATGATGTTTGTTTTGTAGTTTAGTTGTCATTTTGATGTGGTCATAAGAGGAGGCACACACAATATTTACCTACTCTGCCATTTTAACCAGAACTCTCCATCACTTTATTATCAACCTTCTTAGGTGATTTTATTTTACATGTGTCTCTTATAAAACCTAGATTTTTTAAATCACATGTAAGATTATCTTGTCATCCATGAACTTTATCCAATCACACTCAGTGTGATATTGATACATCTGAACTCCCATCTCATTTTGCCTTTTTTACTTACTCTGGATTTTTGTTGTTTGTTTTCTCTTTTGTAAGATTAATTGCATTTTATTTGTCCTATTTTATCCTTTTTAAAACATGGAACTTGTACTTACTATTTCTTCCAGAGACTACCTTAACATATGAATTTACAATAAGTTTCACTGATTTCTTCAATAATGTGTTTCCCCGAAAATAAGATCGGGTCTTATATTAAATTTTGCTCCAAAAGACGCATTAGCTCTTATGTTCAGCGGATATCATCCTGAAAAATCATACTAGGGCTTTTCTGGTTAGCTCTTATTTTCGGGGAAACACGGTAAGATACTGCTTCGGGGATTACATTTTTCCCTCCATTTTTCTAGATAAGTGCAGCCTCTATTAATACTTTATTCGTGGTAAATTTTCTGTGTCCTTGAATATCTATAAATGTATTTATTTTGCACTCACACTTGAATAGCTTAGTATAGAATTCTAGATTCATAACAATTTTTCTCTCGAAATTTGAAAATATATTTCTATTGCCTTCTTGTGTCCAACATGTCTCCATTGAAAATTCTGATATCAGTCTTTGTAGAAATGTTTTTCAAAAAATTTGGATGTTTTTAGGCATTTTTCTAATGCCTATTGTTCTAAAATTTCACTCTGTGTATCTAGGTGTGGTTCTCTCTCTCTCTCTCTCTCTCTCTCTCTCTCTCTCTCTCTCTGTCATCATTTTTTATTTATCTTATTTAGTTCCCAGCCTGAAGACTTGTGTGTTTCTTTAACTCTGGAAATTTTTCTTTTATTATATTTAAAAATTTTCCTCCCTTTCTTCTTCTCTGGTTTTCTTTTCTTCTGGAAAACAAATAGGTTTGGGAACCTCTGGTTCTGTTCTCCATGTTTCTAAACGTTTCTTTCATACTTTCTGTCCTCTTGTACTACATTCTGGAAGAATCCCTTGGCTATCGTTTCTAGTTCACTAGTTCTTCATCTGTATTCATTCTGCTCTTTCCCCTTCTTTTGAAAACGTTTCATTTCCAAGATCTCTACTTGGCTCTTTTTTATAAGTTCCTTTTTGTCTTATGGGTTCAATTATCTCTCTTACCCCTGCGAAGACTGTAATCATATTTCCCTTAAAATCACCTTCTGTGAGTTCTATTAACTGTTTCATAAGTACTAGTCATGTGTTGCATTTTGTGCTTCTCTTTCATGATGTGTTAATAATTCTTGGCTCCGTGTACATCATTTCCTTTGAGATTCTCTGTTATCCTGACTATGGGAACTGTTTATTAAAACCTGCTTCCAGCAGCTGTTAGGGAGGAAGATGGGGATGAGCCCATATCTGGCCTTCTGAGTGTGGGGAGGCTCTCTGTATCTGGGTATCAGCCTCCCAAGATGCTGCCTTGCCTCCTGTGCCCAAGGGGTTCCCTTCACTCTGCTATCCACTGCATGACACAAAGTGGGAAGTGGTGAAGGGCAGAACTATCAGCCTCTTCCTACTCAAGTGTACTGGGTTGACTGGTGTCCACCCAAAATTCATGCTCACCCAGAATCTGTGATTATGACCATGTTTAGAAACAGGGTCTTTGCAGATGGAGTGAAGTGAAGACAGAGGCCAAAATCAGAGTGCTGTATCTACAGGTCACAGAATGCCAGATTGCCAGCAACTACCAGAAACGAAAAGAGGCAAGGAACAATACCTTCTAGAGCCTTTGAAAGGGAGCATGGCCCTGCTGACACCTTGATTTCAAACTTCTAGCCTCTGAAACTGAGAGAGAATAAACTTCTGTTGTTTTAAGCCAGCCAGTTTGCAGTAAATTGTTACAGCAGCCCCAGGAAATGGATGCATCACACAACCCTACCAGTCACCTTGATGCCCTCTCCAACCTGTTTTCCATCTTTTCAATCTTTAACTGTAAGACTGTTGATTCCATGACATAAGCCCTCTCCATCTCCCTTGTAGATGATGACAATAAGTTGACCACATGCACGCACACACCCATCTCTTCAGCCAAGAGAAAGAGACTTACCACACAAGACAGCCTTTCCCACTTGATGTCCCCGCAGTTAAAAGTCTGTATGCCCTCCTAGATGTCAGGTCACAACGGGTTATCTCTTCAAGTCTCAGTTTACCCACCTAGATAGAAATATAACACCTCCTACTCTACAGAGTTCTTATGAAGATCAAAAAAGATAAGGTTGATACAGGGGAGGTATGAGTTGGGACCTATTAAACGTAAGCACATTTTCCCCTATGCTTAGATAAGCAGATAAGAACAGCAATGATGACACATATTAAAAGTAACACATGTCATCCTAAAATTTGGATGAATAACCATAATTCTTCGAAAATACCCTAAGAAAATAACAAACTATAGAACCATCATTATGCTTGGAAAACTGTTCATCATAGTAATCCTTACAAAAGCAAGACACTGGCTGTAACCCAAATAGCCAACAATGGTGGAATCATTACATAAACTTGCCTTTCCTTATATATGCACATATATAGACACAGATTTTTTTTTTTTTACTGTGCAAGTCTCCTTTGATAGCTCATGTAAAATCTCATAAAATTCATAGTATTTGTAAAAATCATTTTGCATTATTGTATGTGTACTGGGTTGACTGGTACATTATTTTTATTTAGCAAACAACACATATAATACTTAATATGTGCCTGGCATTGTTCTAAGTGCTTCAAAAATATTGTATTTATAAATATTAGCTCATTGACATATATTTTTAAATTTTTTGTAAAATATTTTATTTTTAATAAACTACTATTAAAATTGTATTATAAATATTATTTTAATACAACCTTCATTAATATCCATATTATTAAGACAAAATTTAACCTTCTATTAATATGTGACATAACTTTAAAATAATTGCATAAGAAAAAGCATAATTTGTGATATACATTTTGAAGTGGAATCTATTATGTTTTGTTTAGGGATAAAAATCTATATTTAATATAGATTGAAAGAAACTACATATCATGGCATTAAAATGGGCAAAAATTATTTTCATTGCCTAATGTATAGGATTCTTACTTTTTAGTTAAAATATCAACTGTTTTATTTTTACAATTTTTATATTTTGTTTCCAAATGAATGGAAGAGAGATTTCAGGCTGTTATTTGCAAATACTTCTCCACAAATACATTTAGGAATGGAATTTGGGTGTGGATAATCATTATTCCCCATTAATGAATTCCTCCTCCCAACTTTCCAAACAGATTTTAACATATCAGATATTTTTTGACTGAATTCAGGTTATTAGAACTATAAAATAAATAAAACTTACGTATCTGGTAAGGACTATCTCAAGGAAAAATTTCAGAATTATAATTTTTTATTGGGGTAAAATACACGTAACATAAAAATTACCACTAGTGACATTTAGTACATTTAGTACGATGTTGTGCAACCATCACCACTTTCTAATTCCAGAACATTTCCATCAGCCCAAAAGGAAACCTCACAACCATTAAGCAGTCACTCCCTACTCCCCCTCCCCACAGCCCCTGGCAACCACTAATCTGCTTTCTGTCTCTATGGATTTGCCTATTCTGAATATCTCATATAAATGGAATCATACAATATGTGTGGCCTTTTCTGCATGGCCTCTTTTACTTAGTATCATGTTTTTAAGGTTCCTCCATGTTGTCGTATGTATCAGTACAGAATTATAAATTTAATGCTTCTCATTAACTTATTATATTTTAACGACAGTATTCCTTATTCTTTCTGTTGTTAACCTCTAATTCATTATGAGTGCAGACTGAATAATTCAATAAGGAACAAAGACAATTTATAACTGTCCTAGGGTTGGTTATATAGTCCTATGGTATGATGTTGGGTGGAGTAGGAGCCGAGGGATGGTTCAGATCTCCACTAATCCTGTTGTCTGTGTTCACCAGACACACCCCCAGGGATTTTCTCTCCGCTCAGCTTTAAAGGGGAAATGTTTTAATTACTAATTGAACTACCTTTTACTTCTGAAATGCAAATAAATGCCATTGCGATCTTTGAATGCGGAATAATGTTCCATATTTCTTGGCATTTTCTGGAATAATGTTCATGGATCTTGCAGAGGATCACAAACATGTCATGGGACCCTCAGAAGGTGGACTGTTTTGCGGCCATTAAACAGGATGCTTATCAAGACAATGTGCTACATGAAAAATATTTATGATATAAAGTCACAGAGGGGGGAAGAGGATACAATGTTGTATGAATGCAATGAAAATGAGAGGAAGACCACGTAAAACTATGTAAAAACACTTCTAGAAAAAAGACAGAAAAGAAGTATACAAAATAATAACAATAGCATGATGGATGGTAGAATTATGGGTATATTTTTTGCTTTCCTAAGTTTTCCAAAGCTCTGTAACGTACTTATGTTACTTTCATAAGTTAAACAATTGTACACGAAGACAGCTAATAGCTCAGAATCATTGACCTTAGCAGCTTTCTGCTCAAGCCAACCTTAATTCAGGCCACCCTAAAAGGACATGCAGACCCGTGTGTACTCTACAGATAGAAATCTTGAAGTTAAATGATTGGAAAATTACAGAGGAACTGCTTTCTAATGTTCCCCTTGGAAAGGTAACTGCCATCGGCCTGCCTTTTAGAGGACAGTTCCCATTAATGAGGTCCTTTTTGTACTTCATTAATACCTGTTGGATGGCCTTTACTTAGACCAGATTCTGCTTATTATATATACTTCTTAAAACGAAAGGACAGCGCAGTCATGTCATGTAGCAGGCCACCAATGGGAATGTTCTGGGAAGGACATTGGCTTGGGTGTAGAGGCCTGAGTTTGCGTCTTAGCTGTGTGGCCTTGGGCAAGTCAAACCGTCTCTGAACTTTATCTTCCTCACCTGCATAAGGGCGATGGGAGTCCCGACTTTTATGGAGCTCTAAGTAAAAAGGAAGTGCTCAGCTATTGAAATGACCTCTGATTTCTCACACAGTAGGGATGCTGAGAAAGGTGTCTGACTCACACTACAGTAGAAATAGCTGGAGAGCAGGAAAAGGCAGAGTAATCAA
Source organism: Rhinolophus sinicus (assembly GCF_036562045.2). Taxonomy (NCBI): domain Eukaryota; kingdom Metazoa; phylum Chordata; class Mammalia; order Chiroptera; family Rhinolophidae; genus Rhinolophus; species Rhinolophus sinicus. The sequence continues at coordinate 89,755,029 of NC_133755.1, forward strand.
AAAGGGTACACTTGAAAATAATGAGGTAGGAGAAAGGGCACTGGAGGGTAAATCTCAGGGGACCTGAATTCTAGTCCTAGCTCGGCTACTGGCTAAGGGTGTGATCCTGAATTAGTCATTTCCCTTCTCTAGGGCCTGGTTTCTTCCTCTGTGAAATGAGGTGACAGGTCTCAGGCCCCTTCTGGTTACAAATTCTATTAATTTGTGATTCTATGTTGCAGGAGAGGGGTAACTTTACTTGGCTCTTACAGGGCCTCTTTGTTATTCAAGGGACTCAGCACAACGTTGACTTTTTAATCTTTTAATTCATTCTCGTGTCATCCATGAAGTAAATCAGAAGAGAAAATCCAGATGGACATTCCCATTCAAGCCAGTTTCTTGAGGCTGATATTTTAACAAATAATAAACTGATGAATCATGAGATGGCCTTGGAAAATATTAGACACTTAAATCTTCTCAACATTTTTCAGGAAATAGGCTGTAAATAGGGGAAGAAAAAAATGTAAATGCTTTCAAGATGGGGAGCTGTCTTTAAAAATAACTACATTTTACTTTTAAATTAAAAAAAAATTCTCCTGAAAGAGTGCTTGGGGTGGGTACAAAGTGTCAGGGATTTTTCTTAGATACCACAGCCAACTCTTTATTTGCTAAACAGAGCATTTGGGAAAATTTGCATCATATATGCAGACCCAGGCAAGGAGAGCAGTTGAGATGGGTGACTTCTCCAACCACTTTCTCAGTTACTTGGTTTTCCTGTAACTCTGCTCTAAAACCAAACTCATCATAATCCAAGGAAGCTGTGGGGTAAAACTGGGAAGGTGGCAGAACTTAACTTCTGGCTCAGCGTCTGGTTCTCCCCTATTCGTGGTAACTCCTCTCCAAAGGTGCCTTTTGTGCCTATAGTTCTTTTCCTTTCTTTCCCTTCCTTTCCCTCTCTTCCCTTCCCTTCCCTTCCCTGCCCTTCCCTTCCGTTCCTTTTCCTTCCTTCCTTCCTTCCTTCCTTCCTTCCTTCCTTCCTTCCTTCCTTCCTTGTTTCTTTCTTTCTTTCTTTCTTCTCTTTCCCTCCTTTTCTTCCTTCCTTTCTTCTCCCTCCCTCATTTTTTTCCTACCTTCCTACCTTTCTTTCTTTCTTTCTTTCTTCTTTCTCTTTCCTTCCTTCTTTCCTTCCTTCCTTCCTCCCTCCCTCCCTGCCTCCCTCCTTCCCTCTCTCCCTCCCTCTTTCCTTCCTTCCTTCCTTCCTTCCTTCCTTCCTTCCTTCCTTCCTTCCTTCCTTCCTTCCTTCCTTCCTTTTTCTCCACACATCCAAAATCTTTTACCAGGAGAAATCTAGATTTATTGTTCTGAGCTATAATTGGTTGAGAACATCCTTCAATGGGTTATATATTACAAGAGTTGGTACGCTTTTATAGGACTCAAAGTCTCAAGCAAATGGAGTACATTTTCCAGCTAGAATTATAGTCACCAGCCTTGGTGGAGGGAATGTGGGGATGTGAAAGGAGGGGGCGTTTATAAGGTCTATCAGTTAGGGTCTACCTGCAGATATCAGAAACCACTTTGGCTAGTCTAAACAACCCTTAATAAGGGAATTACATGCTTACAAAATTGATTGAAGGGCTGTCAAAGAGCCCTAGGATGAGCTTCCAATAATATCTCCCCAGAATAAGATGCTAGAAGTGACCCATAAAGGGAGTCAGCAATCTGTCAACACTAGTAAGTTGAGAAATCAGGAAGCTCTAGAACCACGTTGCTCCCGACGCCCACAAAGCTAAGAACCAGACACGGGGATTCCTGCCACTGTTATCACAGAAGAACCCAACCCCTCTCTACTTGCATGCACACCAGCAGAAATGACAGAAAACAGTAAAAGTGTGTCCTCCTCCTATTCCTGCCTTCCACATTCCGAAGTGTGTTTCCTTGATGGACTCGGAACTGAAGCTGTCAAGGAGCCCAGGAAATATGTAGTCTTTCTTATTTTATCTGAAGTATGTATGTATGTATGTATGTATGTATGTATGTATTTATTTATTATTGGAAAGCGTATAAGAGTTTGTTTGAGCCAAAGTGATGACAATTGCTGGGAAGCAAAGTCTCAAGGGATTGAGAAAATGCTCCCTATCTGAAGCACTTAGCAAGGCCACAACAAGAGAGTAGGAGAGGAGCTGAGTGAGTCTAGGTGCAATATTTAACATGGGAGGTGGGAGGGAGACCAACTTCATTTTCCCTGAGGCCCCTGGAGACTCATACTCATACACGAAGGTCAGCCATGAGCATCACGTGTATGAGGAGAAATCATGCAGAGCATCAGGCCTCTGGTGGGGGAAGACTCAGAGTATGAGTATAAATCACTCATGGCTTCCTCGAGTTTATACTGTCTCTGAAAATAGAAACACAGGCACACAGACTGGCACACCAATACTATAAACATATGATAAACTTTGAAAATAAATGCATTTGAAAACAAATGCAGTAGGGAATTATTATTTGCATTTTAAAAAATCTACCCTTAGATGCCATCTATATGTAGAGACTAGAGATATGTCCCATTGACATCTATTTTTTGAGCCTACTGAGTACCAAGAAATATTTTCATATGGGCTTTCTCATTTAATCTTCATAACATATGAGTTCAGAATACCTGAAGTATGAGATTATGTGTATCTATCCATCTATAGCTATATTAATATAGCTATAGACATATAAACAGCTATTGAACTTCCCTGAGGAGGAAAAGTGGGGCAGAAATTTGATATGTGTGGAGGTAACTCATTTATCTTTACTGGAGAAAGTGAGAGTTGAAAGATAGGTGCAACTATTTAGAAAGGATGTCAGATTTCCAAAATCAGAATAGGTGAGAAAATTTATATAAATGTCTAACTCTACATGGCATTGCACTGCAGAAGGTAATCATAACTTTAATTTAATGGTGTCGTAAAAGAAATGTTTGACCTTGTTGTTTCTTTCTAGTTAGGCAGTGTGTCAGGTGTGTGTGTGTTGGGGTAAGAGGGCTTCTGTTTCAGAAGACACCACAGAGAAAGTTCTTCTTTCACTGAAGAGGGAACAGATAATCACTAACTCATGGGCACAACAAGTCATAAAAAAGAACACAGACATCTCTGGTCAGAGGTCTCATATTAAAAGGCAAATTTGCTACCACTGACAGCCAAAGTCTTAAGCCACAGCTTGACTAGAATAACTACAGCAAGGCTAGTAAGTAGAGGAATGTTTTCTCAGAACCCTCTTGAGGAAATCAAAAACTTTTTGGCAATAAAACAGGCAGAATATGTCTAAAATAAATGGAGAAGGACTTCTTCATTTTAGGAGGTAGGTTTTGCTACCAAAAGGCACACGTAATTTTCTGTCTTGTTTGTTTTTATTTCTTTAAATTTCTATATCGGGGGTAGCCTGTTAGCTCACTTGGGTAGAACATGGTGCTAATAACACCAAGGTTGCCAGTTCGATCCCCACATGGGCCACTGTGAGCTGTGCCTTTCTTAAAAAAAAAAAAAAAATCCTTCTCTCAGTAAAGATTGGAACCATTGGATAGACCTGAGAGAGGAAGGTTAAAAGGTAATCTAAAAAAAATAAAATTATATATTGATAATAATGCTAATAGTGGTATCTATTGAGTTCCTATATATGTATTTTGTGTCTATTATTTCACTTAATAGATAAGTCTTATTATTATTCCCATGTTATAGATAGGAGACAGAGACTTAGAGAGTTTACCAAAGTCATACAAAAAGTAAGCATGCACTCTGGGATTAAAAGCCAAGTCTGACCTCATAGCCTGAACTTTAACAACCATTGAAGTCCTAGCATCAAGACTGAGTGAGCTGAGCTAATGTGGGCCTATTTCTATCACAAATATATAAAAGACGCTGAGTTAAATACAATCAAAATATCTATTTAAGTAAACCACTAGGCTTGAAAAAAGTAAAGGAAAATCCCCAAAAGCTAGGAATGAAGAAAGACTTTGGATTCAAGATGGCAGAGTAGATAAACACTGTGCTTGCCTCATCCCATGAACACATCAAAATTACAACTAAATTATAGGACAATCAACCTGGAGAACCATCTGAACTCTAGCTGAACAGAAGTTTTATAACTAAGGATATATAAAAAAAAAAGCCACATCGAGACTGGAGGGAGGGTCAGAGATGTGAAACAGGCTAGCCTCACACCCATGTGTGGTGGATGAAAATTGGGAGAGATATCTTGGCCACAGAGGATCGAGGGACCCATACCAGGCTCCTCAGCCCAAAGTACTAGTGCTAAAAAGAGGAGCCTGCACAATATCTAGCTGTGAAAAACAGTGGGGATTCTGACTGTCCGGGTGGGACAAAAGGCTGTGAGAAAAACCCAGATATTCTCTCAAAGGCCCAAACAGACTCACTCCCTTGCAGGCACTCACCTTCGCCTCCGGTAGAGGGATGGTGACTTAGGGGGCATTGGAGACATACAGGTAGAGACTGAGTTGTGTAACTTTGGGGCAAGGACTGGAGGGACAGTCACCATTTTCCCTGTATGGAGCCTTGCTCCCATGCAGCTGTCAGGTGGGTGCTATCTTTCCTGTGTTGAACCCTCCCCCATGCCAATGGCCAAATTTGAATATGAATTGGTCTGGTAAGCTCAGCTTGCTCCACTCTGACTCACAGAGACCCCACCACACCCAACTCCATATCCCATGAGGCTTTATCAGCCACTAAACCTTATGGGAGCCAGCAGGTGTCAGCCGGCCCAGAAGTGTCCTGGCCTTTTGCAGAGCTACCTCAGACCTAATACTTGTGGCAGCTGTCCTCATTTTGAAGCATAGCCTTTCCCACACATCTCCAGGTACAGCACAGGTAGCAACCAACCATGGATTGCTTTGTAAGTCCTACCAGGTACTCCCCGGCCGGTCACAGGCAGGAGTTGACCTGGGCCTACACCAGAGCCTCTCCCAAGAGGTCCCAGAACCAACATACTCGGAGACTGGCTTCAGACCACAGCAAAGCACTACCCAATTAGCCCCACAAGTGGCATACCCAAAGGGTGATCTCAACAGGCACCAGAGCCCACTGGGGTAAATCCTGGTCTTTGGGGTAAGCCCCCCATATGGCAGCCTATAAGCTGTGGACATGGCCAACCCCCATAGCCAGTCAGCCTAAAAGTCAATCCTATCCACTGACATGCCAATAGCAATCAAGGCTCAACTATAACAGGAGGGCAAACACAACCCACACAAGGGACACTCCTGGAACACCCAGTTCAAATGACCAGGGAGACTGTGCCACTGGACCTCACAGTATACCTAGTACATAAGACCACCCGGCCAAGACTGGGGGACATAGCAGATCTACCAAATACATAGAAACAAACACAGAGAGGCAGCCAAAATGAAGAAACAAAGAAATACATCCCAAATGACAGAGCAGAAGAAAAATCCAGAAAAAAGAACTAAACAAAATGGAGGCAAGCAACCTACCAGATACAGAGTTCAAAACAATAGTTATAAGGATGCTCAAGAAACTTAGTAAGAACTTCAACAAAGAGACAGCGAACATTAAAAAGACATAGAAACCACAAAAAAGAACCAGTCAGAAGTGAAGAATACAGTAACTGAATGAAGAATACACTAGAAGGAATCACCAGTAGACTAGATGAAGCAGAGGATCAAATCAGCAATTTGGAAGACAAAGTGGCAGAAAACACCCAATTGGAACAGCAAAAAGAAAAAAAGATCCCCCCCCCAAAAAAAATGAGGAGAGTTTGAGAGACCTCTGGGACAACATCAAACATAAAAACATTTGCATCATAGGGATACCAGAAGAGAAGAGAGAAAGCAAGGATTTGAAAACATACTTGAATAAATAATGACTGAAAATTTTCCTAATATGGCAAAGGAAATGGACATACAAGTCCAGGCAACACAGAGAGTCCTAACAGACCCACATCTAGACACATTATAATTAAAATGGCAAAGGTTAAAGACAAAGAGAGAATCCTAAAAGCAGCAAGAGAAAGGCAACTATGTAGTAAATTGTAAGGGAGCTCCCATCAGACTGTCATCTGATTTCTCAACAGAAACTTTGCAGGCCAGAGGGAATTGGCACAAAATATTCAAAGTGATGAGAAGCAGGAAACTATGACCAAGATTACACTACCCAGTAAGGCTATCATTTAAAATCAAAAGATGATAAAGAGCTTCCCAGACAAGAAAAAGCTAAAGGAGTTCATTACCACCAAACAGTATTACAAGGAATGTTAGAGGGACTTCTTTGACATGGAAAACAAAGATAAAAAACATGAATAATAAAATGTTAATAACTACATATCTATCAAAAATTACTTTCAATGTAGATTAAATGCTCCAATCAAAAGATAGGGTGGCTGAATGGATAAGAAAACAAGACCCTCATATATGCTGCCTACAAGAGACTTCAGATTGAAAGTCACACACTGATTGAAAGTAAAAAGATGGAAAAAGATATTTCATGAAAATGGAAATGGACAAAAAAAAAGCTGGGGTAGCAAAATTTATACCAGACAAATAGCCTTTAAAACAAAGGCTATAACAAGAGATAAAACATTATTTACAGTGGCTAAGATGTGGAGGCAGTCTGGGTGTCCGTCAGTGGATGAATGGATAAAGAGAAGGTGGTAGATAGTATATACAATGGAATATTGCTCGGCCGTGAAAAATAATGGGTTCTTGCCATCTGCAGCAACATGGATTGACCTGGTGGGTATTGTGCAGAGTGGAGGATGTCAGACAGAGAAAGACAGTTGCAATGTGATTTTGCTTATGTGTGGCATCTAAGAACAAAATAAACAAACAAAACAGAAACGACCTCATAGATACAGAAAACATTTTGATGGCTACCAGACAGGAGGGGGTCAGTGAAAAACGTGAAGGGATTAAGAAGTACAAATTGGTCAGGCAGCAGATGTAAAATGCCATAATGACCTCCTCTTTCAGTGACTCCCGCTTTCTTACCAAACCCCCAGGCCACTTCACCATACCCTTCTATTTCTGGGGTACCCAATTACTAAGCCACTTTCATCTCATGACACAATCTCTAGTTAATCCCCCACTTCACCTAATTCCCCCTCAGTAACAACAACCAATCCAGAATTGATGCCCATTTCCCTCAGAAATCTCAGAACCCTTCAGCGGGACTTGAACCTTATAAAAGGTGCTCCCCTTCTCCCTCTTGTGGAGCCAAATTCCACAATTCTCCTGGAGTGCCCTCTCTTGCTGCATTGAATCAATAACTCTGATTTGGCCAGACTACAGACTAAAGATATATGTACTCCAATGTTCATTGCAGTATTATTCACAGTGGCCAAGACATGGAAACAACCAAAGTGTCCTTTGATAGAGGATTGGATAAAGAAGATGTGGTGTATATAGCCAATGGAATACTATTCTGTCATAAGAAAAGACGAAATACTGCCATTTGTGACAATATGGATGGATCTTGAGACTATTATGCTAAGCAAAATGAGTCAGAAAAAGTTGCAAACCATACGACTTCACTAATATGTGGGATATGAAACTGAAAGCAGCAAAGGAACAAGACAAACAGAGAAACAAAAACTCATAGATACAGACAATAGTTTAGTGGTTACCAGAGGGTAAGGGGGGTGGGGGGTGGTAGAAGAGGGAAAAGGGGATCAAACATATGATGATGGAAGGAGAACTGACTCTGGGTGCTGAGCACACCATGTGATATATATTACATGATGTATTATAGAAATGTACACTCGAAACCTATGTAATTTTACTAACCATTGTCACCTTAATAAATTTAATCGAAGGAAAACAAAGACTACAGACTTACTCCTGGTTGTCTGTGGCTAATTAGGCTTTATCACTAGAGAGTTTGCATATAAAGAAACAGAAAAATTGGCACCTCCTCAAAAGTCAAAATAACATAAAACCTGAAAGATACTATAAATAAGTAGATTTTAAATGATAATGATAATAAAACATAGCTAACACTAACATAACACTGTTCTAAGGGCTTTCACAGAATATTAATTCATTCAATCTTTACTAAATCCCTGTGAAGTAGCTACTATTATTTTCTCCATCTTACAGATGTTAGGAAATTTGTCCATGGTCACACAGCTGTCAGAGTATCAGAACTGGGATTTGAACCCAAGCAGTCTAGTTCCAGAGCACAAGCTATGCATCACTATAAACCAAAAGCAACAGCACACAATTAAATAAGAACAAGCAGATCTGAAGAAAGAACAAAATCAAAATTCTAGTAATGAAAAATGGAGTCACCCATTCATTCATTCACCAAATATTTACTGAAACCATATCATGTGTCAGACACAGTTCAACACTCTGGAAATATTGTACTGAACAAAACAGACAAAAAGTCTTGTTCTTAATAGAGTTTACATTTTAATGATGAAGATAAATAATAAGTATAATCTATAATACGTGAGGTGGGGGTAAGTGCTAAGGAGGGAAAATAAAGTAGGGAAGAGGGGTATAAAGCATCAAGAGAGAGAAGCTGACATTTCCGATAAGGTACCCGGGAAAGCCGGACTGAGCAAGCGATTTTTATTCAAGACCTGAAGAAGTGAGATAGCAAACCATATGGATGTGTGGGAAAGGACTCTCCAGGCAGAGGAAACAGCCAGAGCAAAGGCCCTGAGCAGGGACTATGCCTAGTGTGTTTTAGTAACAGCAAGGATCCCAGTGTGGGTGGGTGGGAGTGGAGAGAGGGAGAGTGAGCAGTAGGAGAGGAGTCCAGTAATCATACGGGGCTGGACCATACAGGGATTTGCAAGTCACAGTAACGATTTTGGTTTTACTCCAAGTGACAAGAGTCACTGGTACATTCTGAGCGGAGGGCTCAGACTAACATTTTAACAGGATCACTCTGGCTGCCATGTTGAGAATAGACCAATCGGGAGGCTCTTGTAATACTCCAGGCACAAATGATGGTGACTTGGACCAGAGGGCAGCAGTGAGCATCGTAAGAAGTGGTCAAATTCTGGATCCATTTTTAGGCAAAATCCATAAGATGTGCAGTATTGGCAGCGTGAGACAAAGAGAGGAGAGAAAGATGGCTCCATGCATTTTAGCCTAAACCTCTGTAATAATAGTTACTATTAGCTGCGATAGGAAAAACTGCAGCTTGGGGAATGAAGGTCCAGAGCTCAGTTTTTAAACTTCCAAGTGGAGATGTCTCAGCTGGATAAAAGGGTCAGCAGTTCAAAGGAGAATCTGAACTGGAGATATAAATTTGGAAGTTATCAGCATATCTATTTTATTGGAAGTCACAAGACTGATGACTTCATCTAGAAAGTGGTTTAGACTGAAAAAGAGAAGAGGTCCAAGAGCTGAGTCCTGGGGACTTCATCACTTAGAAGTAGGGACAACGAAGAGGAACCAGCAAACAAGACTGAAACAGAGCAATGAGAAATACAGGAAGAAAAGCAGATGAGTATGTGTCTTCAAAGCCAAATGAAGGAAGTTATTAAGGTGTAAAAGTCAATAGATGGGTGCTAAATGTCAACTATAGTTAAATATATATGCATATATAGCCTCGGGATGTGGAGTGCGGCATAGTGAAGATGGTCCGTGATATTGTGACAGCTCTGTGCAAGGTCAGAGGAGTGGTATGTTGGGGGCGGGGTTGTCACTTTGTGGGGGGTGTAAATGTCTAATTATTACATGGCTTTGTACACCTGAAACTAATATATATATATATATATATATATATATATATATACACACACACATATGTATATATATACATATATATGTATAAAAGGAATATTGTAACATGAAGAAAAGTATGTTAAAACATATTAATAATGTGTTTAAAAAAGTCAACAGATGGGTTAAACAGCAAATTAGAACCACATGAAGATGAAATTAGCAAATTCAAAGAGAGAAAATGAAAAAGTGAAGAAGTGAAGGATAGAATGATGAGATTCAACGTGCACTTAGTGTACATCCCTAGAGAAAAGAATAGGGAACGTGTAAAGTCAATCTTTAAAGAGAAAACACCTAAGAATTTTCTATAATTAAATTTAGAAAGACCTGAGTGTTGCAGGTTGGGTTTCCTCAGAAATAGACTGACACAGAGATTACTGTGCAGGAGGCTTATTATGGATTCCACTTGGGATCGATACCAGTGGAAGGGATGGAAGCGGACCAGGCAGAGAGAGAGGTGAGTTGTGATGTGGTCTCAACAGAGACTTCCGCCAACTTCCTGGGAAGGATTACCCATTGTCCTGGTTTCCCCAGGATAGAGGGGTTTCCCAGAACATGAGATTGTGGGGTTTGGGGGATTTAAGTCCCCGGCAAACCTGAAGGACCTGATCACCCTACATTGGGGGGCTCTGAAGCTAAGAGCTTTAGAATTGTTCCATGTTGGGACAAGAACACTGGCTCTTTGAACCCCTGAATGAACAAATCACTGGATGCAAGCTGTCCTTGGAAGAGGTGTGACCTTGTGGGCAAAGCAGCACTCTTCAGCTGCTGTGGGTAATTCCTGGGAGGGCTGACATCTGAGAATTGTCTTCTGGGAGTACCCTCAGCTCCCAGCACCTGGGGGTTTATGTCCTTCAGTCCTGAAGAGGGATACAGGTGGTACAGGACAGCATAGAACATAATAAGTCTTTCTAATTGAAGTAGCAAATTGAGTCTTGAACAGAATAAATAAATACAAATTCACACCTAGAAACATCATCCGACCAGAACAATACAGACAAATAAAAGGTAAATCTAACCAAATTGGAAAGCCAGATTGCCTACAAAAGAACAATGATTACTGAGAACAGACCTCTTCAGAAATAACAAATGCCAGAACAAAATGAAACAATATCTTCAACGTATTGAGGGAAACTAATTGTCAACCTGGAATTTTATATTCAGCTAAATCATGTTTCTAGATTGAGCAGAAAATAAAATAAAGACATTTTCAGACAAACAAAAGACTAAGCACGTTCACCTTTCACTGACCCTTGGTGAAAAAACTCCGGAAGAATATTCTTCAGTTAAGATTATTGAAGGAGTGGGATGCAAGAAGCAATGGTGAGCAAACAGGTAAGTTGATAATCTAAACCCTAATGAATATTGACTAGTAAAAATTACTAATTTGTGTGGGGATGTTTAAAAACAAGATGGCAACACATTTTAGGTAATAGTAATGTGGGAGAGTGGAGAAAGGAATTAAATCCTCATAGGACGTTGTGTTTTTTGGGGTTTTTTTTTTAGGAGGAGAGTGGTACCAACTAATTTTGTGTTTTATTATATCAATAATTCATATAAAAATTCTAAGTGTAACTCCTAAAAGAATAAAAATAGAACACAAAACTTCCAAACCCGTAGAAATAAAAAGTGAGTGGGAGGAGCAGCAAATCTTTAATACATTAGAAAGCAATAAAAGAAAAAGCATGACAAAGGAAAAGCACAAGAAAAGGAAATCGAAATAAATCCAAAAAGATTACTAATCCCAACAAATTTAAAAGATGAAACCCACCTGTTAAAAGACAAAGATTCTTAGAGTAGAAGATAAAACCCAACCTAACCATTATGGTCTTTTTGAAGAGACAAACCTGAAATGTAATGATGTAAGAGACTTCAAAGTGAGGGCATGGAAGTATATATACCAGGCAAATAGTAATGGGAGGAAAGCTGGTATGGCAATATCACTATCAGACAAAAATAGATATTAAGGCAAAAAGCATTACTGAAAAGAGAGTGGACTTCAGCTTCCAAAATGACAGGATAATAGGGACTAGATTTACCCTCTCACCGGAAACAACTAAAAAACTAGACAGAGAACCTGAAACAGTGGTTTTTCACACTTTGGACAACAGGCAGCACAGACAGTGATCCCTAAGAGAGGAGACAAATGAGGTGAGCCCAGTGATTGTTCCAGCTTGGCGCCTGGAGAGTTTCCACGTCATAGCACAGGGAGAGGGAAGCCAAGCAAACCCACGGTCTACCTGAGTTGAAGAGACAGCCCTGGGAGCCTGAGGGCGCCAAAGCTGCTAGCGTTTGCAGGCACAGTGCTGAGAGGAGATATAGAGCCAGGTATCTGCACATGACCCCCTCCGGTCTCCAGCTGAGTGCACATCAGCACGTGAGTGTAAGGAACCTACCGAAAATCAGAGAAGGAATGACCCAAGAGGAGCACAGGGAGCAACCCAGGAAGATGACACAGGGCTAGGAATAGCTGGACCCCCTTCAGACAGAGTGGAAAACCTTGTAATTCATGTGACATTGAGTAATCAGTAGTGGGGAAAAAAACAGCCGTAGACTAAAGACTTACTCGGGTCCCACCTCACAGAGCTTAAAAATTTTTTTAAAAAAAGGCTTACAATTATATCAAAATGTTTCCAAGTCATTTAACTGTGTCCCAGAACAAAGCTCAAGAATATTTATGAGAATGTGAAACATTCAGCATCTAACAAGGTAAAATACACAATGTCTAACAACCAATCAAAATTTACAAGGCAAAGAAGCAGAAAACTATGACCCATAAAGAGGAGAAAAATCAATCCTTAAAAACACAACCAGAAACAGCACGGACAACAGCATTAGTAGATAAAGACATTCAAAGTTACTGTAAGTATATTCCATAAGTCTAAGAGAAAAGATTGTGTATGTTAAGCAGAGACATGGAAGATATATAAAGAAACTTCAATGGAACCTCTAGAGATGAAAACTACAATGTCTGGGACAAAAACTCACTGGATGGTGTGAACAGTAGATTAGACACTACAGGATATATAAAAAAAAAATTCATCAGAAAATTATAAAAATCCTGAGCCACTGGGCACCTAATAGTGAATACTCAAAGTATAATAAGCAAAAATTGGTAAATCTAAAAGAGAATTTGATGATTTCATGACTATAGTGGGAGATTGTAATATTGCTTTTAAAAAAAGATAGATGAAAAAGCAAAGATTCACATTACAAAAAAATAGGATTTGAAAGTACAAATTCAAAGTAAATATAAATTCAAAGTAAATTGGAATCGTGGGTCTTATATCCTCATGTATTGAGACATTTGTCACCTACTATGAGCTGCTTGATGACAGGAAATGTGTCCTGATCAGGATTGAATCCTCAGAACCCAGCATGGGACCTGACACATTTTAGTTTTCAATAAGTAAATATTTATTATTTTGATTCTAAATGAAGTAGTTAAACATTAGTAAGGTAACCGAGGGCATAAATGCGCAATTAACAAGCTTGAATTAATGGATATGCATAGAACTGTACCTAATTACAAATAGAGAAAACATATTCAATTTAAAAAGATGTAAAACATCTATAAAAGTCAACCATAGAGAGCCCATTACACAATGAGAAATGTGCTACCATGCTGTAAACTTATGTCTTCTTGCTATGGAAGTAATGAATTCAGATACTTTTTATGGTTCCTGCAAGTATAGGTATGAATGCAGTTTCGTTTTCTGGGAAGTTGAGGAGGGAGCAATACTTCCCTGTTCCTTTTCTTCACGCTGACAAGCTAATATCACTTCGTAATCAGAACATAGCAGGTCCCAAAAGGTGATTTAACAAACCCCAGTCAGAGAATACAAGGATTCAGACCAAATCTCTGCACTAATCTTCACCTTATAGGTAAGAGGAAGATAAGAATATTAACTGTAATATTATACTATATTAATTGTATAATAAACTGACATTAAATTCTCATTTCGTATGTTACTTCTATAAACTCCCTCATCAAAAAGCCCACTCAACTGTTGTTACTGTTAGCTCGCTGGCTTGAGTTAGGCTTATCTGATGACAGTCAGGAGTCTGGCAGCCAAAGTGGTCAAAACAAAATAGACATCTGTCTTATAGAATATTGCCTTTGTAAAAAAAAACTTTTATTGAGATACAATTCACACACAGCACAACTCATCCATTTAAAATGTACAAGTCAATGTTTTTAGTATATTCACAGAGTTTGAAATCATCAACACAATCAAGTTTAGAATATTTTCATTACCCCAAAAAGAAATTCTGTCCCCAGTCTCCACTGCTCTCCAGCCCTAGGCAACCATTAATCTACTCTCTGGATCTATAGATTTGTCTGTTTTGGACATTTCATATCAATAGAATCATACATTAGGTGGTCTTTGTGACTGGCTTCTTTCACTTGTGCCGTTTTCAAGGTTCATTCGTGTTGTAGCATGTATCAGCAGTTCATTCCTTTTTATTGCCAAATAATGTATGTATGGGTGGAACCACAGGCTATTTATCCATTCCACATATGATGGACATCTGTGTTGCTTCTGCTTTCCAGCTATTATAAATAACGTTGCTCTGAACAATCCTGTACCAGTTTTTGTGGGGACATATATTTTCATTCCTCTTGGGTATATACCTAGTAGTGGAATTGCTGGATCAAATACTAACTCTCTGAGGAACTGTCAGGCTCTTTTCCAAAGCAGCTGCACCATTTTACAGTCCTCCAGCTGTGTATGAGGGTCCCAATTTCTCCACATGCCTGTCAGCACTTGTTGTTATCTGTCTTTTTTATTATAGCCATCCTAGTGGGTGTAAAGTACTATCTCATTGTGGTTCGAATATGCTTTACAGGGGCTTATTTTTGATTGGGTGTTCTGCAAGATAAATGAATGGTTCTAATCACTTTGCTATAACATGCATTTTTATTAACTTTGCTTCCCCATAAAAATAATCAGTTTTGATATAAGAAAATGAAAAGTGTTTAGTTATCTGTTACTATGTAACAAACCACCCCACAACTTAGGAGCTTAAAATAACAACCATTTTATTATCGCTCACGATTTTGTAGGTTGACTAGGCTCTGCTGTGTGGTTCTTCTGCTCTATGTGATATCAGCTGGGGCTGCTGTCACCTGGGAGCTCAACTGCACAGGAACATCCAAGACAGCTCCATTATATGTGTGGCACCTTCTCAAAGATGGCTGGAAGGCGGGACTGAGATGGAATACTTGGGTAGCTGGTACTCCTTCTCTGTCCACATAGTCTCAGGGCCCCTTTCTCTCTCTACATGGCCTTTCCAGCAGAGTAGTTGGACTTCATGCATGACAGCGCAGAGCCCCCAAAAGTACAAAAGTGGAAGCTTTGAGACCTTTCTAAAGCCTAGGCCTGGAACTGGCACCATATCACTTGTACCGCATTCTATTGGTTAAAGGGAATCTGGACCAGTCTAGATTCTGTGTAAAGGAATTATACATACGGGCGTGAGTCCTGGGAGTCCTGGACTCTTGCGGGCCATTGTTGGAGCCTAGTTCTACAAAAAGGATAGTTCACTCACGCCATGACAAATTTTTTAATTTACTAACATTACTGTTCAATGCTTTCAATTTTTAAGGCATCTATCATTGAGGACCTTTTGAGAAACAGGGTAAAACTTGAGCTCACAAGAAACCATCAATACTCTAAGAAAACATCCTCCAGACTTCCATATTTCTTACTCTCTAAAGTGTAGAGGACATACAAAAAGGATCGTTCTTACAAAAGAAGCTAAAGAGAAAAAGACCCCAATATCAGCTAATAAAGATTTTGCCATACATGGAAATTGTCAGGTCATTTTCATTTTCAAAGCACACCTCCTCCTAATAGTTTTTAAAGATTGCCTTATCCACCATTCCACATGTTAGATTATTTCTGGATGTGCATGCTTGTATTTTCCAAGACAGGCCACTTTCCCCCATAAGTATCACTTTGGAAGAGCAATAGCGGTCTCTATGCTGCAGAATTTCAGACTCCAGTCCTGGACAGTGCATCTGAAAACATTCTGCATTTTACAGCATTTGAAAGCACTTTGCCAGCATCCAGTCCTAAGGTAAATTAGGGCCTAATATTTTTGTTTGTTTGTTTGTTTTTGTTTTTTTAATTAAAGTTTATTGGGTGACAACTGTTAGTAAAGTTACATAGATTTCAGGTGTACAATTCTGTATCACATCATCTATTAATCCCATTGTGTGTTCACCACCCAGAGTCGGGCCTAATATTTTTAAAAAATACTCATTAATGCCTACAAGGGAGCCAACATCTGGTGAGGTAGGAAACTCCCATCTCCAGAGGGGTTCGGACAGAACTGGTTCACTTGTCAAAGACACTGCTGTAAGGATTTGGGGAAGTTGGAAAAGCCCTAACAAATTCCAGATCTTATTATTTTAAACTTTGAAATGCTCCAGTTCTGAAGTCAGACAGACTTGGGTGTATAACCTGGCTTCACCATTTACCAGCTATATGATCTTGGACAGGTTATTTACACTCTGTTTGCTCATCTGTACAATGGGAATAATAATACTATCTATATTTAAGGTATGGGTTCTGCAGCGGAACCAGAAGGCATGCAGATGTCCCATTCTTGAAACCAGGGGTCTTCATTTATGGGATCATGCACTTTCTGAGAATCTAATGAGAGCTTCGGATTTTCCACATTCCCCCAAACCATGAAATATAATGAAAATGTTGCTACAAGTTCATGGGGTTCCCAGACCCTCAGTTGGCCATCTGTGGGCCTCCCGGGGAGTTACAAACCCTGGTTCTAGACTAAACACAGCAGCAAGAAGCCTACAAAGAAAGGCAGTGATTCTCCCCTCATGAAAATCATAGCAGCTCTGAAGCCACACAATTTGTCTAGTGAGGGTCTCAGTCTATCTCTGAAATCTGGAAGTGTAATCTTCTGAGAGTGAGCTGGCTCTACAGAAACTTTGCTTATTTTGTAGTTTTAAGAAATATCTTGGGAGGAATAAAATTGAATAAGCAACATATGACCATCTTAAACATTTTATTCACTTTCTATACTCTCAATTATTTTTTTTTTTAGAAGTTCTCTAAGGAAAACCTCATTTAATTTTTTCCAGCGTTTTCCCTGGGTTTTCTCTCTCTGTTTCCCACATAAAGACTAGAAGGCATGGATACATGGAGAAGCTGACCTATGAAACCAAGTCTGTCATTAAAAAGGAGGAAGGGAATTTTGCTAATTTTTGGTATCTCTATCGAGCCATGCCCCGGAGTATTACCTAGGGACTTACCAACCTGTGAGCATTTATTTGATGGTATATCAGCTGGAAACTCTGAGTGCCCACTGAGTAAGAAGACCTGGTCCCGTGGCTGATGAGAAGTATCAGATTAACCCACCTAGGGACTAAGTCTATACCTTCCCAGAGGTGGGTGAGAAGGTCTCTTTATGGATGACAAAACATTATGATATCTTTTGAGCACATTATTATTGTTAACTATTGATTTTTACCAAGAAACCAATTGGTAACATCTCTCGTGCTTGAATAAGGAGTTTTCTGTGTCCCTCACCTTGTTGTACATGTCTCCTCTTAGGTTGTTTTAAGTCAGAGCTTAATTTTTAATAATTCAGTAATGAATCTTGTTTAATCTCTCGTAATCCCTTCGTCTAATTCTCTTTGACATTAAGGGATTAAACACTGAAAAGAAGACAGGGCCAAATGATGACTCATTCCTCTTTCAATGCTGATCCCCAAAGGCAGACAGACAAGAAGAAATGTCCCAGAGGTGAATGAAACACACAAGTCTAAACTGAGAAATAAATCATCTGAGTCTCAGCCTATTTAACTTCCCCTTTCATGGCAATAAAAATTAGTCTTAAAAGGTTTGCAAATGCTATTCACGACTGTAACTTCCACAAAAATACTCTCCAATAAAGCTGACATTACTAATTCACTGCCACATACTATTTGCTTTGAGCTGTTTCTCTAATAGTGGGGATGGGCCACACTGAGTCATCCACACTCTTGTCCGGTCCCCTAAGAACCCAGGAGAGTCACTGACATGTTTACCAGGGTTAGCAATGCACGAACTGCGGCTGTGGAGTGGCGCCCGGGGCAGGTAGACTATGGACTTTTGGGGCCCAAGGCAGTATTAGGCTGAGGAGGCTGACAGGCTGAGTCTCAGTGGTTGGATGGAGGCTGATCAGGTCACCTTACTCAACAGAACCCAGAAATGGTGCCCTAGTCACGTTCACAGGGCTCTGTGTCGCCCTCACCAACTTCCTGTTTCTGCCCAAGCTGGTGAAGTTTATCCCCATGAGGTTGGGCTGGATGGGTCCCTGTTCTGGTGTGACCTGTGTTTTGCTCCTTCTGAATTAAACCTGGAAAATTCCCCCCTTTTCCACCACATTCTTATAATCACCAGTCTGTGTGTAGGAGAAGAAAGCAGGAGCTTCCTATATGCCATGACTTAGGAGGGCCAGATAAAGCACCCCTCCCCGAGGAGACCTGCCATATGGGTTAACATTCCTTTCAGGACACCCTCCTTTGAAGCAAGGCATTGAAAGCGGCTGCGACAAAGCAAATGAGGTTTGGGTGGTCTAACACAGAAACCTGTTCACTGCTATTAACCCCTTTTCAAATTAGTTTATCAGATTTGCCCACTGGGACATGTGAACTCTGAAAATAGCCCTCTGGACTGGTTACTTTGACCACAACCTGGGGCTCAAAATTTCACATTGGGATTCCTGCATAATGAGAATTCTGCCAATGAGAATTCCAGCCATCACACTGAGATTTGTGTTGAAAGTAGCAAAATATGATGAGACCAAACACAAAACAGTCCATGCTTTGCAGCCCACATTCCTCAACTGGTTCAGAAGGTGCATTCTTCATATTGTAAGAAAGCAAAAGCCAAACCAGGATTGGGGAGAAATGTTTAAATATTGTGACCTCTCAATGATCCAAACCCGCACAGGAAAGTGAGAAAGATGGCAAGCAATGCAGAGTAGCAGACTGTCCAGTGCAGAAGTCCATGCCTTTGTTCATCCTTTCTCCATGCCTTCCCCCCACAGCAGGCCTGGCTTTCTGAACTCACTGCTGCTTGGGCCCGTGGCTGGCAACCTGGTCTGGGGGCGGCAGGTGTGTTCTGGTCTGTTCCTCCAGCCATGTGGTAAGCCAGGCAGGACAGCCTCTGTTCCAGTAGGGGTGGTATTTTGAAGGGTAAGTTCAAAATAGAACAGTATTAGCAAGCGCATGTGACTTCACAACCATGCCACACCCTCCAATCTAGCTTTGTAACAAGGCCGACATTTTAATCTCCAAAAATATTTTTTAAAAATAAAATAATAATAGCTAAAGAGAATCTTAAGAATCCAAATGGGAGAAGAGACATCATCTTGTGTGTTGCCCCACCCTGCATCTAGAGTGAGTTTCGGTTCCATGTACCAGTTTTCAGGAGTGCACTGCCAGGGGCGCAGGTCTCGAGGGCAGAATTCATTTTTGACTCAGCCTTTACCGACAGCGTCATGTGGCTCTGAGACTACTCGTGTGTGCGCGCGCGCACACACACACATGGGCTGGGCCCACCACTTCCACAATCTCAGGGAAGAGCACCCTCTACACCTGCCAGAAGAGGGACTACATGAGGTCTTGACACCTACGAAACAAATACTTCTGTGTTAGGTACCAAGAAGAATACTGAGATTACAAAAATGAAAGAAAATCCATGAATTCTTTGGTTGATCGCACAAACACGTCCTATCAATGACTATTATGCCATATCTCAGAATAGAGGTACTTACAGGGGCTGTAGGCATATAGGAGGAAATGTTTAACTCTATCTAGGGAGGGAGGGCTTCAGAGAGAACATGCGTAATTTTTGCCTGCAAGTAACAGAATACCAAACTGCAGTGGCCTAAGTAGTAAAGGTATTTATTATCTCATATGACAAGAATGGAGGCAGGAAATGCAGGGTTGGTCTGGATGACATTAAGAGCCAGGCTCCTTTCATCCTGGGCATGGGAAGAGAAGCCTTCACTTTACTTCAAATCTTCTCTATTGTGGATTTAATATGAATATTCCATTCTTATAGTCATCATTTCTGATCCACCATTTTTGGATTTCTCCAACGAAAAAATATATTACAGGCTTTTTTAAATTTTAGTAACTTACTCAGGACATTTTTCCTCTATTTATGCTGCCTGCATGAAGCAATACCTTTCAGTTCTGCAGTGGTGACTACCGTGTTTCTCCGAAAATAAGACCTAGCTGGACAATCAGCTCTAATGCGTCTTTTGGAGCAAAAATTAATATAAGGCCCAGTATTACATTATATTATATTAATATTATTATATTATATCATATTACACCCTATCTTATATTATAGTAAAACAAGACCGAGTCTTATATTAATTTTTGCTCCAAAAGATGCATTAAAGCTGATTGTCCAGCTAGGTCTTATTTTCGGGTAACACAGTATATACCCCTTGATTGTCTCAAGCATTGTTGAGTGAGGATTTACAACCATTATTTTCGAGTACAGAGATAATTTCTCTCCCATTCTAATAAAAATGCCAAACTAGGTCAACCTCAGTTGGCTTTAAAAAGTTTTAAGAAGAAAAAGTAAGGTTGAAATAAAAAAAATAAAAGCTGCATTTATTTGTTTGATTACACACGAGTCACACATGTGTACCTTAGAAGTTATGGGTACTAAAGAAGGTTGTACAAGTTCGAGGTGTGAAGAGAGACCAACGGGGCCTTCTGGGTTGTGCAGTACAACCTATGAGACCGTATGTGGCAACCTTATCCTGAACACAGAGCACAGAGGCCAAAAGCAACAACAGTAACTTTTTTTTTAATTGGGGAGTATCGGGGAGCAGTGTTTTTCCAGTATGTCAAGTCGTTGTTTTTCAATCTAGTTGTGAAGGGTGCAGCTCACTGGCCCATGTGGGACTTGAACTCGTGATCTTGGTGTTGTGAGCACCACGCTCTAACCAACTGAGCCATCCAGGTGCCCCATTAGCATTTTGCTAAGTTTCCTTCCAGTCTTTTTTCTAGGTATATTGTACTTTTAAATGATATTATAATGTACACCTGCTTTATACCTCTTTCACTTAACAGTTAAATATGAACATTTTCAATATTTACTATTGAAAACATTATTCTCAGTGGCACCATATTTTATTATTTCATTTAATATATATTCCAATTAATATATAAACACATATATTTTTTATGTGCCAGCCACTATCCCAAACTCATTAAAAATATGAATTCATGTAATCTGCACAGATGTCTTTGCTTCCCTCTCCAGATACTTCTACTCTCTTCCACCCCTGTGCCCCTAAACGCTGACCTGTTATAGACTACATCAACGCGCTCCCATACCCTCTCACTTCCCTTGGGTTTGGCCAGTGACGACTTGTGGTAGATTGGATTCTCATTCCCGACTCAACTCCCTCTCCCTATGTTAGGATTTGCCATGTGAGTTTGCCTTCTGCTAGAGAATATGTAATATAAATATCCCTGCTCTGTTTAGTTTAGGCTCAGTCATGTGACATGCTTTGGCCAATGGAATGTTTGCAGACTTAGTATTAGCAGAGGATTTGCGTTTCATTTGGCCTCTTGGCTGGTGGTCCCAAAATCAGAGGCCCATGAAGCTGACCTGAACCCAACTGGTCCAAAACCTGAAGCAGAGCCACCCCAGTCAACCTGGGAGTGAGAAAAACAAATATTTGCGGGTGGTAGCCACTGAGATTTGGGGTGGTTTGTATGCACCACGATTGCAGCAGTGGCTGGCTACTCACAGATGTCTCAGAAGGAGCCTAGAGAGTGAGGTATTTATGAAGAGTCACTGTGCTTTCATCAAAGGGCACAGCTCCTCTTTGGACCCCTCTCTCTCTCCAGGTTCCAATAACTGCCCGACTGCTCCCTATGACTTCCCACTGTTACTAACCCAGAGCACTGCACTATTTTTGGTGGTTTCCCTACACCTTGCTCACACCACTGTAAAATGTCTCTTTATTAAATGTGACTCAAATTACCCAATTTGAGTGTGTCACCTGTTTCCTGCATGGACTCTGACTTAAAAATTCTCATACCCATTCTATGTTGTAGGCACTACTGTTATCCTCATTTTACTAATGAGAAAATTGAAACTTAGAGAGGTTCAATAAGTGGTACAAGGTCACACAGCCAGTAAGTGGCAGAGCTGAGATTTGAATCCAGCCAAGTTGGATGCATGCTGGCCACTATTCTGCCATAGGTCCATCTAACGGGCCTGTCATCATTTATTTATCTAATTCCCTGTAGTTAGACACTTAGATGGTGTTTATATGTTTGTTACTGAGTTTTTTGTCTTTCTGTTATAAATAATGCTATGATGAGCAATCTCTGTATAAATATCATACTTGCTCACATTCAGCGTTGAGAACATTTCTAAAAGTGAAATTGTTGGATTAAAAAGTATGAACTTCTCTGTTCCCCAACTTTTGCTTTTGTATTAAAAATTATTTCCTTTTGGCTAGAAAAATGATCACATTCAAGAAACAAAATTCAAGGGGCCGGCCCGGTGGCTCAGGCGGTTGGAGCTCCGTGCTCCTAACTCCGAAGGCTGCCAGTTCGATTCCCACATGGGCCAGTGGGCTCTCAACCACAAGGTTGCCTGTTCAACTCCTCGAGTCCTGCAAGGGATGGTGGGCTGTGCCCCCTGCAACTAGCAACGGCAACTGGACCTGGAGCTGAGCTGCGCCCTCCACAACTAAGACTGAAAGGACAACCACTTGAAGCTGAACGGCACCCTCCACAACTAAAATTGAAAGGACAACAACTTGAAGCTGAACAGCACCCTCCACAACTAAGATTGAAAGGGCAACAACTTGACTTGGAAAAAAGTCCTGGAAGTACACACTGTTCCCCAATAAAGTCCTGTTTCCCTTCCCCAATAAAATCTTAAAAAAGAAACAAAATTCAAGCATTACAGAAGTATATATCATAGGACATGAATATCTCTGTAATTTCATATCCTCAAGAAAACCCACTGACTCAGGATCTAAGTTCTCTTTAATAACAATTAATAGTAATGATTAATTTTCTTATTAGAAAACAATAAATGTGTACTGCAGAAATGCAGAAAAGTAAAAGAGAAAAAGGAAAAACATCACTTGTAATGCACAAGTCAGTCATGCTGAGTGTGTGTATGTGTGTAAACAAACATGTAATCACACTTTGAATACATCTTAGTAACATGCTTTCTTCATTTAGCAACATACATTCTCACGAATATTTTTCATGTTATTAAATATTCTTCTACAACATTAACTGCATAGTATATATATTCCTATAATTGCCTCGTATATACTGAAGCAATATACTATCATTTCAGCAACCAGTTCCCTAGAATTAGACATTTCATTTGTTTCTTCCTTTTAACTACAATAAATAAAATTCCCAAGTACATAATTATAAAGGGATATTTGCCCATATTTCTGATTATTACCTTAAAATATATAGAGATGTGAAATTGCTGGATCAAAATGGATGCATGTTGATAAGGCTTTTGATTCCTATTACAACTGGCCTTACAGAAAGGCTGCCGATTTATTCTCCCACTAGCAAAAGTTACAATTATTTAATTAAAAATATATTTTTTGCCACTGTCATTAAGTTAAATTTAAAAAAGGAGGGGGAGATATTTTTGATCTGCATTTACTTTCATTTGCTTACTAAGGAAATAGAACTTTTAATCGTTTTGTTGTCATTTGTACTTCTGTGGAAAATTGTATACTTTGCAATTTTTGTATTAGAAGTATATTTGTGTTTTTAAAAATGATTTGTAAGAACTCTTTTAAATTGTTATGTATTCAGCAAAGGTTTTTCCCACATTGTCATTTCTATTGTACTTTCTGAAATGGATTTTCCATGTAGTCAAATTTAATCTATTTTTACCCTTTTGTTGTTTGCCTTTCATGTTATATTTAGAAAGAATTTCTTCACTCAAAGATCACATAAACATTCACTGGTTTTTCTTCTCTGATTCTTTGGTAGCTTTATTTTTCACTTTAAAAGTTGTAAGCCATCTGAAATTTATTTCAGTATTTTGGGAGAGCTAGGGACCTAATCTTATCTGCAATCAAATAATCAATCTGTTTGCCCAACATCACTGACTACATAAACCATCATCCTGCAATTGACCTGAACCACCTTTACTTTATATCAAATTTCTTATATACTTTACGTTCTCTTTCTGGACTTTTTATTTTGTTCCATTGATCAATTCAGTGCCAACATCTCACTCTTTAAAGTACTGTGGTTTAGTGCCTCGTAATATAATTCCCCCACCTTCATAACTGTTCTTTTGCTAATTGTTTTTGAACTTTTCTTCAGTAGGTGTTCTAAAAGATCAACTTTAGAATCATTTTGTCACAGTCCAAGAAAAATCTTGCTGGAATTTTTGTTAAAACTGCATTCAATGTATTAACTAATTTTAGAAAAATTGTCTTCATAATATTGAATTGTTCCATTTAGAAATACGATATTCCATGTTCCGTGTATGAAAGCCCTTTGGATCTCAAAGTATAATTTATGTTTTTCTTCACAAAAGTCTTGTGCAATTATTTAAAATGATGGAAGTTGTGGCTTGAAGTTCCATGGTGGATATTTTCAAATTCTAGGAAGACCCAATCAGAAATCAAAAGACCTAACTCCTACTTTTGGCTAGTCACTTAATACCTGGAAAAATTCACAAAACTCATTTCAGCCTCAGTTTTCTCAACTGGACTAATAACTCCTTCCTTTTCCTGTTTTCAGAGTTTGCCTAAGGATCATACAAGCACTGCATAGAGAGAGCCACATCAATACAAGGAATTACTATTTTGTCAATATAGTATAGCTAAAAATGGGAATGTGCCCAGTAGGGATTTGACCGTATAAAACAATCCAACCAATCAAGAAATAATTAGTGAGAACCCATAAAGTACCCAGCTATCTTGCCAGGACTAAGTGGTTTTTGCAGATATGGGGACTTCAGGGCTAAAACCAGGAAAGTCGCAGACGAACAAGGATACATTGGTTCTCCTGTCAGGCACCCCCTTCCAACTCCAAAATACTATAATTCCGGGGTTCTACACACAAGAGAGAACAGGCCCATGTTCAAAGAGTGTTTCTAGTCTAATAGTGGAGACATAGCGAATGCTTATGAATAATGAGGGGATGTATATGTACTGAATTGTTCCACGAAGACTGGGGGTGCAACAGGGCTCTCAAAAGGGGAAGATTGTCTTGTACCAGAGATTCTCGTGGAGGTGCTTGAACTAGATTTGAGAACCAGAAGCCTTTGACTAGTATGGGATTCCAGATGGGGGCTGAGCACAAGGTAAGAATCCGAGTGTTGTTGCAAGGAAGAGAAGAGTTAGCATCAGCCCCCGCCGCCTGGCACATAGGAGGTACTCAATGAACACAAGGTCAATTGAGTTCAGTGCACTTGGTAACACAGAATTGGGATAAGAGTGGAGCATCTATTTTGGGTCACACACTGTGAAGTTCCCAAGAGTAAACAATTAGAAATACAGAAAATCACAGTAAGAGGCTCTCTTGTACAACACGAAATGAAATAATATAAAATTTATACAATATGTTTCTCTTTTTCCTTTGGCTGTCAGTTTTAGGGCTAAATTTAGTGCCCAGGACAACCTCAAGACCTAGTTCCCATTTACTCCTTCCACTTCCTTTAATCAGGCATTGTTCTTTCATATCCTGAAATATCTTAGTTTTCACTGCTTTAGAAGAAAACACTACCTGAAAGACACATTATGGAAAAATTATAAAGAGAAATGTAAAAATGAAAGTGAAAATTCCTGATATTCCCTTTAAATATAGCCACTGTTAATGTTTTAGTGTACCTTCTCACACACATACACCTAAAGGCTGTTTCTTTCTGGATATTGTACTGAATATATTTTCTAATTTGCTTCCTTAACTTCATAATTCTTCATGGAGATTCTTCCATTTCAACAAATTACTTCTACAGCAGTACTCTTAGCTGTTACATATTATTTCATTTTATACTAATTTATTTAACCAGTCTCCTAAAGAATTGGGGCATTGAAATTTTTCTAGGTCTAGTTTTGTTCTGAGTTATGCAATTGTCTGATTGCTTACTTGAGTAAAAGTTCTAGAACTAAAATAACTGGACAAACTCTAAGTATATTTTATATGATATCATTTAGTGGTGAAGAGGCAGGTTCTGGGGACAGATTGCTTGGGTTCAAATACTGTATTTTCCAGTTCTGTGGCCATGTGTCTGTTCTTTAATCCCTCCAGCCCTTGTTTTTCAAATTAAGATGATAATTGTACCTGTTTCCTAGGATTAATGCGAGTACTTAAGTGAGATAATATATGTGAAGCAGTTATCACCATGTCTGACACAAAATGAGTACTCAATAAATATTTTCTGTCCTTACATTGCTAAAGTGATCTCCAGAAAGATTGTGTCAATTGTCATTCACACAAAGGGCAAGTCCTTTGAGGGAGTTCATAAGATTTAACTCAAATAAAAGTTAAAAAGTAGCAATGTGTGTTGGTCCTTTGCCCACCAGGATGACAGTGCCAATTTGTCTCCACTGTGAGCAGTTTCCCCAAGGACACAAGCCTATCCTCCCCAAGTATTTCAATCCAGTCCCCCTGGTGGCCAAGAGACTGAATTTTCAAGATAACTAACCCTGTTCTTTCAAGGTTAATTCATAAAAGGGAAATAAAACAACCTCAATTTTTAAAAAATTAAACTAAAATTTAAAATGACCCAAGTAATACCCCTCAAGATCGTTTTTGGTCTCTGCTTTCTAAAAGTTGCCAGATGAAAAACAGATTCTTCAGAGATTCTGATTTCATCAGATGATAGTGTGGCTGAGCATCAGGATTTTAAAAAGCTCTCTAGGAAATTCTAAGGTTCAGCTGAGGGTGAGAACCACTGGGCTAAAGTAAAGAAGGTTGGCAAGGATGGCTTCAAACTCATTTTAACCTCTTTTCCATCCAACCCTAAATCGCACAGGCTAGGGAGAAGTTGTTTCCTCTCTCACCACTTCCTCTGTTCTCAGGAGCATTCCAAACAGAATAAACAACAAACTTTAATAATCCCCAGGATCTAATTTGTTGCCTCTGCCCAGCTAGAAATAAAGTGTGAGCCACAAATGCAAGGCAATAAGTAATTTCTAGTAGCCACATTCAAAAGCGGAAAAAGAGATAGGTGAAATAATTTTAATCATGTATTTTATTTGACCCAAATACATCCAAAACAATATCATTTCAATGTGTAATCAATATGAAACATTATTAATGAGCTATTCTACATTCTTTTTGTTTCACACTAAGTCTGAAATCTGGTGTGTAGTTTTCACTCACAGCACATGTCAGTTTGGCCCAGCCACATTTTCAGCGCTTGATGGCTATATGTGGCTGGTGGCTACCATATTGGACAGTATACGGCTAGGAGTGAAATGTAAATTAAGTAATTCAATTAATTAATTAGGGCTCGGTCTCCTTTAAAATGGGGATATAGTAGTGCTGTTCCTTGGCATTATTACAAGGATCAATGAAATGCCTATTATAATAGTGGGTGTTTAGTGAGCTCTCAGTTTCTTTTTTCTTAAGGGGAAGAGAGACACCAGGTCATGTGGTAGATGGAGTGACTCCTTTTTCCTCTAAAACAGAGTTTTTCAACATGTTTAACCCATGTTCCTTTTTGCTAAACATAAAAAGCTCATACCATCTTTCTGTGATATTTTAAATTTCGAAATACAATAGAAATTCAATATCATGACTAAAAATACAAGAAATAGCAGAAAGATTCTGTTATTATCAGGCTGTCTCTCCCAGCCTGGGAGCATGTGCCCCCTCCCCACCCACTCCCCTTTCTATTGTGAAATATCCTCATCTCAAGGTTGCTGTCTAAACTTCAGATGAGCCTAGCATTCATTTAGGGTTTTTAAAGGAAAAATGACTTCTTTATCATTATAAAAATAACACATGCTTCCTAAAGAAAAATAAAAAATATATAGACAAGCAGAAAGAAGAAAATTGGGGAGAGATCCGAGATGGCGGAGTAGATAAACACTGTGCCTGCGTTCTTCCATGAACACATTAAAATTACAACTAAATTACAGAACAACCAGCCTGGAGAACCATCTGAAGTCTAGCCAAACAGAAGTCATATGACTAAAAATATAAAGAAGAAGCCACCTCGAGACTGGTAGGAGGGGCAGAGACACAGAATGGGTGCCAAACCTCCGTGAGGTAGCTGAGACTCCGGAGGGATATCTCGGCCATGGAGGTTCCCCCCGGAGGAGCAAGGGACCCCAGCTCCCCACACCAAGCTCCCCAGCCCAGAGTAAGGTTCCAGGAAGAGGAGACCCAACAATATCTGGTTGTGAAAATCAGTGGGGATTCCGACCATCTAGGAGGGATGGAGCTGTGGGAAACCCAGACTTCCTCTTAAACAGCCCTAGCACAGATTCACTCACTCATAGGAACTCACTTTGGGCTCTGGCAGAGGGACAGTGACTCAGAAGGCGTTGGAGACATGGGGCTGGGGGGCAAACTGAGGTGTTTCACTTCAGGACAGTTAGTAACTTCCCTGTGTGAGATCCTCCTCCCGTGCAGCCTGCAGGCTCACACCATCTTTCCTGTGTTGAGTCCGCCCCCACAGGCCAAATCTGAATCTGATTGGCCTGATGAGCTCAGCTGGTCTGTCCTGCTGACTCAATAGGACACCGCCCTACCCACTTCCCCCAACACTGGAAGCACTTGGGCCAGGGGCAGCCAATCCCGCCCAAATTTCACTTTTCCTTAGAAGTCGGGCAGGCCCTTCAGAGGACGGCTCTGAGACTTCTGTTGAGCAGCTCCAGGCTCAGCACTGGCACCAAACCAGAATTAACATTAACCTGGTAACCACAACTCTTCCCACTCTAGTGACTCCTTGAGACCCTGCCTCATCCAACTTGCATACGGCACGAGGCTCTATCAACTACTGAACTTTAAGGGAGCTGGCAGATGGTAAAAGGCCTCGGGATGTCCTGGCTTTATGCAGAGCTACCCCATGCCCGGTACTGGTGGCAGACATCCTCGGTTCATAGTTTGGCCTCTCCCATGCACTTCCAGGTTTTTAGCACAGGCAGCGAATGACTGTGGATCACTTTGAAGCTCCCACCAGGTAGTCACTGAACAATTACAGGCAGTGGGTGACTGCTCCTGCACCGAAGCCACTCCCAAGATGCCCCAGAACCAACATACTTGGAGGTTGGATTCAGGCCACAGCAAGCACCGGCCAATTATCCCCACAAGTGGCACAAGCAAAGGGTGGTCTCAACAGGCAACAGAGTCTGCTGGGGCAAATCCCACTGTCATGCGGGAGACCCTGCTCGCTGCGCCATTTGTCATGCGGGGCGGCCTGCGGGGTCTCTGCTCCCACTCCCCACACAAGAAGGCAGGATATGGCCAGGCTAAAAAGGAACACCCACAGAGCCATAGGTAGGGAAGTCATACCACTATATTCTCTCTGGCGGCACTATACTCTCACTGGAGGCTGGATCCACACTGTCCTCAAACGGTCATCCACACTTGCCAGCCCAGCCACCATCTTCTTGCTAGCCCCCATTCTTTCTCTCTTCTAGCGTAGCCACAGCAGTTATATTAGTGGCCAATGGCTCACTGGTTACAGCTGACGGCCAACTAGCCACAGCTGATGGCCATGCAATCACAGTTGATGGCCATTTACTACCTGAGCCAGGCACCTGTCTATGTGAGGCCGAGAGCCTGGAAACTTCTTTCTGGGGCTCTGTCCCCACACCCACTCAGTGGAGTAAACCCCCTGAACAGCAGCCTATATGCTGTGGACCTGGCCAAACCCCAGACAACCTAAGGGTCAATCCCACCTACTAACGTGCCAATAGCACTCAAGGCTCAACTATAACAGAACAACCCACACAAGGGACACTCCTGGAGTACCTGGAGTTGGTGACCAAGGAGACGTGCCTCTGGGCCCCACAGGATACCTACTACATAAGGCCACCTGACCAAGAATGAGAGGCATAGTAGATCTACCTAATGTATAGAAACAAACACAGAGAGGCAGCCAAAATAAGGAAAAGAAAATGTGTCCCAAATAAAAGAACAGGAGAAAAATCCAGAAAAAGAAAAAAAAAACTAAACAAAATGGACCTAAGCAACCTACCATAGACAGAGTTCAAAACAATGGTTATAAGGATGCTCAAGGAACTTAGTGAGAACTTCAACAAAGAAATAGCAAGCATAAAAAGGACATAGAAACCATAAAAATGAACCAGTCAGAAGTGAAGAATACAGTAACTGAAATGAAAAATGCACTAGAAGGAATCACCAGCAGACTAGATGAAGCAGAGGATCAAATCAGTGATTTGGAAGACAATGTAGAAGAAAACACCCAGTCAGTAAATGGCCCAGCCAGCAGCTTTCGAGGGAGTCTGCTATAAAAATGCAAAAATAATTTTAAAAAATGAGGAGAGTTTAAGAGACCTCTGGAACAACATCAAGCATAACAACATTTGCATCATAGGGGTACAAGAAGGAGAAGAAGGAGAGCAAGTAATTAAAAACTTATTTGAAGAAATAATGACTGAAAACTTTCCTAACCTGGTGAAGGAAACAGACATACAAGTCCAGGAAGCACAGAGAGTCCCAAACAGGATGATCCCAAACAGGCTCACACCTAGATACATTATAATTAAAATGGCAAAGGTTAAAGACAAAGAGAGAATCCTAAAATCAGCAAGAGAAAGGCAACTAGGAACTTATAAGGGAGCTCCCATAAGACTGTCAGCTGATTTCTCAACAGAAACTTTGCAGGCCAGAGGGAATTGGCACAAAATATCCAACGTGATGTAAAACAAGGACCTACAACCAAGACTATTCTACCCAGCAAGGCTGATTTAAAATCAAAGGACAGATAAAGAGCTTCCCAGACAAGAAAAAGCTAAAGGAGTTCATCACCACCAAACCAGTATTACAAGGAATGGTAGAGGAACTTCTTTAATCAAAATTATGGATAATAAAATGGCAATAGCTACAGATCTATCAACAATTACTTTCAATGTAAATGGATTAAACAGCTCCAATCAAAAGACATGTGGTGGTTGAATGGATAAGAAGACAAAACCCTTACATATGCTCACTTACATATGAGACTCACTTCAGATTGAAAGACACACAGAGACTGAATGTGAAGGGATGAAAAAGATAGCTCATGAACATGGAAACGAAAAAACAAAATAAGCTAGAGTAGCAATACTTATACCAGACAAAATAGACTTTAAAACAAAAGTTATAAGAAGAGACAATAAAGGATCCAGTAATCCCATTTCAGGGTATTTATCCAAAGAAACCCAAAATGCTACTTCGAGGGGCCATGTGCATTCATATGTTCATTGCAGCATTGTTTACAATGGCCAAGATGTGGAAGCAGCCTGGATGTCTGTCGATGGATGACTGGATAAAGAGGAAGTGGTACATATATACAATGGAATACTGCTCTGCTATGAAAGGTAATGAGTTTTTGCCATCTGTGGCAGCATGGAAGGACCTGGACGGTGTGATGCTGAGTGGAGTATATTAGACAGAGAAAGACATATACAATGTGTTTTCACTTATATGTGGACTCTACGAACAAAATTAACAAATAAAATAGAAACAAACTCATAGACACAGAGAATATTTTGATGGTTTCCAGATGGGAGGGGGACTGAGGGTATCGGTGAAAAAAGGGGAAGGGATTAAGAAATACAAATTGGTTGTTACAAAGTACTTATGGGGATGTAGGGTATAGCATAAGAAATAATGTCAATAATATTGTAATAACTATATATGGTGTCAGATGGGTACTAGATTTGTTGGGGTGATAGATAGGAGGGGGTTGGGAGTAAGGTGAAAAAGGTGAAGGGATTAAGAAGTACAAATTGGAAGTTACAAAATAGTCATGGGGATGTAAAGCAAAGCATAGGGAATATAGTCAATGATATGGTAATAACTATGTACAGTGCCAGGTGGGTACTAGATTAGTCAAGGGGACCACTTCTTAAATTACATAAATGTCTAATCACTATGCTGTACACCTGCAATTAATATAAAATAATATTGAATGTCAACTGTAATTGAAAATTTTTTAAAGAGGGGAAAAGGGGCAGGGGAATAAGAGGTCCAATTTTCCAGGTATAAAACCAGTAAGTCATGGGGATGGAATGTACAACATAGGGAATGTAGTCAATAATATTGTAATTGTGTAGTATGATGTCAGATGGTTATTGGACTTAGGGTGATCACTTCTTTAGGTATATAAATGTTGAATAACTATGGTGTACCCCTGAAACTAGTATAATATTGCATGTTAGCTATATTTTTAATAAAAATCTTTTAAAAAAAGGAAAGAAAGAAGAAAATCAAACCAACAGATTCCCACCATCCACAGGGTAAACACGCTAATAATACCTGGGGGTATATCCTCCCGGCAGCTGTTTCCAACCGTGGCTCCTTTTCAGGATCACCTGGGAGTTTTAAAACATATGATGCCCAGCTGTACAGCCCGAACTGTGATTTAATTGGTCTGGGGGCCATCTGAGCATCGGGATTTTTTTAATGCTCCATAGGTGAATTCTAATGAGCACCCAGGACAAGAACCAGCGTTCCAGAGCAGTGAGCCTCAGGCTTTAATGTGCACACCAATCATGTGACGATCTTGTCAAAAGGCAGATTCTGACTAAGTCTGGAGTGGGGCTCCAGATTCTACATTTCTATCTAGATGATGCTGACACAGCAAGTCTGTCAACCATCCTTTTAATATTCCACATCTTTAGTTATTCATAGATATCTGTGGGGACAGAGCCCCAGAGAGCAATTTCCAGGCTCTCGGCCTCACGTGGAAAGGTGGTGGCTTGGGTAGTAGATGGCCGACGGCTGGGGCTAGTTGGCCGTCAGTTGTAGCCAGTTAGCGAATTGGCCACTGATATAACTGCCACGGCTGTGGTGGAGCGGAAGAATCGGTCGGTTGGCAGAAAAGCAGACAGCAGGTGGCACGTCATGTGAATCCAGCCTCCAGTGAGACTATAGTGGTATGACTCCCCTACCTATGGCTCCATTGTTGTTCCTTTTTGGCCTCACCATATCCTGTGTTCTTGTGGGGAGCGGGAGCTGAGACCCCGCAGGCCACCCCACGTGACAATATCTATATGTACTCTTTTCTCTAAAAATTCCTGCCATAGTCTTGTTTTATTACCTGCCTGTTTAATTCAATGAGCCATCATGACCTTCTTTGTAAGTTAAAAAAAATATACATCGGCAAGATTGTTTTGATTGGCTATGTGAGATTCCGTTTTAAGGACATACAACTGTAGGTCACTTAGTGCAGTGCTTTGGGGAGGGGGGATTGCAGCCGGTGTATCCTATTGTTTGGGAAATTCAACCACTGCCTCCATTCTGATGACATAGATCAGGGTTGGGCTTCCCTAAACAATTCTGATATATTGTCCCTATCTCCTCTTCCCAGATATTGAGAACCACTGGCTTAACAAATTCCTTTTTGGAGGGCATTAGATTTCCAACTGTTTTGCATTACAAAAATAG
This sequence comes from Rhinolophus sinicus, assembly GCF_036562045.2. Lineage (NCBI taxonomy): Eukaryota > Metazoa > Chordata > Mammalia > Chiroptera > Rhinolophidae > Rhinolophus > Rhinolophus sinicus. Next base: position 89,788,385 of record NC_133755.1, read on the forward strand.
CAAAACAAACAAACAAAATTCTGAAAAAAAAATAGATCAATCTCACGAGATGTTATTACTGTCCCCCATTTTATAGCTAAGTAACTCCTAGAAGTCTGCACTTGTAAAAATGTTCCTATGAGATTCTGTTATTCAGCTGTTTTGGGAATCATAGAAATTCCAATTTAACCCTTTTATGCTTGTGGGAAGGATACCAACGCTGCCTGAATAAAGCCAAGTTCAGAGTTCTGGGCACGCCCATGACCCTGCTATATCCTTGTGCTGAGGAGCAAGTCCCCAGACAGAGCCACATGTCTTCCATGGCCACGGGTGAATGGATCAAAGGTGGAAAACCAATACAAGGTCAGCCAGTAAGTGGCCCAGCCAGAGCTTTAGAGGGCCTGTGCTATAAAAATGCCTGCTTATCAGACAGGAGGCAGTAGAAGGCATAGCAGTCCAGAACTCTTGATCAGCAGAAGCTTGGCGAGAGTAGAAGCCATGAGGCAGAGCAAAGAAGAGTGAGAGGTGGGCTGGCAGCAACAGAAATGTGAGAAGCAGAGGCAGAAGCAAGCTGTGTCGCTGTCCTGCCAAGGAGAGGACAATCTCCTGCCGAGGTAGGGACAAGTCACTGTCCTTAGAGCTCTGAGTCTAAGGACACCCCTCCAGTTTCTAAGCTGTCTTCTAGTTCCAATGAAGCCCAGCTGGGAAGCCACTTTAGGTGCCTGCAGAGCCCTGATTTCCACAATCACCATGTAGTCTCTTCACAAGAATTGTGTATACCCCACAATCCCACTGGGGGAAAGGAATTATTTGAGGTAAACCGAGGAAGACTGCTTCTTACAAGCAAAAGAGCCCAACACACACTCTGAGTCATCTGTTTCACTTATTAAGTTTTGTGAATAAAATATATAAAATCTGATTTTAATGGAAAGAAGAATGGAAACACAGAGTAACTGCAGTAGGTGGAGACAGGGGTGGGGGGGGGTTGTCCCTGGAGAAGCAAGAGAGAGAGAAAACATTATAGAGAGGATAGAGTGGGGAGAGGAGAGAACAAATTTCTTCACTGGTGGCCCTTCTAAGCTATTCCTGGGAACTTGGACTGACCAGTCAGAAAGAGGACCCAACTGGTGGCTGGAGTCAGAGAGAAGGGAAGCTGAGCTACACAGCATGGTCTAGAAGGTGCTGAAGGGGCAGCGTGATCACCAGAGAGGCTCAGATGGTGCCGGGAGCAGGTGACTCCCCCAAAGTGACTGCCATTTGCTCTGTTAATGACCAATCAGAAGTAGCAACCAGGTTTGCCAACCTGGAGTCCAGTCTCTCCATCTGCAACCAGAATAAAGACTCTGGTCTGTGTTAGAGGGTAGATCTTAGGCATCCCAAACATCTCCGCTTTTTCCCTAAGACAAAAGATGCAGAAGAAAGAACAAGAGTCAGGGATCCATGACTTCTTGTTGACCATTGGCCTGACTGGTTTATACAAGTCCTTTGCTACCATCTCACTCCCAGATAAACCTGGGTTTTACCAGTACCTTTTCAAAAGATCTGATTTAGAGCATCAGTCTGAGAGGGCTTATAGAATATTATTAACAACAATAACAACAGTTAATATGTATTAAGTCCTTAATGGGGGCCAGACAGCATGTCAGAAGACTTATACCCCAATATCTCATCTCATTTTCACATCTGCCTGATGGCGTAGATACTATGACTATCTCCACTTTACAGATAAGCTGATGCTCAGAGAAGCTCATTCATGTGACCAATGTCATATGGCTAATTAGAGCAGAAATGGGATTCATGTTACATTTGTCTGAATCCAGAGTCTGTGCTCTTGGTCACTTGAGCTATACTGACGTCAACTATTTCCTCAATTATGACAGTGAAAACGGAGTATAGAGATGATCTAAGTTCAAAGCCCCATTTAAAATATGAAGACATCGTCAAAATCTCCCTGTTTTGTAGAGTAATAGACTTGGAAAATTAAAAGTCACCTAGTCACCCTTGATTCAGCCACTGATGGTGAAGTCAAGCCTCTGGAGGCAGCAACTTCCATTTGCAAACACAGAACGTCCTCGTTGATAATATACTAACCTCTTTTCTAGAACCTTCCACCTCAGCATTTCTCCAGGTGGTAGATAAATTTTGAAAAGCCATTAGATCTTAAAGTAGACAGCCAAATCAAAGCAGGTACCATGAATCGAACACCATCCTTCATCAGGGAAAGGAATCAGCAAGTCTACCAACGCAGGGCTTTGCCGTTTCTCAGCCAGTACCACCACCAGACCTTGTTCCAGTGCTAGAGAGAGGGCCTCACGTATTTCCTCTGGGGAAGCTTCTAGAAAGGCTACTAGGGTTACCACCAGATTGTGAGGCCAAGTCTGAGTACTATGGAGAAAGGAGCAGTAGAAATTCCTTTTACTTTGCCCTAGTTTATCAGCCCTGCTGAAGAGAAACATGGTCTGTTGAACTAAATTCTTGTCTGAACAATACAATTAACTTCCTCCTCCTCCTTTTCCTTTTCCTTCTCCTCCTTTTCCGGCTCCCTGAAGCTTCCAGAAAGTAAATTTTACATCTTTCATTCAATATTACCTCTGTGCCTGCTGAGACTATAGCTTACAGTGTGTGTCTGCTTAGAGGTGGGTATCAACCAACAAACTGTGATTTGATTTGAAGGACGGTGGAGGGCCAATCTATCTAAGCACTGGACACTGTAATTTCTAAAATTTACTCACCAGATAGTTCCAATGTTGTTAAACTATACAAAAGCATGAGAGAGGAAACAAGCTTTCAGACTCTTTTTTGCAAAACCAGTATTATATTGATACCAAAACCTAAAAAAGGATATCGGCCAAAGGAAAACTACAGATTTCACTTATGAATATACATTTTAAAAATCGGAAAGACTCATCATGAATTTCTGATAAAAATCTTTTAATAAAAAAAGAGGGCTATTTCCTTAATATAATAAATGTATACAGTCAAACCAAAAGCAGCATCATGCGTAATGGTGAAACACTAAAAGACACCCAGTAAATCTATGAAACAGAAAGATGCCCACATTGCCACGACCATTTCATGGTGTACTGAAGGTATAAGCCAATGCAATTATAGAAGGGGAAGAAATAGGAAGTATAAAACTTAGTAAAGAAAATTTTCATTATTTGCAGATGTTATGGTTGTATATTTTGAAAACTTAAGAGTAAGAAAAACGCAAAATACATATACAAAAATGAACAGCTCTCCTGTAAGTGAATGGCTGAGACCGGAGAAAACAGAATTCCAAGGTGGCAGTGGGAAAGATAAGAGTCAAACCCATTTCTACTACAGAATCCCCCAAAGGCTAGAAATTGGTGGAACCAGTGACCTTTGGAAGTGAAGGAGGGATAAAACTAAGAGAACTGATTGAAACACTATTTAAGAAGCAGTGGGAGCCCTAAATACCCTTCCTAATTCCTGCCCCACCACGGCGAGAGTTCATTCTCTGGAAAAGGAAAACCAGAGAGGTCTCTGGTCTGGAGAACAGTAGTCACACTTGAGGGCAGAAGTACGAGAGAAAAACACTTGTAATTATCAGATGCTGAAACATCTCACTTTTCTGCCTCTGTTCCTAGAAGATGGAGACTGGAAGAAACGAATCTGACCAGCTCACTAGGAAAGACATAAAGATACAGACACCAAGCGTTCCCCCAATGATACCGTCCAGCCAGAATACCTTACAAATCCTTCCCTGCGCCGTCAAAGCTTCCATTCAGCTTAAATAGAAGCAGATGACTAAAGATCACCAGGCATCTCAAGAAAACTTCTAACATGAAGCATAGAAACCAAAATGCACAAACAGAAAGGGGAACTTGGAGGAAATGAGTTATGCAATTCTGCAAACAGAAGAAAACAGAAACAAACAAAACAAAGAGTATCATTAATATCCTTAGAAAAATGAAAAGCTATTTTGATATTGCATCCATAAAATACGAGACTCCTATAAAGAAACTATATTCAGAGAAATCAGAGTGAGAGAGAGCTCTTGGAATTCAAAGGCATGACATCAGAGATTTTTTCTTTTTAATCTACAGAAGGTTTGGAAGATGATATTGAGAAAATCTCCCAGAGTATAGAGTACAAGGAGATGGAAAATAGCAGAGAAAAGAGAAGAAAATTAGAACTTTGGGCCAGGAAGTCCAATATCCAAACAATCGAAGTTCTAGAAAGAAGAAACAGGGAACAGAACTCCTGTTGTATAACAGGAGTCAACACAAATTCCACAAGTCGCACGGTGTGGTTTAAAGAATAGACTTTAATGAGGAAAGATCAGGGTCAACAAGAGAAGGCCCGTGATCCCCATGAAGCCATTTGCCCCTGGAGAGGTCTGGTGGGACCAGGCAGTCTACTGAACGTGCAGTGTGGGTTTGTGTTCCATGCGGGGGACTCCAATGCCCTGAGGGGCGCCCTTTTTTTAGGGCAAGCATGAGAACCACCTTATTAATGAAGCATAAGCTTGGACATTGTGCCATCGGGATAAGATGCCAGCCAGAGGTAAGACGTAGGGTGAGGCAAATGAGGTACTTGTCTCTGGGGCAAAATGTCAGAGGCCACCAAAAACTTGGTAATCGAGATAAATTATATTTCAATGCAATATTTTAAAATAAAAATGATTGTATAATTCAGTGTGACTCGGCATGGTGCTGTTACTGATCCAGTCTTTATTGCAAATTGTGACATTTTGTTCATCATAGATTTTTTGCATTAATATTTTTTCAAATATTGCATTAAATATTATTTCTCTTGATTACTGAGACTTGAGTACCCTCCTAAATTTTGCATCCAGGCACCCAAGACTCAGTCCCTTTGCCATGGTTTATTGCGTTGTCTGGGAAAGCCAGCTGCCAGCACCTGGGTGAAAGAGCCCCTAGTTCTGCTGGCAATGAGTTAAAATTGCAGCCCTGCCCACTGGGATAAGGAAAGAGGAGGGAAGCTCCAAGTTCTGACTGTCTCATTGTCTAGACTACCCAGAAGAAGCACGTTTGGACAATCATTGCACCACAAAAGATGTTCACTGAAGCAGCAATCGGAAAATGGTTGAAATAACCTGACCATCAGAAGAAACTAAGTTTTTTAAAGGATTTCTATGAATCTGTGAAAAAGAATAAGCAAGATGTAAAGTAGAAAACAAACGAGATATAGAACAATTCATATAGTATGTCTGCATTTGAATTTTTAAGACATAACATATGATATTAATAACAAAACAGGGCCTTCTGTGTGCCAGATATTTAACCATTAATACTCTCTGAAGCAGATACTATTACTATCCCCGTTTTACAGATAAGGAAACTAAGATCCAGAGAAAGTAAGTAACCCTTCCAAGATCACCCTGCTCGCAATTGGAAGAGCCAGGATTTGGACACACAGATAAATATTTCTGTATATTCATAAATAGTTTATGGAAAGATATAACCAAAACCATTAATGGTAGTTATCTCTGCACAATGAGATCGTGAGCCTAAAGTCTTTTAGATTGTTTGAACTTTCTTTTTACAGTTTGGGTTGCCAGATAAAATACAGGACACCCACTTAGTTTGAATTTCAGAGAAAGAACAAATCGTTAGTCTAAGTACATCCCATGCAATATTTGGGACATACACAAAAAAAACTGTTGTTTTTCTGAAATTCAAACTGAACTGGGTTTCTGGATTGCTAAATCTGACAAGCTACTTATAAGTGAGCCTTCATTTGGCAAGGCCAGAAGCTCCCTTGGTCCTGCACAATGAAATATCAATTCTCCAGCCATGTGCCATAATCTGATAAGGCAGGATTTCAACAGGTGGCCTAATTCAGATATTGAAGTTACTTGATTCAATTACCACATATTAATTAGGGATGATTCAGAAACAACTGTGTCAAAAGCTATGTCTTCCCTTGATCTTCTGACTGAAAAGGAATGTGTAGTCACTCACAAGAAAACTCAGGGTCCTCTAAGATACAGTTCGGCTCTCTCAGGCACCTAGAGGATTGATTCACCCTGAACCAGGCAGAGGCTTTTGTTCTTCAAGTCCCCTACCACGAAAGAGCAGGCATAGATATTAATGGGCATATGGGGCCCTGGAGACAGCAATCCCCCATCTGGGTATTGCATCAGAATTCGTCCAGGGTCTGAACCGCATGTGCACTGCCTGGGAAAGCCTTACAGACAGCTGTGTACACGCCCCCCTTCTTCTGGGTCCATATCACAGATCAGAACAGACATCTCCTTGACTGATGAAGGCTACAGCCTCTTTGGGATTCCTGAGTGAAGGGAAGGAATTGGCCCCAGGCTTCCAGTCCTGAGGACGCCAAACACCATACTCCCTTTGAATGTCAGTTACCAGCTCCTTACTGAATCCAAAACAACAAAGGGACATCAAGTACTTCTGCGTCCCAACCGGTGCAACGGGAATTGGTGGTGTTCAAACGAATGCAAGCTCCATTGTTACGGAAGACGAACCCCACAGGTAGGAAAACCCAGCCCCAAAGATATTCGTCCCTCCTCCTGGCGCTGCGACGGCCAGCCCTGGGCAAGCGCGCCCCCTGCAGACACCCAGCATCATTGCCGAGGAAGCACTGTCGTCTTACTCTGAGCCGCCGCTAGGTGTGCGCAAGGCTCTGCCATCCTGACTTCTAAAGCCGCCATGTGTGGCAGTCATCTTACACCTATCCTGGGGGGAGAGGAGGAGGCGCTCCTTTGAGAAGAGAATGGGAGTGGGGGGGGAGGTCTCATCCCAGTGGGAAGATTAAAGGCTGTACCCACGGCGTGAACTTGAGCTCTAGAGATAAAACAAGACATTTTCTCCTGTATTAAAATTCCTGGGCTGTGATTAATATTTAGACCACTGGCTTGGCTACTTGATTACATTGGCGGACAATTCTGACACAGTTAAGCTCCTGGTTCCTCTTGTAGATGCCACCAAATCCCGGTGAGGAATCCCCTTGGAAAAAAGCTGTAGATATTCTGACAAGATGAGGGCGGCAGGCAAGTGGACACATGAGTGATCGCATGAACAGAGTGCTCACCCAGGCAGGGCAAGGGTCCAAGCTATTTACCAGCCGACGTGTTCCTTTCCACAGCCCCGTGAGGCTGGCCTTTCCCTACCCACTGTTGTGCCTGGAGGTAACACCGCACCCATTGCTGAAAGATTGATTATATCTCACTGCTGCCCTGCCCACCAAGACCGAAAGTACGTTCTCACAATAATTAATGCTTAATTAAATTAAAGTGATCATTATAGAATCAACTTTTAGGGAGCTTAAAAAGCTGTGCAGAAGGATTTCTGATTCCTTAGCATCTGATTTGGAAACACCATTTCACAGCTAGTGTGGTTTAAGAATAAGTTTATAATCTAAATATAAAATAGCCATTCCAACATGTCCATTTCTCCCAAGCAGCAGGTGACGAAGGATGAAGGAACTGACCCCTCATTTTGTAGGTAAGGAGGTTTATTAGCTCAGGAACATGCATGAGGAGGCCTCTAGTCCTATCACAAGTCATTTACTCCCGTGATAATTGCCCTCTGTCACATACCTCCATGGTGGCAGGACCACAGAATGAGTAAAAATAATGAGGTATATGTAAGAGTCCTGCCAATAAATGGTCCAAACCCCATCACCATATATCTGGTGATGCCACCTATGAAGGGACCTAAAAAATATAAATACTGAGTTTTTAACTCTGCTGTGATAAAGCACAAGTGAAGGATTGGTGCAAAGAGTGAGAAAAGAATTATGAGTTGGGAAAAGTAACAACTAAACATGTGAGTCTAAAATGAAATCTCCCCCTGCCTTTTGAGTTTTACACCAATTTGGGCGACCAATTTGATGATTCACTGAGTAAACAGAGACGGGAACTTATGATTTCACAATTCACCAGGAAAATTAAAGTAAAAATAAAAACTTTTAACCAAATGGTAGGCAAATTATGAACATACTATCCAGGAATCAACTATGAAGGGGAGGGATGCCCAGGAAACTTTCAATATGATCATAAACACAAATTTGATATCCGTAAGTCATGTGAATAGGTCTTTAATTTTCTTTTTCTACTATAGCTGCTCTGATCCTGCTTCTTTTCATGATGCTTCTGCTGGTCAAAGACCAGTCCTCCGTATACTATGTGGGATTATTCCCTCCACTGGGAAGCAGCATAATCTATGGCATCAGGTGGCTTTTCATGCATCAATTGTGAACAGATTGAACACCTAAGAACCTCCCAAACTAGGATGGGATGTATATAGAGAACAGATACATTCTCTAATTAATAACACTCAATAATATAGTAATTTCAGATAGAAGACCAAATGAGGGTAAGCTCACTATGGAAGGATCCAACTATTGTAGCCATTGGCAAAAATAAGTATTAAGTAATGGATTGAAACAAATGACAACAGTTATTGGTGTATACAGACTCTAGATCAATGGGCACGATTTAAAAAATGTCTACTAGTGCCCTTGCAGCAGTAAAAAATGAACACACTCATCCCTTCTAGTCTATAATGAGTTTACGTTGCTAAACTAGAGAGTCTGGGAATTCTGTTTCTGCAGATTCTGACAGTCGGTGCCATACTGGACTTGAAAGTGGGAAAAGATAGCACCATTTTACCACCCAGGCTAAAGACTAAGTATCTATGAAAAATATGACTAATTGAGAGGATAGACCTACAGATGCTGACATCAGAGGTTTCCCAATGAAACATCCCAGACAGAGCATTCTATAGCAAATTTCACAATTGATAGCCCTATCCATGCTTTGCAAACATCTCATCAGTTTTTCAGTCTCCCACTCTTATAAACAAGCCAACAACCACAGATTAAAGCCTCTAATGTGAAAAACAGAGATCAAAACTAACTGAAAAAAAAAGACCAGACAAAACAGAAACTATATAGGAGGGAAGAAAACTTGAACAAAATAAAACAAAAATATCCCATCCATAATTGAGATCCTCAGACACAAGCCATTGAAACCATAAAATAAAAACAATATATTGTTTTAAAAAGAATAGTTAGTGAATAAAATTGAGTTCCTGGATATTAAAAATGGAAAGAAGAAATAAAAAATTTGTGAAAAGGATTGAAGATCAAATTCAGGCAATCTCCCAGAAAGAAAAGCAAAGAGACAAAGAGATGTTAACAGGAGAGAAAAAATAAGAGAAATAGAAGACTAGCCCAGGAATTTTAGGAGAAAATAAAAGAGAAAAACAAAGGAGAACATTATTTTAAAAAACAAATTCTTTAAAATTTCCCAGACCTTAAGGATGTGAGTTTTCATGTAGAAATGACCCACTTGGCGCTCAGTATCAACACTGACCCATATTAAATCACGTCATGGTGAAATTTAGGAAATCTAGGGATCAAAGAAGATCCTCTACTTTTTCCAGAGATAGAAAAACAGATCAGAAGTAAAAAATCAGAAATCAGAATGGCTTTAGATTTATCAATAGAAATGTTGGAAGATAGAAGATAACTGGGATCTGCCTTCAAAATTCTGCAGGAAAGTTATTTCCAACCTTGAATTGTATACTAAGGCAACCTATCAATCAAGTGGGAGAGTAAACTAAAGATAATTTCATAATTGCAAGGTCTCAAAATTAATTTCTAATGCAGTCTTTCTTAAGAAGCTATTGCAGTATGTGCTCCACCAAAATGAGGGTGAATCTAAGAACAAAAAAGGTAAGAAGACACAGGATCCAGGAAACAGGACTTCAGTACAGGAGGGATGAAGGGAAACTTGACCACAGAGATTGGAGATTCCAAAGAGAAAGTGGAAAGAGATTTCAAAATGTCTGCTGTGTATCAGGCAGGAGTGGACACAGGCTTTGTAGGGCCCGAGGTTTATACAATTTGGGGATCCTCTTTAACAAAATAAAATATAAAATTAGATATGCAAAAATAAGTGTTTATGTGGAATGAGAAATTATAACAAATTGCAAATTTTAAAAAGCTGACAAATACCACAAACATGACAAAATTCATAAAAATAGAATATTTTTATGAGTTAATTGCTTGATCCATTCTCTGCTACTTTTTTCCTCTATGTTGTTCAGCTGCCTAATTTTCCTCCCAACAGTTTATTATGAAAAATTTAAAACCTATAGAACACTTACAAGAACTTTATAATAAATACCATATACCTACCACCTAAATTCTACACTTAATATTTTACTTACTTTATCTTACTTTATCATCTATCTAATTCCTCAAACCATCCATTAATTCATCTTGTTTCCTGATGCATTTTGGACAGAGCAATTTGCAAATGTCAGTACATTTACTGCCAACTACTTCAACATGCATTATTGTTAATAGGAGATCAATATTTTTTTTACAATTATTGCCTTTTTAAAATTTTAAATTTAAGCTAAAATTTACACATGATGAAATATAAAAATCTTAAGTGCAGGCTGTATATATACTTTTTTGATCACTTCTTCATATGACAATATTTTTGTAATATTTTTCTGTAGAGAGAATAGGGAGATAATTCAGTCTTTTCTTGAGCACGGTAATTCAAAATTTGTTTTTATTATTGAGGGTAGAGATGTATAAAATAAGCAACTTCATATATATACATGGTACTGTTTGGAATACAGCCACAGGTTTAAGCAGAATTCTGATAAACTCTATTGATGTGTTTCCTACCAAAAAAGAAAAACTGTACAGTGCTTTTGTAATTGTATGCGTTGCATTATCCAGTATGTTCCTTCTAGGAGAGAAATGAATTGCTGAGAACTGAATCCATCACTTACCAATTTCCTACATCTATGAATGGACAAAAAATGTCCAGAGACTAGCTTCTGGTTCCTTACATGCAGACCTTGTTTCTCTGTGCCTACTCAACTGTGGGTGCAGGTAAGGACCACAGGACATGTTCATATCTTATTATAACCTCTGACCCTGCACCTTCATGTTACAACCCAGGGTGAGTTAGCACAGTAGGAGGGAGGAATATTCCTGAAGCAATTCCTACTGGGATGGCTGACAGTGAGCTAACTTTATACAGATGTGACTGCAAACTACATAAATACTCGTAAATCCAATTAAAGCTAAACTGAACGGATTTCCAACTTCTCCTTGATTGGATCCCAAAATTTCAGTGTGAGAGAAACTGTGACAGAGGGAAAGTCAGAGAGGAAAGAGAGAGCAAATTTAACCAATCATAGTTAAAACATCTCATTTTGTCAATTTTACAAAATCCGTAATCATGTGGATACATTGCTAAAGTAAATGAGAGCTCCTGAAGCGTAAATTTCATTAGCTCCATGGGAAATCCACTGGCTCTCAGCTACCAGTAACAGGGCAACCAGTCCATTTGGAGTAGGTCAGAAAACTCCAGGAGAGGTTTCTACCAGATAAAATCTATAGATAACTGGATGCATCTCAGTAAAATGAGAGATTTAGCAATTGGTGGAGAATTGGGGCTTGAATAGGCTGTGTTCAGAGAGAACTATGAAAATGAAAAATAGGAATTATTAACTCCATGGAAAACAAAAAGTTGTTCAGGACAAGAAAAGTCATCACAATTTACTGTATGGCTCAGCGATAAATAACTTTTATCGGCATAATAATGTAAACTCTGAACATTTACATATCTAAATTACAATAAAACCATATTAGGAGGATGGCGGAATAGGGAGAGTGGAATGTGGTGGGGGTAAGGGCTGAAAGAGAGTGAAATCCTTATCTTTTGTAATAGGAAGTGCATAAATAACGCCTAAAATGGGGGGTGGGGGGATCAAGAAGCAATACCAGGAAGCTATTTTGAAATAATGGAAGCAGCTGAAATAATTCAAAGTGATTGCCTCTGAGAAGGCAGAAGAGGTGGGGGGAGGGACAAAAGATTGCTTTGCTTGTTTTTTTTTCTTTTCTTTCTTTTTTTAAAAACAAATTTGTAGAACTATGTAACCTAACATTTGTTCATATGTAAGTATATCTGTGGGATAGATAAAATCTTAGAGCTGGAATCCCTAGATTATGGGATATGAGTGTTTTTTAATTTCAATGTTTGTCAAAATATTCATGGCAAATCATTGGGAAATTTTAGACTATCAGGAACAAAGAGAGAATCCTACAAACTTTCGGAAAAAGAAAACACAAAGGCTCCAGAATCAGAATGGCACTGGATGTGTCAATCTTTAAAATATGCATTTCAGGTTGTATGTATCATATTTTTACCCAACATTTCTAGGTATTTATGCTGGGAGTGGTGGTAGTTTGGATGATAAAGTTTGTCATATTTCTAGAATAGCTAAAATGTGAGTTCAGTAAAGGCACAGACCCTGTTTTTACTCATGTATTCATGTTCCTAGAACAGTGTCTGTAGCATTTTGGGTGCCAGAAACCCACATTGGTTTTTTTTAACCTAATAATGCTTCATTATTTTCCATGACTGCATAATATTCCATGAATTATATGCATCATAATGTATTTAACCCTATTGATGAACTCATTGGCTCTTTCCAGTGTTCTGTGTGATTAAAATAATACTGAATGAAATTCCTTGTTCATATAGAATGACAATTTTTTTTTAAGTACAGCCAAAGGATAAATTCCTAAGGGGAGTTTACTAGGTCAGAAGGAATGATGTAACTGGTGAAAGGAACAAAAGAGCAAAGTGAGGTGCAGAGTGGATTGACAGCACTATGAAAAAGGCCCATTTGGGTGGCCACCTATCACTCCCAGGCACTCAGAGCCAATTCATTATTTTAGGATCTGTCAAGGAAAAGGGAGACTGGACTTGGCTTATTATACATGAGCTTGGTTAGTTTAATTATGAAAAAAATAATTAATTAATTTCCCTAGAAATGTTTACATCGGGGGAGCAATATGACATGGAAAGAATATGAGCCTCGGAGTTAGAGAGACCTGAATTCAAATGCGTCTTCTGCTACTAATCTAACTATGTGACTGAACTGATTAGCTATTTCTGCATATAAAACCCACCTCAAAACTCAGTGGCTTAAAACATTTAGTTCGCAATTCTGCAGGTCAGCCATTGAGGCCAGTTCTGGTCTCCCTGGACTCCCTCCGGTGCCTGCAGCTACCCACAGGTCCACTAGGTGGCTCTGATTCCAGGAGTTGGCAAGCTGTTAACCTGTGCACCTCTGTTTCCCTTCATGTGGTTTCTCACCCTCCAGCAGACTAGCCTAAATTTGTTCTCATGGAAAAAGCAAAGGTCCAAGAGAGAGAGGTGGAAGTGTGCAAGACCATATCTAGGGATGTAGGCTTGAAACTGGTATACTGTCACTGCCACCTGCGTTCTAGTCTCTAAAGCAAGTCACAAGGCCAGCCCTGGTTCAAAGGATAGGAAAATAGACTCCTCAAAGACTGGCAGAATCATCTTGCAAAGGGAGTGGATACAGGAACGCCATTAATTAGGGCCACAAAACTGCAGTCAATCTACCACAGTGACTTTGGGCAAATTAACTTCATGCCCCTCAGTTTCATCATGTCTTAACTGAAAATAATAACACATATCTGAAAGGGCTTTAGTAAAAAATAGGAATAATATACCTGTAACTATTAATAGTGAGCTTTGCATTTACTGGTTCATCTGAAAACATTTTCCATAAAGCCATAGCTTTCTTTTTGTTCTTGATTTATTCCAAGTCTGTCCCAGCCTCAGGGCCTTTGCACTTGCTGTTTCCTTTGTATAGAATGCTCTTGTCCCAGATCTTCACATGACTTAACTCTTCTTTTTCACTCAGGGCTCAGCGCAGTTTTTCCATCCTCAGATATGCTTCCCTGACCAACCTATCTAATGCTCCTACTCCCCTTCTCCAACTTCCATAAATTTTCATTTATTTCCTTTTTAACATTTATCAATATCTAAAAATTATGAAATATGTTCATTTGCTTACTTTTCATTGCCTATTTCTCCCACTAAAATACGAGTTCCTTGAAAGCAGTAACCTTGCCTGTTATAGTGACTGATTTATATCTTCAGTAGTAAGAACTCAGCTGGCACTTGGAGCTCAATAAAATATTTGTTGAATTACTTCCCCAACCAATCATTGAATGGATAAATACGGCACTAGGTTAGGTTCTGTGGGAATGGCACACGTAATAGGACATTCTCCCAAGGTGTACTGGAACTGATCTCCAAAGGAGAAGAGGGCTGAGAGACCGCAGAAAGAGGCTGACAACTCCAGAATTTTAAAAAGAGTTTATTAAGGGAATTTACGGACAGAAACAGAGTCTTGGGCAGCAGCAGCAAGATGATGGACCTTGGGATGAAGGGCATGGGTATATACACAGCTCCAGGAACACAGGTGGCTTGTAGCCAAGTGGCATGTGCTTGTTAAGAGCTGTATGTCCCAAATCAGTAAACAGCTTAATGGATCTACTTAGCTACATAACAACATTCCTTTCAGGTGATATGGCCCATCCCTCCTGAGGTGAACTGGCAATCACTGACAGCAACTTGCTTCTTAAGATGGCATCATGGTCGTGTCAAGCACTAGAAACCATTTTGCCCAACAACATGAATTGGTTACTTTTGCAGGGGGAGAAATATGAGATTAGGCAAAGATTGGGAATATAGAATCATGTCTAGGCCCAGTGAGAAGCCACAGTGAAAAGCCCTGAGCAGAGGGAGGCAGTGGGTGCTCGGGAATGATAGATGGCCACTTAAATGGGCCTTTTTTATGATCCTGTCCACTCTGAGCCTCACTTTGCTCCTTTGGCCCTTTCACCATTTACATTATTCCTTCTGACCTAGTAAACTCCCTTGTAGGAATCTGTCTGCTGGCTATACTTAAAAAGGGTTCGCCCATCTATATGACCAGGGAATTTCATTCAGTATTATTTTAATCACACAAAACACTGGAGAGGCCGCTGGATGGCTCAGTTGGTTAGAGCGCAAGTTCTGAACAACAGGGTTGCCGGTTCGATTCCCACATGGGCCAGTGAGCTGCGCCCTCCACAACTAGACTGAAGACAACAAGCTGCCGCTGAGCTCCCGGAGCGGAGGCTGAATGGCTCAGCGTGGGCTCTCAACAACAAGGTTGCTGGTTCAATTCCCGTATGGGATGGTGGACCGCACCCCCTGCAACTAAGATTTAAACGACAACTGGACTTGGAGCTGAGCTGCACCCTCTACAACTGGATTGAAGGATAACGACTTGGAGCTGATGGGCCCTGTAGAAACTCATTATTCCCCAATATTCCCCAATAAAAAATAAAAAATGGGTCACTAAAAGGATGACTGGAAGTTTTTTGCACATGGGTCAGGTGCCCTGACTATACCATTTTTGGGGGGTCTGTTATGGACTAAATTGTGTCCCTCTCCCCCAAATTCATAAGGTAAAGCCCTACCCCCCAATGTGACTGTATTTGGAGATAGAGCCCTTAAGGAGGTAATTAAGGTTAAATGAGGTCATAATAGTGGGGCCCTAATCCAATAGGACTGGTGGCCTTAATAGGAGAGGAAGAAACACCAGAGACCTCTTCTTCTCCACACACACACACACACACACAGAGGAAAGGCCATGGGAGGACACAGCGAGAGAGTGGCTATCTGCAAGCCAAGGAGAGAGGCTTTACCAGAACCAACCTTGCCAGCACCTTGACCTTGGACTTCCATGCTCCAGAACTGTAAGAAAAGAAATTTCTGTTGTTGAAGCCACCCAGTCTGTGGTATTCTGTTACAGCAGCCCAAGCAGTCTAATATAGGGTCCCACCCATCTGACACATTTTCTTTCTTTTGGGTTGATCGTTCTCTCTGGAGAAGACTCTCTCAAACTCTTGCCTGGGAGGTAAAAG
Organism: Rhinolophus sinicus; assembly: GCF_036562045.2. Taxonomy (NCBI): domain Eukaryota; kingdom Metazoa; phylum Chordata; class Mammalia; order Chiroptera; family Rhinolophidae; genus Rhinolophus; species Rhinolophus sinicus. The sequence continues at coordinate 89,804,147 of NC_133755.1, forward strand.
CCAGTCACTGGTGTTCTCAGAGCGGAAGGAGAAATGCACTGTGGTGAATCTGTTCAGTGTATGTATAGACTTTGAATTAGTGTCCTAATATTCAGCACAGCATGTCTGTCCTTAGCCTGCTCTCTCCCAGTCCAAAGACCCTCAGCTATAGTCTCTCTAGAAAATAAACCTCCAGTCTCTTCCAGGGGTGGGAGATGGGGTGATCTAACTTCTTGCTACACAGACTTTCAAACAATATTCTTGTTTTTAGCATCGTTTCACCCACTTTCAGAATAAAGTGGTGCTTCAAATTTCTAAGTCTTTCAGAGGTCTGCACATGAATCAACTTGATTCTGGGTTGCTCTGCTGCTGGCTTAGGTTTCAGCATTCTCTAATTGCCATGTCAGTTACTTCTCATCCATTTGCATTCCATCTTCCAAAATTTTGGTGCTGTCATTCCCACTCCTAGTCTATCTTACTTCTTCTTCTTCTTTTTTCCCCCCTTTATTGTCAGGAGGTCTTCAATATGCCAAATTTAACTAGAAGTTAGAGCTTAGGTTTTCATGCCCATATGGGAACATATGACCAGACTTTGGGTCCAAGAAACATGAATTGAAACTGAGATCCTTACATACAGCCAAGGTTTTCAAAGGAATGTAACATCAGTGAAAAAACAGACTAGAGAAAAACTCACTCACCATCAGAGGGAAATGACAAGGAAGCTTTTAACCTTGACTCTGAGTAGGAAAAAGAACTCTCCCTTAAGAATTTAGAGACAAATGTCACACAATTGATTTAACTATTAAGGAACCCCAAAGCCAAGAAACTGACATAGAAATTGGTCCTGAGTATATGATACTCCTAGAGTGCCTGGTCGGAGTTTATGGTGTTTCTAGAATACCAGACCTTACAGAAGCACATGAAAAACTATTTTGAAGGTACATGTTCTTAAGACAGGCCTCTCAAGAGTCCCACAGCTAGTGTTAAGTGAAAATGATCTCAAAATTCATAATTACAAAGCACAAAGGAAACAGTAATTGAAATGAAGATTCGCACACACACAAAAAGTAAGATTAGATTCCCAAGATCTCCGCTGAACACTACTGAAAAAGCATATTTAAAAGTATTAAAGATATAAAACAAATACTTAGAACCATAAATAATAAGACATTATGAAACAACAGGAATGTTTGAAAATGAACTGAATAAAATTTCTAGAAATCAGAAATGAAGTCATTGAAAATAAAAACTCAGTAGATAGGGTCGGCCCGGTGGTTCAGGCAGTTAGAGCTCCGTGCTCCTAGCTCTGTGCTCCTAGATTCCCACATGGGCCAGTGGGCTCTCAACCACAAGGCTGCCAGTTCAATTCCTCAACTCCCACAAGGGATGGTGAGCAGTGCCCCTGCAACTAAAACTGAACACGGCATCTTGAGCTGAGCTGCCGCTGAGCTCCTGGATAGCTCAGTTGGTTGGAGCATGCCCTCTCAACCACAAGGTTGCTGGTTCAACTCCCGCAAGGGATGGTGTGGGCTGCGCCCCCTGCAACTAGCAACCGCAACTGGACCTGGAGCTGAGCTGCGCCCTCCACAACTAAGACTGAAAGGACAACAACTTGACTTGGAAAAAAAAAAAAAGTCCTGGAAGTATACACTGTTCCCCAATAAAGTCCTGTTCCCTTTCCCCAATAAAATCTTTTTTTAAAAAAGAAAAAGAAACTCAGTAGATAGTTCAATATCAGGCAAAAAGAGAATTTGCACACTAGAGGATATATCCAGAATGTAGCACAGTTAAAAGTAAGGAAAAATGAAAAAGATGAAAAGTCATGGAGAATATAGAAAAGGAAGTCAAACAGAAGTTCCAGAAGGAGAAAAGAGAGAGAATGTAAGAAAGGTAATATTTGAAGAACTAATGGCTTTGAAGAGTCACTTAAACGTATATCCTAGTCCACAAACCAAATGTTATCAAATACCGAAGAATCTATGTCATATAGATGGTGTTTTCTGCCCACAGTACGATACAGTGAGAAACCAGTAATATAACAAAGCCACACATATTTGAAAATTTTAAAACACACTACATGGGCCAAAGAGATCATAATAAAATTAGAAAATATTTAGAAATGAGAGATAATGAAAATACTGTATACCACAATTTCCGGAATGTGTTTAAAGCAGTATATGAATGTATTGCTTTAATGAATCTCTGAGTCTCAAATCACAGACTTGACCTCTGGGTCCCAGGCCACCCAGCAACTTGAAAGAAATGCAATTGTTAAGCCTCTATCCAAAATATACTGAATCAGAAATTCGGAAGGTGGGGTCAGAAATCTGTATTTTATCAAGGCTTCCCATTGATTCTGATGGATGCTCAAGTTTGAGAAGCACTGCCTTAGACGTACATACTGAAAAAAAGAGAAAACTTAATAGCAAACATCCAACTCGAGAATTTAGAAAAAGAACATGAAAATCAATCCAAAAGCAATAGAAGGAAGAAAATAATAATGTTAAGAGCAGAAAATTTCTTTACAATCTATTTTACTGACTTTAATTCTATGTTAGGGGCCTTAGAGAGGTGTTATCTTTGCTTCTAGGTTGGAACAACCCCAGTTTTCCTCCAGGTTGACTCTGCCTAGGGAGTCCATCAACGCAAGGAAGCGGGGCAAAAGAGAAAGTAACACATAGAAGAACATTTCAAGATAATCTCATTCTAGGTATCTACGCAGATATATGCATAGAATCCTAAGCAAGCATTAAAAATGATTTTCTTTGGGGAGAGCAATTTGGGGTAATGGGGGATTTTTTTATTTTTCCTTTAAAAAATATTCCTATTTGGTTTGAATTTAGAATCTTATATTACTTTTCATTTTAAAAGTGATAATAAGGCTTATTTGGACTATGAGGTTATGGGCAATTTTCATTTCCTTAAAAAATACTTGATTAATATTATAGTATTAACAACAATAACAAAAACATGTCCCAAACCTGGACTGAGTCAGAACTTTTTTTTCCCCCTAATGTAATTCACAGTTTCCTTCCGAGAATAAATTAGCATGCCTGATAAAAATATGTCAGGAATTTCCTGATAAATTCTAAGGGAATTGAAGACTCGTTCTAAGAAACCCACTCATCTAACTGTCATTCAAGAGCCTAATTATCTCTAAACAAACATAATTTTCTTTTGTATCTAATCTAAGGATTATCTATTTCTGTAAAACTTTCCTATCAAGAATACAACTTAGAATTGGTTTGCTAGACTCCTTTTCCTTTGCAGCAAGATTTGTAATAAATTTTGATACGTGGTAATAACCAAATTGTTCGGAAATGTTTTCTTTAATGGCAATTAAATATGTTTTAAAACCTTCACAAACCAGGGTAATGTTCACCTTGATGATGAGTCTAAAGGATGACGGGACGATGAATGCCAGGGATATAGACCTATAGGAGTAGAATGGAATTCATTCAATTATCCGAGAAGAATTTGAGTGCCTACCATATACGAGGCTTTGAAAAGTACTCCAGCGTCCACCACGTGCCAGGCACTGTTCTAGAATCTGGGGATACAAAAATGAACAGATGGGGTTTGGGGGAATAAAACTACAGTTCCCACAATACCTTGCTCTTCCGCCTTTTCCCAGGTGGTGGCTTCTTTCCATTATTCTCGTCCCAGGATTCTGAAATAGAAAAGCCCCGCCCGCTCATCGACCCTTTGCCCGTTCTCTCGTTGGGAGATGGACTACAACTCACACAAGGCCTTCGTGGGCGTAGCCTGGAAGGGCTCCACTTCTTCCTGGCTGTGCCGAGGCGGACTACAGTTCCCAGAAAACTTTGCTTCCCCTCTTGGGTGTTATTGCCTCTTTCCCGGTGCGGGACACGGTAGCAGCGAGCGAGTGCCAGGCCTGTGGTGCTCAGTGTCCTTCCCCGGGGCAGGGACGAGGCAGTGACTTGACTCTTCTTGGGCGCTGAGCCGGGGAGGGAGCGCAAGGGGCCGCCGTCCCTCGCTGGCCGGCTCACCTCACGCTACTTACCCTCCCGTCTTCTCCACCCGCCGCCGCCTGGACGATCTCGGACCGACTGCCTGGGGCAGAGGCGGCGATATCGGTCGCCGGGGCTGTGGCGAGGCCGCGGCCCTTGGGGCGGCGGTAGCGGCGTCAGCGCTGGGGAGGAGGAGGAGGGAAGATGGCGTCGGAGCTGGAGCCGGAGGTTCCGGCCATCGACCGGAGTTTGCTGGAATGTTCGGCTGAGGAGACCGCGGGGGTGAGTGCTGGGACCCGGGCAGGGACGTCTGTGCCCTGCAGGCCGAGCCCCGTGGGAGGAACCGACTCCTGGAAATCCTGGAGCGGCCCCGGCTCTCACTTGGGGTAACCACTGCGCGGGGCTCCCCGGCCTCCCCTGCTGGGGAGCGGCCCCGGGAGGCCACCGATCCTTCCCCATCCTCCCCGCTTCATCCTCGGCCAGCCCGCAGCTCTGCTCTGTGCACCAGCCACCTTTGCATTCCTTGTCTGCCCAGGAGAACCAACAGCTCTTCCATTATTCCTCCTTCCCCCACAGTCCCCTTAAGTGCCCAACACAAGGGCTTTTGCCCTTTATGCCGGGTCCTGGAATAGGGCAGGGAAAGGCACTTCCTGGTGTTTGGGGGACAGCCGTCCTCCTTTATCTTTGTGATTCCTATTCCTGGGATAAGCGGAGCCTGGGCTCCTCCACCGTTACATGCTGCCTTCACCAAGCCCTACTTTGTTTCCGGGACGGCCCTGAGCATCAAAGGATGCAGGCGACACAATTGTCCCTCGTCCCCCTCGTCCGTGCGTGTGGACGCCGGTTCGCTCAGGCGACAACATTGAGGGATGTGCGGAAAGCCGTGTCTCAACTGAGTGTAAGAAAGTAGTGGAGGCTGGGAGAGCCAAAATGTCATTTTTCGAGGAGTTGGGGGTCGTTGGGTGGAGAACAAACGTTATATAACTTGGGGACAGCAGCTTTCACCAAATATTGTAGAAGTTAGTAATGTGAGGTTTGGTCACAGCATCGCGGGAGCAGTTATGCTCCAAACTTAAACCTTTCCAACCCAGTATTGGACTGAAACTGGACCATGAACGTGCTTGTGTAAGGAGCAGACTTGTAAAATGATTACTTGAATAAACTCAATGGCATCTGTCTTCAAGAACTGGGATCAGCCATTAGAACAGATGGTCCGGAATGATTATGAATGGACCAAACCAACTTCGGCCCCTCCGCTAAAGCCTTCGATTTAAAAAGCTACTAGGAAGGGAGTGACCTTTGAACATAAGTCAACAATTGGAATGTTATGAACAAAATTTTAGTGGGGCACTGTGGAGCTAGTGAGGAGTTATTTTTGGGTGAATTGATGAGGACACTAAAGTCAGAGTGGAATAAGTGACAGGAGAGGTGAAAAGTCCTTGCTTGTTTTGTTTAAACCCACTTGTTTAGTCTAGGTGTGTTTTCATTTACTTGCTGCTTAATATTACAATAACCCAAGGATTTTCAGTCCCCACCAGCCTTTCATTTATGAGAGATTTGAAAAAGAAAATGAAAGCAGTGTTACAAGTAAACAGTAAAATGGTAATCAGGATTTTCCCTATCCATATGGCCCTATTAAGATCCTTATTGATATCTAATCTGTTATTTACCTCCAGGTAATTTTTTTTTTTACTTCCATCGAATTTTGTGAGTGTTGGCCCAGTGATACCGGCTATGTACTCTTATTTTCCCAATTCTAAAAGTGCAAACTACCAACCAAGTGATTAAAGTTTCAATTTGTTGAGGTTCCCGATGAGATCTGTGGCAGAGACCAGTCAATGCTCCTAGTTCTTGTGCAGTGAAATTCTCAAGCAGATGCAACAAGGGAAATGCAATAAAATTTATTAACTTGGACCTAATTTGAGTTTGTGAGGAGCTACATTTTACTTTTGTTGTTTACTTTTAAATGGTTTTCTGAACAAAAAGATGAAAAAAAATGCTTAGTCTGAAGGCTAACAAAATTCCTTAAAGAAGATTGAAAACTAACTTTAAAACATAAGGTTCTTCCAGCTACATAACCTGGCCTTTCTTTGTGAAGGGTTTATTGTCTGTATTTAGTTAAAACAGCATAACACTTAAAACGATTCTTTCAGCCTAGGCTCCAGGATGGCTCTTGATCACAAATTAAAATGAATGAATAAAGTTTTCTCAGGTTAGAAGTAAATTCTAGAGAGGGTAATCGAGTAAAGAAAGCCTCTATTGCAGCCTTTAAACCTCTGTTACTGGTAGTTTGTTTTGGGATCACATCCATTTAAAATTACTTAATAAGCACTAGTGTCATCTTTCCCAGTTTGTTTATACACTGCTTGTCTTCTAGTATGAGGAAGAAACACGTTTAACTAGTATGCCTCACAGATAAAAGCATGGAAGCATTCTCATCAATAACTAAGTTTAGGGTATTAAAGTGACCCTCCCTTCTCAGTTTTCTCTTTTTCTTGGTAGAATTGATTCCACAAGTATGACTTTCCCAACACTTCTCAAGTCTATGTTGCATGCTCCCATGGATTTGATTATAATATGTTCCAGTGGATGATCAGGATTTAAGAAGTTAATATATTGTTTTTCCCCGAGTATTAAAGAAATACATATTCTTACAGAAGTTTTATGTAGGTTTATGTCTATTGGTTATTTTTTTGCTTTAAAATGTTTGAATTTTATATGTAATTCAAATACACAATTATCTCTGTAGATTTTCCGATTTAGGACATTTCATGTAAATTTCACTTAACAAGATTTTCAAAATTCATTCATGTAGCATGTATCAATACTTCATTCCTTTTTATTGCCAAATGATATTCCATTGTATGCATATACTATATTTTACCTATTTATCAGTTAATGAACATGTGAGTTGTTTCCACTTTTTGGATATTATGTATCATGCTGCTATGAACATTTGTGTACAATTTTTTGTAGAGACATGTTATTTCTCTTGGGCCTATACCCAGGAGTGGAATTGTTGGATCATATGGTAATTCTGTGCTTAACATTTTGAGGAACCTCTCAATTGTTTTACAAAGTAGCTACATCATTACATATCCCACCAGAAGTATAGAAGAGTTCCAATGGATTTCCCCACATCCTTGTAAACACTTGTTACAGTCTTTTTTATTATAAACCATTTGTTGGGTGTGAAGTGGTATCTCATTGTGGTTTTGATTTGTATTTCCTTCATGACTGGTGGTGGTGAGAATCTTTTCATGAGCTTAATGGCTATTTGTATATCTTCTTTGGATATTTCATTTCTTATTTTTGTCTGTTTTCAAATGAGATTTTTTTGGTCTTTTATTATTGACTTTCATATTATTTTGATTTGTGATTGCCTTTACTTCATTTCTGGAATCCATAATATGACTTGTTTAAATTTTTATTAGTATACGTAGTCCCAAAAGCTCCATTTCAGCACTAGTGATTGTTATTTTACGATGAACTTAACATGTTATCCTTGTTTGAGAGCAAAATCAAATGTGGTTAAAGGATACAATTTTAATTGGTTATAGAGTAATAATTAGGTAGGCTAACTTCTAGGGATTCTTTCCTTTTTATGTTGATTGTAGTTGCTCTCTATTCCAGGGCTTAAATTTAGCATTCAAAAGAGGAAAGCTCCTGGAAACATTGTCATAACATGTTTACTTTAGTGGAATGAGTTGACAGTTTCTTTACTTCCCTAAGGAGGACTTCTAATAAGATAATGCTTATTACATGCACCCAAATTGGAAATCTCAGTAATTTTCATGTTGAACACTTACAGTTAGCTTATGTTAGTGAGAATTAATATGAAAAGCTATAGAATTTATTCTTTTGAGAAATATGTGAGCCATTATTCTGAAAGGCAGCCAGAAAGTTTTTCCTCCTGCTTGCTTTCTCTTCACAACTTTTTTTTTCTTTTAATCTACGCTGTTGCAGTTACTAATTCAATGTATCTGGTATAGAATTCCCATGTAAAGGTACTTTGCTTTATATATTGTTTAAATTTAATGATGTTAAAATGCCTGTAATAGATCCCAAATCTATTCCATGGTTTTGAATTTGGAGCATATGCCTGCCTTTCTTGAACCATATTTTTATGTCTTGTTAATAATTTATAATAGCATATAATAAATGATATTTAGAATGAAATGCTTGTTTTACTAATATGTTTTATATGGGGTGGCTGATTTTTCTTTCTTAACACTTTCTGAATTTTTTGTTTGAGAAATCTATGAACAAATTTGACCTGCCAGTGTTGTTGGAGCCACAAAACAATGTAATTTCTTCTGGAAAGCATCTCCTTTTGTTTCCCCTGGTTTAAAATTCTGCAAAACTGAAGTTTAAAGAGAAATGAGACCATAAAATATAAGAAAAACAAAAATTGATTTTTAAAATAAAACCTTTTAAATGTGTTGTAAATTAAAATTACCTGAAGCATAACATTCTTAGATTGTGGAGGTGAAATCTTTGAATCCCAGTGCTTAATTTTTCATTCATAAACAGTAAATTGTTCAGGATAATTTGACTACATTCCTATTTGCTGACAATGGATGAAAAACTGGACATTTACCCTTGGATGTGACCCAGAAAGTGCTTTTTAGTTCAAAGTATTAGATTCTAGTTTGCTTGTTGATTGATGACTGCCTTTCACTGTTGACTTTGATGACTTTTTTTTCCTTGTCCTTTTATAATTACTGAAGAGTGTGTGTGTGTGTGTGTCTCAAGGAGCTCTGTTTTAGGAGTAATTTAGTCTCTTTCCTACTTGCATAAAGTAAACACAACAAAGTAACATTTGGATTTCCTACTTGGATAAAGTAAACACAACAAAGTAACGTTTGGAAAAGATAGTTTTACTTTAGGGGTGCAAACTTTTTTACTGTTTTTGGTCATAAGCTTCCAACCAGTCCTATAAATTAGGAACAAGATTTTTATATTTTTAGTAAAAGTTCTCTGAAATGTGAAATTGATTAGAAAGTTAATATATACCACCTCCTGAATACTTAAAATGTCTTTGTATGTGTTATTTTTAGAAGGAAGAAAGTGGGCTGAAGATTGTACAAGTAATAGTAACATGAAGATTCTTATACTGTTGTCTTAGGGTGTTAGACATCACTTGAACATAAACTTTTTTTTATGGAGGATGTGATTTGGAACTTAAATTGTAATTCGTAGGTAAACACTGGACCTATAATTTAGTTCAGTTAACTGTATTTTTGTAGAAGTGAATCATTTCTTTATTTAAAATTTTTATTTGATTTAGAGCCAAAACGAGTTGTAATTTCAAAAGTAGTATGGAGCACAAATAAACATACAGACAGAATTGGCAGGGGAGGCTGTGCTAAATGATAGACTACAGGGAAAAGACTTGAGACTTAAGGAAATAGGAATAAGAAAGGAAGTGGTTTGAAGGATGCTTTACGTAGGGCTTGTTTGATTTAGTCTTTAGAGGCTGCAGGCCTGGATCTGCTTTATCTTTGCTTTCGTTAAAACCACATGGAGAATCTTCCGCAGTATCAGTGTTCTGTGACAGTAAGTGGTATAAACATATTTATAGTCATTCAGTTGACAGATTTTACTAAATGCCCACTGGGGCCAGGTTCTGTTTTAGACCTGGGGGGATGGAATATGGAAATGGAGAATGTGGGTGAGGAATCAGCTTAGAAAGCATCTTAGAGAAAGTGAAACAAATTGAGATCTGAAGAAAGAGTAGAAAATAGCAGAGTTAGGAGCCAGTGCAGGTCAGGACGAGGAGACAGGAGAGGACGATACACCAGGCAAAGGACCTTGTAAACATGTCAGGGAGTTGACTTGGTCCGCAGTACAAGGGGATGCTGAGTGACATGATCAGATTGGCATTTTGCAATAATCAGTCTGGTAGTGAAGTTGGAAAATGGACCGTAGAGGGGTGGGACTAGTGGGGATCACCAGCTAGGACATTGTTGCACTAATTAATCCTAGTGAAAGATCCAGTGAGGGGTTTAGACGAAGGTAGTGCCTGCGGAGATGGAGGGAAAGAAGTAGATTCAATAAATATTTAAGAAGCCTAATAGACAAACTTAATTGGATATTGGGTTGAGGAAGAAGGAAGATTTTCAGGTTTTCTGGGTAGGTGCTGGTTTCTAAAATAGGGAAAAGAGGAAAATCAGGGGGGTTTTGGTGGTGGTGGGGAATCATTTCAATTTTGGACATACCGAGCTGGTGTTTGAAAGGAAAAACTCTCGCTGCTTCTCTTTCTCTCTGCACACACCAATACTCTGGCCATCAAATATGTGTGTGTGTGTGAGGGGTTTCCCCACACCAAGCAATTCTGTAATTTTCTGCAGACACCAAGTGGGTGTCCTACAGTTCAATTCTGACACTATACACCTCGAGTCAGTATTAGATCTCACAGATTAAGGGCCCAGTCTGCCACAAGACTGCCCCCTTCACCACTTAATATACCAGTCGCAAGCAGTGGGTCTTCAAATTACCCACAACTTCTGTCTGACTTGGCTATAAATCGGGGGTTTCTGCGACCCTTTCTTTGGGTTTGATAATTTGCTAAAACAGCTCAGGGAAACAGTTTATTTACTAGATTACTGGTTTATTAGAAAATGATACAATTCAGGAACAAGAGATGGAAGAGATGCATAGAGCAAGGTATGTGGGAAGGGGCGCAGAGCTTCCCTGCCCCGTGCCAGCCCCTCTGTGTGGTCACCAACTCAGAGGCTCTCTAAACCACGACTCTTAAGGTTCCTTAACTTGGTCCCCAGCCTCTCCCCTCCCCAAGGTTGGGGGTAGAGACTATAAGTTTCAACCTTCTAATCACTAGGTTGGTTCCCCTGGCAACCAGCTCCCCTAAGGGGCTAGTTATGAATAACAGAAGATTCCTCTCACCTTTATCCCACTTATCAGGAAATTTGTTCAAGAGTTTTAGGAGCTTTGTGCCAGAAATGGAAAGAAGACCAAATATGTATTTTTCTTATTGTAAGTCACAATATTACGGTATCTGTTAGGTATCTAAGGATAATTATCACAGGTAATTGGACACAAAAGTTTGGGGACAGAAAAGTGGCTGTTTTGGGTTTGTTTTTAGCGGGGAGAGCAAAGGAAAGTGGTTACAGGGAGGTTGATGAGGGAAATAATGCATAATTGATGGAGCAGAGTCTCTGGACATTCATAAAAGAGTGATACATTATGTCATTTATTAATCAGAAATATAACTAATGTATTGGCTGTTGGTGTTCACTGTGTGCTCTTCCTGTCAGCAAACTGACAAGAGAATCCAAGTCACAATCAGAATATTGGGGAGATCACTTCATAAGGAATAAATTACTAATCACTGTGTTATACACCTGACTAATACTATTGTATGTTAACTGTAACAGAAAATAATTGAAGACAATAATTGAAAAGAAAAAATATAATTTGAAAAAAGTGTTAGAAAGGGAAGTCAGATGGGCTCAATGGCTAGTGTCTTCTATGATGATTTGTTGTCATTTTCCTGAACTGCCTGCAGAAGGTTGCTTCTGGAGTCGAGGAGAGGGGCTCACTTCACTTTAATTTTACTTTTGCTTTGAGCAAAGTAGAATTCTAAAATATTTTGCATTTTAATAAAGTTCTAAATTTTACCCTGTTTGGAAAGCAGACAGCATTGATGAGTGTTGTCACCAAAATAGTTCATAAGACTCTTATTGTTTTTGTACCTAAAAGAAAATAGAGTAGATTTATTCTAAATTAGTAGTTTATTGACATGGTTTAAAACTTTTTTTTCTTTCTTTTTTTTAAAGAAATGGCTGCAAGCAACTGACCTCACGAGAGAAGTGTACCAGCATTTAGCCCACTATGTACCCAAAATCTACTGCAGGGGTCCCAACCCTTTTCCACAGAAGGAAGAGATGCTGGCACAGCATGTGCTGTTGGGCCCGATGGAATGGTACCTTTGTGGTGAAGATCCCGCGTTTGGATTTCCTAAACTTGAACAAGCCAACAAACCTTCTCATCTTTGTGGTCGTGTTTTTAAAGTAGGAGAGCCTACATACTCTTGCAGGTAAAATACTGTAATTTTCTTTCTAAAAAGCTGCCAAAAATGTGTTAAATGTATTTCCTTTAAGGAAGGAAAAAACTATTAAAATTGTAATAATATATACCGATAACAAAAGGTGAATACAAGTCATGTGTACATTTTTTGGCACCGCCAATATATATTGGGGGTGCCAAAAAATCATATATATATATATGTGTGTGTGTGTGTATGTGTATATATACACACATATATACATGCAAATATGTATGGTGTAATAAATAATTATGAAACAAATATTCATGTAATTATTTTCCAGGTCAAGCAATAGAACATCACCAGCATTCCAGAAACCTGCTGTATGCTTTCTTCCCACCCCATAATTAACTGCTGCCTTGACTCTTGTAATAATCACTTCCTTGCTTTTCTTGATAGTTACTCTTTTTGATGTTCAGATTATCCCACATTTGGCCTGTGGGAGCTCTGCCACACAGCTAGCTTCTTTGTCCTTTTTGTACTTCATTCGTGTTTGAGTGCTGCTTTGCTTTCTGGCTCAAGGTGTTCACAGTTCACGCTGTATGTACTCTGACCCATATGTAGAATCATGGTACTGGACCGAACCGGGTCCTAATGCTTAGTAGTTGCCAGCCAAAAGACAACTCCGAGATGATTTTATGAGAAGGAATTGTATTGCGAGGCAGCAAGGAAGGACACACTGGGGATATTCCCAGAGCAGAGTGTCCCCGAACAAAGCATCGAAGCCATCTTTATCACGGGAAATCAGGCATAAACATCAAGGTACTAGGCTTTGTCATTGCATGTATGGGTGGGGACATTCCAGTGCACACGCAGTCAGGAATCGTGGCTATACATACATCACATGTTCAAAAATGGAGGAAGATCTCTGCCTCTGGGTGGAGATTTTAGTATTGTAATGAGGGAAGTTCATGAGGTCCCTGGAGGGTCCTTCAGGCTGTTCCAGCTGGTCTCAGGCGGTTTCAGCTGGTTTACCCTCTGGTCCTGCAAAGTGTCCTGGGTTTGTTCCTGAGACACAGGTCTAGCCATCATCAGTGTCAGGGATTGTGGGTATGGATAAACATCGGACTAATTCTTGGTCTTTCTGTGTAATGTTCAACAAAGCACAAGGTAGCATTACACAAACCTTATACATTTTAGAGTGATCTAAATGGGGTTACAGGTTAAGCGAGGCAAAGTTATAAACTCTAAACAAAGGTTAATCTATGCCAGGTTACCTGCTAGGCTACATGTGTAGGTTAGGTTTCAAACAGCCATTTCTGCAAGGAGTTTCCTTTTCGTTGAGAACGGTAGTTAGAAACCATGATCTGGGTGCTATACGTATGTGCTTCTTGCTGCTACGATGACTTGACTTTTTTTTTCATTTTAATTGTTAAGAGTTGAGTATACAAGGGTAGAGGGTAAGGAGGAAAATGCCTGTCTTCTTTATGACTTTCTATTCCTATTTCTCAGAACTAATCATTAACATTTTCTTATATATCCTTCCAGAAGTTATCTATGCATCTGAAGGCTTGTATATATAATTGTTTCAAACATACGTATATGCAAACATACATACAAAATGGGATATGTTATATATACTGGGCTAAATTTTCCTTTCTCTAACAAAATCTTGACATCAGTTCATTTCAGCTAATATAGCTAGATTGTGTGGATGTACTATTAATAGAGGCATTGTATAACATTTTTTCCCCATGTCTTATTTCCTGTTAAGACTAATAAGCTTAATTTTGGTGAAGGCCTCTGGGCGGCCATGGTAGTCTTTATGAGAGCATGGTTAGAATCCCAATAGAGATCTTTTTATATATTGACAGACTGTTAGATCTAGTTTTTTGTCTGTCTTTACAAAAATCTCTTTGAGTCCTTAATTGATGTTGGAAGCAATAGAGATAGTTTAACCTCATAATTTACAGATGAGGAAACTGAGGTTCAGTTATTTCAGTAATGCCTTTTGTAGCAAAAGGAACCAATTTCAAAGCGTGCATTTGTGTGGCATGCCTTAATTTTCAGTCTGGAGCATTTCCTCAGTTTTTATTTTGACTTTCATGATCTTGACACTTTTGAAGATTACAGGCCAGTTACTTTGTAAATGTCTGTCAATTTGGGTTTGTGTAATAAACTTCATGATTAGGTTCAGGTTGCATCTTTCACAGGAATATCACAGAAATCACCTGTTTTCATTGTACCCTATCAAGTAGCATATGATTTTGATTTGTTCGATAACTGGTGATATTAACTTGGATCACTTGATTAAGGGGATACTGCAAGACTTCTCCGCTGTGCCATTAACTCTTTTCCCCTCTGTGATCAGGATTTTGTGGGGAGTATTTTGAGACTATTAAATATCCTGTTTATTGCCAAGCATTCAATTTATTCATTTATTTATCTCAGTATGTATTCATGGAGTCCCATTATTCTTGTGCTCAAATTGTTCTAGATTTGACCAGTGGGAGGTCCTTCAAGCTGTCGTCTTTATTCTTTTTCATGTCCCCATCGTTCTTGGAGCACTTCCTTTTTCTTTCTGACACAAGATGTTTTGGGTACATGTTGGACTTTTCCCTTCCCCAGCTCTGAAACCAACCACTTCTGCAAGGAGCCTGGTTCCTTTTTGATAGAGATTCGTGTGTAGAAATAAGACACAGGTATGATTGTTCCTGTTGGTATATCACTAATCCCAGGCCCTCTCAGTGGATGTGTTGAAAGAGTTAGTGAAAACCATGCTTTTACATTGATCTCTCCAGTTCCAGTCCAGCCCCATAGGATTCTTTCTCGTTTTCTCCCTGTGCATATTTGTAACTCCCTTCTCTGATGAACCTGCTTCTCATCCTAAACTATTTACTTATTTGATCACTCCCCTTTATGTACCCATTCTCTTGCTGTTCCTGCCGCACAACTCTGTGTAGTTGGGGTGGCCCTCCTTACCCCATTTGGGCTCCACACCCTGTGCTGGGCCATGGTGGCCTCCCTCCACCTCCTGTTGGGGCAGATATAAAATAAGTCTTACTGTAAGATGCATGGTCTTTAATCCAGGTCATGGCCTTTCTGGTGTCTCGGCCGTATGTCTGCCTGGACCGGAATTCCAAAGTCCTCTAGTATCTCTGTGGCACTCTCAGCTCCACAGCAGTCACTCCGCAGTAAACTTGGAGAGTGGCTCCCTGTGCATGGGCAGCCCAACCCTCAGCCAAGAACTCATTTACTGGCGACCCCCACATAGACTTCCGCCCCTCTCTGGTCCCTCCCATTTTGCACAGGTTCCACCTTTCTGGTGCCTTTACCCAGGGCTTCTTGCTGTTTCACCTGCCCCAGACTCTAGGCTCAGCTCAGCAGTCTCTTCTTGCTCTGCTTAGACTAGCTCACTGTGCCACAGGTGGAGCTTCCACCCTCAGTGAGGGGCAGAGCCCTCGCGACACTCAGTCACCTCATGAGCTTCCCTTCTCTTAGTTATTGCAGTCTAGTGCTGCCTGTTCAATGCCTGGAAATAGTTGCCTCGTGTATTCATCTAGTTTCATGCTCATGTACAGTGGGAGGGTTAGTTCAGTACCAGTTATTCTGTCATAACCAGAAGTGCAAGTTCCAAAATTAGTTTTAACAGTGAAAGGTGCTTGTGCTTGCTGAGCTCCTCCTGGGCACCAAATTGAATGCTAAGTGCTTTCTTTACATATAATCACGTTTAATCCTTCTGTAAACTTCTGAGCACATGGGCTCAGAGTAGTTTAAGTGACTTACCTGCAGTCATACAATTTGGAACCAGGGCTCTCTGACTCGAAAGTCCTTCTTAGTTCATCTTTCTTTGATTCTCAAATATTGGTGTCTTACGAATTTTTCACTCAGTAAAATGAGGGAAAAAGTAGGAAAAATGGACTGTTTTTCTTAGAGCTAAATTTGTTTCATTCTTAAATTCTGAGATTCTTTGTTAAAATGTTAGTCTATAAAACCAAGGCAATTAATTAAGTAGTTTTGTTTTTTAATACTCTTAGAAAAAAAATTAGCAGCCCTTTTTTTGGTCATTCTACTGGTCCCTGTAACGCAGCAAT
Organism: Rhinolophus sinicus; assembly: GCF_036562045.2. NCBI lineage: Eukaryota > Metazoa > Chordata > Mammalia > Chiroptera > Rhinolophidae > Rhinolophus > Rhinolophus sinicus. The sequence goes on from NC_133755.1 coordinate 89,820,199, forward strand.
CTGGGAACTACTACACAGTAGCCCTCTGATTCCTAACCAGAAAATCAGGTTGCAATCAATACTATCTTGTGTACCACCAAGTACATGCAAAGAATATTAAATAAAAATCATACGTGGTCTGGAGAAAGCTTTTGGTGACTCAGAATTAGGGACTTGACCTGCACCCTTTTCTCCATCATTATCCAGTTAGGCTGCTCTATAAGCCACTTTTTCCCAATTGCAGGTGTTTGGCACATATTATGGTGCCTCTTACATACTAGGTGCTCAGCAAATATTGTTGAGCAAATGTCTGTTACATTGTTTAAAATACAGAGGACAGTTTTAAAGATGTGATTTTGCTGTTCCTACTTTAGTTAAATAGCTTGAGTATTCCTGTTTGTTGCACGTTTCCATACTTGTCTAGTCCATACTTGTCTAGCAGCAATATTGCATTTATTATAAACCAGCTACTTTCTTGGGTGTTGCTCATGGTTCTGTACATACCCCATTTGGGATATGTAAGATTTTTTTTAAACCAAATACTTAGCCTTCAGATAAGTTACTGAGCCATCTCAAGCAGAGGGGGTTTTATTCCTTCTGTCTGGAAATAAAAAGCTCTAATATGGAAGAGCCCCCTTATATCCAGTAAGAAACATTGTGTATTCACTTTCTTGCTTTTTAAAAAACTTGGAAGACTTGATGTCTTTTTAGCAGAATTCTATTTTAAGACTGTTTCTTTTTAAGGTGAGTAGTCCAGAGATCGAAATCAGTGCTGCTTTAGTTTTTAAAATGTTAGCTACCTCTAATTGTGGATGTGATATATGAATGCAATATGACTATATATACTGTAACTGTGGCTTTTTTTCATTTAACAATTCGTCTTAAAGATATTTCCCTGTCCGTATCTACATCATTGTTTTAACTGCTGTGTTTCATAGTAAGGCCAGGCCATAATTTACTCGATTCCCCGAGGGTAATTACCCTGAATTTCCAGGGTATTTTTCCTGTAGCCAACCGTGCTGTGGAGAACACCCTGTAGATATTTGTACACATCTATTTTTCAAGGTAAATAACCTAGAAGTAGAATTTCAATGCTGTGTTGTCACTGTGGCCTTCAGTATATTGGAATTTCCCTTGTGTACAATACTTTCTCCTACCTGGGAAAATGACAGTAGGTGGGCGGTTGGTATCTCCTAGATAATCTAGTCTGGATGCCTGTAGTTGTCTATAATTGGTTTTAGATTCTTGGTTTGGAGATTTATGATCATTTTTATTCTGCCGCAGTTTCATGCAGGATTGAACATAGAAGTACACGGGGTATAATATCAACTTTACATGTATACTTTTGTCTGTTAGGAAATAGTAGAACTGTGGATAGGTTACTATGGGGTAATCCTTTCAGGTAAGGAAACTCAGGCTTATATTACCAAAACTTTCCTGTTGGTACCCTATTTGAGTTTTTTTAAGTGACATTTTACATATTTCTAAAGGCACAAGTCTTAATTGTACATTTTTTACAATAGTGAACCTCATGTAATTCGCATTCTGTCAAGATACGGAACATTCCCATCTGACTAGAAATTTCCCTGTTCCCAGCTTCAGCTCCTACATAACCACTATTCTGATATTTTCCCCATAGATTAGATTTGCCTCTTCTAGAACTTCATGAAAATGAAATCGTACTCTTGTGCCTGGCTTCTTTTACTCAGTATGCCTATCAGATTTATCCATGATATTGTGATTATTAGAAATTGGTTCCATCCTTGTTGCTGAGTAGTAGCCCACTGTATGAATGTGCTGTAAACTGCCTTCGTCTGTTGTCCTGGTGGTGAATGTTTGGGTTTTTTTCCAGTTTGAAGCGATCATGAGTAAAACTTCTATGACCTTTTGTTTGAGTGGCTCATTCCCTTCTTTTAGTGGAAATTCTAAACATTTAAAGGAAAGAAAAATAGTAATTTAAATCATAAATCATATCAGCTCATGCCAACATTATTTGAAATGCAACATGTTAAAGTATTAGGCATTATTATTCTGTACTTAATCATACTTCTATGTGCTTAATATACCAAATAACATAAATCTTGTGCTATTAAAAACCTTCAGCTTTTTATGACACATTTTAGGAATATCAAGACACCATGAAGTTCGGCCTTTCTAGACTGGAATCTAATACAGTGAACACTCTTCACTGATAGAGTAGTTGCTGGCTGTGAGCATTTGTAAACAAGTTTTCTTGTAAACATATGTTTAATTTTTCGTAGATAAATCCCTAAGAGTGGAATTGATGGGTCAAAGGGCAGGTATATGTTGAACTTAGTAAGAAACTGCCAAAACTTTTTCCAAAATGGTTTTTCATTCCCACCAGTAATGTATGAAAGTTCCACTTGCTCAATATTCTCACCAACATTTGATATTGTCAGTTTTTTTAATTTTAGCCATTCTGTGTAGTGGTATCTCATTATGATTTTAATTTTCCTGATGACTAACGATGTTGGTGCAATTTTACATGTGCTCATAGCTCATCATTTGACTTCTGAAGTTTTTTATTTTATTATTTTATTTTATTTTATTGGGGAAAGGGAACAGGACTTTATTGGGGAACAGTGTGTACTTCCAGGACTTTTTTCCAAGTCAAGTTGTTGTCCTTTCAATTTTAGTTGTGGAGGGTGCTGTTCAGCTTCAAGTTGTTGTCCTTTCAGTCTTAGTTGTGGAGGGCACAGCTCAGCTCCAGGTCCAGTTGCCGTTGCTAGTTGCAGGGGGCACAGCCCACCATCCCTTGCGGGACTCGAGGAATCGAGCTGGCAACTTTGTGGTTGAGAGCCCACTGGCCCATGTGGGAATCGAACCGGTAGCCTTCAGAGTTAGGAGCATGGAGCTCTAACCGCCTGAGCCACTGGGCCAGCCCCCTGACTTCTGAAGTTTTTGTTCAAGTCTTTTGTCCATTTTTTATTGGATTGTTCATCTTTACCATTGAGTTTTGAAGTTCTTTATATATTCTGGATACAGGTACTTTGTCATACTTTTTTTTTTTTTTAATTAAAGTTTATTGAGTAACAGTGGTTAGTAAAGTTACATAGGTTTCAAGTGTACAATTCTGGAATACATCCTCTATATATCACATTGTGTGTTTACCACCCAGAGTCAGTTCTCCTTCCATCACCACATATTTGATCCCCTTGTCAGACATATTTGTGAATATTTTCCCCCAGTCTGTGGCCTACCTACATGGTGTCTTTTGATGACAGAAGTTTTTAATTTTGATGAAGTTCAATTTACTAGTTTTTTTCTTTTGTGATGATTGTTTCCGATGTTTAAGAAATGCCTGCCTTCTCCCAGGTGGCAAAGATTCTCTATGTTTCTTTTGAAGTTTAGATTTTATATTTGGGTCTATGATACATCTCAAACTCATTTTTTATGTGACTTGAAGTGTCAGGGTTGATCTTTGTTTTATTACATGTGGATTTCCAGTTGTTCCAGCACCATTGTTCCTTTTCCCATTGAATTGTTTTGGTACCTTATCAAAAACCATTTGACTGTGCAAATGTGGGTCTATTTCAGATCACTTTAATCTATTACTTTTATTGATATGGCTATTCTTATGCTAATAAGCACATTCATTATCTTGATTACTGTAGCTTTATAGTAAGACTTGAATTGATTAGTGTAAATCTTCCATTTTTCATTTTTTTTATCTGTTTCAGGTCCTTTGCATTTATACGTTTTAGAATTAGCTTGTTAGTTTTTATTTTTAAGAAAGACTGCTTAGATTATGATTCGGATTGCATTGAATCTATAGATCAGTTTGGGGAGAATTGACATTATAACAATGTTCAGTTTTCTAATCCATAAACATCTTATACTCGTATCTCTCCATTTATTGAGGTTTTCTTCTTTAATCTCTTTTAGCAATGTCTTACAGTTTTTAACGTAAAAGTTGTGCACACTTTTTGTTATATTTATTCCTAAGTATTTTATGATGGTATGTTTCTTAGTTTTAGTTTCCATTTTTTTCCTGTGAGTATAAAGAAATACAGTTGGTTTCTGATGTTCAACTGTTTCCTGTGACCTTACTGAAGTCACTTAGTAATAGTTCTAAGTAGTTTTTGTTTTTTTTCCTTCCTTGGAATTTTTACATAATCATGTCTTCTCTGAATGGGCAGTTTTACTTTTTCTTTTTCAATCTTTTTGCCTTTTATTTCTTTTTTGTGCCTTACTGCACTGGTGAAAGTGGGACATCTTTGCCTTGTTCCCAGTTTTTTAGCGGGGGAGGCATTCAGTCTTTCACTATTAAGTATGTTAGGTATCGTTTTCTCATTCGTATCCTTTATCTCATTCAGGAAGTTCCCTTCTGTTCCTAGTTTGTTGAGTTTTTTTTTAGATTTTATTATAATTGACTATTATAATTGACTATGTCAAGTCCTTTTATTGCATCTATTGAAATTATCGTTTTCCTTTTTCATTCCATTAGTGATTGCATTGATTAATTCTTCAAATGTTTCTCATTACTGAGATAAATGGCACTTGAATGTATTGCTGGATTCAATTTGCTAATGTGTTAAAGATTTTTGTGTTTGTATTCCATGAAATAAACCATTCTGTCATTTTATTAAAATTTATTTGTCTGATCTTAGTATCAGTTATGCTGACCTTATAGAATGAATTGGGAAGTAATCCCTTTCCCTATACTTTCTGAAGAATGAATAAATTTGGTATGATTGCTTCCTTAAATGCTTGGTAGAATTTGCCAGTAAAACAAACCATCAAGATCTGGTGTTTTCTTTGGAGGAAGTTTTTGATGATAAATTAAATTCCTTTGTTACTTATTAGCGTTATTCAGAATAGTATCATCTCGTATCAATTTTGGTAACTTAATTTTCAAGAAATATGTTTCATTGTATGTCAAGTTTATAGACATAAAGTTGCACATAATATTTTCTTATCCTATTGATGTCTCTGGTATCTATAGTGATGTCCCCTCTTTCTTTCGTTTCTGATATTAGTAATTCATGTTTTCTCTCTTTTATCCATTTTATTAATCTTTTCAAAGAATCGGTTCTTGGCTTTGTTATAATAATTTTTCTTAGGTCTGTTTTATTGATTTCTGCTTTTGTTATTCTACTTATTTTAGATTTAATATGCTTATATTTTATTCTTTAATCGATGTGTTATTTACATTGTTGAGTTTCCAAATATTTGGTGCTTTCCTAGATATCATATTGTAACTGATTTCTAACACAATTAAATGTTCTATAAGGTTTCATTTCAGTCTTGAAATTTATTGAGACTTGTTTTATGACTTAGCAATATGATCAGTCTTAAACATTCCATATAAACTTGAAAAGGTATATTCTTCAGTTGTTGTATGTAATGCTCCCTCTGAGTATAGGTTAGGACAAGGTGGTTGATAGTGCCATCGAGTTCTTCTGTATACTTATGATTTTATTGACTAGCTCTGTGAATTACTGAAAGGGATGTTAAGATCTTCAGATATGATTTGTGTATTTACTTCTTTTAATTCTATCAGTTTATGTTTCATGTATCTATAAGCTATTTTATTAGCCACATAGGTAGATATTTATAATTACTGTTACTTCCTGATATATTGACCCTTTTATCATTATGAAATGTCAATATCTTTTATTAATTCTGGTAACATTCCTTGTCTCAAGGTCTATTTTTATCAGATTTTAATATAGCTACTCCTTTCATAACATATCAGTTACACTTTTTTCCCCAGTGGTTCCCCTAGAATTTGCAATATGTAGTATTTACAACTAATCAAAGTCCACTTTGTTCAAGAAAGTTTTTCTTTTGCCTTTACTTTTGTTTTTTGTTTGTCTTGACTTGTTTGCCTTCACTTTTTGTTTGTTTGCCTCCTTTACTTTTGAAGGATAATTTTGCAGGAGCAGAATTCTAGTTTGGTGGGGCTTTTTTCTTTCAATACTTTTAAATGTTTCACTCTCCTCCTGCTTGCATGATTTCTAAGAAGTCAGATTAATTTTTATCTTCGCTTCTCTCTAGGTAAGGTGTTTTTCTCCTCTGGCTTCTTTCAGGATTTTGTTTTTCTTTATCTTTGATTTTGTGTAGTTTGAAAATTATATGCCTACATGCATATAGTTTTGTGGGATTTATCACGCTTGTTGTTCTCCAAGCTTCCTGGATCTGTGATTTTTGTGTCTTTAATTTAGGGAAATTATCAATAATTGTCTTTTACATATTTCTTCTGTTCCTTGCTCTCTTCCTTCCTTGTTGGGATTCCCATTACACGTACGTTACACCGTTTGTAGTTGTTCTCCAGTTCATCGATATTCTGTTCTGTTTTTCTTCCAGTCTTTTTTCTGTTTGCTTTTCAGTCAGAGAGTTTTCTATTGAGATAGTTACAAGCTCAGAAATTCTTTGCTCAGCCACATCCAGTCTAGTTCTTTCTTAGGAATTTCCATCTCTGCTGACATTATCCATCTGTTTTTGCGTGCTGTCTACTATCCATTAGCGGCCTTAGCATATTAATCATAGTTGTTTTAAATTCCAGGTCTGATCATTACAACATTTCTGCTATGTCTGAATCTGGTTTTGATGCCAGTCTGTTTCTTCAAACTGTATTTTTTGCCTTTTGGTATGTCTTACAATTTTTTCTTGATAGCTAAGCATATGATACTCATGTACTGGGGCAAAGGAACTCCTGTAACTAGGCCTTTAGTAATGGGATCCCATCACACATTTTATAGTTCTGTGATTAGGTTGCAGTCTTTTAGTGGACTGGGAACTTCACAAGTGCTTCTCGGTAACCCCTGCGCCCACTTCCACCACCTGATTGTCAGGACAGGACGCCTACAGTGGGCTGAAGTTGGGTATTTCCCTTTTCCAGGTCAGTTATACTCTGATAAAACCCCAGCGGGTTAGGCTGTGATTACAAATAGTTTCCTCTAACAGCCAACTTTGTTAATGTTCTGACATATTTCAAAATGGTTCCTTTTCCTCTTCCCCTGCTGGAAGCATGACACGATTTTTCTCTGACACTCACTGTGAGAACCTAGTAGAACTCTAGGGAATAAAACTCTCCAAGGTACGGGGATCCCCAGTGAATGGGTGGTCCCCCTGGAGTTTTCTCAAGCTTGTCCACACTGAGCCTCCAGCAATTCGTCAGTTATGATTCAGGTTTCCCTGTCTTAGCACCGCTTCCTCTGTAGTTTTGTGCTTGTGGGTTTCCTCTCTCATAAGTTGTGAATCTACTTCCCTGTTTGTAATGTCTACATTACAATTGTCTGTAATGTCTCAAATTGGTTTCTCCAATTTGGGGGGTAGTATTTGGTACTATGACTTCACTTGTCTTGAAGCTCTAAGGAGAATTGTTGATTTTTCAGTTTGTTGTTAGAATGAAATGACAACTTTCAGACTTCTTACATGCTGGCCTGGAAACTGGAAGTTGCACTCATTTTTTTAAAGAATATTAACCTGTATGTAGAAATCTGGGTTGATACTTTTTTTCCCTTTTCAACATTTTAAAGATCTCGTTCCAGGGTCTTCTGACCCCTGTTTTTTATGATGATGTCAGCTTTCACTAGCATGTCTGTGTTCACTTGTATGAAATGTATTGGTTTTCTCTAGCTGTCTTCAAAATTTTTATTTTATTGTTGGATTTGGGCAAGTTAACTGTGATATGCCTAGCTGGTGTTCTCTGTATTTATATTCCTGGGGTTCCTTGAGTTTCTTGGATCTGTGGGTTGATGTCCTTAACCAAATTTGGGAAGTTTAGGTTGTTAGTTCTTCAAATATATTTTCTGCCTCATTTTTCCACTCTTGGGATTCCAGTTACACAATAGTATAATTAAGAGATTTTAATTAATACAGCAGCGTGTATATATAACTTATAAATATATGTAAAATTAACATAAATGTATAAATATGAACATATTTACATATAGATAGATAGTGCTTGCGCCAAACGTTTTATAAAAGGGATGCATAATCAAGTAAGTTTGGAAATGACTGCTTTTGACAAAGCCCCAATGTCTCAGGGACCCTTGAGTGCTTTTGCCAATCCAGCATAATGTTAGCATGGCCGTTAACAACTGGTAATATAACTGTACACGTTTGTTTTTTCTATTAAATGATAGACTCCTAGAGGACAAGGCTCTGGCTTTTCTTTTCTTTATAATTATATAAAAATATAACAACAGTGCCTCTCAGCTTGATTTTGAAAAATCCAAAAGTGTTGTCTTATGAGAGGCAAAGTATTAAAACAGAAAGTTACTAAAAATAGGAATAAAAACTGAAATATATAGCAGGCAAAAAGTATGATACAAAGCTTTTCATGTCTGACAAATAGAATTTGTGATAGAAAACATGGGACACAAAAAGACGACTCATTTTAAAAATGGACAAAGAATTTGAATAAACTTTTCTCCAAATGTTCTTGTTGGTTATGGTTGCACAACCTTGTAGATATACTAAGAACCACTGAGGTGTATACTTTAGGTATAAAACAGTATATAATACATACACAAATGGAGAAGGGATATTTTCGGTAGTTTTTCCATACTGAGGAGTCCCAATTAGTAATTAAAAAGGAATAAGGGAAATAGAAAATCACCATTAGGCAAATAACAGTAATAATTGTAGGTAAGATCCATTGGTAAATGCTGTATAACTAGTGGGTGAAAGTTTGAGGAGAAATAGGAGGATATTTGCATTGTCACAAAGTCTCTCTCCAAAGGTAATTCAGTACAAAAGTAGCAACTTGACAGTAAAGAAACCCACCAGACACCATCTTAAGGAAGTGAGCAGTTAGTCACTAGTAATAAGACCTCAAATCAACATCATGTGCGCCCTGTTATGATGTTCTGAGAAGCACTCAGCAAATGCATAACAATCTAATAGTGAAAACATCGAACAAACCCAAATTGTGGGACATCTACAAAATAACTGACCAGGACTCTTCAAAAGAGTGTGGTCATGAATCAAGGCAAGAAAACACTAAGGATCTGGCACAGATTGGAGGAGACTAAGGAAACATGACATCTAATGCAATGTGGGATCTTGTATTGGATCCTGGAAGACAAAACAGGACCTTAGTGGGAAAACTGATGACCTGTGAATCAGGTCTGTAGTTAATAACCTTGCGCCAATATTAATTTCCTTGAACTCTGGTTCACGTTAGGTTAAGGGTATAAAGGAACTCTCTGCTGTTTTTGCAACTTCTGTATAAGTACAATTATTTCAAAGATAAAAAATAAAAATAAACATTCAGTTCCAGAAGTTAGAAAAAGAACAGTTGAGAACACTCAAAGGAAAAAAGAAGAAAGGAAATAAAGTGGTCAGAAAATGAAACAAGTAAAAAGTTGAGGTATTGAATCTTTCAAATTATTAAAGCAATTGTCTGGCAAGATCGAAAAAAAGATAAGATGCAAATACACAAAATCCAAAATGAAAATTGAGAAGTACACTCCCTATATTCCTTTTAGTGTCATGTCTTGCAAAGCTGGCCTTCTGTACTGCTGTAATGAAAAGGCAAATACAGGCATCCCTCGCTTTCTGAGAGTTTGCATTACGCCACTTTGCTTTATAAAAGACCTGCCTTAGTTCCTGCTTTCTGTAACTGAAAGACATCCAGAGAGGATTTTTCGTATTTTATGACAAAAGGCAAAAAGTGAAAAGCATGTTTGGTGTTTTGCAGCAAGCCACTGGAGGATGCACACCTTGAGTGGCGAGAGTGGCCCTGCTTTTACCAAATGTCAGGGTTATTTTAGGTGTTTCGTGTTGTTTGGCATGAGTTGGTAGGTTATGTTTTGAATCTACAAACACTGAAAACTTTTTTCCATGTAAATCAATGGTAATTGCTTCTTTGCTTCACACCATTTTGGCTTACTCGGCTTATGCCCTCTACTTTTGGATAGCAGGGAAAATCTGTACTTTGTGGACTAGAACATGAGGGTGGCAGTATACAGGCTGATTCTGAGATTTGAGAAATTGCCGTACCCAACAGGTGCTAAGTTGTTTGAGCCTCACTTTTGACAAGCAGAATGGTTTAGCATTGCTTTCGTTCTAGGGATGCCCTGGGAAAAAAACTATTGAGACACTAAAGGTGCCATGAACCCAGAAAGTTTGGCAGCCTCTGAAATATGAGAATTATGAACAACCAAATGCTAAAAATAAAAATTGAGAACTTAAAAGTGGATAAATTAGTAGAAAAATGATGGGCAATTTGAATACAGTATGAAAACCATTGGAATGGTCATCAAAGCTCTTCACTCACAAAATCCCATACCTGGATGAATGTGTAGGTGAGATCTGCCAAATTTTGAAAGAATAATTAATTCCTTCCTTACACAAGTTGCTACAGAAAACAAAGAGTGAAAACTGCCTAACTATGCTGCTAGTATAATCTTGATTTTAAATCCTGATAAATTCAAGAGAAAGCATTAAATGGCCTTTTTCGTAGGTGAAAGGATCCTAAATAAAATACTAGCTTTCTGAATCCAAGAATGTGCTAAAACAGTAATGCATCATGAGCAAATGGAGTTTGATAGTTCATCTTTAAAGCAATTATTACTGTAATTGACCATTTTAATAGTTAAGAGAAGAAAAGTGTTTTTCTGATTTGATTCAGAAAAGCATTATATAAATTTCAATAATTGTTTATGATATAAATTCTTAGCAGACAAAGTATATGTAAGGGAACTTATTTGTGTATTGGGTTTTTAGAAACTTTTTATTGTGGACATTTTCAAACACCACAAAAGTAGGGTAATGGTATAGTAGACCTGACATGTATGTCCTCATTACTCAGCTTCAGCAATTACTAACAAATGGCAACCTGTGTTGATTTATGCCTGTGTTGATTTATGCCTGTGTGTGTGTACATACACACACTCTCTCTTTTTTCCCTGCTCTGCCAGTTATTGTGAAACAATTTCCAAAGAGCTCGCCTTTTTATCAGCAATCAATGCATAGCTTTTTTTTTTCTACAACCATTAATATCCTAAGAAATTAACACTCATCCCTCTATATTTCCTAGTATCTATCCAGAGTTGAAATTGTCCTGATTGACTCATTTGTATTCAGAGTTCACATACTTCATTTGGCTGTTATTCTTCATTTTTTTTCTTACTCCGTAATAGCTCTTCTCCCTCTTTTTCTTTTTTTTCATTTATGTTTCCAAGAAACCAGGTCATTTGTCCTGTGGAATTTTCCACATTCTTGGCTTGGCTCATTGTGTCCCAATGGTCTTGCTGACCATGTTTCTTTATTCCCTGTATTTCCTCTGAACAGGTAATTAGTTAGGCTTAATTAAGTTTGTTATGTGTTGGGGGGGTGATGGTCACTGCCTAATAATTAATGTGTAACTTCTTAATTCTTCATATCAGGAAGCACATGGTGCTTGGCTGCTTTCGTTTTGTTCATTGTTTTGTTGAGATTGATCACTAGGTTTAGGTACCTGACAGGTGCAGCTATTACAAAGGTGGGGTTTTTTGGTTTATTTTTAAATAAATGTTATTGGGGAACATCAGGGAATAGTGTGTTTCTCCAGGGCCCATCAGCTCCAAGTGGTTGTCCTTCAATCTAGGTGTGGAGGGCGCAGCTCAGCTCCAAGTTCAGTCTCCATTTTCAACCTTAGTTGCAGGGGCCACAGCCCACCATCCCATGCGGGAATTGAACCGGCAACCTTGTTGTTGAGCGCTCGCGCTCTAACCAACTGAGCCATCCGGCTGCCCCCTAAAGGTCTTTTTAAAAAGCCTTTTTACCTGATGTTTTAGCAGTCACTGTTGCTTGTGGCCTAGATCATTATTTTATTAGAGGGTAGCAAAATGGTGATATTCTAACTTAACCATTTCTTTGTTTATTAGCTTATTAATTTATTATTAAAAGAAACAGTTCCTTATCAATCCTTTTATTACCCTGAGGTACAGTTTATATAGGAAAGGGAAGATTCTTTATAGAAGGTAAATGCTTGATTCTTTCTGTGTGCGTGTGTGTGTGTAAGTTTAATTGCATCAAAATAAGGATTTCTTCTTAACAAAGGACCCGATGAGCAAAATTAATACACAAGTGACAAATGGGAGACAATACTTGCAGTGTTTAATATTGCCAAGTGGTTAATATCTTCTAGACTGGATTATACAGGGAACTCCTGTAAATAAGCAAGACAAAGAAAGCAATCCCAGCAGAAAAATGGGCAAAGGATGGACAGGCGATTTATAGAAAAAGAAACCCCCAAAGCAATAAGCATATGAAGAGTTGCTCAAACATATTAGCAATCAGGGAAATGCAAATTAAGACAGTCAGATATTATTCTGTCTATGTCAGGACGGCACATATTAGAAAACCAGGTAAAACCAAGTGCTGATGAAGATTCAGGGCTATTAAAAACCGTCACACACCAGTGGGGGATATGTAGCCACTCTGGACAGCAGAATGGAACTCAGAATAAGAACTGTACATGTATATATGACTCAGCAATTCTGCTGCTGAGTTTCTATGCCAAAGCAAGTCTCAAACAGGGATGTTCCCTGCAGCAGCATTTGTGGTAGAAAGGCACTGGAGGTAATCCAGGTGTCCCCTGCGGGGTAGTAGAGAGAGAAAATGTTTTGGATCCACGCCGTGGTGATGCTGTAGCTGATAGAAGCAGCGATCAGATGTACAGATGTACATATATAAAATGAATGGATCACGTTACAGAAGTGACAAAGTAAAGAATAGAATGTGATCTGTAACAGTAAGATGTGCGTATGTTAAAAATACGTGCACTCAAACGTTTTGCAAAAACATACACAAATGAAAGGGCACAAGATAAGCACAGTAGAGTAGTTGCCTAATGAGGATACAGGAACAAGGATAAGGGAAATTGAGAAATTTTCATGAGTCCCCATCTCATTTCATGGACTTAACAGAGATTCGCTTATGACGATCTGTAAGTGTATGTGACTGGCAGTATGATGAAAGCAAGGTGAAATGACTGAGGATACCATTGTCAACCCATCCACCTTGTGGAATTATTACTCTCCTGTCAGGGTATCTTACAAACCTCATGTGTTGTGTGACCGTTAGACATCCAGACCAAGTGAGAAGATGTGTCAGTCTGTATATTGAACACTTAGAATGTTTATCCCTTTTAAATTAGTTAAAATTTAAATAGAAATAGAAGTTCTAATATTTTCTTGCATCTTAGACATCTTGCCTTTTTGGGGAGTGGGGGGCAGTGTATACATACTTGTTTGAAAACTCTTGGTCTGAAATACCTGTTTGGAGGAAGTTACTTGAAATCTCAAGACACATCTTAAGAATTGATAAAATTTTAAATCTATAACATATACATCTGTGTGTTTTAATATAAAATGTGATTTCCCCAAATCTTCGGGGAAAATGACTGTTCTTAGAAGAGTATGTGCCTTCAAAGACTCTCTGGTACACATCCAGCATGAGAAGCAGGTTCTTAAGCTGACTTCATTGTTCAGCGCTCTGCCGGATCTTTGGAAATAATACTTCCTTTCTTTCTTTCTTTTTTTTTCTCTCTTTTTTTTTAAGGAGGGCGCAGCTCACAGTGGCCCATGAGGGGCTCGAACTGGCAACCTTGGTGTTACTAGCACCACGCTCTAACCAACTGTGAGCTAACCACGCCACCCAATATTTCCTTTCTTTTAACACCAAGGCACTTCCCTATTAATGGCTCTTCTAGGATTGATTCCAATTGAAATATGTTGTGAAATATACAGTTATTTTCTGACACTCTGATTTTTTTTTCCCCTTTAACTTTACAGAGACTGTGCAGTTGATCCAACTTGTGTTTTATGCATGGAGTGTTTTTTGGGAAGTGTTCACAAAGACCATCGATACAGGGTGAGTAATGTCCAGCTAATAACCAGACCCAGTATTGAATTTTATACCAGAGACCTTTGCTGCCTTTTTAAAATTCCAAGATTTAACACTAAAACGGGAGAGTAGTTTAAGAAATGTGTTACATAAGCACTATTAAACATACGATAGCAGCGTAGAAATGAATTATGAATTCCAGATTTTTTGAAACACGTGATGTAAGAAAGACAACACAGGTAACAGCTCCTGCCTGTTGGTTTTCAACTAGTTTGTTTTGCTATTTTTTAATGTTTATTATCTTCATAATTCTAGGTTTATGAAGAGGGTTATCAAAAATCAGAGGATAAAGGTGAGAGTTAAAAGTATGAGAGGGAGGATCCGAAAGGAGGATGTATGAGACAAGTAAGGAAAAGTGACAGGATTATACATGTAAGAAATATTCTGTTGGTCATCTTCTACAAAAGATTTGTCATTTCTTAGTATTAAAGAGATATCTTCTATAAGGTAGAAGAGGGCCCAACTCCAAAACATAAGACCTACCAATTTTATTATCTTTTACTGCTTATAATGCAGTCGATACTTTTCCAAAAATCAGGTGTGTTTGCTTTTAAGTCAGGGATACAGACAAAGGGAGATTATTACTAAGCCTGTCTGAATTCCTCTACTAGAAATTGAAAACTGAGCCATGAACATTCAAAATTTAGGGAACTCTTAGTAGCTGGAAATTTTTTCTCCCTAATCCCAAATAAAATGGTAGAGAAGGAATATTGCTATCTTGTTATTATTTCAGGAGTCCTGTTGGCTCAGGATGTTTCCTCCTGTTTGTTTTTATCCACAATACCTGGGTATTGATAACAGTGAACTAAAAACAACTATAAAATTGAACTCCTTGTATTTTTGTGTTCTCTTTATTTTCATGAAACAGTAGGAGAATCCCCGTTTCCTTTAACCTGTTCTACCTATCTTTGGTAATGAGAACAAGCATAAAAGCTATAGGGTGGGGTTATTTTCCAGATGCCTGCTTGCCCATGTTTCTTGACATATATCTTTGCAGCCCCTGGGAATAACTGTCAGTTGGGGTTTGCATTAATTTTTGTGATATATCAGACACAAGTACTTTCTTTGGGCAGAATATAATAGGGCTCATCTAAAATTTGTATTTAATACCCATCTTAAACTCTCACAGTGTTTTTTAAAAGCTGAATTTCCATTCTACCAATTACTAAATAACAGGTTCTGTCTTGCCAGATTCCTTGAGTCATTTCCATATCTTAAGGAAGTAAGAATAATTCTTGAAGCCCGCAGGTGGCAAAAAGTTTTTTATGACCAGGCAGTTCACTTTTGTATTTACTGAGCTTCCTTCCTTTTCAAAAGAAGCTATTTGTGGAGCGTTAGAAAAGAAAAACTATTTCCATAGTTTTTGTTAGTTTCTCTAATGCAAATGTAGTGCTCTTATTAGACTCTTCCATGGGACAGCAGCTCTGGGAATCTTTATAAGTCTTGAATCTGCTATAGCATTGTAACCTGGTAGCACAGATGCCAACATTAAACTAACAGCCAAAACCCCTTCCAAAAACCCTTCTGATTTTCCTAATTAAGGAGGTCGTGTAGGTGAACATACTTTACTTTAAATTATGTGGAGTGTATGAGTTCATTACCAAGTAGCTTATTTTATTGTGAAATCACTTAAATTAGTTTATAGGCTTATTTAAAATCAGCTTTAAAACATTGAGAGGGTTGGCATTTTATTGAATTTTATTCCTCTAAAGAAATTCAACACTTTAGCAACACTTTAGTGTTTCCTTAGCACTTGATGATATAAGCTGATAGCCCTCAGTAAATACTTACTGACAAGATACTTTAAAATTTTTTTTCAAGATGACAACATCAGGAGGTGGAGGTTTCTGTGACTGTGGTGATACTGAAGCTTGGAAAGAGGGTCCTTACTGTCAAAAACATGAACTTAACACTTCCGAAATTGAGGAAGAAGAGGTAAAAAACATTTTCAAAACGTTGTTTTCAAGGAAATACTGTTTTACTCATGAGTTTGAAATATTTTCAAACATAGGAATAAGGTTATAGTATGAGAAATGGATACACAAAATAGTCCTGTCGCTGTTACAAGTGACCAGGTCCACTTTGATAGTTCTTTGTGTTTTCTGGGTGCCGTACCGTTGCTAGTAGTGCACACTTGAAATTCTGAAAATTTAGTTTAATTTGGACTTTTTATTTGTTTGAGGTTTTGTTTTACTATAAGCATTTAGGAAGGTTTTTTTTAACTTCTCAGTTATTGTTGAAGGTACCATTTTTCCTACAGTGTAGACCAGTTGACTGTTGATTTTTGCATATTTGTGTTGTCACTAGGACTTTCTAGGCTAGATACCTTTCTTTTCTATAGCCAAATATGGCGGCCAATCCTGAGGATTATCTCCTGGTAAGTCAATGACATTGGATATGTTATGGGACCAAGTGTAGAGACGATAGCCCAGTGCCAGTCACACTCACTCCAGCTGTAAATACATGCTTTTTAAAATTGTTGTTGATCCTGCATTGTTTTCCTCTAAATGATATTTATAATGACATAGTAGACTCTCACTAAATAAATAACTTGAATCTCTGCTGCTGCTTGTGACAATTTACTGTTTGATTCAAGATCTTTATTTCAGATTTTATTTTTAAATGGCAGAGAGGTGGGTGCATTCAGAGTACTTATGTGTTATTAGTAGGTCTGATAGAGATTTTGGAATAAGTGGCATTAATAGTCCTTCCTGGTACACATACCTCACAGGTCTCAAATATTTCAACAGAATGACCAAGGCATTATGGTGCAGAACCGTGTCTTTCAGACTGTGTGCCACTGTGTTTGGACACCCAAAATTTGTGCAAAATTACTCAGTGCTAGAGAAGACATATATTTTGTGTTTCATTTGCACAAGTGTTCTGGAATTTGCTGCAAAGACACCAATGGTCAGGGTTCCAGATTTTTCCACTTCTATTAGAGCAGCTTCATTGTCATCTTTTATACATCGGATTGGAGTTCTGTGCAGAAAAATACAAATGACAAAACTATATTTGAAAAAAAGACTTTTGCTTTAAAAAAATTGAAAACTAGTATAAAACTTTAGGGCTACGGGTGAAGATATCTGCAAATCAAATGTCTGATAAGGATCTAGTATCCAGAATATATACCATAGAACTCAACAACAAAAAGACAACCCAGTTAAAAATGGGCAAAGGACTTGAATAGACATTTCCCCAAAGAAGATGTAATATAAATGATTAAGACACATGAAAACATGCTCAGCATCATTAGTCATTAGGGAAATGCAAATCAAAACCATAGTGAGATACCCTAGAGTGGCTATAATAAAAAAAGGAAAATAAGTGTTGGTGAGGATGTAGAAAAATTTGAACTCCGTGTATACTACTAGTGGGGATGCAAAATGATTCAGCGCTGTGGGAAACAGTTTGGCTATTCCTCAAAAAGTGAAACATAGAATTGCCATATGAGCTTGTAATTGCACTCCTGGGTATATATCCAAAACAATAGAAAACAAGTATTTAAATAAAGACATGCGTGCTCATGTTTGTAACCGCATTATTCACAATAGCCAAAAGGTAGAAACAATCAAAATAACTTATCAGTGGGTAAACACATTGTGGTATGCACATACAATGTATAATAAAGATAAATAAAAAGAAAGTACTGATGCATTCTACAGTATGCATGAACCTCCATAACATTATGCTAAGTAAAAGCAGCTAGACACAAAAGGTCACATGTTGTATGATTCCATTTACAGGAAATATTCAGAATAGATACATCTGTCTCTACAGAACACAACTGTTGGTTGCCAGGGGCTGGGGAAGGGGAGGATGGGGGGAAACTGCTTACTAGGTTAAGGGGTTTTACTTTGGAGTAATAATAGAAATGTTTTGTAACTAGATAGCGGTGGTATTGGCACATTGTAAATATACTAGATACCACCGAGTTTTTCACTTTAAAATGGTGAATTTTATGTTCTGTGAATTTCACCTCAACACATTATTTTTAAAAAGAAAAACTTGAGGACTTCGTTACCTTTTTGTCTTTGAGAGTAGACTTAAAATAGTTTTCTAAGAAAAATTGTGAATCTGCCTGCAGTTACTCTGTTGGCTTATCCTACATCAGTGAGGCAGCTATCAAATCGTGCAGACTTTGGTTGACTTCCCAAATTCTAAGAATCGGCCAGCAGGATCACCGGCCTGGCTGCAATTCCATGGCCCAGCCCAGAGAATATACACTCCAGCAACTTCACAGAGAATAAAACCGCCAGGCTCTGCCCCATCATTCTTATTTAAGATTTCAGTTAAGAGAAATGAAGTCTTCAAGAATAAGACTGTAAGATATTAAAAAGCTAATACTGTGTTTAGCATCTTGGTTCCCACTTAGTGAATTGATACATATCTCTAAGTTTTCTGTATTTTAATGCTTGAAATGGAAAAAAGCTATGTCATATTTGGAATGTACTTTTTTTAGTATGTCATAGAATTGTTTTTGTTGCACTGTTTTTTGATGATATTATACATTCAGCCTGCATCTTAAGAAAAAGTGAGAAAAATCTTGATGACATACCTCAGTAGGGATAACGCTTAGACGTTCCGCAGGTCTCTCAACTCTTGATGTTTAGGGTGGGACATTTCTTCATTGTATAGGCCGGGGATCAGCAAACTACGGCCTCACAGGCCAAATTTTGTTTGCAACCTGATTGTGTTTCCTTTTATTGAGGCTTCTGGAAAATAGAGCCAAATGTTTGGAAATAAGCCTATCTCTAGGAGCTGTATGGAAATTTGTAGGATCTGTATTTATAAATAGGTACTATTAGTGTTTCCAGGTGGGAATTCTCACCGTTCTCAGGAATTTTTTTCGTTTTTCCATTCCCAAATCCCGAGAAAAGTTGGTCTGGAAATCAGGAAAACCGGCTCCTTGGACCCAGGTGGTTGGTAATATTAGCCGTCACTTTGTGGAAACGACTCATCGTGGAGAACAGAAAACAGTTTATACCTCGGGATTCGGGAACAGGAAAGCGGAAAAAATTCCTGAGAATGGGCGGGAATTCCCACCTGGAACCCTAGGTACTATCTTGTCTTCAATTTACTTTCTTACCTTTATTTTCATTTTACCTGCTTTGTACATCTATTTTTTAATTCTGTTTTATTACACTGGATGTATTCTTCAGTTGCTGTAAATCCTTTTTGGAATGAAATTTAGTACAATAACAAATATTACCTGAGTGAACAACCTCAGTGAAGATTTTTTTACCTGAAATTTTCATTTATCAATGTTGCTCTCATCTCATTTGAATGTAGATCAGTGATTATTAATAGCTAAATATTATGCTATTATAATTATAAGCACTATACTTGCCTTATCTCATTTAGTTCTCAGAACAGCTCTGTAAGATAAATACTGCGGGTACCAGTATTTTATAAGCAGAAACTTGAGTTTTAAAGAGATTAAGAAACTTGCTCAAAGTATCCCACACAGTAGATACTGGAGCTGGGCTTTAAACCTAAACACTAATAGAATAGATTCAAGTAATGAAACTCTTTAACAGTACGTTATACTGGTTTTTAAAAACATTTTGCAGTGGAATTGTTATTTTAAGTAAAATTCTAATTTTAAAATCCCAGTAATAAAACATAAAAGTAGTATTAGTAAATTTAATTTTTATAAATTAAAATGTAGATTGTTTGTTAGAAAGTCAATTCATGAAATAGGGGAGATTGTTTTTGATGATTATTCAGTTTCTAGTTTATTTCGAGTTTTAGTTGTGCCGCATGGAGAAAATCCTCATTCATATCTTATTTGCATATGAAAACAGTTAAAATCCTCATTGCAATACATATTTACATTTTAAAAATTCAGACTTTATGGAAGTGTATCACATAAAAGATGAAAGTTCTCCGTAATTCCCACTGCCCTCTCCAATATCCACAATAACCTTTTTAACAGTATGCCTTGCATTCTTCTAATTTGAAAGAAGAGTAAATCAAAGTTGAGTCACTGGCCAAAGCTTGCATTCTGTAATATAAATGTAATCACAGAACTATAATTATTAGTCACAATTGATAATACAACATAGGATAAAATGGTCACTTATTTATTTACTTATTCCAGCTGACTTACGCTGTGATAAGAGCACTTCGAGCAGAAGTCTTTCCTAGCATTTAATTTCCCATTGTACCTGAGTAGACTTGCACAACCTAGCATCTCTTCACTGCAGAAAGAATTCTGTCTTAATCAGCGACCATTTTTCAGGTTATTTAACATGTGTGCACAAAGATAGCATACGCATCTATATTCCTAGGCCTGCCCCAAACTCAGTTAATGTAGAGGCAGAATTACCAGTTGGCGATCCCCGATATGTAATATAACACATTTAGTGTATTTTTATATTATCATTTAAAAATATAGTTATATATTTTAAAACTAATGTGTAACTCAAATAGGGAATAGCTCTTCCAGGACCTGGGATGTTGTAGAACAGAATTGGAACACTACTGGCTTGGGTTCTTAAGAATTGACGATTGTTGGGCTGGCCCGGTGGCTTAGGCGGTTGGAGCTCCATGCTCCTAACTCCAAAGGCTGCTGGTTCGATTCCCACATGGTTCGATTCCCACATGGGCGAGCGGGCTCTCAACCACAAGGTTGCCAGTTCAATTCCTCGAGTCCCGCAAGGGATGGTGGGCAGCGCCCCCTGCAACTAAGATTGAACATGGCAGCTTGAGCTGAGCTGCTGCTGAGCTCCGGGATGGCTCAGTTGGTTGGAGCGCAGGCTCTCAACCACAAGGTTGCCAGTTGGATTCCTCAAGTCCTGCAAGGGATGGTGGGCTGTGCCCCCTGCAACTAGCAACAGCAACTGGACCGAGAGCTGAGCTGTGCCCTCCGCAACTAAGACTGAAAGAACAACAACTTGTGCCTGAACGGCGCCCTCCACAATTAAGATTGAAAGGACAACAACTTGACTTGGAAAAAAGCCTGGAAGCACACACTGTTCCCCAGTAAAGTCCTGTTCCTCTCCCCAATAAAATCTTTAAAAAAAAAAAAAAGAGTTGACGATCGTTTTTGCCCCAGGACCATTTCATTCTTATAAATCCTGTTTACCTTAATTCTTCAGTCCTCTAAATGTCTTGTATTATGGGACATAATTGTTAGAAAAGGAATGACTATCTTAGTGAGATAATATCACCAAAAAAACTGAGTTTTGGTTCTATTTTCTATTTTGGTGTAGTATGAGGTTTATATTATTACTAATATAATTTTATGAATCCCCAGGATGTACTAGTTGTAGTTTCTCCTTTTATGGGTGGTTTCACTATGTTAACAGCTTCTAAAGTCTCCATTAGAAATAGTAGTAAACCTTGCTAGTAGGATAAAAAACAAAAAAAATTTTTTTGATGGGACATATAAAGCAGCCTATTGAGAAGAGTTGTAGGCAACAAGTAAGACTGAAAATGTTAAGACTTCAAAAAATCTTTTTTCTTACATTCTTCAAGTCCTAGGCCCATCTCCTTTAGGAATCTTTGTCCTTTTTCCTCCATTCTTTTTATTCCCCTTCTCCATTTGTTTTATATCAGTTCAGTTCCACTAGGCTTATCTTTGGTGTACAAAAATTTTCTGTATCCTTATGTATATTTACAACACTGTGCGGGTTCCCATTCCATGATGTTGGAACACTGATCTTATTTGAGAGATGAATATAACACTGTTCAGCCATTAAGCTAAGTAGCGTGTTCAGATTTAAGGTAAAGCATTAAGATTAAAAACAGTTTTGCCAACCTTGACTGACAGATACCATGATAAACTTAGTATACATTTATAGTAAAACTTTTGTATGTTAACCTAGAAATTCAGTGATTTACTCACTGGTAAGTCTAAAGTGGGCCATCCCCTGTTATTTGCATACACAACCTGCCCTGCTGAGAGAAAGTAGACGAGAAAACTAAATATTGCTTGTCTGTCCTTAGGTAACATTCCTTTGTTTATTCTGGAAGTTGGGAATTAGTAGGATACTAAACTATAGAAATGGTTTAATGTTTGATTTTAAAGATCCTGGACTGCCATTCTAAAGATGTTTTAGATTTATTCATTAGGCATTGGCATGCCATTGAATATTTTGGTTCAGTTGATTCAGTAATTGGGATTATTATGAATAAAACCTTTAGGAAGCTTGATCCAGTGTAATATGTAGGATCCAATTAAAGAGAAGCTGAACCAGGAAGATCAGTCAGCTTTTTACAGTAGTATTTTGAGGAGTTGAGGTAGAATGGGAAAGAGGGGAGTTAATGTGCATTCAACAAAGTTACATTTTCTTTTCTGTTTTTTTCAGGACCCTCTTGTGCATTTATCAGAAGATGTGATAGCAAGAACTTACAACATTTTTGCAATTATGTTTCGGTATGCAGTAGAGATACTAACCTGGGAAAAAGAAAGTGAATTGCCAGCAGATTTAGAGATGGTGTAAGTACAACCCTTTTATTGATATTTGTGTTTACTCATACTCGATTTTAACCATTTTGGTTTTAATTGCTATGTTAACTTTAATACATCAAGGCTAGAACATCGTCTTTTTCTATAATTTCCAGCAGAATAGTAACCTTTATTTTATAGTTTTAAAATATGTGTGATCCACTTAATTGGTGGAGATTTCTTCCTGTTGGTTGGTTTGTTTAGTTGGTTTATAGCCATATTTAAGCCACATCAAGGTTCTATCACTGGTTTTAGTCACAGGCAGTTTTCTGTTTGTGTGATAAAACTGTTAATTCTACAATTCTTTTTGTTTCAGCCATCAAATATGATTAGGGAATGAGCTCTTTGATATAAGTGAGTTTTCTGGTTTGGCTAAATGCTCAAACTCAGTTTTAACCATTTTGATCCTAAAATTTTATAAAACATATTCCACACTTTGAGCTTATTTAAGTGTATTTCTAACATATTTACCATTTATTCTTAGATTATGGAGAGGGTCACGAACTTGGGACCAGAGAAGTGTATTCTGCCATAGCTCTAGTAAGGTTAAGGGCTAACTTTTTCATGTCAGTGTGCTTGCCTTCAGCGGCCTTCCCTTTTACTTTTAATTCTAACCAAGCTTGTTGGCATTGTTTTCATAGTTAAAGTTGAATACAAGTTGGAGTGAGGGTCTGAAGGGCATTGGTGGTGTTTCTTTTTTGCTTTCTCAGCAGTCTTCCAGATAATTAGTTGTGGGTTAAGTGTTTTTTAATAAAATGAGGTGTTACTATAACTTTTCGGAAACGTTGAAAATGACTTAGTACCTCATGACTTTATCTTCATGTCCTTCAAGTTGGGAACCATTGATCTAAGATCCAAATTTAGACCCTGGAGAAGAGAAAAGTTTTGTTTTTATTTTTTTGTTCCATTGTAGGTTCAGGGCCACCAGCGTAAAAGAGAAAAGAATCTAACTTGCTTCTCTTGTAATGTTTTCCCATCCTATTAAGTGTCATGCCATCTACCCAGAAACCTGAATCACCGATATCCATTTAGATTTCAAGTCCAGCTGGTTCTCCTTCTTTTAAATTGTTCTACTTCTGTTCATCTCCATTCCTACTGTCCCAGTCCTGAGGACGTTCATTTCACCCTTAGATAACATGGCCTCCCTAACTGTACTGCCATATCCGCCTTCGTCCCTCACGCGTTGTTCTCCGCACTGTAAGGCAAACTGACTGCATGTGCTATTCAAATCCTTGGTTGTCTTTAGGATGGCAAAATCAGAATCCGTTCAAGGTCTTTAAGACTCCTGCCTCTCTCCAGCCTAATCCCCTCCTCCCTGTGCCCCAGCTTCCAGTATTTACCTTTGCCACCTCAGGACCTTTGCCTTCACCTTCCTCTGGCCCAGGGTTTCTCAGTCTTGGCACTGTTGGCATTTTCAGCCAGATTAATTCTTTATTATGGGTACTGACCGGTGAGTGTAGAATAATAAGCAGCATGCCTACCCCTTGCCCACTAGATGCCAGTGGCATTCCCATCCCAGTCATGACAACCAAAAATGTCTCCAGCCATTGCCACATGGTCAGCTATGGGGGGTGGAGGAGAATTGCCTCCTGTTAAGAACCACTGATAGCCAGTTCTGACTTCAGGTCTCAGGTTACCTCTCTAGCAATTCTTTGAACTGCGAGAGCCGTTTTACCTTGCTATAGCATCCTACTCTTGATAAAAGCCAGTTCACATAGAATTATATGGCCAGTATCTATCTTCCTCTCCAGACAGTAATGTGTGTCATAGAGACAGGGACCATGGATGACTTTGTTGCAGATATGTGGCCAGTACATTCCCTAGAACAACATATGTTCTTAATAAATCAGCCTGGAGCAAGGTAATATGCAAATAGATAATATATCATTGATGTTTCATCCCACAGAGAGAAGAGTGACACCTACTATTGCATGCTGTTTAATGATGAGGTTCATACCTATGAACAAGTTATTTATACTCTTCAGAAAGCAGTTAATTGTACACAAAAAGAAGCCATTGGCTTTGCAACTACAGTAGATCGAGATGTAAGTAATTTCATTATATTGATGTCACATGATAAATTGAACTTTTGTTATAGACAAGTTGTCCCAGGATATTGAATTAAGTTATGTATGTTTAGGCTATTTTTTTATTTCATTTGAATATTGGCCCACATTTATATTGGGTATAACTGTAAGCTATTATCAGATAGAAAGTTTAGGAGGAAATATAGTAGGTGCAGTTGTCCTCATTCTACCCAGTGATTAGAAATATTCAGTTATGAAAATAGAAATTATAGCAGCTTAAGTACTATGCTTTATAAGAAAGAAAAATTATAGCAGCCTAGATGAATAAATTTTTGTTGTTCAGCAAATACATTTATTAATGGCTTAGAAATGTTGGGATAGCTTTGAAGGAAAATTACTTATTTTTCATTAGTAAATAGAATAAATGTTGTAAATATTAAAAATTGACTGGAGATGTGCTCAAATATGTTTGATTACTTATTCAAAAGTTATTAATACTGATGGGGCAGCTCGGTGCCTCAACTGGTTAGAGCGCGATGCTCTTAACTGCAAGGTTGCCAGTTCGATTCCCACATGGGCCAGTGTGAGCTGCGCCCTCCACAGCTAGATTGAAGACAACAAGCTGCTGCTGAGCTTCCAGAGGGGCAGCCAGATGGTTCAGTGGGTTAGAGCATGGGCTCTCAACAAGGTTGCTGGTTCAGTTCCTGCATGGGATGGTGGGCTGTGCCCCCTGCAACTAAAGATTGAAAAATGGCCGCTAGACTTGGAGCTGATGGGCCCTGGAGAAACACGCTGTTCCCCAGTATTCCCCAATAAAATTTACTTTTAGAAAAGTTGTTAATACTGAATATAATATTTTTACAATTTTAAATATTTATATTTACAGGGACGTAGGTCTGTTCGATATGGAGAGTTCCAGTATTGTGAACAAGCAAAATCAGTAATTGTGGTAAGTAATATTAAAAACATGTCTACACTTTTATTTTCTATTAGTTTAAAACTAGTTCATATCTTGACATTTATAAAACCATTTTTCTGCATTCATGAATGTGAAGCCAACACCAGCCAAAAATGACATTTAAAGACATGTTTCTTGAGCATTGCATTATTGGTTTATCTAGTTTTTTAAAGCTGTGTAAGATTGACGTAGAAAATGAATATTTAGATGAGATGTATATTTTCTATTTCTCTATCAGAGATGTCTTAGAAAGTTTGTTGCTTTTTGTCCTGTTTTGTTTTTGGTAGGGTTTCATGTTACTTTTTAGGAATTACACTTGCCTTTAGCACCAAGATTAGAATTCAAGGGAAGTTGTTTCTTGGTACCTTATGGCAAGGTATGCTGCAAATTTTAATAACATTTAGTATACATATTTCTCTGAAAGAAAACTTCCCCACATTTAGATTTATTTTTAAAAATTAGAACTTATTATTTTTAACTATCCCATGTAACTGCATTTTTTGTAGATATCCTTTTTAAAAAATAAGGTTGTATATTGTTAAATATTTTAAATATACAGATAAAAATAGAGATAATACAACGAACACCTGTTTGCCCACATTATATACATTATTTTTTTCATACTTATTTTAAATAAAATAGGATAAATAATAGTATTATCCCTTAATCCCATTCCATTTCCTCGTTCCCTAGAGATACTTTAATTAATTCATTTTTTCATTCTTATGCATACCTTTATACTTTATTAAATGTCTGTCAATATTATAGGTCTTTAAACATTATATAACAATATTGATACTGAATGTATTATACTACAATGTGTCTTTTCATGTCAATATTGTTTCTAGGTTTATCTGTGTTGACATGTACCTGTAAAGTATGCCATTGATGGCTATACCATGATTTTTCCATTCTCCTGTTGATGGAGTCCTGCTGTGAACAATATTTTGTCCCCTTGTTGCATATGTGCAAAAGTTTCTCTAGAATTTATACCAAAAATGGAATTTCTGAGTTGTTAAGAGTATGAGCATTTTCAGCTTTGTTAGATTTTGCCAAATTACTAGCCTCCAAAATGATAGTACAATATACATTCCCACCAGCGGTATAATTTTAGCCAATCTGATGTGTATGAATGGCATCTGGTCAGCTAAATTTGCATTTCTTTGATTGCTAAGTATCTTATTTCATGAATTTATTGTATTGGTCACTTAAGTGTTCTGTTTGTGAATTTCCTATTCGGACCCTTTACCTATATTTTTCTGTTGGGTTGTCTTTTTTTTTTTTTTTTTTTTTTAAACTTATTTATAAGTTAATCTGAATTTTGATATTCTGTTGCAAATATCTTTTCCCAATATGTGACTTATTTTAAGTTTGTTTCTGGTGCCTCTCATTGAACAAAAGCTTTAAATTTTAATGTAGCAAAATATATCTCTTTCTTTGATTTGTTACGTTGTGTGTCTTAGGAAATTCTTCCTTCTTGTCTGGACATAATTGAATTTAATAATGCATCAGAAACTATACTGTGGTCGTGTAAAAGAATATTCCCATTCTTAGGAAATCTATACTGAAGTATTTAGGGAAAAGGGGACATGATGCATATAACTTACCCTCAATGGTTCTTTTTTTTTTTTAAAGGAGTGTGTATGTATATATATATATATGTCTGTGTATGGAGAAAGATAATGTGCAAATGATAAAGCAATTGCAATGAAATGTTTATAATAAATAAATCTGGGTAAAGGAAAGGGTATATTTTTTTCATTTTCATTGTTGCTTTGTAATTTCTTATATGTTCAGGAGTGTTGTTTCAATTTTTCCTTTTTTAAAAAATTAGTGTTTGTAATCTCTGGTGGTGTTTGCATAGATACATTCAGAATATAGAATAGAAAGACCCAAACTAGATATTAATATGAGGAAAATCTAGGAAACTGCAGGCACATGCTGAGGAGGAGAGCTTCTTAACCAAGGAGAGATTCTTAGAACCCGAGGAATTAGAAAATTATTTCTGACACACATTTTTTTGCTCAATAAAAAAAGCATAGCAAAATATTCCATAAACACAGTAGACAAATAATAGATTTGAAAATTTTATTTCTAACACATAGGGTAGACATTTAATGTTTATGATAAACAGTATTCATAGATTATCAAGTAGGGAACAAATATAACAACATAGAAAAATGGTCATAAGATATGAAAAAGTAATTACAACAGAGGAAATGTAGGTGGTCTATATGAAATGAGACACAAACTCAATAGTAATCAGTAAAATGACAGGATTTCATACCCATCAGAATGGAGAAATTAGAGTGATAAAATAGCTTGCTGGTAGAGATTCAGAGGATAGGATACTTGTATCAAAATAAATTGCCACAGCATTTTTGGAAAACAGTGTAGTAGCATCTATTAAAGTTTTACCTCTCCTAGTAATTTATATATCCCATAGAAATAAGCACCAGTAAGTGTGTGTACAAAGATGTTTAGTACTGCTTTTTTTGTAGTCACAGGAGACTGAAAACAAAGGGAATATGAATGCCCTTCTCTAGAGGATGTTTGAATAAATCCACACCACAGAATATTACGAGTCATTAACCAAAAAAATCGGTTAACGCAGAGATGCACAAGAGTATGTATAG
Source organism: Rhinolophus sinicus (assembly GCF_036562045.2). Lineage (NCBI taxonomy): Eukaryota > Metazoa > Chordata > Mammalia > Chiroptera > Rhinolophidae > Rhinolophus > Rhinolophus sinicus. The sequence goes on from NC_133755.1 coordinate 89,848,120, forward strand.
TATCCCATTTTTGTAAATCAAAAATCTTTATTAATGTATACATATATAATATATAGAGATGGAGAAAATATGCAAAGATGTACTGTGTTAATGTGGGTTATGGAAATAGGATAAATGGGGGGAGGGTAGAAAGATGATCCAAACAAAAAAATAAAAGGGGGGAAACATGTTAAATAAGTTTTGATAGACTTAAGTAGACGTTTCTCCAAAGAAGATGTATGAATTGCCAATAAGCACATGAAAACATGCTCAACATTACTAATCATTAGGGAATGCAAAGAAAACCACAATGAGATACCACCTGTGCCCATTAGGATGGCTATTATAAACAAAGTAAAAATAATAACAGTTTGTAGTTAGATGAAATGAAAATACTAACTTTTTTCTATAAAATAGCCTTTTAAAGTTTGTTTTTTTCATCCTGCCATTTCTTTTTAAGAGAAATACCAGTAGACAGACAAAGCCACTCAAAGTTCAAGTTATGCATTCGTCTATTGTCGCACATCAGAATTTTGGTTTGAAAATTTTGTCTTGGCTGGGAAGTGTTATTGGATATTCAGGTAGGTTCATAAAAGCTTGTGCTTAGTGACTTTAAAATGCACTCATATGCCCTTGCAAAACTCATATGCCCTTGCAAAACTGTTTTGGAAAAAATATCAAGTGGGATAATATTTTAATGTCACATTTTAAAATATAATACCTTCTCAGAATATCTTTATGCAGAAAAACCTGTTTCCCAAATTTTGCCCATAGGATTTTTCTATATGCATACAACAATTTTGTGTTCAAATAAATGCAGGAAACATTGGGTTTTAACAATTAAATGACTTTAATATGTTTATAAAATCTAAATCTCACAAACTTGATTAAAGAACCATTTTTTTTCACAGAGCATCCTTTGGTCTCTGTTTTGCTTAAGAAGCTGGAAAATGCTACTGCAAATAAATCCTAAATGGTTAGCAGCTTAAAGGATGAAACACTAGTGTTGATATCTTTGTTTTGACTCCTACATCTTTTGGTTCCCAATAATTTGCAACTCTGAAAATTTGTAAATTTGAAGTTACTGATTTAGTTTTTAGTTTTTCCACAATCTACAAATTAGATAATCTGTTTAATGTAATGATGACAGAATTAAGAACCCTCATGTCCAATGCCAAAAATACAAGTTTGGTGTATAACACTAAAGAGTAAAATAGGAATAGGTCAAAGCCATCTGTCATGCTGTTCTTCAGGCAAGAGAGGTGGTTTGGATAAATGACATTCTGATATTTACTGTAAAGAAAATTTCTGAAACATGTATTGAATGGCTATTAGAAAGAGCTTTGCCACCCTGAACTGACAGGTAAAAATATGGAGGTGTGGAAATGGAGAACATGTTTGCTTGCCTTATAAATGTCTTTTCAGTTATTTTTTTTACCTCATTTTTTTAAGTTTTGGTGTTTTCCATTGGATACCTGTATGCCACGTGTTGTGCTACAGTAAAATTACTCCATTTTTTTTTCTGATTATTTTGCATGCTTGTAGAAGACGGAAAAAATGATTTTTAATTATAAAGTAATAAAACAAAAGGTTTTAAAGTTTTGGTTATGTTAATACTTGCATTAATATTTAAAGAACTTTTTTTTTTTTAAGTTTAGCATTTAGAGGATGTAGGAATTTGTCTTCAAGAGCCCCTCACATAGTACCCCTTTGCCCCGAAAATAAGACCTAGCCGGACAATCAGCTCTAATGCGTCTTTTTGAGCAAAAATTAATATAAGACCCGGTCTTATAATTTAGGTCTTATTTTCGGGAAACACAGTAGGTACACATAGGTAGGTACACAGTGAATTTTTATTGAATAAATGAAGAACATTTTGCATAGCATTAATAAAAAGTGCTGGTATATAGTATATCTCAGAGATCATGCATTCTTTTAAATGGTAGCACAATTTTATATTATATCTACCTTTCAGTTGTCATGGGGTATATATAATTTTACTACAATATGATTTAATTAGCATCAGTGCCTGAAAAATAATGTTCGTTTCAATGGTTTTTGGAACCAATGGTTTTGGAACTTAGCTCTTCAAATTCTTTACAGCATAACAGGTCACTGCCTTTCTGATAGACATGTATTTTGATGTTCTGAAATTAGAGTTGGTGTATAATGCAAGATTTGGAACTTCTCTCCCTTTTTGTGAAAATGTTAGTAAAATATTTATTTTAAATGTTTACTTTTTCTGAATAAATTTGACCTTTAATAACAGGTACAATTATAGATCCATTTGAACATTTCTACTAAAATGTCATTTTATTTTAATGTTGGAAGTTACTATTTTCATGATTACTTTTCTTCCTGTTTTAAGATGGCCTTCGCCGAATTTTATGTCAAGTTGGTTTACAAGAAGGGCCAGATGGTGAAAACTCTTCTCTTGTGGACAGATTGATGCTTAATGATTCCAAATTGTGGAAGGGTGAGTCTCTTAATTACTTTCAAGGTATAGAGGAACTTACATAGGTAATTGGGATATTAAAAGTTGTGTTTTTTCTTTGGGCAGGTATTTAATGTATTTATGGTTTTTAGAATTAGCACATGCAGTCTCGGTCTTTAAAAAAGCAGACAGATTGTGGGGTCCATGACCCAAATTAAATAGCCTTTATATTTTGTTAGAAAACTATATTTAGAAAAGCTGATTTTTTTGTTTGTTTTTAAGAAGTAGATTACAAATATTTTATACTAAGGAACACAAGTAGAGTTTTGCTCTGAAGACTTACAATTGGTCATGTAAAAACTTTGGAAATGTAATTTAAGCTTGTTTGATACGTCTTTATCTTAACATCTGCTTTTTGTAAAAGGTGCTAGAAGTGTGTATCATCAGTTGTTCATGAGCAGTCTACTTATGGATTTGAAATACAAGAAACTGTTTGCTGTTCGATTTGCAAAGGTAACTAGTTTCTCAGTTTTGAAGATTTAACAAGATAGATTATATACAGAGGACCACTAGCCCATGATTATATCGAGGCTTTGTAAAGTTAGCAGCTAATAGTAATATGTCATTGTGTTGATTTTAAATTCTAGGAAACTTCAAAAATGATCTTTTTATCTTTTATCAATAGAATAAAATTCTTAACAGTGAGGCTTTTCTTGTCCATCATCTGCCGTAATAATATGCATATCCATCTATACAGTGTGTGTGATATGAAATGATAAATGGAGAATTTAAACCTAATTCATTGCGAATTATGGTTTTATTCCTATTAAGATTTGTATAAAGAAGGGATAACTTTAGATGAAATGGCATGTATATTTGGATGTGATTTACGAATCATGAACTCTAGGTTGTTGACATTGTTCAATTATGTTCTTCCTTTTTACCAGCGTGATTACGCTAACTACCTATTTTTTATTTATTTATTTATTTATTTTATTCACCTAAGTTAGGAGTTCTTAACCAAGATAATGTGTAAGAACGTTTCAGGACCTCTTTCAAGATACATGTGTTTGTGTTCTATTCTCAAACCGTCTGAAGCAGATTCACCACAAATGGGTCCCACGCATGTGTACTTTGAAAGAGCCATCAGTGATTCTGATATGTATCCAGAAGTAATACAGGTCTGGTTCCATCAGAGACAGTGTAGAGCTACGTGGTTTAACTCCACCTCTGTACGGCGACATCCCAGGATTTTAGTAGCTGTTACTCCTGTTTCAGCTCATAAACTGCCATTTGCGTTTGAGAAGATTGTCTAGTGAATCAATATTTATACTGAATTTAATTGGTAGAAATCCTTCCAGTTGTCATTCCTTATAGTTTTACCTTCTTGACTCCTCCAACACTGACTTTTCATTATAACCCTTAAACATTTGGTCAATGTGGATTAGAGGTGAATCTCCCCCTTGTTGTTTAGAATTACCAGCAGTTGCAGAGAGATTTTATGGAGGATGATCACGAGCGAGCAGTGTCCGTGACTGCTCTGTCTGTCCAGTTCTTCACCGCACCTACTCTGGTGAGTAGTGCTTGCATTTTCTTTGTAACTGATAGTTGGTACTCCTTGCCTTTTTTTGCCTTCTTAATAGAACTATGAGCGTTTGCAGAGTGATTATGTGACAGATGACCACGACAGAGAGTTTTCAGTCGCAGACCTCTCGGTTCAGATATTCACAGTTCCTTCACTTGTAAGTACTGAAAGATTAAGAAGAACATTTTTGTTTTCCATTAACAGAAGTAAAGCCTTAAAATAATAAGAGAACTAAGATCTGTATATTCCTGAATAGAATAATATTTTATTAATGGGCGATCAGACTTTAGACACCTACAACCATACTAGAATATATCCTCGAATAATGTAATCTGGAAGGGAAAAGTCATTTACCTTAATCTGTACTTTCTCATCTTATTTTGTACTTTCTCATAGTACTTTCCTGAGGTTTTGAACCAATGAGTTAAAATTAAGCTGATTGGTTTAACAAATTTATCCATTAAAAACAGGCAGCATATTATATTTAATTTCACATTTTGAGAAGCCCCTTTCCCCCTAAAAAGGAAAGGGGTAGCTAAGGCGACTGAATCATGATTGTTAGGTAGTCTTGTGCTAAGTTTCACTAGTTGCTCCAGAAGCATCACTGTTTTAGTACGATTCAGTAATTAAAATACATTTCATTTGTTTAACAAAAGTTTATTGAACACCTGTTATTTATTGGGCATAGTTCTAGGCTTTGGGAATGCAGTGGTGAACAAAAATAGATGTGGTCCTTGCCCTCAGGGAACTTAAAATAGTGGGAAAGACTCACACAAATGGTTAATTAAAATTAGAATGAAAACTGAAGAATTTGGTTGTTTTGAGAGAGAATGATAGAGATCTGACCTTTTCCCATGTTCAAAGAGGGATTCTCTGAGGACCTTTATTCAGGTTTGTGAAGGGAAGTCTATGCAGAAGGACCAGCACTTAAGTCCTGTAGGAGGGATGTTCCTATGGGCAGGTATTTAATGTATTTATGGTTTTTAGAATTAGCACATGCAGTCTTGGTCTTTAAAAAAACAAACAGATTGTGGGGTCCCTGACCCAAATTAAATAGCCTTTATGTTTTCTTAGAAAACTGTATTTAGAAAAGCTGATTTTTGTTTGTTTTTAAGAAGCGGATTACAAATATTTTATACTAAGGAACACATGTAGAGTTTTGCTCTAAAGACTTAAAATATAATTGATCATATAAAGACTTTGTAAATGTAATTTAGGCTTGTTTGATACGTCCTTATGTTAACAAGTGCTTTTTTGTAAAAGGTGCTAGAAGTGTGTATCATCAGTTGTTCATGAAATGAGACCAGAAACACAGGCATGGGCCAAACTATAGATTTAAGAGTATTCTACAGTTATTTTACTAACAAGGTATATTCTCTATGGAGTGTGTGTGTTTTCCCCAGGTTACTTTTATGTCCGAGGATGTATTCTAGTACAGTTGAAGCTCTCTGAAGTCTATTTTTCCCATTAATGAAATATTATTATAGGCCAGTTAAGGATTTTTGGTTTTTATCTTAGGAGCATGGGAGGGCATTGAAGAGTTTGAAATGGTACTTACATGATCACATTTGTGATTTTTAAAAGGTCATGCTGTTTGTAAGTTTGGAGAACAAATTGGTGGAGGGCAAAAGTGAGTGTGGGGAACCTAATTAGAAGCTAATGCGGTGATCCAGACAGGAACTGATGGTAACTGGAACTGGGATTGTGGCAGTGGATATGAGAGTCGTGAGGGATATTTAGGCAGTAAAATCTATAATAGAACCAGCCAGATGTTGCCTTTGAGGGATATTGGGTTTGGTGAAGATTGGTTTTAGGGTTTGAGGGAAAGGTATAAAGATGATTCTTTGGTTTCTAACTTGTATCCAAGTGAATGAATGCTGTGCCATTTGCACAGGGAGTTTTGGAGAATGAATAGGATTTGTGAAGAGGGAGAATAGTGCTTTCGATTTAGTCGGGGATAAGTTTGAGAAGGCTCTTGAGACAATCCCAAGTGTATTCAAATCTGTGTTTCTCTCCTCCATTCATCTTTTTGTTCTTTTCCATGCCAGTACCCAGTTTTAATAATTTTAGTGTAATATTCCATTTTGATATCTTACAGAGCTAAATCTTTCATTATTCTTTTCCAGAATTTTCTTAATTATTTTTAGGCCTTTTTTTAAAACATGAACTAAAATCAGTTTGTCAGTTTCCCAAAAAAAAACCACACTAGGAATACTGAAGAGGTACACATATTTATAGATGATTTGGGAAGAACTGATATCTTTGCAATATTGAAGATGCTCATCTAGGAACATAGTTTGTTCTCATTTATTCAGTGCTATTTTATGCTCTTAGTAAAACCTTCATAGTTCTCTTGTTATGGAGTCTTATACATTTTTAAGTTAAATTTATCTGTTTTATATTTTCGATGTTGTACAAAATTATTCACATTTTAATTCTGGTTATAGCTACTTATATAGGAAAATTACTGATTTTTATATATCCATCTTGTGTCTGTGTGGCCCTTTTATTAACATTTTTTCTAATATTTTGTGTTCATTCCTTGGAATTTCTAGTAATCTGCAAATAATTTTTTTTCTAATATTTCAATTATTTTTTTGTTTCTTGTCTGACTCCTTTAGAAACACTAGAAAATTAGTGTATGTATTCATTTATTCAAAACATATCTATTTAACACCTTTATTAACTAGTCACTGTTTGGGGCTCTGGGAATAAATACAGGAGTGAACAAAACAGACAAAAATCCCTGTTCTATGGAATTTATAGTCTAATTGGGGACAGGTTCACAAACAAATATATACTATTTATTATGAATCAAGTGTTGGTAAGTGCTATGAAGTATAACACAGGCTAAGGGGATAGAGAGTGACAGTAGAGGGATCATATTTCATACCAGGTTATCAGAAAAGGCCTCTCAGAGAGATGGTTTGAACAGAAACCTGAAGGAAGTGAGAGAGTAAGTGGTGTGACTAACTGGTGGAAGAGCCCCCTGGGCAGAGGGAATAGGAAGTACAAAGTTCTAAGATGAATGTGCACTTGGCGTTTTGGAAGAAAGAACCCAAAACAGGTTAGTGTTACAGAGTGAGTGTGGAGAATGGTCAGTGAGGTCATTGAGTTTGGGGGTAGGAGTGAAGGTGGGAGTTGGCAGTGCCAGACCTCGAAGGCCATTGTAATAACAACTTAGGTCTTTTGTCTAAAGAAAGTAGAAAAGCAGAAATAATAAGAACAGAAGTTAATACAAGTAAATGTACAAAAGGGAAAAATCAACTAAAAATTGGTACTTTGAAAAAACTAGAAAAAGAGGTTAGATTGCTAGAAAGACGACTTAGAAAAACAGAAAATTTAAAATTTAAACAAAAAACTACAGATCTTACAGATGTTAAATAGAAATTAAGACAATACTAAGACCAACTTAATAAACTTAGAAATGTGGATAAAATAAATAAATTCCTAAGAAAAACCACAGGTTATTAAAAGAGAAGTAATAGAAAATTTTAATTAGTATATAAAAATCTTCTCACAAATCCTCAGGCCCAAATGGCTACACTGAGGAATTCTTCCAAATATTTAAGAAAGCGATAACACCTGTTATATCAGAAGACAAAGAGAATGTACTTGTCGATTTGAGTCCTCTGTAATCTTGATACCAAAACTCAACAATGCAATTACAAGAAAAGAAAAATACTGTCTACTCTCTCACAAATGAGTTTACACAAATCAAATCAAGCAATATAGAAGAAGGATAATACATCACAATCAAGTTTGGTTTATTTCCTTAGTGCAAGAATAGTCAACATTTGGGGGGGAAAATCAACTGGCATAATTCACCATATTAACAGACAAAAAAAAAGGGGGGTAAATCATGTCAAATGCTTTTCCTGAATTCATGAAAATTAAACACTCATGATTTAAAACAAAAAAATACCTCACAACAAACTAGAAATGAAAAAGAACTTTTTTAATTTGATAGAGTACCTGGAAGCAAAACAAAGTAAAAACTGAAAGCAAACATGTTTAATAGTGAAATATTAAAAGCTTTTCCCCTGAGGTCAAGAATGAGAAAGACTTTTTTTAAATTATTATTTATTTATTTATTTATTTATTTATTTTTTTAAAAAGATTTTATTGGGGAAGGGGAACAGGACTTTTATTGGGGAACAGTGTGTACTTCCAGGACTTTTCTTCAGTCAAGTTGTTGTCCTTTCAGTCTTAGTTGTGGAGGGCGCAGCTCAGCTCCAGGTCCAGTTGCCGTTGCTAGTTGCAGGGGGCGCTGCCCACTATCCTTTGCGGGACTCCAGGAATTGAACTGGCAACCTTGTGGTTGAGAGAGCCCACTGGCCCATGTGGGAATCGAACTGGCAGCCTTTGGAGTTAGGAGCATGGAGCTCTAACCGCCTGAGCCACCGGGCCGGCCCCATGAGAAAGACTCTTGCTTTTATTCACCACTTGGTGACTGACATTCCTTCTATAATTTCTTGAGATATTTAGATCATTAACTTTCAGCCTTTCTTTTCTGATAAGTTCATTTAAGGCTTAAGTTTCCATCTAAGCATAATTTTTTTAGTTACATCCCACAATTTTGTTATGTCATATTTTCATTATTCAGTTCATAAAACTAATTTCCTATGCGATTTCTTCTTTGATCCATTTTTTCTTCTTTGTGATTATACTTCTTAGAAGTATATTGCTACATTTCAAAACATTTGGACATTTTCTAATTATTTTGTCATGAATTTCTGGCTTAATTTCACTGTGGTCAGAGAACATACTCTGATTTCAGTCCTTTGGAATTCGTTGAGCCTTGCTTTATAGCCCAGAATGTTTACAGTTTTGGTAAATATTCAATGTGGACTTGAAAATAATTGGTTGCAGTATTTATATATGTTACTTAGGTCAAGTTTGTTCATTTTCCTTATGTAAGTCTTTTATATACATACTGATTTTTTGTCTACTTGTTCTTTCAGCTGTTGAAGCATGTTAATAGTCTCCCTCAATGATTGTTGATTTGTCTTTCTCCTCAGTTTTTGCTTCATATATCTTAAAGCTATGTGATTGAATGCATACAAATTTAGAAATGTTGTGCTTTCCAGATAGAGCGTTTTTATCATTATGAATATCTCTTTTCAACTCAAATAATATTTCTGACCTTGAAGTCTAGTTTATCCGATACTATAACAACAACTGCTTTCTTTTGGTTAGTATTTGCATAGTATGTCTCTTCCATTGTTGTATTTTTAACTTTTCTGTACCCTTATATTTAAGTTATTGCTTATAAAAAGCATGTTTTTGGGTTTTGTTGTTAATCCAATCTGACGCTCTTAATATTTTACTTAGATTTCTGCTCATTTAATATAATTACTCATATAATTTGGCTTTATCTATATCACTTTATGATTTTTTTTCTGTTTGACCCACCTGTTTTGTTTCTTTTTCTCTCCTTTTTACCTTCTTTTGGATTAAATGTTTATTATTTCACTTTCCCCCTTTGTTGTTAATTGTGTATTCACTTAATACTTTTAAGGGTCTCTAGAGCAGTTTTACTCAATGTGAGTTAATGAAAAGATAAACAGTTTGTACTAGAATGCGAATCACCACACTGCTGCTTTCAGCAAAAATCTTGCTATGAAACAAGTGTCAGCTCAACGAAACTGTTGTAAATAGTTGATTTACGTTCTTGTGCAAACTTCTCGTCACACCTGGCAACAAGCAGTTTACAGGCTGCTGGTCTATGGACCATGCTTTGAGTAGCACTGCTCCAGACGTTATGGCATGCATCCTTGACTTACCATAGTCAAGCCATGTTTCAGCCTCTCAAGGGTGGAAGTCTAGGCTCCCCACTCGGCCTTTGCCAGTGTCGGTGGGGATGGACCCACAATTTGTTTCTGTAGTGGTTGGCTAGAGTGGAGGGATTACTGTGGAAAATTTTCTGTCCTGCTAGGTTACTCCTTCTCTGTGGCCAGAGAGAGCAGGCGTTTATTGGGGCTTTAAAAAAAATTAAAAATCTGTGCCCATTTGGCATTTCCAGGTTACCAGCTTCTTCAGCTCCATGTCTGGGATGTATGAGTTGGGGGGGAGGGAGAGAGAAACCTCTTTACCATGTCATTCCTTCTATTCTGAGGTCCGTAGCCAGTGTACCTTCTTCTTTCCACCTTTCAGAGTCTTCTGGTGTTTCCTTTGCATGTGATGTCCAGAGTTGTTAGTGGTACTTAATGGGAAGACAAGAGAAAAGTATTAGGTTGGTACAAAAGTGGTTTTTTTAATCAAAAAAGGTTAAAAAAAACTATGGTTTCTGCAATTTTGTAACCTTTTAAACTGCAATTACGTTTGCACCAACCTAGTGCATCTACTCCATGATCCCTGAACACTGAGGCATAAGTTCATTTTTCTTTTTAATAGATTCCAGTTTTCTGATGAAATTCTCCATCTTTTCCTCAATTTCCTGAATATGTAAATCTTAGCTATTTTAAAGTCATTGTCTGATAATCTGATAATGCCATTATCTGGATCATCTGTAGTTCTGTTCCTGTTGTTTGATTTTTTTTTTTTTTTTTTGGTGGGGGGGTCTTTTACCCCTTTGGGTTTTCAGTCCTTTGGAATGCCTTATAACTTTTTACTGACATTTGTCTTAGGTTCTAGCAGTTTTACTATGATTTACCTAGGTGTGGTTTTCTTTATATTTATAGGTATAAATTGGAGTTAGTAGATACTAAATCTCCAGTCTGGTGCCTTTCCCAGTTTTGGAAATTTTGGAGCCATTTTCTCTTCATACATGATTGTTGCCCTATTCTCTTTCTCATTGCCTTTTGATAGGACATTGTTTATTTAAAAAATCTTAGACACTGCATGACATCTTTCTCCCAAGATTCCCCTCAATGTTGTTGGACAAATAGAGTGAAGCTGATCACCGTAGTCCGGTCAGAAATTGACATGACTCCATGTTGTTTTGACAAGACTGTCTTACTCTGATTCATCCTCACCCCTGGGACATAACCCTGGAAGGGTTTCCGGTTTAGAACCGGAGTGTTCACGAGAGTTCTACCATCTATAGGGTCCTGAACTCCAGTCGTGTTTCCTCAGTGTGGTAGGACTGCCACATCACTGTTTGCTCTTCTTGGCTTTCTGCTCTTGTTAGTCTTCTGTCCTGCATAGCTTCAGAATTTTGCAGATGTCTCGAGGGGAAAACTGGAAGAAAGTTGGACGTGGGTCCCACCCTTCTGCTCTTACTGGAATCCTGGACTTATCAACACCTGGGAATGGCTAAAATCACGATAGGTTTTTCTCCTTGTTAGTATTAGCATCTCTGTCACACTCCTGGGATCTTCAGTCCCATCTTGCCCTGCACCCAGGAGAGTACAGTGCTGAGGGAAAAGCAGTTGGCGAATGTTGGCTCGCCTGTGCCATTCCCCTTCTCTGTGGTTGTAGCCCCTCAAATTATTGTTTCCTCAGCAATCGCTAATGATGCCAAACTTTTTTAAAATTGACCTTTTCTAGTTGTTCTTGGTAGAAATGTCAGTCAACCTCAAGCTACTCCATCATGGCTGGAAGCAGAAGAGTGCGTGTATAGTTTATTGAAAAAGCACCATTAGTAATTCTTATACACATCCCTAGTTAAAAACCACTTGCCCTAGATATTAGTGAAATGTTTTATAGCAGTGATAGAATTTCATTTATTGGTATCTTTTGAATCAGAATTATCTTACAATTAACCCAGTCTTTATTTTTAAATAGTTTGGTCAAGGACGTACTAATAATAATTCAAGTGATTAGAGTACCTTACTTGTTCTAATTTATTTTATTCATTATGCCCTCATTATAGTCAGCATTATATGCTAATATGTGCTCCATCATGTTTAATTGAACTAAAACCATGTGCACAGGCCATTATTACTCAGTGAAGTTTTTCATACTCTTAGGGGAGAATTTGGTCCACTTTGAGTGTTAGATATATAATGAGCCTTGTAACACAAAATTGAATATGAATTACATAAAATGAATAAAAACTATAATTAAGTAGCGGGGATTTGTTTTAAAGCAAAGTGAATTGTAGGCATAAAAATCAAGTAATTTTTTTAGGGTGGGTGATAAGTACTAGAATTGTGTAATAGTAATGTTAGATATTTAATGTTGAAAATTACCTTGAAACAAGGTTAGCAACAATCTGGGCATGAGGTCATGAAGCCAAGCACTTAAAGTTTTTTATTTTTATTTTCTCTTGTAACCTTGGAAAAATATGGTTTCTTTAGTTATCTTTTTAGAAGTAAAAATGCCTGGATAACTTCCCTACTTAATGGGACAGTATTAATGGGCCACCCTATTGATTTCTTTTTATTTGGCACCCAGTGGAGACAGAATCTAATCCAGACGATATAGTGCATGAACCATCTCTTTGAACATTTATCTGAAACTGAAATTCTAAAAAGTGCCGTGGTTGATGAGATTCACATTCCACCAACATTAAGTTTTCTCTCTGAATTTCCTTTGCCTGCCTTTTGTGAGTCTTGCTAGCAGGCCCTACAGAGTTTTTCCTTAGGTTAGTGAAATTGCATTATACTCACTTAACTTCCTCAAAATCAACCAATATAGCAAACGAAAAACAAAAAGGAAAAAAACACCTCCCCTCCTTCAAACTTGACCTTAGTCTTCACTATCTAGGAAAATTAACAGCTGTTAATCAATCCTGTTGACTTTTGAGCTTCTTGGGGCCTAAGTCCTGGCAATATGATGATTATTTAAGTTTTTCAAAGGTATATTTAACTATATAGATTTTCTCCTTTTCTGATGACCTTAGAACTTAATCTCTACATTAGAATACAACTTTACCATATTCTTACACTTCTGTCTTTTGCATTTTTTTGTCCTACTTTTTGATGCAACTTTTTGTATTGCTAATTAATTACCTGATACTGACTAATGTAAGACCTGGTTAAATAGTCAACCTGCACCAATAACAACCTGGAACCTAGTTAGACTATAAAAGTGAGGGGAAATCCATGATTTTTAATATCAGAGTAATAATGTGGTATTCAGAGTATTATTGGACCTTCTGATTTTACTGTGGAGCAGAACAGGAAGTGCACATTGTTATGCAGTAATGTTCAACTTCATTTATACTAAGATACGCAAAGTAAAACCATCAGAATGGTAAAGATTAAAATGTTTGAAATTGCATTGCATTATTGAGGACATGAGGGGAAAGGCACACATTGTAAATGGGCATATAAGTTGGTAAGCTTCTTTGAGGGGACAGTTTGGTGCTGTTAGTCAAAATGTATAATGTACATATACTACAATGTAGTCATTCCACTTCTGGGAAATTACTCTGTCCGTATCCTTGCAGCTGTACACAGTACATATTTGTTACAGCATCTTTTGTAGTAAATAGCATAAGAGTGGGAAAAACCCAAATGTCTCACCAGTAAGGACCTGGCTACATAAACTATTATAGAATACCTGGTGATAGTTAAGAAGAATGAGGGAATTTATACGAACTGATAGGGGACAATCTCTAAAATATATTAAGTAAAAACAAAGTGCAGAACAGTATTTATAATGTGCTATCCTTTGAGGGGGAAGATAGATATAATTATACATATCCATATTTATATCTACTTAATATCACTTTATCCATATAAGTGTTTATGTGTGTGTATACATATATGTATGTGTATGTTTTTATTATTATACACACACAACCCCTGGAAGAATATGCAAGGAAACTGCTAACAGAAATCGCTTTTGCAAGGGGGATCTCAGGAGCTAGGAGACTTCCTTGTTTACCTGTTATTTTTGCTTCATCTCAATGTATTTGCTTATTCAAAAATACATCTATACATAGAAACAAATAAATCTCAACTTAGGAGGTTAAGAGGAAATACAGTTTTATACTGAGTTCTACAGAATCTGTGATATAAACCTCTGGATCCTAGAATAATTATACCATACCATTATAGGTGTCTAAATGTCTCAGTTAAGGAAAATTTGCAGCCTGGTTCAGACCCCCCACCCTGAATTGTCTTTGAATAATGAGCCTTGGATCTGTCTCCTAACATTCTGGCATCTTTCTCCGTGATACAATTGTTGCTTCATACAAGTGGCAATTGGAGTAAGTAATTGTTATTTAGAAATACACAGTAATGCACTTATGATATTAAATAGTTGTGTTGAAAAGGTTTAAACTGGAAAAGCTAACCAATATTGGTGACATTTTTTTTAGCTTCTTAGTTAATAGGTTTTGATTACCATGTACTCTGATACACTTTGTTCTAGGCTCGGATGCTCATCACAGAAGAAAACCTAATGACCATTATTATTAAGACGTTTATGGATCATTTGAGACATCGAGATTCCCAGGGCAGATTTCAGTTTGAACGATACACTGCTTTACAAGCCTTCAAATTTAAGAGAGTGCAGAGCCTTATTTTAGACCTCAAGTAAGATTCTGTTTAATTATCAAACCAGTTGCAACTTGTAAAATGTTAATGTTTATCCATGTATTCATTGCTATTTTTGTCTTGTTCAGGTATGTGTTAATTAGCAAACCAACGGAATGGTCAGATGATCTGAGGCAGAAGTTCCTAGAAGGATTTGATGCCTTTTTGGAATTACTCAAATGTATGCAGGTATGTGTAAACTGACACGTTTCAAAAGGGAAGCACTTTCCTTTCTTCCCTTTTTGTTATTGTTAGTAATTGTTCACTCAGCTGAACACCTTTCTCTCGATGCGTTTATTTCATTTGGGGCACATTTCCAAAATAATGATTTGGATGGCTACAATTTGGACCAAGAAGCTCCTCTGTAATTGGAAACTCTTAGAAAGGTGTAGAACGAATGAGTTCCCAGCAAAGGTTCTGGCATCTACTACTGTTCTTTGTATTTGGTTTTTCTTTGGGTTACCATGAACATACTTTCTCTGGGGATTGCAAGCTGATTTTCTTTAATTCTTACATGGAAGTATTGTCAGTTATTTAAGCAACTATAATGTTGGATTTTTTTTTAATGTTTTCATTTTCCTTTCCTTGATGTGCTATTTATGTAACATAGAAATTTTCCCCTCTGTTTAATTCTTTTTTGGACACACCCCCATATACAAAATAGAATATAGAAGCAGAAACCAACTGTCATATTTAAACAGTTTTAACTATAAGAAGATAGGTGACATCTCAAACATCTGAGCTTACCATTGTGACTCTTTTAATAGCTATCTGACTTTCTTAAAAAAGGAATAAGCAAAGTTGACCTATTATGTTTAGAAAATATTCTAGTTCTCGTGTTGGGTGGTAATTTGTGGGTGTTTAATTTATTATAATACTCTATGTTTTGCAGGTTTTTTTTAAATTTTTGGCATGGGTTAGTAAAATTACATACGTTTCAAATGTGCAATTCTATAATATATCATCTATATATTGCATTGTGTGTTTACCACCAGAGTCAGTTCTCCTTCCATCACCATATATTTGATCACTCTTACCCTCTTCTACCACCCTCCTCTCCCCTTACCCTCGGGTAACCACTAAACTGTTCCCAAAACTGATGTCTGTCTGATTTTTTGTTTGTCTTATTCGTTTGTTGCTTTCAATTTTATATCCTACATATGAGTGAAGTCATATGGTTCTCAACTTCTTCTGCCTTATTTCCCTGACCACGATAATCTCAAAGATCCATCCATGTTGTTGCAAATGGCAGTATTTTATCTTTTCTTATGACAGAGTAATATTCCACTGTATTTATGTACATCTTCTTTATCCAATCATCTATCGAAGGACACTTTGGTTGTTTCCATGTCTTGGCCACCATAAATAAAGCTGCAATGAACATAAGGATACATATATCTTTACAGATAAATGTTTTCAGATTTTTTTGCGTAGATACCCAGAAGAGGATTGCTGAGTCGTATGATAATTCTATTTTTAATTTTTTGAGGAACCTCTATACTGTTTTCCATAGTGGCTGTAGCAATTTACATTCCCACCAGCAGGGCACAAGGGTTCCTTTTACTCCACAGCCTCTCCAGCACTTGTTATTCCTTGTCTTGATGATAACAGCCATTCTAACAGGTGTGAGGTGATATCTCATTGTGGTTTTGATCTGCATTTCCCTAATAGCTAATGTAGTTGAGCATTTTTTCATGTATCTATTGGCCGTTTTGTCTTCTTGAGAGAAGTGTCTGTTCAGGTCCTCTGCCCATTTTTTAATTAATTTTTTTGTTGTTGTTCAGTTGTATGAGTTCTTTATATATTTTGGATAACTAGCCCCTTATCGGAGGCATTGTTTGCAGATATCTTCTCCTCTTCTGTTGGTTGCTTCTTTGTTTTGTTGGTGGTTTCTATGCTGTGCAGAAGCTTTTTAGTTTGATATAGTCCCATTCATTCATTTTTGCTTTTACTTCCCTTGCCTTTGAGGTCAAATTCATAAAGTCGTCTCTGAACTCAAGATCTGTGAGTTTATGCTTTTGTCTATGCTGTTTATTGTTTCAGGTCTTACGTTTAGGTCTTTGATCCATTTTGAGTTAATTTTGGTACATGGTGACAGATACCAGTCTACTTTCATTTTTTTGCATGTGGCTTTCCAATTTTCCCAGCACCATTTTTTGAAGAAGCTTTCTTTTCTCCATTGTATGGTTTTGGCTCCTCTGTGAATTGTCTGCACATATATATGTGGGTTTATTTCTGGGTTCTCAATTCTATTCCATTGGTCTATATGTCTGTTTTTCTGCCAATACCATTGCAGGGACTTTTTTGTCTATAGAAACAATATCTACTTTGGTCATTTTGAATACTCAGGGTATCCTCTATTTTCTATTATTTAATTAGTTCTGACACATCAAGAGTAGGCTAGTTTGTAAAAAGTGATATGCTTCTGTATTAAAAGCTGTTTGTCTTTTTCTTGCAGTCTCTGAAAACTTTTAGTTGCAGATTAGGAATAAATATAAAAACTTTGTTCTAGTATATTATAAAATATATTTAGTATATTGCAAAATATATTTATAAATAGTAACATTTTAAGAGCCTGTCAAATTTCTTTTAATAGTTTTCCTATGGATGATAAAGATAAAAGGAATTTGAAGGATTGTTGCAGTGAAGTATTCATTTTATTGTCTAAAACAGAAGATTGCCCCTATAATAATTTATTATATACTTTACTGGAATTTTTTTTTAATTTATATTTTAGAGAATGTTAGATAAACATGTAATTTAAGAAGTTGGACTTCTTACACTACTTGAAGCTTCCTGTGAAGACGTGTATGTTTTTTAAGTTTCTGTGTAAGAGAACGAATATAACTTTTATTCATTTAAAATCTTTTCACTTTCTTTAAGGGAATGGATCCAATTACACGTCAAGTAGGACAGCATATTGAAATGGAACCAGAGTGGGAAGCAGCCTTCACATTGCAAATGAAATTGACACATGTCATTTCAATGATGCAGGACTGGTGTGCTTTAGATGTGAGTTTCTTCTAGGGCTAAGGGATAGGGAATAAACAGATTTCTAAGTAAATTTTGAGATTTGGAGAAGATGGTGTTGATACTAAAAGGCTCATTAACCAGCATATTTTCTCCTCTTTTCCCTATAAATTTGATAAAATTCTGAAGCCTTAGCAAAAACCTGGAAAACAGATAGAGAAGGAAATAATCCACACTCTCCTTCTCTTATGTTACTTCAGTTTTTTCCATAATCCCATCTAGATTTTGAGCATATGAAAAGAATAGTTTCTAAATTTATCCAAAACTGAAGTTTTACTATTGGTACATTTGTCCTATGTCTTAAAAGTATTTTGTCCTTGTTTTAGCTATAAACTCTAAATGAGAGCCTATACATGTTGGCAGGTCAGAGAAGACTTCCGTCAGATCTGAACTATGTGCCGACTTAACTGATCAAAGAGTAAAGAATATTCCCGACTGAGGAACAGTTGTATCGTGCTCTGTGATGAGGAGTATGGCTGTTAGGGGAGCTGTGAGAAGGCTCTGGTTGGAGCGTAGAGGGTGAAGGTAGAGAGTGGACAGGGGCCTGACTTTGCAGGGCCTTGGACGCCATGGAGAAAAGTTTGGATTTGATTCCAATCGAAGTGGGACACTGCTAGAGACTACCAAGCAGAAAGGTGATAGACATCCAGTTTAGAAGTTTTTAAAAATTACTGTGTGGGGGGCATGGAGGGGGCAAGAGTAGGAGCGGGGAATTTAATAGATGGCTGATTGGCTTTCCTTTGAGTTACTGGACATAATCAATGGCCAGGTTTGAGAAAAACTTCAAAGATAAAATTGCCAGCTTAGTAATAGATCAGACAATGGTAAATGAGTGAAAAGCGGGTATTGGAATAACCTCTGAATTTCCACAACTGTACAGAGATGTCATTCACTAAGACGGGGCACTGGAAGAGAGAGACCTAGTTGGGGAGGGAAGATTGAGTTTGATTTTGCCTATATTGATATTTGAGGTATTTACTCATCATCGAATTTGAGGTGCTTATTCAGTGTTGTAGAAACCCAACCTTTTGAGTAACTTACAGAAAACCCTCTTTTTTTTCCAGGAAAAAGTGTTAATTGAAGCTTACAAGAAAAGCCTTGCTGTATTGATGCAATGTCACGGTGGTTTTACTGACGGTGAACAGCCAATCACATTAAGCATTTGTGGACATTCAGTGGAAACTATCAGATACTGTGTTTCCCAAGAAAAAGTTAGCATTCACCTCCCAGTTTCTCGCTTACTTGCAGGTAAAGTATTTCTCCCCAAAAAGAACCCTGATACTAGCTTTTAAATTGACTTGTGATTAATATTTATTGAATTCACACCACGCATTATTCTGAGAGCTTTACATGCATTAACTTATTTAATCATCACGTCGGCCTATGAGATAGGTATTATAATTAATTTTGCTTCACATATGGGAAGACTAAAACACGGAGGTGAGTTGCATGGTGTCACACAGCAAGAAAGAGTCAGAGTAGGAATTCTGAGGTAGTTTGGCACCAGAGGGCATACAATGACTACCACAGTGCTTCTTCAGACTTAACTGTAGGTACCATGTTTTATTGTTTAACTCAACCCAACTTCAATTCAAAGTGATTGCTAATAAATTGAAACCACCCTAGATTTTCTCTCACTCTCAGCTGTTTCTTAATCATTAATTGATAAGCTTTTTAAGCAACAGGTAAAGAGAAAGTTTCAAATTGGGGTGATAGTTTTTAATCATTAAGTAGTTGATTTCCAGGCCATTTATACTTGGTAGAATATTTGTTGAAGCTGCCACATTGCAGCGGCCAAAAGCTTTGAATATCTCTGCGGACTCATTTCAGTACAGCTTCCTTCTATAGTCCTTGATTGGAGGAATTCTTGTCCTACTTACATAGTATTGTTCCATTTAGTTTCAGAGTAGAAAAGAGAAGTTCTAAAGGTAGGTATTTTTACTCATTGCACAATTTGTCATTTATCTTAACTGTGTAGCTCAGTAATTTGATATGATGTGAAAGTGGTTTTGTGTGTGTATAAGAGATTGTGGGCGATTGGTATTATTTCTTCCTTAAATGTTTGGTAGAATTCACCAGTGAAACCATTTGAACCTGATAACTTCCCTTTTTGGAAGGTTTTTAATTATTGATTCAATTTCTTTAATAGATACAGGCTGGTTCTGGTTATCCATTTCTTGTGTGAGTTTTTAGTAGTTTGTGTCTTTCAAGAAATTGGTTGATTTCATCCGAGTTATCAAACTTGTGGGCATAGAATTGTTCATAGTATTCCTATTTTATCCTTTTAATAATGTCCCTGGGACCAGTAGTAATGATCCCTCTTTCATTTTTGAAGACATTTTTTTCCATTGTTCTGAGCACGATCACATGACCCTGCTGATAACTTTTGGATTGTTACTAAAACCGGGGTGATTTAAGACAACTTAGACATCTGAATATCCACAGAGCAACAAATGAGTACTTGCTCTATCATATCACTTTCACATCATATCAAATTACTGAGCTACACAGTTAAGATAAATGACAAATCGTGCAATGAGTAAAAATACCTAGAATGAAGGTTTGACTATAGGCAATCTCCTAACTCCTGCAACTCGTTCAGGCCCCGTTTTGTTTTTGTAAGTGCTTTGAGCAGCCTGAACTGTTGCTCCTCAGCACCAGCAAACGACAGCGTGGCGTTGTGTAAAAGTATTAGAATGCAGGAAGGAGGGTCCTGTCTGGTTGTGCGGGTGAAGCTGATGCCGACAGTTACCCACAGGGAAAATGGTCAAGACTGAAAATGGACTGATTTCTTCCAGATCTTTACCTCCCTCAACTCTTCTCAGTGGACATTTTTGAGCATTCTGTCTTACTGTTTGACGAACCGTGGCCTGAATGCTTATTTTCTAACTGGAGAGCTAAGTAAACGTACATAAAACAGCCCCAGAACAGCTCGGAGTGCGTGCTAATGGAGCGTCAGCGGCAAAGGCCCAGTATAAGTTACTAGAATGGGATTCGTGATGCATGTTCTTGGATGAGGAAAGCCTCCAACCAGGCCTGACCTAGTGGCCAGCATTTATTGATAAGACTGTGAAAAGCATTCTGTGTTTAGACAACATTTTTAGTTAATTCTTAGTTAACAGAATTAACTGAGGTTGAGCTATAAAAGAGCCCTATGTATTTAGGGACTAAAGAGGCTTTGACCCTAAACTGGAAATTCCAGGGAACTTAATTCTGAGGTTAGGATCAATACAGTGAATCCCAGGGCCAGTTCCTCTGTGCGGTTGCCAAAAGGATCTCTCACTGCTATACTTTAAATGGGAACAAACTCCGTGGCCCACTGAAATATGATTCTTCAAGTTGGCGTAACATGTATAAATGACTTTGATGGTTACAATAGTTGCTTCTGCTATGTTTATATGTCTAACATTTACTTCTATAAAATGTGATCAGTGTATGTTGGTATATGTAATGAAGACTCTAGTTCTAAATGTGCCTTTGATACAGAGGTTCATGAGACTAAAGCTTCATTTTCGGATGCAATTCATTTTATATCTTAATTTATAACATGGCAGTTTCCCAAAGAGAAAGAGAAGTTAGATATAAAATTGAGTATTTAGGTGTGTTTTTTTTCCTAAATTATTTTCACTTAACACAAATACGTTTTTGTTTATTCTTCCATGCAGGTTTGCATGCATTATTAAGCAAAAGTGAAGTGGCATATAAGTTTCCAGAGCTCCTACCTCTAGTAAGTAGTACTAACTTGAAAAGTAAATACGTATTTATTATTTTCCATGTATTTGAAATCACTTTGAAGCAACGTTTATTAGTCGGGGTTCTCCAGAGAAACAGAACCAATAGAGAGAGTGTGTGTGTATGCGTGTGCGTGCACACATGTGTATGCATGTGTGAAGAGAGGAAGAGGCTCAAAGAGATTGATTTATTATAAGGAATTTACTCATGCAGGTATGGGGCCTGGCAAGTCAGAAATATGCCTGCAGGGCAGCCCGACAGGCCGGAGACCCAAGGAAGAGTTGCTGTTGCAGTCTGAAGTCCAGAGGCAGCCTGGAAGCAGAATTTCTTCATCCTTGGGGGGACCTCAGTCTTTTCTCTTAAGGCCTTCAACTAATTGGATGAGACCCACCCACTTTATGGAGAGTAATCTGCTTTACCCACAGTCTACTGATCTCAATACTAATCACATCTACAAAATACCTTCACAGCAACGTCTAGCCCAGTGTTAATCACAAGCTGGGTACCATCGCCTGGCCAAGTTGACACATAATTTTACCGTCATACAAATATACCTTAAAATAATTTTAACTTGTGCTTTATTTAAAGCATCCATCTCAGTCAGTCTTCTCTATAAAGTTGAGAGTTTTGTGTGTTTTATTTTTGTGTATACAGAGTGAACTTAGCCCACCCATGCTGATAGAACATCCTCTTAGATGTCTTGTTTTATGTGCCCAAGTTCATGCAGGAATGTGGAGAAGAAATGGGTTCTCTCTAGTAAACCAGGTACGAGTTTTTTAATTCTATGGAGAGTTCTTGATCCATTCCTTGGCTTCTATGAAGGATGTAATTTCCAGTGTCTTTACTCATTGAAATTTGAGTATCTATATTTAAATTGTTTGAGAAGATAACTACGTTAAACCAAAAAAATTTCTTGGAAGTTTTCTTCATACTTTGTCAAGAAACAATATCAAAGATAGAAATGCACTTAAATTTTTGATTTTCACTTGAAATCGTTTATAAAACAAAGTTGGATATTAAAAAATAAAATAGGGGGCAGCTGGTTAGCTCAGTTGGTTAGAGCATGGTACTCATAACACCAAGGTTGCTGGTTCGATCCCCACATGGGCCACTGTGAGCTGCACCCTCCACAACTAGATTGAAACAACTTGGAGCTGATGGGTCCTGGAAAAACACACTTAATTTAAAGATAAAAAAGCAAATGTGTGTGTGAAAAAATAAAATAAAAATTCAGATTTTATCTACTTAAATTGGATTAAAAGACAAAAGTTCTGTTAGTATAGCTCTGAAATTGAGATTTTAATTTTTAAGTCTCACCTAGACTTGGTATAGGTTTTTCCCCCATTTTTATTAGCTATAAGCCTTTGTTGAGAGACTCAGAAAGTTGGATGCAAAATGTGAACCATAGAGTGACACTGTAATCTAGAAATTTCTAATTAATCCCTACTAAGATGATATTAACTACTGGGGAAAGCACATGGTGTGCCAAGCGCACGCGCACACCCACTTACCCAAAACCCATGTGCTCTTGGAGGGTGGGGGAGAAGAGAGCTTCACAAACAAAAACCTATTTACCCAGTATAATTCTTTTTTTGTTGTTTTTCAGATATATTACTACCATAATGTGAAATGCAGGCGTGAAATGTTTGACAAGGATATAATAATGCTTCAGGTAATGAATTAAAAGCATTAAACTTAAAGGTGTGGGGAATGTTCCTCTTCCTTGTAACCCCATGAGAGCCCAATCACTGATGCTCTCTCCCCCCAGATCTGTAACTCCAGCCTAGCCCTGTCTCCTAAGCTCCAAACTGAGATGGCTAACAGCCTATAGAACTTTTCCATCTAGATTTCCTGGACGCATCTCAGATTTAACATTCAAAATAACTCCTCTTACTTCCTCCATGCCTTCCTCCTATCTTGGGTTCCCTACCTTAGTGAATTGTTCAACAATCTATATAGTTGTTAAGTCAGAAACCTGGATGCCGTCCTTTCTTCACTGTCCTCTGGTTGGAGACCCAGACCCCTTAAACTGATTTTCAAGGCCTGTGATGCTGAACTATGTTAAATTCCCTGAATTTGTCTTGATTTCCCTCCTTGCTGCACATTTATTTCTTTTGCTCCGTAGATTGCCCACCCCAACCCCTCCTTTTTCCAGTTGCCTAGTAACTTCTTTTCCTGCATGTCTTAGTGTTTAGCTTAGTGTCACCTTTTCAGGAAGCCCTCCTTGACACACCAAACCATGGCTAAGTATCCCTTTTGGGCGGGCTCATAGCATGGTGCTTCTGCTCACCATAATATTAAGTAAGAACTGTTGGTTGTGTTTGCCTGTTTACTTTCCATCCTTTCCGCTAAACCATGCCAACAGTGTCTTGTTCCTTTTTTGGTCATTGTGCATAGCACAATGCTTTTCACATAGTAGTTTTTCCATGTTACTGCTGAATGGATTTAGAAATTATTTTTAAAGGTACAGAATGTAAATTTCAAAAAAGAAAATTACTGGTTCAAAATAAATTAAAACCCAAGTTGATTTGGTATTTATACAAGGGGAATTAAAGGAAAATTATAACTAATATTTAAAAGCTGTAGCTTCAGTAAGTGTAGCATTCATCACCAAATATTTGTTTGAGTTCTTGATAAGAATTTAATACGGTTTATGTAAAAAATACTAGTGAAGCTTAATTGACATACCACATTTCTGTCAGAGTCTATACCAGACAGTGATAAAGAGAACCCTGAAATAAAACTTCAGAACTAAATTTGGAGGGATACAATTAATTCAAAACATTAAAAGAAAAGAGAACATACATGTTAGTCCATGTTATTCTGATGTGTGGATTTAGGTAGGGGTTATTTTGTTTATGCTTTGTTCTGTTTTACAAGCTTGGATTCCTCTCCACGCTTACAGAGATTGGGGCTAAATGAGTTTCCATCTTTTATGGGGATTGGTGAACAAGCAAGCTGCTTTCTCTTGCTCAAAGCAAAATATCTCTCATTAATTGTTTAGTAGTTTTTTTGACCTTCCTCTTTTCCTTTATCTCAAAAAAAAAAAAAAGACAGGTGTCTCCATGATGGATCCAAATCATTTCCTGATGATAATGCTCAGCCGCTTTGAACTTTACCAGATTTTCAGTACTCCAGACTATGGAAAAAGATTCAGTTCTGAGATTGCCCACAAGGTAAGAGCAATTTTTATGAGACCACAACACATCATTAAAGAAGCATCCTTCATTCTATTGGGTTATGTTAATCATCTGAAATAATACAATATTTATATTCTTATCTCTGAAGTTTATCTCCCCCCCACTTGTTACAGGATGTAGTTCAGCAAAACAATACTCTAATAGAAGAAATGCTATACCTCATTATAATGCTTGTTGGTAAGTTTGGATTGTTTGAGACGTTTATAAATTACATTGGCTTTTGTGGTAGCAAATAGTTCAGAATTTCTGAACTGTGTTTCTTGTTTTGTTTGAGCGGCTAACTCAGTTTTAGGGGAAGGAAATCAGAGCATCCATCTTTCTCTCCCCTCTGGTTACTGTGATGTTGAGAGTAACAGCACTTTGGAAAAAGGAGTGCAACTGCTGAAGCAGAATAAACTGGAAGACTGGGTGAAAAGAGGGGGACAGGAGAGTTTACTAGCAAGAATAGAATATTTAGGAGCTATTTACTGTTACTTTATATCTTACCTATATTTCCCTCCATGGTTTTGTGGTGCAAAGTGTCATCTTGACTTCAGATATCATAATTCCAGGATAATAGAAAGTTGTCACTAATAGATGCAGATTTCTTATTGCCTACATTTTCAGTCCATCTTTCCTATTCTCGTATCCTTTACCTTCTCCCCCCTCCCCTGCAATTTCAGACACTTTTTAGTCCATAGAACAGAGACTCCTGGCAATTTTCAGGAGGTGATACCAATGAAAGAGGTCTCAGAAGGTGATAATCTCCTTTGCCACAAGAGAGGACAGAGGAAGCCTCCCTCCCTGCTACATGTGGCAGATGGCGTGAAGGCAGTTCCCTAGGCTACTTGTACAGCTGCCGCTATGCCAATTCTTGACTACACGAATCCCTTCCCGCCTTCTGATCCCATTCTTTCAAAACTGCAACAAAAGTTCTCTCTCCACTGCCTAAAGCCTGCACTCACCCATTGTGTGTGAGACTCAGAAGTTTGGTTGGGAGCTGCTCACCCTAGCTTGTTGCCAGACCAGTCATTGCTTTTCCGTGACACAGAAAGCAAAATAGATTGTGTTGCATGCATTATCAGTATATATCATGTAAATATTGTTTATGTTAAATATGTGTGTGTGTATGTGTGTATGCTTTTTTTATTGTTCACAGGAGAGAGATTTAGTCCTGGAGTTGGACAGGTAAAAGCTACAGATGAAATTAAGCGAGAGATTATCCATCAGTTGAGCATCAAACCTATGGCTCATAGTGAATTGGTAAAGTCTTTACCTGAAGATGTAAGTACCTACGTTTTAAAAAAGAAAGTCCTAGAAATCTTTTCCTATCTATCAGTCTCGTGTATATAGATTTACTTCTGTATACCTTTTTCACAATTGTAAAAACTACAGTTCTAGGACATACATATAATGCTAGTCACTCTTATTAGAAATAATTAGAAAAGAATACTAGGGACTGGGAGTGAAAAGCAACATGTGAATAGACACATTTACCATGAAACCTTGCAAGAGATAAATATGCTCAGTAAAAGTAAACCTGGTCCTTGGGATTGAATATATGTATCCATCAGAGAGGGGTTGTTATAGGGTCTTTAGTACATAGTTGCCATGGGTAGAGTATTTTGAGAAAGGAAGTGAGTTAACTATAGTTTTCCAGAGCTTTTTCCTTTGAAGCATCCAAAGGCTACTTAGTTTAGTGAGCCATCTCGTTTATTATAGTGAATGTAAAATAATATTCACATGAGCTTTCATAGGTTAATTGTAACTATTTTTCCTCCCAGGATTATTAAGTAGTCAGCTACCTATTTTTCAGCCATGGGGCTTTTTAGAAACCCACAACTTCAAGTTGGGAAAGGACTTTGTTTTCATTGAGGCTTTTCAAAATATTTTCCCAGATTTGAAATATAGATCAAAATTTCCAACCTTAATGCTCATTCTTCTAGGAATTAAACCTATATTGTTGCATAGTGATACTTCTTTTAAACTTTGTATTATAAAAATTTTCAAACATCTATAGGAATAAGCATAATAAACCCATCACTAGCTTCAACAAATCACCAGTCTTGTTTTATCTATATCCCAACCATGAATCCCTACACCCCTCCCGCCCCCCCGCCACTGGGTTATTTTATAGAGAATGCCAAGTTTACCACTTCATTTATAAATAAAGTTGTATATACCTAAAACAGTGGTTCTTAACCAGGAATGGTTTGCCTCCCTCCTCCCCCCAGGGTACCTTTGGCACTCAGGGCAGGGTGTGCGGTGCTGCTGGCATCCAATAAGCAGAGGCCAGGGATACTGCTAAACATTGCAGTGCTCACGACGGACCACCCACAAAAAAGAATCAGCTGGTCCCAATGTTAGTAGTACCAAGGTTGAGAAACTGATCTAAAAGATAGGGGCTTTTAGGAAAACCTATCCATATGCTATTATCATACCTAAAAAAACCCACAATAATTAATAATTTCTTAATAATAATTTCTAAATTCTAGTCAGGATAAAAGTTACTTGTACTTTTTAATACAGGAAATGAATCTTGAGTTATTAGATGAGGAAACAATTACAGTTTCACTTAGACTTTAAAATACGAGAAACAATAAAATTTAAAACCAGATTTTAAAAGTGGTGTATGCTTTGTATAAAGTGATAGCAACTATATTTGCCAAACATTTTTAACCAGAGAATTCTTTATTTACACAATTCCTATTAACATCTTATCATGGGATATGATATGATTTAGGAAATTCTATTTTTCTAAAAATAAATAAGAAATTAGTATAACTATTACACAAAACATTACAATCTTACATAATTTTGTTTAAATGTTATGTATACTTTGTGTTTTCATTGAATTCCTTTTGAAAGCTGTCTCCTTGATTCCCTATAGTAGTGACTTGTTTTTAATTATATCTGTCTGAATGAATGTTTGCTTACCAAATAAGTTTCCCTAATTGTATATTAATCATTATATTCACTATAGAATCCTCATCTGTAAATACCAGGATAATAGTGTATCTGCTTCATAGGATTGCTGTGTGAGGTTTAATGAGATAAAAAGCTCAGAGCACTAGCAGATATTAACATGAAACACACTTACTTGGTTCCTGTACTTTTAGGAAAACAAGGAGACTGGTATGGAGAATGTCATTGAAGCAGTTGCCCATTTCAAGTGAGTTTACTTTGTTTTTTCACATTCAGTTTTTTTAAACATTTTCTCAGTGGGTTTTTTGGTTTGTTTGTTTTTTGTTTGTTTATTTTTTGTTATGGAACTGGGAATGAAAATTAACTGCTTTCAGAGAGTAACAGACATTTTGAAATATGTAATCCTGAACTATATTTCTCACTGACTTTCACTTTATCTAGTGCTATGCTCAGCAACTTAAAGTAGCTTTATGGGAATTTTCATTGTATTCAGAATAGGTGTTCATAACTGATAGTTTCAGATAATTACAATTAACCTGAGCGGGTGAGCTAAGTAAATGCATTGAGCTTTCTTAAAATTGGTTTCATTGTTTCTATTTGAATGTACCACCTAAATAGTAGGCGGGCCTCTGAATGCTGCCTTCTCTCTGACATTCATTGTGTTGCCCAATCAATAAGTTAGTTTATCCACTTAACATGTTGCGTATGGATCACGAGAATCTTCGTTTTTTTCTGAGCCATGCGTTAAGGACGGATAACGAGAATTCTCGTTTTTACTGTTGACTCTTTTTACTTTGCGTATTTTATTGAATTATTTGTAGAATAATTATTTATAGAATAATTTATTTGTAGAATCTATTTATAGAAAAATAATAAATGACATAGAAGCATTTACGCTTTAAAGAGTGCATTTTAAAGTAGTTTCTTTTAAAAACCTGCCGGAACAGGGGTATGAGGGATTTAAACCCCACCGTACGCAACGTGTTAAGGTTGTTGAGGCAGTGTCTTAATCCTGCTTTTCCCTACTCCCCACCCCAATGGCAATGTCTTTATTGTTGTTGATTATAAAGACAATACTTGCTTCTAGAGAACAGACAGGAAAAAAAATACATAGAAACCCTAAAATTGTACCTGCTTTTTTCCACTTGGTAGAACTTACCACAGGCGTCCTTACATGTCCCAATGTAGAAATTAACATCATTTTTAATGGTGTTCAGTTGTTTGGAGATGTCATAGTGTGTGTAACCTATTCCTTGTTGTTAGACTTTGAATTGGTGCCACTACAGTGACCATCACGTTCAATTGTCCAGTTAGGATAAACTCCAAGTGTGGACATGCTAGATAAAATGGATGCTAAATTTTTGGACGTAGATTGCAAAATTCACCCACAGAAAATAGTACCAGCTTACACTCAGCAGCAGTATATGAGAGCTCTGCTTTCTTATTCTGTTATCTAAGACTGTCTCATAAATTAATGTGTGACTTCAGTAATATTTTTCGGACTTTTTTTTTTTCCCTATAGAAAACCTGGATTAACAGGACGAGGCATGTATGAACTGAAACCAGAATGTGCCAAAGAGTTCAATTTGTATTTCTATCACTTTTCCAGGGCAGAGCAGTCCAAGGTAATTGGGAAGGGTTGAGTTGGGTTTTGGGTTTTTTTTAAGTTCTGTTTTTATCAAAAAAACCTTTACTGCTTTTCACAGATTGAAAAAACGATACATTTTTATTATAGAAAATTTGGAAAATATAAAAAGATACAAAGAAGAAAATACAGATTACCTATAATACTGCCACCTAACATTTTGGGTTTCCCCCCAGTGTTTTGTGCATACATATACATATAAGATCTATATAATTATACATATATATATATATATATATATATATATATATATCCATTTATATATAATCGTATGTATTTTACAGACTTTTAAATACAAATTGTCAACCTATATTATAATCAGTTAGTTCATTTTACACTCATGTCAGAATTGCTACTACTTAACATTGTGCTTTTCCATAGTGATTTATGGAGTTTTCCTAATTTTTTCTTAAATTTTGCCTTTATCAATCTATTCTTCAAACACTTTTTTCTATAAATGGCACTAAACAAAACTTAAATGTGAAACTTTTGTTAGTTTTTAATGCATGTCTTAGACCTCAAACCTAAATAAGTTTTTGGTTTGGGTTTGTACATGTTTCCCCTGCATTTTAAAGCAATAAAGAACTCTTTTGGGGGATTTGGGGGGAAAAGTTAACCTTGATATGTCAGTTTTGGGGTGACTACAAAACTAAGGATAAAAATCTTCTAAAATCGGAAAATAAGACGACAAAGATGACCTTATGTCAGTAGTTTTGGATATTGGGTTGTTTGGTATTACTAATTCCCTGTCCAAATTTTTTCTTTATTATTAGGCAGAGGAAGCTCAACGGAAATTGAAAAGACAAAATAGGGAAGATACAGGTATTTTTAATCTTTCCCAAGATCTCATGTCAAACTCCTTTACTTGTTAAACATTGTTTTCTATTGACTGGCTAGTTTATCCTTGGTGAAGTAGAAGATTTGAATATCAACTTTCTGACAGAACATTCAAGGAACTAATACATATGCTAATATAGAAATAGTCTGTACTGAGTCATCTCTGGGTTAATGGTTTTATCTCCGATCTTAAGATATTTCTGTGGAAAAGAAAGGCTTGTCTTTGTAGTCCTGCTATGTAGGTAGTTGTTCTTAATGCATTGGACTGACCTTGAGAAGATAAAATATAGCTTTAAGCTGTGTGTTAATGAATATTCGTTGAGTGAAGACTATCAAAAATATCTAATAAAGGGATAGTTTTTTAAACATGTTCCACAAAAGAAACCAATAATTGCTTTATTTTCAGCACTTCCGCCTCCAGTTTTGCCTTCATTCTGCCCTCTGTTCGCGAGTCTGGTTAACATTTTGCAGTCAGATGTCATGTTGTGCATCATGAGCACGATACTGCAGTGGGCCGTGGAGCATAATGGGTACGCCTGGTCGGAGTCCATGCTGCAGAGGGTAGGTTGGAAGACGTTTATTATTTACGTGTTTGGTAGTAACAGCCACAATGCTCTTGTCAGTATCTGTACACAGAAAACTTCGGACAAACGTAGTGTTACCTTAATTGAAATAATAGTATATGGTGACTGCTTTTGTGTCTGACAATGAAAATAAGATCTTCGCATACTGTAAACTGAAGCTGAAGTAAAATAATATTGTATGTCAACTATAAGTGTGTTTGTGA
The DNA here is from genome assembly GCF_036562045.2 of Rhinolophus sinicus. Classification (NCBI taxonomy): domain Eukaryota; kingdom Metazoa; phylum Chordata; class Mammalia; order Chiroptera; family Rhinolophidae; genus Rhinolophus; species Rhinolophus sinicus. The sequence continues at coordinate 89,878,683 of NC_133755.1, forward strand.
GTGTGTGTGTGTGTGTGTGTGTGTGTGTGTGTGTGTGTTCATGGGAGGTGGAGTTTATATAGCATAAGGAAGACAGTCAGTGGTATTGTAACAGTTATATAAGATGTCAGGGCGGTATCATTTTGTGAGGCATGTAGATGTCTAACTATTATGTTGCTTTGTACACCTGAAACTAATTTTAAAAAAAATAAAATGAATCAGCTAATTCCAAAAAAATGAAAATAAAAAAATAAGAGCCTGGCAGATATTTTGTACATGATTATGATTTCCGTGGTCCTGTTGGCCAATCTGCTTCTCATTGATTGGTCCTAAGATGTCTTTATTTATGCAGTACTCTTATCATTTATATAATGTGTTATCTTTGACATACGTTTTTCATTTAATTCTCAAAAAACCTGTGAGTTCATCAGTGCCCGTATTTTTCAATTGAAACTGAAACTCAGACATACGGTCCTATGGCTAGTAAGTGGCAAGTCTAGAACCTTGTTTGTATTTTACTTTTTAGCTTTAATGTAAATCATTCTTAAATTATTATCTCATTGAATTCCCACAACACCCCTATCAGTAGATACAACTTTTTCCATCATTTAGATAAGGAAGGCACATTTCAGTGAGATTCAGTTAACTAACTTGCCCATGTTACTCAACTAGTAAATAACATAATAATTATTTAATTTGTAGAATTAGCCTACTCTGTGCCTTATTTTATGCTAGACAGGTACAATATTTGTAACCCTCAGAACTCAGGAGGGAGGCTGGGTGTTTTTCCATTTTAAAGATGATGACATTAGGCTCGAAAGATTCCTTAAAGGCATGTAGCTTGAAAGCAGTGAAGCCAGGATTCAAATTAAGTTCTAGAATCTTCCTCCAGAGACTTCCTCCAAGGACAATGCAAAGAAAGCTACTGTTCTTTGCATTGTCTCAGCAGGCTCAGGTATCTCATGTGTATACTTAAACTCTCCCCCTCCTATTTATAAACATAACACTTAAAATGTGAAAATATGGGAACTCTGGTATAATAGAAACCATTGGTGTTACACGAGCAGAAGATTTGTGTGGAATGATGGACAAAAGGAGCGAACAGTACTTACCTTATAAATGCATTTGCTTCAGGCTAACCTAGTTTTTCCAAGTCTGACAACCACAATAGCCCTATGTGTAGGGAAAGATACAGACCACATACACATATCCATCAAAAATTGGAGATGAGGGTAAGAGCAATAAAAATGCAAATAGATTCAGTGTAGTTACATGTTTCCTTAGAAGTCTGGTAAGGAATTTTTTGTGAGATATATTGAAGAACTATGAACATCTTTATAAATTATGTGGCATTAGAGATAAAAATATGTCTCTTTCTGAGATGATTAAGAGTTTTAGTCCATGAAAAGAGAAATTAAACTAGATAATATTATAGACTGCATAATTATTTGATAGACGCTTTTAGCTCTAATTATTTGGCCACTGATTCTTAGAAGGTTTTTCTTAAGACTATAGTGTAGGGAAAGAATAAAACTGAAAATTATATATTATATGAATTGCTGGTCACATCCGGTAATAATTTTAATTTACCCTAAGAATTTGCAATTGAATTTTCTTCCTAGCTGAAATAGAAATTATTGTTTCCTTACTGAGAATTCTTTATTACAAAATGAACTATAGAGTTAATAAAACTTAATAAAAATTAGTACTTCGAATTGTATTGTATTGCACTTAGTCTTTAATAGTTTGATTTATCTTTTTTAATAGTGAATTTTTTTATTATAAAAATATGTACTTGATTTGTGTTTTACTAAAAGTTACAAAACATATTGTATTTGAGGTGTTACATTTAATTGGAATGGCACTACAAGAAGAAAAACAGCATTTGGAGACTGTAACAGAAGAGCATATAGTAACATTTACCTTCACTCAGAAGATATCAAGTATGTGTACACTTTTTATTAAACTAATTCAAGATATCAGTGATTTTAAATATGTAATTTATATACAGTGTCAGAGGGGTAGTAGACTTGAAGGGCGTTATCACTGTGAGGGGTGTAAATGTCTAGTCATTATGTTTTGTACACCTGAAACTAATATTTAAAAAATAAAATAATTTTTAAAATAAATAATTATGTAATTTAGCCTGTATTATTTGATCACATAGGTTTTTTGTTTGTTTGTTTGTTTGTTTTGTTTTGTTTTATCACATAGGTTTTAAATAGGTTATATTCAACCCAGATTTCTGAGGCTCTATGTATTCATCTGTATTAAAGGTACTATGTCAGACTGACATATTTTTATAAAAATACTTAGGGCCTACACAGTCTTAAATACAAATTTTAATTCATAAACAGAAAAATTAATGAGGAATCCTTAGTTTGAAATCAGTACAGCACATACATATAAACTCTAGGATACATTTTTTAAAACACAAAGTATGCTATCAGGATTTCACTTTAAATTGTTGATGTTATCTTACAAAAACATTGAAACTAAGAAAATTGGCTTTATATACAATATTAGATTATTGTTTTGTATAAAGTAACGTGACTTTTTTTAAGGCCAGGGAGGCTTTGTTTTGTTTTGTTTTGTTTTAACTTTTTATTAAAAATTTCAAACATAATAGACAAGTTGAAAGGGTTGTACAGTAAACATCCATATACTTACCACCTAGATTCAGTAGTTAGTATTTTAACCATTTGTTTTAGACATAATATTTTGCCTCTAAAGAGAAGCTTTTTCTTTATAATTTTCAGAATAAGTAGTTGGTCTAAAAGTGACCTACAGTGGTGGCAACTGAGTCTTTTTGCTTAGTGTTGTTTTTGTTTTAATATTACTCATGGGTTTTTAATTTATTCAGTGTTTTATAGTCAGTTATAATCAGTATTCTTTTTGATGCTCACCCTGTGCCAGTTTTGGTCGGTGGAAGTCTGTTCCTTTGGCCTCTTTGTCCTTTTGACCCAACCCCATTAGTTATTGAGCACCAAGCCGCTTTCTGGCACAGAAGATGTCCCAGGCTTATGTTATAAAGACCTGCAATCAACCATTTGCTGAGGTGTTTAAATGAATTTATGGTGGTAAAATAGGAGTTTTAGAATTCCTTGATTGCAAAGGATTATTTCTATAACTTTGCTCAGTGTCGTGTTCTTTGCCATCTCTTCCTGAAAAATAATTACTGTGAGAATACTAGGTTCTCCTGGGTGGTGGAGAAGAATGAAATAGTCCTTATGTGCTGCTAGATCTCTATTTTTCTTTTTTCCCCTCATCCAGTTAAATGGGAGGAAGAGGGGAAACTGCCTTTTCCCTCTAAAGACTATATTCTTGGTTGCTAGCCTTTCCCTACTCTTTTCCCTGCCTGTATTTCTTCCTATGAATTAACATTTTTGTCTTTTGCCCTTTTTTTTAATCACCAGTGCTTTTTCTTTAGAATAACCACACAGAAAATTCCCTGGTTTTACATTCACTCATCACCGTACGGTTAGGTTCTCTCACTTTTTCTTTCTTCCTTTTTCTTTCTTTCTTTTAACAATCATCATTTCCTCTGGATATTTCTCTTTAAACACTTTATGCAATTAAAACACACCATTTAGAGTCAGATCCCTAATTTATAGCCACAGAATTTTAGACCTGAAAGAATATTAAAGATCGCATAGTTCACTCTCTTCATCTCTTCGGAAAGAGGAACCAGAATGGTCACACCTAAATCAAGAAAATCAGTAATTGGACATTTCCGATTATAAAACTAAATTAGCTAATATTGGATCAAATGTTCTTAAGAATATGGACTTGACTTTTATCTTTTTCTTTTTTTTGGACTCAGTATCTTTTCCTCAAATAAATAATTCATAGAGGAAGAATTATTTTTTTTAATAAAAAAAGGTCAAAGCAAATAGTTATATTTATACACTATGTACGCCTGTAATCCTAATTCATTTTCTTAGATTTGTAAAATCTCAAGTAGACTTTTTAGTAGGGTTTTTATTTAGTTAGAGACTATATTAAAATAATCATTTGGTACAAGATGTAAGTTTTGAATGATTAAAGTATTCTAGTTGTTAATGACATGTTTGTGATGTACAAATACGTCACATTCTCAAGAAATACTGAAACTGTCTAAGAAGTAGAGCTGTAATCAAATGATAGGCAAATGACATTATGAGCAACTTCCTTTACCTTGTGCATAGTAATTAGCACTATGGCTTGTTAGCTGTTGTCATTGGGCCTTTTATTTTTTCCACCTTAGAGCCTGGTGAAGCACCAAACAACTCTCCTAGCATTCTAGCTATGCTGGAAACACTGCAAAATGCTCCCTACCTAGAAGTCCACAAAGATATGATTAGGTGGATTTTAAAGGTAAGATTTTCTGCATCACTCATGCTTTTTGTGAGAAACATTAAATATTTATCTTTAAATTTGGATAATGTTTCATAACTTTGGAATAACTAGTGCTTTTTTTTTTCATAGACTTTTAATGCTATTAAGAAAATGAGGGAGAGTTCATCCACCAGTCCTGTGGCAGAGACAGAAGGCACCGTAACAGAAGAGGTACAAGAAGTGAAATGGGATGATAAGGAAAAATTGTAGCAAGTTCACTATTTAAATTTATCTGCAATATGTTGATAGTTGACATTATTCTCCCCAAAATTGTAAATTTCAAGAAATGTGCCACTATCTTTCATTAGTTGTAGCAATTTTTTAGTCTGCCCTTTTTTTTTTCAAACATGGTAGATTGATTTAAGAAATCTTTTATTTAGATAAGTGAGATTGTAGAATAGCTTTTCATTTGTATTTACAATAAAGATATTTCTGCTTTGGGAAGAAAATGTGCACTTAGTATATAATGGTCTAATTAAATAAGCATAATTTCAGAGTCCAAGAGACAAAGACAAAGCCGAGAGGAAGAGAAAAGCTGAGATTGCCCGACTGCGCAGAGAGAAGATCATGGCCCAGATGTCGGAGATGCAGCGGCACTTTATTGATGAGAACAGAGAACTCTTTCAGCAGACACTGGAACTGGATGTCTCTACCTCTGCTGTTCTTGATAATAGGTACAAAAACAAAACAAAACAAAAAAAGTCAGAAAGTTTTTATTTCTTAGCCATTGATTCTCAATTGGGAAAGAATTTGGTTTTTCCCTTATAAGTACACTTTTAATGCTAAAATAATATAGAAGATTGATGGGTAAATTTTGTTGCCTCCGCTTACAGGAGTTAATCTTAGAAAAATGAGTTTATTAGTATAAGTGTATGAGAGTGTCTCCATAGATAAGGTAATTAATGTGTATGCTTAAAATGATGTGATATACAGAAGACCCTTGACATTCATAAAGAATGAGTATGCCAGGCTCAGTTACCTCAGTGTCTGCCTTCTGTGTTGTATGTGGGATTGCTATGAGCCTTAAAGGAGATGGTTTCATTCACATGAAAGACTTCTGTCAATTTAAGTCATTAAAACCATGTGTGTTGAACCTGAAACTAATATAATAAAAAATAATAGTTTTTTAAAAAACGTATGTATTGAATAAGTGGATACCTGGAGCCTACTGTTTTATGATTATATAGAAATTTCTTCGGCTCATTGATTATACTTATAACCTTTTATTGCAGCCCTATGATTTCAGATATGACACTTACAGCATTGGGCCCAGCACAAACTCAGGTCCCTAAACAAAGACAATTTGTTACCTGTATATTGTGTCAAGAAGAACAAGAGGTGAAGGTGGAAAGCAGGGCAATGGTCCTGGCAGCATTTGTTCAAAGATCAACTGTATTATCAAAAAACAGAAGCAAATTCATTCAGGATCCGGGTAAGCCATAGCTAAATCCTCTCTTCCCTGTTAACAACTGCCACTTAGTGTGGGTGGTAATATACAGAATTTGATTAAATAATAACTCTGTGGCGTGGTGGTATCTTAGGCAGGTATTTAGGCAGAAATTCCCCACTTGACAGGTGTGGAAACATTCCAGCAGGTTAAGTGTCATTCCTGAATTACACAGCTGGTAAATAGCAGAGATTCAAAGGAAAGCTTTTTTTTGTGATATAACATTAACATACTTTGGTACGTAACAATCTTTCCCATTCTTCAGCTCACTTGTAAATTCTTTATGAGTTGACACACTGAAATAACAGTAATGATTCTTTTATCTCATGGCGAGATCCAAAGAGGAATCTCTTGAGAATGGTGTGTGAGGTAGCCGTGTGAGCAGCCATCCTGGAGCCTCATTCTGATTTAGTGATGATCGCGGATAGGGTTCCCCAGAAAGCCGATTCTTGAGAAAGAGATACCGTGCAGGACATTTATTAGGGAGAGCTTTGGCGTCGACATTTGTGGAATGGGGGAGAAGGAAGGAGGTTTGGGCAAGGGAGAAGTTAAACGGTCCCCCAAAGCCCTCAGCCAGTCCCATGGGAGTTCTGGAAGTAGGTGGCCCTTCAGAGGTGTCCTGAGTTGCGGCGAGGGGGCCGGGTCTTTCTACCTGGACACTGATCAGTGATCGGTTGTGAGGGACCTCTGAGAAGAGGTGTGACCTCGAGCAAAGCAGTCATCCCTTAAAGAGGAGTGACGGTTGAGCGCCTTCTTCCAACTGCTGAGGAAGGAAAGCGTTCATTCCTGCAGGGGCGTCTAGGCTGCACATTACTGAGTCCAGACAGACAGTTTTCTGTCTCTCCTGTCAGACTTCTTTATATGTGCAAGTGCCTCAACAATACCAGTAAACTTTTTTTTTATTTTGTTTGTTCATTTATTTTATTCTTTAGATTCCACATATCATGAGGCATTAGTCCTATGTGTCTGACTTACTCCCCCTCAGCACAGTACCCTCTAGGTCCATCCATGTTGTTGCACATGGCAAGATTTCATTCTTTTTTATGGCTGAGTAACATTCCTCTGTGTGTGTGTGTGTGTGTGTGTGTGTGTCCTGTCCTCTTCTTTATCCATTCATCCATTGATGGACATCCACAATACCAGTAAATTTTTTTTAAAGGAGGGCGCAGCTCACTGTGGCCCACGCGGAAATCAAACTGGCAACCTTGGTATTGTTAGCACCGCGCTCTAACCAACTGAGCTAACGGGCCACCCCCCAGTAAACTTCTTGAGAGTAGGAACTGTGTCTTAGGGATTTCCAAAGCACTTATTTAGGGAGTGCCTTCCACACTGTAGTATTGAAAGTAAGTCTGAAAATCTACTGATGAGATTGCCTTTCTCTGTATGGAAAGTCTGTACAGTGGGGCTCTCAAGCACCTACCTAGATAAGAAAGGTTGGTCTGGTTCGCCTTAAAAAATGGTCATTAGGACGAGGTGATTTATAAATTTCATTCCAGGCCGAAGATAAAGTTCCCAAAGTTACTTTATTTCATAAAGAAAACCCTTCAGCTGACAATAAGCAGATTTTCTTTGTGCTATGACATTTTCACTGTTACATAAAGCAAATTGAAACTTGAGTATTTTTTTTCTAGACTGTTAGGGGATTTCTAAGATTATGCTAATTTTATACAGAAAATTTCAGAAGAAACCAGGCACCCATCTTACGGTCATCTTCATTTTTCATCTCCTTAAAGTATAAACAATTAGCACAAGAACAGAAGACTGACTGATTTGCCCTTCTCTACACACACACACACACACACACACACACACACACACCCCACCCCACCCCACCCCACCCCACACCATCTGGATATTTTGTCACCACTTTGGCTGGCTCTGGTACAGTATTTGTTCCTCTCTGCGTGAGTGTCGTTAAGCAGAATCTCCTCTAGGGAGCACCCCATTACTGCCAAAACATCTTTTTTTGTTAGAAATCCTTGTGACCCAGCTGCCCGCAGGTGTTAAAGGCAGTCCCATGGAGAATATCCCTTTTACCGAGCTCAGGGCTTTTGCAGGGAATAAGAGTCTCTCGGTGCCCTGAAAGCATGAAATGTTCAAAAGATTAGATGTACTTAAATACAGAATTCCAATTTCAGTTAATAATGCAGGGATGTTTTATTTGCTCAGGGTGACAAAAAAGGGTCCTGCTTTCTAAGTAATCCAGGCTCTTGCATAAATTATTCAGTCTCAAAGGAAAAAAATAAACTAGTATTTCATTTCAAGTTTACACGCTCTTACCGAAGGTTTCACAATTTGAAGTCCATTCATTGTAGGAAAATTAAATGCTTGGTGTTTTATTTTGTTTATTTGTTTTATAATGCAGACAAATATGATCCATTGTTCATGCACCCTAACCTGTCTTGTGGAACACACACTGGTAGCTGTGGACACGTGATGCATGCCCATTGTTGGCAAAGGTAACTTGTATTCTTCATATCAGTTAAGAGAAGCTTATCTGAACACTCAAAATACAAAGGAAATTGCATTCTAGAAAAAGGGAGAACTAAAGATGTTGAAGAAAAAAATCTGATTACTGCCTAATAAATAGCAATTAAAATTGATTTACTTTGTCATGCATGTATAGGAGTGGCAGAAATTTCGTAATATATCAAATATATGTTTTAACATGGGGATCTGTATTGACTTACAAACTGGATGGAGAAAAAAGATTTTTACAGTGGGATAAAGCCTAGAAGAGCAGTATCTTTCGAAAGTGAACAACTCTTGATTCTGAAGGTGTTAGTACTTGCCTTGTGCTTCCTGAGACTGTCGTGGCTCCCTGAGCCTAAGTTGGGATACCCTCAAAGTTGTTCTACTTGGATGCTTTCTATGTTTCTGTAAAACCACCAAATCAATACTGTTATGCTAGCACTGTGCTCATTGAGTTATCATGTAGCCACAAACCCAGCCAGCACTGGGACCAAGAAATTGGTTGCTTTCTGAATGCTTATTTGCAAAGCAGTCTGTTTTTGACTGTTTTAGAACTCTTAGAACCCATTTTGATTATTAAAGCAACTCCAAAATTAAAGTCCCAGTGTTAAAAATAATACAGTTCATTTTAAGATTTTAATTTTCGGATTATTTGTGGAAACAAATTATTTAAAATGCTGAAGCTTGTGGCTCTCATTGAAAAAAATTACCCTTGTTTTTGATACCTCATGTTCTCTAATTGTAAAGGTATTTTGATTCCGTTCAAGCTAAAGAACAGCGAAGGCAACAGAGATTACGCTTACATACAAGCTATGACGTAGAAAATGGAGAATTCCTTTGTCCCCTTTGTGAATGCTTGAGTAATACTGTTATTCCTCTGCTACTTCCTCCAAGAAATATTTTTAACAAGTAAGTTTTAGCTCATAAAACCTTAACATCAAAGTAATAGTTGCCTTTGAAGATGAGATAGTAAGGGGAGGGAAATCACTCTAGGTAATTGCATAATGTTTTCCAGATACTTTCCAAACTTCCTTTAGTCATTTCTTCTAACAGATTTGCAAAATATGATTTTGGTTTTTAGAAAGGAATAGGCCAAAAATTAAGTTTCTTGGTCATCCATAGGCACTTTGTAGAAGATACAAAATTCTTGTGTATTCGTGAAAACTCTTCTTTATTTCTACTTTAAATATCTCCCTCATACTTTTCAAGAGATACTCAGTAAATTGATAGGGGAGAGAGGGACATCTCAAACTGACTTGATTGAATATGCTAACAATTAAATATAATTTTTTTGCCAATTACTGGCTTACAACAGCTTCAGGAATTGAGCCCAAAAAATGAAAATTTATTGGTATGTTTAAAATGAAAAACTTTTTGTCATCTCATAATTTTTAGGGTGCTTCTAGTTAATAGTATTGGACATGCTCATTGCAGATATGAATCTGATACTCTGCTATTTAAATCTGATTTTCATTTCTCAGTTTAGAATTATGGTATCTACCTAACATGCACAAATACTAATTTAAGTTTTATGAATATGAATCATCTATTAATTTCTGTGATACTATTTGGATTCAGTTCAAAGCAGTCAGTTGTTTTTTTCTCTTCAATTTTAGGAGTTCAAACTATGGTGTCTTAATTTATGCTACCACAAAATGTTCTTAAAATGCTGTTAGATTTGAATATAAGCTCATGCTTTTTTATCACAAAAGAATATGGTGCTGACTTACATCTGCATTTGAACTGATAAATTAATCATAAGATTAAGGATTCACTGCATAAAAGGAGGAAAAAAATCGCCTTTGGATCTCACCTGTCACTTTTGTGGTTCAGGTTTTGTATTTTTTCCATGTGAGTCAGTTATGACGTAGTCATGAAGAAGAGGCTTCGGAGTCTGATATAACTGGGTTTGAATGCCAGATCCATTCCTTACATGGCCTTACTCAAGTTACATAGCTCTAAACCTCAGTTTCCTCATCTGTAAAATGGGGACAATAACATAAACTGTTTCATCTGAATATTTTGAGGATTAAATCTAATACTGTTAAATGTTTTACTAAGTGCTTGTCGCATAATAAGTACTCAGTAAATATTAGTGGTGTTGTGGTGACTGATATTTAAGAAATACTAGCAAATTCTAGTACTGAAAAAGGTGAAATTTTTGACAAATAATGTTATTAGCTTCATAGTAACAAATATGTTTTTATTTCCATTGACAAATACCTATTTTTCTAAAGGAACAGATTTCCCCCGAGCTTTTTTTTCCCTATATATTTAAAATGTGTTTAAAATATTACACCCATGATCATTTAAGGAGTCTTTTTGTATCTTAAACTAAGCAACAACAGCATAATACTAAACACTATAATCTTTTCCAGCAGGTTAAATTTTTCAGACCAACCAAATCTGGCTCAGTGGATTAGAACAATATCTCAGCAAATAAAAGCATTGCAGAGTCTTAGGAAAGAAGAAAGTATTCCTAGTAAGTTCTGATAACCTGCTTTCATTTTTCCATAAAGTCTAAGATTATTGGAGAATGTGGTTCCAGAGAGAATTGTTCAAGAATATTTTTAAAGTGAAACCTCTCATTTTAAACTGTCTTATTCTCATTTTCTTCGTCCTAGTGAACTAAATTTGCTTGACTACATTACTTCCTATTCCTCGAAAACCCTCAGGCTTGTGTGAAGTTTATAATAACTACTTCTCATTCATTCCCCCATTTTATTGAGGAGCTTCTGGGGGCTGGGGAATAGACTGAGTATTGAAGAGCTAGCTTTAGTTCTCGGTGGCCTCCCTCACTTAATTGTTGGCATTACCAAAGGCTTCCCAAGTTTCAAGACGTGCACTGCACTTACCACCTTATGAGAAAGCAACCTGAGCAGAATTTATACTGTTGGTTTTTATAAAAACAAAATAGCGTACTCTTCCTTTTGCTCCCTTCCCTAGCTGTGTTCTAGAGGCTACACTATCAGGAAAAGCAGAGGTGACTGAAGAAGGCACCTTGGTCAGTCAGAGCAATACTCATTCCCAGGCTTTGAATGCATGTTATACTGTTTTTATTAATAGAAATTTTTCCTGTTGTTTTTTCAATTTCTTTGACCTACATTTAGAATGAAATATATGGCTGAAATTCATAGAAATGTTGTAGAGATGAATAGTAATATGAAATGCTTGTTTCTATAGATATTGCCTCTTCAAAGAATTCAGAAAATATGAATGAATTGCAGCTCCCCGAAGGGTTTAGGCCTGATTTTCATCCTAAGTGAGTGTATTATTTTATTCCTTTTGAGTACGGCCTACTTGAAATGAAAAATTAAGTTAGCAGTTGGTAAGAATATGATTTATAAGCTAGGGAGCAAAAGCTATATGACACTGATCTTGAATTCTGAGGTTTAAGCATTACATGATGATATTTATTACGAGTATATTAATAAAAACCTAAGAATCACATGGCATGTCTAACTCTTACCAGTCTCTCTCGGTCTGTATTGCTGACTCCGTAACATGCCCTTTTATCTGCCTCTCCTGCACAACACTCATCAGTACATCGAAATCCAAACTGCAGCTTCCCCACCACATCCTGTGCTTTCCTTCTGACTTCCATGGTTCTATTTATGGCCCCACCAACCTCTTAGTAACCCAGGATCAAAACCAGAGTATTTTCACCCTCTGTTACCCCCTGGCCAATTAGTTATAAAGTATTGCATAGATTCTAGAGCCAGGTGTTGTGGTTCAGTTCCCAGCAGCACTGCTTACTGTGCAAATTGTTTGACCTGTCTGTACCCCAGTTTCCTCATTTCTAAAGTGAGGAAACTAATACCTACCTCAAAGTGTTGTGAGGATAAAGTGACATAATACATGTAAAGCCACCTGGAAGTTGTTCCTGACGTGTAAGTAACTCGGTACAAATAGTACTGAGAAGCTTAAGTACAGTAAACATCAGTCCTGTGCCTCTCACGTTTCCCCCCCCCTTCCCCAATCATGTTATTTTGTTTGTTTCTTCTGCTTTTTACTTCCATATTTCTAGTTAAAATGCGTGGGTGACTGTTTCTTGAGTTCTATTGACTGGCTGGCAGTTTAGTATTCAGCTCTTAGCCTCTGCTCCTCACCAGTCTGCCAGTAGAGTTCTTTCAGAATTTTTCGTTAAATCCCTTGACAATTTTTACATTATAATTGTTTCTACTGATACAAGTTGTGTGTCATAATTCTGTTTCTTGTCTTGTACAATTTTATCTTGTGTTTAAAAATTACCTTGTTTTTTTTCATGTACTTTGTTTTCTCTGTGTGTGTTCCTTTTTTTTCTTTTCCCATCAAATGCTGCAATAGAGCTTTCAGGTGCCTAGCAAGAGGTTTTTTGTTTTTAAGCAATGTCTTTTCTAAGTGCTAAGACCAGTCCTGGAACCTTCCTCCCGCAGCCTCTGTAGTCCCGCACCAATCAGGACAGGGCACCGCTGTCACTCAGACTTCCCGTGGCCATGCACCTATTATTTCACTGGATCTCATATTTTATATTCTCCTCTTTCCTAATTTACTCCCTCGTTTTGTACAAGTGCATCCTTCGGCAGGTTTCTGAGAAAAAGTGCATGGGTGTTAAGTTTTCATGTCTGAAAATGAGTTTATTGTATCCATATGCTTGATTGATGGTTTGGGTATAGGATTATAGGTTAGAAGTAATTTTTCATCTAGATTTGAAAAGCATTGTTTTATTAACTTTTCGCACCCATTGAGAAATCCACGCCATTCTGATGCCTGTTCCTCTGTAACTTGATTACTTCTGGAAACTGTTGGGATCGTCTCTTAAGTCCCCAGTATTCTAAAATTTCTGTGACATTCTTTGGCATGTGAATCATTTCTTTATTCATTTTTGCAACATTTTCAGTATACTCTTTGAACTTGAAGATTTGAATCCTTCAGTTCTGAGAATTTTTTATGTTGTTTCTTAGATGATTTCCTTCTCTTGGTTTTTCTGTTCTATGAGGTAGTCCTACTGTTAGCTTGCCCTGGGCCCTGTTGGACTGCTCCTCTAATTTTCTTATAAGTTTTCTGCTTTCTACACTGTCTTTGTTTTCCCTGCATTCTTCTTTCTGCTTGTTTGTTTTATCTCTTTGATGTCTGCTTCTTTCCTTAAATGTTTATTTTCCTTGGGTGACCTTTCAAGGAGTCTGTGAGACGCTCATGGGATATGTGGGTGAGCAGGTTGGAGCTCGCTGGCCTGTGAGCCTCACAGTGAGGTGATCAGACCCCCACCAGTCTTTCACTTGGGACCCCCAAGTGTCATTGTGTCAAGAGGCTTTTCCCCTAAGGAGTCCTCACTGGAGAAACTAAAACCTATGACAGTTGGACATACATTGCCAGTGTTCTCAGGGTGGAGAAAGAGGGTAAGAGTCTCACAGTTCAGTATGTAGACTTTTACCTAATACCTTGTTTTCAGCCTGTGCCTCACCTCTGCCAGCCCGAGTGGAGCATAACTCCTCTTAAGCAGAGACAATTTGCATATCTTTATTTTCCCCTTTGCATAAAACTGTCTTTAGATAGTTTAAATGTCTCAATTCTAACATAGCAAATAGCTGTTAGAAACTGAACCATTGATTGACATGAGCACGTTGTTTTGAGCTGATCTTATACATGTTCGCTACAGGAACCCTTATTCTGATAGCATAAAAGAAATGCTAACAACATTTGGAACTGCTACTTACAAGGTGGGACTAAAGGTTCATCCCAATGAAGAGGATCCCCGTGTGCCCATAATGTGTTGGGGGAGCTGTGCGTACACCATCCAAAGCATAGGTAAGAGATTTAAAGTTGTATCTCTAAGTCACAAGCACAAGTTGACAGGAGTTATGTGTAGAAGCCTGTATTTGAATGAGGTGTTTAAAATGGACAGCAATATGAAGAAATAGTATAAAGACTTTGAAGTAGGCAATGTAGTGTACTGACAAAATACTAGATTTACAGTTTATAAATTAACTACAGCAACCGATAACTCACTTTCGTGGTGGTTATAGCTTCTTGTCAGTTGAGGGAATGTGTTTTCATTTTTACTTTTCATCCAAAGTTAGTAATTCGTGTGAAATGATTTAAAGATTTCAAAACCTGACAATATTGTGCTTTCTGCAGAAAGAATTTTTTTTAAACTTTTTTTGAAATGTGATAAAATATATGTAAAAAAAATTTATCATCTTACTCATTTTTAATCTGCAGAAAGAATTTTGAGTGATGAAGATAAACCATTGTTTGGTCCTCTACCTTGCAGACTAGTAAGTTATCAGTTTACTCAATTCATAGAATGGTGGAATGGAAAAGCAGTGTTTTTGCTTTTTTTAAATCTTTTGTTTTTTTAAATCTTAAAAACTTGAATTGATGATTTAAGCATAGCTTCACTCTTTTCCTAGTAAGACCCATTTTCTGTAATGATGTTGAAGTTATGTTTGTGGTTTCATTTCTCATTATTTTTCTTTTAAATAGGCTTTGGCTCTTTTCATCCAGAGCTCTTGGTTAAGCACATGAAACAATGGGAAAAAAACAAAACAGAGTGTTTGTTCTTGAATTTTTAATGCTATAATTGGAAATATAAAACAGAACACACCCTCTACCACATTTGACTACCTTATAAGCAACATCAAATTAATGTCAAAACTCACAAATTTTTTGGTTTCCCAGTTACGTTTACACTATAGTGTAGTCTATTACATGTGCAGTAGCATTATGTCTAAAAAATGTGCATACTTAATTAAAAAATACTTACTGCTAAGAAAATGCTAACCATCATCTGAGCCTTCAGTGAGTCATAATGTTTTTGCTGGTGGAGTCTTGACTCAATGTTGATGGCTGCCGCGATTTCTTAATGAAGTTTGCTGCACAATTGATTCTTGAACACTTAGAGGCCAGGGTCGGGTTATTAATTGGCCTAATTCCAATATCCTTGTGTCTCAGGGAATATGGAGGCCCACGGAGAAGGAGAGGTGGGGGAACAGCTGGTCAGTGGAGCAGTCAGAACACACACAACATTTATCAATGAAGTTCACTGTCTTACATGGGTACGGTTCATAGTGCCCCAAAACAGTGACAATAGTAACATCAGAGATCACTGGTCACAGAGCACCATAACAAATACAACCATAATGAAAAAGTTGGAAATACCGCGAGAATTACCAAAATGTGACACAGAGACTGGACGTGAACAAATGCTGTTGGAAAAATGGTGCCAGTAAACTTGCTCAACACAAGGTTGCCACAAACCTTCAATTTGTAAAAAACCTGGTATCTGCGAAGTGCAGTAAAGTGAAGCACAATAATATGTATTTTGTGCTGGTTTTGTGCATAAAATGGTTTTGTGTTGACCAAAAACCATTAAACTCCTTGAAGAAAACACAGGCAGTACACTGTCTGACATTGCTCTTAGCAATATCTTTCTGGCTATGTCTCCTCGGGCAAGGGCAACAGCACAACAACAACAACAAACAAATAAACAAATAGATAACATTATATATATATATAAAATATATAGAATAATAAAAGTATATGTGCATGTGTATATGTGTATATATATATATATATATATATATCCATCAAACTAAAAAGTTTTTGCACAGGGAAGGAAAATACCAACAAAAAAAACCAAAAAAAAAACCTACTGAATGGGAGAAGATATTCACAAATAATACATCAGATAAAGGGTTGATATCCAAAATACATAAGGAACTCATACAACTTACCACCAAAGAAAACCAACAATCCAATAAACACATGGGCAGAGGACCGGAATAGTCATTTCTCCAAAGAGGACGTGCAGATGGCCAATAGACACATGAAAAGATGCTCAGCATTACCAAACATCAGGGGAATGCAAAGGAAAACCACAATGAGTTATCACCTCACGGCTGTCAGAATGGCTATCATCAAAATCGACAAATAACAAGTGCTAGCAAGGATGTGGAGAAAGGGGACCGCTCATGTACATTTACATGTACATTACATTCCTACATTAGTAGGAATGTAAATCAGAGCAGCCATTGTGGAGGTTCCTCAAAAAATTAAAAATAGAGCTGCTGTAGAATCAGGCAGTTCCATTTCTGGGTTTTTAGCCAAAGACGACAAAAACACTAATTCAAAACGGTATATGCACTCCTATGTTTATTGCCATGTTACTAATAATAGCCATGATACGGAAACAACCTATATGTCTATTGTTAGATGAATGGATAAAGGTTTGTGTGTGTGTGTGTGTGTGTGTGTGTGTATACAATGGAATATTATTCAGCAATAAAAAGGAATGACATTTTGCCACTTGTGACAACATCGATGGACCTAGAGGGTATGCTAAGTGAAATAAATCAGAGAAAGACGAACACCATGTGATTTCACTTATATGTGGAATCTGAAAAAACAAAGCAAATGAATAAACACAATAAAATAGAAGCAGACCATAGATACAGAGAACAACCTGAAGGTTGCCAAAGGGGCAGGTGTGGGGGGATGGGCATATTTTTAAAATATAAAAATATATGCCATTTAAAGCAAAACAATGAACTTTTTTAAAATGCTTTTTTTAAATAACTTAGCCTTTAGCAGGGGTTTATTTGCACATGGGAGAGATGCCACTTTATGTGGGAAGGCTCTTCGTACACCCAAGACAGGGTTAGTCTCCATAAAAAAATTTAAACGAAACAAAGCATGCCTGTTTAGAAAATACAGTTCATTTACTAACTTTCCTTTTCATTGCAAACGCCTAGAGTCTCAGGCCCCTTTTTATGGTGTGCGAAATGTAGATCCTCTATCAGAGGTTCCTGGGTAGGGGATGTGCATTAAAATCTTAGAACTTCTTAAATAGACAAATACCTGGGCCACTTGGGACTTACTAAATTGGAACTTCTAGGAGTAGATCCTGGGATTAAAGCTGGATGAAGCAAAGGCAGTTCGCATTAGTCTTGACTGTGATACGGGATACCGTGTTTCCCTGAAAATAAGACCTAACCGGACAATCAGCTCTCATGTGTCTTTTGGAGCAAAAATTAATATAAGACCGGGTCTAATATAACATAACATAACACCTGGTCTTATATTAATTTTTGCTCTAAATGATGCTGTCATTTAGATATGGATATGGCTGTCAATGTTGGCTGTGATATTTTTTGCTATAGTAAATAAGAATTGATAAGTATGTTGATTATTGAAAAGGCAGTCACAAATGTGTAACATCATTTTGTCTAGTTTTTAAGGCAATTGTTATATATTTCCTTGATTCTATGTACTTCACACTGCCTAGTCAGCAGACTGTAGACTTCTTCTATTCTGTTAATACGATTTTGTGTTATCAATTTGCATTAACTTTCCCGTGTTAAACCAACCTTGCATTCCTGAAATAATCCCAATTTGGTCATGTAGGTTATCCTTTTTATATATCATTACATTAGATTTGCTAATGTTTTATCTAAGAGTTTTACATGTATGTTCATAAGAGAGGTTGGCCTGTTAACTTTCCTTTATTGTACCGTTCTTAACAGGTTGTTCATATCCAAGTTTGGCAGGCTATTCGTTTTGGGTTTTTTTAATTTTTAAAGTATAGTGTCATTAGGAGTGAACTTCTATTTTTCTGACTCCCTTCAAACTTACATACATCTCCACTCACCTTTCTGTCCTGTATCAGAGGATAAGGGACCTTGGGTAAAGCGGCTTAGCCTTCCACCTATTTCCTGAAATGCGTCCGCTCTCTATCAGTTATCCCTTCTTTTACTTCCTCCTTTCCTGGCACATCCCCTGTTGTCAAGTGTGCTCCACTGTCCTCTTCTTACTCTTGCCCTCAGTATTATCTTTCTTCCATCTATGACCCTCGCTTTTTCATTCATTTTTATATCCAAGCCATTTTAAAGCGTATTTCATTTTATTTGTTTCACCATGCAATGAAATATGGATAAGGGAATAGCACCTGCAGTTTTTAATTTCATTTCATATTGAGAGAGAAATTTTATATACAGCAAAATTTCCTTAAACAATAGTGTATGCTCTCTCTTCAAGTTCTTGCTAACCCTTCACTTTTCAACTCCCTGCAATTTGGCTCCTACGCTAACACTTTTACTCTTTGGAAACAGCTGTTACCAAGTTCACCGAGTGATCTCCTCATTATCCTTGTAGGTGGACATTTTTTACTCCTTATTTGACATTTCTATTTTGTTAATTCCTTCTGAAATTCGTTTTCTCTCGATTTCTGAGACATTCCTGGTTTTCTCCCTACCTCTCTGGCACCTCCTTCTCAGTCTGCAACCCCTCCTCCATCCTGCAAATGTTTTAAACCCCCAGAGTTCGGCCCATGACCCTCAGTCATCAGACACTGTTCCCTGGTAGTCCCATCTACACCTCTGATTTCAGTTACATCCAGTGATTCCCACTTGTATATCTCCAAACCTGATCTGTTATCTCATTGCCTGCTTTATTTTTTTCACCTGGACCTCCCAAAAGCACCCCAAATTTAACAATCCAAATCATTTTTCTTACTATATTGCCTTTCTTAGTTAATGTCATTACTGTCCATCCAGGTAACCAAGCTAGAAACTCAGAAATCTTACTGGATGCATCATTTGGTCTGGATGTTCGTATCCAGTTGGTCAGCAGAGTTTGTTCAATACCCGTCCTACATATTTTTTTCCCGTTCTTTCCATTCCTACTTCTTCTTGTTTGGTTCATCCCCATATTATTTCTTGCCAAGATTCCATACCAGTCTCTATCCTGAATCTCACTCTTTTCTAATTATCAGAGAGGTTCCTCCCGAAGTTACCCTGATCATATCTCTTAACACTTTTTAGCCTTTTTCTCCATTATCACCTGCCAATCCTCACAACCATGGTCCAGACTTGTAGAATCATGGCTGGTCCCCAAACGCTAGTTCCCAGGCCTTTGTTACTGGGAGTACCCTAAGTAGACTCCTCTCTAAGATGCTCTAAACCACGTCCTGTGAGTGAGGTAGCCCTCATTTGTGGTACTACCTCCTTCAGTTGCCACCGCCTCCCTTTTCTTCCCCCTCTCACTCCCAAGGCTGTGAGCTCCTTGAAAGCAGGAGTGTGGTTTCATTTAAGATTTTCAAAACCAAGACTATCCTATAGTAGGTCCTCAAATCTATTGAACCAAAACACGTTACAGAAAAATTCGGAAAAGAAAGCATTAAACAGGAAGAAACAACTCATCAACTTATTATTCATCTGTATTTTTCTTAAGCATGTTTATACCTGATTATAATTCATATTTACATGTAGTAAGAGTATCTCTTTAGAATAAATATAGATACAGCCTTACATTCTTGGGAGTCTGTTTGTTGACGTCTGTCTGGGTGCATGTATCCTTTTCCATAGAGAACCAGCAGCATGGTGGCAAGGAGATAGCATTGGTTTATTCAGCATTCAATTAGATATTTCCCATTCCATTCATTCCATGTTAGAGACATGTCATTAAAGATGTCATAGATTCGGGTCCATACCATCTAGAGAGATTTCATTGTGCATCTAGCTTTGTTTCAACTAGCTATGCTTTGAACTAGCATTCATAAAAGAAGAGAACTACTTCATATACTGGCTTCTTTGTTAAACTGTGTCAATCTCTTTCAGGATGACTGTCTTAGATCACTAACAAGATTTGCTGCAGCACATTGGACAGTGGCATTACTTTCAGTGACGCAAGGACACTTTTTTAAACTTTTGGCGTGTGAGTATCAATACTTGTACCACATGTGTTACGGTAATTTCTCATCTTCTGTCATTTTGTTTCTAGTGGCATCACTTCTCTCCATTATAAGAGAAATATTTTGGTAATACTGTTTGTCTTATGTACAAGTTCTAGCTTATAAATTCATGTATGTCTTGCAAAAAGATAAATTTAAACGAGGTTATGTGCATTTTTAAAATAATACTTATGTTGACATATGGAATGTGCTAATGTATTTTTTTCTTTAAATATTTAGCATTGGTACCAGATGACAATCATGGAGACCTTCCATGCATATTAGATATCGACATGTTTCATTTATTGGTGAGTAGCTTGTAATTTGTGTTTGAAATTTTCTTTATCATACTACAGAACTTTACCTTAGACTTGGTGCGTAGTGTAGAGACAGACAGGAGGAGTTGTCACTATTGTTCTTGCTACTTTTTTGAGAATGATTCTTTTCTGAGCAGCCTCAAAAAGAAAATGTTAACTAAGCAAAGAGGCAACTAACCAAACAGAAGATATTTGCAAACAACACCTCCAATAAGGGGCTAATACCTAAAATATATAAAGAACTCACACAGCTCAACAACGAAAATAAACAATCCAATTAAAAAATGAACAGAAGACCTGAACAGACACTTGTCCCAAGAAGACAAATGGCCAATAGATAATATGAAAAGATGTTCAACTTCACTAGTTATTAGGGAAATGCAAATCAAAACCACAATGAGATACCACCTCACACCTGTTAGAATGGCTATCATCGATAAGACAAGGAGTGAAAATTTTCATGTAATTGAAAAAATGAAAAAGGAAAAGAAAATGTTGAGAAATCTAGTTGAGAGGCTTGACCTGGCTGTCTAATCTTCTCTTTTATTTTGCTTTGTGGCCGAGGTCAGTAATTTAACCTCTCCATGCATTTTACCTACAAAGAAGTAAAAATAACACTGGTAATACAGGGGCTACTGCTGACCCATACCGTGCTTTTAGGCAGATACTGCCCTGTCTGGGGCCACACTACTTAGCAATAGATAGCTCCCTTGTGTGATTTAGGGAAAGGTGTGTCTTCTATGTCGTTGAAGCTAGGACACACCACTGGCCAAGCAGTGGGTAGCTGAACTTGAGCCCCACCTCACCTGGGTCCCCTTCCACAGGACATTGAGAGCAGCGCCACACACAGCAACCCCCGTGCTGTGCCCGTAATCTCTTTGGGCATCAGATTCTGTGTCTTTAAGAGGGTTAGTAGCTATGATTGTGTCAGAACTCAAGGGATAATCAATCAATGGAAAGAGCTTAGAGCAAGGGGTCCCTAGTAAGTTTTAGCCATTGTTACTGTGCCCCTTGCTCCTGTGAAGACCACCGTCGTGCAGACAGCAGGAGGCTAACACGAGAGCCAGCATGTGTTGTGTACCTGAGTGCTTTCACGTGCAGTCCTGTTGAGTCCTTGCAGCCTTACTACTGAAGTGTTAAAAACACACACAAACGATCTCTAGTTTACCAGCAGAGAAACAGGCTCAGAGGTGTTAACTTGTTCAAAAGCTCACAAGAGGGCGGCTGGTTAGCTCGGCTGGTTAGCTCAGTTGGTTAGAGAGCGGTGCTCTTAACAAGGTTGCCAGTTCGATCCCCACATGGGCCAATGAGCTGCACCCTCCACAACTAGATTGAAACAACTACTTGACTTGGGGCTGATGGGTCCTGGAAAATCACACTTAAAATAAATAAAAGTTTAAAAAAAAAATAAGCTCATAAGAGGAGTTAGGGTTCATAGCTAGATGTTTATGGATCCAAAACCCGTGCATTTTCCACTGTTCACCTCCCTAGAAAGATTTCAGCGGTTGCTAACAGTAGACCGTGTGTAGGGGAATCACTAGGTTAATGAAAGGATAGTGCCCATCAAGACTCTCTTAGCTCTTAAGTAATTTCATTTAGCCAATCACAGTGGAATTTCTAACGTGTGTACCCTTTAAGACCAAAGATTCCTTACAGGGCGGGGCTGAGCTCTGAAGGGGCCGTACAAGAAAATGGAAGTGTGTCTAGATGTGAAAGGAAAG
This sequence comes from Rhinolophus sinicus, assembly GCF_036562045.2. NCBI lineage: Eukaryota > Metazoa > Chordata > Mammalia > Chiroptera > Rhinolophidae > Rhinolophus > Rhinolophus sinicus. Next base: position 89,900,703 of record NC_133755.1, read on the forward strand.
GCTGTGTATGTGTCTGACTCTGTATTTGGCATCTTAGGTGAGCTTGGTGCTCGCTTTCCCCGCGCTGCAGTGTCAGGATTTTTCAGGGATCAGCCTTGGCACTGGAGACCTTCACATTTTCCACCTGGTTACTATGGCACACATCGTACAGATCATACTTACCTCATGTCCAGGTAACAGCTTCTTGACGGAAGTGCTTGAGTTTTCTCAGTTAAAAAGACAGTATTAAAGGAAAAGGTGCTTGGATGAAAATAATATCTAAAGTATAATGAGGCTACTTGTTTTTTCTGTTTATCCTCATGTGACAAGTTTTGAAACGAAATCTGTTAAAACCCCTTAGCAATGTGAGTGTTTTTACTTATTTGTCTTTCATAAGCTTAGTACGGCTGGAGTACCACAGACGGTGTATGTAGCGGCTTTTGCGCACAGCTTTCTGTAGGCGCCGTGACTCAGCACCGTGGCCTCCCTCTCCCACAGCCTGCGGGCTCCCTGTTCTTCTAATGGAGCTCAGTACTGCTCACACCTGACGGGGTCAAGTCCTGTGTCTCGTGGGGGGCGTTTCATACTGTATTGCAGTGTATGACTCTGCTGAGTACTTAAAGGATGTGGTCATCGGTCTATTTCACAGGCAACTGCAGAGTACTCATACTTCCTTCTCTTTCAGAAGAGAATGGCATGGATCAAGAAACTCCTGCTGGTGAAGAAGAATTAGCAGTTCTTGCTTTGTATAAGACACTTCGCCAGTGCACAGGAAGGTGGGGTCATAATCTTTGCAGGGTATTCGTAGGTGACGGCATGAAAAGGGAATTCATTTGTTGAATTAGGGAAATGGCTGTCTGTTGATGTGTTTTTAAAAGAAGATGGGAGTGTGCCTATACTAATTGAATTGGAAGTCTCGGAGAGATTGCAAATCTCTGAGAGGAGTAATATGCAGAGTCCCACATTTATTTGGCCATGGAACCCTTTTTTTGCTCAGAGGATCTGGCACAGGGAGACATGGAACTTACTTTAGAAAGTGCTCTTCTAAAACATATATCATCTCCCTGGGAATTTAAAAACGCAAATTAAATTGGCATAATACGTTTTTAAGGCCCTGTTCTTGACTGGCAGGAGTGCAGTGAAGTTAGAACTTCACATGTTGTTGGAGTCATTTTCATTTGGTACAACAGTTTCATTTAGCTTTTTCATGGTGTATGTCAAGAACTACAATGTTTGTTTTTTTAAGTAAGTTATCCCATTTCTGAGAGTCCACACTAATAAAATAATCTAACATAGTGAAACCTATAGACATAAAGATGTACACTCTGATATTATTTATATTAGCAAAGAATTTAATGCACTCTAAGTGCTTGCTTGAAGGGGAGTAATTTGGTATCGGTTAACAATTGATGTGTTCCAAAATATTACAATTTCAATAAAAATTATGGTTTATCATTTTCTAAAAACCTTGTTAATTTTAAATTTCATATGTTACAGTTATGACTCTATAAGACAGATTAGTATGAAAATAGTTTGCCAGAATAATACCTTCTGATAAAAGATTATAGAGTAGTGGATAGTTGTATTTTATTTTTCAAATTTTTTCTTTTAGTATTATTTTTATAAATTTTAATAACAGCATTGGAGGCTATATTACCATTTATTCCTGACATCCTATAGTAGACAGGGCTGCTATTCCTTTTAATTCCAAATAGCACTTGTCTGTTTTCACATTGTGCTATGTCTAGAATGACTTTCTACCGTGTTTCCCCGAAAATAAGACCTAACTGGAAAATAAGCCCTAGCATGATTTTTCAGGATAACATCCCTTACATAAGCCCAAAAGCATCTTTTGGAGCAAAAATTAATATAAGACCTGGTCTTATTTTCGGGGAAACATGGTATTAACATTTTTATGACCGTTTCTATTAACATTTTTCTCTTTTTAGTGCCTTGAAAGAAATATCCTCTGGCTGGCATCTATGGAGGAGTGTCAGAGCTGGAATCATGCCTTTCCTGAAGTGTTCTGCTTTGTTCTTTCATTATTTAAATGGAGTCCCCCCACCACCTGAAATTCAAGGTAATTTCTAATTTCTTTTAAAATGTAGGAAGTACGTGTATGTAGTCTTTCAGTCCAGCAGCCTAGAATTAAGGAGACTTGCAAAATTGAAAACCGATTAAAAGTTTAGAACATAGTTAATTGACTGTGGTGATGTACACAATTACACAATAAAAATGTGTATTTATATGTTTGATTTTATTGGATCTCAGTAAATGTGTTTTTTGTACATGGAAATGTACAAAAATATTAGGTTGGTGCAAAAGTAATTTCAGTTTAAAAGGTTAAATTGCAAAACAACGCAACTACTTTTGCACCAACCTAACATATTAGTTTTGCTTTCATATGTTAAAATGTTCAATTCATAAACTGGGTTCTGCAGATTTTAAAAAGTAAAAACTGACAATTTCAAGTGTTTTTTAACTTGATGTGACATTAAAGTGTAGAATATCCATAATTGCACACAAATCTGATTTTAATGTAGGAATTCATTTGCTATTTCAGTTGTTATCTATGTTTTATTTTGATTCATTACATGAAAGTGGTATAACGGTAGACTTAAAGTTAACTATATCCCTGTATCTCATAGTGCCTGGCACAGGGCAGGGGGAACCTGCCCTGAAAGTTTGTTGACTGACATCTCCATTCAGCTGGGTGCACAGGCATCATATAGAATAGTTTAGACTTCCTAATCATTTGCAGGGATGATTAGAGCTAGTGTTTAAATCCATCTCCCTGGATAAAATCATCTTACATTTCTGTACTGCTCTATACTTTCCAGAGCACCATACGTTATTTTTGTCTTTGAATGTTCACAACTAACCCCATGAAGGAGATCGTGCAGGGATATACCATTTTGCAAAGGATAAAACTGAGACACCAGGACAATGTAACCAGTTTGGTGTAGGAGTCGTTTGACTCCTCTCAGTTGTGTCATTTTGTGGATCCCTCCCATGTGCCATCTTGTTCACTTCCTACAAGCTATGTACCTAGCTAATTTGAACTCTCCTCTTGCTTTTTTCTTTTTTTTAAGCTCTGCTATTGCTTATTCTCACACAAGATCTACTCTTAGTTGTTTTATGCATTAATTATTCTTTTCTCCATTTGCAGTTTCCGGAACAAGCCATTTTGAATATTTATGTAACTATCTTTCCCTGCCAAGCAACCTCATTTGCCTTTTTCAAGAAAACAGTGAGATAATGAAATTACTGATGGAAAGGTAATGATTATACATTTTTCTTCATTATATTGAGTAGTTATATGGAAACAGACTTCAGCTTATCACATATATTGCATAATTCCCAGGTAGTAAGCCTGGCAAAATTCAGTCCATGTAATTTTTTTTTATTTTTTAAAGATTTTATTGGGGAAGGGGAACAGGACTTTATTGGGGAACAGTATGTACTTCCAGGACTTTTTTTCCAAGTCAAGTTGTTGTCCTTTCAATCTTAGTTGTGGAGGGTGCCGTTCAGCTTCAAGTTGTTGTCATTTCAGTCTTAGTTGTGGAGGGCGCAGCTCAGCTCCAGGTCCAGTTGCCGTTGCTAGTTGCAGGGGACGCAGCCCACCATCCCTTGCGGGAGTCAAAACTGGCAACCTTGTGGTTGAGAGGACATGCTCCAACCAACTGAGCCATCCGGGAGGCAGCTCAGCTCAAGGTGCCATGTTCAATCTCACCATCCCTTGCGGGACTCGAGGAATTGAACTGGCAACCCTGTGGTAGAGAGCCCACTGGCCCATGTGGGAATCGAACCAGCAGCCTTCGGAGTTAGGAGCACGGAGCTCTAACCACCTGAGCCACCGGGGCCGGCCCCAGTCCATGTAATTTAAACTATAATGATTAGGCCTTCTTAATTAAGGATTTACCTTTGTGGTAAGATTTTTGCCCAGCTAGTGAATAGCATGAGCAGATTTGCTTGGAAGGAGAGGAGTGGTAAAAAATGTTTATTTCCTCTGATCAACTTACTTGTTTAGGACCTGTTCTGTAGACTCTTAGAACTGAGAGAAACCTTAAGGGTTACTTAGTCCAATACCTGTGCTTTAAAATTTGGCTGTTTTATGCAAAGAATGAGAGGAAATATTCGCAAATCATATCTAATAAGGGATTAATATCCTGTGTGTGTATGTGTGTCCAGAATTCCTACATCTCAACAACAAAAAAGCAAACAACCCATTAAAAAATAAGCAAATAACTTCTCCAAAGAAGATATACAAATGGCCAGTAAACACATGAAAACATCCTCAACATTACCAGTTATTAGGGAAATGCAAATCAAAACCACAATGAGATACCACTTCATACCCATTAGGACGGCTATAATCAAAAGGCAGAGAGTAATAATATATGTTGTTGAGGATGTCGAAAAATTGGAATCCATGTGCATTGCCAGTAGGAATAGAAAATGTACAGCCGCTCTGGAAAAGAGTATGGTGGTTCCTCAGAAAGTTAAATACAGAATTACCATGTGAACCAGTAATTCCACGTCTAGGTATATATTGCAAAAGAATTGAAAGCAGGGGGTCAAATAGATAACTTGTACACCCGTGTTTATAGCAGCGTTATTCACAATTAGCCAAAAGGTGGAAGCAACCCAGATATCCATCAACTGATGAATGGATAAACAAAATGTGATATATACATACAGTGGAATATGTTTATCTAATTCATCCTTAAAAAGGAAGGAAATTCTGACACATGCCATATCATAGATGAACCTCGAAGACATGCTAAGTGAAGTAAATAAGCCAGTCACAAAAGAACAAATACTGCATGTTTTCACTTACATGAGGTACCTAAGGTAGTCGAATTCATAGAGACAGAAAATGGAATGGTGTTTGCCAGGGGCTGGTGAAGGGAGGAATGGGTTAGTGTTTAGCAAGTACAGTTTGTGAAGCTAAAGTTCTAGAGTTGGATGGTGGTGATAGTAGCCCAACAATGTGAACTTACTTAACGCCACAGAACTGTACACTTTTAAATTGTAAAATTTATGTAATGTATATTTTACTACAAAATTTTTTTTTAATATAAGTGTTCTAGCTCCAGATAATAAGAGCTTGTCATTAATTCAGAATGGTTTTCCGTAGTGTCCAAATTATGGGGGAGTAGTGTATGTAGCCACAAATTTTACACATTAAGCATTCTTGCTTTTAGAAAATCACAGGTTACATTCTTCTGATTTTAAAAGTTGCAGACAAAATATGTATTCCTCCAAGCTTCTTTTGATGAGATAAATATATTAAGCAAAGAAGTTTTTTTTTTCCTCTTACTCGATTTAGAGAGGAAAATTCGAGTTCTAACCCTTCAAAAGTAAAAAGTGTTTTTTTCCCCCCATTTATATTAAAGTTGGTGTCAGAACATTGAAGTTAAAAGATACCTAGAAGGTAAAAGAGATGCTATCAGGTAAGTTGAAGATTGTCAAAGACTTGGTGGGGGTGGGGGAGCAGGGAGAAGCAGGGTGTAAGTGCTGTGTCCCTTCCACTCTGACCTCCCAGGCCGTTGGTGATTCAAAGAGGTAGGCTATCGAGGCTTCATACGTTTTTCTGCTTAATCTAATGGTGGTGAGAGTTTGTAAAACAATCAGAATTAGGAACATAAAGAGTATATTACTCTTGACAGGAAGCAAATAACAAAATGATTATATTTTGAAATGCTTTAAAAAACTGTGGGTCCTTTTTCAGGTTTTTTTTAGCTGGTTTGTTTTGTTTTGTTTTTGTTTTTTGGGTTTTTTTAATCTATTAATGGCAAATTTCAAACTATCCAAAAGTTGAAAGAATAGCATAAGAAGGCCCCACTCAGCTTCAGTAATGATCAAATCAAGGCCAATCATGTTTATATTTTCTTTATTCCTTTTGACATTAGAGCTATTCTGATTCTGTAGTCAAGTTTGCTGTACCCGGTGATAACAGGTGTATTTCATCTAGTAACGTCTCCTTGGTTCTGCTGAATACATTATCCATAAAAATCAGGGGCTAAAGGAGATTGTTCTGTTTCTTTGGTTTCATACGTAGTCTGTCCCAAATCCAGAGATGACTTATCACCCCAACTTTATTAGGTTGAACCATACGAAATTTCAGTTTTTGTAAGTCAAAAATGGTTGAATATCACCAATTTCATGTGGTTTAACCCTGCAGTCAGAAGACTTACAATGTGGAACAGTAGTTCTCAACTTGAGATATACATCAGAACAACTTTGGAAACTTAAAAAATACTCAGGGCCCTACCTACCAAATCTAATTTCTCTGAAGTTGGCCTCGTTGTATGTACATCCCCTCAGAATTTTCTGGTCTAAGAATTGCTGTCTCAGCAGCTCCCTTGTGGTTTCAGTCCACTCCTGACCCTGCCACACGTAAAGCAGGCAGAGGCCGAGCCGTGTGGCCCGTGCGGGGCAGGTGTGCCCACTGGAAGAGGGGCCTCAAGTGCCAGTTAACTTCAGATCTGAATTGTCAGAACCAACATGACCTGGAATTCACCTATCCTACTTTCTTCTCTCCTCCAACTCATTTCTGTCTTAAGATCACCCTTAATAAGCCCCTTTTCCGTCTTTTTTATCCTAAGTTCTGTGTTGGGCTCTCCATTGCTGGGTCATTTGGGTAGAATCCCGGGGGTGAAATTCCTCTTCTGCAACCCCCGTGCTTCCCAGAGCTACCACATTTCACTTAAATGGGGCAGATTCTGCGTACTGTCTACTGTCCTGATCATTTTTTCTGAATTTTCGAGTGAAAATGTGAACCCTAGACCCTGTGTTATTTAAGTATGAATTTTTGATTTCTTACTGTGGCTTCTTGTACCCCTGTGGTAGCACCAATCACTCAGTCTGCTTTTATTTGTTTTGACTAAGTTGAGTTACCCTGTTGTTGTAATATGACCTCATAGTAACTGGTTTTGTGTGTGTGTTTTTTTAAGCTATCCAAGAGAATCTAACAAATTAATAGACCTTCCAGAGGATTACAGCAGCCTCATTAATCAAGCATCTAATTTCTCGTAAGTTGTGATATTGAGCATTTCCTACCACTGGAAACACTTCTCTACACAGAATTTAACGGATTTTGTTTGTTGTTGTTCTTTTTTGTTTGGGTTGGAAAATTGTCATCTCAGTACCTGACTTGTACAAGTATCATTCCACCATGTTTCAGAATAAGATACGGAAAAGGGGGTGATGCGGGAACAAGTTTGGTGCATTGAAGTTTATCTAAGTTTGCACTAGGAAGTAATAAGAGCCCTTAGTAATGTGTGACACACTGTTAAATATTTAATGTGCTATCAGCGTAAAGAAGAATCGGTAGTGTAAAAATTACACATTACCTAGACAGTGGAAGATGCCTCTGTATCTTCTCTGGTGCCTCCTCCTCCTTCCCCAGCAGAGATCCACTCTTCCAAAGGGAGTGTGAGCATTCCTGTGCGTTTGCACGTTAACTGCAAATGTTTATATTCCTCAGCGGTATCAGTGATTATTATTATTATGATGATTATTATTTTGCATGTTTTAAGCTTTAAAATGGCATTGTACTGTGCCGTACATTCTACATCTTTTTTCACTCAGCACAGCTTGTAAGATTTATTTATATATTTGACATACATAACTTTTAATTCATCATTTCTCACTGTTGTATAGTATTTTATTACATGATAGTAGCAGAATTGACGTTTTTTTCCTCCTATTGATGAGTTTATCTTTTTTCCGATTGTTGTTTGTTTGCAGTACATGGTGCTTGTGTATATGCGTGAGGTGTTCCCTGTTCTAGAAATAATTTTACCTGGGCCATAGGATATATATATATCTTCACCTCTACCTGATATTGCAAAATGTTTTTCCAGGGTGGTTTTACCACCATCAGCTCTTCAGCTACTCTTTTTTCAGAGCAATGACTTTGTGCTTTTTTTTTTTTTCCATGAAGGTGCCCCAAATCAGGTGGTGATAAGAGCAGAGCCCCAACTCTGTGCCTTGTGTGTGGAACTCTGCTGTGCTCCCAGAGCTACTGCTGTCAGACTGAACTGGAAGGGGAGGACGTAGGAGCCTGCACAGCTCACACCTACTCCTGTGGCTCTGGGGTGGGCATCTTCCTGAGGTGAGTGAGGCCCTGGAGGCCGCTCTTTAGCTTTGGATCTGCCGCGGTGTATGTGCGGAAAACCACTGCATTGCAGCGAGTCCTGAGCCCGCTGTGCTCATGTGCCTTACTCATTTGAGAAACACGAGGAGCCTTGTCTCTGCACATCTCTTCTTTGGCTCATGCTAACTGTGCTGGTTCTTCCATTATCATCATTCTCACCCCCATGACAGTTCTGTTCTACTTTCCTCATGCTTCATTCTAATATGAAACTTCCAGTTGTCTTTGATTTTCTACCCACATGTAGTCAGAATTAGTCCTTTTGTTATGTCCTCATGGTTTTGGATTCATACATATCATAGGCCTGTGTATATATAGTTGTGTATGTTCCACAACGTACAACAAATACTAGTGACTAGTACTTACTGAGCCTGGATAATGCAGTAGTCAGTAGTCAGCAAAGCAGACCAACGTCTCTGCCTTCCCTGAGCTCATTTTCTAGTGAGGGAAATAGAAAATAAACAAACAAGACTGGGAAGAATTTAAGAAGTGATACATGCAAAGGGGAATATGCAATGACAGGTGGGGAATTGAATTTTCAATAGGGAACCAGGGAAGGTTCCTTGTGAACGTGACTGAAGAAAGACCTAGAGAAGTGGGGAGAGCATTAGAGGCAGGCAGTAGTAAGTGCAGAACTGCGGGGGAATGTGCCTGTCGTGTTCACGAAACAGCCGGAAGCTGGAAGCTGGTGTCGCTGGGGAGAATCGTGGCAGCTGGTGTGTCCTAGTGACATCTCTGAATGCCATTTCAGAGTTTGAAAGAGAGAGGTGCCATGAGCTTGAGCTCCTCTGGGGCATAGCTTATCTCCGTGGCTTAGTCATCTTAGTGTCCCCCGGTACCTGACAGCTTCTTGTATGCGGTAGGTTCTCAGTAAATGCTGCATTGAGCTGAATTATACATACCAGAAAGGCAGGCAGACCTCTCAGAGGGACAGGAGACACATGCTTAAATAGCCCCTAGGAGAGATGTGACAGCAGCATTTCCGCTTGCCTGGCATATTTCACAATTCGTTTGGTCATGCGCAGTGTTGCCAGTCAACCTAATTCATAACGTGCATGTACCATTTTTGTAAGGAATAATTTTCCTCATAATAGTGTTTAAAATGTTGGTAACTGTTTTATGTTTAGAAGTGAACTTGCTCACACTTAACAGTTTTGTAAATGCTAATATCATATGAGCCATCGATTCCTTATCCAGTGTCCCCTCCGTCACTACCATGTTTCCCCGAAAATAAGACCTAGCCGGACCATCAGCTCTAATGCGCCTTTTGGAGCAAAAAGTAGTATAAGACCCGGTCTTGTATTGTATTGTATTGTATTGTAGTGTATTGTAGTGTACTGTACTGTACTGTATTATACTATATTATGCTATACTATACCGGGTCTTATATTAAAATAAGACCGGGTCTTATATTAATTTTTGCTCCAGAAGACGCATTAGAGCTGATGGTCCTGCTAGGTCTTACTTTCGGGGAAACACAGTATATTGATTTACAGTACAGTCATTACTGATTGCAATACAATCATTTTAGTAATTTTTAAAACTTCAGATGTGTTGATACTTTTGTAAGTGTCTCTGCTGTAAATGCCGTTGCTTCTCTTCCAACACTGGTAATGTTTATTTTTATAGGAATTTAATCCATTTGGAATCAAATCCAAAACTCGGTTGCTAATATATAATGTGTAAATGGTCTCTCTGCAGAGTACGGGAATGTCAGGTGCTGTTTCTAGCCGGCAAAACCAAAGGCTGTTTCTATTCCCCTCCTTACCTTGATGACTACGGGGAGACGGATCAGGGGCTCAGGTAAGGCCCGTCCTGGGGGCTGGCTTGGCTGAGTCTGGGCCTCCAGAGCCCTCAGTGCCTGGTGGGCGTGACGGGCCATGTGGTCCCAGGGGCTTCCATCCTGGCACAGGCGGCTGGTATCCGTGGGCTCTTCCAAGGAGGGCACCTGGCTCCCTGGTTTGGCATCCCCTTTCCCAGCCCTCGTAACGTCATGAGGGCCGTGAGCACAGGACAGAGTGCAGCTTTTTCCATCTGTCACTACAGAGAACCAGAACCGTTGGAATTGCCATGTGGCATCCACAGCAGCAGAGCACTGTGGGCACAGCCCTCTGTGACTTGCGTGGCTTTGTGCGGCGAGAGCCCGCATTGGTCACGTGATCTAAGGGAGCAGACTATCATTGATCAGAAATGAGCTTATCTTGTGACCTAAGAATCTGGGGACAAAGATTGAGGACATACAGAGCAATACAACAGTACTTGAGGCTTAATCACTTCTACTCTGGGAGCTTCTATTGTACCATAAGCAAAATGCTAACAACAGTTCCCCCAAGCACTAGTAGAAAACTTCTTTTAGACCAAAGGAGGCAAACGCCTTAACCTAGATATAACCGTCCAGCCTTGGGGAGGAAAAGTTGAAGGCCTGGGAACTGAATCAAGGGAATAAATGCGCTGCCCAGGCACCTGACCCGCAGGGTCACAGGCGCCTGCCACCTGGGGATGGTTCTTCGTGTTCTCTGAGGGCTGTGGGCTCTTAGGAGGAGCAGCCCTGGGTGGGTGAGGGTTGGTGCACTGCGAACTGGGAGCAGGGGCACCAGGCGTGAACTCAGCCAACCTGTCTTTGGTTCACTCAGACCCAGATGTCACCCACGTTTGTCTGCTTTGCTTAGACTTTGCGGCTGAAAGACAGCACTTTGAGGAACATATGTACCCCTGTAATTTTCCTTCCATCCTCTCCCCTGTCCCTCTCTTTTTTAATTTAACCGACGAAATGGACAGTGAATGGGTGGTTTTAGCCTCTCTGCCCAGGCCCTCCTGCTCAGCCCCACCCCTGTTCCCTCACCCCAGTCTGAGGAAGCAGAGCTCGTGTGCATTTCCCTCTTCTTTGCAGTCCTTAGACCCCTTCAGTCCCTCCTAGCAAACCTTTGAAGCTGACGTATTAACAGCCGGCGTCGCCTGCTGAACAGAAGTTTTGCAGAGGATCTCAAACCAGTGACTTACAACTTTTCCTAAACCAGGAAAGTTTGGGGAATAATAGATGAATAAACAGAATGCATCTAGAGTGACATCTGTCTTCTTTCTAGACGGGGAAATCCTTTACATTTGTGCAAAGAGCGGTTTAAGAAGATTCAGAAGCTCTGGCACCAGCACAGTATCACAGAGGAAATCGGACACGCACAGGAAGCAAATCAGACACTGGTCGGCATTGACTGGCAGCATTTATAATCACTTCGCTACCAAAACCATAAACTTGGATTTTTGTAACCCAGTGGCTTTTCAAGAAAGAGACATAGGAAATAAGTTCTCCTGGATTTGGAAATAATTCTTCATTGAAGCTTTTTTTCCCAGTTTTAGTTTTATAGTTTCTGGCTCCAGAGACTGATAAAATCATCCCCCGTCAGCAGATTTTCATGCACCATTGGCTGTGTCCTTCAAACGTAACTTCTTACGAGGAGCTTCTCTTCCTTGACTGGACTCAGCCCGTCTATGGGCACCCGACTGGTTCGGCCGTTCCCAGGGGTCTGAGCCACGTGACCTGACCAATCCCAGGGCACTCCAGGCCTGAAGCCGATTCCACAGCAACGGGAAACAGTGTCTGTGGTCAGTTGGGGTCCCACTTCTTGGTCCCTGTCAGGGACTCTCAACACTGGGATTGGGTCTGTGTCCCTTCTGCTGACTGGCCCCGACTTCTAAGAGCAAAGCAGTGGATTTAGAAAGTGGCGTTTTCCTTGTCACCGTCAGCTGTGAGAGGGTGGGGGCATTCATGCACAAGGAGCCCCTGGGACGGAGTGAGGGAGAAGATTGTGTCTTCATATGCTGGGTGGTTTCAGGGCTGTAGAAAGTTGGGTTGTTTTCTTTCTTCTTCTTTTGGGCAAGACTTTCGGCTTTGAGAGAAAAAAACTCATTTTAAAGGGCTTTTTGAAAAACTTACAGAGTATCCTAATTTTTCAGACGATACATTCTCTTATTTCTAAGATTAAATTGAGAATATGCTTCTAATCAAACGCTAGCAAAAAATATGAGAACTCAGTGTTTTTGAGGTTCTCCCACCCCATCCCTACTAGCATTTCCTGGAATCGATGATTGCTGTTTACCTGCTGGCTCACTTAGTGCAGTCCTGGGACGACCGGTGTGCCCAGGCTTTTTATGACTTGTAATTGTAAACAATGTTTTTACTGAGAGGTGCCTTCCTAGAATGATAGCCGCTTAGTAAAATGGCTTATAACTATTATATACCACGCAGTCACTCATTTGGTACACGTGCTGCGAGCTCGAATGCACCTGGGGAGCGATGGCACGTTCAGTGGAGGGATAAATTCGGAGCCTCCCTAAGGTGGGGTCAGGGACAAATGAATGATGAAAGGCTTTGGGGGTTTTTTAGCCAATGCAAGTAACCCTTCAGTTCTGTTTGAACTGCATCTGAAAGTCCTGTTCCACTCAGCTTGGCACACTGCAGTCTACCTAGAAGGAAGGTCAGAAACCTAGACTTCAGGCGAAACTGAGTGGGGACACAGAAGCTGTAGTCACTGCTTGCTCCAAGGTGGTCTGAAAGGATGACCTTGGCTCCTCTTGCTTGGGGCTGGCTCACCCAGCTAAGAGGAGGTGTTTCTCACCCAACAGGAAGAAAGTCCAAATTCGAACCCAGTGTTCTCCCCCTTTTGCTGGCCTTTCTTCCATTCCTGATAGCTGCTGGTTTGAGTTGTTTGGGTGGCATCATGATTTTTATTTCGGCCTTTGTCACATCCCCCCACCCCCACCCCACCCATTCCTTTAGCTTTTAGATCCAGCTTCTTTTGACTTTTCTCAGTTATGTTCACCAAGATTAGATTTTTAATGACAAAGATCAGGTTTCTCTCTCGTAAATGGATTCCAGACATTTTCACCAAGTCTTAACAAGACTCCAGCTTTCAGGACTGACTTCCCAGAAGGCTGTTGTGAGCAGAGTGTCCCTGGATTCCACTCTCTGAGAATGGCAGGGAGTCTGAGAGGAGATGAATTACATGGACACTTTATCTTCTGGTATTTGCATCATTAAACTAATTGTCTTCCCTACCTAATGAATCATCTTAGTTTTATGATTTGTTCCACATGTATTATGTTCATTGTGGAAATGTTTATGTAACATGCTTTTCATATCAGGGAAAATTCTATCTGTAATAAATTGGCTATAACTTTAATATCTGTGGAAAACTTGTAAAATTTGGAATGTATCATATGTAAAAAGTTTAAAGATATCCAAATAAATGCTTTAGGTGTTAACATTACTTTGGGTATGCCTTCATTTTCTTTCTGTTTTGTTTCACACACTGAAATGCTGTGGAAGTGTTCCCCGTGTCACCTTGCTATTAATAAATTGGGGCATCTGTGTTAGCTTGAAATTTAAGATGCTTATATTATTAGTGTCAATTATGGCCATGAGCCAAACGCTCTTGACCTTCCCAGAGAAAGCTCGATCATCATTTTAGCTGATTAAGTTTCACGTTCATTGGCTACAACCGCTTGTGACCTTTCTGAACCATTATGGACCTCAAATCACTGGGAAAACAGGGCACTCGACGTCTCTCCAAGACCTGTCTCCAGATTTAAGCTCTTCTTGCCCATCCTTACCTAGTGATCCCAGGTCTGTGTTGTTACACACACTCCAGACACTTCCTGTTTATGAGAGATACATGTAGGAAGGGAACTGCATTCTGTGTTTGCAGGGGAGGCATTACCTACGAGAGCTGTGCTGTGCTTTTCAAAGGGCTCTTAGAAGGAAGGCATCAAGCAAGCGGCAAGGTTTCCATTGTGCTTTCCCTGTCCCCTGGTCGTTAATGCTGCTTCCAGCGTCCTCTCCCTGTTCTAATGTCATCAGTTCCAGGACTCATTACGCCCTCTGATACACTCCTACCTCTGTCTCTACTCTTAATTTTTAAGTCAGGTTTTCTGAGGTTTATTTTACAATAACCCCTTCCCCCTTGCACCCCAATTCCTGGATAAAATATACCCTTTTTAGTGGACAGTTTCCTACATTTTGACAAATGCATAAGGTTGTTTAACAGCCACCACAATCAAGAAACAGAATAGTTCCATCACCCCAAGAAGTTCTCTCACCCCTTTGTGTCACCTTCCCCATCCTAACCTCTAGCACCCACTAATGTTTTTTCTGTCCTTGTCTTGCCTTTTCCAGAATGTTCCATAAATGTATCAGATCTCTTATGTAGCCTTTTGAGTCTGGCTTCTCTCACTGAGAAGCCATTTGAGAGTCATCCTTTTGGTTGCTGAGCCCTAGTCCATTGTCCACATACAGCAGATGAATTTATGTGAAATAGCCACACACACTCGTCTAGCTTGTGTTTGCATCAGCAGGTGATACTTAGGCAGTCGTCAGGTAAAGGACATTTGGGCAACTTTTGATGATTATGAATAAAGCCACTATAAACATTCATGTGCAGGATTTTTTGTGTGGACCTATGTTTTCATTTCCCTTGGGTAAACAATAGCTAAGAGTTTTCCTGTGTATACTTGTCCTCTGGAGGACAAGGTACAGTGCCATCAGGAGTTAAGGACCAACGTATCCTCCCTTCAAGCCAATCTCAAGTCCCCTGAGGACTGGGAAGGCATCCTCTCTCTCCCTGGATTTCCAGAGTATTCCCCCACATTCCTGTTACTAACACGGCGCTGGCTGGCTGCGCTGTCGTCAGGAGCCATCTTATCCAGTAGCAGGTCAGAGGCCCTAATTGTCTTGGTCACCCCCCACCCCCACCCCAAACCCTCAATTCCTGGCTGAGCTGCAAACCTGCTGGCCTAGCATTACAGGTTGCCAGACAAGGAGGCACAGGGCCGTGTGCAGAGCGAGCCCCTAATCTTCCTGACCCGTATTGAGGTTACTTGGGGGTTTACTTGCCAGTGGCTCAGTCCCGGTCTTGAAAGTTGCAAGCTAGGGCTGTGGGTTCATGAGCTGAGGCCACAAATTCTAGGACACCCGTCTCCCTTAATGTTAGGAATAAAACTTCCTCCTTCACTGTGGAGTCTTAAAAATACAAGTCCTGAAGAACAGCCTTTACCTCTCACCCTTCCCCAGGGCGAGGCTGGCAGGACTTTGGAAACTGGCTGAGTACCTTGGGTGAAGTGAAATGCACTGGTCCAAGGAAAGACAGGTTAGACACAAGGAAGAGCCTAGCGCCAGCCTTACAGGGCACTGGCAGGCGACCAGAAGAGAGGGGCCAACTTTCTCTGGCGACTGCCTGGCTCCCTGAGAAGACCTATTAAAACAGCAGCTCACCAAGGTGGCTCTGAACCAACTGGTGACATTTATTGGAGGGTCAGTTTGCCTTTGGTCCTCCCACCAGCTCTCAGATTCTGAGGTTGCCTACATCTGCTCTAGAACCTGGCCCCATAGAGACTCATTTTCCTCTTTGTGGAAATAATTACATTTTGACCAGATCAGGGGAAAAAAAGGGGGTTTGGAATTTTTGCTTAAATTACTAAATGAAGATTCCATGTATTCAAATGTTAGATAAATTCAGCCCTGGCCCAAACGGGAGCAAATGTTGAGATTACTTGGTCACTGTTCTTAAAGATAAGAGAGAGCGAGAGTGGGAGAGGTAATTCCCATGCTGCTGAAACACAGCTGCCCTGATCATTTACAGTGCTTCCTTATAGGGTCGCGTTTTGTTTTGTCAGAAACTGTTAGCTAGAGTTAGGGGTCCTGTGATACATACTGTTGAATAGGCTAAGACAGCATTTTCATACAATACACAAAAGTGATTTTCATACAATATAAATTTAATGTCTATTGTACAGCTGTTGACAGCATAGTAACATCTGGGCCCAGAGCAGCCTTTTCATGGTTCTCGGCACTCCTGAGAGAGACAAAGGTTCCAGTACCCTCGGAAGAGACAGCAGACTCCTTCAATGTGGATCCTTCCTTGGTTTCAAGGAGACTCAGAAGTCAAATCTGGGACCAAAGTCTCTCAGTGTCCAAACATCTTTTATCTGGTCTTAAGCGTGGGAGAATTAGAGACCCAGAACATACCCCAGGCAGCACCAGAAGTATTTTGTCCACTGAAAACGCAGGACGGCAATGAAATCATTCTCTCCTTTGACAGAAAAAGCTTCCTTTCTCTTTTTCCTGAAGGAACTGAAAACTTCTCTTGCAGTTGCTAGCTCAGGAAGATAGTCTGTCTCAAATGATCTTCCTTAATGCAGAGACATTCCAGAAATACTGCTTTGAAGGATGGATACCTGGGAAAAGAAACAGAAGGAAGCTCCCAGAGGACCCCACCCTCCACTGTAGACAATTGGTGCTGCCCATGGAGGCCGTCACGGCCACCTGTGTGGGTACCCCACCAGCAGGGGAGGCCTGGTCTCCAAAGGGTGGACTCCTACACAGGAGTTGCTCTCTTCCAAAGAAGGGCAGCCATCTAACCCAGAGCTTCCTTCCACAGACACACCAAAGGAGGTCACCCAGCCCTTTCTGGGTGGGGTGTTGCTGAAACATGCCAACAACTTGACTTCCTCAGCCCATGGCTCACTCCTGACTAAGTGAGGGCATGTGACACAAAAGCAGGCCTTTAACTGCATTTTTGCTGAGGGGAAATAATCCTCTGCCTGAGTTCTCTTGCCCCATAATTGGAGAATTTTTTTGGGCCCTCAGTGCTTTGGAGAGTTCATTACTCTTAGAAGAGTATAACTGTCCCCCACCTTCCGCCACTGAACAAATAAAATGGCTAACCTGTCCATCTTGGCATTTAAAAAAGAAAAATGACAGCATGACCAGTACATTTTTTTTCAGATTCCCATGCTTTTTATGCATCTAGTGGCGCTGTAGATATAGAATGAAGCGACTTGGAGCTCATAATGGCAAACACATCAAAGGGGAGCAGCCCTCAGGCGTGGCCAGTAGCCTCAGGGTGGAACCGAATTCGGGTGCCGTGAAGAGATGGGTTGTGGGCAGAATCATCCCTGAGAGAACTCCTGAGTCCACCATGAGGGTATATCCTAGGACAATGGGCCTGTGGGGACTCCTTCACTCACATTTTGAATCAGTCATTCAAGAATGTTTGCTAAATGCTTTTAGGGACCCGAAACTTACAGTCCCACCATCAAGAAGAGTCTCTGTAGATGGCCGCCCTCCTTGGGAGATTCGGATTGGATGAGGGGGGTATCCACCTCTCTTAGAGTACACTACTTCTCAGTGTTCATGAGGGGAGGGGGCCCCGGGGGCCATCAGCCAGCCTCTGGGGCCTGGCCGGCATCTGCACCCTCTGCTTCCACCTGGTTACTCTTGCCCAGCTTTTTCAAGCTCTCCAGAAAGGCCTTCCAGGTCTCCGGCACGCTCTTTTCCAGCAGCCAGCCCTCACTTTCGCACTCAGGGTCTTCGGGGTTGGACACGCCTTCCAGTGCCGTGTGCAGGTAGCGCAGCCCAATCGTCATGGTCACCTAGCCGGGCGGATGAGAGGAGACTTAGAGGACATCTGAGAGAAGTAGCTGGGGGTTGGGGCTGTTCGGAAACCATGGGAGCCACCGGCCTATTCATCGCGAGGATCCTTCAAATGAGATGGGCTCTGGTGAGTGTGGGTTGGTGAGAGCCTGCCCACCCCAGCCTGTCCTGGGCACTCAGGACACCTGCCTCCACTCAGCCTCACCTCCCAGCCATTCTCCTCCCTTTCCAGCCTCCCTGGGCTGCTTTGGATCCCACCCTCACTCCAGCCTTTCTCTTCCCGTCTTTACCATTTGCGGTTTTCTCTGTCTAGAACATTGTTCCCCTCCGCTTTTCACCTGTTAATTCAGCTCCAGCCCTCACTGAGCCTCTATTCCTCATTCTCCCTCCCCGTTTCCTCTCAGGTCTCTCCTATCCTGGGCTCCTTCGCCCTGTGCCCTCTCTCCCCGCCCAATTCCTAGCATGTTGCTTGGCACATATTGGGTGTTCAGTCACTATTTGCTGGACAGAATTTAAAAGTAACCTCCTTTTCTGCAAACTATGCTATGTGGTTTCCTCTCCTTTATCTCGAGTAGTGTGGGGATGAGTGGGTGACTGCTTAGATGTGTGCACTGGCAGTCACTGAGGCAGACTCTGGTGCCAGACGGCCCGGGTTCAAATCCTAGCCCTGGCACTCAGCGAGCCACGTGACAGGGCAACCTCAGTTTACTCATCTGGCTTGCAGATTTTCAGGTGAAGTGTCGCCTGCTTCATGTGTGTGGATGACTCTTTAGTATGTGTAGAACGTGGCACCTGGTACACAGTAAGTATGAACAGAAGTGTTAGCTGTAATCAGTTATTAGTCAGTGTGGTAAGTATTGTTTTTACTTTTCTAATAATGTATCATGTTAGTTCCTTGTTTCTACACACATGCCTGGTTTGCCCTCTTATACTTCTCCTTTTGTGGTAGAGCAAACTCTGTGAGAGGACTAGGCCTGTGAATGGAGAACATCCGCCCCCTGAGGGCAGGGGTGACCATGATCCATCTTGTTCACCCCATATCCCAGCCCCTAGAACAGCACTGGGTGGTTGTAGGGCCTCAGTAAACCTCTGTAGATTGGATGCTCTGGGGGCATTTTATAATTATGGTAGTAGATGATAACAGTAACTACTAAGAGTTTTAGGTTTTTGTTATTACCAATTGAAAGTTTAAGATTTTTACACTGGAAAAACTCACCTCCTCCTGGAAGTCCCCCCTGATGTGCGCCCACACACTGTGATCCGTTCCTGCTGCTCTATGAGTGTTGCACTTGGTCCTCCCTTAGGCTCATGAGTTAGGTGTCATCTCCTAACTGCATTGTGAAGCCCGGGAGGGCAAGGTCCAGGGCAGAATTCTATCTCAGCCACCCTAATGCCCATCACAGAGCTCTGCCCATGAAGGGCCTCGAGTAAAACTCAGGGGCATTCAAGCTCCCTGTTCACGGTGAGCTGGTTCTCGTCTTACGCGGTACCTATATTCCTAGAAAGATGGGTAAACTGAGAGGCAGCCAGTGGAACTCCATCTTCCCACTGACTTCTGTTCCCCTTCTGGGGACACACCCTTCCAACCTCCTCGCGGTAACCTTGTTTCCTGATTCTACCCACTCATTCCCAAGATTGCCTCAAGGAGTCAGTGACAAATAAATGTCCATGAATGTGCTTGTGTTTGCCTCAACATTAAAAGAAGCCCTCCCACCCCGCCTCACCTCCAGGAAGTACAGTCCCTCTAGTGTGATGCGGTGAGTTGGAAGTGGTGTATCTCAGCTGAGGGCACAGCTGCGTGAGAATTTCCATGGCATTCACTTAAAGGAACCTTTCAGTCAGTCTTTTCTGTTGGAAAAAGTTTCCCCACCTAACCTTTCTGATTTTGTACGTCTGGATCTTCCGCTGTCAGCTCAGAGCAGGAGCCGGAGTCACCCGCTGTGCCACCTTGGTCTACCATTCACTCACATGCTCTCCCGTTCAGCACCCAGGACAGCGCCCAGCACAAGGTAGGTTTGCCAGCTCTCTCTTCCATAAATGAATGAATTCAGCGCATTCACTGAGGGCTTGCTGCATTCCAAGCTCTGTAGGTACAGAGAGGAATTCGGCCTTACAGCTGAGATAAGATGAAGCCACAAATAACTGGCATAATGGGCAAATAAATGGTGACCGACCTCTTGACAGAAGCACAGATCCTAACAGCTCACAGTTACTGAGCACCCATACCTATGATCTCCTGTTGCCTCCCAACGGTCCCAGCGTGAAGTGTTGTGAGCCCTACGTAACAGAGAGAGGTTAAATAATTTTCTAAGCCCTCAGACTCAAAAAGGGGGGGCACAGGATGAACCTCCAAAACATGAAAAGTGAAAGAAGCCAGACACAAAAGGTCACCTATGATACGATTCCATTGATAGGAAATTGGCGGAATAGGTAAATCCACAAGGACAGACCTAGTTTGGAGGCTGCCAGGGGCCAGGGGAAGGGGGTGATGGGGAGTGGCTGCTCAATGGGTAGCAGGTTTTCTTTGGGGGTGATGGAAGTGTTTGGGAACTAGACAGAGGGGGTGGTTGTACACTATTGTGAACGTAAAATGGTGAATTTTATGTTCTGTGAATTTCACCTCAGTAAATGATTTTTAAGTGCTAAGATAGAAACAAAGAAACAAAAGTGGAGGTGCTGAGGTTCAAGTGCAGGCTCGCCTGAGCCACAGCTCGGCAGAGGTCTGGGTCCGAGAAGGGAGCCATGTGCTCCGGGCTCGGCTCCACCGCATTCAATCCAAATGCAGCGCGTGGCTCCCCTCCGCCCCCCCGGCCTGGGCCTACCTCACAGAGGCAGACGAGGAGCGTGGCGGCGCCCATGGAGTTCATGAGGCGGCTGTAATAGCTCAGCAGGGCCGCCCTGCAGCCTCGCAGCCACAGGTTGAGCTCCTCCGTCTGGTGGTCGTAGCTGTAGTGCGCCGAGTTGTTGGTGAGCTGGTACTGGATGCAGGGCCGCGGCGAGCTGGGGTTGCAGCAGCTGAAGGGGACGCTGTCCACCAGGTACCGCCCGTCCACGTTGCTCTTGATGCGACTGGGGAGAAACGGACAGCTTGCGAGGGGCTTCGCGGACTTCCTACCTGGCGCCAGTTCCCCCCAACCCCCACCTCTGAAAAGCTAGAATATTCATCCATTCGTTCGTTGGCCCGCTCAGTAGGTCCTCGCTGTGCACTCACTATGTGCAGGCCCCTGTGCTGGGTGGGCACTGAAGAAGCATCGCTGACCCTAGAGAGCCAGTGCCTCTACCTTCCTGGACTCATGTTCTAGAGAGTTGAGATAGATGACAAACCAAGAAGCAAGTACATAGGGCATCTAGAGGTGACCAACTTCTCTGTGTGCTGCGACGATTTCTCGGAACCATGGCAGGCTGGTAGGAAGAGCCACAGGACAGGCAGTGACCGTGGACAAGGCTCTGCCTGGCATTCACGACCAACAGCCCTTAGTCCCCAGGCCCCTCTCCAACCTCACCTCTCCCTTTCAGGTCACGGGGCACCAAGACCCCCTCTGGCCAAATCAGTTCTGCTCAATCGATGTTTCCAGAAGGCCTGCTCTGGCCCCGGGCCTGTGCAGGAGCAGGGGTGAGACAGGCATTGGCTTGCTCACTATCCGTGCTGAACTCTGCCCCCAGCCAGGTGGGAGCTCCTTACTCACCTGAAGGATGCAGCCCTCGTAACTTCTGCATCTTTCTATTAATGTGTATGGTTGGTTAGCGCACACCATACATTCGTGTGGGTTCAGAATTCAAAAGGGGCAGACATCTTCACAGCGAAAGTTCTCCCCTCCCCATCAGGCAGGCTAAGGATGTTTACCTGACCAGAGCTAGGTTACCCAGGGGTCTTTATGTGTCAGAATCCATCGAGCAGCACACTTAGAACTTGCACACTTGACTGTAGGCATGTTATCTTGAGTAAAAAGGTGTTTTTTAAGTTGCTCACGAACAGTGCAATCCATAAACTATCAACAGACTTTTACAACACAAGAATAGAAAGCCTGTAATTGTTTAAAATACAAATTGTTGGGGCCAGCTTGGTGGCTCAGGCAGTTAGAGCTCCATGCTCCTAACTGCGAAGGCTGCCTGTTCGATTCCCACATGGGCCAGTGGGCTCTCAACAACAAGGTTGCCAGTTCGAATCCTCGAGTCCCGCAAGGGATGGTGGGCAGCGCCCCCTGCAACTAAGATTGAACACAGCACCTTGAGCTGAGCTGCCACTGGGCTCCTGGATGGCTCAGTTGGTTGGAGTGGGTCCTCTCAACCACAAGGTTGCCGGTTCAACTCCCACAAGGGATGGTGGGGTGTGCCCCCTGCAACTAGC
This sequence comes from Rhinolophus sinicus, assembly GCF_036562045.2. Classification (NCBI taxonomy): domain Eukaryota; kingdom Metazoa; phylum Chordata; class Mammalia; order Chiroptera; family Rhinolophidae; genus Rhinolophus; species Rhinolophus sinicus. The sequence goes on from NC_133755.1 coordinate 89,922,615, forward strand.
ATTGGCAACTGGACCTAGAGCTGAGCTGCACCCTCCACAACTAAGATTGAAAAGACAACAACTTGAAGCTGAACGGCACCCTCCACAACTAAGATTGAAAGGACAACAACTTGACTTGGAAAAAAGTCCTGGAAGTACATACTGTTCCCCAATGAAGTCCTGTTCCCCTTCCCCAATAAAATCTTTAAAAGAAAAATACAAATTGTTTTCAACAATGTTGAAATGATAATCATACTCTTAAAAAAGTTGTCCATGTTTAGCGTCTAAATAAAACCCCTTTAAGACAAGTCTCCCACTCATTCTTGTCCTGGGCCGCCAAGTCCCCTACTGTGGCCGGCTGTCTGTCCTTCCAGGGAGCCTTCATGCCTGGACAAACATGCACAAACTCTACAAATCTTTTTCTTCCTGAGTTTCTTTTCTTTTTTTTTTTTTAGCCATTCCTTTTTCCCTTAGCAGTATCTTAGAGATTTTTTTATATCTGTCAATGGGGAGTGTTCTCAGGTTTTCAATGAGCTGCATGGTATCCCCACATGGGGTGCAGATGGCCCGTGGGGTGCTATCCACTTCCGCATGATGGACCTTTGGGGTTTCCCAGGCTCCTGTTAATGCAAACACGGATGCGGGACATGTTGCATGTTGTGGATCTATCTAGAAGGGTACATTCCTAGAAGAGGCATTCCTGCATCAAGGGCTGGCCCATCTGTCTACCAGGTCCCTTCCGGATTCTCCTCAGAGCTGTACAAGCACACCCCACGAGCCACATGTGAGAGAGCCTGGCCCCCACAGCTACACCCACACAGGTTTGATAGATGATAGACAGATGAAACCTGGTAGATGAAAAACAGTATCTCGGGGTTGTTTTAATTTCCATTTTTCTCATTACGAGTGATGTTGAACATCTTTCAATATGTTTAAGAGCCATCTGTGGTGCTCGCTTCAGCAGCACATACACCAAAATTGGAACAATGCAGAGAAGATTGGCATGGCCCCTGCGCAAGGATGACATGCAAATTCATGAAACATTCCAGTTTTTTACTTAATAAAACTTGAGACTATAAAAAAAAAAAAAAAAGAAACAGATGCATTTTGGTTCCTTTTCAGTGAACTGTCCTTTGCTGTCCAGTATGATTAAAACTTCCGCAAGGCTCTGCACAATGCAGCCTCCTTGATCCCCGAACAATCCTTGCCTGGGTTGTGGTGACCATATTTCCATACGCCCTGCAGTCCCTGGCTGCTGCTTCATGGACAAGACCCAGTGCTCAAGGAGCAGGTGGCCCTGGGGGCACAGCAATGCAGGTGAGAAGAGCAGGACTACCAGGGTTTACTCCCAGGTCACCCCTCTGGACAAGTTCCCTCACCTCTGTGGGCCTCAGCTTCCTCATCTGTAAAGTGGAGCTGACGTGAGGAGCAGATGGAGGAGGACAGGTAAAAAGGCTTAGAAGAGCGCCTGGCGTCTGGTAAGCCCTTCATGGGCCAGCGCGGGGCGGGTGCCGAGCAAGAGGCTTCGTGCGCTCTGTGTGCTCTCAGGGAGCAGCTGTGACAGTAGGACATACCACACCACATTGCTGGGGAACAGTCACTTGTATGTGGGTGGCATGGGCTTTGCCAACTGTGGAGAAGAAGCTGTGAGTGCCTTGTGTGAGAAAAGGGCTCACCACAAGCCCTCAGTGGGGACAGTGAGAATCGGCTGCTACTGACGCTTTTGCTCAAGCCCGGCTGACTGCGCCATAAGTGCAAACCACCCCCTTCTTGAGCAACCGGAGGCCCCAGCATGCCTGCACAGGCAGCAGCCTCCCTCCCCAAGACCAATCCCAACATGTCCTCCTCAAGCCTGGGGGTTTCCAAACTCAAATGCTGTTTGTCCCTTTTCCTAACAGGCACAGTGTCCCACCTGGGCCATCCCCAATCTCCCTGTGGAAAGAGAGTCCCAAATCTTCATTTGTGAGCAGATTCACATTTGTGATCTGCATTTGATGCATCTCTCTGAACCCTGGTGAGGTGGGGTTAACCACATCCCCCTCTTGGCAGTGGTGGGGTTTAAATGAGACAATGCAAAGCATGCACTTGGCCCAGGCCCTCAGAGAAGGTTGGCTGCTCCCCTGAAGGCGATCTGGGTGGGACCTTGCAAACCACCAGATTGTTCTGCAGAGGAGGAAGTGGGGCCCAGAGCAGAGCAAGGCCTCACCCAAAGCCACACAGGAAGTGGCCCACAGCAGTTGGCCTCTCCTCCTTTCAGTCTCCTCAGTGTTTCTCAGAAACTTCCCGCCTGCTGGCTCTTTCAGTTAAACTCCCTGGGAAAGTGTGAGTTCGCTCCTTTTTCCTGTCCCAGCAGCAGCTCTGTCCTATCCACCATTGTCCCTCCTTATGCACTCTCCAGCTGTCCCTAAGCTGGGCAAAGCCTGCAGACCTGCTCACACATGCTACGTGTGTCTCTGAAGTGGAGGCCAGGCCTGCAGGGGTGTGAGCTGATGCCAGCAGAGGCTCGGGGCTGCGTTTAATTTGCAGGCTGGCCTCTGGGCAGCCTCCATCTCCCCACCTCACCTCTGACACTCCCCTCCCCCACTGGCGGTCTCTGAGGGCAGGGCTGTGTCCCTCAGACTAGGAACTCCCTCAGGACAGGGCCCAGGTCAGCCTGCGGGTGGCCTTTCCTGGGCCCCCAGCCTGGGACCTCTTGGGGTCACACCTCTGGAACTCATCTTCTCCCCCGCCCCCAGAAGCATCATCTGGTTTACCCAGTGCTTGCCCTGATTCCAACCACAGATTAAGGCCCCACTCACCCTCTTAAGACAAAGCCAGGCAGAGGGGAGGGAGCTCCTTAGGTGGTGAGCTGCCTATTTATATCAGAGTATTTCCCAGGCTGCAAATCTCGCTCTGCTCAGGGCTCACCAGGGCTTGTAAGGGTCTTCATTAACGTAAGGCCTGTGCTCTAGCCCACTCTCCCATGGCCAAACCACATATGACTCAGGAAGATCATCACATCAGAGTTTTCCTGGAAAAACCACATAATTTAGTCAGTGAATCAATAAATTAATAAAGAAAGCCATATGGAAATGAGCAGGCCCGGGGAGGGAGGCAGGAGTATAACTGAGGAGTCAACCCCCAGCTGCGTGACCCCCGTGGAACCTTAGCAACTTGCTTGACCTCTGTGAGCCTCAGTTTTCTTATCTGAGAAGTGACAGGATAAGTACCTGACGGGGCTATGGTGGACATTAAATGGGGTAAAATACACAGAGTGCCTGGTATACAGCAAGGGCAGTGCTGGTATTTCTTTAAAGATTTCTTTTTTGAGTAGTCACTGGGTATGAAGTTCTATAGATGGTGAGGGAGGACTTAGGAAGAGGGAGACACAGCCCTGCCCTCAGGGGCCGCAGTCTGAGGGGAGACACAGCCCTGTCCTCGGGCCCCAGTCTGAGGGGAGACACAGCCCTGTCCTCGGGCCCCAGTCTGAGGGGAGACACAGCCCTGTCCTAGGGCCCCAGTCTGAGGGGAGACACAGCCCTGCCCTCAGGGAACTTTAGCCAATGTCTAGACTTCTTGAGATGTCTATAAATTATTCAGGAAGAGTGAACAGGTGCCTATAGTCTATGGGTTCACTGGCAGGATGGTAAAGTGAGACAGTTTGGTGTCAACTTCTCCCTCAGTCTGAGGGCCCCAGGCTAGGCCTTCCTGGCTGACAGTTCCCGGTGCATCTGAGCTCCTTCATATTCTGCCTCTTACCCCAAGACACTGAAGCTCTGCTTATCCTGAAAACAGGAAAACATTGAAGGAGTTGTTATAGACAGGCTGAAGACCTCATGTCCCTCCTGGTGTGGTGCCGTGAGATGCCCAGAGCAGCACACTTGGAGGTGTTCTTGCCAAAACCAAACCAGAATCCACTCACACCCTAGCACTAACTATTGGCTTTCAGGGAATACAAGGGACAGAAAAACAAGTTAGATGACACCATGTGCTGCAACTCCAGAATGAAGGGAATTCGGCAGGACAAAATGGCCCAGTTTCTCCAAGACACACATGGCATGAAAAAGGTACAGAGGAAGAGACTGAGGAGACCAAGCAACCAAGTGCAAAGTGTGGGCTCAGTTTAGATCCTGAATTGAACAAACCAACTGGGAAAGACATTTTGAGACAATTAGAGACAATTGAACATAGATGGGGTATTAGATGATATTAATGTTAAATTTGCAGTATTCAATGCAAAGAATATTGTGCGTATATTAAAAACAAAACAGCAAAATAACCAACTTTCCTTATCTGTTAGAAATACCTCCTAAAGTATTTACAAGTAAAGGGACACAATACCCAAGATTTGCTTTGATGAAACAAGAGAAGCAAAATGTTTACATTTGTTGAAGGTGGGTGGGTACATGGGAATCTCTTTACTTTGATGAACGCTTGAAATTTTCTGTAATCAAAGTTGAAAATGCAAAGAATAAAAGCACTGGTTGAGAACTACAAATCTATCTCCGAAACCTTGCTCTGAAGACTGAGTCACTGGGGATTCCTGGACTGGGCTCCTCCCACTGCAGGCCTCCAGTTATAACAGGATGACCTCCACTAACCTCTCCCCAGGACCACCAGGCTAGGGAGGGAGGGAGAAGGTAAACACAGATACGAAAGGTTGCCACAGGCCACAGGGGGCCTGCTCCTGGGTTTTGTGGGGCCACCTTGTGAATATCTGAGACCCTGGCCCAGAAGTGCTGGAATCCAGTCAAAATCCACAGATGTTTTTTGAGGCAGCATCATCTCTGCCCATACCTACTGTCCCTCTGGAGGAGGAAGCGAAGAAGAGACAGAGAAGGACAGGAAGAGGGAGAAGGATGAGGCACTGCCCTCCCCCGGCCTCCCAGAGAGTCTGGAGAATTTCAGGTTTCAGTCTGTCAAGAAAGATTTGTTTCCCCCTGGATCGGTACAGGATGCCCTGTAAATAACGTCACTGGGAAGCAGACGCAGCAGAGTGGAAGGAACAGAATTAACACCTGGCCCTCCACACATTAGGATGTTATTCAGACCTAAACAGTAACGAAGTTCTGACACAGGCTGCAACACGGATGGACTCTGAAAACATTATGCTGAGTGAAAGAAGCCAGACACGAAAGGACAGATATTCTGTGATTCCACTCAAATGAGACGTCCAGAGCAGAGAAGGCTATAGAGACAGAAAGTAGACTGGCCCTGGGAAGCTGGGGAGTGAAAGCTGAAGGCTGCAGGGTTTGTCTGCGAAGTGATGGAAATGTTCTAAAATTGACGGCGGTATTGGTTGCACAACTCTGCGAAGACAACCAGAAACTGTCGAATCGTCCCCTTTAAATGGGTGAGTTGTATGTTATGTGAATTATATCTCAATAAAGCTGGGTTTTTAAAAATCTACCCCATCTACCCGCTGTGAGGTCTTAAGCACGTCCCTTTACCTCGCTGAGGCTCAGATTTCTCATCTAAACAATAAAGATAATAGCACCTAAAAAACTACAACCCCTCCGGGAAGGGTTTTGTGCAGAATAAATGAGGGCTTTTTTCCCTCCAAAATCACCTGGCAACATAGTGACGTGCAGGCTGGAGGTGAAATGCTGCCACAAAGCTATTAGGTTGGTGGGTGCAAAAGTAATTGCGGTTTAAAAGGTTAAAAATAATTACAAAAACCACAATTACTTTTGCAGCACACTAATACTCATCTGAGACAGGGGGACCAAAAGCTTGTAAATTCTTGTAAAAACCTTGAATTGTTCCCACCTGATCTCATTGTTTAGCTCAGGAACCTTTAGGAAACAGTCCTTGATCTGAAAGAGTCCCCTGAGAAATGTCTCCAAACCAGCCCCCCTGTCCCCCCCCCTCCCCGTGCTTGCTGAGGCCATGAGCTGGGAATGGGGTCGGGGAGGAGCAGGAATGACCTCCTCTTCTCGGGAGCTGGACCGGAAATGCTGGAGGCTGAGGACCTCAGCTGTCTCTAGCCCAGTCCAGCGAGGTGTACATTGCCCAGAATGGAAAGAGGTGCTCTAGGGGAAGAGCCTACAGAAATGACCAGAAGTCATGGGCACCAGTACCACCGACGCCCAGTACCAGCGTCCATGGAGAATTCGGGTGCATTTCCTTCCAGATGTCCCACCCTCTGACCAGCTCACTGCTCCTGGGATTGCCTCCCAGAGGCCTCAGGGTCAAGGCTTTCTGCTGGCTCATTCAAATTTGGTAGGGAGAGAAAAAAGGAGAATTCCTTTTAAAAACATCTTGGTGAAAGATAACACTGCTCCCTGGCCCTGCCCTCCTGTTGGGCCGCACCCCTGCGTCTTTGCCTCTGTGGCCTCAGAATCCTAGCCCAGAAGGGGCTGCTGAGAAAAGACAGAAAAAGGTAAATACTTTCCACTTCTCAGTGCTTTAGCATCTCAATACATACATACATACATACATACACTTTCTATTTTTCAGGGGAGGATTTTGGGGAGCCAGTTCTGTCAGGTAAACTTAATAATCCTTCTAAGTGGAACAGACAGGTTGTGAACAGGAAAAATTTTAGCATCCCTGGAGAAAAGAGGGAAAATGCCGTTCCACATCCTCTCGTTCATTCCTTTGTTCCTTCTTTCCACCTACAGAGAAGCGCTGGCCCTCAGGCAAATCCAGCCCCAGGAAGCTTTCTGGACACAGCCCCAGGCAGCCTCCCTTCACTGGCAGGTATTATCCACTGATCATAATTTAAACGTTTGTGGGAAACGATGATGTGGTCCTCTCTCAGTGGGTGACCCTCTCAGACTGTGCCCATGGCTGCACAGGGGTGTGACGTCACTGGAGGCTTCGGAAAGGAGAAAGGCACTTAAGTTCTACAATTCTCAATTCTAACATTCCAGTTCTGGAAATTCAGCCTAAGGGAAGTAGGAGAGAGAGACAGAGAAATATAGAGAAGGAAAAGCCTCACGCATGCCCACTCCAGTCTTACTTATAACAGAAGGAAATAAGAATAACCTAAATGCCTGCATAAGTGTGTCCATTTGTTCTGTGGAATATTATGCAACCGTTAAACATGATTGTTTTTAGACAAATACTGCTTCACTTATATGTGGAATCTAAAAAAGCCAAATGCATAGAAACAGAGACTAGAACTGTGGTTGCCAGGGGCTGAGGGAAAAGGGAAGATGTAGGTCAAAGGGTGCAAACTTCCAGTTATAAGATGAGTAAATCTGGGGATCTAAAGTACAGCATGGTAACTGTAGTTAACAGTCCTGTCTCATATACTTCAAGTTGCTAAGAGACTAGATCTTAAATGTTCTCACTACAAAAAAGCAATGGTAATTATGTGCTGTAATGCAGGTGTTTGCTAGTGCCATGGTGGTAGTCAGTTTGCAATATGCATAGGGTGCCAAAGAAATGTAGACACATTTTAAGAGAGGAAAAAACTACTAAAATTGTAACACTCAATATATACTGATAACAAAAGATGAATACAAGTTATAATATAATGTAATATAATAATATAATATATACCGGGTCTTATATTAATTTCTGCTCCAAAAGACGCATTAGAGCTGATGGTCTGGCTAGGTCTTATTTTCAGGGAAACACAGTACAAAGTGCTCAAAGTGGTTCCCATCAGCGTCCAGACATTTCTGATTAGTGAGAACTCCTGCTTCAGCAATGTTGACCAAAGTGTCCACTTGTAGACATTTCTTTGGCGCCCCCGGTGAATGTGTGAACCAGCACAATGCAAACCTTAAACTTACGCGATGTTATTTGTGAATGATATCTCAATAATGCTGGGGGTAAAAAATGATCGTTTTGTTTTGAACATTTATGCCAGTGTTGTACTATTAAATTACAAAATGAGGCACTTGATTGCATTTATACGTGGTTACACTATGTTATGATGTAAATGGTCACAAGACTAGACTGAAATGTGAAAAACCTAAAGCCACTGATTCGTTGTGGATGAGAATCTGACTTGAATTTCTTTTCCTGGTTTTGTTTCCCTTAATGTTGTCACCATATTTTCTGTGGGTAACTGAGACACTTTTTTCTAAGTCAGTGGAGTGAGGATAGTTTCATACCAACAAGTTGGTATGGAGCATTGAGGCACTTTTGACCAAGCTGAACGTTTGCCTGATAATTTGGATACGCCAACCATTGGGAGTGGAGCAACCTGGAGAATTTCTCTGCTCTGGGACAAAAGGGCATTTGGGGATTACAGAGAGATTTTAAGGTCTCTCCAAGGGCTGACCCTGGGCAGAAAACAACCAAGGAAAATGACAGGAAAAAATGAAAAGCCCCTCTCTTCTGCTCACAAAGGCTGGTCGGACCATCAGCATCCGTCCTCCCCGGCCCCCACCCCCAAGAACTCTGCTTGTCCCTCTGGCTTCACACCCTCCTGGGGCAGCTTGCGTAAATCAAGCCACCTTGTGCTGTCGCTGCACACCTGTTGCCTAGGAAGGGCAGAGCGGTTTACAAGCCTCTCCTTGACTAGCAGTAATCCCCACTCACACAGAAAATAAAATGCAGCAGTGACCTTCAATGATGTCCCTTCCATCTGAGGGGCAGCCTTCTGGCCTTCATTGGTGTTGTCTGGGCTTCAGCCATGGCCTGCCACCGAGGTGCCCAACACCCTGTGTGCAAGTCCCTTTGGCCTCGCCAGCCTTCCTCAGAGGGAAACCCGCCTGGATGAGCAACTGAAACCCGTGCTCAGCCAGGGAATGGGTTAGAGATGGACAGAAAGGAGGGGTGCAGGAGAGCCCTGGCTCAGGGCAGGCTGCCTTTTCCCAAACGACTCCAGACCCTTGAGGGTGGGTCTTGGGAGAGCGGCGTGCTGGAGTCCACACATGTGCGGTATCGCTCGCTCAAAGGGTGAGATTCTCTTTCTCACCAACGCCTCCCTGCACCCCACCTCAGGTATATTTACACATACCAGGAGTACTTTAGAAACACTGTACCATGTTGCTCTATCAGGATTTAAGAAGTAAACACCAGTAGGCATTTAATGAGCACCTGCTGTATGCCAGAGCTCGGAGGTGACCTTCAAGATGATCTATTCTAGTGTCTTTATTTAAAAGATGGGCAAGCACGGCCCTGGAGTGCAAGTGACTTACCAAGGTCACCAGCTAATTAATAAGTCAAACCCATGGCCTGGCCTTTCTGACCACCCTGTCCTCGGCTCTTTTCACCATACGCAAAGACAAACACCTTGACAGCGGCTGCTCAGGGTCCAAAGGTTGGAAAACAAAGGAACTAACCGGGAGATTTAAGCCTCTGGGACCCAATCCATGCATGTACTTTTGAGTGAATGAGACAAGTAGCCAAATAATGTCTCACTATATGTGATGTACGAATGCCCCACTTCTACTGCTTGAAGCAGACCATGTGCCTGGCTGGCGCTTCCTCCCTGGGGACTGCCATCCAGACAGCTCATGTAACTTGAGACCTTCCTTCCGCCTTAGCCAAACTTTAAGTTGAACCATATGAAGTTGCTCTATTTATAGGTCAAAACACGTTAGAATATTGGCAATTCCGTATGATCCAACTGAATACAGCCTCACGTGCCCCCTAATAAGTTATGCACAGAGAGCACCCAGAGGGGAGGAAAAGGCCCCAGGCTTCCATGTCCCCATGAGCTCTGCCCCTGGACTGGTGGCCACTCACTCTTTGACTTCTTTGGAGGAGAAGTCCAGGTAGCGATTGCTGATCCACTGGATCTCAAACCAGTCCCTGAAGCCGTTGTTGCCGCAGCATTTGAACTCAATCTGCAGCATGTCGATGGTCTTCTTCATGAAACACCTGCCAGGGGTATCTGTGTCCCGGTAATACTTCATGCCATTCTTGAGCCCGTGGGCCAGGGTGCTCTCCAGCGAGCCCTGCATGAGGAAGCAGCAGAGGGTCACCAGGAAGAGCACAGTGTTGAAGAGGACGCAGACGGCCAGGTATGGCTTCAGCCAGGGCCTCCACTTGGCATACTTGGCAGGGTCCACGGCATCATAGCAGATCTTGCCAGCCAGAAAGTGGAAGACACAGGCCAGCATCCCCATCCCGATCAGGGAGTTGGGCACCAGATGGCTCTCTGCATTATCCATCACGTCGCTCTTCTTCCTGAGTTCAATCTTCAGGAAGAGCCCTAGGCCGAAGATGACGATGCCAGCCAACACGGAGAGCCAGTTCAGGAGCCAGAGCCCTTGGGCCAACTTGACCCGCTTCTTCTGGTCAAACTTGACTGACAGCAGCGCCATGCCAGCAGGGTGTGGTCCGGGCAGCCTCCCACCACACAGCTCCCACTCCTGACCTTCGTGAGCCCACAGCCTGAAGACTCAGGGCCGTGGGAAGGGTGCGGACAGTCCAAGCTGCAGGGAGCTGCTCTGGGGGCTGCCCATGTTCACCCCCCTAGCCTGGGACCCCCGTTAACTCAGTCGTGGCAGCAGGGGCCTCAGAGTCGCAGCTCACGCAGGGGCCAGTCCTCCGTGCCGTTTCTGCAGCTCCCTCCCCAGCGAGAAGGGACAGCCTGAAGGCTGTAGATTAAACGTGGGATCCACGAGACATCTTGCTAATCTCTTTAACCAGGTTCATCCCGTTAGATAAAGCTGCGCCAGTTTCAAAACATGCCCCAAAGGAGCCTCCATGGACACACTGGAGCAGAGAGCTCTGGGTTCAGCTTGGAGAATCGGGAGCAGAAAAGATAAGGCTGGCCGGGGGAATGGGCTTTATCTGAGGTCTGGCTCAGCTCACACGTCTCCCCAGAAGTAATGTTCCAAGCCAAAATCTTTCAAAATTTAAAACTTTCTATAAACAACAGACACTATTATCCAAGTTGAAAAACAAATGACAGATTGTGAGAAAACATTTGCATGTAAAAAAAGAATTAATGTGCAAATAATTTTTAAACTCCCACTACTCCACGATCAAAAGATCAACAATCAACTGGAAAAACAGGCAAAGGACAGGAATAGATGATTTATAATAATAGAACTTGAAAAGTCCAACAATCTGGAAAAGATGTTCAGTCAGAATAGAATGCAGGGAAATGCAAATTAAAACAAAAATAAAAGACCAAACTCGCTCCATTAGATTGAACATCTGTCAAAATTCTGTCACCAGTCAGTGTAAACAAAAACAGCAGAAAGGGAGATATGTACTCTTGATGAGTCTGTAATTTTTTAATTATTTTTTTTAATTAATAAACTTGATTTCTTAAAGCAGTTTTAGATTTACAATAAAACTGAACAGAAAGTACAGAGAATTCCCATATACTCCTTTCCTCCAACCAGGTTTTCCCTATAATTACCATCTTGCATTGGTGTGGTACATTTGTTAAACTGATGAACCAATATTGATACATCATTATTATTATTAATATTAACTAAAGCCCACAGTTTATATTAGGATTAACACTTTGTGCGGTATGGTTCTATGGTTTTACTAAATGCCTAATGTCATGTATCCACCATTATCATGTCATACAGTATCGTACGGAATAGTTTCACTGATCCAATAATAATAATCCCTGCGTCCCACCTAGTCATTCCTCCTCTTCTCCCTGCCTAACCCCAGGCACCCACTGGCTCTATAATTTTGCCTTTTCCAGAATGTCCTGTAGTTGGAATCATACAATACGGCCTTTCCAGTCTGGTTTCTTTCCTGTGGCAATATGCACGTCAGGGTCCTCCATGTCTTTTTGTGGCTTGATGGCTCATTTCTATTTATTGCTGAATAATATTCCATTATATGGCTGTGCCACTGTTTGTTTGCATATCACTTCACCTATTAAAGGGCATCTTGTTTGCTTCCAGTTTTTGGCGATTATAAATAAAGTTGCTATAAACATTCATATGCAGGTTTTTGTGTGAACATAAGTTTTCACCTCATTTGGGTAAATACCTAAGAACAGAATTGCTGGATTTGTGCTAAGACTATGTTTTGCTTTGTAAGAAACTGTCACATTGTCTTCCAAGGTGCTGCACCATTTTGCAGTCCCACCAGCAGGGAATGAGAGTTCCTGTTGCTCCACACCCTTGTCAGCATTTGATGATGTCAGTGTTCTAATAGCAATTCTAACAGGTGTGTAATGGAATCTCGTTGCTGTAATTTGCATTTCTCTAATGACACACGATGTGGAGCATCTTTTCATATGCTTATTTTCCATCTGTATGTCTTCTTTGGTGAGGTGTCTGTCTAGCATTTTTGCCTACTTTTTAATTCTGTTGTTTATTTTCTTTAGACTGTAAATTTTTATAGCCTTTTGGGAGAATAATTTGTCTATATTAAAATTTAAAATGTGCATTCCCCATGATTCAGCAGTTCTACTTTTTAGAACAGCCTATGCATAAGCCCTAGGAGTTTTCATAAAGCACCAACCTTGTCCTCAAATCCATGTCCATCTAATCCAAAGAATGCTTCATGATTAGAATAAGAATCCCACGAGCTCAAGGTAGTAAGTGGTTCAAATTTCCAACCTGGAATCTCCTTTCTTCCCTTATGTGCATTGGTTCCACTAGATTCAGCACCTGCACAGTCCTCTTTAAGACCTCCACATCATTAAGTAAAATCAAAGGAGTATTTCTCCACAGATAGAGGTGTGAGAACAAAGCAATGAGACGTGAGTTTTTTTCCCTCTGGTGTAGTTACCTTAGAAAACAAAACACTTATTCCATTGCTCAATCCTAGTTTGGACTCCAATTTGGGAGTGATTTCCCAAGGTCGGGTTCTGAGCCACATGGGGAAATCAGTCTCGTTATTTTATTGTCACACCACATTTTGGATCCAAAACAATATTATCCCAGGTGACCACTCTTCTTATAGACAAGACTTGGCTTCTTATAGACAAGCTTTGGATCTTCAAAGGATTTCTTCAACTCTTCACCATTGAAGACATTGAAAAGAATGTGCTACTGTTTCTGCAGCTTTTTTTCTCCCAAGAGAAGATGTTCAGAAGTATAACCAGACTCCTGTCTCATATATACAAAATCTGAACTGCCCTGAGCTTTTGAAAAGAGATATGAATGACTGAGAAGTTATCTCAGAGAACCTCTTAGGAACGTGCATTCGGACAAGAGAAAATCAGAGGGAAAAATTTGAAGTAGAAACCAGAAACAAAAATGTAAAAATAGCTCTACAGAGATAACGCAATTAGCCAAGGACCTCAAATGGCCAGAAGGGGCAGCGCTGAGCCCTTGGCGAGCCCGTGGATACCCCCTGGTGGCCAGAAATAGAATGGCTTCAGTGGAAGGAAAAGGGCACCTCTCAGGCTAGAATCGCTGAGGATGTTAAATTATCTAGAAAGGTAAAAGAGAAAGAAGAGACACATCAGAAATGCCCGTGGCCAAACCTTTCAGGTATGAAGCAAGGCAAGATATGGTGAGGAAGAAGCAGAGAAAAGTGGACTGGCGGAGAATGGCGGAAAACTGGCTCCCTCCCCTGCTGGACCCATGGATGTGAGTCTAGATGCTATAAATCTATTATAAGGATAAAAGAATAAGTTAATGGAATGAGGGGTGATTCCTTGTTCTTTAGCTATTCCTTTAATGCTAATATAATAATGGGATGAAAATAGTGAAATTATATGATTTTAGAAAATAAAGGAACCCAAAAGATAATCCCTCTGGATCGAACACCCAAGGAAGAATGAGGCACAGGTTGGCTCTTTGAATAATTAACTGACTTGTTTCCTTAACCTCTCTCCCTTAATTGTCATCCTGAATTCTCTTTACCCTTTACTCTTTTTCTTTCCTTCCTTCCTCCCTCCCTCCCTCCCTTCCTTCCTTCCTTTCTTTCATTTTTCCTGATAAATACATCATACATAAAGAGAGTAAAGAATAATGCTCAAATGAAGATCTATATTCCCTCCCCTATCATAAGAAATAGAATATCACCAGTATCTGTGAAGCAACCTGGTGTCCCTCCAGGGGGGAAATGTGAATTTGGTATTTATTCTTCTCTTGAGTTTCTTTAGTGTTACCACCTATGCGTGTATGCTTAAATAACATATTGTTTAGTTTTGCATGATTTTGAACTTGTCATAAATACAATCATGTAAGTATTCCTTTTGCTTTTGCTGTTTTCCCCAAAACATTACTTTTAAAACTTTCATACATATAGAAAAGCCCACAAATCATAAATATACAGCTGGATCATCAACATATACAGCTATAGTTTATTAATTTTTTATACAAAGAATACACATAACAAATAATTCTTTTTTAATTACATTTCTTTTTTATTTTTATTAGTTTCAGGTGTACAAATCAAGGAATAGACATTTATCATTTATATCCCTCACACAGTGATAACCCCCCTCCCCCCATCCACTACCCCTCTGACATTGCATTCAGTCATTACATTTCCACTGTCTCTATTCCTAATGCTGTACTCTGCTTCTTGTAACCCTATATATACATATATATAAAACTGTAGTTGGCATTCATTATTGTTCAGCTTCAGGTGTACAGTGCAGTGATCAGGCATCTACATCATCCCTGAGGTGGTCTCCCTAATGAGACAAGTATCCATCGGATACCCTACAAAATCTTTACAACATTATTGATTGCATTCCCCAAATTAACTTTCGTAACCTCGTGGCCATCTTGTGGTTACTGACTGTTTTCTAATCCCCTTACCTTCCCCATTATCCCCACCCCCCTCCCATCCAGCAACCCTCAGTTTTTCCTCTATGGCGCTGAGACTGTTTCTGATTAGTTCATTCAGTTATTCTTTTCTTTAGATTCCACATATAAGTGAGATCATACGGTATTTGTCTTTCTCTGTCTGACTTATTTCACTTAACATAATGTTCTCTAGGTCCATCCATGTTGTTGCAAATGGTAAGAGTTCTTTCTTCTTTATGGCTGCGTAATACTCCATTGTATACATGTACCACAGTTTCTTAATCCAGTTATCTACTGATTGACATTTTGGTTGTTTCCATGTCTTGGCTATTGTGTATAGTGCTGCAATAAACATAGGAGTGCATAAAGATTTTTGAATTGGAGTTTTGGATATCTCCAGATAGTACCTAGGAGTGGAATTGCTGGATCATAAGGTAGTTCCATTTTCAGATTTTTGAGATACCTCCATACTGTTTTCCATGGTGGCTGCACCAAGCTGCATTCCCACCAACAGTGCACAAGGGTTCCCTTTTCTCCACATCCACACCAGTGCTTGTTGTTTGTTGATTTATTGATGATAGCCATCTTGACTGGGGTGAGGTGGTATCTCATTGTGGTTTTTATTTGCATTTCTCTGATGGTTAGTGAGGTTGAGCATTTTTTCATGTCTGTTTGCCATCTCTATGTCCTCTTTAGAAAAATGTCTCTTCGTGTCCTCTGCCCATTTTTTAATTGGGTTGTTTGTTTTTTTGGAGTTGAGTGAGTTTTTTATAAATTTTCGATATTAACCCGTTATCAGATATATCATTGGCAAATATGTTCTCCCATTCAGTAGGATCTCTTTTTGTTTTATTGGTGGTTTCCTTTGCTGTGAAAAAAGACCTTTTAGTTTGATGTAATCCCACATGTTTATTTTTTCTCTTACTTCCCTTGCCCGAGGGGATATATCAGTAAAAATCTTACTCCGGGTAATGTCTGTAAAGTTTTTTCAAAGAATTCTTTTATACAAAGAATTCTTATATACAAAGAATACACATGTGTTATAAATCATCATAATAAATCAAATATTCTTCACCCAACTCGAATATCACAAGTAATTTGCATCTACATATATGATTCTTCCCGCCACAGTCCTCTCTGCTACAGATTGATTGTGTCCCTGTCCAATTCATATGTGGAAGCCCTAACCCCCAAAGTGACTGTATTTGTTACCTATACAGAGATAATTAAGGTTAAATAAAGTCCTAGGGGTGGGGCTCTAATCTGATAGGACTGGGCATCCTTATAAGAAGAGGAAAAGAAAAAAAAAAAAGGAAAACAAAAAAGAAAAGAAAAGATGAGGAAGAGACCAGGGGTTTCTCTCCTCAAGCAGGGGCACTAAAGAAAGGCCAGGTGAGGTCATAGCGGGAAGGCAGGAAGAGAGATTTCACCAGGACCCAAATCAGCAGGCACCTTACCCTTGGGCTTCCAGCCGCTAGAACTGTGCCACCCAGTTTGTTGTATTTTGTTATAAGATGTAGCCATTATTCTGAACCTTAGCTTTTCTTTTTATATGAAAAGCATGTAGTATTTCCCTACACATAGATCTGGGCTTGTTTCTGAGATTTACAAAATGGTATCATACCATATGTAATCTCCAAGGTCTTCTTTCTTTTCACTCAGCATTACGTTTTAGGATTCATACGTGCTACTGCATACAGCTACAGTTCGTTTTCATACATACATCATACCACATGGGCTGTATTCTCGTGTTGGTGTATATATGGGTGATTTCTAGGGTTGCTTCTAAATGATTTCTAAGGTTGCTTCTATGAACACAGCTGCTCTCAACATTTTGTCTCCTGCTGAGCAGTAGTTTCTCTGGGGTATAACCCTAAGAGGAGAACTGCTAAGAAGTAGGGTATGTAAAGCTTCTCCTTTATGGGGTAATGCCAAAAACTTTTCTTAAGTGATCAGGCCAATTTATACTCCCACCAGAAGTAAATATATGATCCACAGCATCTCCGATTCTACTATTGAGCCAAATTTGTTAATGTTTGTTTCCCTGGTTTTAATTGTGGCCTTAATTTGCATTTCCCCGGTTACTAATGAATCTGTGGACCTTTTCATACATTTATTTGCCATTTGTGCTCTATAAAATGTACTTCTCTTTTGCCCATTTATCCCCTGGGTTATTGGTGTTTTTCTGATTGATTTGTGGAACTGTCTTATATTTTCCATATAATATTTCCTTGGCATTATATGTGTTACGATTATTTTCTCCCAATTTGTGACTTGACTTTTCACTTTCTTTATGGCATCTCTTGAAGATCATAAGTTCTTTAGAGTAGAACTTGATATAAGTTCTTAACTGTAGAACTTTCCAGTCTTTTCCTCGTGGTTAATGCTTGTTTAAGAAATTATTCCTTGCCCCATACATGGAAAGATATTATCCTCCATTGCCTTCTAAAAGATTTATAGTTTTTCTCTTGTTAAGATTTTCATGTTTCCAGAATAGATTTTTTGTGTGTGATATGATGAAGGGATATGATTTCTTTTTCTTCCGTATGAATAATGCCAGCATACCATTTATTGAATCATCTCTCCTTTTCCCGATAGTCGGCACTGCCCGGTCAGAAATCAGTTTTCCAAACATGCTTGGATCTGTTTGTGAGTTCTTTATTCTGTCCCATTAGTCATTTTATTTATTCCTATCATACTATGCTACCCTCATACTGTGTTAATTAAATAGCTTCATATCTGATAAAGGGCAACACACACACCTTTTTTTTTTCATCCAGAATATCTTGGCTGTTTATAACTGATATATAAAAACATAAAGCTCTTCTTACCACTAATGATTTCTTTCTAAATTATTTTGGAGTTTTTATGCTATGATCATACAATCCACAAATAGTAACTTTTGTTACATCACTTTAAAATTCTTATCATTTAAAAATTACTTTTAAGTCTTATTGCAACAGCTAAGATCTTCAGAACAATTTGAATACAGATGATGATACAGGGACCCTTGTTTTGATCTTGAGCTTTACTTCTAAATGATTCACCAGCAGGTTTCATGGTTGCTGTAGGTTTTAACGGATGCCCTTAACAAGTTAAAGAAATTCCTTTCTATTTCTACTTTGCCAAAAGTGTGTTCTCATGAATAGAAGTTAATTTTATAGACGGCTTATTCCACCTCTATGAAGATAATCATATGCATTTTTCCCTTAATCTCTTAATGTGATCAATTAAATCAGTCATTTTCCCTAAAGTCAGACTAGTTTGGTCTTTCTAGAATAAACTCTGGTATATTGTCTTTTTATATACTTCTGGACATTGTCTATTAATATAAGTTTAGGATTTTCACATAAACATTTGTGTTCGATTGCCCTGTCATTTTCCTTTCTCAGAAGGTCCATGGGTATCAATGTTATGCTAACCGCATACATGATTTGGTATAAATTCCTTCTTTTTCTATATTCTGGATTTCTTCTGTACACATTTGATAGAATCTACTGTCAAAACCATTTGGGGCTGATGTTTTCTTTGTGGGAAAGTTTCAATTATTTAATAGTTATAGAACTTTCCGTTTTTCTATTGATTTTGTAGTACATTATATTTTCATAGAAATGTATTCATTTAATTAAGGTATTCAAATTTATTGGCAGAAAATTGTTCATCGTATCCCTTTATTATTTTTCTAATATCCACAGCATTAATGGTAAGGTCCCCTTTCTTCTATTGTTTTTATTTGCCTTCTCTCTTTTTTTCTTGGGCAAATGAGCCAAAGTTGATTTGTTTCATTAGTCTTTTCGAATGTCTGGTTTGTTTTTTTTGTTTTTTTTTATCTCTCTATTGTGTTTATGTCATTACTTCTGACTCTTATCTGTATATTTTCCTTTCTTCCACTTCTGCTGTTCTTTTTCCAACTTCTTAAGCTAGTCACTTCGCTCATTCATCTTTAGATTTTCTTCTTTTCTAACATAAGCATTTAAAAAGCAAAAAAATCTTAATTTTTATGGATAAAGCACAGATATACATAATAAATAATGAAGCATAGAAACAGATATACAGTATATCTGTGGTCTTAAAATTTCATAGGCGGGGAGCGATTAGGGGGGAAAATGTCTAAAAAGGCTTCTTAAGAGGACAATAATGAAAAAAAGCGTTGAGAAATACTGCCCTAAGACAAGGATTCAAGTAAAAGTAGTTAATTTGGGAAGTTTGGTAACACCAATAGGGAGGTGACCAAGTGACATAGGAAGGAAGGCACCAGGAAGACTATGCTACTGCGCCAGTGGGGAAATCCCGCAGGAAACATACCTGAGAGTTACCCCATCTGCGGTGAGGGCGCCCAGGTATTCATTTATTCACCAACTCCTCACCAGCATCTGTTGGTGCTGCTTCGGCTTTTCTGCCTGCCACGCGAGGACAGCAATATGGCTTGGGACAGTGCTGGGACTCAGAACCCTCAGGCACCAAACACCGGCCATTAAAAGTCTGCGGGGGCACAATTAAAAGTCCAAGAGAGGTGGGTGGTCAGTGACCCCTCTATTACACTTAAAATAATAGAAAGTGCTTTTAGGAGAAATTTTCTGGTAAGAATTAAGCCCCCTGGGGACATATCCTGGTCATGTAGGCGCTACTGGACTGAACACGTTAGCTGGTTCCTTACCTTCAGTCACAAGCCAAACCACTTCATGTCTAACCCATGTTTCCTAAAGTTGCAATGTTATAAATTGAGTTCCCAGTGCAGGAAACACATTTAATACCATCAAAATACCAAAGACGAAGCAAAATAAAATACAAATATATAACAAACATAAGTAAGTATGTACGCAGTCAAAAAACTAAATTGTCCATGATCTTTTGGGGGAGATTTTGTGTGTAAGCTGGTTTCACTAACGTTTCTTAAACCACAGCCTTAGTGAGATGTCACAGTAAATGTCCATAAGCATTCTCACTGCTCAAGTCATTCAACATTCCCAGTCACCTTTCTTGGAAATTTCCGTTACTGACGAGAAGTATATGAATGCCCCTCCCCCTCTCCTCCTTCCTTCACTTCCCCCTCAAAGATTACAGATGACTTTTATATAAGTCTTTGACACTTTTATTTGGCACTAGACGCTTCCTCTGTGCTTTTCCTGTAGAGTCATTCTTTGGCTTTTCTGAGAAGTTTTTCCTTTGATGTCTCCTCTTTTCTTAAACTTTGCCAAAGAGACCATGACTTTGCTGAAATCACTGCTTGATTTGGAGACATACTCAAGTAATAGTAATACTCAAGTCTCTCTGCCTAATCATGCTGACATGCAACCTGAAGTTTTGCCATCACATGAATGTTAACTGAAGGGGCCTACAATTGTCACTTTCTCCAAATCTTTTTCTTTCCCTCAAAAATGATGCTGACTGGAGAATGCAACAACTTGACCTCAGAGACTAGCTCATTCACTTTTCTTTCTTGCTCTCCTCGTCTCAAAATATCATGCTTCATTTTCAGAGACACTGAAGGAAATCCCAGAAGACTTCCCAAAGGAGGTGACATGTGGCATGTGCAAAATTTTGGCTAGTGCACATGGACTCCAACTATGTGGGAACTGCTTGAAAAAAAGGCCAGGAAGTATGACAGAAGGTGTTTGTACTGAATATCTTCTATGTGCCCCTCTAAAATCAGTCTTTATTTTTCTCCACCCTACTTTGTAGCCTGGGAGCTGACCCATAAAGATGCACCAATAGACTTCCTTGCCCTAAAATTCCCAACTGGGTTCAGCCAATGGAAGGCACCATCCGAAGAGAGTGGGGTTTTTTTTTAAATCCCGTGCTCTTCCCCTGCCAAGTCACAGTGGACTGCTTGCATCCTCTCAGGTAGTGTCCTCTCTCTTTCTGAGTTCAGGTGACACTTTTGTCCCTTCTGCCCCAGGAGTGATAACAGATATTGCTCCATCTCTTATTGCTTTCCCTAAACTCTGCCCACAGCTTTTTAAATAGCTCCTGTATTAAGCTCTTCTCAAATTATCCCCTTTGAGTGTGCCATCTGTTTCCTGCCAGCTCCCTGACTGATACAGTGTGTTTGATTAATGGGTATTAGTTCAGACTAGTTGGAGCATGAAACAGTAAAACGTGGTGTAGGGACAGTAGGCGGAAAGCAGATGGTGGAGGAGCTTGTCTTCCAGGCCAGAGAGTCCAGCAGGTTTTAGATCTCAGGTTTTAGACCAGGAGTGACATGCTTTAAGAAAACTAATTTGGCAGCTGCATGCAGAATGGTTTAGAAAACGGAGATGGGGAGATGAGTTAGGAGATGATTGTAATTACTATTATAGAAAGCTAACATTTTGTAACTGTCAGATTGGCAAAGATCCAAAAATTTGGTAGCATAGTATGTCAAGAAGGATATGGAGAAAAAACACTCTCAGATATTGCTAAAGAGTGTGTAAATGCTTTGGAAGGCAATTTGATAAGATCTATGAACATTAAAAATGTTCATAACCTATTGACCCAGCAATTCCACTTCTAGGTAAGGTACTTAGCCTACAGATAATATTGCACACATGCTAAATTATTATGTACAAGGATATTCACTGTAGCACTTTGCTAATGGTTAAAGATGGACAGCAACCTACATGGTCATCACAGACTGGCTGAATAAGTGTGGCGCATTCCATGTAACAGAATACTCTGCAGCAGTTAAGAGAATGAGAGGATTCTAAGTATTGTATGTGGGAAGGTCTCCAGCACACAGCAGGTCCTCAAATAACGTCATTTCGTTCAATGTCCTTTCATTGTAACGTTGATGAGATTCCATTGGAACTTAAACTCTTTTTTATATCAATTAGCCTATGGTAAAATAGGTTTCGTTAGATGTCATTTTTGCTTAAAGTCGCAGAACCTTATGGATGACATTAAGTGAGGACTTATTGTAATGTGAATGACAAAGAAAAGTATATATAGTATACTTTTATATAGTATACTAATAATATATATCGTATGCTTCTATTTGACTGGAATGATAAAAAGATATATTGCACATAAGTTTGTAAATGCATAGACCAGAAGAATACAAAGGAAACAGGTAAAGGATGATTGTTCTCCAAAGAGAGTTGAACGGCTGGGATCAAAGGAAGGAGGGAGATTTACTTTTTTTTCTTTTTTTAATGTTATTGGGGAATATTGGGGAACAGTATGTTTCTCCAGGGCCCATCAGCTCCAAGTCATTGTCCTTCGATCTAGTTGTGGAGGGCACAGCTCAGCTCCAAGTCCAGTCACCGTTTTCAATCTTAGTTGCAGGGGGCGCAGCCCACCATCCCATGGGGGAACCAGCAACCTCGTTGTTGAGAGCTCGCTCCTTAACCAACTGAGCCATCCGGCTGCCCCGAGATTTACTTTTTTTCTAATCTTTTTGTACTTGTGTGTGAGTTATCTATGTTTTTAAAAAGTCCACTGCAACTGTCATCTTAGAATCAAACCTCTACCTTGATTATCAGTTCTAAAAATCAGATTATGGATAGATTTCTTGGTGAAATAAACACAACTGAAAGATATTAAACTAAAAGAAAAAAATCTTTATAATAAAGTATTTGAATGGCTGAACACAATGTTGAGCTTTGCTACCAGGTGAGTAAATGGCCTTGAATTGTCTTGCTTGGTGGTGTCAGTTCTTAAAGTTCAGGGTAAATACAATATCGGAAAAGTTGGAATGCAGGCCTTTGAATAGTAACTACTTCCTTCTGTAACGCTGCTACTCTGAATAGATAATGCGCAGGGATGTCATCCAAGGAATTCAGACGATGGGTTGGTGGTTGATAAATATAAATGCTTTTCTTAAGGTCCCTTCTAACCTGAAGAGGTTATAATAGAGCACTACCCTATCAGAGTTCTCAGAATTTCTCTATTGTGATTGTTTCTTTCATTCACCTGAAAGGAAGAGCACCAGCTTACTTTGTTTACCATTGTGTGCTTAGCAATCAGCATTAAAACAGGTGCATAGTAAGTGCTCAATTATTTGTCCAGGTGAATGGAGCATGGCTTTCTGTGTCATATTGTTCTTGCCCTTTTTAAAAAAATTTTTACTGGGGAATATTGGGGAACAGTGTGTTTTTCCAGGATCCATCAGCTCCAAGTCAAGTCATTGTTTTCAATCTAGTTTGGGGCGGGGGGGGGGGGGGGGAGCGGGCGCAGCTCAGTGGCCCATGTTGGAATCAAACCGGCAACCTTGGTGTTATGAGCACTGTGTTCTAACCAACTGAGCCAACCGGCCGCCCCTGTCCTTGCCCTCCTTGAAACTTAAAGCTGGGTAAATAAGCGACCCTCATTTTAATTGTAATGACCAACTTATTTTCTTTGTAGGAAAATAGTCAAATAGTATGACTAAGTTTTTGAGTTGGTGATGAGACTTTTGAATGAAATGCAACTTAGTTGTCCAGTTTCTCTGGTACTAGGGTAATTGCCATGATGTTTATAAAATATTGTATTATTGTGTAACATTAGCCATAGAGTGTTGAATCTTTACATCTTGCTGTTTTGTTCATTTCTGCCTGGTAAAGAAAATTAAAACTAATTTTTTTTTCCAATAATGACTCTTGCATTGTCATAAAAACTTCAGCACTGAAACTTATAAGGGAATTGGCCATTTCTCTTCTTATGGGATTGAGACTCTGGAGTGATGCTTCATAATTATACAATACTCATATATTACTGTACACTATATTTAATATAGCTTTTCTTAAATGAAGTTTAATGAACTGTTTGACTGTTATTTTATTGCTTTTTGAGTTAATTTTAATGAAAACTGTGGTCACTACACTTATTAGTACAATAAGCCCTCATTATAAAGACCATTATTATTAGATTTGCATAATAAAAACTAAAATTACTTTAATTCATGATTTTAATTCAGGGGTGTGACTAACATAGCTTTGGTTTTGTTCTGGGGTTTTTTGGGTTAAAACAACTCCACTGCAGTTTATGTTTAGGGAAAACATAATAATGTCTACCTTTCTGAAGTGGCAGAAAGATTTGAAGGACAGGATGAGTGGGCAAGGCCCGCTGAGCAGAGATCCGACATGATTTGGACGTCTGATGTGACAAATTGGCCAGCTCAGGGACCAGATGTAGACTGCAGAAAAGTTTTGCTTGGCTTGTACAATGTTTTGAAAATGCTTGAATTTGTCTGCCAAGTCATCTGGTCCCCTACTTCCTATTGACTTATTTCCAGCAGCCTTACTCACTGACTACCTGCTCAGCCCTGGTAAGCATTACGTGCCTAGAGAACAAATACATCATTAGATGAAACGCGGACCTTGGAAGGGAAAGAGGTGAAAATGGAGATTGTAAGGATATATGGAATTTGGAAGGCAGTGGAGCCCACTGAGGGTGGAGGCTGGGAAACACACAGGTCTGTGCAGACAGGTTGAAATTGGAGGTTCTGGAGAGACCAAACATAGGAAGCTAAAGGCCAAATTTTGGGTATCACTCATATTTAACAGCTATAAGTCACCAGAATCCCAATGAAGGGAAAGAAGCTGTCATAAGAGAAACAGGGTAGAGCAAGGCTATGGATGGAGGTCAAGGAAAGAGAATGTCGAGGGTAAGGGAGTAAACTGCACCTGGAGTGAAAGGGTAAAGATGGTGGAGGGGAGGAAGCTATTAGATTTGGTAATACCATTAAAGAGCTGGTTCAGCAGAGAAAAAGAGGTGAAATTACAGACTTAAAGAGGGGGTTAGGTGTTGATGTAGGGGGACACAGCTACTCTAAGGTAGCCAACAGCAGAGGGAAGGAGCTAGGACATCCCTCAGTGGTTTGTAGGGTAGTGGATCTCAAGATCTGGTGTTTTGAGAGGAAGAAAAAGGCCAATGGAAAGGGAGCAAGATCCATAGGAGGTAGGAAGGGATGGGCACAAGTGGAAGAGGTAGGTCCAGGCAGGAGTTATACCTCTAACAACACCACGGGTGGCCGGTTTGCTCAATGGTTAGAATGTGGTGCTAATAACACCAAGGATGCTAGTTCGATCCCTGCATGGGCCACTGTGAGCTGCGCCCTCCTTAAAAAAACACAAAACACCAGAGATGGCAAGCTTTTCAAATGTTGAGGGATTGTCTTATAATGTGTTAGGTGTTGCTAGTTGGATTCTTATAATGTGTTAGGCGAGGACGGCAGTTAGTCATGAAATTGTGAGCTTTGGGAAAGTAGAAAAAGGTCTGGGCTAGGTGGCATATGTACCGTGGAGTGGGCCATTCAGGAATGCAGGACAGGTCAGCTCAGCGGAAATTCGCAAGTAAACGCTATGTTTCAAACAGTCATGATTTCGTGATTTTATTATCTATTACAAACTGCAGGTTTGCAAGATTCAAGGGCTTTTTTCTTTTTTTTAGATGTAGTTACCTTTCCAGTAAAAATTGTCATTCCACACATATGAATTACAAGTTCATTAGTGCCACAACCATGGTTTTTCCTGGGGTGTACTTAAACTGTCAGTCATCAGGGGCATAGCCTTAGGACACTGGTCATAGTTTCTAATTTGAAGATATGGTTGAGAATTTCATTATGTGTTTTCTCTTTTTATTATCAGGATTATTTCTCCCAAGCGATTTTTTCCCCTCTTCTTTGTGAATGTTGCAAATTGTGAAACTGATTAGGATCCTTTTTCAAGTCAGCTAATAGTTGAGGGAAAAAAATTCTGGATTCACGCCTGGTGAGGAAGAACTCTCTGTGACTTACACTTTTTATTGGCAATATTTTTGCCTCCAATTTGTGACTCCTTGTTCCTCCTTCTCATTTGTTTTTGTTATCTTGTTACATTTCACATATCTTAGGAACCACTTTAAATCCTTTTTTGGGGAACAAGATAAAACATATAAATATTAAACATAAATATTTAAAGTACTTCAAGCATGTTAACATTTGTGGCAATTATTAAATAAAAAGCATATCTGTAGTTACAAGGCCAATAGACCCAAAAAAGCTTTTTCAAATTCTTACAACTCTCCATTTAAGAATATTGGATGGTAGTGTACAGAGCAGGAAGCCAAATTTGTAACTGGAATCATAGCAAAATGAGTGGAAAAATTAAGACTCAGCTAAATGTTTGCCTCAATTCTTCTTTTATGAGGACATGTAGCATAATTATGCCTGAGAATTTAAAAAGGCAATTTGCACTCTTTATTTTGGATGCTTTCTTTTCAACTCAGTTAACACTATTCAAAATCACCCTCTTGTAGTGGTTAAGGTGGGCTCTGGAACCAGCTTACTTGGTTTCAAATCCCAGTCCACGAGTATGTGTGACCTTGGGCAACATAATTATGTTTCCTCACTTGAAAAATAGTGCTAACAGAACCTACCTCGTATGATTTTGAGGACTTAATAAGTGTATGTAAGGTGCTTAGAACAGTGTGTATGCATAGTTTAAGTGCACAAAAAATTGGTAGTTATAATTATTTTAGCTTTACAGTTGGGAAAACGCAGGAGACTCTCAGGGTCTAAGCCAAAATTTTGAACCCCATTTATGACTAGCTTAATTCCAGAAGCCCAAGCTAAGGTGTAGCTGAAGACCAAGGAGAAGCCCTTCCAGCACCCTGCTGAGAAATACTTGAAGTTAAACCTTCAATTCAAGAAAGCTCAGTTAATGGTACTTTGCACAGGTTTGATACCATAATTCCACATTAATTGGCTCCTACCAGAGCCTTGCTGAATTCGTTTATTCAACAAATATTTATTGAAGGCCTGCTTTATCATGCAATACATTGTAAATACCACAAATCAAAAAAACCCACACCATTTCCCTCCATGGCTTCAAACAATCAAATACTACCTCCCAGGCATTACCAAAATAGAAAAAATGCTTTCAAGTGTTAGACCTGTCATGAATTTAATGGAAATCACAAACAAGAGCCTATCACAATTTCAAGTCTTACATTGAAAACATACAGTGTGACAATAAATAAACTTTGGGGTCCCATTAGTTGGAGTCAGTCCCACATGGGACGAATTTGGTAGAAGTGAAAGAAAGAGTAATAATTGCTTAGTCCCACTGAATTATTCGCTCTCCTTCAGGAAGAATACTCCAGTTTGGGGAGGCCACACCCCGGGCCAGCCAGTTGAAATCGTCAACGTCGTCCCAGTTATTTTTGCTCCTATCTAAACCAGAGCCTTCGAAGTCTTTGTCGATCCCCGGGTAGCTCCAGGTGTAAGGGGCGAACTGGATCCCGCTGCAGTCCTCCACGATGGCCCTGCTGGTCACCTGCAGGAAGATGCGGGTGTCTCTCGTAGTGTGCACGCGGAGCTGTTGGCAGACCACGGCCAGCACGCACTCACTGCAGTCCTCCAGGAACACAGAGGTGGACACCGGACCGCAGAGTACCGTGCAGCTGCGGGCCTTGGTCAGCCGCAGGGTGTTCGGATTGCCATACAATCTGATCTTGCAGTTGCTCAGTTCGGTCAAAAGGACGTCTTGCTGGTGCAGCTCCTCCGCTCTTTTCTCCAAGACTTGGGACTTGAGGTTGGAGAAACCGCAGACCCAGCTGGAGCCGAAGCCTCCCTCCCCCTTCAAGGGCGGCGAGGAAGCCTGGATGCCTTCCGCCGCAGGGGCGCCAGGAGCCGCACAATCTACTTTGGTGGCCGAAGCTGCGTCTTTCCTTCGGGTCTTGAAAGCGAAACGCTTCTTGGGCTGTAGCTGCTGGCGCCGGTCCGCCAGGGCCGCCTGTAGCCGCGCCATCGCCTCTTGTCCCTGCCGCAGCTCGTAGGCGGCCAGGAACAAAACTGAGTCGTTGAGAAGTTTCTGCAGCCCCTGGAGCCGAGCGGCCGCCTCCTCCAGCTGCTCGACGGACTCCCCGCCCTCCAGAAGCTCTTCCACTGCTGCTCGCTCCCGAGCAAAGGCGGCGGCGAAAAAGTCGCTCTTTTCCTCTTCTACCTCCTGGTTCTGCCGCTTTTGCTTCCGCCTTTCCACCTCCAGTTGCCTCTCTTGTTCTCGTCTCTGAAGCCGCTCAGGCACCAGGCTCCGGTCCCTCTGGGATCCCACGTCCCCGTTCCCCGCCGCAGCAGCGGAGCAACTAGCAGTCTCCATCTTGACTGCAAGCTTCCTTTCTCCTGCCTTCCTTCCTTTGGGCGCGCCCTCCGTGAGGCCTCCCACCAACGCGTCCTGTGATTGGCCGGCCACACTGACGTCAAACTCCCCGGCCTATTTTCTTCGCCCATTGGTTCCTCCTCTTCGGAGGGGCGGGGATATGGGGCGGGGCCAACTGACAAAGGGGGTGGAGAGACAAAGGTCCTTGTGGATGGGTGGGGTGGGAGGCAGGCGGGGGAAATTTTTTTTCCTCTTAAAGGGGCAGGATTTATATCCGGGATTGTGGGGTGAGTTGCAGCAGCGGCAGCTGCACATGTGGGTTTGTTTATAAGAACAAGGTTAGAAACTCGCAGGCCTCCCCCTCCCCCCCAGCTCCTCCCTACTACCCCCTTACAGGCCAGAGATCTGCTGCTGGTGGGGGGAATGTGTGCGTGTGGTGGGTGGGGGGACAGGTAGTGGTGCGAAAGATGGAGGGGGGGGAATATTGCACCGCCCGGCCCGCGCCGGAGGAAGCGGCAGCTGGAACAGCTGGCTAGGGAGCCGCTTGCATGCCTCTGGTTTTTTCTTTTCTCTTCCACCACCCCTTCCCCCAGCCTATTCCTGCCGCCCCTAAACCCTTATCCTGCCCGCC
This sequence comes from Rhinolophus sinicus, assembly GCF_036562045.2. Classification (NCBI taxonomy): domain Eukaryota; kingdom Metazoa; phylum Chordata; class Mammalia; order Chiroptera; family Rhinolophidae; genus Rhinolophus; species Rhinolophus sinicus. Next base: position 89,950,835 of record NC_133755.1, read on the forward strand.
CCCTCCCCCTCTGCCGCTGCAGTTCGGCGTGGCCTGGGGCTCCTAGATCTCCGCAGGCAGTTACGAGGGCGGGAGTAGGCGAGGGGCACTGGGATGGAAGAGATTGGGTTCCCCACTGCAACGGGGTACAGGGGGCTCTGGGGTAGCCTAAAAACGGATTACTATTTTTTTGGCCAATTGCTGCAGTCGGCGGGGTGGGGGTGGGGGTGAGATTCCACACCCCCTTCCTCTTCCTCCCACGCCCTCCCCCCCTTCGCTGTCACTCCCTTCGCAGCTGGGCGCCGCTGGCCGCGCCGGGGTGAGACCCCAGCCCGGGGCTCTGGCTCTCCGTGGGGCCACGGGTCTTTAGGACAGCGATGGGGGAAATGCTACATTATTTCTAGAGGTGGTGGGAGGGATTTGTCACCGGAAGTAAATGAGCCTTGCTTAAAGTCTGGACCAGCCCGAAGTGTGAGTGGGCAGCCGAGACAACGCAGTCCTTAGCAAAACCCAGGGCAGTGCGGACGGCCGAGGACCCAGACGCCGCCGGCCGCTGGCGCGCGGCGACCTCGTGTGCTCGGTGCAGCCCGCGGAGCGTCGGGGCCTCATTGACCCGGCCCGCCCTTCCAGTCTTGTGTTTCATCCGTATCTCCACCCCCGTTCCCGGCCTCCGTCGTTTTTAATTGGGATATTTAACTGTCCAAGAAATTGTCACTTGACATTTCACGGATATGCCTGCATTTCATGCAGAGAAAGATGGGAGGAAAGGAAAGAATTAAGACTCATCTCCAATTCTTCACGCCCCACCTCCTCCTTTCCTTCCCATTTAAAACAAAACAAAACAAAAAAATATGTAAATTCCCGTATTTCTCCATATTTCTCCACTGAAAAGTCAGCACAGGTCACACCATTTGGCAAATTCCACGCGGGGTTTGGGGCGGGGGGGTCTTGTGTGTTTGTATGTGTACGACGTGCGCCCGATGGAAATGTGGGTGCTGGAAAATTCCTGTGCTGACGATTGTAGTATATACTTCGTTTTCGTTTGCTTTGTTTCATGGACAAGCTGGATGAGGCTTTTTGTTTTTTGTGAGGTATAGTTCTGAGGCTGGTGAATGAAATTTATAGCTGGTTATCTTGTCTAAGTCACACGGAGGAATGCAATAGCTGCTTTATTTTATGAAGAATTGATTTAACCAAGGAAGGTCTAAAGATTTATTTTGCTAGGGGGGGAAAAAAAACGCCTGACCTGCCTCCCTTAAGTTTTCCAGTAATTGAATCTGTGTCGCAAAAATTAAGAAACTTTGTAAGCAAGCAAGGTTTATTGGACTTGGGAGTTACAGCTGAGGTCAGGCAACATTTTTGCATTAACCATAGTGAATCTCTGAGTGGTTGTTAAGTGTTGTCTGTATCAGAAATGCCATAGAATTCGTTCAATCTTTTCAAGAATTTCATTTCTGCCTAACAATAAGTTTGGAAGTTTCTGAATATTTTAGGTTGGCCAGTTCAAATTTTTTATAAGAAGTCGTAAAGGACAAAAGTGAACAGGCCACCTGGTTGACCCAGTGTGTTGGAGGCAGTTTCCAAAACTGATGTGAAGCCTGCGTGGGAATGGGTGTGGTCAGTGGTGTGGTCATCCTGAAGCATGAGCTTGACGGTCCCTTGAGCCCCCAGGACAACTGCTAGGTGAGGTGGGTGGTTAAGACATAAATATAAAGCTACATTTCTGAGTTCGAAAGCAGTAGGAAGGCTGGGAAACCTCTGGCATTCCCAGACTGTGTTTCTATCTTTCTGACATTTGAGGGCAATCGATTCAGTGTGCATCTTTGAAATGGATCCCAGCTCCTCAGAGGTAAGTGCCTGTTGTGATGGAAGTAAAGGGGTAAGGTGTTACAACAGAAACGTGACAAAAGGCAGGCAGCCATGAGTTCGGAATCCTGCTTTCAGATACCTTAAAAGGCTTGTAAATCAAAGTATTTGCTCTCTTTTAGACATCTTAAAAAGTGAAGGAATTCTAAGGTTTTACAGATTTTAAAAATTACCAAAAATTTAGGTACTTTGTGGTTCTATTAGTTAGACTTTTTTCACTTTTTGAAAATTTCAAACATACTGGAAAGAAGCGGGTTATACTGGAAAGAAGTGGGTTATACTGGAAAGAAGCCGGTTATACGGGAAAGAAGTGGGTTACGTGTACCCATCACCCAGCTTCAGCAATTACCAACTGAGTCTTGTTTCTTCTAAAACGCTCGCCACTTTCCACCCCACCTCATTCAGATTATTTTACAGCAAATCCCAGGCATTATTTTATATTTTATAATCTAGAAATATTTCAATATCTATCTCAAAAAGATTAGGACTAACCTTTTATAACATACCCACAATATTATCACCACACTCCAAAAAATGTGGTGATATTTCCTTAGTATCATCAGAGTTCCGGTCTATATTCACATTTCTCTAATTATCCTATAATTTCCTTTTAAAAGTTATTTTATTTCAATAAGGATCCAAACAAGTTCCATACAATTGTCTACTTAATGTCCCTTTAAAAATCACTCTTAAAACTGCTCTCTCTTTTTCTCTCAAATGTTTTGTCGAAGAAACCTGATCATTTGTTCAGTAGAGTTTCAGACAGTCTGGATTTTGCTGGTTGTATCTCCATACAGTGTTTGTTAGATTTGAAATATTTGTCATATGTATTTGATCTTTTAATGTCATAAAGTGAATGTTTATGTATTGGTATGCCACATGAAATCAATAACCATATAGTGAAAGCGTTTAAGCACAAATAAAACAGTCTTTGGGTACAGCTAGACAGCAGCAAGCGAATAAGTTCTTTGGGTGGTGTACGGATTTTGCCAGGGACCCTGTACGGTGGGGGATGCCAGCCACACGTAGGTAAATAAAACAGATCCAGGCTCTGTATTCTTTTAGCTCGATGCCAGAAGGTGTCACCTATTCATTTTTCAGCAAACGTTGAATATATAGTAGATATAAAACATTCATTAAAGAGCTCTATATGTCAAGTATCAAATGGTAGGCAAACATTCCTACCTTGATCCCTGACTTTTATGACACAAAGATGAGAAAGATTACAGCCGTGGGGTACACGCTGTTCTTAAAAAGGCTCCAGGGGCCGGCCAGTTAGCTCAGTTGGTTAGAGCCCGATGCTCTTAACAACAGGGTTGCTGGTTCGATCCCCACATGGGCCACTGTGAGCTGCGCCCTCCACAACTAAATTGAAACAACTACTTGACTTGGAGCTGATGGGTCCTGGAAAAACACACTTAAATAAATAAAAGTTTAAAAAAGAAAGAAGAGGCTCCACGTTGGTGTTGGAAGCTGTACAGGAGCAGCTCTTTCCTTCCACCTTTGCCCGTGGCTCTCCTCCCCCCAACACCTTTCACTTTCTGGAACTTTTCTCATTATTGTACGTCTAATGCCTAGCATAGAGGCTTGTACTGTTGTTGTTTTTTAATCTAACATCAGTTTATTAAGCACTTATTGTGCCCAGCCCTGAGCCAGGGAGACCCTCAGGCTGCTAAAGTGACTGAAAACAGACATAGTCCCTGTTCTCCTTCAAGAGGCCTAATTTGGGCAAATAATCACAGGAAGATGTAAAATTGTAATAGTGAGAACTGTTGCAAAGGAAAGAGGAACAGAGAGTGCTACTAGTGGGAGGTTTGACATTGTTGGGGAGGTCAGTGAAAGCTTCCCCGAAGGGGTTGAGCTGGGGCTGGAAGGATGAGAAGGAATTCACAGGGAGGAGTGAGTGAACACTGAAAAGTGTCTTATAGATGTACAGGCCCCTGGGGTCACTGGTGACTTGATGGAGAGCGGTGTCGGGGGAGTGCGGTGGGCGGTTGGCAGGCTGCAGGGTAAGAGGAGGGGTGGGAGTGACGCAGTGGAGCTAATGACACACGTAACTCTTTGGAGAAGTTTGACTGAAGGGGAAGGGGGAGAAAAAGGGGAATGAGAGGAGGCCAGTGAGGTGTTTTTGTTTTTTTTTAGAGACAGAGAAGACTTAAGATACATTATACAAGGTTTCTGAAAAGGCTTGCGGGGGAGGGTAACCCAAAGCACAGGTGCAAGGGTTAGTTGTCCATAGGAGAATGGACAGCTTCTCTATTGCAGTGTTGTTTTAACTTTTTATTAGGAAAGTTTTCTAACATACACAAAAACTTTTTGACCTCAGCCCATAGTAACAGACGCATCATAATTGAAATAGAAGCTTTAAGAAATGGTAGATACTCAACTATGTGCAATAGCTACCATTTTCTATTCTATTGATTGCATTTAAAAATGCTGATCAAGACCCCTTAAATTAATCTGCAGTTTAAAAACTGCTGTATCAGCCAGAGAGGGTGCAGCTCTAGGTAAATGTGTATGTTTCGTCATTGGCAGATGAGTCTGAATTGATGGTTTTTGTGTTCTCTATAAAGGAGGCAGTGAGATCCTCTCCTGGGTGTAGGAGGATGGGACTGAGGGTGTCTGAAAAGTACTGGGAAGGTGTGAAAGCGCTGCGGGACAAGGGAGGGACTATGTTGCCCGAGAAATGGGGCTGGGTGGTGTGGATATTCGGTAAACACTGGGAGAATGAATGAGGGAACAAAGGAGAACCTCCCAGGGCAGCAGTCTAGGTTGGAGACCAGCTCAGGGGAAGGAGATGGGATACTGGGCAGGCCAGAGGACAGAAGCTGGTGCGGAGGGCCTGGCCTTCAGAAGCAGGGAATCCCTATAAGGCAGCTTCTCTAGAAGAGTCTGGAGGCTTCACTCCTGGAGCTCCTCATACATTCCTGCCAAGCTCTTCAGAAACTTACGTCACTCTTCCCAAGACCCGCACTGCCTGTCAACAGATGACGTTACCTACTCTTCACAGAGAAAAAAGGCCACCAGATGTGAAGCTCACCTTGCCTCCCATCTCACTTATAACTTATCCATGAAGTTCCACCTTCTTGTTTCTTTCCCTCTCATCCATCTAAAGCATCCATCCATGTCCCTTCCCTCCCATTTCGGAGGACCTCCAGGCCTCCTCTCTTTCTTCGGGATCTTTAATCTCTGTCTTCGTTGGCATTTTCTTTGGCACCTCTCAGCCAGCGAGTTGCCTCAACTTGAAACAATTTTCCTTTTGTCCTATCATCCACCCAAATGAATGCTCTGTTTTTTCCTTAACAGTAGACTTTTTATTCTTTTTTTTTCAATCTTGGGGGGAGGTAATTAGTTTCTTTCCTCCTAGCTTTATTGAGATATAATTGATATATGACACTGTGTGAGTTTAAAATGTACAATGTGATGATTTGATATTTGTATAGATTGAGAAATGATTACCACACTCAGCTTCGTAAACACACCCATCACCTCACAACATTACTTTATTTTTCATTTATGTGGCGAGATCTTTTCAGACCTACTCTCTTAGCAACTTTCAAGTGTGCAATATAGTATCGTTAACTACCGTCACCAGGCTGTACATTATGTCCCCAGAACTTAATCCTTTTATAACTGAAAGTTGGTACCCTTTGACCCACTTCATCACGTCCCACACCTCCTAGCTTCCGGCAGCCGCTAATCTACTCTCTGTTTCTATGAGTTCCATTTTCACACGAGACTTAAAAACAGTTACGTACATTTGCTGTGTCCAGTTTCTCAGTTATCATTCCCTCCTTAGGCCCTGGTCATCCAATTTCCGCCTCGGCGACTTTATTTGAAACTGAAATCCTCGCTGTTCCCTCCTAACTTTCAAATCCATTGCTCTTTGTAGCTGTAAGCTGTCAATTACCCCTTCTCAAAGCACAGCTCCCTGGTTCTGTCTTAGTTCTCTTCTCTGTCCATCCTTGATCACTGCTTCTTGTCTCCTTCACAGACCTCTTTCTATTCATCCTTTAAATGGCGGTGTGGTCAGAATTCTATCTTGGAACCTCTTGTTCCTCCCACCTCCTTCGGCAAGCTTACCTTTTCCCAGGGCACCAAGTCCTGTCCATATGTTGACTAACTCCTGTCTCCTCCCTCCACCTCTCTCCTGAGCCCAAACCTGAATGAACTTCCCACACCAACACCTTTCTAGATATTTCCATGTAATTATCTACTATCCAAAATTCCTCATATTTAAGGTGGCCTAAAATGAAGTCCTTATTGCCCTAATGATGTCCTTTTATACAATGGTTTCGGTTATTTATTGTCGTATAACAAACCAACGCTAACTTATCGGCTTAAAACAGCAATAATTTGTTATTTCTCATAATTCTGTGGACGCAGCTGAGGCCATAGCTTCCAAGAGAGACTCACTGTTGTGTCTGGGGCCTTGGTACAGGCTGCCAGCTGGTGTCCCTCACTCCCCCCCAGTGTAGCCTCTCTCGCACACTTGGTCTCCTCGTATTCAGTAGTCAAGCTCAAGCGTCTCCACCTGATGGCTGGCTTCCACAAGGGCAAAAGCTGACCCCCCCCCCCCAGACCTCTTAAGGCTTTGGCCGGAATTGGTACAATGTCACAGTGTCACCTTTAGTGCATTCATTCAGTCAAAGCAAATCACAAAGCCAGCCCAGGTTGAAGAGGGAGAGAAACAAACTCCACCTCTTGCTGGGTGGTGCAGCAGCATTTAAAGGGATGGAAGGAATGGCAGCCATCTTTGCAGAGAATCCACCATGCTATGTGCTGGCAATGTCTGAGCATTTACGTGTATGACCTCGTTCAGTCTTCACAGCATCCCTGTCATGTAGGTACTGCTTGTATCCCCATTTACCAGATGAAGAACCGGAGAGGTGAAGGCCACTTCCTTAGGACTGAGAGCTCGTAAGTGAAGGAGCTGAGTTTGAATGAGGCGACCTGGTTCCAGAGTCCAAGCTTTTAACCCCACCGTGTGATCATGATAACACATCTGATCATGCTGCCCGTACCACATGCGTAGTTTTCCACGCAGGAAATCAGACCTCCACAGAGCCTCATTCCCTCACTGGTCCACCTAGTCTGCAAGTGCTTTCTCTCTCTGGCTCAGGCCCTCTCTTCATGCTTTGTTCCTCTCTCCTCATCTCTGCATACCCATCTGGTCCCCTACCTCTGTGCTTCCTGAATTCCCCCAGTAAGTGGCTGGGGCCACTTATTCAAGCCGATCGTGTCACTTTACTTAAAACTTCTGTTGGCTCCCTCTTGTTGAATACTGTTCAGACTCCTTAGTGTGGATGCCGGACCCATCACAGCCTGAGCCTGTCCCCAGGTGCCTCTCCGGCCACATCTCCCATCATTCCCTTTACTCCGGCCACACCAGGCTCATGCACTTCCACTGGTTACTTAATCAGCACCGACTGTATGCCTGGCACTTTTCTGGGTGATGGAGGTACATTGATCCACACACAGACAGGGCTCCCTCAGAGCTGACAGGCTAAATGAGGGCAGCAATTACAGGGTGCTGTGAGATATACTATTAGGTTGGTGCAAAGGTAAATGTGGTCTTTGCAATTTTTAACCTTTTAAACCGCAATTACTTTTGCACCAACCTAATAAAATGGGAGAGATCTTCGGTGCTGTGATCACATAAGGTTACTTAACCCAGACCAGGGAAATCGGGTGAGGTCAGAGGTGGTGGGTTGGTGGGTGACTTTTAGGAAATCTAAGCTGGATCCTAAAGAATGAGTGAGATCTAACTTGATGAGGGGAGAAAGCAGAGTCATTCATTTCTTTTATACAAATATTCATAGAACACCAACTACGTTCCAGGCACTGTTCTAGGTGCTGGAAAGAGCAGTGAACAAGGCAGACAAAAAGTCCCTGGCTTCATGGCCAGGAAGCTGGGACAGCTCCAGTGACTGTAGCAGTAGAGACAGGACATGGCAGCAAACCTGGACGTGAGAAAAAGATGCGTTAGACTAGAGCAGTGGCCTCACCCCTGGCTGCATGAGTATCGCGTGGGGGGCGATTGAAGCGTCCTGACGGCTGGGCCTTGCCTAATAGTTCAGTCAGACTCTCTGGGAGTGGGGCTTTGGCATTGGTATTTTTTATTCATTATCCAATGACAGGATCAGATTATCTCCCCCCCCCCTTTTTTTCCTTTAACAAAGAACCAACCTGGATGCTGTGTGTGGAATGGATTCACGTGGTGCAAAAGTAACCTGATGGCAGTTTGGAGGCTGTTGCAGGAGCCAAGGAAACAGCGGTGTTGGGCTATGGCAAGGAGAGAGAGGATAGAGAGGGAAGGGAAATGTCTGAGAAATGTAGGAGACCAGACAAGACTCAGTGATTAATCAGAAGTCAGGGATCCAGGAGGGCCAAAGGTTGTAGGAGGTTCTGGCTTGAGGTGCTGCTGCCGTGTGATCACGGTGCCTGACACAGTGAGCGAAGTGAAGCAAGTTTGGAGAGGGAGCTGGTGGGACCATCTGGGCCCTGCTGCTTGCTCCCTTGTTTTCCTGCCTGTCATCCTGTGCTTTATCTTCTCTACATCATTCACCTCCTACAAGACCTGTTTTACATGTCTCCTCTTCCGGGAAGTCTATCTGGATTCTTCCCTCTGTTGGCTCTGGGTGAGTGTTTATCAGCCTGTGAGGTCAGGATCCATTTACAGATCTGCTCTGCAGCTTGGGCTCCTCCAAGGAATGATGTGTTTTATAACGAGCTGTATGCTTGGCACGGTGCCCAGTACACTGAAGGTGCATAGTAAATGTTTGTGAAATAGATGTGTTAATGGACGAAGACTTGGGCCAGACCTCTCTTAGGACTGTGATTGTTCTTGTCACGGGGGCTTGTTCTTGTTTCCAGAGTACGGGACAGAAGGAGTCCAGGGGCGGAGATGAGGGTATTTGCTGAGCTGATCAGGAAAGGCGCCTTGTAGTTAGAGGTGCGTAGCTATTGACCCTAAGGTAGAGATACATAGTCAGCCATCTACCTTGTCTCGAATTTTGTTTCAAATCCTTTCATGTCAAAAGGCATATAAATCTCTTAAAACTGTTCAGCGTCTGTTCTTTCTCTTGTGTCTCTTCCTATCAGCTGGTAATAAGTGAACAGATAGAACTTTAAATTCTCATTGCTAGCTGTGTGACATTGGATCTGATATTTAACCTCTCTGTCAAGCAGAGAGAAAGATATACCAGGGGTACCAAACACATGTATACAAGTGGACACTTTGGTCAGCGTTGCTCAAGCAATAGTTCGCTGTCATCAGAAGTGTCTGGACGCTGATGGTAACCACTCTGAGCACCTCTTGTAATTGCAGACGTCAAACATGACTTGTATTCATCTTTTGTTATCGGTATATATCGAGTATTACAATTTTAATATAGTTTTCCTTTCTTAAAATGTGTATACTTTTTTTTTATTTGGCACCCTCTGTATTTCTCCTGGGATTGTTGTGATGTTAAGTAAAGTAATGTGTGGAAAAGTACCAAATATTGGGCCAGACCTGTAGCAGACCCTCCAGAGTTGCCAGGTTTTTCTGCCTTCCGGTCCCTGGACCTTTGTTCCTTGGCGTTTCCCAGTCCTCAAATTTACTGGCGGAGCCAGAATTTGCTGTGTGCACTCTGACCTTCTCCAAAAGGGCGATTCTTCTATGAACAGTTCTCTGGCCTTTCTGCAATTCTGGGGATAATTGGGCAGAACTGACATGTAAATCGTGCTGCAAAAGAAAACCAAAGAATCCTGGAAAGACTGAGCTGGACAATCCCAGAGGGATGCTTTAATACCAGGACAAAAACGGGCTTATACTAAAAGGGAAAATAAGGATATGTAGTGAGTTTTTTTTCATGACACTTGATTCATTCAGTTTAAAGAACTGTATTGTGAGATCGTATCCTTTTACTTTTTCTTTCTATTTTTTAAGTATTTCTTTTATGAAAGCCTGTCTATGTGAAATCTTCCATTTTGGGAACCATGGATGTAATCATACGTCACTTTACAGTAAGGGAGTGTAAAGCAGTCGTATGTAATAGTCATGGAATGTGGAGTGTTTTTACATACTCTGAGCTCTTATTTGACTGTAGCTCCGTGAGTGCTGTGCTTGTTTCTGCTATTTTGTGTACCCCATAATCCCAGTTACAGCATCATGCCTGGCAGGGAAGGCTCACTGTCATTATCTGTTGGAGGAATAAATGAAATATTGTAGAATCCTAGTTTGTAAGATATTTATTGTGTATTGATGGAGCCAGGGAACTGGTTGAGGGACCCTCTGTTCTCTGTTGCCCAGCAGAGCAGGTACTTAGTGAGTGAACGTGCCCTCAGGTCACACAGAGATAAGGCGTGTCCAGGAGAAGATAATCCAAGGACCTGAATGATAATAGCATGAGCTACCAGGCACCTCCCAGGCACTTAAATTATCTCATTCAATCTTCACGGCAACCGTGCCAGGAGGGTAATAGTTTGAAGCAACAACAATTTTAAGAATCTTTAAAAGACACCGCCAAATTTTAAACCCAAACAGATGTGTTTTTAATATATATGGGGGTAACTTTTCAGCCTCAGTTTCCTTGTTCTTCAGTGTAAGGGGAAGAATGATGCACAAGGTTCTGAGATAATTTAAAGGCTTTTATAGACATGCTTATTCATTGAGATCAGTGTTTTTAAAGCATCCTGGCAGTTGAAAGTTAAATAAGCAAAAAAAAAATTATCCTTTTCAACTCTTTTGCCTAGTTTTAAGATTTCTTCTTTAGAGAGGATTTCGTTATTTGCTGAGTTGCCACTTTTCTGTGAAATACTATCAATCACAGGTTTTCAAAACTCAGGTTCCAACCCATAAGGTCATGAAATCCATTTAGTGGGTGGTAGTCTGCAGTTAAGAAAAAAATGATAAAAGAAATAGAATATGTCAGAGTGCATTGTATTGCATAAATAAGTTTATATTATATGTGTATGTTTCAAATATACACATACGTGACCTATGAGATAAAATGTATTTCTTTTTATAGGTTATGGTCAAAAAAGTTTGAAGAAAAGGGTTTTGTGAGTGACCTTGCCCATTATGGTACACTAGTGTTCATGGATATGGGTCATGACATGACAAGGAACTATGGATGCTGAGCCAATTCTTGCCCAATGTCAAGTGGGAACCTATTTGGGCTACAGATACCTCCTCCTTCTTTCATTTGTAAGAATAATGAAAGTTTGCTTATAAAATGTGAAAGGTGCCTGCTTGGACGAGAGAACAATGGCACATACCGTTTAGAAATGGGGATGTGTTACAGGCCTACAGTCTAAGGCATTGGTGGTTCTCATAGTTGTGAGTTCTCCTTTCCAGGAGGGATCCAATGGTCCGTGACATGTAGTAATTTGAAATTTGCTGAGGCACAAATCTGAGTGAGTGCATCCTAGGAGGCCGGCCGGGCCTGTGGGTGGGACAGGTAGTCATTTAGCTCGTGAGTGAGCTACACCCCCTGCCTTCCATCTGCATTTCAACATGACATGCCATGTTTTCCATTCTTTGTCTTAGGAGGCGTAACTCCCTTACAGTGACCCAAAGCTTGTTTCTGTCTGAAGGATGACTCTGAAATGAAAGGTGACGTTTAAGTGAACCTTGTGGTGTGAGGATATACCAGGAAGGATAGGCTCTTGACAAAGGTGTGATTCTCCAGGAAGCTGAAGTCTCTGGATGTACCTGTGGTCTACAAGTTGGCAATTCCTGGAGCTCTCTGCAGGTAGCTTTAGAGGCTGTCGGGTGTGTGTGATATGCTTTGCTGCGTTTTTAGAACCTGGGGGTGAGTGTTGACTTGAGGCAGTATTCACCTATTGTATAGCTTCTGGAAGATAGAAATTTAGTGTGTGGACATCTTCGCATTTGTTTTAAAAGAGGAGACAATGTGTGTATGTATTTTGCATGTTAATTCCAATACTTCTTGATCGATTGCTTTAGGAATGACTGTGTCAAGTCCTGATATTATCCGAGTGGTTACGCTCTTTAGGATTCTGTATTGTCTGTCTTGGGTTTGTCTAGAGCCGAAGCCTTCCCACAACCCTGGAAGGGAGAGGAGTTGGGGACAAGACAGGGATAGTGGACAAATCAGGATCAGATTCTGCTTCTGCCTTTACATATGGATACTAACTCTTTTGAAAGACCTACAGTAAAGTCACTTATGGGTTGACCCCCGTGCCCTCCTTCTGAAACATAAATTGGGTAACGGAGTGGCGTGGGTTTCACCTCCATCCCATTCTCCAGTTGGTCTTGACCCAAAGCTAGCATTCTGTACTGTGAGTCACAGTTGCAACTATAGAAAGTGGGAGAGAGAAGAAAAGGGGAGAGACATGTTAGTTTATCAGGATATGAGAAATTATGCCTCACTTTTTACTTAAAAAGAAAAAAAAGAGACTGAGAGTCCTTCATTCATCGCTATGCCATGATGTCACCAGGAGTGTGACTCTGCTCTCTCAGCTCTGCACCTGGAGACATTGGGTCCAGGGAAAAACGTGTCCATGCCACTCCAGCTGACTGTCATCGGTTCAATGGCCATTTGTTGAGTGTCTGCTACCTCAAACACAAGCCAGGTGTCCTGATACAGTAAATGCTCAATAAATGTCCGTTTACCTTATCCATGCAAGATGCTGTAGCAGCCCTGGGGAGAGGGGAAGTATAAAATTGAACAAAGCATAGTCCTGTCTCCTTGAGGTTCATGATCCAGGGACAGACATGGCGACAACTAACTGTCAGTCAAGCCTATTACAGTGTGTGTTACAAAGAAAGGAGGAAATTCTGTGGAAGTACGAAGGACACAGGGGAGAGGGGCAGGCAGGGGAGATACCAGAGGACAAGCAATGCCAGGCAATGGGAAGAACAGGAGCAGAGCTGGGAAGGCACCAATTAGTTATATTTGAGGACCTCGGAGTAACGCTGTGCGGCAAGAGTGGAGAGTAGTCAGAAGGGGCTGTTGGGTCGGTGGAAGATGGGGCTGGAGCCCCCAGTTATTCCAAGGGCACTGGGGACCCATCCAAGGGTTTCAAGCAGGAAACGGGGCATTGGATCTGTGTTTTAGGAAGAGAAGTTGAACTGAATGGATTGGAGCAGGGGAAGTGCTGTCAGAAGACTATTGCAATGGTTCGGTGGGTAAATGACAGGGCTTGACTGAGGGCAGGGAAATGAAATGGAGGTTATTCGAGAATGATTTGTACTCGAAAGTCAATCTGTGAATTTGTAAATGGCATGAACCTACCCAAACACTGGGATGATTAGGTCCGCTGGCCAGAACACAACTTTTTAAATTGAAGTACATTAATAATCAAAGGATTAGTCGGTGAGAATGGAGTTAAGGCAAAAGGAGCTGGATGGTCTGCAAGGACCTTTTACTCAATCCTAGCAGTTTTTGCATAGCAGTAATAAGAAAGCTTAGTCTCTGGTGAGTTGTTATTCTTCTCTGGAGAGATACTTGGCCTGCCACAGCAGGGGGAACTGCTCCCTTGGCCAGCGCTGGAACAGAGCTAGCTGGCATATTAGTGTATTCGAGGATCTTTTGGTTGCGAGAAAGGGAACTCACTCATAGAAGAGCAAGTAAAATGGGGAATAATTAGAAGGAAGGGGAGCCTTCCAAACCGAGCACTAGAAAGGCAGCCAGGCCTCATGGGGCTCAGAATATCAGGTACTTTCTCCTCCCGTCCTCTCTCTTTACACCCAGTGAGCTCTTCTCCCTGACACGCTGGCCTGTCTGTTCCCATCCATTTGCATGGTCCCGTTATAACTGCTCCAAAATGGTGGCCTTGACCCCTAGTCTATCCAGCCTTACAGTCTGCTCCCCACAGCTGACCCGTTTTCCCAAGTACTAATATAATAGCAGCAGGGAGAATCTGACAGGTCTAGGCTGGGTCTTTCTTCAATCTAGTCAGGCTGAAGGTGTGATGTGATGGACTCTTCAAGAAAACAACATGGTAGTAAACAATGTATAACTAGTACATTGGTATTATTGTTCACCTCTTCTAGACTTCATGGATAGCTCAGTGTATTAGTTGTGTACTGCTGTATAACGAAGTACCCCAAAAGTTAGCAGCTTTAAAACAACAAATATCTATTACATCCTGTGAGTCAGGAACCCAGGAATAGTTTAGCTGGGTGTTTCTGCATCAGGGTCTCTCATGAAGTAATCAAGCCTGTCCCCTGGGGCTGCAGTCATCTGAAGGCTGGGCTGAGGGACGATCTGATTCCAGGACAGGCAGAGAGCCTTGGTTCTTTACTATTGGCTGGAGACCTGTTTTTCACGTGGGTCTCTCCATAGACTGAGTATCCTTAGGACATGGCAGCTGGCTTTCCCCAGAGTGAATGTTCCAGAGAAAGCACCTAAGACAGAAGCCACAGTCCTTTATAAGCTAACCTCAGAAGTGGCAGTCATTTCTGCCTTATTCCATTGGTCACACAGACCAACCCTGGTGCAGTGTGTGTGTGGGGGGGGCATACAAAGGTGAGAATCCAAGAGGTGAGGCCCATTGGGAGTCATCTTGCAGATTAGTTACCATGAGTCAACATTTATTTAGTGTCTACTATGTGCCAGGTGCCAGAAATTGAGAGCAATGTGACACAGGGTTTCTGTGCTTGAGCTCACTGTCTAGTGTGGGGAAGCCTAACGAAAACGCATACCCTAGGTGCCCTGAGCCCTCACCTCTGTCCACTCCTCTTTCACATGGCCACCACCTTTCCCCTCATGAAATTCAAATCTGATCATGGTATTCTCATGTTTAACTGTCCTCAATTGGGTCCCCTTGGCCTAGATGGTATTTTAATGTTTTTAAATCATTCTCACAGTAAGAAATACATTTTATATCGCAAACCAGTATGTACATACATAGACACATTTATAACAGAAACAAATTTCACAAGAGTTTACACTCTCACTATCTGCCATGCAGTCTGATGTTTTCTATTCTGGGCTATTTCATTTTTTTATGAAAGCTGGTCACAGTCGCATGAATTTCACAACCTAGTGCATTGTTATCTGCAGTGTGGAAAGCAGCCTCAAGAATCATCCAGACTCCCTGCCATGAGCTACAAAGCCCCTCACCACCTACCTGTCTGCAGTTCCCCCTCATTTTTATTTAATGACCCCCTGACACACACCCATAAAGTTACTCTTTTGGATATCTCTCCTCTCTTTCCCCACACGATTTGGAGAACTCTTACCCATCCTTTAAAACCTAGCTTTAAAGTGTTTCCTCTTCCCCTCTCTCCTTGGACAAAAATGCCTGCTTCCGTCTGTGTCACACTCCGTGACTGTCTTGCCTCCACTTCCAGCCTGCCCTAGGGCCAGCTCCCCAAGCCCACAGTGTATTTTCATTGAATCTCTCCAAGTACGTTAACGAGGACATTGAGCAAATTAGCATCCCACAAATGACGATGCTGCAAATGAGCGGTGTGCAGAGTTGGGGGTGTCGCTGGCAGGTTTCCTGTCAAGGGAGCCACGTGCTGCAGAAAAAGGCTCCCTCCCCCTGCGGGCCGCTGTGTCGCCCGCGCATCCATCACAGGTACTATTCGCACCGGAACTTGCCGCCCCGGTTCATTACCGCGGTTCATTTTAGCTGCTGTGGCTTCTTTTCGGGTTTTTCCTACTTTTTTTCATTTGTGTTGATGGGGACAGCCTAGTGAGAAATGGAGCGTTAGGCAACGCAGATAGAAAGGCCTCTAGAGCTGCACCCGCCCTGCGGGAGGTGGTTTCCTTTCTGAAGTGGTACGGAAGGGGGGTTTTGAGGTTTTTGAATATTCGCTTCTAAGTAAGAGATTTGTTTGCCCACATTTGCTCTCTCTGGGCGAGCTAGCAACCCGACAGATATTTTCTGGTTGGTTTTTGCCTGTAGGTGGTTTTTATTTTTGAGAGGAAGAAGAATTGACACCTTGGTTTTGAATTGTACGGAAATACATGGGTGTTTCTAAAAATTGCTGTTAAGGGTTGAAGCTAGTGTGATTCCCAGGCCCAGCCTCTTGGGAGTAACTGATAGCCTTACGCTGTGGACCATAACCGGAAAAGAAAAGAAAAAAATTAGAACACGAGCAAAAAAGCACTTAAATGATTCCGTCTCCAGTATTCTCGTTTCTGCATTTGTCTATGGCTGTGTAACTGCCCCAAAATAGGCTGACTTGGTTGTGGCGTGTGCATATTTGAGGGAGGGAGGTGAAGACAGACCGTAAATAGGTAATTGCTGTAGAGTGTGTGTAAGAGGTATGTATCACGTGACTAGAGAGGGGCGTCATTCACCTGATGCTGTATTTTTCAAATGAGGGTCGCCCCCATTAGTGGATCATGAAATCCATTTACAAGGCGGCCAACAGCATTTTGAAAAATGAGATAGAACAGAATGAAATATATCAGGTTGCATCCTCGATAGTAAGTTTAGATAGTGTTTTCCAAAACTGTTGTGTGTTATCTATTTATTGTATTGCCATGTGAAATCCATTTCTTGGGCGTGAGTGTCAGGCAACAGTTTGAAAGCCACTGTTGTAGAGGACGGGAGAAGGCTTCCCATGGGAAGTGGCATTTGAGCTGGGCCTTGGAGAATGGTGGATCTGCCCCGGAGAAAAAGGGCATTCCAGGCAGAGGGCAAAGGATATGCCCAAACCCGCAGGAGTTTGTTCCAAGGAGGGATGTCCTCCGTGATTGGACCTCAGGTACCAGGAGAAGAGCGGCTGCAGATGTGCTTGGGGAGGCAGGTGGAGCTAATGAACCACATGAAAGTACTTATGTGGGGGCCTCAGCTCTCCCCAGAAATTCCATTTCTCTGGTGATGGGTTTGGCCTTGGGAATCCGTATTTCTAATAAGCTTCCCCGGCAGTGAGGTGCTGACGGAGGTGTGACACAACCAGCTCTAGGTTTTAAAAAGGTACTTTAGATAGAAGATCAGTTGGAGGGAAGTAAAATTAGGAGGCCAGCAAGAGAGGAGGACCTGAATTTAGGTGAAGGCCGTTGGTGGAGAAGAGGGGCTTGATTTGAGGGAGGTTTTGGAAGTGGTTTGCATGGTTTAAGGAGGATGAGAGAATGAGAAGGAAGCATAGACAATCCTAAACTGTCTAGGAGGTGGGTCTATGAACACAGACCAGAGAGATCAGAGTTAGAAGGGGAGACGACTACTAGAGTTTTGGTGTGTGCCCCTGGTGGGGCGGGAAGAACTCATGGAGTTTTCATTATGCCCCATGTGAACTGTACCTCAAGACTGCCCATTTCTCAACAACCTCCTGATTCTCTTAGACCTGACTCATGTTAACCTAACTCACAAGGGCCTGATAAATACACCCAACTGCTAGTTGACTGGTATGATTTACAGTGAGGGAGATGTATAAACCCTTTTGGGTATAAAAATAAAGAGTCCTGGTACTTTTGCTGAGGGTGTCACCGCTAACTAACTGTAAAGGTATCGGAGGGCCTGGGAAATGGAACGAGTAAATAGAAGATTTAGCAAAGAATTGTATGGTCTGAGGGCTATTTCGTGCGGACTCTTAAAACGCCTGGTTAACTTTCCTGTGCTCAAATAAGAATGTGGCTCTTTAGTGATCAAAATACTTGTGGAGGTTATACTCCCTCAGTTGTTTTTCTTCAGTGTTGAAGGTATGTCTTCGTGCCTGCTTAGTACCTACATATTTCTTTGTCATCAACTTGTATTTACAAGTCATCTTTTAGGGGTGGTTCCTTCTTCAGATGTCTTACTCTTGGTAGTTTCATTTTCAGAAAGGACACTGACATTTATTGAGCAAGCCCCTGTACATGGTACCCCTTAGAGGCTGACTTTCTCACCAAATTCTGAGGGTGCTTTATAATAGCAGCCGACAGCCTACAAGACCTCTCTTCTGCCGCTACAATCCACCATGCTCTGGGCATGGTGGAGTGGAAAGGAATGCTCTGTTTTGGAGCAGTTAGGAGTTCTGGCAGAGAACCACCGAGGCCTGGGAGCTGATGTGTGATGCCTCCCAGCCATGCCTTCCAGCGGCATGTGGTACCCTTCTAACCTGGTGGCTGTCCTCCCCCACACATACTCTGTGGGGAAACAGGCTGGATGTGTAAGACAGCAAGGCCGGTGGGAGTGCTGAAAGCCTTTAAAAAAGAGCCAAAAACAGTTCTGCGTGTACTCCGTATCCTTGTACTAAAAGCCTGTAGGAGTTCAGACTTTTTTTTTTTTTAAGTTTGTCAAGGAAAATAACCAGCTTGAAATATGTCATGACTAGAATAGCCTTAGTCTCTACAAAGATGATTTGAAGTGTTTATATTCATGTATCAAATAAAATAATAACGTAGGCAGAGTACTGAAAACATTTGTAATCGCTCCAGATAAATTTCTTGTTTACCATTGCTTTGAAAATGATTCCACATTACTTCTAATAATAGTATTAACCACAATAATAATGACAACTATTATTGAATATTTACTATATACCAGGCACTAACGCCAGGGTTTTGTGTACCTAATATTTCTGTCTCCCCCTATCAACCTGAGATACACCGATAGGTATTGTTAGTTTTATTTTACAGATGAGGAAACTGAGGTAAGCAAATTTTAAAAAGTAGCCTAAGCTCACACGGCTAAAAAGTGACAATGAGAAAGCTCTAACAGATACGGGGCAGTAGGGAACCTTAAACCATAAGGCTATATTGCCTGTGATCAATTGGGTAATGGTTTTATGTGGTTCAGGGAAGACTTACTGTACTCCTTTAATATATAGGTCTCTAGGTTGAGATACACTCATTTCTCGTATTCTTACACATTTCGTGGACAGGGCTGTTTTCCTTTTATCATGCAAGTATTGATTGTGAGCTATGTCCAAAGTACTCTGCTAGGCCCTTGGAGAATGGAAATCCCTTGAGGAGCAGCCTATCCAGGAGGGAACATGAGAGAGATATGTGAGGTTGAATTATATGAGATTGCCCCCTGGGGAGTTTCCACGGGAAGATTTTACATGGTTCAACCTGACACACAACCAAAACAAGGCGCCACGCTAAACATTTTACATGCATTAGTTCCTGAATCCTTAAAATAACTCTCAGACACGAGTACTATAATTATCCCCATTTTATAGATGAGGAAGTTGAGGCACTGAGGGGTGAAGAGACTTGCCCATAGCCACATACCTCGTGTCTGAGAAAGGTGGAATTGGAGCCCAGGTCAGTCTGAATACAGAACCAGTGCACTTAAGCCCCAGAATGTAAGTTCCTCTAAAGCTACATGTAAAGGTATGCACCTTATTTATACACATTGAGAATTCTTACATTTTCATTTCACAAACACTACATAGAGGGTTTACTAATTTATCTGGTGTATTTTGGTATTTCTGTGACCTGGACACATCTGGTCATGCAAATCACCACCTCAACTCCAGCATTTGCATATTCCCCTCTGAGAATGGCCAACATTTGGAAGAATACAAAAAACCAGAAGCATTTTCACTTTTAATTGTTATGTGGACCGTTGGGCCTGTTAATTGGAAGGCCCAAACACATGCTAGAACATTTCAACTATAATTACATCCTCTTTTTTTTTTTTTCCTGTGTCCAGGTGCCCTTCTTTCTAGGTCACCTACACAGAGGGGAATCATAGGAATGACCATTCAATTGTACATAATTAAATTATAGGCAATACAGTTCAAGTTATTTGCATATAGTCAAGCCATTTTAAGAACCTTTCTCTTAAAAAGTTTCCTAATCTTACATTCAGATACCAAAATCCTGTCTCTATATAAAATAATTTAAATTTGACATACACAGGCATATCCCTTATTTAAAATGCTTTTTCATCATGTGGGGAAAATTAAGAAGTTGTTTTTGTTTTGTTATGGTAAATGATTTCAATTTTGGGGGTGCCTCGTAAATCTGAAATTCTCCTCACTGCTGTCCCAATATTTTGTAACTCTCCCAAATTTAAAATTACACAACTGACATTCTCCAAGTAGGTCTTTACTAAGCAGAGGGTCGTCCCCTCTGCCTATAACAGCACTGAATCCTGTTTATATTGAAACAGCAAGATCCTTTTCAGGCCTTGAAGAGAGGGTAAGTGTTAGAATCTATCTGACCTGAGTTTCTCCCACCAGTCCTTATTACGCTGATGACCTCAGGCAAATTACTGAAATTGTTGGGAACCTCATCTGCAAAATCAATATAACTAAGCCTTATTGTACAGGTTTTCATGAAGGTTCATCCAATAACGTATATAAGTATCTAGCTGGCATTTAGTGGGGCTTCAATAGATGTCAGTGCCCCCTATATTTGGGTATTCTTTCAAAATGCTGCAGTAGCTATACTCTTTATGGGAATATGAATTCAGTTTTGTTTGGCGATCTTTTAAAGTCAGATTTGTGTTTCTTTGGGGTTTTGACCAACTTGGGAGAATAGCTTTCTGAAAACATTAATATTTCATTGGAGCTGTGGAGCAACAGTTGTAAAACTTGCTTGGTGGGTCCTAATTGCAATCATCCATGGACTCTTTTGAAATGTAATTCTTCAAAATGGGTATTATATAATTAAATTCCAACCAATCCAAAGGCACTTTAAAACATGTTTAAAAATTTCCCAAGCCAATTAGAAAACTGGTTGGTCCAACTGTCAGTGTAGAAAACTATGCTAATTTATGCAAAGACTACTGTTCCAGGAAGGCCTTGGCTGAATGTGAAGCACGTGTGAGAAAACACCTCCATGATACTATGTGATACAAAATCACTAAGTGTTTTTTTAAGGAATATCTAAATACAAAGCATGTATTGTGAAGGAACAGAGTGGCAGTTACTTGAACAAGATATGGTTTGTTTTGTTTACAAGATCTTCTATCTTGAATATGACAACATTTGTGCCTACCTTGAAATATTTATTTTGTGTGCGATATAGTAGTTACAGTATCCTTCTATAAGCAAGTAAGGTGCACTGCCATTACCTTTAATGAAGCTAAGGGGATACAGAAACCAAATAATAATTTCATGTAAATAATTTAAATCCAGGGATCGTTTTACTTAGAATTTACCAAATATCTGGGGGACATGGTTTTGAGCATTCTGTTTATCAGCAGAATCCCGTTGCTATAGGTGTTACAAATTAATTTAAAATAATTTTAGAACATTTCTGGGGCTTGCCTATGGATTTTTAAAATCTGAATCACATTCTTGTACAATTCATCTTTTACCTATCCTTGTTTATTTAAACTAAAAGCCAACAACAAAACCCCCACTGTATTTTCATGGGCATTTACGGGACAAATCAATGTAGTTAATCTAGATCACAAAGGCACCCTCTCCCAATCCACATTATCATAGTTAACGTTTACTTAAACACTCTGTGTGCTAGATGGTTTATGGAGATGTCTCCACAATGAGATTTGAGATTTAAAATGGGTGGTAATTACACTTAAAAGGTTGGGTAGCTCCCTTTTTAAAACGGAGGATTATGTAACGAAAGTTCCACAAATGTGGCGATAAAGGATATCTACATGTAAAGAGAAGGCAGTGGGAACTGGATGTGTTGAGAGTGACTTACTCAGTTCCTCACCTTCATCTTGGCCGCTAAAGTTGTTTTCTTTTGTTTTTTTTCTGTTTAATGTTGACATACAGGCTTCACAGATGAGGTTTCACACTATTTTGGAATGGAAAGAGGGTGTTGCAAAGGAAAGCTTAGTACATTTAAAAGTTAGAATGAATCAGTTATTTGCGAAATACTAACTAAATTAAAAGTGACGCTTTAGTTTTTCTTTTAAAAAAAAGCATATGCAAAAAGTATTTACTGGGGCTTGTTCTAATTAGAGTTCTAAACAAATATTTTTGTTTTTAACACCCTCCCCCGACTTCGAGCTAAAACTGGTTGTGTGTGTGTGTGTGTGTGTGTGTGTGTGTGTGTGTGTGTGCAGGGCGCCTGCGGAGAATAGCACGCATCTTGTAGTAGATCTTAATTTTTTTAAAAGCCAAATAAACCTGTTTCTTGAATAAGCCAATACATTTCTAAAGTTAAAAAGAACCCCAAAGGAAACAGGAATTAACAGCTTTGGAGCTTGATTTTAAAAAAAAAAATTTTTTTTTAATTAAAATCCTAATCTCCACATTTTTTGTTAGGCGAGAACCGAAGTTTGGAGGTAGACGAGCAGGAGAGCGGTTTGCCCGGGCGCAGAGCATGAAGGCCGGGCGGGCGCGGGGAGCGGGCGCCCGCCGCCCGGCGCGGGGGTGAGCAAGAGAGAGAGCGGAGCGCGTGTGGCCGGCGCCGCTCGGCCGGGAGCTCCCGCGCCCGCGCCCCGCGCCCCGCGCCCGCCGCCGCCGCCGCCGCCGCCCCTGGTGCGATGGCGCAGAAACCCCGTTGACAAGGCACTGCTTTTTCATGACGGTGAGTTTCCCTTTGAGTGTATTATAATTTTGTGATAAAAATTTCAAGGAGAAAAAAAAAACACACAACCTCCTTCCTCTGCCTTTTTCCTTCGGGGAGGGGACAAGCGAGAAAGGGGGGGCTGGAGATCTATCTCCAGACAGACAGAAAAGAAAGAGGAGCAAATTAAACACCGAGTTGCCAAAACCAGGATATTAGGTTTCAGCACAGAGAGCTATTGGCTAAGGCTGTGTTTTTTTTTTGGGGGGGGTGGGTTTGTGGGTGGGTGATGGTGGTGGTGGGTGGATGTTTAATGGACACAGAGAAAAGGGGAATCGAGTGTTTATACCTTTCCCAGCGCCGCCCGGGCCCGGGAAGACCAAGTTCACTGTCTCGGGCGGGGGCGCGGGCGGGCAGGGGGTGGCGGGGCCGGGCCGGGGGCGCCACGGCGGGGTGGGGGCCCCGGCGCCTTTTTTTTTTTTTTCTTTTCCGCGGATGCAAATTTCTGGAGCGGGGAGAGGGAGAGCCTGGGAAGGGGGGTGGCGTGGCGGTTGGTGGTGGGGAGGAGAGGGGAGGGAAGCCTTTTAATGACTCATTGATTGAGCCGATTTAAAATTAGTTGTGTGCGCGAGTGTGTGTTTTCCGCCCCCCGGAGCCGCCGGGAGCCGGGAAGGAGGGAGCGGGGCTTGGCGAGGGGAGGACGGCGCGGCGGGGCCGCGAGCAGGGGGCAGGGAGGGCCAGGAGTGACGGCAGGCGAGGAAGAAAAATCAGCTTTTCCAATCTCCTCCCCTCTGTTTCCCCCTCCCCCCCGATTCTTTTCTCTCTTGGAAGCTCTTGGGTGTGAATCGCATTTTCTTTCTTCTCGGCAAAATGGACCCCGCGTCTCGGGAGGGGGAGGGGTCAGGGTGGGGAAGGAGGCGGCGGCGGGGACCGGGTTTCTGTTTCATCCTGGTTCCCTCCTTCCCGCCGCTTCTGCGGGCGGCCGCGGCGAGGAGAGCGGGGTCGGGCCGCGGAGGGGAGCGCTCGGGGACGGCTGCCCGCCCGCCCCGGCCCGGTTCTCGGCGCGTGCCTGCCGGCGGGACTGCCCCTTCCTCGCCGCCTGACTCGGAAGCACCGCCGGGGAGCCGCGGCCGGGCCGGGACGAGTCCTCCCGGCGTGCGGAAGACCCGCCGCCCAGCCAGGCGTCGTCTCCTGCGGGGCCCGTGCGGCCGGCGGGGCCGAAGAGGAGACAGACTCGGGTGGCACTTATTTTGGCCGACAGTGCGCGGGCCCAATGCCGTTCGCGCCCCCCGAGTCGCCCCGAATGCGGGATCTTGCGGTGGGGGGGTGGGGAGCGGCTGGAAGGTGCTAAGATGGCGCTGGGCCTGGCTCGTCGCCAGGGCTGGTGGCGCAGTTGCTCCGCGGGCGCCATCTTCCCTGGCGGCGCGGGCGGCGCCCTTCGGGTGCCGCGCGGGCCCGGGCGCCGTGAGATCGAGGCCGGGGGGAGCCACGCTCTGGGTGCGGAAAGCTGCCCATGGGGCCGGGGCCGCACTGCCGAGCTCCGGGCCTGCGTAGCTTTGTCCTTCCCCAGACCCCCAGACCCAAAAGACCGCCGGCTCGGAGGGGACGGGGGCTGGGGCCCGCGGCATCTTGCTCCTTACCACTCAAGTGTGAAGAAAGGAGTGGGCTGGGGGTCGGGCCTTGCAGCCGATGGGTTCCCACCCTGAGCCTGCATCCCTGCGGCCAACGTTGGGGTGAGGGGTTCCCGTCTTCTCTCCTACGGCCTGAAACCCGACGGCTTTGTTTCCCTGGTCTGGCCGCGGGCAGGGCATTGAGGCTTTTCCTTCATCCTCTTCCAATGAATTTTGCGAGTAGAGTCAAAGCAGGTTACAAAATTGCAGAAAAGTCCAGGACAGTGTGTGCCTGCCTTCCAATAACTTGGTTCTCTTTAAGTATCCAACGTTAGGTTTGTTTTACTTGGTTATATTTTGAAACAACCCTGGAGAGACATTTATCTAGTCAAATTGTGGAAAGGTAATGGGTTCCAGTGATTTGAAACTTCCTGTTGGTTTTCATACTACTTTTCCAATGGTAGTATGTTGAAAGTTTCTTAGAACTCTGATCTGAAAAATTAAACTCGCTTTGAAACACTCACTTTGAAAGACTTTTCCCTTTCTCTTTCTAAAAAAGAAAAACTGCTCTGTTTTGGGTCTTTCTCAATATAAGGCTTCTCAGTTCCTCAACTCACTAGTTAGTGTCTCCTAACAAAAACTCATAGACAAAGACAATAGTTTAGTGGTTACCAGAGGGAAAGAGGGGAAGGGGAAGTTAGGAGAGGTTAACGGAGGTCAAATATATGGTGATGGAAGGAGATTTGACTTGGGGTGGTCAACACAATGCTATATACAGATGATGTAGTATAGAATTGTACATCCCAATAAAGTTTTAAAAAGCAGAGAGCAAATGAATATTAGTCACTTCTTTTGCTGAGGGCCCATCCTGGGGTGAGTGGCTGTTGTCACACCAAAGCTGGACAGGTACACCAAAGGTGTCTGCTAGCAGTCATCAAGGTATGTGGTTTGAATCGAGGACATGGGGTAACTCATTAGGTATTCAGTCACACTTTATTAGGGCAACAATGAAATTAATATGTAAATTTTTTAAGTCAAAATAATAGTTTTATCCACAGGCATGGCATATCTTAAAGACCAGAAAATAAACATCTCTAAGTAGAACAACCCTGCTTCCTGAGGTGAACTAGCTTTCAGTGGTATTGAATGGACATTTTAATCTTACAAAAAGTGGGCGTTTCCTACCAAAGTATTGTTCTAAAATATTGTCATTTCCTCTGTACTGAAGACAAGATTAAAGGGCAAGCAGGGAGTTGGCAGTAATGCTTTTCAAGTTGTATTCTAATCACTATTTTTAAATAATCAACTTGATCGGTATGTAAGTTACATATAATAAAGTTTATTCATTTCTAGTGTTAAAGGTTTCCTTCAAAGCATCTGTATAAGTATCTGTCCTGTAGTAGTTCCATATTAAGAAGTTTGGGTTTTAACTTTGTCACTGAAAAGATTATTGGGAGAATGAAAAAAATCTAAAGCTCTGATCTCTGAGTCGACAGAAATGGAAAATAGTTAATTTCTAGTAGTGAATAAAAGTAACAGTGTCACCAGTAAGTGTGCCCTTGTGTTTAAAACACACATACACACACAATAGTGGATGTTTTAGACCCTTAAATTAGACCTACCATATATTGAACACTGCTGTATGCCAAGAACTGTTTGGTTCTTTATTTAATTCCTATTTGTATTGGTCCTGCAATAATTGATTTTATTATCTCTTTACCAGGGAAGGAACTAATGTTAACAGATAGATGAACTGTTCAAAGTCTTGCAGTTTTAAGTGGTAGAATTGATGTTGGATCCCAAAAGCCATGTTCTCGGCTCTGCACCTATGGTTTCTAAATTGGAGCCTTAGAATCTGCTGGGAAGAGGTTTTTAAATAGCTATTTGCAACATCACCTTTCCATTATTTGTGAGGGCCCCTAGGATGTTTTCAAAATGTCTAATGTGTTAGGCGATCTCAGTTTTAAGCTGACTTTCAATGTCTTGATGCCCCTGAATCCCTCCCATTTTGAAATTCTGGCTGACCCAGGACCCTCTAAACCTGAATATGTAGGAGTCAGTGTTATTCCAAAGATTTCCAGGTGATTCCAATGTGACACAGACACGTATTCGGAGTATTACTGTACAGCACTGTGCCCTGGGATACTGGTTCTCTTTTGAATGGGAATGCGAGACTTGCTCCATGTCATTCTGAGTTTCAGCACTTCGTTGCTCACGTCATTCTTTTTTATTTTTCTCCCGTGGCCTGTCATGTATCAAAATGTTGGAACTACTTACAGAAAGAAGGCTTAGGTATCCTAAGACTTTATAATCTCAGTACATTTTTAAAAGTATATCCTCTCATTCTCCTGAGAAGTGAAATAATATACAGACTTCTAGATCTAGTCAGGACATCTAGTTTAGTCAAGACAGCTGTGCAACAAACACGGAATTGAAGCCAGGATTGATCAAGAAATTAGGAATAGGGTAGAAAAGATCCTGAAATAAAAGCCTAGAGATAAATCCTTGGAAGAAAGGGTTCTTTTCTGAATTTTGAATTATATCTTTTGGGTTTTAGGAAGTAGCATGGGGAAGTTATTCTAAACATGAGACCTGATAAGAAGAGAGTTTGCGTAAAGACACGGACGGTCGGAAAGAAACATTCAGAGCAGCTGGTGAATAGCCTACCTGACCAAACTGAGAACCAAGTTAATGAGGGATCATTCAGTTCTCTGGAGCAAAGACCACATACTTGATTTATTTTGTGCCTTCTTTCCTTTATTCTCAAATCCCTGTGGTATTTAGTAATTGCTAGGGAGGATGGTTGAAAACTGCTTTTTGATGCACGTGTCAAAATTGGATTATCTGCATATGTCCACATTTCTCTTCCACTTTGAAAGTTTTTATAAGGACTGACTTGAATACCTGTGTGTAGTCCATGTGCGGTCTGGACCAGTGGGCGGGTAAGAGTTCTAGTCTGCCTGCCTGTGCTTTTTCTCCCCTTGTATTTGATGGCAAATGCCAAAGTAACTATATTTTTTGACTGAAATCCAATAGAGCTTGAAAGGAAGGGAAATCTAAAATAAACCTGCTTAGAGGGAAAGAGTAGCTTCTTTATTTTGAAAGTAGTCTTTAGTGGAATTCACATCAGACAAGATCTCTGCCCTCATGGAATTTACAGTATAGTGGGGAAACAGGAAATAAGTAAACAAATAAGATAATTACAGATTAAGAAAAATTATTAGACGTGAATAAGCTGGTGGATCTGAAAGAGTGTATTGTGGGAAATGGCGGTTTTGCTAGCCAGAGTCAAGGAGCATCCTTTGGAAGAGGTGACATTTGAGCTGAGACTTGAAACATGCACTTGTGAAAAACTGGGGAGATATCTCTGGCCTGGGAACAAGTGCAAAGACCTGAAAGGCTCTGAGGGGCATGAATGTTAGAACAGAAAAGCAAGAGAAAAATGGAATGGGGTGGAGTTGGAGAGATCCCACAGGTTGGGGGATTTTATTTTAATGAAAATGAGAAGCTTTGGAAGGGCTTTAATTAGGGCAGTGATATGTGTTTGTTTTTAAAGATCACTAGCTGCTGCTGTGTGAAGCAAGAGAAGCAGCAGAGAGGGCAGTCAGGAGGCTACTGCAGTAGCTCAAGGCTGATGGTATTTTAGGCAAGTACAGTGGCAGTGGAGATGGAGCAGCGTGGATAGATGGTGGGTTTCAGATAGATTTTGGAGGTGGAATCAGGAGTATTTGCTTAATGGGGTGGCTGTGGGGGGAAGGAGGAGCCAAGGATGCCTGCAGGCTTCTGGCCTAAGCCTTGATGGCTGATGGTGCCCTTTGCTGGTTGGAGAAGACTGGGAGGAACAGGTGGGGTAGGGCGGGTAAGGAGTTCTGTATGGAACCTGTTATGTTTTCGAAATACTTGCGAGACATCCAAGTGGAAAGTCAAATAGGCATGTAAATATTCAAGTTGAGCAGAGAGGAGTGGATGTGAATTTGGGGAGTCACTAGCCTACAGATGGTGTGGCCATGGGGCTGGTTGGGATTATTTGTGGTCATAGAGGCCTGAAGATCCAGCCCTAAAACACTTGCAGTGGCTCAAGGAGACGGACAAGGTTCGGCTATTAAAATGGGAGCGAGAATGATCCTTTTCAAGGAAGGGGATGTTCCTTCTGCCAAGTGCTGCTGAGAAGTTAAACAGTGAGGATAGAGAAGTGTCCGTTTGGATTTGGCGACATGGAGGTGACTGTTGTGACAAGTAGTTTCAGTGACAGACGGGGATGGAAGCCTCATTAAAATGCATCACGAGAATGAGAAATGAAGTGAATGTAGACCGCCTGTGAGGGAAGTTTTGTTTTAAAGTGAGGATAGAACCAGCACAGTGATTGGAGAGAGAGTTGGGATCAAAGGAGAGCCTTAAAAAATATATATGGGAAGTAGAAGAGCATTTCCAAACAGGCTAATAAGAATAGCTAATAAAGACGGAGGGCCTAATGCAGAAGAGAGGTACGTAAGACTACCAAAAGAGCAGAAGTCTTGAGAAGAGGAGAAGGAATTCAGAACACAAGAAGAGGGTTTGCTTTTGGTGGGAGCAGAAAGGCTTGCAGTAGCAGGAGAAAAGCAGAGAATATGGGCACATGTGCAAGGAGGTTTATGAATTGGAGGGAGAATGTGGGGGCCCTATGTTCTCTGATGGTTTCTGTTTTCTCAGTGAGGTCTGAGGCAAGGCCGGCATCTTAAAGTAAAGGAAGAGGGGTGTGGATGGTTTGAGCTGAGAATGTCACCTCACTTTTGACGGCAAGACAATGCACTCACTGGGAACTGAGGTAGTAGGATTGCTGTGCGTTACTGAATGCCTGGCTATCGCCTGGAGTCTGCATTTAAGGTGATGCCAATGGACCAGGTTAGGTGAGTGGTGTTCTGCCAGCCACGTTCAGCGTTAACAAAGGAAGCATAGAGCAGGCAGGTGATCAGTTGAGCCAAGATTGGAGTTTTGCCTCCCAGGTATGACAGACGGACGAAGAGGCGCTCAAGAATGGAGGGTGGTGGCAATGGCAGTGGTGAACCTTGGAAGGTTAGCTGGGTGGGAAAGCTAGAGAACTGATGGGGGTGGGGCCATGAATTTAATCATGAAAATCATCCTAGGTTAAAAATGAGTTCATGGGCACAGAATTTCACTTTGGGATGATGAAAAGGCTCTGGAGCCAGATCGTGGTGACAGTTGCACAACAATGTGAATGTACTTTAATCCCACAGAACTGTACGCTTAAAAATGGTAAATCTGATACATATGTTTTTACCACAATAAAAAAAAAAAAGCCTGGAAACATTATGGCAGGTACAGATGTTATTTGTATACTGCCTTGGACTATTTGCAAAGTACTGTATTTTCTATGGAAGAACAGTAGCTTTAGAAATCAAGTCTCAAATTATTGAGAGAGAATATTCTCTCTTATGGTCCCAAACTTGAGTGTGTACAACAGTCACCTATAGATAGATTCTGGTATGGGAACCTTATGTTGTTGGTTTCCCTGTTCACTGGTTTATTTTAAGCCTTCAGCGTTGCATTTAAAACAAGCTGGGTACTCAGTAAACATTGGCTGACTACTTCAAGAACCCAGGTCGAGTAGACTAATGGGAACCAAAGAGAAACAGGTTTTAGAGATAGGTGGAGATCACTAATGCCTTATAGGGATATGTGAGAAAAAGAATAAGGAAGACCATTGGCTGTGGCTGTTGTTAGCAGCTGACATTTTGCTCTCTGCAGGTGATGGGAAAAATCAGATTACAGGTGGAGAGGGAGAGAAATAAGTACTGGAAAATCTTGTTTTTTTAAGACAACTTTTTTTTTTTTTAATTATTGGGGGACACTGTTTCTCCAGGGCCCATCAGCTCCAAGTCGTTGTCCTTCAATTTAGTTGTGGAGGGCGCAGCTCAGCTCCAAGTCCAATCATCATTTTCAATCTAGTTGCATGGGGTGCAGCCCAGCATCCCATGCGGGAATTGAACCGGCAACCCTGTTGTTCAGAGCTCGTGCTCTAACCAACTGAGCCATCCAGCCACCCCCAAAATCATTTTTAAAGATTCAAACAATAGCAAGCAGAAGTGTGTCACACATTTAACCTCCCTTCTTTATTCTTTCCTCTGAATCTGCTGTCATTCACCTTTTCCTGAGGTTCCTCTATTTCCCAAATTGTCTACCGAAAAAGTAACAGTAAAGTGAAATTAGAGAAAAGGAGAGTAGGGTGGATGATAGGATTCAAAATCTATGCCTACGGTCTTCACTGAGAAGATAGCAAGGTCATTTGTCAGGGGCAGAGGGATAAGGCTTTGAGTTTAAGGAAAAAGGAGTAAATTTGTGGAATGTATCAGATGTGGGGAGGGAAATGGATGAAAGAAATGGTACTTAGCTGTGGCGAGGCAACACCAGATCCATCTGCATAGTAAGGTTCTCTCAGGATGAATAACACTCTATAGCAGAAGTGGAAAATACAGTGGTGAGGGGGCTGGTAGAAAGGGGGGTAGTTAGAGTGCTGAGAAGTGGGAGAGCTGATAGAAAAAGAAGGGTGGGGTGTGGACTTGAAAAGAAAGCCCTAAACTGGAAACCTTGCAAGTGGTCCCTGGCTGAATGGAGGTGGAGCCCAGGATGTGGCTGCTGGGGCTGGCGCAGCGCAAGAGAGCTCAGGCGCTGTCAGCGTATGTTGTGTGGGAAGGTGAAAGAAAGAGGTCTTGGGGAGAAGCAGCTGGGGGCTTTGATCTATTTTTTTTCCTTACCTCATATGTGCTTCCATTCAGAAAAAGATCCTGAGATCTCATTGTACAGATCTTCTTCATCCTAGGTTCCTTTTAATCGCAATCCACTTTAATTTATATAGTTGTGATTCATTTAAATGATAAATTTCTCTTAAATAAAGTTGTAAAATTGAACATTTTCTGTTTTTGTGGGTTCTTTGGCTCTCTTGCAAACACGTGAGACACTTCTATTACCTGAGATAAAAACACCCTGAATGTGAGGGAATGAGGCATGAAAGGTATTGCCTTTCTAGAAAAGCTTATTTCAGTTCGACCAAAATCCAGGATGCTTCATGGTGTTATCGGGATCGGGAATTAAACTTTGTATTCTCTCCTGTAATTGAAACATTTTCACAAGGAGGAAAATAGGGGGGAAAAAAATTTGTTAAACCTTAGCATTATTTTAAGCCCTGGTAGGTTTAATATTAATAAATTTTCACAACCTTGTAGGTAGGGTTTGTCTCCATTTTCTAGATAATGAAACTGAGGTGTAGAAAGGATAAATAACTTGCCCAAGGTTAACACATTACTAAGATGCAGAGCTTAGCTTTGAATATGTACTGCAGCTCATTGTGCAGCATACATTTTGCCACTGGTATAAATTTAATCGACATATGACTGCCTACTAGTTAAACATTTTGAGGCCTAAAAATTGGATGACCTTTGTTTCAGTAGGAGGAATAGGGAAAAGTAGTGTTTTAATGGATGAATAAAAACTGGGACCAAAAACCCAGAATCACTTATGTTGATAGTTAAAATGTAGGTCCAAGTCCCTTCTGCAGATAATTCCATTTTTATTTGCATAATACGGTGAGCCAAACATGGGGACCATTTTAATTCTATATTTGGTAGCGATAAGGGATTACGAATCATATCTTTTACTTTAAAAAAGTCCTAAGTGGAAAAGAACACTTAGGACCTTAATTAAAACTGATATTGTATAGCTCGTGTTGTTGTTCCCTTGAGTGAAATATTGTCAGTGGAAGCACAATAATTACAGTGCAGATTTGGGGGAAGTATTTTAAAGGTTGACTATAAGGCCTGTTTGCTCAGTTGTGACCAATAAGGTAACATGACAACGTGAATCTTTTTATTTTTATTTTTACTCTACAAGAAAGCTTAGCCCTGGAAGGCAACATTAGTAAAAGATCTTGAAACATTCTCACTGTCAATTCTTGAGTTCACCGGGCTGACCTACTACAGCTCTTGAGTGTTATATGTTGCTCACTGAACAGTTTGAAGTAGTTCTTCATGCAAGGCTGCGAGAACGAACTTGAATTTCCTCCTGGCCCAATAAGAACCAACCCTCTCACTGCTCATTAGTGGGAAGCCTCATTTAGGGAGATGAAGAATTTCAAAATTTTGTGGTAAGTATAATGTGGGAGAGAATTTCCAAATTTGTTGTGGAGACGGTAAATATTTTAAACATTACTAGGGAGTATTGAGACTGCTATTGTATGTATTAAAATCAGCCGTCTTTAAAAGTTGCTTGCAGTATGTTTCGTATATGGCTCCTTTTATTGTAATTTTTTTTAAAAAGATAAATCAGTGTATCTGGTTTCTTGGTAAAGTTTTTATTTTAGAGTTGGTATTCAGCACTCCCTAGACAGTGTTTCAGTGTTAGGGTCAGCCCCACCAGTGAATTTTTAGCAATAATTTTTGAAACCCTAAGCATTTCCCCTGAATTTAAAAAAAAAAAAAAAAAAAAGCTATAGTTATTGAATAAGCTTAGTTTTAGTGCAATATACATGAAAGTTTTCAAAATAAAATAGTTTATAATGTATTCTTTTCAGAAAGCATGCCTCAAATAGTAGAAGTGGAGAAACCTGGATGCTATTTTGAGATTAAATTTAAAATCTTTGTGTTTGGCAAACAAAGGTATTACATACAAATTTGGAATTAATGTCAAAATTTTCTAGAGCAAATTTTTGGTTTCTTAATTGGACTTAACCTGGGAGATAGAATAGTAGATTTTTTTTTTTTAATATGGAGAAATGTTTTCAACTTTAGAAGTAACTCTTGCCATATAGAGAGACTGTTTTACACACACACACACCCCAGATTTTTTCTCCTGATTACTGAGAGTAAAAGTTATTTTTGATTGTGTGGTTTTGATTTGGAGGTATTTCTTCTAGGATTTAGAATAAATGAATGCTGCTATATTTAGATTTCTTTTAACTGTGATATTTCCTAGAAGTGCAAAGAAATATATTCAGAAATAGGTCGGTTTACTTTTACTTCCCATTTGTATTCTGACTCTCCTGATCTGTGAGAATCTTAGGACAGGGGAGATTCATAAAAAAGTCCACCCCACTTTCTCTAGGTGTGATCACACTTAAAAGATGAAGATTTACAACTGGATGTGTTTAGAGCTGCTTCTATTTATAGGCCTCAAGCTGGCTTTTCTTTTTCGAAGTTTTAAAACTATTTTACTTGTTTCTTTGTATTAGTCTGACTTTATATGTCACATGACATATACTTAGAATTATTTTTTTGCTATGGCGTATATTATGTAGGTAAAACAACCTGAAAGTAAATGTCCAAAGAGGATGATACAAAGAGAAATGAAATTTGGGTAACTATGTTGTTTGAAAAAGGGGTGGGAGGGACCCTAACTTACTTAGAAATGTAAAATGGACATTGTGCCACAGAAAATACCTAATGCATACCAGAGAAAATTGGCTTATTTTTTTTATATGATACTATATATATATATATATATATATATATATATATATATCTTTAAGATTTTATTGGGGAAGGGGAACAGGACTTTATTGTGGAACAGTGTGTACTTCCACAACTTTTTCCAAGTCAAGTTATTGTCCTTTCAGTCTTAGTTGTGGAGGGTGCAGCTCAGCTCCAGGTCCAGTTGCCATTGCTAGTTGCAGGGGGCGCAGCCCACCATCCCTTGTGGGACTCAAGGAGTTGAACCGGCAACCTTGTGGTTGAGAGCCCACTGGCCCATGTGAGAATCGAACCGGCAGCCTTCGGAGTTAGGAGCATGGAGCTCTAACCGCCTGAGCCACCGGGCCGGCCTTTATATGATATTTTATATGATATTTTTATAACATATTACCATACATTCTTTTTACATTTGCACTGTCATGTTTTAAGGTTAAATTAGACATAGAATCAATTAAGGAATTAGCTGAACTCGTGCAGGGGTATGTTACAGGTCTTCCTCTCCAGTACTCACAGAGAATTGTGCACGTGCTACAGTCAGGTGACTGAAAAGATCTTCATCTAATGTTAGAAAGTTGTCTAAACTGTTTTTCAAAAATACACACGTGGGATATGCAGTACAAAATGAATTCAGAAAGATATGCTAAAGTCTTCATGTAAACGAATACTTTAGTTCTGTAAATACATGTATAATATCAATTTAGATAAATTGTTTTATAGAACACATTTTCTGTATTATAGTTAGATGCTCCACAGCTAGAACTTTCTGCTATCATAGATCAAAAAATGTGACATAAAACCTATTTGACACTAGCTTTTTATTTTTGTCACATATTACACAAATTCCCAACTCATAATTATTATTTAAAATATGTTCTGTATTTCACATCACCTTACTATCAAAATGTTACCTTGAACTTGACTCTCAAGAATGTCTTTAGGATATAAGATGCTATGAAAGTCACAAAGCACATATTTTCAGAGCATGATATAGATTTGGTATAATGTATATGCATTATATATACCTATGCACCTTTAAAATATTTTCCATCCTTTTAAGATTAATTTAAATCTAAATATTCTAATTTTTCTTATACTCCTTTCCAGAACATTTCTTTTCTAAAGGGACTGTCACTTTGAAAAATTATTACTATAGTTATCTCCGCTGAAAGAAAAACCCATTGCACTGATATTTCATCATCAAATATTTATTAAGTGCTCATTTTGTACATGGCACTTGAGGATACAGGAACACATAATAGCTCGATGGATAATACGTGACACAGAAAAATACACGGCAGTACATGGTCAGTGCCAAATGAGTGGTACAAGTGAGAGCAAAGAAGAGAGAGCCTTTGATGGAGGTGTGTGAGAGAGTCCATCCATCATTCGTTCAGCAAATAGTGTTGAGCACCTAATGTGTGCTGGGTGCCATTCTAGGCTCCAGGATGCCTCAGTGGACAAACCAAAGCCCAGTTCTCACAGTAAACCTAGGTGAACTTTGAAGTAAGTTATAGGGGGAAGTAAAGCAAAATAATGTAGCGTGCTGGGGGGTGGGAAGGTGGTCGTGGTTAGGTCATGATCATGAGAGCGGAGACTTAAAGAAAGTATGGGGTGAGCCTGAGGATACCTGAAGGAGCAGCGTTCCAGGCAGAGAGCCAGGGCAAAAGGCCTGAGACATGAGCATGCCTGGTGAGGTCAGCGCCTGGCAGGCAAGTCAGCGAGGGCTAGAATCAAAGAGGTCAAGAGAGGTGGGGGAGGTAGGGGGCAGCTGTGTAGGGCATTCCGGGGATTCACATAGGAAAGGGTTCGGAGCATGGAAAAGGATTTTGGTTTTTACCGGGTGGGAAATGAGGATTCACTGGAAGGTTTTTGTTTGTTTTTTGTTTGTAATTTTTATTGGGGAACAGTGTGTTTTTCCAGGACCTATCAGCTCCATGTCAAGTCATTGTTTTCAATCTAGTTGTGGGGGGGGGGGTGCAGCTCACTGGCCCATGTGGGGATCAAACCGGTGACCTGGGTGTTACGAGCATCGCGCTCTAACCACGGAGCAAACCGGCCACCCTGGAAGGTTTTGATTTATGTTTTAAAGGGACTGCTCAGGAGGTTGGGTTGTGAATAGACTGTAGGGAGTAAAAGAGCGAGTGCAGAGACCAGATGGGAGGTGATGATAGCTTGGCCTAAGGAGATGGCAGTGGAGGTCATGCGCGGGTTGAGATTTGCCCTTTAGATGGGGTTCGTAAGGATTAGGTGAGATCGTGCATATGACACATTAACACGGCGCTTGACCTATGTGGGTCTTAGTTATCACTGCTTTTAAAAATTACTGTTATAAAAAAGTAATATTAAAGCAGTGTTTAATTAGATTAGTCTGCTATTAGTGAATGAATGAATGGCCCCTTCAGAAAATGAAATAGACTTTTTGCCTAAAGTGAACTATTCCTGTCAGCAGTATTTCCTTCTGACTGGCCATTACCACTTGAAATTGCTGTTAGTTGTCCAGTCGTATACGTTTATCAGAGCAGCAGGGAATGTAACACAGAGTTTTTCCCCAACAACACTTAGAGATCAAATCAAACAGGCTCCCCTCTTGACAGTCCCAGTTTAGTACACAAAAGGCTCTGAGAAGTTTAGCGGTAGAAACCTGATGTCACTTTAAAACCCAGTTTCCAAAAAGTAATGTCCTGCTAAACACTGCTCAGTAGAACACAGGTTAGAAAATGCTGGGAAAAGGAAGAATAGAGTATATGGTCTTTGATTTCATTTAAATATAAAAATATATCTTAACAAATAAAAATAATACTCAAGAAAAATACTCAAAATGTTCCAAAGTAGTATTAGTCTCCTCAGGCCGCCATAACAAAATACCATAGACTGGGTGGCTTAAACAACAGAAATTTATTTTCTCACAGTTCTGGAGAATTTTCACCCAGATCTGGGTGCTAGCTAACTCGACCGCTAGGACGGCGCTCTTTCTGCTTTGCCCACAGCAGCCTTCTCTCTGTGTCCTCACGTGAGCTCTGGTGTCTCTTTCTCTACTTTTAAGAGCACCAGCCTTATTGGATTAGGGCCGCACCTTTGTGACATTTAACCTTAATTACCTCCTAAAGACCCTGTCTCCAAATTCAGTCACAGAAGAATTTGGAGGGACACAGCAGTCACCTGTAGGCAGTGGAATCATAAGTTGTCTTCATTTGCTTCTCTACACATCTATACTTTCCAAGCTTCCTGTATTTGAGGGTGTTGGGTGAAAAACACTTCTCGATTCCACTTCTATGAGGTACCAAGAATAGTCAAACTCATAGCAACAGAAAGTAGAATGGTGGTTGCCCAGGGTTAGGGGAAGGGAAAAGGGGGAGTTATTGTTTAATACCGGTAGGTATAGAGTTTCAGTTTTGCAAGATGAAAAGACTTCTGGAGCTGGATGGTGGTGATGGTTACACAACAATGTGAATTATTATTTTTTTAATTTATTGGGGTGACAATTGTTAGTAAAATTACATAGATTTCAGGTGTACAATTCTGTCTTACATCATCTATAAATCCCATTGTGTGTTCACCACCCAGAGTCAGTTCTACTTCCATCACCGTATATTTGATCCCCCTTACCCTCATCTCCCACCCCCCACACCTCTTACCCTCTGGTAACCACTAAACTATTGTCTGTGTCTATGAGTTTTTGTTTCTCATTTGTTTGTCTTGTTCTTTTGTTGTTTTTGGTTTATATACCACATATCAGTGAAATCATATGGTTCTCTGCTTTTTCTGCCTGACTTATTTCACTTAGCCTTATACTCTCAAGATCCATCCATGTTGTCACAAATGTTCCTGTATCATCTTTTCTTACCGCCAAATAGTATTCCAACAATGTGAATTATTTAATGCCACTGAAATATGCCCTTATTAAATGGTTTAAGATGGTGAATTTTATGTTGTGTTTTTTTATATTCCCACACACACAAATTCCCAGCACCCCCCATCCAAAAAAAAAAAAAAATTCCTAAAAAATACACAGCTTTTAGAATTAAACTGGGTTTAAATACCAGCTCTGTATTGATCTAATGGTTCTCAAACTTGAGCATGCGTCAGAATTAACCTACATAGCTTGTGTAACACCCCCTGAGTGCCTGATCCAGGAGCTGTAGAATAGGCCTGAGAATTTGCACTTGGAACAAGCTCCCAGGGGATTGAGAACCACTGGCCTAGAGCAAGTCTTGGTTTCCTTGTTTATAAAAATGGGTGTGCGAGCCAGTTGTGAGGCTTGTGGGAGAGTATTTCTGATCCAGAAGCTCTTAGCATCAGCTTTAGTTTCCTTTTAGCAAATAGTTTGCTTGCTTTTATTTTCAAATAATTTACTTTTGGATTTTACCCCCCATGTAATTATGGTCATTTTAAACAAACATGAAGAAACAACTTATTTTTAAAAACATATATTAAAGTCTTTAAATATGTAAGAGACATGTAACGTTAGCTTTGTTTCTTAGACGATTAGGATTATTTCAGTCCAGTGGCTAGACGAGGGTTATCTTTGGAACTGATTTTTAATATTCAACTTTTTTCCTTTTCCAAACTAAATCTGTGTGTGTGGGGTGAAGGGGTATATTCTGGTGAAAATAAGAGTTATGGTAACTCCCTTTCTTCTACCTCTCTTCCATAAAAAAATCCTACACACAGAACATCTGGGAAATCGTATTGAATAATTAGGGTAAATATTATTCATACCTCTTCAGCTATTCTTAGATCTTCTTAAAGATTCCCCCTGTGGCTGTCCATAAGGGCTAACAAGGGGGAGATGGACCTCTAGGCCAGTGTTTTTCCTAAATTAAGTTTTATAAAAGTCTATCCAGCAGCCACCAGCCACATAGGACTGTTAGCATTTGAAATGTGGCTGGCACCAGTTGTGATGTGCCTTACGTGTCAAGTCCACAACAAATTTCGAAGACTTTGTATGAAAAAAAGGGATGTACATATCTTACTAATCTTGTATTACTTAAATGTTGAAATTATTATCTAAATAAATACTGAATAAAAAAATATTTTTTATTTAGTTCCAAAATACTTTTTTAAAACTAATTACACTTTTAAAAATTTGGCTACTGGAAAGTTTTAAACCACCTGTGCGACTCTCACTTGTGTTTCTGTAGGACAGCTGTGCTATACCCTAGACCTTCTGAGAGTTGATAGGTGTTGGGAGTGGAGTTGTGGGGG
Organism: Rhinolophus sinicus; assembly: GCF_036562045.2. NCBI lineage: Eukaryota > Metazoa > Chordata > Mammalia > Chiroptera > Rhinolophidae > Rhinolophus > Rhinolophus sinicus. Next base: position 89,989,280 of record NC_133755.1, read on the forward strand.
AGAAAGAGGTTTCTGGGGCAAAGTCAGTGTGGGAAACAAATGAGTTTTAAAAAGCAAGAGGGTGCATTGCGAATGACCAAGAAGGGTATGTAGTATGTAGCATTTCCCAAAGCTATTTCATTATGGGACCTCTGCCATCCGGTTTTTTTGTTTAAAGGATTCCTTTCCCCAAAGTCTTAGGTGGAAAAGACTATAAAATGCTGCTGTCAGCCGTGGTGTCCCCAAACTTCAAAATTTTCTACAGGCCAGTGCCAATACATTCCTCTCTCCTTTGCATATATTTTTATAGTGATAGATTTAAAATAATACGCTCCACGTTTCTCAGCAAAAATACCTTATGATAAGTTGATCAAAATTTTAGAATTTAAATTAATGGAGGAGTGAGTTTTTTTGTTGTGGGTACAAATGTTTTAAGATTCCCAATTGCCATCTTTTGACATGGGAAACATTTACAGAAACCAAACCTTCCAAAACTCCTGAGGGTTTTACCCACAGGATGAGAAGCAGCAGGGGCTGGGAATTAGAGATTTGAGTTCACACCTCCTCTGTCTCCCTACTTAGAAACTCTGCAGTGTTGAGCAAGTGTCTTATAATCTCTACAAAAATAGGGGTAATAATACATACCTGGCTGGAGTGTGTTAGAAGGATTAGAACTGTCCTGGCACAGGGAAGGCACTTAGTAAATGGTAGCTGCTGTTAGCTTTTATCACCTCGTGTGCCTTGGTATATCAATTAATAGTAAGAGGGGATTAATATGACTGTGAATATCCATACTAGCCTATGTTTATTTTCATGCATATTAATAATGCTTTCTGCAGTTTGGAAAATTATTTCAGATATAAGTGTCTTGCCTTTCCAATAACATAATCAGCTACTTGAGAGCTGGGAGCCATTCTATACTTGTGTGGTTTTTTGTGTGTTTCTTTAATCCTTTACACAGTTCCTCCTGCACAGGCTTATTTGAATAAATAAATAATCATTGAATTATTTGAACTGAGTCTTCGTTATCATTATGATAAATTGTAATGGTACTGCTTAACATATTACACAATTTTAATGTGCTTTCTTAAAGACAACTTGTGACATTAATGTTAAGAGAAGCATTAACAAAAGTTATGAGCTATCAGAAGTTTCAGAAAAAGTTAAATAAATAATGATAAACCTTCATAGAAAAATAATTTTCACTAAGTGAAGCAAAATCTAAGAGCCTAAATATTTAGAGAGGGAAATAGGTGTTCTTAAGGAAAGGTTATGAAGACAACGAAGCAAGAAAATATTATTCTAATTTGTCCAAAAGGATGATACTGAATAATGGCGATAATAGAACCATGGGTCCTATTTTAAATGACCCAGAGTGATACAAGATGGGGTCAACCTAAATCAAAGTCTTCATCTCTTTCCTAAGGAAAAGGGCACAAATGTCTCAGAAGATGGGACTGTGTTCTAAATCAATTATAGTTTTCCTAAACACTGTTCAGTTCTGGCACATGTGACTGCCATCTTCAGAATGATGTGGTATTAAGTAAAAAAAAGAAAAAAAAATTTTAAATCACACTGCGTTGGCCCTAAAAAAGAAATGTAGTGTTTTATTCTTCTACCACTGGAGGCTGTTTTTCAGTTACTTGACTCTCTTATATGAGGGTTCAATAATCTGTAGCAGGATAGCCCAGAAGTGAGCATAGAAAAAGGCGTTAATATAGATGTCTATTCAACTCCAAGCATTCATATAAAAACTAGAAAAGTACATGATTTATGTGACTGTTTTCCACTTTGGATATTTGAGAGAATGAAGATGTGAATATTGACTAAGTTTTCCAGAAAAGACTTGCACGTTTATCAGATGAAATTTGCCTTTGTATTTCACTCTGTCTGAGGTTGAGAATTTTGATGGGCCTTTCCACTGCAGTCTCAGGCTTTTTAAATTATAAAATGCTTTTCTTTTGCTCTCTGCTAAGCTTGCAGAAAATTAGCATACCTGACCTTCCTTACTCAGAGAATTCTTTGATAACTTCGGTGATCCCAAAGAACGTCATTTCTGCCCTGTTGAAATCAACAGCTTGCTGCTACCATCCTATGCATCTGGCAGTACTTTCAATTTCTTTGCACTGCAAAAAAGTGCTTCAAAATAGTGTGTAGAAATGACCATTGTGTGCTTAGCAAGTATAAAAATATCTTGTGGATTTTACTCAGATGTTTAGAATTCTGTTGTGTTTGTTACTGGATTGAGTTTATTCATTTCATGTGTTGAACAAACTGCCCTGGACCCCAACAGTGCAAGGGTTCCATGGACTGACCCCTTCCCCTCGTCTTCCCCTTTCCTCCACCCCCACAAAGGATCTGTGGATAGAATTGGGGGGAAGGGGGACCCATGAACTTGGCTATGAAAAAAATTGCATGTTATTTTCACCACACTCCAGTTGAAAGTTATCATTTCCTAAATCTATAAATGAAGACGGCAAACTACAGTTGTAGTAACAGTGCCTGGGAGTTTGTTCCCAGTAGAAATATGTTTTATCACATTACATTTGCAGATATCTTAAAAGATTATCATCTTCCAAATGATAGTAATTATTAGACTCACCACTAAGTCTTGTATATTAATGCATTGATGAAGAATCACATATACAATTATAACTATTAAATATTTTATAACTGTATTTCAAAAACCCTACATATATTAGATTGGTGCAAAAGTAATTGTGGTTTTTGCAATTATTTCTAACCTTTTAAACCACAATTACTTTTGCACCAAGTTAATATTACACATCTTGAAATATTACTCTGAGAAGGGATCCATTGGCCTCACCAGACAACCAAAAGGCACACAAAGGGTTAAGAACCCTCCTCCTTCCTTTGGGGGCTTTCTTCCTAGAGCCTCATCTGGTGCCTGTCAGTTGTGAGGTGATCTGCCTCAACTTCTTTCACCCTTTTTTTTGCAACAAATACCTGTAACTGCTTTCTCTCTGAGGTTGGGAGACGGCAGATGCAGAGCGCCAACTGTATGCACTGATCTACAGCATTTTACATAGGAGACTCGAGCATGTGTGGATTTGGGTATCCGTGTTGGGGTACTTTGGATACCGGGAACAACTCAAGTTTTTGCGGAGTCAGAAGTTATATGTGGATTTTTGACTGTGCAGGAAGAGGGTGCCCCAACCCCTGCATTGTTCACGGGTCACTATGGTTATATTCAAACAAGCCCTTATGGTCATATTTTTTTTTTTAGCAAGAATATTCACAGATGCTTTATTCTCCTTTTATTGTGGTAAAATATGCATAACATAAAATTTACCATTCTTAGCATTTTAAGTACAGTTTGTGGCATGAAGTACATTCACGTTGTTGTGCAACCATCACCATCATTCTTTTCCTGACTTTTTTCATCTTCCCCAACCGAAACTCAGTATCATATGGTTTTTTTTATAGAAATAACTATAAATGTAGATTTCAGTTCACATGGTATTTCTTAGGGTTTGTAAAAGATTTCACACTAGATAGAAGCCTATGTCTCTTAAATGGAGTTCAGAAAGGTGAGATTAATTCAGCTTTAAACTTTTTGTAGAGGGGCGTCTGGTTAGCTCAGTTGGTTAGAGCGCGGTGCTCTTAACAAGGTTGCTGGTTCGATCCCCACATGGGCCACTGTGAGCTGCACCCTCCACAGCTAGATTGAAACAACTTGGAGCTGATGGGTCCTGGAAAAACACACTTAAATAAATGAAAGTTTTAAAAAAATGTTTTTTTGTAGAAACTGAAATCTTGCTTGGAGTAATATACCATATATGAATTTTTGTCCATATTCTTTCTTAAATCATTTTAAAGCTTAAAAAAAGTTTTTCATTTCCTCCTTAAAAAAATTGATTTTGTCCACACATCTTCTTTTTGCATCTGCTTTTATAAAACGGAACTTTCGGCATCTTTTCCTTGGTAACATTAACTTTGTAAAATGGAATTTTGTTTGTTAATATTGTTAGTTGTTTTTACAGGCCTATTTTTCTTGGAACGTACCATAAAACCAAAATATTTTGAATGTTACTCATTGACAGAGAACAGTGAGAGTCAAGAGTTTGCATAATAACTTTAACCAGATGCTAATACTAACTTAATAAAAGACAAAAATATTTTGTAATTACTGCCATTCCAAAGTAGTTTTTAAAGCAGTTCCACATACAGGGACAACATATGTAAACTACACCAACACAGAGCAACTTGAGGAAACAGAAAAATTTTAGGCAGTTTTTATTTAATAGCTTAACTATTACCATTCTGTATTTTAATGAATTTGTGACTGTGGGATGAGAATGCAAACAGCAGGTTTTTTTAAACTTTTTATGATTGATACATCCATTGTTTATAAAAGTAGAAAAAAGGAACATTTGGTAGGACTTTTGTTTTTACTTAATTTAAAATGTTCTCTAAAAGTAATCCCCTTTCTATTAGGAAAAACACAACTGACTTAGATAACTCTCCATTTCATTTAATGAAAGATTTCTTTTTCTAAATAAAATGAAATCAAAAGTGTTAGAGCAGTTTCTGTTTAATATTCAGGTAGTTTGTTTTTATGGAGAGGATGCAAGTAAGACGTTCTTTGGGCTTTTTTAGTTTTTAATCCTGTTCCCAAAATTTTTGCTATTGTGTTTTTAGTTGATACATGACCAGGTTTATCTTGGTGGGTGGTTAGTTTCAATGTGAGCATTGCTTCCTTTTGCCAAATCAGTTTGTCATAGTCACTGATTCTCTAAATGACTGATTATTTTTAGTGGAAGAAAATAATAAATGTGGCAATCAATGATTAAAACAGAAGTCGCCTTTTATTTTGAAGTATAATACAAGAATTCTTTAATAGAAATTTAGTATAACTGAAGAAAACTGACTCGTCTTTTTAATACATATTATTCTATGTACCGAAGTGTTGTGAGTTATCACAATTTCAATTTAATTTTTCCTGAATATTTAATAGCAATCAGGATAGCAGCACTTTGTATCATTTCTCAGTCATATCCTGTGTATTCTTTTCCATAGTCATTAAAATGTTCAGTCTTTTATAAAACACAATAAAAGAAATTATAAAAACATTCGACAGGGCATCTGTTTTTTCCTATCCTATAGAGTTGTTTTTTTCTTTTCTGTAAGGTCTGGTGTTGGTGCCATCAAAACACCATACATGGCTATGCCAGAGACTCTTCAATTTAGATTTTTATTTCTAAGTGTTTTAATGAACACGACTATTATTAATATAATAAATTACTATGCTAAAGATTTTGGGACTCCAAGGAATTATTTTATATTTATATTCAATACATAAAAATCTCTGTTTTAAGGGGGTTTATTAAATGGCTTATCATGGAAGACTACACAACCTTTTGTTTATGGATCTTGAAAAATGCCATTTTCCTAGGCGTCAGAGAGTTGAGCTGTCCGATCTGGAGCAGAGACGGAGAATTAGTTGATTTCTCATAGCTTTTTCTACACAGCCAGCATTCCTGGCTAGATACATGGGGCCCAGCATAAGCCAGCAGACCCTGGATAATGGACAACCAGCCTGCATCCCACATCGTCTGCTTTATGATTGTGAAAAAGTGCTCAAGTGTAGCCTAGCTGCATACTCGTGGAAACTAAATGATAAGGAACCAACATCACCCCTGGAAAAGTTAGTCTTTTAGACCGAAATGTTACTAAAGTAATTCAGTAGAGTAAAACACATTTATTGGGCATGTTTGTATCATGCATTGCACTAAACTGTGGTAACACAAAGATGGAAAGAAACTGATTCAGCTTTCATGGAATTTGTAAGCTAACAAGGGAATCAGAAAAACAAAATTTTATCATAAATATCATGCTAGTAACATGTCAGACATGCTCCAGGAGTGCAAATAAGCTTGGGGATTTAAGAAAAATAAAGGCACTATGTATGTATCATTTTACTCAAAGCTTTAAAAGATAAGTTAGGCACTGTCATTGGCCACTTGGAAGCGGGTGGAAGGTTTTTGTCTTCTAAGGACAAGGACAAAGCCAAAGAATTGAAAAAGTGGTGTAAGTTTTGGGGACATCAAATGGTCGAGATAGCAGAGAGCCAAGGGCTCCTTACAGGGGAGGGTGGGGTGGGTAGAGGTACCAAATGAGACCAGAGCCTATTATAAAGGACAAGTATTTTCAATTCGTTGATGCCAAAAAAACCATACTGTCCAAAAGTGGCTTGGCTTTGGGATGGGAGAATTAATTGCTCTCTCATCAGGACTCATAGCACTTTATACTGTTTTTGTTTAAATGTGGGCTCTGCTTTAGCTGGGAACAGAAGATAGTCATAATGAAGGTATTCACACAGAGCAGTGTCTGATTCGTGTCAAAAGACATGGTTGCTGCTTTTAGAAACGGTAAGGGAATCCTAACGACAGCCCAAGGTTGGCAGAGAAGGATTCACAGAGGTAGGTTCAAGCTAAGCTTTGAATAATGGATGGAAGTTCAGGTAAGGAAATTGTCACCTGGACAAGGGCAGGTGCTGGGAAAGTGTGCATTGTGTTTGGGGCTAGAAGAGTGGCAGTTTGGCTAGAGTAGAATGTAGGGCAATAGTGGGAAATAACTTTAGCCCATCGTACATTTTAGGTTTAAATATAATTCTTCATTTTCCACTTTAGATTGCTCTCCCGTAGGAATGACCTGGTCTCCAAAATAGGCATGTTTCATGGGAAACTGAAGTAGGTTTCAAGGAATGAGAAATAAGCACCCTTTCGTGGTGTGCCTGATCCTGTTGCAGGTTTTTGCCATCTTGTGGCCAAACATACTGAAAAGGCCAGTAGGTTCATTTTAAAAAATGTTCATTGACCGCAATGAGATGTCACCTCATACCTGTCAGAATGGCTGTTACCGAAAAGACGAACGATAACAAATGTTGGTGACGATGAGGACAAAAGAGAACCCTAGTGCACTGTTGGTGGGAATGTGAATTGTTACAGCATTATGGAAAACGGTCTGGAAGTTCCCCCCCAAAAATTAAGAATACAGCTACCATATGATCCCACAATCCCACTTCTAGCTATATATCTGAAGGAAATGAAATCACTATCTCAGAGAGATTCTCCACACCACCCTGTTCACAGCAGCCTTATTCACGATAACCAAGATACAGAAACGACTAAGTGTCTCTGAATGGATGAATGAATAAAGAAATTGTCACACACACACACACACACACACACACACACACACAGCAATATGATTCAACCCTAAAGAAGGAAATCCTGCCGTTTGTGACAACATGGATGAAACTTGAGGGCATAAGCATAAGTTAAGTGAAAGAAGTCAAAGATAGACAAACACTGTACGATCTCACGTATATGTGGAATCTAAAAAAGTCAAACCTGTAGAAAGAGAGGAGATTGGTGGTTGCCAGGGGCTGAGGGGTAGGCAGGGGAAATGGGGAGATGTTGGCCAAAGGGTACAAACTTTCAGTTATAGGATGAATAAGTTTGGGAAACCTAATGTATGACACGGTGACTAGTTAACAATACTGCATTGTATACTTGAAATTTGTTCAGAGAATAGATTTAAAATGTTCTTACCACATGCACAAAAAGTTGCTATGTGAGGTGATAGATGTGTTAGCTAATCTTATTGTGATAATCACTTCACAATATATACCTATATCAACTCATCACATTGTATACCTTATATATACATTGTATACCTTATATACATTGTATACCTTATATACATTGTATACCTTATATACGACCTTATATTATTTGTCCATTATATCTCAGTAAAGTGGGGGGCAGGGAATGTTTGCTGAGCCAGGTACTATTCTGGGTGCTGAAGTTCATTGGTGAACAGACACAAAGCTCTGCCCTGGTGGAGCTGACATTCTAATGTAAATATAGTAAAGAGGGGGAAAAAGAAAAAAGGAATTATTTGATGGGTAAGAGCAGAAAGAGACTGATCCTGAAGGTGGTCCAGAGTGATGCATTCCTAACTAAGATTTCACCGGCAGCATTTTCCTTCTGTCAGATCACCAAGAAACTGGACCCTTCTCCTGAGTTTGGAGAGTTGGCGGCCTCCATTTGTGTTTCTGAGCCGACCACCTGATTGCGGTTGGGGACAGATTCTCCAATTTGCCTGAATTTTGCCCTAGTGTGTGCTGTAACGTGGAGGGAAAGAGTGACCAACCTCAGGGGGTCAGGGAGAAACCCCCATAGTAGCCCCAGAGCCCTGGTGAATCAGAATCTCTCGAGTGGGTGGGGGCAGATAGGATTCCATGTTTTTAATAAACAACTCCAGTCCGTATTATTTTGAAGCAAATCCCAGACGTCATATTAGTTCATTTATACCTATTTCACTGTGGAGCTCTAAAAGATAACAGGTTCTTTTTAAAAATATAACCCCAATTTTATTATTATATCTAAAAAAATTTTAACAGAATATAATATATTTATAAGTCATCAGCAGTTGCAAAATTTCAATGTTGATGGACTCTAGGAAATGGTAACTTTGTTAGGATTAATCTAGAATTATGTGAGTTATTAATTATACAAGGTCTTTGGAAACACAGTCTTTGCAAACAACGCAGCTGCCCTGTATTTAAATCCTGGATGTTCATTCCGTATTTATTATACCTGCTCTCGTATGTGCGATTTGCTGGGGATATGAAGATGGACGTGATAAGATTCCTGCTTTTGAGGGTAGCACTATAGTGTTGTCTTACACTGTTAATTTCTAGGTGATGGTTTATTAGTACCATTTATATTTGAAGTCGGTCTTTTCGTTCGCTATAACGGAGCCGTAATTAATACCCATAGCCTTTTCCCACTACTAGGTGGGCAGCGAGTGGGCAGTTCAGAATATCCACAGATGCCTCAAGGCTCTGTTAATTTCAGAGTTTAGTATCTTGAACCACCTCAGGTCAGAATCTAGATTCAACGAAGACTTTGGGAACTCAGCCAACAGCTCTTTTGATGCCCTCCTTTGTTTAGACCTGGGACCCAGCCCTCCACCCAGCCTGGCACAAAATTGGCAGTTGAGATTGAAGGAGGATAAAGAGACAGGCCTGGAGATGTTTTCCCCAGGACCATCTTTACATCAGTCAGAACATATACACAGGTCTCTGTCAGTCAATTCTCACGGGCTCTCAAGATTTTGAGAGGCCTGTAACAGATACATTATGCACATTTTTTATGTGAGTCCTGAAATTTTTCAGTGTGTATATTTCTGGATGATTTGCGAAACACTGATCTGCATGGTTCTATAGTCAGTAAACTTAAGATCTTTAACACTATGTTGGAATTTACCTTAGAGAAGTTTGCTGTATTTATCCAATAATGTTTATCACTATAGTAATCCCCCCTTTTCCGAGGGGGATATGTTCCAACCCAAGTAGATGCCTAAAACCGTAGATAGTACCGAACTCTATATGTACTCTGTGTTTTCCTATACATATATATACTTTACGGCTTCTCTTTGGCATATCTGAATTTCCAGCATCACTACTCTTGTGCTTTGGAGCCATTGTTAAGTAAAATAAGGGTTACTGAACACAAACACTGCGATACCGAGACAGTCAGCCTGATAACCAAGACGGCTACTAAATGACTGATGGGGGAGCAGGGCCTCCAGCGTAAACACGCTGGACAAAGGGATGATTCGCGTCATGGGTCAGAAGGAGCAGGATAGCACGAGATTGCATAATGCTACTCAGAACTGCACACAGTTTAAAACTTAAGAATTGTTTATTTCTGGAATTTTCCATGTAATATTTTCAGGCCAAGGTTGACCGTGGGTAACTGAAACCTTAGAAAATGGAACCGTGGATAAGGGGGGGGGCTACTGTATTCTCTTGCTTGCTAAAATAATCATGAATGTCTTGATTTCTATGGATCCTTGTGTTTCTGTTTTCAGATTGGCCACCATTGATGGCCATTCCTTCACAGCGCATAACAAACCATTGAGTTCTGGGAGTTGGGTAAATTAAATGGTTTTCAGACTTTTTTCTCCCAGTTCAGTAAGAAATGAGTCACTCCGTTGAAGGGGAGACATGAGAGTGTCAGAGCGCCTCCACCAACAACTTTTAGGCCTTGAAGATATGTCTTGTACATCTTGGAAAATCTTAGGTCCCCAGGAAACAAAGCTTAAAAATCACGGATGTGGCTGTTAACTCCAGGTGGGGTTAGGAAAAGGAGTCCTGAGAGGTTGGAGCTTGTCATTAGTCACGCGGTTCGTTAATGTCAGTATCCAAATAAGCCCTTCGACTTCCCACGTCAGTTCTCCCCGTGTGTCCCCAGCCTTCTCCCTGGGTCCCTGAGGTTGGCCCCCTCCCCATGTTACAGCACACTGTTTAGCCAGCTGGATTGCTGAATCAGTTAGGTTTCTTTCTACCCCACCTCATTCCAAGGAGGAATTAAAGCAGCATAAAGGCCTTCAAATTCTGCGTTTCGTGAGTTGAGCCAAGGTCTGATACTGCCTCCATTCATGGCTGTCTTTTCTGACTCGGAGGAATTTTTTAATTCCTGAATTTTTCTCCTAGTAATGTTTCTTGTCTTTCCCACCTTCTCTTCCTTGCTGGCAGAAAGCTCTAGTTGGTGACAAAATGGATGAAGAAGTTCTTGGTCGAACAATACATAAAAAACAAAGAGTCCATCATGTTGAGTGCGAAAGCTTCTTTTTGTTGCAAATGGAGATGATTGTGAAAATATAGTCATGTTTGCTTCTAGTAAACTGTCATTATTTCACAACAAAGCCCAGAGACTTCACCTGAGGCAGCTCGGGAACCCTTGCCAACAACTCGAGCACTTCTCACACTGTATTGTAATGAATCGTTGTCTGTCTTGCTTCCAAAAGGAAGTGAGTTCCTTAAAATCAGGAACCATGCCAGAAGGTTTCACACAGTCTTGTAATTACAAAATTTAGCAGCCAATAACAATTACTATAGCATTAAAGGAATAAATGAGACGATTTTATGTCCTAAGTGACAAACAGTTACTTGCCCTGGGTAAGAGGCTGTTATATGGCATAACTTTTTGATCATGACACTCATTGGAAAATTTTTTGCTTAAACAAGTAATTCACTTTTCTTTTTTTTTGTTTTGTTTTTTGTTGGGTTTTTTTTTGTTTATTTTTTGTGTTTTTTTTTTGTAATTCACTTTTCAGCCTTGCTTTTACAGTCCTGCAAAAATGTTGATGGTATTTACATTTATTATTACATTTTATCTCGTACTCATTTGATATTTCCAGACCTTCCCATCATGCCTTGCACATAGTATGTGCCAAATGTTTACTAAATGAATAATGAATATTCTTTTCACCCACTGAACAATTTTATTAAAGATAGGAATTAAAGAAGCAGCCTTCCCCATTCCCTAAGCTATTCTTCAGGGTAGAAAACAAAAGGAGGCACGGGATAAAACTATACAGACAGTTGACTGTCCTTCCTTTCTCCTTTCCTCCCTCTTTCAGGATACTTGATCCCATAATCTGTGCTAATGAACTCATGTAAACTGTTCTTACCTCCTAAAGTGATTAAAAAAAAAAAACAAAAAACTTTACAAATGGCTTTAGGGCCAAGGTAGAGTAACAGGGCAGGGACTGGATTTACCTTCATACATAAAAAAGTTCAAAATCAGATAAAATATCTTAAACAATATTTTTTTAGACATTGCATATCAGGCAGCACTGGACAGTGACTCCTGAGAAACGGAAAACAAATGAGGTGAGCCCTGTGATTGCCCAGCGTATTGTCTGGAGAAAGTTTCCAGCCATAGCACAGAAAAGGAATCCAGATGGAGGCTGGCAGTCCTCCTGAGTTGAGCTGATGTACCTGGCACGTGAAAGTGGCTAGAACGCCTAGGGCAGAGTACCTGAGAGGAGAAAGCTGCTCAGAGAGAAAACCCTGGATGTCTGCAGAGTAACTCCCTCGAGTCTTCAACTGATAACTGATCAGTATGTGTGCGGGGAAGCTACCCAAGTCATGGGAAAGAATCTCCTGAAAGGATCAGAGGAAACAAAACTTGTAGCCCACCTAGGGCAGAGAATAATTTGTGTTCCTACCTGCAAGAGTGCAAAAATCATTATAATTCATGAGACTTCAAGTGAAGTACTCAAGTGAAGAAAGGTATTGCCTCAGTATAGAGCAAAATTAGCCCTAGGCTAAAGATTGACAAAGCTTAAAAGCAAGCCTCAAGAGAATAAAATTATTTAGAAGAAACTTAATTGTGTCCTAGACAAAGTTCAAAAATATCTGTTGGGATACAAAAATATCCAGTACTCAGTAATGTAAATTAACAATGTCTGGTATCCAATCAAAAATTACCAGGCCTGCAGAGAAGCAGGAAAATACCACCCATAATAAGGAGGGGAAAAAACTCCATCAATAAAAACAGACCCAGAAACGATAACAAATGATAGAATTAGAGAAGGACATTAAAATATCATCACTATTTTGCATACATTCAAGAAGATATAGGAAAGATTTCATATATTAAATAAAGACATGGAAGATCTAAAAAAAGACCCAACTTCTAGAGATGAAAACTATAGCGTTTGAAAATAAAAATACATTGGTGGGGATTAACAGCACATTAGACACTGCAGAAAAAAAGATTGGTGTACGTGAAGACAAATGAAAAAAAAAACAGAGGATCAGTGAGGGATGGGAACACAAAATATACGAAGTAATGGCTGAAATTGTTCTAAATTGGAGGAAAACTTTAAGCCTACAGACCCTAGAAGTTTAATGAACCCCAGGGACAAGAAGCATGAAGAAAACTATGCCAAGGCATGTCATAATCAAAACGCTTAAAACAAGTGACACAGAGAAAACTCTTTAAGGCATCTGTGTGGGGGAAGACCTATTACGTATAAATAGACAAAAATAAGAACAGCAGCGTACTTCTCTTTGGAAATAATGCAAGCAAGAAACAAGGTAGCAATATCTTTAAAGACCTGAAAGAAAAAAAACTCAATCTAGAACCATATGCCCAGGGAAAAGACATTTCAAAAATGAAGGCAAAATAAACACTTTTAAAACACATACAAAAGCAGAAAGAATTCATCATCACCAGCACATCTGCACTACAAAAATATTAAAGGAAATCCTTCAGGAGAAGGAAAATGATAACCAGATGAAAATCTGGATTTACTCATAGGAATGAACAGCCCTGGAAATGGTAACTATGCAGATAAAAATAAAAGTGACTATCACTCATTATACCTTCAGTAACTCAGGCAGAGAATACATGATTCTGGAAACTGCAACAATTCCGTAGTTCATGACTGCTTACATAAAGTTTTTCATGATCCCTCTGCTAATCTCAACATTAAAATTTTTTTTTCAATTGCAGTTGACATACAGTATTATATTAGTTTCAGGGGTACAACACAGTGATCAGACATTTATATAACTTACTCTAAGTGGTCACCCTGATAAGTCTAGTACCCATCTGACATAATCTCAGCATCTTTTCTTTTTTCAATTACAGTTGGCATTCAGTATGATTTTATATTAGTTTCAGGTGTACAGTACAGTAGTGAAACATTTATATAACTTATGAAGTGATTCCCCCTGATTAGTCTAGTACCCAACTGACCATGTTCATAGTTGTTACAATGTTATTGACAGCAGCTTTCAGAGTTCAATTTGTTCGTAGTGATTGGGAAATTGTGGCATGTACTGCTGCAATACTAAATTAATGCAAATAAAGCAAATGTCAGTGGTTTTCCCTATGTTGATAAGATAGCCTGTTGATTCTTGGTGGTCTTTTAAAGTTTTAGTTTATTAGTCAACATTTTCAGTAGATTGTATTTTTGGGAGAAGAAAAAGAACAGAGAAGCATATAAAAGAACAAAAACATTTGTTATAGCAGTCACGTACCAAATTTCAGTTTGTGAAGGATTTGAAATCCTGTGTTATAACTTTTAAAGTTTTCTTCTGCCACTAGCTTATAACATCTTGAGTGGGTAGAATTGATTTGCTTAGCTAACTTTTCTAAAATATCTGTTCTTGAAACCAGTACATTTCTTTATATGAAAGCTCAGATTATTTACCCTTGCATGAAAAAAAAATTTAAATAGCCTGTCATTTTATATCTCTGCATTGCAAGTCTTTGAGATCTTTCTGTGATTTTATTGAAAATCAAACTATCTTTAAGATACTTCTTTCAAAATAGCTGGTGTACATTATTCTTGAGGCCACTAGACTGCTTTAAATTTTCCGAATCCAGTTGACCCTTGAACAACATGTGTTTGAAATGCACGGGTCCACTTATACTCAGATTTTTTTCAATAAATATACAGTTGGCCCTCCGTCTCCCTGGATTTCACATTCACAGATTCAACCAACCACAGAGTAAAACAATATTTTCAATTTGCCGTTGGGAATCCCTAGTTGCGGGTGGCTGACTGTATGCATTATTCTACGCCACTTTTTTTTTTTTTTTTTTTTTTTAAGATTTTATTGGGGAAGGGGAACAGGACTTCATTGGGGAACAGTGTGTACTTCCAGGACTTTTTTCCAAGTCAAGTTGTTGTACTTTCAATCTTAGTTGTGGAGGGTGCCGTTCAGCTTCAAGTTGTCCTTTCAGTCTTAGTTGGGAAGGGCGCAGCTCAGCTCCAGGTCCAGTTGCCGTTGCTAGTTGCAGGGGGTGCAGCCCACCATCCCTTGCAGGAGTCGAACCCGCAACCTTTGTGGTTGAGAGGATGTGCTCCAACCAACTGAGCCATCTGGGAGCTCAGCGGCAGCTCAGCTCAAGGTGCCGTGTTCAATCTTAGTTGCAGGGCGCGCTGCCCACCATCCCTTGCGGGACTCGAGGAGTTGAACCCGCAACCTTGTGGTTGAGAGCCCACTGGCCCATGTGGGAATCGAACCGGCAGCCTTCGGAGTTAGGAGCACGGAGCTCTAACTGCCTGAGCCACTGGACCAGCCCTCTACGCCATTTTTTATAAGGGATTCGAGCATCCTTTTATTTTGGTATCCATGGATGTCCTGGAACCAATCCCCTGTGGATACTGAGGGATGACAGTAGTTAAGTTTTGAGGGAGTCAAAAGTTACCTACAGATTTTCGACTGCTGTGGGGAGGGTTGGTGGCCGTAACCCCCATGTTTTTTAAGGGTCCGCTGCTGTATTTGATATTTGGTATGCTTGCCTAGAGTGAGCCTGAACTGTGGTTCTTGTGTTTCAAGGGTCTCCCCTCAGTCTTGTTTGTTTTATTAATCGTATTTATTTTTAAAGTAGGCCTTATATGCATGTTTTACAACATTCAAAAGGTGCAAAAGGATGTATGTAAGTAAAGAGTGTACCTCCCTCTGTTCCCAGCCTCCCAGTTTCCCTCCCAGAAGCTGCTAATGTTACCCGTTATCTGTGCTTCATTTCAGGACCTGAACATTTATAGGTACATGTATGTATTCTATGCTCCCTCTATGGGTGTATAATGTACACAGCGTTCTTCACCTTTCTTTTTCCGTTGACCATGTATCTTTCCAGGTCAGTTTGTATAAAGCTGCCTCATTATTTTTAATGGCTGTGTATTATTCCACTGTGTGAGTGACCATAATTCATTTAACATGTCTCTCATTATGGGCATCTAGGGTTTTTAAAAAATATTTTAAATTGAGATATAATTTACATCCCATAACATTTCCCCTTTTAAAGTGTACAATTTAGTGGTTTAATTCCAGAATATTTTAATCACCCTGAAAAGAAACCCTCTACTCATGACATCTAGGTTTTGACATTCTGGCTAAAACCACTAAATGCTGCACTAGATATTCTTATACACATATATTTCACACACGTGCAAGGATATCTGTCGGACAAATACCCAGAGAGAGATTTGCCAGGTAAAATCATTTGTGCACTTAAGCATTTGAAAGCTATTGTTAAATTGCCCTCTCTAGAGATTATATGAGTTTAGACACTCATTACCATGGTATAAAATGTCCTGTTTTCCCCCCTTCGTGACCAGCATAGTTCCTAACCACACTTTATCTTTGCCTTGTGACAGGAAATAGTATCTCATGATGAATTTTAATTTACAACAGTCCTTCCCATATCCACAGGGCATGTGTTCCAAGCCCCCCAGTGGATGCCTGGAACCATGGATAGTACCGAACCCTGTATATACTATGTTTCTTTTCCTATACATACTGACACTTTATGGCTTCTCTTCAGCGTATCCGAATTTCCAGCATCACTACTCTAGTGCTTTGGGGCCACTATTAAGTAAAAGAAGGGTTATTTGAACACAAGAGCTGCGATTATCGTGCCAGTCCACCTGATACCTGAGATGACTAAGCGCCTGACAGGCAGTAGCACACACAGTGTGGAGCTGCTGTACTAAGGGGTGGTGTACGTCCCTGGTGGGATGGAGTAGACGACCAGAGATTCCATCACACGACTCAGAACAGTATGCAGCTTAAAACTAATGAATTGTTTATTTCTGGAATTTTCCATTTAATATTTTCAGACCAAAGTTGACCTCGGGTAACCGAAACCGTGGAAAGTGAAACCGTCGATAAGAGGGGACTACTGTGTATTTCTCTTATTCTAAGTGAAGTTGATTATATGTTTAGCGGCTACTTGTCTTTCATTTTTTTATGAATCGATGATTCATATCCTTTGATTTTCTGTAGGGTAGCTGATTTTATTTTCTTTATTATTTAAAGCAGTTCTTTATGTATCAGGGAGAAGAACCCTTCATGATATGAGTTGGAAGTATTTTTCCTACTTATGTCTTTTTGGGTTTTTTAGTCTTTGACTTTGTTTATGGACTTTTCTTCTATCATGAAGAATTTTTCAATTTTATGTCATCAAATTTGTCAGTCTTTTATGACCTCTTGTCTTGTGACTTCCCCCAGTTCAAGATTATAAAAAACATTTTCTCCCATGTGTTATTCTAGTACTGTACAGTTCTCCTTTCCCACGCCCACCCCCATTTAACTCTTAGATTCATCTAGAATTTATTATTTTTTTAATTTTTTTTTTTTTTAGTTTTATTGGGGAAGGGGAACAGGATTTTATTGGGGAACAGTGTGTACTTCCAGGACTTTTTTTTTTTTTCCAAGTCAAGTTGTTGTCCTTTCAGTCTTAGTTGTGGAGGGCGCAGCTCAGCTCCAGGTCCAGTTGCCGTTTTCTAGTTGCAGGGGGCGCAGCCCACCATCCCTTGCGGGACTCGAGGAATTGAACTGGCAACCTTGTGGTTGAGAGCCCACTGGCCCATGTGGGAATCGAACCGGCAGCCTTCGGAGTTAGGAGCATGGAGCTCTAACCGCCTGAGCCACCAGGCCGGCCCTAATTCTTTTTTTTTAATTGGCCTTATTTATTTTTATTTTTTTTTATTTTGGGAGGGGGAATATTGGGGAACAGTGTGTTTCTTCAGGGTCCATCAGCTCCAAGTTGTCCTTCAGTCTAGTTGTGAAGGGCGCAGCTCAACTCCAAGTCCAGTCGCCGTTTTCAATCTTTAGTTTCAGGGGGCAGAGCCCACCATCTCATGTGGGAATTGAACCATCAACCTTGTTGTTAAGAGCTTGCGCTCTAACCAACTGAGCCATCTGGCAGCCCCTGGAATTTATTTTTGTGTACAACGTGAGGTATGGGCCCCCCATCTTTTCTCCATATGGCTAACATCTTTCCCTCACTTATTTGAAATGTTACTTTTCCACTGTGTTCTCTTGATTAAAAGTATTATTCAAAGTGTTTGTTGACTCAGTTAAGAACAACTTGAAATATTAGTTTTAATTTTCTAAAAGTGGTAGTCAGGTGTCTGGAGCAGTGATTTCTGAACTCTTGGGGTGCCTACCTCTCAGGATTCAGTAAGAGCTACAGCCCCCCTTTCTCCATGATGGATCCCACAGTTGTAAGCTGCTGTTACTGAGGGGAATGTGTCTTTCTCAAGTGTGTTGGGCCAAGAAATCGTTTTTAACCACTGATCTAGGGATTTCCCTCATATTTCATTCAGCCTTCTAAAAATTCACTTGTTTCCAGAGGCCCATCAAATGACTTCAGGGTTGTTACTGTAACAAGAGTCCAGAAGTAAAGGGAGAACCTTTCCAAAGAAAACTGAACTCTTCCCTTTTGAGTCATTCGTTTCTGATCCTCAGATTGTCTTCCCACGTTAGAATCTTAGTCCATTTGTACAACTGTATCTTGGTCAATTTACTTTGGTGAACCATATGTCTTCCTGGTGAAAAGAACTTCTGAATCAGGCTATGTTTTGTCACTATGTAGAGCTGGGGATGGAGAGGTGAGAGTTACCGCTTTTCATGGGAAACTGTTTAAAGTCAGAAAAGAATGTGGCCCTTTAAAAAGTAGAATTCTCAGGGTACCCCTGACTATGAAGGCTCATAGAGTTCTACCCAAGGTGGGGGTGGGGGGGCGAAAGGGGTAGGCCTGTCCGGTAGGATCGATGCCACTGACCTGGGGCGGATATTCCCAAGGAGCTTTCTGTCAGGTCAAGTTGTTCGAGCAGCCCCTTTGTTTGGTAGGGGAAGATACACAATGGCTTTTCATTTCATCCATTGTTGTAAAATTGTTCTTTTATTTGAGCTTCTCAAGGAGTTGCCTATCACTTTGAACTTTGGGGTAGCAGATGTTTCCTGTGCTTGAAAGTCCCAGGGGCAGTGACACCTGGGTGGAATGACCGGTGCTGACTTCCTTTCTCAGTTTGTTAATCCTCGGGCATCTCGACCTCTAGAGGAGCTGGGTGCAGGTATAAAGTCGTGAGGGAAGCTGGGATAGTTGTGAAAGTGTTGTGAAGTTTGGGGGTTTTGTTTTGTTTTGGTACAGGCTATTTTTCACTCCCATTTTTATTAATTAACATTCCAGAGACTGTTAGACACTTTAAAAAATAAATTTAGAAAGGATGCAGTGAAACTCCATTGAAATGGTCATGTTGAGTAAATAATATCCCCTTTATAGGCTTAATTATGCATCGTAATTGCCCAGTTTAGTCCAGGCGATTGTGATGTCTGGGAGACCAGTCCGTGATACAATAATGAGCTATGGCTAGTACACTTCTGCCATATTAAATATCAGGACTTAAGGGAAGCCTTTCACACAGGTTTCTTTATATCTATTTAATGACAGTTTTCCTGTCGTTCCTTCCTGAGCCACTTTCACTCCTCAAAAGTCACTCTATGTTAGTACAGTCATGCTAGCATGCCCTTGAGTAACTCCACATCTGAGTCCTAAAAACAAATTTCATGTAGCCAGGCTGCCCCGTTCACAGTTTCAGCCATGGAGGTTACCTTTTAATAAAGCTTTTCCCACTCTTTCTCCCTCCTGTCTCACCCATCATCTCTCCTCTCCCCTGTGGTTCCACTCAAATGGATTGTAATCACTCAGATCATTAAGCAACTGAACAAATTCACCCACCAATAGGAAGGTCCCACATTGGGTGGTACTTACCTCTTCCAGACCTTTCCTGAGAAAAGCAAGGTTCCTTCCCTGTGGCAGGAGTCGATTTTGTATTTGTTTGGCCTTCTGACTGATAGGCTGGGCAGTTTGGGGGAACTGGAGCGGAGATGGCAGTTTTAACCAAGAAAAAACATTTAGTCGAAATGATCCCTTCTGCGTTTGCCTTCGTCGGGCGTGTCCTTCTTCTGGGCATCTCTTCAGGATTTCATTCCTCCGTCCAACTGCCGTTCACAACTGCCCTTTCCAACTGCTCCAGAACTCTTGGCCCTGGCATTCCGTGATGTAAATTATTCCATGCATGGCTTGAAATGGGTGTGAAGCAGTGTTGCCAGGTGTCAGATCACTAGTGTAAGTTTACTCGATCTCGGGGGAGGGTGGAGAAAGGGGAGAACTGCTGTTGGAATTTGTCCAGCTGTTATTGTTTCAGCCAGAGTACAGTAATTGTGCTGCTGAGCTTGATACTGCCGATGGCGGGAGAGAGACAGAGCTTTGGGCCAGGGGCCGGGGTGCATTTGTGGTTGACATTTTCTACTTTAAAGATTCTAGTGTTGGGAGATAGATTGCTTGGAATTGAACAGTTGGCAGTGTCGCTGCCGAGGGAGGAACCTGAGACCTTTGGGGCAAAGCCTGCAGTCGTACTGATGGTGCTTCTTCTGCCTCAAAAAGTAGGGAGAACCGGCTTTTCTGTTTTCCTGAAGATAGTTCAAAATATGGCAAGAAATCCGTGTTTGGAAACATCCAGTCACAAAATTCAAAGACTTCTGTATCCATGAGACTTTTTCCTAAAACAGAAATCTTCTTTCTCTCCTAGTCCATGATGCATTTTGAGGAAGTTTGTTCATGGTTTATAGTCCTTTCAGGGAATCTGCGTAGGAGGGGTTGCAGCCAGCTATCTTTGCTTTGTCTAGATTCCCTTTTGACTTGTATGCTAAAGATTTGTGTTCCATAAAAACTGTTTAAATTGAGTACTTAATCGCTTGAAGGACCACAAAAAAATTTAAATTCTATTAAGAGGAAAAACTCATATGAAGCACACATTTATCTCGAAAAAGCATATAGTATGTTTTTATGTTGCATGGATGCTACTGGCTTTAATCTGCTTTGCTGAAACACTGTTTTCTTATTCCTTTTCTTGCAGTTGTCATGGATGATGATGACGACTCGTGTCTCCTTGATCTTATTGGGTAAGATGCTCATTACAAAATCAGGGGAAATCAAATGTGTGAGGTTTGTTGTACTAACACAACCTAATAAGCATATTAAAACTGGATGGGTTTTTAAAATAAAAATTAATCATCATAGATATAGTGTGGATTAACCAAGAAGGAGACTTGGATACGTTACGGGTCATAATTAGATAATGCTTTTTTTAGCCCTTACTAAATTTGTTTTTTTAACAAATCCCAGGAGGCAGAAATGAGTGCTAATAGGAAACAGAACAACAGCAAATAAATAAGTATATAAATAAATACATAAATGAATAAATAAAACAAAATACTACTAATAAAATTATTTTAAAGCAGGGAGAGAATTGTACTCAGACTAATATGGCATTGTCTTTTTACCCTAGTAAAAATGAACCTTAGAAATAGGTAATGTATTTATTTGTTGTTTTCCCCCTTTTTTTGTTGTTTTCTAGAGACCCACAAGCACTGAACTATTTTCTACATGGACCTAGTAATAAATCTGTAAGTAACACTTAGAACATCCCTGATACACATTTTGTTTCTTCTTTACAGTTAAAATAATCACTGTGTTGAATTTGTACCTTTGCAGAGCAATGATGACTTGACTAATGCAGGATATTCTGCAGCCAATTCAAATTCAATTTTCGCCAACTCTAGTGTGAGTATTAGAAACTGATGCAATGATCAAGTGTTTCTGTCTCATTGATGCCTTGTGAACTGAGGCTTTACTTGCCTTTGTATCTTGATAAGAATCATTACCTTGTCTTTTGTACTTGACACAGAAGGAAAATCTATTGAGTTATGTTGACATTTTCTATTTTTAACTTAGTCAATTAAGACGAGCTACATGAGATTTACTTTGCCATTTTCCTAAGCTTCCGATTTGCTTCTTAACGTGACTCAGAAATATTATAATCTAAGAAAGTCATATTAGAATGTTTTGAACCCTGTTACATGGCTTTAAAGAAATTACTTGCTAAACATTTTCATTTTAAATGAGAAAAAAGATAATGATACCTGAAATTTACTGAGATTTAGTGTGTTCACGGCAGTAAGTTTAACCTAATTAACCTCATTAATCCTCACAATAACTTCATGAAGTAGATTCTATCATTATCCATATTTTATAGATGAGGAAACTAAAATGCAGGTTAGGTTTCATTAGTACTAAAGAGGTTAGTGCTCCCCAAAATTACATTGCCAGGAGTTGCAGAGCTAGGACTCTAACCCAGGCCACCAAGTTCTGGAGCCCATATTCTTAAGCTCTAGGAGCGTCTAGACAAGAAACCTGACGTGGCGGGTAGGGGATCCTGCCTGGAGACTCTGTCCGGATTATTATGTTTAAGCCTGTGATTGATTCTTCAAGTCCTAAGGTGGTGTCTACCTGAGAGCTCATTAGTCCCATTTCAACTATTGATTGATTGGGGGTCAAATGAACTAGTCTTGGCTTTTCTACCGAGTTCGTCCCATCATCTAGCATCTTATTAGCCTAGGGCTGAGAATCTCTACAGTTTTGCAACTTGGACCGCTCGTGTTTAATTGATCTACATTTAATTTTTTTCTTTGCCCTCTTTTTAAAATTTTGAATTGTGTTAAAATACAGATAAAATAAAATTTGCCATCTTAACCATTTGAAGTGTACAGTTCATTCGTGTTAAGTACATTCACACTGTCTTCACCTTATTTTAAATCGCTGTTGACTCCATAACTTTTATAATTGTGATCGTTGGCCAGTGGAGTGTATCTTATTTATGAGTGACCGTGTTCAGATCTCTTCATATGCCCGTGTTGTTGTCTCTAGTTGGAATGTCTAATCCTTAAGGACACCAGAAGGACAAACACTAACACAGAAGTGGATGCTTGATAAATAAATGTTGATGGACTTTTACTTTTGAATAGGATATTGAAGTAGTTTCTAAAGCATCATAATAAGCTGATTACTGCTGAAATCAAATGACCACTCATTTCATGTGGGAAGCTTGTTTTTTCTGGACTGGTCTTACCTAGGGTGGTAGGGGTTAGAAATCAAGGAATTCTGAAAAATCTTGAAAGACACGGCTAACTCTGGGATACCTTCTGGACCTCTAGTAGAATAACGCCCTGAGCTCCCCAAACTCACTTAGACCCCTGTGGTACAATGGACTAGACATGGCCATCTCCTTGATACGCAAAACCCCTAGGCTGAGTCCCACTCGAGTCTTGCACTGAAAGCAATCCTGAAAATTAAAGTCTGTGCCAGTATCACAAAAAACTGAAGCTAAACTCCAGGTAGTCATCAGTATTTCCTTTTATTTATCTATTTTCTATAAAATAATTTACCTGCACAATGAATGCATATACTTACAAAAATAACGTTCAACATCATTACTACGGAAATAAAGTATCAGAATAAGGTGAGCCGTTTGGAAAGTTGTACATGAAAAGCAGACTATCATGCTTTGTTCATAGTCAAAAGTGAGATTAAATTTTTTTTTTTAAGACTCTCTTTCAAAGGTTGGCTATGTCAGTAACATACTGCTTGTTTTTCTAGAATGCTGATCCTAAGTCATCCCTCAAAGCTGTGAGCAACCAGCTTGGAGAAGGGCCCAGTGATGGACTGCCGCTTTCAAGTAGCCTTCAGTTTCTTGAAGATGAACTTGAGTCTTCTCCTCTTCCTGATCTCAGTGAGGACCAACCTTTCGACATTCTTCAGAAATCCTTGCAGGAGGCCAATATCACTGAACAGACATTGGCAGAAGAGGCATATTTGGATGCCAGTATAGGTTCAAGCCAACAGTTTGCACAAGCTCAGCTTCATCCTTCTTCATCAGCATCCTTTACTCAGGCTTCTAACGTTTCTAATTACTCAGGTCAGACGCTGCAGCCTATAGGAGTGACTCACGTGCCTGTGGGAGCATCGTTTGCAAGCAATACGGTGGGTGTGCAACATGGCTTTATGCAACACGTGGGGATCAGTGTGCCCAGCCAGCATTTGTCTAATAGCAGTCAGCTCAGTGGTTCTGGTCAAATACAATTAATTGGGTCATTTGGTAATCAACCTTCCATGATGACCATTAATAACCTAGATGGATCTCAAATCATATTAAAGGGCAGCGGGCAGCAAGCCCCATCAAATGTGAGTGGAGGGCTTCTGGTCCATAGGCAGACTCCTAATGGCAACTCCTTGTTTGGGAACTCCAGTTCCAGTCCAGTAGCACAGCCTGTGACCGTTCCTTTTAACAGCACAAATTTTCAAACATCTTTACCTGTGCATAACATCATCATACAAAGAGGTCTTGCACCAAATTCCAATAAAGTTCCAATTAACATCCAGCCAAAGCCTATCCAGATGGGTCAGCAGAACACATACAACGTGAACAATTTGGGACTGCAGCAGCACCACGTGCAGCAAGGGATCTCTTTTGCCTCTGCAAGCTCGCCCCAGGGCTCCATAGTGGGTCCACACATGTCTGTGAACATTGTAAACCAACAGAACACAAGGAAACCAGTCACCTCGCAGGCAGTGAGCAGCGCCGCAGGGAGTATCGTCATTCATTCTCCGATGGGCCAGCCTCACGCTCCCCAAAGTCAGTTCCTCATACCCACAAGCCTTTCCGTCAGTTCCAACTCGGTACACCACGTCCAAACCATCAATGGGCAACTCCTTCAGACTCAGCCTTCTCCGCTCATTTCTGGCCAGGTGGCCGCAGAGCATGTCATGTTGAACAGAAACTCTTCCAACATGCTCAGGACCAACCAACCATACTCCGGACAGATGCTTAACAACCAGAATGCTGCTGTCCAGTTAGTGCCTGGGCAGACGTTTGCCACCTCCGGAAGCCCCGTGATAGTCAATCATGCCTCTCCTCAGATTGTGGGTGGACAGATGCCCTTGCAGCAGGCATCACCAACCGTGTTACACCTGTCACCTGGGCAGAGCAGCGTCTCCCAAGGTAGACCTGGCTTCACCACTATGCCCTCGGTGACAAGCATGTCAGGACCCAGTCGGTTCCCTGTCGTCAGCTCATCCAGCTCCGCCCATCCTAGTCTTGGGTCTGCGGTTCAGTCGGGTGCGTCAGGATCCAACTTTGCAGGAGAGCAGCTGACCCAGCCAAACAGGACTCCAGTACCGGTCAGCGTGTCTCATCGTCTTCCAGTTTCTTCTTCCAAGTCTACCAGCACCTTCAGTAACACACCTGGAGCAGGAACCCAGCAGCAGTTCTTCTGTCAGGTATGTTCCCGTTAGCAAACAAATGCTTGGGTGATTACAGAATGGGAAAATGGAACGTGGATTTGATAGAATATAATGTTCATCCTAGGCTCCTGATTTATTCACTTAAAGTTTTCAACTTAATGATTGATTGCCTTTTTTTCTTCTTAATTAAAACTTTTTATCCTGCATAGCATTGTGGTTTAGAGTGAAGACTCTGAAGTCAGACTCGGATTTGAATCTAAGCTTTGCAACATGGAGAAATTCTTATCTTAACTTAGCTCTCTAGACTTAATTTTCCTCATCAGAAATGCACATAATAACACTACCACCCTATGGAGTTATTTGGAGGGTTAAATGAGATAATCCACATAAAGCACTTAGCATAGTTCTTGGCAAATAGTAAATACTAATAAGAGCCAATATTAGTAGCATGTTTCCCTGAAAATAAAACCGGGTCTTATATTAATTTTTGCTCCAAAAGACGCATTAGGGTTTATGTTCAGGGGCTGTCCTCCTGAAAAATTGTGCTAGGGCTTATTTTCTGGTTAGGTCTTATTTTCGGGGAAACATGGCGTATAGCAGGTCCTCGAATAACATTGTTTTATTCAACATTGTTTTGTAATAACGATGAGATGCCACAGGAACTTAAGTCTTGTTTACATCAATTAACCTGTAGTAAAATTGGTTTCATTATACGTTGTTTTGCTTCAAGTCACAGAAGCCATTGACAACTTTAAGTGAGGACTTAATTGTGTATACTTTTTTTTTTAACATTTATGGAAAATAGTTTATTTCTTTTTTATTATTATTAGTCTCAGGTGCACAAAACAACATAATGATTAGACATTTACACCCCTCACAAAGCGATAACCCCGCCCAATCTACTACCCCTCTGACGTCGTATATAGCTGTTACAATACCATTGACTCTATTCCCTATGCTGTACTTTGCATCCTGTGACTATTATATATGTTTTAATTATAGTTGATATTCAGTATTATTTTATATTAGCTTCAGGTATATAGCATAATGTTTAGTCATTTATGTAATTTATGAAGTGATCCCCCAGTGTACCCATCTGACACCCCACATAGTTTTTACAACATTACTGGCTGTAGTCTTCATTCTGTATTTCACATCCCTGTGACTATTTTGTGACTACACATTTGTACTTCCTAATCCCTTCCCTTTCGCACCCATGTATATACTTGATGGAGTGTACTATGGGCATTTAAAATGAAAGCTTATTTTTAGATTATGTACTTACATTACCTATTAAGCCATTAGATCACGTAACTATGGACTGGGTGGAGAAGCTGTGGCTGCTTCTTAGGTGCCCACTGGAAAGGCTCAGGGACTCAGTGTGACTCATCGGCACGTAACTGGCCTTCACCAGAGGGATGTGTGTAGAGGGAGGGATCCAGGGCACCGTCATTTGACCAAGTACCTGAGCCTGCCCTTACCTTGGCATTGTGCAGTGAGCAACGAGTAAAACCACATAAGGAGTCTGCTTCTGAAGAGTCTCGAACGTCATCAGCTTTGGTCCCTCACCCCCACCTGCTCGGATACCCTTGAACTCTTCTAGCTTTGGGTTCCCACTCGTCCTTAGTTCAGCGGCACACCTGGCCTTCACCCCATGGTCTACCCGCTTCAGGCCTCCGTTTACGTTGCCTTGCCCCTCCACGCGTAGAGAGACTCAAAAACTTCCCCCTACTGTATACATCAATAGTTTTTAAACTGTATGCCTTCGACTTAGTAATTCCACTCAGAATCCTAAGGAAGCAAAGATTATTTATAATCAAGGATATTCAGTGTAGTACTTTTGGTATCAAAGGGGTATTTGTGTGTGGTGTGTGTGTGTGTGCGCGCGCGCGCATTTTAAAATAATGTCAGACTTATGGAAAAGTTAAAGTTGCAAGAATAGTATAAAGAATTCTCATACCCCCCTTCACCAGGATTTGCCCATATGTTAACTTTTTACCACATTTGTTTTATCCTTCTCTCTCTCTCTTTCTCTCTCTCTCTCTCTCTCTCTCTCGCTCTCTCTCTCTCTCTCACACACACACACGCACACACACATGCACACACACACAATTTTGGAAACTGCAGTCATGATGCCTCTTGACTTCTAAATACTTTTGACTTCAGTGTTTGTTTTCTAAAACCAGGGATATTTCCTACATGACTGTCATACAGTTATCAAAATCAATAAACCAGCTTTATTACAATATTACCATCTAATCTTCAGACTTATTCAGATTTAGTCAATTTTCCCAGTTATGTCCCTTATAGCAAAAAAGAAAAAAAATTGTTCTGTGTTGTTTTTATGGTCCAGGATCCAATCCAAGAACACTATCTAATTTTGTCGTCATGTCTTTAAATCTGGAACAGTTTCTCTTTCTTCGTCTTTCATGACCTTGATGTTCTTTGAAGAGTACAAACCAATTTTGTAGGATGTCCCGGAATTGGGGTATCTCTGGTGTTTCCTCCTGACTAGATTTAGGTCATGTATTTTCGGTAAGATTGCCACAGAAATGGTGTGTCCCCACAATGAGGACTTGTCCCACTATTGGTGCTGTTAACTTTGAACACTTGCTTAAAATGCTGTCTGTGCATCTTCCCAAGTCTCTCCTGGGAGATACTTTGAAACTACATAGACCCAGTTGCTCATCAAACTTGCACCCACTAGTTTAAGCTTCCATTGATAATTACTGACCGAATCAACCATTGCTAAGCCAGCTATTATTATGAGTGTCACCAAATAGAGATTTTCTAGTTCCATCATTTGTTCTACCTTAATTGTTGGCATTCTAATCGAGGGATAAGCTTTTCCTTCTCCCTCTTTTACTTATATGTTTGTTTATATCAGTATGGACTCATAGATTCGTATTTTATTCAATAGGTTATAAATTGTTACAGTCGTTTATTTTGATGCTCAAATTAACTTGATGGCCAGTGGGCATCCCTCCAAATTGGCGCTGGTCCTTCTGACATGTTTCCATCATGCTTTGAGCACGTTCTTTAATTTCTGGCAGAACAAGATGTTCCATGTTTATCTTTTACTTTCCCTGCCCCGGCCCTAGAATCAACCGTTTCTTAAAGGAACCGTTTCTCCTAGCGGAGAACAGTATTTAGAAACCTCGATCTCATGTATCTATTGATCTATATTATATAGTTCATATTGATACTTCCAGTTCTAATCCAAGACCACAGGGTTCATTATTCAAGTCTCTCTCTTTTCGCTATTTGTAACTTCCTTTTCTAACAGTGAAAAGGCTAGCTCCAAAGTATATTTCCTTACTTGCTCAATCCATGTAGAGAAACTAATTCCGGAATTGCTCATCCATACCACTCTGAAAAAGAAACCTGGTAACTAGGCTTCTGTACTGGTTTACGGTTCTGTCTTTAGCCTACAGATATATAGTGAAAATATTGCATTCAAAAATTACTTGCGTGACTCCTTTTTCTTTTCCTCTGTTGGTGTACTATTCGTTTTGAAATATATTTTTGTTTCTATTTCATTTTAGGATTCTTTCTCCACTATCCTAGTTGATTTTATCTGTTGAATTTCTTTTGAACACACGAACCATTAGCATGGACCCAAAAGTCGGGGCTACGCAGAAAGCGTCCTTGGAGTAGTTTTCCTCCTCCCCACCCCTTCTCCCTGCCCCCACCCTCCGTCCTTTCCTGCCAGTTCTCACCATCCCCCGTATTCACCAATCTCATTCGTTTCTAGCTTATTTATCCTAATGTTATTTTCACACAACTAAGCAGATAATGTATATTTTCTTATTCCCCCTCCTTTCTGACTCAAAATATAGCATACTATAGATAGTCTTTGCAACCAAAGTGTTGCAAAAAATTTTCTAAAAACCCAAATGTCCAATAATAGGAGAATGATTGGATGTGATGAAGTACTATATAGCCATTTAAAGTGTTTTCAGAAAATAATGAAAGAGTTGGGAAAAGGCTTACAGAATAATTTTAAGTATACATTTAAACGTAAAATATTTAAAATGTACATTAAAATGTAAACCATTTGTTTAATAAACAGTTTGTTTTCAGTTTTAGGAAAATGATGGGGAAAGACAATATGGCGAATTAGAAAACAGAAAACCCTCTTGCTGACAAAACACCCAGAAACTTGATTAGAAGGAAATGCACTATAACATTAGCAGCAGGTCTCTGGATGGTAGAATTACAGATTATTCTCGTTTTCTTCTACTGTTAAAAACTTACCCCTCACAGGGAAGGTCATACCCGAACAGCATTTATCAAACTATTGTGTGCATTTTCAAAAAATAAGTAAAACGTTCAATTGGTAAAAATTAAAAACAGTTCCAAAATAGTTTAGAATGGAAAGTCAGTCTTCTTTCCCCAAGTTGCCTTCCCAGAGGCCACCACTGTGTCTAGGTTCTTTATATTCTCCCAGAGCTATCCTCTGCGAATGCAAGCACCCATAGCATATCTGTGTGCTATATACATATATATCTGCAACACACCATAGACGTTTTTACTCTATTACGTGACCTGAGGATCACTTTATATCAGTATATATTGATCTGTTTTATATTTATTAATTATAATTAGCCACAGCATTATCATTTTTCTTTCTTTCTTTTTCTAAATATTGTTTCATTGTGGGGGGGAATCTCTCACTGACTCCCAAAAGTTTCAATTATCCAAAGGTAACAAGAAGCCTACATTGGCAGCTGCAAAGCATTATAATTTTTTGTGTTTTTAATGCCAAAAAGTATTGGGAAATAGGTCAGTTGCATTATGTCAAGTGTGTTCCTGCTATAGATTTTCCAGAACAATTAAGCATCAGGTGTATTGGAGTAAGGAGGACACAGCCTTGGATGCAGATGAATTGGGAAAGTCATGCTGAGGTGCTATGTAACACTTAGACCCCAGGCCATCCAGAAACACTTATAGCAGCTCTTTTACTTTATAATTTCTGTGTAAAAATTTCTGTATTAATTGCTTTATAGAACATTGTAATGAACAAAAATACCATGATCAGTGGCCCTCAGTGTTTTCCTATTTGGAGAAATTTAGTTCGGTTAAGCTTTGATACTGTAAAGGGCTAATACTAGGGAGGTGTAAGTTTTTAAATACACACTTTATTTTGGTATGGATAACACATTTATTTGGCTCAAAATTCAAAAGGTACAGAAAGGTGTATATATACTACAGTGAAAAATTCCCTTCCTTCGCCTGTCCTCCAGCCACCCAGTTGCCTGCAGGCAATCACTGTAACCAGCTTTTGGTGGAGTGAACCCCCTCCCGCATTATTAAAACTTTCAAACCCACAGAACAGCTGGAAGAGTGCCATGAACCCATTCGCCTAGATTCTCCAGGTGTTTATGTTTTGCAACATTTGCTTTATCTGTGCATCTTTCTCGAGACACACACACACACACACACACACACACGTTTTTCTCTGAACCACTTGAAAGTAAGTTGCAAACATCATGCCTCCTTCCCCCTAAATACTTAAGCAGGGATCGCCTAAGAACAAGGACCTTTATCAACACAACCACAATCACACCCAAGAAATTTAACATTAATGTAATAAAATTATATCCATTGTCTTCCGGTTGACCCGATAACGTCCCTTATGACAGAAACTAGTCAGAGAGCACTGATTTCATTTACTGTCACGTCTCTTTAGTCTGCAGCAGCCCAGACCAATGATCTTGTAAAGTGGCCCCCAGTATGGAATTGTCTGATTGTTTCCTGATGATTAGATTCAGGCTGAATTGTCTGGCATGACACAAAATGTTAGTTTGTCCCATTATTGATGATTCTGAGTGTGATCACTTGGAACAGGTGGTCTCTGCCAGGTTTCTCCTCAGGGTACTCGAAGGTGCCTTGTTCCCTTTGTAACGAAGAAATGATCTCTAGGATGGTCCTTCGGGACCACGTGACTATCCTGTTCCCCAGCCTCTCACGCTGTGATTTGAGACTCCATTGGTAATCCTGCCCTGTACAACCACCAGTGTAATTGGATATTACACTGGTGGCTGAAAAATGATTTTCTAATTGTTATCCTATCTACAGTTATTGGTGGGGATTTTTCCATCAAGCACAGCTTTTTCTTCTCCCTCACGCTTTTTTTTTTTTTTGAGTAACGCTATGAACTCGTAGGGGTTTTTTTCTGCATTCATTTTTAAACTTTTTATTATGGGGAATTTTAAACATGAACAAAAGTAGACAAATAGTGTAATGAGCCCCCAGGCTCAATCAGCTTCAGTGTTTACCAACTCATGGCTAGTCTTGTTTCATCCATATTCTACTCACTCTCCTCCGCCCAGTATTATTTTTAAGCTTATCCAGACATAGAAGTTTATCTGTAATATTTTAGTGTTTATCCCTAAAAGATCGTGTGTTCTCTTTTTGTATTTAATATGTTGCAATCTATTCCTTTCATTATTGTTTTGACATTTATGTTGTCCCACATTTGACCAGTGGGGACTTGCTTAAGCAGGCCTCTATACTTTTGACATGTTCCCATCTCTTTGAGCAGTTTGTGGCACAAGCTATTGTAGGCTTGTCTTGGGATTACCTTGCCTCAGCCACTTCTCCAGGGAGCCCTGTGAACTTAGATCTCTTAATGCAGAGCGTAATTTACAGGATTTAAACTTTCTTGTAAATGGATTAATATTCAAAAGTCAGTGATTAAAGGAGGAGATTTGCAAGAGTTTAGCCTATGAAGCGAAAGTAAACAAATTATTTTAAGTCCAAATCTCCTTAGATCACAAAAAGATTTAGTAGATTTTAAATTCCTTGAGAGCAGCACCTACCACACTTTGGGTACAGTGATCACAACTGAAGTCTCCAGTTTCGCCGCCCCCCCTCCCCCCAATTCCCTTTCCCCCTCTAGCTCAGCCTGCCTGCCTACTTATTGTGGAACTACTGGGTGTCTCCAGACTTCAAAATCTAGATGTTCTTATTTTTCCCCCTCTCCTCTAAACCTTTATTTTAATAAGTTATCAAATCCTACAAGTTTTTCTTTGAATGTCTCATATCCATTCTTTCCAATAATAATGAAAATCATGATCATATTAACAACACATACGTGCCAGGGACTGTATGTATTAGTTCTAATCCTGACCTTGGGGCTACAAGTAGCATTACTGTTCCCATTTCTAGGAGATGGAGGTTCAGAGCATGGGCAAATGGCTCGTAAAGGCAGACTTTACCTGCTAGCTACCTGTACCCTCCTGCTTTCCATTTCTCTCCTTTTCTACATCCATAAGGTGAGCTAGACTTTAACAGGACTGCAATATACTGGGGAAAACAAGAGTTGGATTAGGAGTCAGAGTTCACTTGCAGGTCCTGCCTTGCCACTGACTGGTTTTGTGGTCTAAGTTCGCATAATTCACTGAGCCTTAGTTTTCTCTTCTCGAAAATGAGGGACCCTAACTGTGCAGTAGAATCATTTGGGAGCTTTTTAAAAATATGAACACCTGGGCCTCACCTCCATAAATTCTGATTTAAATGGTCTGGAGAAAGGGCTCTAGGCATCAGAGTTTTTCTTTTTTAGTAATTTTTTTTACTTTTCTTTAAAAGAAGTGTATTAAAATATAGCTAACATACAATATTATATTTGTTTTGGGTGTACACAACAGTTATTCAACATTTATGTACCTAAAGAAGTGATCACCATGATAAGTCCAGCAACCATCTGACACCGCACCACGCTATCACAATATTATTGACTATATTCCCCATGCTGTACATTACATCCCTGTGACTTATTTGTTTTATACCTGGAAATTTGGACCTCTGATTCCCCTTCACCTTTCTCCCCCCTTTTAAAATTTTTCAGTTATAGTTGACATTTAATATTATTTTATATTAATTTCAGGTGTACAGTGTGGTGGTTAGACATTTATATAATTTAAGAAGTGATCCCCCTGACTAGTCTAGTCTCCACCTGGCACTATACAGAGTTATTACTATATTATTGACTATATTCCCTATGCTTTACTTTATATCCCCATGATTATTTTATAACGACCAATTTGTACTTCTTAATTTCTTTCCCTTTTTCACCCTGCCACCAACCCCCCTCCCATCTGGCAACCATCAAAATGTTCTCTAAGAGTTTGTTTCTGTTTCATTTGTTTATTTTGTTCTTTAGATTCCACATATAAGTGAAATCACATTGCATCTGTCTCTTTTTGTCTGACATACTCCACTCAGCACAATACCTTCCAGGTCCATCCAGGCTGCTGCAGATGGCAAGAACTCATTCCCTTCCCTGGCCGACCAATATTCCATTGTATGTATGTATCCACCTCTTCTTTACCCATTCTTCCATCAACGGACACCCAGGCTGCCTCTACATCTTGGCCATTGTAAACAATGCTGCAATGAACATATGGATGCACACGTCCCTTCATAGTAGCGTTTTAGGTTTCTTCAGATAAATACCCAGAAGTGGATTACTGGATCCTTCTTTGTCTCTTGTTATAGCCTTTGTTTAAACGTTTTTGTCTGGTATAAGTCTTGCTGCTCCAGATTTTGTTGTTGTTACTGTTTCCATTTTCATGAAGTATCTTTTTCCATTTCTTTACTTTCTGTCTGTGTCTGTCTTTCAATCTGAAGTGAGTCTCTTGTAGGCAGCATATGTAAGGGTTTTGTTTTCTTATTCTTTCAGCTACCCTATGTCTTTTGATTGGAACATTTAATCCATTTACATTGAAAGTAATTGTTCATAGATATGTATAGTACATACATATTGACATTTTATTATTCATATTTTTTATCTTTTTTTCTCCTTCTTCTTAAAGAAGTCCCTCTAAGATTCTTTGTAATACTGGTTTGGTGGTAATGAACTCCTTTAGCTTTTTTTTGTCTGGGAAGCTCTTTATCTGTCCTTCGATTTTAAATGGTAGCCTTGCTGGGTGGAGTAATTTGGGTTGTAGAACCTTGCTTTTCCTCACTTTGAATATTTCCTGCCAATCCTTTCTGGCCTGCAAAGTTTCTGTTGAGAAATCAGCTGAGTCTTATGGGAGCTCCCTTGTAGGTAACTAACTGCTTTTCTCTTGCTGCTTTTAAGATTCTCTCTTTGTCTTTAACGTTTGCCATTTTAATTATGATGTGTCTTCATGTGGGCCTGTTTGGGTTCATCCTGTTTAGGACTCTTTTGCTTTGTGGACTTGTATGTATCTTTCCTTAGCCAGGTTAGAGAAGTTTTCTATCATTATTTCTTCAAATAGGTTTTCAATCCCTTGCTCTCTCTCTTCTCCTTCTTGTACCCCAGTGATGCAAATACTGTTACACTTGATGTTCTCTGGCATCGGCATTTTTCAGATGCTCCCCAAGTGATTATAAAGTACCACCAGGATAGAGAACCCCAGGGTAGATG
Organism: Rhinolophus sinicus; assembly: GCF_036562045.2. Lineage (NCBI taxonomy): Eukaryota > Metazoa > Chordata > Mammalia > Chiroptera > Rhinolophidae > Rhinolophus > Rhinolophus sinicus. Next base: position 90,023,429 of record NC_133755.1, read on the forward strand.
TTTTCCAGACCTATCATATCGTAATTAGACAACTGTAACAGTTGTCTGGGTCATTAATCTGCCTTCAGCAGCTTCCAAAAACCTGATTTTCCACCACATTAATCTTCCTAAAACACTTGCTTGGTGACTTGAGTCAAATCATTGCCACAGGAGAGAGCCCAAACCGCTACACCTGGCCAGTAAGGTTCACCAGTGGGAAACCCTCCAGGTAGCCAGGCTAACTAACCCCATTTATTCCCTGAATAGGCCAGATTCTTTGTGAGCCTCCAGCCTTTGCTGATGGATCTTCTTGAGTGTCCTTTCCTATCAGGTCTAAATGTTTCCCCATCCTTCAGGGCCCCACCCAAAACCCTCCAAGAAATAAAGCCTTTTTCCCTCTGTCCCCTGATATCTTCTCTGCACTTTTTGTTTGTACTGCCCTCTAGGTATATAATCACTTATTGTGCTAAATGTTTCCTTCATTGATTCAGTCTTTCAGCAGTATTTCAGTACCTACCATGACCAGCCCTGGGCCAAGTCCCAGGAACACAATGATCTTTTGCAAGGCGGGAGGCAGGTAGATAAGCTGACAGCCACACGCAGTAGTTAAGTGCTCTGGTAGAAATAGTCCAGAGCGCCAGGCTCTGCAAAGGTGCCTCTAACTTAGATGGGCTAGTTGGGGAAAGTTTCCTTGTGACAGTGGTTTTTGACTTAGACCTTTTAAGGGAGAAGGAAGAGTTATCCAGCATGAGAGGGCCTGAGTGAAGACCATTCAGGCAGTGGAAACAGCAAATGCAACGCCTGGAGAGAGACGAGACCATGGTACTGCAGGTGCAGGAAAAATGTTCACGTGAGGTGCGGAAGCGTTAGGGGGGAAAGGTGAGCAAGGACCGGATCAGCCAGGACCTGGTAAGTCACGTGAAGGAGCCAGTGTCATAGGCTAACCATGACATAGTGAAGACCTAGACTAGCCTGGTGGCAGTAGAGCTGGTGAGAAGTGAATGGGTTTGAGACAATTAGGTTAGATAGAACTTTCGATTGACTGACTATAGCAGAGGAATAAGGATGACGGTGTCTTGACAGCAACACTCAGAGTCCCTGAGATAGAGCACATAGGGAGAAATTGTGATTTGCGTGCTGGGTGAGGGGAATCCCCCAGAGTGGGGACTCAACCCCTTGGCTAAGAATGTTCTTTGCTTCACATAGGAAAGAATGCAAATGTGAACAAATATACAGTTTAAAGTGAAAGTCAGTTTATTTAGCAAAGAGTAAGTAAGAAAAGGCCACCCCACAGACAGCGACGGTCTCTAATCACTAGTAGAAGACAGACCCTCTCCATTCCCTGGGCTAGGGTTTATATGTGTTTTCTGTTCCCATGGAAATTTTATTGGTATGGAGGGAAAAGGAGGAAAGAGAAACAATAAATTTATCTTTAACTTCTGTAAGATGCAAGAATAGGGGCAGGTCTGTCGTTAACTTTTGTAAGGCACAACCTGTGCGTTATTTGCAGTGGGCCTTGCTACGGGGATGGTCATAATGGGATCTCTTTGCTTTATAGCCTTGGATGGTCTGTTCTGTGTGATTCATTAGCGTCTGCCTGAGCTCTGTGCCTGGCAGCACGCAGGCAGCAGGCCTGGAATCCAACCTCCTAGTTCCTTCTGCAAAAGTAGTCCTCATGCCCCTTCCCTATATTAACTTGAAGGGAAGTTGTGAATTTAATTTAGGATGTGTTTGTCAAGTCTGAGGTACGTTAGGACAACTAAGTTGTATGATAAACTGCTATATATACTAAAGCATAGGACTGAAATATAGGCTGAAATGGGATTGATCCGCATATAAATTGTAATCCAAGCAGTGGAAGTGAAATGGAATGGATCCAGGGATATCATGTAAGTAGACAAGAAAGAGCAGCCGGAAAAGAACCCCAAAGCACCTCAACATTTAGGGGATGGACACAGAAAGAGGAGTCCACAAGTGAGACTCAGAAGTTTCCAGAGAGAAGGAGTCAAACCAATAGGGTTTAGCATTTTGGAAGCTAAGAAAAGAGAGTGTTGCAGGCAGGAGGGAAGAGGTCCACAGAGTGAAGTGTCACTGAGAAGTCAGTGGAGGTAAGAATCTGGATGCTGCTGACAGATTTGGCAGCAAGGAGGCAGCAGTTGCCCTTGGTGAGACTTGTTTCCATGAAATGATGGGTGCAGAGCCCATTGCAAGACTGAGGGAGTGAAAGGTGTGGTAATGACTACAGACAACCTTCAGAAAAAACGAAGGTAACCGAGATGGCAGGAGCTACAATGATGTGGAGGGCCAAGGGAATTATTTTTTTTAAGATACGGGGAAGGCTTGAGCTCTTTTCGAAGCTGACAGGAAGGAGAAGGACATGAATTCTTGAGCACTGGTGGGATTCTTTGTAGAAAAAGGGAGGGATGCCTCTTGCATTGTAGCAAGAGAAGGGGGGAAATGAGAGGGGGTACAAGGTAAGGTTGTAGCTTTGAAAGTTCAATGAGCTCTCACCTAGCTTACGGGTTTGAAAATAATGAAACAGTGTACAGTGGGCAATGAGCAGAGGAGCTGGCTGGGGGAGAGAAAGGATCGCTGGACCAGCATGAGACACTAGAGGATGGACATCATAATTACAGTGACTGATCCAATAGGGGGCCTGGCTGTTTTCTGGGTGGTAAGCGTTCAGAGGGCAAAGACTGTTTTGCATCCTTCAGCTGCCTTCTCTGTGACCACCACAGTGCCGTGTATGCAGTTGACACCCAAATAATCTTAGTCAAGGTACCTTGGGTTGCAACTATCAGAAAGTCATCCTAACACGTTTAGCCAAAGAAACAAAAAAGGAATGTCCAGGAAATACAGTGCAGCTCCTTCCAAGGCCCAGAAACCAGCTCTCGGCTGTTCGCTGGACCTCCTCAATATAGCGTATCGTCTTCTCTCTCCTTCATTGTTCTCTGTCAATCTTCTCCTGGACCAGAACGGCCACCCCAGGCCAGCTGCGCATGATTAGCGAAGCTTTTAACAGAAACTACAAATGCAGCGGTTTCCAAAACATAGCAATGGATCCAAATCACCTGGAGAGTTTTTTAAAATTATAAGTTCCTAAGCCCCACATTGGATTTCCAAATGGATCTTTGTGGATGGAACCCAGAAACGTCTTTCAGAAGTTCCCCAGGTGATCTTGATACAACCAGTCTATAAACCTGCATTGGAGAACCATTGCCCGTAGGTATTCACCCTGCCTGCCACCCCCACCCCCATCTGAAATCCCAGGAGAAAGTCTGATTGGCCCACGTGGTTCAGTAATCGTGGCCAGAGGAACAAGGTCATGGGCGACATGAGGACGTGGCCACACAGGGCTTCTGCTGTTCTATACCAGGCCTTTGTTCAAAATAGGAAGAAATACCCCTTTGAGCCAAAATAGAAAAAGGTACCCTCTAGGTAGATAAACTGCCCCACTGGCAGGCATGGCACTTTTCAATGGGAAAAAGGTGCTCTGTCCCTGGATTTTAGCTCTTAACACCCTCCAGCAGGTAACACACCTTTGTATGTTCTCTAACCTTGCTGGCTCTGACCCATTTCTGTGGCATTTCTCAGAGGAGAGTGTGGCTGGTCAGATCCCAAATGGTCTCCCTCATTCAGCAAATGCCTGTTGTTGGATGAATTTCATCTCGTTAATTTGTAAGTGGCTTCTTTCAAAGTGGACCACACGGCGAAATCGATATACTAAGTATTCTGATTCATTGGGGTTTTTCTATGTGTTCATATAGTATCAAGATAATTCATGGGGTCTAAAGAGTTACAATTGTACATCGATATTAGCAGAGGTCTTAGAGCCAAGCGCTCAACAAAATATCCTTAAATATTCTCTATTTGTGAAGAAAATACATTTCAAGAGCAAGTCTTCTCTAAGAGTTTCGTAAAAACAATAGAATGATAAATATTTCTGGAAAAGGTTGTCAACTGGGGACAACCTAAATTTGGGGAGAATAAAGCAAGTTAATGCCTCCTTGGGGGTGGGGGGCTAGACTGAGAGCAGGAACAGGCCCCCTATGACTTATGCTGCAGTGGAATTCATTCCCTTGTTTTTATTTAACTATTTGCTGTGTGATCACTGTGGCGCCAGGCCCTGTTCTGGTGCTGGGGATACAGCAGTGAACGAGGCGAACAAAAGTCCTGCCCTGAAAATAAGTGGACTGGGAGCCACCAGTGGGCTTCGGGATGCAGAGCATAACAGACCTGTTGAATCCAGGCTCTTCCAGTGTGGGAGCCACACCGAGTTCCCCAGTGGATTCTGATTCTGCCACCATCCTGGCCCTACCTGCCCCACCCTCAACCCCAGTGTTATCCCAAAAGTGTAACAATGGGATTGATTGTTCTAGTCCCCAGGGAAGGGGTACAGTGAGCAGCACAGGCAGTAGTTAGAGAATGAAAACGCACAAAGATGCCAGAGCTCAACACCCACACAGGCCGGCAAGAGGATGCAACACACATACCCTAAACGGTGCTGGAAGGAGACGTGCCCTCAACAAATAGAACCTTGGCTGGGGGCGGCCGGGTAGCTCAGCTGGTTAGAACACAGTGCTCTTAACAACAAGGTTGCCAGTTGGATCCCCACATGGGCCACTGTGAGCTGCGCCCTCCGCATCGATTGAAACAACTACTAGACTTGGAGCGGATGGGTCCTGGAAAAACAGACTTAAATAAATAAAGTGTTAAAAAAAATAGTAATTTTGCTTTTAGACACGGCAGCCCTCTCTACCCTTAAGTTATGGCAAATTTTCAAGCCTTGACGTTAGATTAGATTTCTGTGGGGTTTTTTTTTCTTTTACTCTTCTGTATTGTGAAATAGAACACATTCAGGAAAAAATACATTAAAAACAAATGGACAGTTAACAAATAATTACACAGCGAATAGCCATCTATGTAACTACTCAAGAAATAAAATATTACCAGTACCTCTAGAAAGCACCCCTCTCCGTGTGACTTCCAAATCTCAACCCCTCTCCTGACTTTTATGGTGATTTCTTCTTTGCTTTTCTTTATAGTTTTACTACTTATGTATGCATGTTTTTGTTGTTGTTTTTTGTCTGGTTAATAGCTAGGTATCGTCCAGGTCATGTCTGATAAATAAGGTGGGAGATCATTTTTATAAAAAAAACACACACCAAAAAACAGGTGTGTGCTCAAAAGCCATAAGGACGATGTCCTTCTGTTTGCTGTGAGCGAGGCGTATGGAGAGATTCCAAAATGTTGTTACTGGCAGCACTGCTGTGAGGACGTTAGTCATTTCAACATGTTACTTCTGGTTCCTCTGTTCATCTGTTGTGTCAGAGTCCCACCTACTATATAGCCTTGCCCTATTAAACTACGTTTTCCCAGTTTTTATCTGCTTTGCTTTTTCTTCAGGTGGCCCTTAGTGTTCCTCCCTGGAAATATTTGGGAGGAAGGCCTGTACTCCCTGTTTGCCCCAGGCCTCCCCTCAGCAGGGGGGTCCTGCACGGGAGAACATGGGAGAGTATGGAGTGACGTTCAAGGGGGAATGCTGTGAAAGCTGGAAGATTTTCCCCCTCATGGTTTTCTCACTAAGAATGTATTGCCTGTCTACCCAGAATTTTTCCAACTTTATAATAACCCTCTCCAGCCTTTCTTGGGTAATGTCCAATCCTTCTCCATTTTTTTTTTATATTTTTATTGGGGAATATTGGGGAATAGTGTGTTTCTCCAGGGCCCATCAGCTCCAAGTCGTTGTCCTTCAATCTAGGTGTGGATGGCGCAGCTCAGCTCCAAGTCCAGTCGCCGTTTTCAATCTTAGTTGCAGGGGGCACAGCCCACCATCCCATGCGGGAATTGAACTGGCAACCTTGTTGTTGAGAGCTCGCGCTCTAACCAACTGAGCCATCCGGCCGCCCCTCCGGAAGCTCAGTGGCAGCTCGTTGTCTTCGATCTAGTTGTGGAGGGCGCAGCTCACTGGCCCATGTGGGAATCGAATCAGCAACCCTGTTGTTTAGAGCTCATGCTCCAACCAGTTGAGCCATCCGGCCGCCCCCCTCTCCATTTTTATGTTGGAAAAGAGAACTAAATAGATAACTAATTGTTTAGAATAATTAATTGTTTAGAACAGAAATATTAACCTGAGCTTAGTTGGCCAATGCTCAGGCAGGTTCTCCATGGAGATGACTAAATTCCAAATCCACTGTTATACAAATATATAAAAATTAAAGAACAAACTATAGCATTATGAAGTAGTAATGACATAGAGGATTAAAAATTGAGAGTAATTTAAAAGACTTTATTGTCTTACCTTAAATGCATCATAGAGATAACAGGTTTTTTTTAGCAAAAACATCATCTAGTTCATCTTCCTCATATATAGTAAAGAAGCACCTAACAGTTTAAATATGAGGTTCATTTTTCTAATAATATTTGCTCAGGCTAATACTCAGTTGAAGTTATATTTCCCAATTACATGCCACCTGACGCTGACCTGATGCAAACTAGAGACATACCAGACGGCAGGGGTGAAATGGGCTTTATTTAGATCATCTACACAGAAAACAGTGAGTGCTGACAGTAGGTGAGGGGTTGGCACTGGGGCCCCCGAGCAGGTCCGTGCAGACCCAACATAGAGACCGAGAGTCGGGGTCATAATCCTCGCAGGCGTGATATAAAATGACCAGGGACAGAAACTGCGTTCCTGGCTCAGCCTTTGTGTCTGAGCACCACGAGCCCAGTTCTGTGAGCAAGAAAGCAGCCTGGTATCAACTCAGCCTCCCTGCTGAATGGTGTCTAAAAAGTTCAGTGTGCTTGCCCGGACTTTCAAGGGTACTCTGTGCAATCCTGCCGATGTGATAGAAGGATCATGTTTGAAAACTTTTGTTTTGTAATCTAACCTGAAGGTGATGCTGGGTAGGCATTAACGGGCTTGGTTGGCATTTTAAGTAGTCTATTAAAGCTTTTTTAGTCCTGAAATTAATTTTTCCATCTTTGTCATCTTTTTCCACAGGCTCAGAAAAAAAGTTTGAATCAGACTTCCCCCATTTCCGCTTCCAAGACCCCGGATGGCCTGAGGCAAGCACAGATTCCTGGCCTCTTGAGCACCGTACTGCCAGGTCAGGGGCGTTTAGTGAGCTCTCCTCAGGGTGTCCCTGTCCTCCCAACACCCAGGGACACTGTTCCCACATCCCTCATTCTGCATGCAAGCTTTCTGACTCAGTCTCACCTCGACTCTCTGCATTCCTTTTTTCTGAATCCTTTCCACATTGCATCTGTACCATCATTTTGTATACCACTACTCAAGGAAAAAGCACTTCTAATTAAACTATGACCCATTCAATTATGTGACAAAATGTGCTGCTTAGAAACAACAAAATCTAGTGTTCTGTGGCCCAGGTGACTTTGTCACTGTCCTCATGTTGCTTTCTGTACGAGCATACTTAGAATCCCCCCGAGACCAAAACTATTATGGGCTGTGTCTTACATTTCTTCTAAAGCTTTGAACACCTACGCTGCTCAATAATTACCAGAAAGACAAAAGCATGAACACACCTAGTCAGTCCCCTATTTGGACCTCCCTTTCCTTAAGTTGTGAGTAATACAGACAGATTACTGGCTTGAGGCCTAGTCCTCAGACCTTAGATAATTTGAAACTGTAGTATTGACAGCTTTTGTTTATTTATGTATTTATTTCTATTTATTACCTAAACAGGCTTTAATAATCCTTACTTCTGCCTCCAGATCTTTTGTAGATAAATGTACTATACTTCCTGCTGTCTTTCCTCACAGTGAGCATCCCTGATAAATTCCTTTCAGAATATTCCATAATCTGTACACATTAAATGCTAGGGTTACACGATGGGCCTGATTTACTGTTCCTGTTGAATGTTATCTTATGTGTTTGTTCTAATAGGGCAGGATTCTGGAAGCAAAGTTATACCAGCGTCCTTAGGAGCCGCACAACCACAGCAGGAAAAAGGCATTGGATCGTCTCCTGGCCAGCCAGCTGTGCAGGTAGAACACAGTTTGCATCGCTTCTCCTTGACGTTTAGCGTAATTGAAAGAAAATGTAGTTGTCATCTTCTGCACAGTAGTTGCTGCCTGGCGTGATGTACACAGGCAGCCCAGACTCCCTGTGTGCCTGCAAAAGTGTGCTCGCCGAAGACCTTCCCCGTGGGCCAGGCCCTGTTACGTGGGTGTTTATAGGATGAATGTGTCTATGCTAGTTCTCACATATTTACAAAGCTATTATTTCCTCATGAATTAGTAATATACAAGCAGCCAACACATAGTAGGCACTCAAAAAACGTAGTTACTGTTGAGTATTATCACTCATTAGCTATCAAAAGTAGATCTGTTCCTCTTAGTTATACTGAGAGATTTTTTTTTTTTTGCCTGTAGTAGCATCGAGGAATGTATGAAGTAGTCAGTCCTTATGATCTTTTAACCCAACCTCTGATCTTAAAAGGAAGGAAAAAAAGTTTTGTTTTCAGTTTACTAAGGCCTTAATTTCTTCTTCATCAAACTTAGCAAGTAATAGTTTAATGAAACTTGTTATAGTCTGGGCCTGGAATACTCAGTGAAGGATGTGTTTCAGTTCTCAGGTTCTGACGCAGGCATATTTATTTCCTTAACATGATATAGAAATGCCCTACTAGATCACACACCCAAACTGTATATAATAGGAGCTCAGAAATGTTTGCTCCCTTATTTACCACTGAGAAGATGAATTAAGTAATATCTACTGAAGTTTCAGATGTTCATGGAGTTGGTACCCACAAATATATTTCTTCAAAAAGATAATAATGCATTTGTAGAGGAAGTTGGGAATTCAGACTTTGAGGTACAAGCTGAGTCCTTCCAAGGAACTGATAGGACAGCTTTCTATAATCTTGACACAGTGTGATTTTGCTACATGGGTCTGTGGAGTTGCTTCTTGTACGTATTTTTTTCAGTAGATCATATTCTGTATTCTCAGAATATGTACTTGATAAGCCATTGAAGATATTCACCTAGTGACCTGTATGTGTAACTGTATTCTGCTTCTTTTTTCAACAAAAGAGAATAATCAGAGGTATGTTTTGTCTTCAGGTGGATGGTCATTCAGGAGGACAAAAGAGGCCTGCTACAAAACAACTAACTAAAGGAGCTTTGTGAGTGACCTTGGAAATGACTCATTTTGAACATTTCTCTAGGTTCCTAACCTTCAATACATATACAGCAGAAGTCAGGTTATAATAATATATAGAATATTTTTTAAATATATTTTGAAAATCTTTTCGTGTAGTTTCTTTCCATTAGAACGTACTATCAATAGATCAAATGTGGTTTGAGCCTACAGTTTGCTCTTCTGTTCTTAAAGAGAAGAGCTCTTTGCCCTTTTAACATACCACATACCCCTTTGTTGGCCTGAGTGTGTCCGAGGAGAAGCATGGTTTGATAAAGTCATATGCTCAGAACAGAAATGTTAGCAGAAGCTTAGCTGGCCAATGCTCAGGCATTGCCAAGGTCCGTGAGCCCCCACCCGTGAATGGTTGGTGGGAACACGGCTTTTGAGACCAGAGCCATAGTTTGAGTCCTCTCTGGACACAGTTAGACCAAACTCTAAACCCACCATAGTATAAAAGTATAAAACTGAAGAAAAAAACAGAACCGCTCAACTATGAAAAACATTCCTGTATGTCGCGTTTTCTTTGCACGCAAAGGATTAGATTCCCTAACATGACCCTCCACTGACATTGGCACTTTCTCTTTTAAAGCATTCTCCAGCAGTTACAGAGGGACCAAGCCCACGCTGTGACACCTGACAAAAGCCAGTTCCGGTCACTCAGCGATGCGGTGCAGAGGCTGCTGTCCTACCACGTGTGCCAGGGCTCCATGCCCACCGAGGAAGACTTGAAAAAAGGTAAACAGGCTGTGACCCCAGAGTGCCACTCTGATATCGGGTGCCCTCCATGGATGCCCCACAGAAGAGTGAAAGCCACGTGGTCCCCAGATCAGAGCCAGGTTATTGTTTTCAGTCACCGACCTAACTTGTTCCTAATTGACTCAGTTTCACAGACCAGGTTATAATAATATATAGAATATTTGTGGGGCTGTCACTTACTCTCCATATTCTGTGAAGGGATACCCAAATGGCAGGGTGTTTTATGGACAAATTTGGGGGGCAACAAATCCAAAGCATTGTTTGGATAGCTGGCTACAGATGGGATGGCTCTGACCTAGATACTCTACATAGTGATTTAGCCACAGTCCTTGGGTTTGGGCAGAATGCATACCCTTAGCTCTTACTACCAGTGTTATGAGTTAGATAGAGCCGCTAGCAGCTCCCAAAAGCATACTTTGAAGTTATAAAGTGAGTCCAGGGCATTGCTATATGTCAAGAAACTGCCCCCCGCCCCTCCAAAAGAAGAGTTAAGGATAAGGGCCCCGGCTCCCAACCTAGAACATGGCCCATCTGGCCCTGTTCCCTCTCCCAGCTGTGCGGCTTAGTTCTCCCCTACTTCCCACCACCATTCCCCACGCCTTGACTCCATTCCTTCCCCTCCACTGCTTTCATACCTCCCACAGCTGCCACCAGGCTTGCTTCGCTGGCTGGGGTCTCTCTCTGAGTATTGTCTTCTCCATCGGTCCACTGTGAGCTTTCCAGGGAACAGGGTCCAGGTCCAGCCTTAAACAGGGAAATGCAGGCTCTGGGAAGAGTAAAGTAGCAAATGTGAGACCTTTGGAGACCAACAGACAAGAAAAGAGCCATAGATCTGTCCTTGACCTACAAGATATGAAGTAGTTTGTGTCTTCACATAAGACGGGTCTGCCCAGCTCAACAGCAGGACTTCATTGTCTCAGCTGTTTTAGTTTTTCATAGTATTGGAAGGGAATGGAGGCTGAGATCATCTAAACTAGCAGATCATTGTCTATTCGTTGATATTTGTTGCTGGTCTGTGTTATATGGTTTCCTTTTATAGGTGATGTTAAGCATACTATGTTTTGGGCTTCTTCATTAAAGTTAAAATAAGCTAGTATTGAAATGAGTTTCCATGATCACATACCAGTGGACAGTGAGGGAAAGCAGTGCAGAAACATCGTGTTTAACCAAGGAAAAGCTAATCTGAGAAAATTGCCACAGACAAGACATGTTTGCATAATGGAAGAGTAATGCATTTCAGTCCTAAGAAATATAAGACCCAAGTGGGTGATTTGCACTCTCTTACTATTTTCTTTCTCTCTCTTTTTAAAGTCGACAATGAATTTGAAACAGTTGCCACTCAGCTCCTAAAAAGGACCCAAGCAATGCTTAACAAATACCGATGCCTGCTCCTAGAAGACGCCATGGTAAAATTCTGCTACCAAGCATATTTGCTTTTTAACACTCCACAGGCCACAGCTACTAATTCAGAGAGAAAAACTTGACTCACATTCTCCCGACGTAGTTTAAAAGGCACTGATATTTAAGAGTGTAGGAAAACCTACACTTGACTGGTCCTACTACTAACAGCAGCTAATATATCTACTGCGCTTTACATGGTCCATCCCAGTCAGTGCATTGTGCGTGTTCCAAATGAGGAAACTAGGGCTTTGGTTAACACGTTGCGAACAGTGGGGTTTAAATCCCTCGTGAAGATTCTCGTGATCCATACGCAACGTGTTAAGGTATTTGCCCAAGATCATGTAGCTGGTAAGTTTGTAGGGTAATTAGCAGGGCTGGGATACAAACCAGGACCCCCTGACCCCCTGGTCCCCACTCTGATGCTGTCTGCTGCCTCTCTCCAGCCCAGAGATGTGGCAGAGGACGAGCGGCCCTGTGCCCGTGGAGATTGTTCAGAGAAATATCTGGGAAGACTAGGTGATGACAAATGTTAAAATTAGTTTTGTCTTATTTTTAATTGAGAGATTACTAACATGCCATAAAAATTCACACTTAATTTTAAAATGTACAACTTGGTGGTTTTTAGTATATTCACAAGCTTGTGCAGCCTTCACCACTGTCTAATTCCAGACATTTTCATCACCCCAAACAGGAACTAAAATTGGTTTTTAAAGCATCCTTTAATTAGAGAAAGGAGTAAGATATCTCAGGAAATGACAGGAAGACCAAACCTGTTCTGAGATTTTAGAAGCAGTTCTAAAATTATATAGGCTTTAACCTATAAATTGGTCTCTTACAAGTAGTTTTTAGTTTGAGATGAACTTTGAAAATGAAACAATTGTCACCCCAATAAACTTAAAAAAAAAAAAAAATCTTTGAAAATGTACCTTGGGGATTAGGTAAACTACATTATACACATATACAATATAGTGTAAATATGTATGTATGTGTATTTGTGTTTAGCTAAATATATGTACATATAATATATATTTACTAATATATTTTTACTTACAATTGTGCCTCCATAATAGTTGTTTTTATATTGACAACCATTTCTAAAACTCTGAGACATCTAAAAGACTGTGTCATTTTTGAGGAAAGGACCACTCATTTGGTCAAATGATATCTGTCAGGAATTTTCGTGTTAAATAAGACCCAGAAATATAATTTAAGATTTAATTCTGTACAGTAAAAACTAATTTCTTAAAGGAAAGCCTTAAGAAAAAACACAAATTAAAGCATAACAGCGTATAAAGTAGAAGATCATCCTAATGGAAAAATTCCCAACATATTATTAGCAGAGGGGGAAATAAGAAAGGTGTAGACAGTGTGTATAGTTGCTACCATTTGTACGCAAAAAAAAAAAAATAGAAAGAACATAAATGTGTGTGTGTGCATAATATGTCTGTGGAAGAGTTTATTAAACTATTAGGAAGGGGGAGAGACACTGGGGGTGGGGATTGCACAGGGGAGGCGAAGAGGAAAGGCTTACTTTTCACCTCCCCTTTGGCATCTTTTGAATTTCCGTGTTTCCCCGAAAATAAGACCTAGCCAGACAATAAGCTCTAATGCGTCTTTTGGAGCAAAAATTAATATAAGACCTGGTCTTATTTTATTATAAGACCAAATCTTAATATAATATAATATAATATAATATAATATAATATAATATAATATAATATAATATAATATAATACCGGGTATAACATAATATAATGTAATATAATACCGGGTCTTATATAAGACTGGATCTTATATTAATTTTTGCTCCAAAAGATGCATTGAGCTGATTGTCTGGCTAGGTCTTATTTATTTTCGGGGAAACAGGGTTTGTGCCAATGTGTAAATTGCAGTGTTTTTTTAAATGCGTCCTACCTATGTGGCAAGAAAAAAAATGTGACTAAATGAGACATGAGTGAAGCCTCATTAGATATTAAATTCTCATTTCTGATTGCTTCATTTGTTCCAAAGACACAGTGAGGTGTTTTCACTTAAACGGCACCTGAAATGACTGGACTCTCTCGTTTTCAGCGGATCAATCCCTCTGCTGAGATGGTGATGATCGATAGAATGTTCAACCAGGAGGAAAGAGCGTCTCTGTCGCGGGACAAGCGTCTGGCCCTTGTGGACCCTGGTAAGTAAGACACCAGAGTGAAAGTGGAGCGTTCCTGCCATGGCTCGGGCCGTGGGGCTTTGGGGAGTCTGTCTGAACCCACCTTTGGCATGAACCCTGAAGGTAGAACATGACTTCTGGGGAGGAAAAACCCAGAGTTGAGAGCAGGATATGAGTACTCTGAGAAGGTCTGTGTTCTACAAAATCCAAACTGGAATTTTACATTCAGTTGGTTAATTTTCCCTATTGAAAACTTCAACTTCTCAATCTTTCTCTAGTTTTTGAGAACTAAATTAAGTCAGAAGCCTTTCCAGAAGCAGCTAGACCTCAGCAAATTCCTGAGTTGTCTTACTATGTGCAAGGCATTGGAGGTGGGAAAAAATCAGTAAAACAAGGTCACTATCCTCAGCCAGGACCTTGTAATGCTCCATTTAGGTACCTTTCTCTCACCCATTAGTTCCCTGCTGATTGCATGTTAGATGTGACCCACATTCTGCCATTTAAAAATTAATTCTCTACTTTTTCTACCCTCTAAAATTGTTTAAATCAAATAACATTATAACAATTCATGGAATATAGATTTTACCACATGCTTTCATCATCCTATGAAATGTTTTGTTTTGTTTTTTTAATAAGTTTTGAGGCAGGCGGGTGGCTCACTTGGTTAGAACGCAAGCTCTGGGCAACAGAGCTGCTGGTTTGATTCTCACATAAGCCAGCGAGCTGCAGCTGAGCTGCCGCTGAGCTCCCTGGCAGCTGATGGCTCACTTCGTTGGAGCGCAAGCTTTCAACCACAAGGTTGATGGTTTGACTCCTGCAAGGGACGGTGGGCTGCACCCCTGGCAACTAAGATTGAACATGGCACCTTGAGCTGAGCTGCCGCCAAGCCGGATGGCTCAGTTGGTTAGAGTGCATGCTCTCAACAAGGTTGGCGGTTCGACTCCCACAAAGGATGGTGGGCTGCACGCCCTGCAACTAAGATTGAACAACAGTGGCTGGACTTGGAGCTGAGCTGCTCCCTCCACAAATAAGATTGAAAGGACAACAACTTGACTTGGAACTGATGGGTCCTGGGAAAAACACACTGTTCCCCAATAAAGCCCTGTTGCCCTCCCCCAATTGAAAAAAAATTTTATTGGGGAATATTGGGGAACAGTGTGTTTCTCCAGGGCCCATCAGCTCCAAGTCATTGTCCTTCGATCTGGTTGTGGAGGGCACAGCTCAGCTCCAAATCCAGTTGCCGTTTTCGATCTTAGTTGCAGGGGGCGCAGCACACCATCCCATGCAGGAATTGAATCGGCAACCTTGTTGAGAGCTCGCGCTCTAACCAACTGAGCCATCCGGCTGCCCCTCCGGAAGCTTAGCAGCAGAACTCGTTGTCTTCAATATAGTTGTGGAGGGTGCAACTCACTGGTCCATGTGGGAACTGAACCGGCCACCCTGTTGTTCAGAGCTTGCGCTCTAACCAACTTAGCCATCCAGCCGTTCCTGAAAGAAATGTTTTTATTTCTCCAAATTTTCTTCCAGTTCTGATTCCCATTTACATACATCATTTATATATAGTTATATGTCATATGCTAACCATAATTTTGTTATTCTAATTTCTTCTATTTAACACATCTGAAGTTTTTATCATGTTGCTTTAATCTTCAAAATAATATTTAATAAAATTTTAATACATTAATTAGATAATTTAGCTGATCCATTCCCCAGGACTATTATAGTAAGTCCTCACTTAATGTCATCTATGGGTTCTTGGAAACTGCAATTTTAAGCAAAACAACAATGAACAAACCAATTTTACCATAGGCTGATTGATATACACAAGACTTAAGTTCCCACAGCATATTTCTAATCACAAAAACATCACCAAACTTCTAATAAAGACCCAAAATACTTCTAATATGAAACATTGAAATAAATGTGAGCTATACACACATTCAGGAAAGACTAATAAAAACAAGTAAGAGAATTATTTTCCAGCATTGGACAGGACGCCCTTCCATCACAGGGCACACACACACACACACACACACACACACACTTTCTCTCTCAGACTGGGACACACAGTTCACCTCACATGTGACAAGGGAGGAAACCGGAGTTCTCAGAAAAACCCACACACATGGGAAGAACGTGCAAACCCCACACAGATAGTGGCCCCAGCCAGAAATCGATTTTTTTTCTTCTCATCAATGATATAATGAAATGACATTGAACAAAGCAATGTTATTTGAGGACCTGCTGTATTTTCCTGTGGCTTTCCTTCCATTTTTCTAAAGTCTTTTCTGATTCTTAAAAGATTAAGGTTCTGCCTTGTGTTTGGTGTGGCTCAAAAAATTTCCAAAGAGAATATATGATCCTCACACTCAGTCTAAAGGGAGAATCAGAAAGAATTGCTATGTACCTAGGAGAATCCTCAAATCTTTCCAAAAAAGAAAAGGAAGATAATAATGTAGGATATATTCCTGTCCCTTTTTTTTTAGAGCCTGAAATCTGTTGCCTTTTGGTGAATTGGGTTTGTGGGTAAACCCTCCTACTTTTTCCCAGCCCCCTTGGGCATGCGAGTCAGTCATGTGGGCAGAGGTGTGCTTCATTCTCCTGTGTTGTGCCTGCACAGGCAGTGTTTGTAGGATGCAATCAGCTTTTTGTTTTTATTTTATTTTTTTAAGATTTTATTGGGGAAGGGGAACAGGACTTTTATTGGGGAACAGTGTGTACTTCCAGGACTTTTCCAAGTCAAGTTGTTGTCCTTTTCAATCTTAGTTGTGGAGGGCGCAGCTCAACTCCAGGTCCAGTTGCCGTTGCTAGTTGCAGGGGGCGCAGCCCACCATCCCTTGCGGGAGTCGAACCGGCAACCTTGTGGTTGAGAGGACACGCTCCAACCAACTGAGCCATCCGGGAGCTCAGCGGCAGCTCAGCTCAAGGTGCCGTGTTCAATCTTAGTTGCAGGGGGCGCAGCCAACCATCCCTTACGGGAGTCGAGGAGTCCAACCGGCAGCCTTGTGGTTGAGAGCCAACTGAGCCATCCGGGAGCTGGAATCAGCTCTTTAGATTTCAGGGCTCTATTCCCTAGATCTCACATTTTGGGATTTGGTGAACAAATGCATGTTTATGGCTTTCTACCATGTTTCCCCGAAAATAAGACCTAGCCAGACAATCAGCTCTAATGCGTCTTTTGGAGCAAAAATTAATATAAGACCTGGTCTTATTTTGCTATAATTTAAGACCGGGTCTTATATAATATAATATAACATAGCATAGCATAGCATACCATAACATAACACCAGGTATAATATAATATAATATAATATAATATAATATAATATAATATAATATAATATAATATAAGTAATAATATAATATAATATACCGGGTCTTATATTAATTTTTGCTCCAAAAGATGCATTACAGCTGATGGTCTGGCTAGGTCTTATTTTCGGGGAAACAGGGTAGTCCTATTTCACTTTCATTGCTTCCAGAGTGAATACTTTCTCTGCCTTTGCATATAACAACAGTCTGCCTCCCTCCCTCTGTACCCTCAACCCCCTAAATTCTAACATGCTCTTGCCATCCTTGGCTCTTCAAGCCGGGCACAGTTCAGAGCTCGCTCACAGACACAGTTCCTCCATGCCCCACTGTTCTTCCAAGCAGATAGCATTCTGGGCACCTGTTGTGCTCCTGGAAAAGGGCAGCTGGTAATGCCAGGTCCCCTCACATGTGTCTGGAGGGACTGAAATGCCATCAGCCAAAGACAAATAGTCGTGTCCATCACACCCCACCCTACCCCACCCCCCACCAAAGCCTCATTCTAGGGCCCTCTGCACCAAGGAAGAAACCAGGCTGATACTGGCATCTAATTTCTGTTTTCAGACCGTTGCAAAGCAGTCATTAATTTTAAAAACAGCAAAAAACAGCAGTTAAGAGATCTAGACAAAGTGGAGCTTTTTGCCCATCCGGTTTTCCCATTTGTCATCAAGCAGCTACCCTTTCGAAGAGGTTTAAGCTTCTCGTCTGGAGGCTGTGGCCCCATAGCCTGGCTTCCTTTTATAGGATGCCCCCTCAAGTATTGTGCTTCTGCATGTTCTTGGACATAAACGACGGGCTGGGCTGGGCTGGGCTGGGCTGGGCTGCGTAGGGCAGGATGGCTTTGCCCCTGACCCACTAAAGGTCTGTTGTCCCTACTCTCTCATTCATTCCTTAATGTTCTTTTTGTCCCCACTTTCAGAGGGATTTCAGGCTGATTTCTGTTGTTCCTTGAAACTTGACAAAGCTGCTCATGAGACGCAGTTTAGCAGGAGTGACCAGCATGGCAGTAAAACAACCAGCTCTCTCCATCTGACGGCTAAGGCCCAAAGCAGAGACCGAGCCAAACCAGGCATGGCAGAACCAACAAATCATGACCAATTTCATCTAGTGCCTAATCACATCGTGGTCTCCGCGGAAGGAAACATTTCTAAGAAAACTGAATGCCTTGGCAGAGCACTGAAATATGACAAAGGGGGCTTAGTTCAGTACCGGAGTGCATCTGAGGAGAAAACCAGCCGGAGAGACTCCATGAAAAGCAGCGAGTGCTCTCCCGGCCCTGATGGGCACCGGAAAACCTCGTCCAGACCAGATCATGGTACTGAAAGCAAACTCTCAAGTATCCTAGTAGATTCGCACTTGGAGATGACGTGTAACAATTCCTTCCAGGACAAAACTCTGAGGAATTCTCCAAAGAATGAAGTCTTACACACAGACGTCATGAAAGGGTCGGGCGAGCCCCAGCCAGACCTCCAGCTCACTAAGAGTTTGGAAACAACATTTAAGAACATCTTGGAACTCAAAAAGGCTGGGCGGCAGCCCCAGAGTGACCCCACGGTTAGCGGCTCAGTTGAGTTAGATTTCCCCAACTTTTCTCCAATGGCTTCGCAGGAAAACTGCCTGGAAAAGTTCATCCCGGACCACAGTGAAGGTGTTGTAGAAACTGACTCCATTTTAGAAGCAGCTGTAAATAGTATCCTAGAGTGTTAATAGAAGCAGCCCTTCCCCCGTCCCGCCCCCGGACCCTGCCCCGGACAAGTTACAGTCTTTCCTGGCTAAAGCAAACGGAAATGGTCTCCTGTCTCCAGCCTGCGTGATCTTTCATCACAGGTTATTCTTTCTAATCTCAACCCCATTTTTTTGTGTAAGAGCAATACTTGTGGTGGTTACAGGGAGATCCTTTAGTAAAATGAATCCTTGTTAGAAAGCAGTCTGATAGTCCCTACACATTTCAAGTCTTCTGAAAGTCCTTAGAGTCATTTTGTTTTGTTTTGTTTTATTTTTTTAAAAAACACTGTAACTCAATGAGATTGCAGTACACTTGGCCCTGGGTAAAATTCTGACAATCATAAGTCATTTGCAAAGAACAGACTTATTAAAGGAAATCAAACAGGACTGATAGAAGCTACTTTTTAAAGAATATCCCCCTGCATCTCCAAATTTTGGCTTTTGGGGTTTTTTTGTTGTTGTTGGAGGGGAGACCATATGGTTCCCCCCTCAGCCGTCCTGAGCAATATGTTCCTGGTTGCTCTGCACGGGACCCCGCAGCCCTGGTGTAAGCAGCCAGTAGCGCCCAAGAGGGCATTTGCAGGGCTTCCTTGTTCATCGTTCACGTGCTTTTCCGATGCTCCTGGAACAAAACCTCATGCTTTTTCAGCATCTCCGTGTTGAACTTCACCTAGGAAATGCTGTGTTCTAAGTAGCAACAGCATGACTTGAGATCATTTCACCAGGCTAAATAAAGGAAACTGGAACCCAGCTAAGTGGCCCAGTGTACAGGGGAGGCCGGGATAAAGCGATGAGGAATATAATATGTATATATGTAAAAGCATATATATGTTAACTATTGAGAAAAAAAACAAGCGTTTTGCATTTTATAATTGGATATAGTCAACATAGGATCGACGTTTTTATTTGTTGCTGGGTTTTGTTTCATTTAACCTCTCTTTTGCACCCTCTCCCACAACAAATAGCCAAGCGTCAAAAGCACTTTCATTTGAGAACTATGTTGTAATTTTTCAGTTTAAACCTTAAAGGGACTTTGGCATTGTTTATGCTTCTTGTTGTCTGAGAACAGTAGTCACCCCCCGGCAGCAATCATTACCAAAACACAGATAAACCAAAGGTAACCAGCCAGCCCACCACAGAAAGGAGAGATCTGAGACACGGGATTCCCACTTGAGAGCCAAAGGACATGCCCTGTCATGGTTTGTGTTTGGCCCGTGTTCATATGAGTGAACATGACTTCTTGCTTTATTTATTTATATTTCTTTTCAGGGAGCTTTCCCCATTTTCCTTTCTTGTGGACCTGCCCCAGGTCATCCCATCTGTGTTGTGACTTTCATACTCAGTGTCACTGTACCTATCAGTTATGTCCTGTCCTTGGGAAAGCTACAGGAGGGTATTTGATATGCACCCTCACACATACGTGTGTGCACGGATCTGAGCTGTTCAAAGCCAGAGGTCATTTTGATTCCAGCGTGTACACACTCTCCCGCTTATGTGTATGCACACTCTCATTGATTCTGTTTATCTCTGGCTGTAGAGGTGCACCCACTGGCCCCCACTGTAACGCATTGCCAGGACCTGTTGCTGGCTGTCCCCAGAATGGGGATGACCCCCATTGTCATCATGTTGGGCATTTCTTTTCCCGATTGGCCTGTGATGGAAAGGAAGGCTTCTGATTACTAGAAAACACAGCCAACAGAAGACCTGTACTCTCCCTGCCCCTTTTCCCACCACACAAAGAAATGCTGTGAGACAGCCAGTCTTCATAAAAGCAAAGTACCTTCTCCCCACTCCCATCCCCCCCAGCCAATGGAAATTGGAAAATCTGGGCCATCTTAGGGTTACCATTTTTTCCTTATTTGTGCCAATGTCCAAGTTGCAGATTTCCCCTTTTTCCTGTATTGTAACATATTAGAAAGATAAGTTGGTGTTGCCAGTTGGAACTTTCTGTTTGGGCAGCCCTGGGGTAACACCCTGCCCTGAACCCCATGATTTTATAGGCTCTTCTTCCCTTAGGGTTCATGCTCCCCTAGTTCCTAGCAAGACTTAAAGATGGTCCCTCCTGATCAAATTCTTCTCATTGTGGAACTTGATACCTGGAAGCCTTCATGAAGGCTACTAACGAGTTATATTAATTATGCGAATCAGTGGAATTCTTAGACAAGCTTCGGGTACATTTTCCACCTCTCTTTCTTCCCTGTCCTGCCCTGCTTCCCCAACCCTAGCTTTTCTCTATACCATCTTAAAGGGTTTTTAAGCCCGAACACTTGTCTAGCAAATGGAGAGCCTAATTTACCAAAATGAAACTTGTAAATTTTTGTGTCTTTGTATGTAAGTTTACTTTTTATGGGGGAAAGATTCTAGATAATGACAAATGAAGATTACGCAATGTATTTTACTCCTGTGATTAGGTTACGCGCACACGGGTCATTTCTCGCATGTCGAGCCCCCTCTGGTGAAGGGTGAGAGAGCTCAGCCTCGATGGCCAACACTCAGTTGTTCAGGTTCATAGTCCGAGTTGAGTTTTAGAACTACTTGTACTCAGTAACAAAAATCATTTTCTTTCTTTCTTTTTTTTTCTTTCTGTTGTTGTTGTGGAAAAGTGTGAATTTGTTATGAAGCATTTGATTTTCTGTGTCCTTAAGTACTGCCTAAAGATAAAGCAAATTTTAAACTGGCAATTACGAAAAAGAACTATTTTAGCTCTGAAGAATTTATTAGACTTTGTTAGATTAGGGAGGCCTTACAGACTGACTTGACTTAAAAGAGGACGCGTCACTCACTGTCAGCGTGGTGTGGGCTTTATTTGCTTAAATACCTTCATTTGTATAGTATGTCTCACTTGAAATTGCTTTGTATACATTTTGTAAAAATATTTATAAAATGTTTTGTAAAAAAAAGTATAACAAATTGCAGTTTATTTTGTTATGTTGGATAAATACTGTTAAAAGAAACCAGTCAGTAACTATATTGTTAATCCATGGTTAGGAAATGTTTAGTTGGAGATTACAAAATGAAACAACCATTGCAATACAGCCAAAGATTTGGGAAAATGTGCAACTGTGATTGTCTTGATTTTGCAAACAGGAATGGCTGCTGTTCCCAGAAGAAAAGGGTAAGTGTTCAGTGGGAATTCTACTTAAATATACGTACCACTGCCAAAAAGTGGCCTAACCAGTGAGGGGGTAGGATTTTCATTGATCAGCCTTTCCAAACAGTTACAAATGAAACAAAACTGGTCAGTGAGAATGTTTAGTCACGTGCATCTCTGGTCTCCATCCCTACTTCTGTCACATGGATCCTTAACTAAGGAAGGGAAAATGGGGTCATTTGAAAAGTTAGATAAGTGAGCTCAGTCTGCAGGAAGTTTTCTTCCATACATTCTTAGATTTTGTTTCTGCAAGAACAAGAAAGCTGAGGGAAAAAAGGAAAAGAAAAAAAAAAGGTGGCTAAAGGATAGATAATGAAAACTATTTTATGTTAATCCTCGTTCCAGAATTAACACGTTTCTCTTTGGAACCACACCTTTGACCAAACTGTGTTGAGATAGACCTCTGCCACCTTATCTGTAAAATCAGCCCCAAGAGGCCCTTCTGAGTTTTTGTCCTCACAGTGTGACTCTATCCAAATTGTTAGGGAAACTACCAGAGGGTGAAATGTATTTCTGGGGGTGAGGGTGTAGGACTCCTTAAATTTTTCTTTGGGGCCTAGAATTTATACTTATACACCCCTTACTTTATGGTTTAATTGCTTCCCCCGGCCCTTAAAGCAGCAGCAGTAGGGAAATCAAGATTCTGCAGGTATTGATATATAAATAGTAAGTCGTTCTCATATAAGTTAGAACTATTACTGCTAGAATAATTCCATCAGTGGCCGGATCCCCTAACATCTTTTGCAGTGTTGCCCGGATGTCAGCCTTCCTTCTTGCTAAAGGTAAATATGTGTCCATTATGACATTCTTGTCCTTCAGGCCCTTTGCCGTGGGGCGCCCCATGAAGGAGGAGTTAGAAGGGTCACCTGGCTGCTTTGTTAGGCTCGGTCTCTCTGTGTTCCCCAGGGGCAGGCCCAGAGGGAAGACCAGGCATCTGTTCTTTGGATGGTTAATGCTTTGTGTGTGGGAGACTGAGTTCCAGGAAAGGGGCCTTAGGATTCCATGGTATAGAGAAAGGAGCCAGTAGATTACTGGGGGGAAAGGGAAGGGAAAAGAAGGAAAGCCCACGAGCTGGGGGCACTGAAACAGCAGTGCTCTGGCAGGACTAGCTATGCTGTCCTCAGGGGCTAGGCCCTGGGGCCAGGCTCTGGCTGTGCATCAGCCCCATGTGCTCTCCCCGGCAGGACTCCTGGGAACCCAGCGGAAGGCGGAGGGCATTCAGCACCAAACATTTACTGAACAGTTCACAGGCCCTGTGCTAGGACACTGGGCATATGGGTATAATTCAGGGATCGTTTCCACTCTCAAGGAGCTCACCATCTAGAGGAAACAACCAAATAACTACATTACATTTGGGAACTGACTTCAGTTCAGGAGAGAGGAAATGGCTAAAATTCGCCCAGTCTACCACTTAGCAGAGAGCTGCCATCTGTATTTCCATGCCCTGCTTCTTAGAACAGTTTCCTACGTTATGTTTGAGAAAAAACTGATACTTCCTGCAGGAAGGAAGATAAAGGAATTTTGCAATTACAATGTTAAATATGTGGAGAAATCTGGTTCAGTATATGCACAAATGGTAGGAGCACATTTGTAGTGTAAAGTGGATTCTGTAAGATGAACAGCCATGTCTACATTGCTACAGGTAAAGGGCCTTTATTAGAAACCTAATCTGTATCCCTAATAGGCCTGTGCTGTAGCCTGGCCTTTGAAACCCCTGCAAAGGCAAGAAGAAGATCCTTAGGGGGAAAAAATCACTTCTGTGAAGGTCAAGAAAAGCAGTGCGATGGGGTGGGCAAAAGTGCCTTTGGCAGCAGAATCTGGAAACAGGGCTCAGTACTTCATCTAACACGTAATCAGGTATCTTCGTGCAAGTTACTCTCAGCCTCAGTTTCCTGGCCTATAATCTAGGAAGACTTGTCCTGACCCTCCACTTCTTGGGGTGTAAAATGACATGTTATTGAAGAAGTGTGGAGGGTAGAAAAAACTAACATTCCATTACCCCTGAAATAATTCAGAAGAGATTTGGGTTTTTCTCTCTTTTGGTCTTCCCTTCTGCACACTGACGGTCTCCTTACCCTAGTTTTCCTGTGTCTATCCTTGACCCTCCAAAGGCTGCTGCCCTTCACCTGTTGTCTCTTTTTTCCTTCCCACTTTTGCTCCCTTATGCTTGTTTTTCATCAGGGTCAAAAGCTGTCGTCCATGTTGTCTTCCCCAACTCCAGGCTCAGCTGGCTACTCTCACATTATAGTAAGTCCTCACTTAATGTCATCAATAAGTTCTTGGAACTGCAGCTAAACGATGAATAACAAAACCAGTTTTACCATAAGCTAACTGATATTTTTAAAAAAAAGTTAAGTTGCTAAGGCATCTCATCAATGTTATTTAAAAAATGAGGTTATTCGAGGATCTGCTGTAATCGCTTTCCCACCTGCTTCCTGATAATGCACGTCACCCTCAGAGGAAGCAACAAAGAAAGCATGAAACAAAATGAAGTCGGCTGCAAGAAGGGTCCTAATCCAAGAAAAGTTTGGGGCAGATGGGAAATTGCAGATGGAGCCCTCTTTCAGGTGTGTTGGGAGTGGCTTTGCCTGACCCGGAAGGCCCTGCTCAGTTATCTCTTAAGTGAAAAAGAATAGGATTCCAAATAATCCCAAAGTGCAGATAACACTGACATAACTTATTATGGGATGTGTTAGCAAAAGGATCCTGGAGTCAATTCAAAGAACCATAAAATTTGGTCCTGAAAGGAGTCTTTAAAAACGTATAGTCAAGTGGTTTCTAAAACAGGCAAATCACAAGAACCTACCGTGTTTCCCCGAAAATAAGACCAGGTCTTATATTAATTTTTGCTCCAAAAGATGCATTAGGGCTTATGTTCAGGGGATGTCATCCTGAAAAATCATGCTAGGGCTTATTTTCCGGTTAGGTCTTATTTTCAGGGAAACACAGTAACTACCTAGAGAGCTTTTTCTTAAACTAATAAATATGTGATAAACGAAGGGCATACCACAAAATGTAAGTCTTCTTCCCACTCCAGACCCCACTCCCATTTCCCAAAAATAACACCCACCCATCAACACCTTGTATAACCTTCCAAAATTGTTACATATAAATACATCTATAGCCCAAAACCAAAAACTAGGACAATTCTTGTACACCCTCTTCTGTATCTTTCAAATGCAATATGACACAGACATTTTCCAAATATCTGGATGACTTGAATATTGTAAGTCAGATTCTTTGGTTGCAAGCAACAAAAACCAGTCTGGTTAACCAGCATAAAGGAGTTTTATAGAAAGGATAGGATTTAAGGGAAGATTGAAAAATCACCAGGCTTGAGAAGGACAAGAACAAGGAAACTCCAGGTCTCACAAGGTGGAAATCCTTAAAAGTCTTGCCCCAAACCTCCTACATTTCTTCCACCATCACTGCTCAAGATTCAAACCCAAAGAAGTTTAGGGTCTCATGCCCCTCCCACTGGGGAGGTGAGAGGACTGGAACAGCTCTCCCAGAAATCCTTTCAACTTCCGTATTGGGAGGACAAGCATTTGGATTTGGTACTCCACTCCCACAAAAATGTACACGATGAGGGAGAGACCAGTCCATGAGAGAAATGGGATACTGTTAGGAAATGGGAGCAGGCCAAAAAATGAAAAACACCATTGAGATTTCAGGACTTGAAGACCTGCCTCATTGCATATAATTGCATAGCCTTCTATAATTTATTTAACTTCCCTAGTGATGGAAAACTGGAGTGGTAAAAAAAAAAAAAAAAAGGCCTATGGGGACAAGCTAAAAAGAATAAGATTGTTGAGGCTATAAATGTCCATGCCACGTTTTCATTCAGTAACCTCATGAAAAAAAAAATCTTATCTAATGTTAGGGTACATGGTTGATGCTCAGTAAACAAGTGTTCAGTTAGTAAACGATTTTTGGTTGAAGAGGATGCTATCCCTTTTTCTCTGCATCAGTCTTGAGGTAAGGACGGCTTTGGCACTGAGAATAAGTACTCTCCTAGCACCATCTGCTGGCTTTGGAAAACCTTTCCAAATTCTGGTCTCCAAAGTTTTTTGCACCAGTATTGTTGGTATCCCTGAAATTCCTCCACTCCCTAGTACGGTCAGTACCACAGAACCTACCTTTTATCCGTAGACAGGGGAAGTTAGAAAATACTGACTTATTTTTGTTCCTTGTTTACCTCTAATGGATGTCTTACACTGGTGACCCTCCTGTTTTTGGCTGTTTACAAAGTAAGACCACGGTGAGGTGCTGAAAGAACGAGAAAGCTTCACACCAATCTGTGACCTCGAAGATTGTGTTGTCCTTTGCCATTTATGCATCAGGTAGTAAGCTCTGTGCATAGCTCTGTCTTTCTGATTGGACCAATTACAGGACATACCAATATGGTGCCTTGAACTTAATTAAAAAGCCCCTGCAGGTGTCCCTGTGACAGGTGCCGTAGAAGATACAGAGAAGTCGGAGACAAGTTCCCTGCCTTCAGAGCAGCCAATCCATTAGGGAAACCACACAGTACAGGATAGTCTGTGGTGATGCCTGTAATTGCTGGCTGTCAAATAGTGACATTGCCCTGGACTCAGGATAACTAAATATACGGTGTTAGATATTTGACAATGCCTGGAGACATTTTTGTCACAGCTTGGGCGGGGGGGGGGGGGGGGGGGGGGTGTTACCGGCACGTAGTACATAGAAGTCTTGGATGACGCTCAACTTTCTGCAATGCACAGGACAGCCCCCCATAACAAAGCATTATCTCGCCCCAAATCCCAATAGTGCCAAGACTGAGAAACATGGGCTAGACCCTTAGGATCAGCGATGAGCAAGGCTGCATAGTCCCTGCCCTCCTAGTGTCATGGGGGGAAATGTTGAAAAATATGTGTTGAAGGAATTCACAGAAAAGAAGGAGACTACTCTAGAGCCTCGCCAGCCCACAGACCTAAAGCATGGGCATCGCTCTGAAGCATGTTTAACACGTTGCGTAGGGATCACGAGAATCTTCGTTTTTTTTGAGCCATGTGTTAAGGACGGATAACGAGAATTCTTGTTTTTACTGTTGACTCTTTTTACTTTGCACATTTTATTGAATTGTTTGTGTTTCGTTAATAACAAAGGAAGCTGCTTTCTGCAGTATCACACCAGGAGGGATTACTAACATAGGTGAGTAAACCCTAAAAAATTCCATAGAAAAATAATAAATGACATAGAAGCATTTACGCTTTAAAGAGAAGAGTGCATTTTAAAGTAGTTTCTTTTAAAAACCTGCCGGAACAGAGGGGTATGAGGGATTTAAACCCCGCCGTACGCAACGTGTTAAAATGCAGCCTATCGACTCACCCCTTCCTGAATAAAAATCTGCATTTTTAACAAGATCCTCAGGTAACTCCTATGCACATTAATACTTGAAACGCGACGCTCTCGAGGTTTCCAGAAAAGACCAGGACTTGAGTTGTTTTTCATTGTTTTATGAAGACCAGGAGAAAAGGAAGCATATTCCAGGGGGTAAGAGCTGTATGAGAGGAGACGGCAAAGAGGAATTTCTAGTTTTCGGTCCAGCACTGATAATTAACATAGTGTTGACTTACTGTCAGACTTTGTTTTGAGCCTTTTTATAGGGAGTAGCTTAAATAACCGTCGTAAGGCTATTAGATAAGGTCCATTATTATACACTTTTTACGGGTAAAGGTACAGACCAAGGGCCCACTGACGAAGCTGGACAGATAGAACTGGAGCTGCATTTTTTACCATCCTAAACCGACCAGAAACTCCTCCACCCACACGTGAGAGCCATAGCTATAGCCCCTCAGTTCTCTGCACCCACCGAAAACGGTGCGGAGATCGCCGGTGTTCCCTCCCGGAGCAGCGCAGCGGGGCGGAAGCCGGAGGAGCGGCGCCCGCCCCCACCGGAAGTCAGGTGCATTGTGGGAAGCGTTTATTTCTAACCCAGCCACCGGCCTTAGGAGAGTGTAGTTTAAGTGAAAAGGCCTGGGTTTTGAAGATGACACAGGCTCTAAGTCGCCTGGAACTGTAGCTTTGTGCAACTTTTGGGAGGAACCGGGGTTAGCAAGACCTCAGCGGTACACTGCTTCTACTAAGAGGGCGCTGGCTGACTGGGTCGTAAGCCGGGAGACGTCTCTATGGTCAGGTAGACATAGAGCGGTTCGTCTCTTCCCCACGTGGTGGGACTACGCATGAGCAGTAGCCGCAGCGTTGTAAAGATGGCGGAGGAAGAGTAAGTATTTGGGGCTTTGAATCTCTGAAGTGGGGAGATGAGAGCATCCGGTGCCATCCCCGGTGTTTATTTCTCGGTGGCAGAAAATAGGGTTACTTGTGGGCTGAAGGAAGAGCATAGAAAAGGCTCCAGATACTAGCGGATGGGGGTGAAGAGTGAGAAGCCGTAGGGTTCCAGCGGGCAGGCGGAGTGGAGCTGTAGTGAAATTCGGTTTACCTCGAGGAGAAAAAATTGATTTTCAGGCAGCGAGCTGAATAGTGCCAAGTTTGGGTTCCCCCAGCCTGACTTAGGTATTTCCCCTGCAGTTGGCTCTGCACCCACTCTAGCCCCACAGGGTTTTACTGGAATCTCATCGCTGCTAGTGTCTGAAAGGCTGTGTCAGTAAAAGCTGCATTGATACATACGAGGACCAGTGGCTCAAGGGTTCTTAATTTTTTTTAAGGCTTCGGGGCCGAGGGAATGTTAGGAGTCCGTTTTGAGGACTGCAGCCAAAAACCACGGGTTTCAGGAGTCTCAGTCCTTAGGAATTTGAAGGCAGGAGTGTTTCCTGAAGCCTGGGAAATAGTTTGGTAATTCATTGAACATTCGTTTCCTAAATATTGTCGCTGATCTCAATTTTCTGTATTAGGCAAAGAAGAAAGATTCCTTTGGTTCCAGAAAATCTCCTGAAAAAGAGGAAGGCTTATCAGGCCCTCAAAGCTACCCAAGCAAAGCAGGCACTTTTGGAAAAGAAGCAGGTAATAGTGGGCAACCAGGAGGACGGAATTAGAATTTGTATTTGGTGAGCTTTATCCAGCACGGGTTGAACTAGATTTGACAATACCTTCCCCCATCCGTGTATATGGGTCATGTCTTCATTTAGCAAATATTTACCAAACACTTTCTGCCAGGCAAATAATGGAGCAGCTTGTTAAGGAAAAAGTGGGGTGAAGATTGTACCTGCCTTGTTTATACCAAGTGATTTGAGAGGCCAAATGTCCTTGTCTTCCTGGAAGAAAACATATATATTTTTTTTAATGTGCCAAACAATTTGGCTATTTGCTAAATGTTTTTGGATAAATATGTATTTTGGAGGCAGGAAATAAAAAGCTCATGGCTTATTTTATACTTTGTGATGCTTAACTGTTTAGTTCCATAAACACTTGTGGTAAACATTAACTAACAGTATATGAACTAATTTTTTTATTTAGCAAGGACTTTTCCCAGTAGCTCCCACATTTTTCTCAACTACACCTTTACTTGGGTATCTCATTTTTTTTCCTTGTATGAGAGTGGAGGAGTTTGTTTGCATAGGGGGAAATAATCTCTATCAATAGTGAGTAATGAATTACTGTTATGAAAGTAAAGATGACTAGAGACAAAGTGGTGATAATGACCTGCCGTCTCTGTAACAGAGGAAAGGAAAAGAGTTCAGGTTTAAGCGACTGGAATGGTTCCTACACGATGCCTGGCGGCAACAACGTGACAAAGTGCGCCTCAGACGACTAGAAGTGAAACCTCATGGTTTGGAAGTGCCAGATGAACATTCCTTGGCCTTTGTTGTACGCATCCAAAGGTAGGTAACTTGCCAGATCACGTGAGGCTGGGGCAAACGAGTCAGCTTTAGACCCCTTTCTAGGGGGGTGGGATAATAGGCCGTGAACCACTAAGGCAAGTTGTGCTGGGAATTCAGGGTTGAGTACAACATAGTTTTTGTCTTCAAGGTTGTGGAGACTGACATTGGGTAAGTAGACATGAAAACACACTTAAGTGCTGTGAGGGTCAAGTGCTGGATTGGGGGTAGGGGTGGGGGAGCTGTGTGTTCTGGTTTAGGACACTTCTAAAGCAGGAATTTGAAACTGAGGCCTGCAAACGTAAGGATTTCAGTGTTAAAGGAAGGCTCTCCAGCATAGATGCACAAAGTCCTGAAATGGTGTAATCAAGGCATCATTCTAGGAACTGAACCAAGGTCGAGTATTAATAGATGGTGCATATTCAGTGCTAGTGAGAGTGCATAAAGCTTTTTCTACATTTGGTGGGATCTTCCCTGCCCATACCTACGTGCACATGCAACTCTGCCTCTTCCTATTTCCCCTACTCAGTCACCAAAACCAGAAACTTGTGGGTTTTAAGTATTTATGAGCCCTTTAGTAGTCTCCGACCACTGCCCATAGTCTCTCTCCTGTACTGTCACATTAGCTTTCTAACTAGGTTTCTCTGCCTCTGGCGTCATACTCTCACATCTGTCCTCTCCTCAGTGATTGTCAAAAAGAAATCTGATCATGTCTCCTTAAAGATTTCCTGCCCACAGAAGCAAGTCCAACAGCTTGCTTGGCGTAATCAATCTCTCTCTCTCTCTCTCTCTCTCTCTCTCTCTCTCTCTCTCCCCCTCTCCCTCCCTCCCTCCCTCCCTCCCCCTCCCTCCCCCCTCTCTCCATCTCCCCCTCTGCTCCCTCCCTCCCTCTCTCCCTCTCTCTCCCTCTCGCTCTGTCTCTCTCTTCCCATAACATCTCAGGCATTGCTCCATATCCTGTGGCAATGATCTGCTTATGTAGCTGCCTCCTGGTCAGCTGAACTCTGTAAGGCACAGTCTGTGTCTTACTCTCTGGATGCCCAGTAGTAATGCGCATTTCATAGGTGCTTGCTGGATTGACATAAACTGAATAGAGCCTGACTTCCTCTGCTGTTCATTTCAGGATTAATGGGGTGAGTTTAACGGTGCAGAGGACCATTGCAAGGCTTCGCCTGAAGAAGATTTTCAGTGGTGTTTTTTTCAATGTGACCCCCAAAACCATAAAAACACTGCGTGTAGTGGAACCTTATGTGACCTGGGGGTAAGTAAGGTTTTTGTGTGTATGTATTCACATAAGATTGTGTTTGAGCATGTTGAGAATTTTAGGATCCACAGGGTACTTACTGTTCTCCGAAGCTTGTGTTGAAAGAACATTATGCTATGAACAAAGTCACCAGAATCAACCTTGGAATATGGGGCAGATAGAGCAGGAGACATCAGCGCTGCTGATGATGTACCATGAACAGTACCGTGCGGGGCTTGTTCATTTATAGGCTAAGGCTGAGTAAGATAAGCGAAAACAGAAACTAATTCTTGGAGTCTTGAAGCAGCACTAGGAGCAGTGTTTGTGTAAGACTGGGTGTATTCCTTCAACTATTAAAACCCAGCAAAGGTTTGGATTTAATTTCAGACTCTCCCATCATCTTCCATACAAGATGAGTAGAGGGTCACCTAAGGCCTTTTTTTTTTTTTCATGGTGAACATTTATATCCATAAATTTTAATTTCTAATTACATTAGTTGGGGCCACTCTGGTTTTTTACCACCTTCTTCACTGTATATTCTTAGGCATCCCAGCAGTGCTGTGAGTACAAGACCCTTCCTGGTGAGGAGAAGGGGTAGTTGGGAGAATCTATCCTCAGCCAGGCTGCAGGACTAAATGGCCCATGTGCCAGCGGATGGCTAAGGCTGTATTTAATTCTGCATCTCATAGATTTCCAAATCTGAAGTCTGTCCGGGAACTCATCTTGAAACGTGGACAAGCCAAGGTGAAGAATAAAATCATCCCTTTGACAGACAACACAGTGATTGAGGAGCACCTGGGTGAGTGTATCTTAGGGGTCAGTTTTAGCAGAGAGTAAGGATCTTTGGTGGTCTTAATGTGGGATCCAGATCCCAAGAACCTGCCAGAGGGCCCTGCTCTGGCGTACGAGAGCCTTGCAGTATATGCTGGGGAAATGTTAAGTAAACTGTGCCTTTATGTCTTAGGGAAGTTTGGTGTCATTTGCTTGGAAGACCTCATTCATGAAATTGCCTTCCCGGGGAAGAATTTCCAGGTGATCTCACGGTTCTTGTGCCCTTTCCATCTCTCTGTGGCCCGTCATGCTACCAAGAATAGAGTGGGCTTCCTCAAGGAAGTAGGCTCACCTGGCTATCGAGGTGAACGCATCAATCAGCTCATCCGACAGCTGAACTAAACCCAGGTGAGGCGGGGCTGCAAACTGCCCTTGGGCTGGCTTTTGATGGGCTGTGCCTTGCCACTTAGAAATTCTTTTTGCATTTACCAGTGTTTGAGAGTAACTTTGACATTGGGGCGTGGGGGCGGCTGGTATTTACACGTCTAATGGATGGAGACGTGCTCAGAAGAGTGATTGCCTGGTTAGGACATGGGACTGTATCCCAGGGGTTACAGGCTAGAAAATGTTGAGGAACAAAATGTCGAGTAACAAAATGTCTGCATTCCTGTGGTTATTTAGCTGGAAATGGAGAGATAATACCAAAAACTAATTTCAAAAGAATTTGAAGATCTAAGTCATCTATTTTGTGGGAGGAATCTTAACTTTTTGAAATTGCTCTTTGTTATTACTTTTAGGTGCCAAGTGACAGTGAATTTGTATTGGTGAAATTCTTCTTCTGCCTCCCAGAATATCTGAAAGCACAATGCATTGGAAGCACGTGTTTGTTTTTTGGAATTATTATCCAGTATCTTCAAAGGAGATTATTTTCTGCTGTATCTTCAGAAACTGGAGGGGAAGAGTCAGGGCAAAGATGGCAATATTCCTGGCAGGCACATCTCATCACAACCCAATTCCAAAGGAAAAGTCCCGTGTTTTCCACATTGGCGGCTGCTGCTGCCACCTCTGAAATCAGTGAGGGACTCGTGCCATGGAGGAGGGGTCCTGTTCCATCACATCTTCTATCCAGGGGTTCAATGTTGGTGGATGAATACCCAGGCATGAATACAAGATGGCAGTGAGCCAAGCCCAGGGGCACACTTGACCCTGGGGTTTCCTAAGGCCTTGTTTTGGCAAGAACTTGTAATACAATTCAAAGAGCACAGAAACGGTGCTTAATTGTCTCTGCTGTGAGTCTGTTCTAACTTTCCAGTGACAGCTTTGCAAGCTCTCAGGCTGGGCTGGCTCTCAGACTGTCTGGTGGCTTCCTTAACCTAGCCTGCACTGGGCTTAGTCCTTTTCTCAAGCTCAGGATTTTAATCCATTGGATCTGTGAGGAGGGAAGGACCCTTCCCCAGGAAAACATGCACATACTCAGATTTTTGCTTGGAAGTTCAGCGTGTTCATAGACTCTTCTCAGGGACCCGTGTGCCTTCTGTGAGGAAGTCCTGCCCTATCAGGATGGGTTCCCAGCCCGGCCTTGCTAGTCTGGTTCCATGTCCTGTGGAAGACCACGGCACCATGAGCTTTTTACCTTCAAACCAGTGGGTGTTTCCTATGCAAGAACACAGTGGGAGAGTGTGAGCCCCTGTGCATCTGTAACTCAGGGAAATGCCCACCATTTATTTCTGCTGGGCTTCAGGGTGGCATTTTCTGCTTTCCCTGATGATGAGTCCTCTGCATAAAAAACCCAAATTAGGCAAAAGTAGACTGTTTTCTTGCTCTGGCAGGGATGAAATTAGCACTGTTTGGAGCCTTTCTTGCATATTCTAGACTCAGCTCCTCCAGAAGGGTTGCGCTCTATCTTGCTGGTAATGATGTCGTAGACCAACACTCGGGCTCCTGGGGACGTTAGACC
This sequence comes from Rhinolophus sinicus, assembly GCF_036562045.2. Taxonomy (NCBI): domain Eukaryota; kingdom Metazoa; phylum Chordata; class Mammalia; order Chiroptera; family Rhinolophidae; genus Rhinolophus; species Rhinolophus sinicus. The sequence continues at coordinate 90,056,835 of NC_133755.1, forward strand.
TGAAAAGAGTCCAGTCCGGTTTATCACCACTGTCCACCCCTAGGTGGCTCTTCCCCTCTGTTCCTATTAGTTGCCTCAACCTGCCATATAAACCGTGGGGGAGGGTGTGGCAGGCCCAGCTTAAGGCTTGAAAACATGTTTAGCCATTGTGTCCCCTGGTCCCTGAAGATCATCTTTGCTGCGCATTTGGCTCATGGGGCCCTCAGACATAGCTGTGAGATTGAGTTAGTGTATTGAGTTAGGGTTAGTTCCTTAAAATGTGCCAGGTTATGAGGTAACTAATTAGGTTGGTTGGCTCAAGAGTTAACCTGTCAGGAATACACGTTACTCGAAAGCGTGAAATCAGATTCAAGTGATGTGTCAAAAAAGTCGTGGGAAAAGAGCAGTCGTGTGGACGCCCAGAGTTTACATCCCCCATCTAATACTAAATATGGGGGTGTTTCTACTTTTGCTTATAAAATAGGGCTAATACTGTGTAGCCTGTTGGTCTCACATGGATATTAAAAGGATTAAGCAAAGTAAATTTTTAAACTGGAATTCTCTATAGAGGTTATAAAAATTAAATATTTCTGTATCGCGTACTGTGGTATACCATTCCCTGGACAAGTGGGAGTATCCTGATTTCTCAGAAAAGCTAGACCTGTTATATAATCTGAAGATTCGTGTATACCTGTCCTAGGTGTAGGAAACATTAGTTTCAGGAAGCAAGAGTAAGTGCACCGCGTGGCCTATTTAAAGAACTTGACTTCAGAAGGTGGTTGTAAGAACATTTCCTCAGCTCTAAGCTTTAGCCCTTTGCCAGACCCATCTAGTTCCCAGAGCCGGGGATTCTAGGGCTTTTGAAAATTTTTTAATGCTTTGGGATTTCATTTAATGTATTTTTTAAATCATTCTGGGGTCAAATTTTATCAAACCTTTCATTCTCTTCCTATCTGGAGAATGGCTGTCTAACATCAAACTGCCACCTGAGTCCCCAGTTCACTTCCACGACCACGAGAATAAGCTGAAGTGGGAGATAAACACTGACGTTCTAAACATTCCTAAGAAATTGTTCCCAGTGGGTCAGACCCCGTTAGGGTGCCCTAAGTAGCATTTTAAAAATGAAAACATCTGTGCATCGTAGATAAGTATGAGATTTGTTTCAATTACATGTAAAGACAATTTTTTAAGAGGATCATGATATGGAAATACGGGTACAAAACAACCCCGACGGTGCTCCCCGAAGGCTTAAGTCCAATTGAGAAAGGTCAGGGCGAAAGCACAAGAGGAACAACTGGTCAGCACTGTTCTCAGTCCGAGCTGGGGCAGGACAGTCAAGCACCAGGTCTCAGCTGCCAAGGACCTCGAGCGTCCGGAACCCACAGGTGTCATACAGTCGTTGCATCCGTCGGTCAGGGCTCCCTCTCCCCGTGCTCCAGGGTCGGCGAGGCCTGTGGCCCAGGCCTAGAGCGGCGGCGCGGGGGCCTCCACCGAGCGCGCTGCCTCCCAGGGCTTGGGCCTCCGTGGGAGCTGGGACGCCGTGGGTTCGCCATGGGTCGCCGCGATGTTGCGCCTTTCCAGGCCTGGGAGCTCCCGGCCTTGCTGGACCAGCTGCAGGAGCTGCGAAAGGGTCACCGAGGCCTGTGCTGGCTCCGCAGTCGTGCGAGCTGCGTCCGACCAGCTGGGATCGCCGGTCGGGTCCATGTCGGTGTGTAGCTGATCCCCCGGCAGAGACGCGAACACTTCCGGGTGGGATGGGCGCAACCACTGTCGAAGGGGGTGCAGAACATACCAAGGCGGCCCAGAAAGGGGGAGCACTTGAGAACCCTAACCGGCTCTGCGCAGAAATGCTTCACACACACACAAGTTAGCCCACCCCAGAACCTCCAACGGGAAAGGCTTGCACAGAACGGACCGTGCATGTGGAGACGCTGGTGCAGGCCAAAAGACCCACGTTTGCACATGTGAACACGCACCGCGCTTGTACTTAATTTCACGAGCACGCAGAAGTGCACACGTCCGGGGACACATACAGACACATGGCCGGGGATAATCTCCATCCCGGGCTCCGGGGCAGCCGACAGAAAATAGCTGTGGAGCTCTCTCCAGCGGCCCCAGGAGAACTGGGAATAAGGAACAATACTACAGAGCCTTGCCACACTCTTCCCATTTCCTGCCATCAAAACTTCTGGTGTTCCCAAAGCGGGTGAGAGAAAGAAGATGAAGCCCGGCCAGGTGTGCTACTGTCCTTCTGGCTGCTTGGAAAGTCAGTGCCAGTAAGCCCCAGGTTTCTAAATTTATCGAAAGCTAGCCTGATCTGACAAACACCAGCTTAATCAGGTAACCCAATTTGAATTGCTGTTACTAGGACAAACTGGCACCGCATGTCTCCTGATGTGATGCGCTGAGGACACTACACCTGTAGAAATGCTACATCTCTGCCAAAAATGTTCACTCTGAATCTGATCTTGAAATGAACAGACAAACCAAAGAGTCATCCTGCTAAATGACTGTCCTGGACACTTTATAAATGTTAATGTCATAAAAGACAGGAAAAGACAAGATTGAGCAACTATGTTAGATTATAGGAGATAAGAAAAATGCAAAGTGTGATCCCGGATTGGATCCAAGATGGGGGGAACATCAGTTATAAAAGACAGCACTAGACAGCTCGAGATTTCCTCACACTACTCAGATGGTGTGCAATTTAAAACTTATGAATTGTTTATTTCTGGAATCTTCCATGTAATATTTTCATACCATGGTTGACCACCCGTAACAAACCACAGAAAGCAAAATTGCAGATAAGAGGGACTACCATGTATCTGTTAAATTTCTTGAGTGCAATAATTGTGCTTTGGTTATGTGGGAGAATGACCTTGTTCATACAAGATACATCTGAAGTATTTAGGGGTGAAGTGTCAGGATGAGGGGGAGAGAGAGCAAATTGTGGCAAAATTAAGAATTGGTGAATCTAAATGGTTTGAAACTTGTCAAAACAAAAAGCTGGAAGAGGGGGATCTTGAGAGTCTCGTCTTGAGAAAACAGACCACACTAAAGTGGTGAATAACAGAGAATTTGGCTGGTCTTTGTCCCTTGTTCCTGGGAGGGAGACTAAATTCTTGGAATGTTCCAAGTATCAGGAGTGATGTTCATGGTTAGCCCTGATAATTTATGCCACAAGGTGACTCATGGTGGCCCCTGAATAGTTTCAGGACTGGGGCTGGCGATGCCAGAAGACCAAGCATGTGATTAGAGGGTCCATGTGAATGAGCCATGTGAGGTCCAGGGGAGGAGGAGCCTGGAGATTGAGCCCAGGTCCTAATCCACCTCTGAAACTGAGGAGCTTTGGGACTTTGGAGCAAGTTATTTCACTTATCTGCACTTCAGATTTCCTGTCTGTAAAATGAGGTAGTGTCTGCCTCACAGAATTGTTCAGCAGATTCAATGGGATAATGAATGATGCCCACAAAGGCAGTTACTCATATTCTTATCAGATGAGTGGTGGTGCTGGCTGTCTTCTGTTGACCCCGCCAGGTTCTCTCTCTTGTCCACCCAGCTTCCTGGACAGTGACACCTACAGACGCCTTCAATAGGCTCCCTTACCTTCTGACTTTGCGGTTTGGACAACAGGGGAGCCAGCAGAAGAAAGGAGAAGGAGGTCAGGGTATTTATTCCCCTCCCTACAGTATCACCACTGGCAGGGACCCTCCCCACAGCTCTCTGGCTTTGGGCCCCAGCCACTGCTCCTTCCCCTCATTTTTTCAGGCCTGTTACTAGTCCCAGGTACTTCATTGTCCCTTAGAAGTTCCCTTCATGCTGCCACATCTCTGTAAATAGTTCTTTTATTAAGTTCTTCTCAAATCACCCAATATATTATAAGTGTGTCATCTATTGCCTGCCCATACTCACCAAGACGGAATCGGATCCAGGAGCAGCCTCAACCAGGATACTGGGGTTCATCATAAATTCAAGGAGTGCAGGAGGGGGAAATGCGCCCAGGTAATCCACTGTGTGCAGAGGTATCACTGTTACTCAAGTGATCATTGGGGGTGCCATGGGATGAAGGGTAAGGTACTGCATCGCTGCGGTGAGGAGATGGGAGATGAAATGGCTATGGCATGGAGTCATTTGGCTTCCTATGGCCACTACGGGAAAAGAGAACTGGAAGTTATCAATGTCTGACAGGAGAAGTGAGTGATCAATCAGAACACCTTGAGGGCACCTTGAAGGCATCCCTCATCTCCTACAGGTAAAGAGGGTTCATATGGCTGAGGACTCGCCCCAGGATGTCATTGTAAGAGTTGCCAAGTTGATGTGCTAATTAAATACTTAGCCCTCTAGGTCTCTTCTACTAAGATAAGGGCATGGATGGGGACTGGATGAGACCCGGAGATGGGATGGGGCCATTTGGCCAGACACGGACAGGCCTGAGAACTTTGAATCCCCAAATGCTCTTGAAATGGTCTTGTCTGTGGAGACAACCTCCCCTTGTAGTGCTCCTGTTTCCTAGGCCATCAGCCTCAGAACCCTTTCCCCCTCCATCCCCCCTTGGCCTGAGGCCCTTCATGAGTTAGATCCCAGCGCAGCCTGGGTAGAGAAGCACAAAGCCCACACTAAGAGGAGAATGCCCAGACAGACAGAGTTACAGGCTTTGCCAAAGTGCCTTGGCAGAAGCCAAGGGAACATTGTGTGAGAGAGGGTTTGAAGAGAAATAGACCCAGGAGTGTGGAATGTGAGGCTTAGCTTGACTAAACCCATGGTCATGGATGCTCATCCAGGATTTGGGATTTAATATGTTGGCCCGAGCACCTGGGAGAGGCATTAATAGTCTGCTAGGTTGGTTAATTAAAGCCTGGACTTAATGGTAGCCTACCGTTAATGAACTTGAAATGCCAGAACTTCCCTGGCATACTATAAAGGAAGGAATCTGAAATCTCAGATAGAAATGCTGGATTGGATTTGTTACAGGCAATCTGCTCAGCCAGCCTTAGCCACATATTTTAGAGGGGTCAGGAAAACACTCCCTTTACCAAAGCATGAAGAAATGCATTGGTGAGGGCCACCAGCATGCTTGAGTTGCTCTGATGGCTGTCCTCTGCAGGCTGGAGGTGCTCGTGGGAAATGCTAGGCGGATCAGATCAGTGGACCTGGAGTCCCTGATCTCAGTGAGAAGAATGGTATCCTGGTGATATACAGACCAAGTGGTGATGCTTAAGAGCCAAAGGCAAGGTAATACGATGACCCACAATAAGGCATGGGAAAGAATGGTCATCAGGTAGAGAAGATGACAGTCCTGTGCCTGTTTTCCCAGGCACTCCAGGGTTGTTCAGTGGCTGAGATGGAAGCTATGCTTTGACTCAGTAACATACTCTTCCCCCTCCAAGATTAATCTGGCTGTGTCCAGTGTTCAGTGTCCATCCTACTTACAGCTCGATGCTGAGTCCTTGATTAGGCGCCCTTCTCACCTGGTTGTAGAGGGATTTGACTGGGCCTTCCTAGCATGGAGGAGCTGTGCTGTTTCCCCATGAGAACAGACACATATTCCAGGTATGAATTCACCTCTGCCGACAGTGCTTCTGTCAGCACCACCATTCGTGGCCTTACGGAATACCGTATCTATCACCATGACCACATAACATCGCCTCCAACCAGGGCATACATTTCATAGCCAAGGAAATGTACCAATGAGCTCATGCCCAGAGAATGTGCTGATCTTGCCATGTGCTGAAGCAGCTGGCTTGATGGAATGGTGGATTGGCCAGCTGAAGGCTCAGGGAGAACAGAGCCGAGAAGCTACACCCTACAAGGTGAAGGTGCCATCCTGCAGGATACAGCGTATTCTTTAAACAAAAACCAGAATGAAACTCATATACAACCAAGAGGTAAGGGTAGCGGCGGACTCCTCACTATGATACCTAACGTCTACCACCTACTAGAAGAATTGTTGCAACCCATTCCCATGACCTTGGACTCAGGGAGTTTGGGAGAAACATTTCTGCCATGGGACAATCATAGAGCTGATGACTTGGAAGCTGAGGTGACCCCTGGCCATGTTGGTTTCTCACGCTACAGGACCAGCAGGCAGAGGAAGGGCTCACCGGAATGGCTGGGTTGATTCCTCCTAAACACCAGAGAAAATTAGGTTGCTGCTGCACAGCAGAGGTAGGGGCTAGATCTGGAAGCCAGGAGATTCACTAAGGGCTTCTTAATGACCCTGTCCAGCCAAGGTGCTGGCAAAAGATAAGGAGAATGTGTCCTTGAGGGGTGAAAACTGGAGGCTATGATGATAAATTTAGGCCTCATATCCCCCCTCACCCCCTGCTAACTTCCGTGAACTCTGGTGGTAGCTAACGTTGTAGGTTTCTGTGAGAGTATTGCCAAACTGCCATCCCCTCCCAATGATATAGTATCTGATGAGACAGTGTGTGTTGGGGACGGGGATTTTTCATCTGGACCAAGGATACGAGGAGTTTCCCTGTGACCATCCAGATCTCCTCTCCCCCCGCCCCACCGACCCCACCAGCCCTGTGAAAGGAGCATTGGAGACACACAGACCTGTGAACACAGCCCTGTAATAGACTCCCAGCTCCACCACTTGCCTGCTAGAGAATCTTCAGCGATGTAACCTAGTTTTTCTGAGCCTCAGTTTCCTCGACTGTAAAACAGGGATGAGATCCATACCGGATGGCGTGTTTGTGAGGAGTAAATGAAATGTGTGTGAACACCGCCTGGCTCTTAGTAGCAGGTCGGCAACTGACAGGTGAGGCGCTCAGCGAAGGGATTCAGCTCGGGGATCTCCGGCCAGCGTGTCAGAGCATCCTCACCGCCCTGGGCAAGGGCATCTTTAGGACCAGCAAGACTGTGGAGTCACGGGGAGATGCTTGGGGCACCTGGAAGGAGGGAACCCTGTGAGAGCAGGCAAAGAAAGCTTTCGGGCAGACCGGTGGCCAGGGAGCTGGGGTTGGGCCACTGGCAGCGTATCTATCGCAACGCGAGGTGGCTCAAGCGGGCAATGGGCGAATGAGGCAGCTGGCGGCAGAGGGGATGTGGGGAGGCGGGCAGTGTGTCCTCCACCTTCTTCTCCCTGGGAAGGTCTTGAAACCCGAAAGAGGCCGGAAGGCTCTTCCCCATCTGTAATGTGGTAACGGAGCCCGGGCCAGCACCTCCCCAGGCTGGAGGGCGGGAGAGTCGTTAGGGACACCTGCCTCCCTCCCTCTCCTCCCGGCGGGAACCCACGGTGACAGCGCTGCACCTGGGCGCCGCAGCGCCTGGGAACACGTGGCGCCCGAGGCCTCCAGACTGCCCTGCGGGAAAGGGGGCGGGAGCGAAATCGCGGCCGGCGGGGGCTCCCTCAGGACATCGGAGAGTGCAATAGACATGGTTATTAAAAATAATCATAGGCGATCATTAAAATAATCAAAGAGAAATAGGGTGAAGCTGGCACCAGAATAAAGAAATCCGGGAGCCAGGAAGACATAAACCCTCCAATGTAAAAGCCATTAACACGTAATAAGGAACGTTTCTCAAAGAATGGAGACAGGAAGGATTATTCAATTAACAATTCTGGGATAATTGATGAGCCCTTTGGGAAAAAAGAAATGTAAATGCACATCCTTCATCTACACCAAAATTAATTCCGGACGGAGTTAAATTGGGGAGGAGGATTAAACTACATAAGCCAAAAAGACAATAGAAGCGAGAAGGTATTGATTCTCTAGAGGAGGAGGACTTAAAGGAGATGAGATGAATCCCAATAGGGAAGATGGATATGTTTGTTCATACAAAACAAAACATTGCAGGTTAAAAAAAAAAATTAAAAATAGTCAACGAATTGAGAAATAGCTCCAGCCAAGTGCAAAATACAAAGATTTGGTATTTGTAACATGTGAAAGCTCTTTAAACAATGAGTAAGACAAAAGGAGTACAGGAAGATAATAGACAATACAGGGAAGGAAACAACTACATGGGAAAATAATGCTGTGATCAGAGAATGATATACCATTTTTAACTGATTAAATTAGGAGTTAAAAAAAAAAAAAGAAATGCTAAATGCACAACTAATAGGTTGTCCTGAAGTGCATCCACACGCTTTCCCCCAAAGTATATGCCTACTAAGACTGAGCTCTTTTTGTCAGCAAACTTGTTTACAACGGATTTACTTGTTATGTTGATTGAATTACCCATTAAAGATTACATCATCCAATGGAAAAAAATGCCAAATGTTGGTGGGGATGAGTGGGCCTTTCATACATTGTAGAGGAATATAAATTCGTATAACAGACGTGGATAAGGGAGCCTTAACATACAAAGACCTTAGATGCTCAATATTACTTCTCCTTAGGGAAATGCAAATTGAAGTCATAGTGAGGCACCACTGCACACCCATTAGGATGGCCACTATCAAATTAAAATTAAAAATAAAAATAAAATTACCATATAATCCAGCAATTCCACTTCTGGGTATAGACACAAAAGAATGGAAAGCAGGGTCTCGAAGAGATATTTGTATACCCACGTTCACAACGGCAGGATTCACAATAGCTAAAACAAGGAAGCAACCATTGAGGGATGTCCACTGAGAGATGAATAGGTAAGAAGCAACATGTAGTATACACATACAATGGAATATTACTCAGCATTAAAAAAGGAAGGAAATTCTGACCTAGGCTACAACAGGACAAGTTCTAGCTGGTTCCACTTTAATGAGGTAGACAAGTTCACAGAGACAGAAAGCAGAATGGTGATTGCTAGGGACTGAGGGGAGGAGGAATGGAGAAATAGTGTTTTTAATGAATACGGAGTTTTCATTTTGCAAGATGGAAAGAATTCTGGAGATGGATGGTGGTGACGGTTGTACAACAATGTGAATGTACTTAATACCGCTGAACTGTGCACTTAAAAATGGTTAAGATGGTAAATTTTATGTCCTGTGTACTTTACCACAGTTTAATTCTTTTATTTTTTATTTTATTTTATTTTTTTAAGGAGGGTGCAGCTCACTGGCCCATGCTGGGATCAAACCAGAAACCTTGGTGTTATTAGCACCACACTAACCAACTGAGCTAACCGGCCACCCCTAAAACATTTTTATTTTTATTATTTTTAAATGTAGTTTTATTATTTTTAAATGTTTATTTTTCTGATTTTTAAAATAATACCGATTCACTGTAGAAAATTTGAGAAATAAACAATTATAAAGATGAAAATAAAAGCTATCCAAAATCCTAACACACAGAGACAACCATTGTTAACATTTGTCTGCTTCCTTTTAGGGATAGTTACATATTTATTATACAAAATTGGGTATATATTTTTCTAGTTAGATTTATATCCTATTTGTTTAAACTTTCTGTGTATGGCACTATGTATACACACATTTAAGAAAGAGAGAACATTTATGACTTGTTACTATGTACAGTAAGTCTTGAACCTCAATAGGTTCTTGGAAACTGCAACTTTAAGTGAAACTATTATAAGCAAACCAATTTTACCGTAGGCTAATTGATATAAACAAAAGTTCCTACAGCATATTTCTGGTCACAAAAACATCACCAAACTTGTAAAGACCCAAAACACTTCTAATATTAAACATTGAAATAAATGTGAACTATCATATATTTAAGAAAGATTAATAAAAACAAATAAGGTAATTATTTTTCAAACCACTTATTCCAGTTCAAGGTCTCGGGTCGCCGGGGCCCACCCCCAGCAGCCCAGGGTGCCAGGTGGGCCCCCGTCCTGGACAGGATGCCCTTCCATTGCAGGGCGCACTCACCCACACCCACACTCTCTCACGCTGGGGCAATGTAGACACCCAGCTCACCTCACATGCACACCTTTGGGACGTGGGAGGAAACCGGAGTCCTTGAAGAAAACCCACTCAGACACGGGAAGAATGTGCAAACTCCACATAGACAGTGGCTCCTGCCGGGAATCAATTATTTTTTCCCCCTCATCAATGTTATAAGGAAAACAACATTGAACGAAGAAGAGGACCTGCTATATAAAGAATGGTGCTAAACCCTCTTCACAGATTATCTTGTTTAAATATCACAGGACCCCTTGGAGGTATTACCAACCCCATTGTACACATGAGGAAATTGAGGATGAGGGAAGTAAGTAATTTGGTGAAACCCACACAGCTTCTGAATAATATAGTCAAGATTGAAAGCCAGGCGTTCTGACTTCACAGCCCACACTCTGAACCAAACTCTATTCTATGTCCCATGTCATTAAACATTCTTTGAAAATATGATTTGAAAAGCTGCTGTATAATATTCATTAATATAAATACACCAAACATGAATTCATTGAACTCTTCCCCTAGCATTGAACAACTAGGTTATTTCCAATTGCTCTTGCTCTTTAAATATAATACTACAAAGAACATTTTTGTGCATATATCTTTGTCTTATAATGACTGAATCTCTTATTATTTCATTAAGGTATATATTCAGATGGGAAGTTTCAGGGTCAAAGTGACAGCTAGCTAAAATTTAGTGGAGTCACTAAAAATGGCATTTATAAAAGTTCTTTTTTTTTTTAATTAAATTTATTGGGGTGACAATTGTTAGTAAAATTACATAGATTTCAGGTGTACAATTCTGTATTAAGGCTAGCAGTCAGGAAACAATTCAAGCTTTGGTTCTGCCACCTGCCAGCTGTGTGGCCTTGGGAGGTCACTCACTCTCTCTGAATCTCAGTTGTCTCACCTGTGAAATGGAACTCACAGTAGTTGGGTGGATGGGACCAAGTGCTATATGTTAAGCCCCTTACATACCACCTCGTGCTCTATATCCTGTAAAGGGTAGAGCCAGTGACTGGGAAAAGGCTTTGCATACTGTGAAGTGCTCTTCAGATGGGAGGGAGTGTGGGCATCTGGCTCCTGCTGTGGGAGTGGCACCTGGAGTTCCCTGGCCCGTGAGAGAGGATGGGGTTTGGGGGCCAGGGTGAAGTGGGAGGGGCCCCTCACCGGGAAACGGCTCCGTGGTGGAGCAGCTGAGGTGCAGCTGGGCCTGTGGCCTGGGAGGCAGTCTTGTGGGTGCCTCCTCCCCTCAGCCCACACCTCAGGTCTGCAGCTGGGTCCTGACTCCTCTCAGGTGGCCCATGGCTGGGACTTGGCTGCTGCTTCTCCTAGCCCTTGGGTGTCCAGCCCTGCCCACAGGTGAGCCCCGTCCCTGATCCCTCTCTGTGTCCCAATTAATCTGCCCAAGCCTCTTCCCTTGCCCTGGGTTCCCTGGGTGTGGGTGGGATGCAGGGATGAAGGACAGAGGCATTTGGGGCCTCCTGGGGAGGGTCTCGCCAGAAGACAGTCATCCCTTCCCCACTGTAATCTACCTCCCAGCTACCTCACTCTGGCCCCAAGTCCTGCTCCCCTGGAGGCCACAGTGTTGGTAGGGAGGGCAGTCACCTCTTGGAGGTATAAAGAGACAAGAGCAAGCTGGATGGGTTTCCATGGGGTTGGGAGTGGGGTAGCCAGGGCTGTGTTATGTGATACGGGGTGACGGGACATGGGCAACTTGGTGAGGTCCTCTCCTGTCCTTCCTGGCCTGGTCCCTGCCGTCAGGGTGCCCTGTTCCAACAGGGCTCAGAGTGTTTCCTCTTCACTCCCCGCTTCCCCTTATCAATGGGCTCTCAGGAGAATTCTCAGGGCCTCCGTGACTTCCCAGGTCCTCCAAAGATCAAGCCAAAGGACCCCAGGTTTGAGAATTCCAGCTTCATTTAGAAGCGTGTGCCTGTCTGCATGTGTTTGGTGGGAAAAAGTCCTTGACCTTTGAGTTAAGGCAACTCCTTTCTCTAAAGGTGGGCCACAGTGTGTCACCAGCTCTCCCTAGACAGGAAAATAAATCACACCCGTGTCGAGCAGAGAATGCCCATGGCAGGAGGCCTGAGATCTGGGAAGGAAGTAGCCAGGATGAGAAAGAGCAATCTGGGAAGCTGCGTGGAGCAGGTGGATGCTGACCTTAACGTGGAGCATATCTTTGTTCTTACAACCGAAAGGCTCAGGAGGCTGAGGTTCCTGGAGCTCACTCGCCACCTTCTCTACTCCCTTTGTTTGCAATGCCTTATTACTATTAGTATTGATAATAGTACTAATACTTATCAGCCTTGATGTTTTACAGTCACGAACCGATTTTAAGGGGCTGCTTTTATTAAACCCATAATATTGATGGGGCAATTGAGACTCAGTACATTAAGTGGATGAGGCAGGGTCAAATCAACTCTGTCCAAGGCCAGGGCCCAGGCTTGGTCCACTGTGTCAGCTAGCAAAATCTTCGTCATCCTATCAAGTGGGGTGGTCTGTGGGATTTGGAGTCACAGATATGAGTTCAAATCCTGAGTGGGCTACTTACCAGTTACATGCTACTAAGTCAGTTATTTGACCTTCTAGAAATCGTTCATGATCACCCCCACACACACCCCTAAATCCCCATAAGATTTTCTGGCATCCTTTCTTGCACCCTGGGGCATTTCTTTACCCTGGTTGCATTTCACTCATGGTGTGAATTTGTTTGGAAGTTTTAACCTTTGAGATTTCATTTATGTGGAAAAAATATCCAACTATTCAAAAATAATATTTTGTTATATATTGAATGAGTCATCTTTGCTGAAAAGAATACATTTGTGGGAAATCAGGACAATTCTGGAAAATACAGGACCGATGTTTGCAGTACACATATGACTTACTTTTTTTTTTTAATTATGAAAGACTACAGACATACGCTTTAAATGAGTGAACTGCATGGTACACGAATTATATCTAAACAAAGTTGTTATAAAATACTAGACTTACAGAAAAGAATCTAGAAAAATATAAACACCTATGCATATTCCACTCAGATTAACAAATGGTTAAAATCTTGCCACATTTGAATCAGATATTTTTTTAAAAGAAACCAAAATTACAGACATATTTGAAGTCCCTTTTGATCTCCTTCCAGATCGTATTTCCTTCCCTTCCTCCCCAGAGGCAACCACTCTCCTGAAGCTGGCACAACAAGGTATTATAAGTATTTATTTATGCATCTGCTGTCTTTCCCATGGGACAAGTTCCTTAAAAGCAGGGACAGGGGTGGCCGGTTAGCTCACAGTTGGTTAGAGTGCAGTGCTCTTAACAACAAGGTTGCCAATTCGATCCCCACGTGGGCTACTGTGAGCTGTGCCCTCCACAACTAGATTGAAACAACTACTTGACTTGGAGCTGATAGATCCTGGAAAAACACTTGAATAAATAAAAGGTTTTTGTTTTTTTTAAAGCAGGGACAATATCTTTTTTATCCCCTCTTCTTTTGCCTCCCCCCCACACACACACACACACTCCGGTTCAGGCCGTTGTTTCTCAGTCTAGCTGTGTAGGACACAGCTCCCTGGCCCGTGCTGGTGTTATGAGCCTTGCGCTCCCCCCGGCTGGGCAGTCGGTCGCTGTTGTCCTCGGTTGGCCGCTCACAGCAGTACTCCCAGTGACCTTGGCATTAAGTGCTTGGTGATCCAACCACCTGAGCCACTGGGCCGGCCCTGACAATATCTTAACTAGCTAGTGTTGTATCCCCAGTACCTGTCACAGAAAGGTTCAGATATGATAGCTAGGTGGTGGAAGGATGGATGGATGGACAGACATAGAGATGGAAGGTAGAGAGAAGAGATGTAGGAAAGATGGATGATGGAAGAAAAGATGGATGAATAGATGCATGAAAGAAAGAATGGAGGGAAGGAATGGTGGTTAGATAGGTAAATACAAGGAGAGAGGGATGGATGAGTGGATGGAAGGATAGATGGATGGTGGGAGGATAGATTGCAGCATAGTAGCCACAGTGAGATGGTGGCCTGGGAGGGCACAGATAGAGCTGGTCCCCACAGGTGCGTGGTCTCTTGCAGGTGTGAGCGGCACACCCTTCCCCTCTCTGGCCCCTCCAATCACCCTGCTTGTGGATGGGAAACAGCAGACGCTGGTGGTCTGCCTGGTCCTCGATGCTGCGCCCCCTGGCCTCGAGAGCCCCATCTGGTTCTCAGCTGGCAATGGCAGTGCACTGGATGCCTTCACCTACGGCCCTTCCCCAGCAGCGGACGGCACCTGGGCTAGCTTGGCCCAGCTATCCCTGCCCTCTGAGGAGCTGGCAGCCTGGGAGACCTTGGCCTGCCACACTGGGCCTGGGGCTGGGGGCCACAGCCAGAGCACACAGCCCCTACAATTATCAGGTGGGGACAGAACCTGGGGCCCTTTGGATGACTCCTGTCCCTTTCACACACCCTGGAACCAGGATATGGTGGGAGGGAGGACAGGCACAGGCGAGGGGGGCATGAAGGGTGTCCAAGTGCCAACCATCTAGGTAAGGTGATGCCTGGGCTCAGAGCAGGGTGGCCTCAGGGCCCTGAGTCCTGTGATTTGCATCTGTGATATCTCATTCAAATCCAGGCTCTGATGCATGACTTCCAAGAGGTAATAATGCCTCCTCCCTCCTGGGGTTGAGATATATAGATATAGATACACATGCACACACATATATATAGCCATATATATGTGTGTGTGTGTGTGTGTGTATATATATATATATATATATATATATATATATATATATAAATTTATAAATATATATACTTATAAATAGTATATGTTATCAAGGTATATGTACTAACCATATCACACCAAAGCTACTGTCTGTCTGTCTGTCTGTCTGTCTGTCTCTCTCTCTCTCTCTCTATATATATATATATACACACACACCCCTAGGGTGACACATATAGATATATCTATATGTATCTATATGTCACCCTATATATGACACCCTACCTATTAGAATCAACAAAATTAAATAATAAATCATCATCACTTACTTATTCAGTATTTACTCTGTGCCAGGCACAATTGTAAACATTTCATTCACGAAGTAGGTCATATTATTTCCCTCATTTACAGGCATAGAGAGGTTAAGTAATATGTCCAAAACTAGTTATTATTATTACTGACCAGATGACTTACTTCCTCTTTTGGATTATGTTAGTTTTGTCACCTTCTGATTGGGAATGTTTGTTGAATAAATGCCCTGCCATCCAAAGAAGGCTGCTAAGAAAATCGATTCCTTGTCTGAAAGCGCCGAAACTCTCCCAGGGACAGCAGGGAGAGAGGGAGACTTGCAACCCTTGGAGGACTTGCAGCAAATGGGCTCAGGGTTCCCACTGATGGTTCATTTGTCCATTTATCCAACATGCCCTGAACAGCTGCCCTGGGCCAGGGCTGGGGAATAGCATGGCCCATCCTAAATCTCACTCCTTTCTCCTTGGATGGCAGGAGAGACTTCCTCAGCCAGGACCTGCGTCTGGGAGCCCCTCAGGGGTGAGTACTGGGAACCAGGACCTTGGGCCCTGTTGGGCTGTGGCCTGATGGGTCCCACTGGGGGTTGGTGGGTGTCCCCTGAAGAGGGTGCCTTGCTGGGTTGGTACAATGGCCAGCCTGGGCCTCTGCCTCCCAGTGGGTAGGATGGGGATAGATCCTCTGACCTCAGCCCAGTTCCTGGACACCAGTGGAGCAGCACAAGTGAGCGCTAACAGAAGAGCCCTTGAAGTTCTCCTTAGGCAGCGCAGATGGATGGTCTCAGCATCAGAGCCTTGGGGGACTGTCTGGATGGTGGAAAAGTCCCACCACCCGCTGGACAGTCACTAGTCGGGTTCTCTTCTTGACCAAAATAGAGACCTTTGATTCCTCTGCGTGGGATGCTAATTCTTGCCTGGCCTACTTCCTCCTAGTCCTTAGTGAATAAAATAAAATGAAGGCTAGGCAGGTATTTGTTATTAATACCCATAAGAGCTTAGGTTAGACACAAAGAGGGACTTTCCCTGGATTTGGGGGGCGAAGGTGAGAAGGAACGGCAAGGGCAGAGGATTCTCCTGGGGGTGGGGTCTGAGGGCTAGCCTCTGGGCCCCAAACCCGCTCCTCTCCCTCCCACAGGGATGCCTGGCCAGGCGCTGCGGCTGGGGGCGCTGCGGCTGCTGCTCTTCAAGCTGCTGCTGTTTGACGTGCTCCTGACGTGCAGCCACCTCCGCAACCTGCATACCGTGCGAGGGGACCCGGCCCGGGCCCCTGGCCCGCGGGACCCCGTGTTCCTTGCGCCCCCTACGGTCCCGAAGCCTCTGCGGGTAGGGAAGCCCTCCGCCCCCAGCGACTGGAGTCCCCACAGTGAGATGGGCACCACAGGCCCAGGGCTCACCCGGTCCGCCCCGCAGGCGCTGCAGCCCCTGGCCGGCCGCGGGGTGCACACCCGCCCTCAGGGGCCGGATCCCAGGAGCCCAGTCTGAGAGGAGGGGACGCTGTCAACCGCCCCAGCTTGGGCCTGGTGCTCAGGACCCACCCTCATCAGTATCCGGGCCTCCAGCCTTGGAGCATTTGTGCGTGACCTGCCTCCGCCTGCAGATCGAGCTTCCCAGGGGCTGGACTCTGTCTCCCCGCTCCCACTGAGGGCTTTCTGAGGGAAAAGGCTGCATCTCTCCCATCAGACTGGGAATCTCTTGAGGATGGTGATTGACCCAAGCACTGGGTCATTTGAGGTGCAATTAAAGGAGAACTTAAATAACACAAGCAAATGAAAACTATTTTAATTCATGTCTCCTCTGGGAGGAGGGCATTTGGCAGGTGTAGAGGAGGCAGAAATCTGGGAAGGCTCCCCTGAGGAACAGGGCTTCCCTAGGGTGAGACCCTGGGAATTGCAGAGTAGAGCTGAGGGTTGAGGAGGACATTGTCCCCCCTCTGTCTCCGGACCCCATAGCCGGGCATGGGGCAAGGCCCCTTCTCTGTCTCCTCATCCTGGCCCAAGCTCTGTGAGAGATCAGGGTAAGGAACACAGGAAGGTGAGGTGCTGGGCCTGTTGTGAAGTCTTGTGCAGACTCGACAGAGGCGAACAGGGCCAAGATCCCAGAGTAACAGGACTGTGTCCAACGCCAAGAGCACGGATGGTAATTCCAAACTTACACGTTATTAATCAATTAAGGGTCATTATTCATTTGACAAACATTCATTAAGCATCAACTCTGAGCCAGGCATTAACGAGGTTTTTGTTTTGTTTCCTAAAGAGGATTCTTGCCCTGATAGAATATAAGGCCCCCACGATAGAGTGTAACATCTGTGTCCCCTTTTTCTTCAGAGCTGGCAGGAAATCCAGCCGTTCCTAGGGGTTCCTCTCAATAATCACCTCAAGAATCTCTGGGTGCTTTCATGTCAATCTAAATGTCCCCTGGGAAGCACAGGACAGTATATTGGATAAATGGTGCTACCTTAGTCTTCTTTCCCAGAAGGTGATGGTGGGGAACTATGCTCTAACATTTCCCCCCTCCTCCCAATATGGTGTCACTGACACCTCCAGCTTCCTTGTGCCTTCTCAGCGGCTGGCTCATGAAAACAGTCTCTCCCACTGCTCATCTCTCACCAGCCTGTAAGAAGATTCTCTACTTCTTTTTTGGATTCTTCAAGGTGGGGAGTGTCCTACAACTTTTGGGGAATGAATCCGTCCACCATCCCCACAGGGCCTGCTCCTTGCCCAAAACACAGACTGAGGAGGGGGTAGGCTGAGTCCTGGTGGGGACATGTCCAGCCATAGCCTCAGACTTTCTCCAGTCATGGTTCCTTCCCAGCTCTCAGCCCAGATGCTGAGCCCAGAGCTCCTACCAAACTCATGCTTGCCTCGGTAAATGTCTTCTCATTCTGGAATCAGGGCTTCCCTTAGTGTCAACACCCCTCTTCCCAACTTGCCCCAATTTCTCCAATCCTGCCCTGCTCCAGACTCTGAACCCCCATTGAAGCTGGCTTAATATTATTTCCCAGGAGGGCTCCTGGGCCTAGATAAATCAATTCCCTGCTTGCTGGGAGCTCCGAAGCCAAAGCAATAAATAATAGGGCAGCAAAAGGGACCGAGGTTACACACTAAAGAGGAAATTAATGCGTGAACTTTTTACAATTTATTTGAACTTCCCAGCAACAGGCAAGCTTGCAGTCATCGTACAGATGGAAACTGAGGCTCAGATAAGAAGTGATTTGTTCCAGTTCTCACTGGGACAAATCTAAGGTTACGGGGCACTAAGAAAGCTGTTTGAACAACAACAAATAAGGGGCGGGGGAAAGCTGTTTGAAGGCTGGGAACTATTTGAGTCTCCTGGTCTCACCCACAGCGCCTACAAGAGCAGCTGGCAATTACAACAACAACAATAATCATTTAAAAACGTGCTCAGTTATAGCTTGCTGCATTATGACCCCAGGAGGGAAGTGACGTGCGAGGAGGAAGAGAAGGCAGTGAAGACAGCCTTTCGCACATTTCCCAGACCCAACACGCGGCTTCCCCTCTCCTGGACCTGGTCCTCCGGTCCCTCCCAGAGCCTCCGTTAGGGGGTGGGAAAAGATGTTGCTATTGGTCACTGAGGACACCATCCGCTCTCTCATTGGCCGAAGCCTAGGAAAAGTTCTCCTCCCATTCGCTTGAGGGTGAACCCCGAAAAGCCCATTGGCTGAACAGCCCGCAGGACTTCCTTGGCTCTGGGGGTGGGCGGAGGCGGCCGGAGGAACCAGCGGGCCCCGGGCTTGCTGTTGCCCAAATTACGCCGAGGCACGTGTGCAGTTTCGGAAGCGGCTCCGGGAAGCTGCCCAGCGCGCGCAGCCGGAGGGAAGGTAGCCGGTGCGCTCGGGTCGGGTGTGGCTGGGCCATGGAGTCATTGCCTGAGCCCGCGTCCCGGCTCGGACCCCGCTGGCTTCTGCTTCTCCCCCTGCTACTGTTGCTGCTACTGCCAGCCCCGGAGCTGGGCCCAAGCCAGGCCCAAGCCGAGGAAACCGACTGGGTTCGCCTGCCCAGCAAATGCGAAGGTGAGGGGGCGGGGCCCGCAGGAGTATCCTACTGGGGGGGCGGGGCTTGCGGAGAAGAGTCGGGGTGAAAGGCCCTGGATGAGAATCTCTTCATTAAACCTACTGTGTGCCTGGCTCTGTGCCGGACGCTGGGCATACAGGGGCGGGAGAGAGAGCAGGTTTCGGTGCACCTGGAGCTTGCAACTCGGTAAAAACAAGCAATTATCATCCAGGGTAGTAGATGGTGATAAAGGAGGTACAGGGCTTTTGGGGCTGCATGAGAAGCATCTAGTCCAGCCTAGAGATGGGGGGAAAGGCGGGGTGTAGAGGGAAGTCTGGAAAAGCTTCGTATAGGAAGCCCAAGAGTAGTTAGGATTTAGCCTGGTGAAGAGAAGTAAAAAGAGAGTCCCACTCAGGAAACCACAAATGCAGAGGCCTACAGTCTAAGAGGCAAAGGACAAGTTTGAGGAACTGAAAAGATTCATATGCTGGGTCTTAGGGGAAGACGACTCCCCCCTTTGTGCCCTCACTGCAGCCTAATTTGTGTAATTGGCTGTCCCCCCACCAGCTGTGAGCTCCTTGAGGGTAGAGACCTTGTGTCAGGGATTTATTCACACAGTGCGTCGTGGGCTCCCAATAAACGTATTTAGAATAAATATTAATAACTGAGGGCGGAGATGTGGAGGAAGGAGGAGGGTCTGAGGCCATGGGGGAGAATAGAGCCTGGGGGAACCTGGTGAGGGAGGAAGATTTTAGGAATAAGGAAAGAGTGTATCCCAGAGAAAGAGAGAGGGAGAGAGTGGGAGAGAGGAAGAGAGAGCCTGAGAGTGAGAGCAAGAGAGAGAGAGGAATGCCTGCGCACGAAGCAGGGATCCAGTGCTATGAAGGCCCACCTTTTCTTCCCTCCATTTCTGTTTTCTCCTCAGACCTTTACAGTCATTCCTTGCTGCCGACCTCCCTAACCCCAGGCCTCCCAGACAGTTGACGATAAATCTGTTTCATCCCAATTCAAAGCCTATAGCAGGCCAGATGTTCCCTAAGCACTGGGAAGTGGGGGTGGGGTGGTATAGGACACACAGTCCTTCCACATGAGAGATTAAAGGTGAGATGTTCAGAGAGGGCCCGACTTCACTTGTAGGTCTCCCAGTATGGGTTCCAGCCTCTACCTTCTCCCTTGCTCCCTTGAATAGATAGTCAGAGTGTTATGATGCTTTCCTTTCACTCTTCCTCTAGTTCTAACCGACATCCTTTGAGGGTTTCACTTCCTCTTCTCTGTTTTCTATTTTATTCTGCTATCAAAGAGGCCCTACTGTTCCTCTTATTATCCTCATGGCCTAAGAAGCTCACATTTCTTTACCTTAGAGGTATTCACAGACCCCTAGAAGCATAGAGCTGGCAAGTACCTCATTTTGTAGGTACTTGATAAAGATTAAAAGGGATTTTCGAAAAAACAAAAAAAATAAGAATAAAGGAGATTTTCAGTCACAAGATGGCTTGGCAAACTCCAGCTCCTCTTAACAGTGTATTTACTTTTATTTATCATTGTTACATCTTTGCTATTAAATGCTGACTGTGTCTGGCCCCCTGGCTCAGTAACCTGAGTGGAACAGGCATTGGCACAGAGGAAGGAGAAGTTGCCCAGAAAAAGAGTGGGTAGATGTCCCTGAGGGTCTGGGGTCTGTGCCATGAGTCTCCATGAGCCTTCCTTCTCCTGGTTCCCAGAGTGGGACTCGAAGAAGTGAGATTTGGAAGAGTTGGGAAGCAAGGTTGTGGCTGATGAGTAGAAGCGAGATGGGTTGACGGGTTCCATCCCCTGGGCCTGGAATACTACATGTTGGGGGCATAGGAGAAGGGGACAGAGGATCCACAGAAATGATGACACAGAATACAGGACAGAATGAGGGGAGGGAGACCAGATGGCCCTGGATGGAGAGCCAGGGAGATGATACACCCTCAATTCATTGCAGATTCTGAGATCACAAGCTTATATTTTAGAATTTTCATGTGTTCCAAGTTCTCTAAGCCATCTAGTCACATATATGTGATAAAATTTCATCAAGCGAACCTCCAGGGGATGTATTTGTTTTGGTGGTAAATTGGTTTTCTACCAAACTGCTATCAGTGTTACAACAACGCTGATGGCATTTTGCTTGCAGGCCATATTCTATTCAGAGGCATCAGAAACTGCCCAACCACAAACACAGTCTCTCTCAGCAGTATTCATCATGTGTCCAACATAGAGTCCCAGACTAGAGGGATACAGAAAAAATCCAGAACTCGATACTCACTTTGGGTACTTTTGTAGTCTAATTGGACAGACACGCGAAATGGCTGAAGGCTGTTAGTGAGAGAGCATGGTCCTGCAAAGTCCCAGAATGAAATCCAGAGCAGATGGGTTTAGTGCAGGGCTTCCTGGTGGGGAGGAGGCATTTAAGGGGAGGTTGGGAGAATGGGCAGGAAAGCCCCAAAGCCCTTAGAGGACAGTAAGCACTTTCGTAAGGCCTCAGGCACTTCATACCTCAGTGGTACCACTGCTTATGCAGTGGGAATTGTGTACACTTCTTTCTGCTCCATTAGACTGAGTATCTGAAAGGGAGGGACCTGGTTTTCATTTCTGTATTCCCTGGCAGTGCCTGACACGTAGGATTTGCTTGATAACTATTTGAGGCAGAGTAAGAGGAAATGAGAAAATGAATGTACAGAAACAGTAGAAATAAGACCTCTGGAGGGGATCATGCAAATTAACTTGGCAAGAATAGAGGGCTGATGTTGTTGACACAACATATGAAATCCTGTGATAAAACAGCCATAAGGGCCGGCCCAGTGGCTCAGGTGGTTGGAGCGGTGCTCCTAACCCCGAAGGCCCCTGGTTCGATTCCCACATGGGCCAGTGAGCTGTGCCCTGTACAGCTAAGATTGTGAACAACAGCTCTCCCTGGAGCTGGGCGGCCATGAGCAGCCAGAGGTTGGCGTGGGCTGCTGTGTGCTGCTGTGGGCTACCACGTGCCGCCGTGAGTGGCCGGTGGCCAGTGTGAGTGGCTGGCAGCCATCCTGAGCAGCCGGCAGCCGGCGAGAGCTGCCGTGAGCTGCTGTGAGTGGCCAACCGATGAGTGGTGACCGACTGCCTCAGCGGAAGGTGGGGGAGCGCAAGGCTCATAACACCAGCACGGGCCAGGGAGCTGTGTCCTACACAACTAGACTGAGAAACAGGGGCTTGAACCGGAATGGGGGGGGGGGAAGAATAGCCATAAAATACATTTGAGGGACAGTTGGGGAAATTTGAAAACAGACTAATTATTAGCTGATCTTGGAATTATTGTTCATTTTCCAAGTGTCAAAATTGTTTTATTATTAGGTAGAAGGTCCTTGTTCTCAGGAGATGCGTGAGGACATATTTAGGAGTTAAAGATCATGATGTCTGCAACTTACTATCAAAATGGTTTAGCAAAAGCAATGTATATAATGTTGAGATATATTAATACATTGTCACATTGTTTTATGTTATAAATTGGAGAGAGGTTGTGGCAAATTATTAACAACTGTTGAATACAAGTGGAAAGTAGATAGGTATTCATTGTACGCTTTCAGCTCTTCTGTATGTTTGAAACATTTTTAAGTAAAATGATTGTTTTACCATCATTTGTAAGTGCCGGTGGCAAGAAGGAGCTGGGAGAAATGAAGTCAGTGGGGTAAGGGCCAAGAGTAGATATGGGGCCGTGGATCGTGGAGCCAAATTTCACCCAGTAAACTCCATTCGGTGGTCTGGTGCTCAACCCTTGTCTGTCTCGAGCGTTGACTTCACCCCATCTGGGAGAAGCATCCACTTGGGTCTGTTTTGCTGGGAGCTGGCTGCCGTCAAAGGCACTTGCGTTCAGTAAGCTATGCTGGCTCCCTCCCCCAGTGTGTAAATACGTCGCTGTGGAGCTGAAGTCAGCCTTTGAGGAAACTGGCAAGACCAAGGAGGTCCTTGACATGGGCTATGGCATCCTGGACCGGAAGGCTTCTGGAGTCAAGTACACCAAGTCGTAAGTGAATGGGGACACACTGGCCAGCACTGCTTTGTTCCTCGAGGCTTCGGCGACTTGGGATTCCCTTCTCCCTTCCAGCCAGGCAAACCCCCCAAAGTGAGGCAGCTCTCACTGGGACCTACGTTTGCCAACTGGTTCTACCTGCAGCTAATTGTGTGGTCTTCCTAAATCCCTTCACCCTTCTAGGCGTCACCTTCCAAATTTGTAAAAGCAAGACTGTTGGACCTTATCAGTGATTTCCAAACTCTTGGATTTCATGGACCAATGCAATTTTTTAAAATCTTGCTAATATAGGATTACCAACTTTTAATTTTACCGGGTATAAATATTAAAAACAAACAAAAAAACTTCCATCAGTTACGATTATCTTTTCAAGATGAAATCTTTTAACACCACAATTTAATCCATTTTGCTTTATTAAAAAAATCGACTGAATCATTGAGCTTTATTTTTAAAAATTCCTTCCCATGGAGCTGTTAAAATTGTGTCTCTCTGGTCTGTGTTCCAGCATTTCAGAGCCCCCCAGACCAGATGACCTATCTTCCTTCCAGCTCTGACTTCCCGTTGGTGAGATGCGTAGGTGTCGGGGTAGCAGGGCTGGAGGGACGGACCGCTGACCCACTGGGGCTGGGAGGGGAACTCAGTCCCTGCCATGCTACTGTCTCGGCAGGGACTTACGGTTAATCGAAGTCACTGAGACCATTTGCAAGAGGCTCCTAGACTACAGCCTGCACAAGGAGAGGACTGGCAGCAATCGGTTTGCCAAGGTGGGAATTTGCTCGCCCTTCCTCCCCGCTGGGGCCGGGCCCTCCTGTGGCTAAGTGTGTCTGCTGGTTGTGTGTGCAGTTGGAAGATTCTGCCCTGGGAGCTTTCCTCCTTGGCCTCTTCCCATTCTTTGGGGATTGCTGGTTGCACTCCTCCCCTCTTGGGTGGCCAGACCTTTCCAGGGCCATTGGCACATTGATAACAGCCGGGGCCTGCCCAGCCGGCTCCTGCCTCGGCCTCAGACAGGCAGCAATGCTCCGGGGTGCAGCCCCCATAGGGGGCTAAGCACTTGTGCAGGGAGAAGTCAGGATGTGGGGGTTTAAGGAGATGTCAGGAGACACCTGGGGGGGTGGCACGATTGCCCTGTCCCTCCTCTGGACCCACAGGGCATCTATCTCTGTGACGTTTAATTCCTTTGCTGCGACATTTGGATATGTTTTCCTGTGGCTTGCATTATCTAATTGATGCCACTTAATATGTTTTGAGTATTTTTTGCTAAAATTTAATATAAAGGTAAATTTATTACCATATAACAAAGGTTTAAAATAAAGGTAATGTCATTTATGTATAAAGCGGCTCAAAATGTTATTAAATGCATAAAATCGTCAAAATATCAACTTTTTATTTTTTGTGGATTTTTGACACAATTTGGGGGGAAAAACTTGAAATCAATTAATGCAGTGAAAGAGTTAAGGCACTGACTATGTGCATGAATGCTTCTCTCCCTGGAGAATGAGCTTCTTACAATTTCTTTGTCTCTACATCTTCAGTTCCTGGCACATTTCTCCACCTAAGTACCCTCCTAGCAAAGGAGACGGGTCAGAAACCCCAGGGAAACCTAGAGAGAGAGTCTCAAGCAGCAAGAAGTCTTAGGTTTTTATCTTTAAAATTTGTATAAATTATCACCAAAGTTGGTAATAAACCCACATTTGCTTAATGTGAAAATGTTTTAAAGTTATTTTCCATACCAAAAAAAAAAATTAGAAACAACCTCACCATTCACCAGTCGGAGAATGCTTACATAAATTATGTGGCCATTCAGTGGACTGTTATGCAACTGGAAAGCAAAGAATGAGGTAGCTCTTTAGGAATTAAATCAAAATGATCTCCAAGATGTATAATTAAGTAAAAAAAAGGCAAGGTGAAGAAGAGTGTGTATGATAAGTGTTCCTGCTTGTGCGAAAGTGGCGTTGGAGGAGAGGAGGATATATTTGTATGTCTGCTTGTATTTGTATGCATTCTTTCCGGAAAGACAGAGGAAGTAGATAGTATGTTGTCTCCAGGCAGAAACCTAGATAGCTGGCAGAAATACGTTTTTTATAGAACAGTCTTTCCTGCCTTGCCTGTACCCTCTTCCCACCAAGGAAAGATACGAGCCCTAGGAAGAACCCGAGGCAAGGCGTGGGCCTGGGTATGGGGAGGGGGGGATACTCAGCCCCAGTGATTGGGAAGAACCAAGCAAACTTATTTCCGGGAAAAGGAGTATACAGTCAAAGGGCCTAAGGGTAACAGCAGACCTTTTAGAAATGATGAGTTGTGGGGAGGCAGGCTGGGCAGGGTGGTGTGTGTGTGTGTGTGTGTGTGTGTGTGTTGTGGGGATGCAGGCCGGAAGAGGGGGCGGAAGGTGAGGTCAAGTGTGAGAAGCCTTAGAGGGGCCTGACTTCTCAGAGTTAGGTTCTGGGACCTCCAGCAGCCCCTGGAGAGGAGGGCGGGATGTAGAGAAGGGCCTGCGTCTCAGGTCTGGTTGCCTGTTCCAGGGCATGTCAGAGACTTTTGAGACGCTACACAACCTGGTACACAAAGGAGTCAAGGTGGTGATGGACATCCCCTACGAGCTGTGGAACGAGACCTCCGCTGAGGTGGCCGACCTCAAGAAGCAGGTAGAGGCCCCTTGGCCCCAGACCCTGCTGTGCCCCACAGGCATGGGTGGGGACGGGGTCGGCTGCCGGGGAAGGCCACCGTGAACTGGGGGGCTTCGGTCATTTCACCTGTCTGACTTCAGGGTCCTCAGGGGAATCACCGCTGCCCGCCTGCCTGGCAGTGGGCTTATGAGGCTCAGCTGAGTCCCCCTGGAAGTGCGTCAGTGCTGGGGCTTTGCCAATGCGCGGTGTTGTGTTAACAGTGCGATGTGCTGGTGGAGGAATTTGAGGAGGTGATCGAAGACTGGTACAGGAACCACCAGGAAGAGGACCTGACTCAGTTCCTCTGCGCCAACCACGTGCTGAAGGGCAAGGACACCAGTGAGTGTGAGGAGGGAGAGGGCAGGGCAGCTCGAGCCCCAATTTTATTTTGTGCTCCCCCTCGGGGAGGGAGGGAGGGAGAGGACAGAGAAGAAAGAAATGGAGGATGTCATAGGCTCTCTGTCCTCGGGAGCTAGAAGGGCCAGTGTGGGTGAGAGGCACGGAAGCCAGGTACAGCATGGCACGCAGAACGCCCAGATGCCCCCCGGGGTGCCCCAGTCAGGCTGGGGACAGGGCCTCACATCAGGCACCAGTTCCAGGTGCCAGTCCCAGCAGCTCCCCACTTAGTGCTCCCCTCCCAGCAGACCCGTCTGTTGAAGCTCTCTCTCCCCACCCCAGGTTGCCTGGCAGAGCAGTGGTCCGGCAAGAAGGGGGACACAGCTGCCCTGGGAGGGAAGAAGGCCAAGAAGAAGAGCAGCCGGACCAAGGCAGCAGGCGGCGGCAGCAGCAAACAGAGAAAGGAGCTGGGTGGCCTCCAGGGAGACCCCAGCCCCGAGGAGGATGAGGGCGTCCAGAAAGCATCCCCCCTCACACACAGCCCCCCTGATGAGCTTTGAGCCTAACCCAGCATCTCCTGAACCGAGATCCCTGACCTGGAAGTCGAAGAATCGCGGGGCACGGCTCTGCTAGGCAAAGACAGCTCTCAGGGTCCTCTTCCTGCCGGGGAAGCCACAGCACTCACTGAGGAGAACTCATCAGCTTCCGTCAGCCCGCGCCGGCCTTTGCCCTCCGCCTCTGCCAGCGTGTTTCTCCTGGCAAAGCTTCAGGGAAGCCATGCGATGTGGGGATGGCAGTGTGGACTCAAGAGGGGCGGGTCTCGGATCTGGGCCCCGGGGCTGGAGCCCTCGGAAGCCCTTGGGGAGGGCACACCCGGCCTCCACCTCCTCCGCCTCCTCCCTCCGCGGGGAAGGGAGGCTGCAGGCCCCAGCTCCTCCTCCCTGCTCACCCCTTCTGTAGACACTTTGTGCTCTGCCCGGCCCTCCTCGGGGCTCACGGAGTAAAAACCGTTTGGCCTTTTTGTTCCGAGTTCTGAGTCTCCTTCAGCCCCTCAGAGGGGCCTGGAGCCCCTCGTTGCTCTTCCCGTCCCTCACCTTCCAGCCTTGGGGTTGTTTTGGGGTGAAGGTGGGCATGGGCATGGGGTGAGGCCCAGCACGGTGCTCTGGCCCCGCCCCTCGCTGCTGGGCGGAGCCTCACCTGTGCCCAGGGCACTTGGCTGCCCGCCCTCCCCTTTCTCCCCTCCCTCAAGGCCTTCCTATTTGTCGTGTAAAGTTTGCTGGTGACCCCATCAGTGCCTGCTGCTCATTCCCACCTCCACCTGGCCCAGCCTGTCGGTCTTGAACCTTGTTCCCTGATGACACCTCATTGATCGATCACTCTGTTCTTTCTAGTTGTTGGACCTGGAGCCCAAAGGGAAGGACACCCCAGTGGCCCAACAAAATCTATTTACACTGTGTTCTCTGGGAGCAGGGGAGGACTAGGAAGACTGGTCTCTGGGGCAAGGGCTGGGGTTCGGCACCTGCCCAGCCTGTCCTGAGGGCACAGATCTGGGCGGTCAGTCGCAGCGGAGATGACAGCTGTACTGGTCACAGGATACTTGTGGAGTGGGTGCTGTGAGCCCCATTTTGTAGAAAAGGAAACTGAGACTCAAGTCGAGCGATACACCCACAGGCCTGTTATTGCTAAGTGTGCAGCTGGCATTCAGCTCAAGCCCAGCCATTGTGTTTTCACTACCCCACAGCTGCCAGGATCCCATCCCCCAACACCTGGCTCTGACAGTGATTCCTATTGAACTGGTTTGGTTTCTTGGCTTTAACCCACCCCCACCGACAAGCCTCTTTTAACAAGAAAATAGGATGCAGCCCTTGCTTCTTAAGGGAAAATGGTGGAAGGTTCCGCCAGCACTGAGCCCCCGCCAGGTCCCCTGTGAGCACCCACCCTGAGACCCACTTCCAGGGCTGGGCCCAGTGGTAGGAAGGGATGCACTATTGAAATGCCCGAGTCCAGCTAGTGAAGACTCTGAGGTCTGAACTCCCTGGAGGTGAGGCGTCCCATTATAGCCTGGGCTCAGCCCTCCTTCCTGTTCCCCAAGGTGGGGCAGCCAAGGCCATAGAGAATGGAGCAAACTGGAAGTTTTCCCCTGTGGCAAGTGGCTTAGAACAGGTCCTTAAAAGATGATACTGTTTTTGGTCTAACCCCCACTGCCCCATCTCCAGGACTGATACTGCCCCATTAAAAGGTCTGGGGTTCTAGCCTAGAGTCAGGTTCCACCCTGGACTTTGTTCTGAGCATAGGAAATAAGCAGGGGCAGAATTGGGGGCTGGAACCCAGAGCTGGAGAACCATTTGCAGCCAGCCCTCTGGACTGTCTAGAATTTGATGACTAGGCTGATTTCCCCATTCTGTCACTAACCCACAGCACTTCAGTGCCTGGCTTACGTCTGTCCCCAAAGCTTCATTGATCCTTAGAGTAGGATGAGGCAAAGATCCATCTCATTACCAGGGTGTTGGCCCAATGGCCCAATCCCAGGCCCAGGCCTGAGCAGAGGGCAGATGGTGCTGTGAGTACTTAGCTCTTTGACCTGTGGCTGCCCCGTGATGAGAGCCGTCTCCCTCCCCCTCGCCCCCACGAGGGCCAGGCGTGTTGCACACTCACCAGCTCTCTACCCACCCACTCCAAGGTAGCGTCTTCCCTGGCCCAGTCTAGAAAAGGCAGAAAGCAGGCTCCAGTTCCCCAGGGTTTCTTTTCCCCTCTCCCACCACACATAAAGCCTTTTTGAATTTAAATATTGCCTCTGACTTTCCCATACCCCTTCCCTCCATAAGGTGAGGGGACTACCTGAGAGCACAAGTTCACCTGATTTCAGCCCCCTTATTAGAAACCCTATTAGAATAGGGATTCCTACACTAACCTAGAATGCTTGTTCAACACGTCTGGGACCACCTCCGATTTGCTGGATTGGGGACCTAGGAGCCTGCATGTTTAACAAACATTTCTCATGGTTCTTTAAGATGAAGCCAGCTAGAACCCACTTCACCAGGAAAAACTCAGGGTGTTGTGCTAAGAGGGAGCAGGGCTTCAATGAAGTCACACTGTCAGGGTCTTATTCTCAGAAACACGACTTGTCAGAAACCCAGAGAATCTGTCTCTGGTGGAGATGTCCGTAATCCAGAACCACCAAGGCCAGTGCTCCAATTCGGTGATTAAAATAACCATAGGTCCAGAGGGTCAAGTCTCTGTGTATGCATTTTAAAGGACAGCTATTTCCAAGTTCTTGGGTGGCATTTCCATGCAGCATCTCCCTGCAAGTTAGAAAATGGTGCTCTTCACACCTTTGACTTCCATCTGTCAGAAGGTTGTTTTAACATGTTTTGTTAGAATAAGACACTTGATCACCAGAAACTTCCAATAAATATGCAAACCCATGAGGTTTGCGATATGAATGGCAGCCCCTTAAATATGGAGCCCTTGTGCAATGTACAACCTCTCGAAATGTTCACAGCAGCCCTGCATCACTTAGTTTGCAAGTGCCAACAAAATTGCTTTTATTTTTAGATCTTGAGAAACCACATTTTTCACGACAGATGCATGGTCCACGCCTACCTGGTTTATGGAAGGACTCTGTGCACTAATCCTACTGGCAGAGCCAGTTGAATCTCTCTTGACCATCCCAATCCTAGTTTGTTTTATTCAATAGTTTCACTGGATTAATAATAGCCACTGTTTTTGAGGGCATACTCTGTGGCAAGCACACAGGCCTACATGCTTTACTTAATTCATTTAACATAGCTGTGATCGCCACAGGCCATGGATTTTTTAAAAATATTGAAATGAAATACACACACAGAAAAATGAACGTAAGTTTACAGCTCAATGAGTTTTTACCAACACCGTCCAGATCATCAGCACCCAGCACATGAAACATTACCGTCACCCCCACTCCCTCCACACAGATACTCTACGAAAAGAACAGGGATTTTTGTCTATTTGGTTCCGTTGTATCCCCAGCACTTAGTACAGTGCCTGGCCCGGAGTGGCTGCTTAATAAATATCTGCTGAATGAAGCAGAGAAAGGTTAAATAACTTGCCCAGTCACATTTAGTAAGTGGCCTAACCAGGTGGAATAGCTTCAGTGTCCTGGGGGACAGCCCTAATGCCATAGTACCCTGCAGCTAGCTCGCTGGCTTGGACACCATCTTCCCCTTCTGTAACTCTTCTAGAAGGCAGACCAGCTGCTGTTCACTAGTTTGCCTTCAGAATTTACCGCTGGGAATGCAATAGTTAACCGTCAAGTCTTTCTCCTTTATCAAAGTCAACAGTTACATATAGCTTAAAGCCAGCTCGATTCTTATACTGCCCTTAAGGGCTGGCTTTTCTAATTTCTTTAAGAGGAATCCAATTTTATTCATTCTTTCTCTAAAATTGTACCCTCCATCTATTAAGGTTGTACAGGCCAACAGGACTTTAAATTCCATAAAATGATTGTAATTGTGTACAGGTTGGTGTTGCTGCACATTGGGAGGGGAAACAGGCTGATCCCATCACCAGTTTCAGGAGTGACATCTCTTATCACTACCAAACCCTCTGAAAATACAAAAGGTTCTCTACAAAAAATAAAACCGGGTTAGCTCAGTTGGTTAGAGCGTGGTGCTAATAACACCAAGGTTGCCGGTTCAATCCCCGCACGGGCCACTGTGAGCTGCGCCCTCCTTAAAAAAATAAAACACACTCAATAAGCCAGATGCTATTTTGTTAGGAATTAATTACTCACCAAAGTGGTCGTGGTATTTTACTCTCCAACTCACCTAGATGCAATGGTACGTGCTAAGTCACCTGCTTCATAAGCAATGCTTAGCCTGTTACCAGGGCTCAAATAGTGTCATTTTTATGTGGAAGAACGGCTCCGTGAGCACTTAGGTATATACCAAAGAGATATTACTGCAGGTTAGCACACCTTTAAACTGCTTTTAACAAAGTGTAAAATAGTCAAAGAGAACCTCTCTTCACACACATTGGTGGAATTCTCATAGGTACACTATAATGTAGCCACCATTAATGTTGCAACCCAGTGATATAGGGACCAACTTTCCACCCATTAAACAGGACTTTATTAAAGCAGACTGAGTCTTATTTTGTATATTAAAGATTCCAAAAAAGGATCCATTGTGATAAATCTGCTAGCACAGTCCATGGGAGTGGATGGCTTCCAACCTTCCCACAGAATCCCAGTGTTCAATCTGGGTAGACACAGTTAACAGAAAAGGTTTTTTTCAGCAGTTTGGACTGGAGTTTGGAGTCCATCACCTGAAAGATGCACTTCTACTTGTGAATAAAAAATAGCCAGGATGTCTTCCATTTGTAGTTACTGTATATACATAATTCACAATTCTAGGATTTTGATATGTCCTCAATTGCCTTGACGACTGTCCAGGGGCAGCAATATTCCCAAGCTAAAGCTAAAGTATTTTTCTTTTTTTCTTTTTTTGCAGGTTCCTTTTATTGGTTCCAGATGATTTTGTGGAGGAAAGGGATGGAGCCAACCCGGGATAGGTGGGTTCACCCACATACCCAAAACACGGCTGACATCTCAAGGACTATCCAAGAGAGGACGCATCCCTCCAGGGATGTTGCAACCCTAAACTTGGTGCCAGGTGGGGGACAGCGTGAGCTGAGGACCTCGAGGTCCCAAAGGGCTGGTGGTTGGGGGGACAGGAAAGAAACCTCAGCTGAAGCCCTCGCAGGCCCCGCCAGTCTCAGAGGACGTTCACCGTTGTCCAGTCGTGGCCCTGGTTGGTGCCAAGGCCTCCTGCCCCAACCACCAGCTGGAGCTGGACATATGACCCCCTGACCTGGGTAAGGGCCTCAGTTGCTGCCGCTGCTGTCCTCACTGTCTGAATACACACCCAGCTGGCTCAGGGAAGAGGTGCCAGGCATCTTGGGTGCAGGGTCAGCTGCCTTCCCATTATTCACAGCGCCCAGGGCAGGTGTCCGCTGGCCCTGCGGGGTCTCGCGATCCAGGTCTGTTTTCTTCACCACGACGAGGCCTGACAGCTGAGGCCTGCTGCCAAACGTGCCCACACTCTGCTCCCAGCTCTCCACCTTCCTCTTCGCCTTTGGGGCCTCGTCCAGGATGGCGGTGGGTTTGGGCCGGAGGGCTGGCTGGGGTGGGGCGGAAGCAGCTGCATCCTCTTCGGAATCAGAGTCCTCCAGCAGCCTTCGCTTCCTAGCTTCTTCCACTAAGGCCGCCGTCTCCCTCTCATCCTCCTCCTGCTCCTGCTTCTGTCGCTCCTCCTCGGACAGGCGGTGCTGCCTCAGCATGGCTTCAAAGTCCACGTGGGCCTGCCGCTGGTTCAGGTCCTTGAGCTCCTGCAGGTTCTCCAGTACCTCCATCTCCAACTTGGAGTCCTTGGTTCGGTTCTCCAGCACCTTCATGGGGTTGTTCAGCTCCTCGTCCTCCCGCTCCTTCTGCACTCTCTTCTCCTCCTCCTCCAGGAGCTTCTCGGCCTGGAAGTTCCGCGTGGCTCCGTGCTCCATGGTGTAGTCTGTATTTTCGGGGTCTGTCTTGAAGGTGATCTCTGCCAGACAGCGCGTGCACTTGATGTAGAAGCGAAAGATAGGCAGGCCCAGGTAGACCTCATTTTGCACGGTCTCTTTACGCGCGTTGAACTTCTTACCCTTGTAGATGTATTCTCCGCATGTCTTACACCTCATGTTGAAGGGGGCCATCAACCGCACCACGTACTGCCGGTCTTTGGGGAGCTTGAGCTTGGGGATCTTTGACGGGTCAAAGTCAGGGGGGTAGTACTTGTTTAAAACTTTTCGCTCCGACATCCTTGCCTCCTACTTTTCTCAGAACCACAGGAGAACCGTTTAGACTCGGTGTTTACCGTCCCCCGTCCCCGTCCGTCCCTCGTACTTCCGCTGACGTCACTTCCTTCTGCGCCATTATTGGCTGAAGCATGAGCATCGTTCCTTTTTCATTGGCTCAAATTCCTGCCTGTCAAGGTCCGAATCCTTCTGTCTTCTTTCCGGAGTTGCAACTTCGGTAGTTCGCAACAAAGGTTCTGGGGACCGTCTGGAATTGAAGAAGTTACGAGGAGACGCTGCGCTAGTTAAAATTTTGTTGTGATACGACGTGGCTGCTGATCGCGACATTCCCTGTTGTTCATTCTTTTGTTCCGCAGATAGAGCGCTCAATGTTGAGCGCATACCCTGTGTGCTGGCTTCTAGGAACCCACACGTTCCTGTGTCCCAGCGCTCTTGTGGGGACTGGGGACAGTTTCCATGGGCTACACGGGTCGCGACAAAGGAGCACTCTGGACATCCCACCCCAAATTTATCTTGAGTCATAGGCTTTAAACCTACCTTCCCCATACACACAAACTAGCTCCTAAATTTACCCACACTGCCCGCCTTGGGTTTTTCCTTTAGAGAGGACATCCCACCCCATTCCTTCCCCAGCCTCCTGCCTTCATTTTTTTTTAAATTGAGGTAACATTCGTTTTTAACATTGTTTAATGTTAGGTGTACAACTTTATTGTTCAATATCTGCATACACTACAACGTGATCACCACCAAAAGTCTAGTTTCCATCCATCACCATAAAATTGACTCCCTTTACCCATTTCGCCCCACCCCCACCCATCCCCCTTTTCTTTGGTAACCATCAATCTGTTCTCTGCACCTATGAGTTGTTTTTGTCTTGTTCTTTTTAATATATTGTGGGGACAGAGGCAGGAGTGCAGTTTCCAGGCTCTCACCCTCATGTGGAAAGGTGCTCACTTAGGTAGTAAATGGCCATCAACTGTGATTGCATGGCCATCACCTGTGGTTAGTTGGCCGTCAGCTGTAACCAGTGAGCCATTGGCCACTAATATAACTGCTGTGGCTACGCTAGCAGAAAATGGGGGCTAGCAAGAAGATGGTGGCTGAGCTAGCAAAAGCGGATTGCAGTTAGCACGGTGGATTGCAGCTGGCAAGTGGGGTTGACTGGCAGAGAGAAGTGGACGGCAGGTTGTGGACAGTGTGGGTCCTGCTTCCTGTGTCTCCAACCCAGCCGCCAGC
The DNA here is from genome assembly GCF_036562045.2 of Rhinolophus sinicus. Lineage (NCBI taxonomy): Eukaryota > Metazoa > Chordata > Mammalia > Chiroptera > Rhinolophidae > Rhinolophus > Rhinolophus sinicus. Next base: position 90,090,728 of record NC_133755.1, read on the forward strand.
GAGACTATAGTGGTATGACTCCCCTATCTATGGCTCTGTGGGTGTTCCTTTCTGGCCTCACTATATCCTGTGTTCTTAGGTGGGGAGCGGGAGCTGATACCCTGCATGACATCCAGCATGACATAGATATTCTACATATGAGCGAAATCCTATGGCATTTGTTTTTCTTGGACTGACTTAGTTCACGAAGCACAACACCCTCAAGGTCCAACCAAGTAGTCCCAAATGGCAAGCTTTCATTTTTTTAATGGTTGAGTACTATTCCATTGTGTATATATACAACATCTTTATCCATTCATTCAACAATGGATACTTAGGCTGTTTCTGTATCTTGGATATTGTAAATAATGCTGCAATGAACATAAGTGTATATACTTATATCTTTTACAATTAGTGTTTTTGTATTCTTTGGATAAATAACCAGAAGTGGAATAGTCGGATCATATAGTAGTAAAGTTGTTTTTTGTTTGTTTGTTTATTTGTTTTGCAATCATGTTACACATTTGGGGATTAAGAATTTAGTCTTTTCAGCCAATTCAAATGATAAGCATTGCATGTTTTAAATATCACCTACTCTTATTTCTGTTAAGTCAGACTGTAAATTGATTTATATTCTGTGACCTTTTGTTCCATGGCCCAGGTCTCAGATTTGGGTTACCTAAAATTCACAGGGAATAATCAAGTAAAACAAAAGGCAGCTGCTTCAATATATTTTTCAGTGGGCAGAGGACATGGACAATTTAAAGATGAAGGACTGCAATTATTTGGTACATTTGGTAGTAACTAAAGAATAGTACAACAATTAGATACAATTTTCTACCTAATGAAATATCAAAGAATCACATCTTCATGTAGAGAAGAATTGAAACATTTGTTTTGGGTGACAGTGTCAATAGAAAAAGACCATTTGGAAAATGATTTGCTCATAATTATCCACATGTCCACTCTTTTGAAACATTATGAGAGTATTTTAAATGCTTAGAAGTTGGGAAATGATTAATAAAGTCACAGGACATCCACTCAGTGTAGCCATTTAAAAGATACTTAAGGACAAGTAATTTATGGTCAAGAGAAGAAAATATGCTTTTTATAGTTAAAAGCAACAACAACAAAAAGTCTCTGTGAAATTTCATGTGCCCTGTGATCTTGACATTTAAAAAAATGCCTTTGGATGTGAAATAAATCAAATAATTATTAACTTGGGAACAAAAATCTTGTCTTTGAAATATAAAGTACATTAAGAAGCAACTCACAATCTATACTTTTTAAATTCAAATTTACCACCAGCATTCATATTATTTTTAAAAACCATATTTGGTTATATGGGTAAAATTTTATGTTTCTCAAAAATCTTAAGCACCAATATTTAAATAAAAACAAATGTTTAAATAAAATTCCTTATCAGTATAGAGAGTATGGCCTGTAGCCTTTAAAAGCTGCAAAACCATCACAACAGTGCTATAAAAACATTCATAGGTGTGCATTACACCAAAAATTCAAACAACTTTATTTTAATACAGGAAAGGGAAAAAAAGCTGAAATAGTTTCTGGACAAGAAAAAAAATTTCCTAGGGAGGGTATGGGGAATCCTGTTACAGCAAATCAAAACACAAGCTACTTCAGTAGTTGTTCTAGGTAATTTTTTTTTCTTTTTTTCCTTAGATAATTTTGTTTCTAGATGAAACAAAAGAACAAAATCAAAATACTTTTTTAAATCTAGTTTTATCAAAGAACTCTGGAGTCTAATCTTTGAATGGCAATTTCTAAATGAAAGGGTGGGAAGAGATGTCTAAATTTTCAAATCTATTTACTCTTCTCCCAGGCTTCACTATTATTTATATACATACTGGGAGAAGAAAGTATTCAAAATCATGGGAATACTTGCTCTTAAATATTGAGACCCAAAGAATCTGGTAAACCTTATGACCTGTTGACGTGATTATCCTGGTCTTTTAAAGGTGACATTTCCCAACAACATTTGAAAGCCCTAAGAAAATCCCATGTTTACCTCAGATCAATTCAGATAGGGTTAAGAGGCAAAAGTAAATGGAAAAGAAAGCAATAATAAGAGAGAAAATAATAATGTAATAAAAAATATGATATAAAAAATAAATTGCCCTAGGCCACTTAACTTTTCAAATATTTTATATCCAACCAATCTATTTATAAACGGCGACCAAGAAATTATTTCCCTATCATTTTGGCTGTTATTCAAATTTAACATTCTTCATTTTTTCAACATTTCTTAAGTGCATTTCAGAACTCCATTATGCAAAAGTAAATAATTTAGTAGGTTTATTTTTCCTTAAAATTTCACTTCTTATAATATGACCAAATTGTGAGTTAACAGATAATCACTCTCAGCTCATCAATTTATAGCCAAACAATTAATTACTTTGCTCCTGCTTTAGGGCAAAATAAATATCAAGTTTATTTATTTATTTTTTTAAATGTATCGGGGAATATTGGGGAACAGTGTGTTTCTCCAGGGCCCATCAGCTCCAAGTCGTTGTCCTACAATCTGGTTGTGGAGGGCGCAGCTCAGCTCCAAGTCCAGTCGCCATTTTCAATCTTAGTTGCAGGGGGCGCAGCCCACTATCCCTTTCAGGAATTGAACTGGCAACTTTGTGATTGAGAGCTCACACTCTAACCAACTGAGCCATCCAGCCGCCTTCAAGTTTATTTTAAGTAAAGAATGTATTTCCGTACCCAAGGAAGGTAAGTACTTTTCTCAGACAGGCCTCAGACAAATAAAAAATAAAAAAAAGGCTCCCCATAGAGAGAAGGAGTTGTATAATATATTATGCCTCGATGCAAGGACCTAGCACAGAGATTGCTGCCCACAACTGAGAGTATAATTCTTTTAACCTGAGATTTTTTTCAATGTCTAGAAGTAGTGGAATGGATTTCCCCAGAATATTCTTTTTTGACCAAGGGCTAGTTGTTTTTTTTAATTAAAGTTTATTGGGGTGACAATTGTTAGTAAAGTTACATAGATTCCAGGTGTACAATTCTGTATTACATCATCTATAAATCCCATTGTGTGTTCACCCAGAATATTCTGACAAAAGGACATTGGGTTTATTTGCAACTCCCCAGTATAGTGCCTTTGTAAGCCTGTTGCCGAAGACCTACCTGTCTGTAGTGTCAACATAAACACAAGGCTTCATTACTCGGGCATGGACAGGCCCATTTGAGGTAGTCTGTGTGATAAAGTTATGAATGCTTACAGGGTCTTTGGGGTTCCTCCATCTCCCAGATTCTACAGGCAATAAAAGGGTGAGGGGAGGAGAGGCTCCTTTGTTCTAAATTCTATACATCCCTCTTTCTGAAGCCAGAAGAACAAAGACAGGTGGGGAAGGCTTTTCTTGCTGTCTTGGGCTTCCCTGGGTGGCATCATCTTCCTGAATCCACCTCAGTCCAGAGTCTTGTCTTAGGTTGAGACCTTACGCTTTGGGAGGAAGTTTGGATGTACACTAATCAAACCAAACAACCAATTTATGAAGTGACAGTGAGCAATATAATAGCAAGAGCACCAAGTATTCCGACCCCTGCCCCTGGACTTCCCACCCTGTGGGCACTTCTGAGGAAAGGAGATGGTCTTGAGAAGCGTGCTTGGTTGGCAAGGACATGGAAGGAAGGACCAGATACCACAGGTGGCTCAGGGAACAGCTCGATGAGTCACCTGCAGGACTAAGGAGCACCTGCCTGCATGTAGGCAGGATGATCCCTTCCTCCTGGAATCGGATGGCCAGACCAGCAATGTCCCCAGAATACTCCATTCCTTCCTTCCCTGGTTGACCAGGCCCTCCTTCAGCTGGACACTCCTTCTTTAGATATTCTAATACCTTCATTCACAAAGGGCCGTCCAATTCTGGGCCCTCAGCTCCGTGTTGACTGAAGACTAAACTGACACAGACTCTCTGCCCTTGCCTGGAGCTCAGGGGACCAGAGTGGGCACTGGCTGGCACTGAAAACATTTTTTCCAGTTTGGGTGGGGGTGGAATGGGTAATCTCACTGCTCCCCGCTCTCCTGTCCTCCTACATGGTCAGGGGGCTGGGAGGGTTCCTTTCCTGCCATGGGGTTGTCCAGAGGGCTAGATCTTCAGGCTGGCGAGAAAGGCTCGTCCAAAACTGGAGGCAGCTCGTTCCCCACTGGCGCGGCGCCGGAACCCGGCAGGGGCGTGTCCCCAGGCTCACCTGCCATTGGGCAGGTAGGGCCGGCTGGGCCTCCAGCAGGGGCCAGACTATAAATGCAGGACTGGTGGCCACTGAGCCAGGAGAGTGGCAGAATGGTGGACAGCGTGTACCGGACCCGCTCCCTGGGGGTGGCGGCTGAAGGGCTCCCGGACCAGTACGCGGACGGAGAGGCGGCGCGCGTGTGGCAGCTGTACATCGGGGACACCCGCAGCCGCACGGCTGAGTACAAGTCCTGGCTGCTCGGGCTGCTGCACAAACACGGCTGCCAGCGGGTGCTCGACGTGGCCTGCGGCACCGGGTGAGCCCGGGTGAAGGACGGGGTTCCGGGGGGCGCTGGGCCGGCTAGGCCGCGGCCGCGGGGCTGCAGGACCACGGTCGGGCACGTCGGGGCAGCCCCCACCGCCTGACCCGAGCCGGCGGGGGCGCGACGCCAGGGCCCGGACGGTGTCGGGACTCGGTGAGGCCGATGGGAGGAGGGCGCCAAGACCAGGATGAGAGTGAGGGTGTGAGCACGGCGGGGTAGGGGGCCGGAGGCGGGGTCGGGGGTGGCGGGTGGGTGGGGGGTAAGGCTGGTTCGCTCGGCAGCGCCAGAGCTGGGCTTTGGGGCCAGGACGACGTGAGCTGGGATGTTGGCTCCAGCACTGCTCTTGGAATGATGGCCTTGAGCAGCGTTAACAATTAACATTTGTTCAACATTTGTGCCAAGAGCTGTGCCAGGAGCTTTTGAAACATGTTTTTAAAATCCTCACAAAACCTCAGGAGGTAAATATGTAGTGATATTCCATTTACAGTTGTGGCAATTCGCGTCCAAGAAGTAAAGGTCCCCCATGTAACAGAGAGGAGATACAGACCTTGGTGGGTTAGGAGCTGGCCTGTGCTCTAAACCACCGTGCTATACTCTCTTCTGTGCACAAGTTCAACTTCCAGGAGCCTCAGTTTGCCCCATCTCTCAAATGGGCTAACATCATCTACCTCACAGGATGGCCATGATTTAATGCACATTTGTTGAGTGCCTGACTCTGAATAGGTGGTGAGCACTGTGGCCTGCTACGTCATCCACATGCATGCTACCTGGCGAACAGAAACAGATTTGCCATTTGAGGACAGTGCAGTAGCCTGCGGAGAGGAAGCAGAGGAATGGACTCTGAAGAGCTGAGGAGACAGAGCGTCCAGCACAGGGCCTTTGCCTCCCCAGACCCCCTGACTGCCCCCTCTACCTCTCATCCCCTGCCCTGCCCAGGGTGGACTCCATCATGCTGGTGGAAGAGGGCTTCAGCGTGACAAGCGTGGATGCCAGTGACAAGATGCTGAAGTATGCTCTTAAAGAGCGCTGGAACCGGCGGCACGAGCCCGCCTTCGACAAGTGGGGTACGCAGGTCCAGCCAGACCCCTCCCAGCCCAGCCACCAAAGACATGGTTCTTTTTGCCCTGGGCTCCTGGGGTGGGGTGTTTTATTTTCAAGGGCAGAGCAAAATTACTGTCATTTGCCTGTAAAGGGACACTTAGGCACAAGAATGAGGTATTGGGTATTAGGGGCTAGTTAATTATGTTTAGTGTTTTGTCCCTCCCCCCAGGTAAAAACCCATAAGCACAGAGTCCTCTTTCTGAATCATGGCTTTCTCTTCCCTTAACCCCTCACCCCTTCACCCTCCATGTCCATAATGATCCCCTAACTGGATGGGGAGTCCCTGTGTGTGTCTTGAAGGGAAAACTGAGGCAGGACTGCACTTGGTGGAGGTGGGTACTGCTGCCACCACGGTGCCACTCTGATCCCTCTTCCCCTTTCTGGCCCCCAGTCATTGAGGAAGCCAACTGGATGACTCTGGATAAAGATGTGCCCCAGCCACCAGGGGGTGGCTTCGATGCCGTCATCTGCCTTGGAAACAGTTTTGCCCACTTGCCAGACTGCAAAGGTGAGAGAGGGTGTGGCCTTGCCATCGCCCTGGCTTTGAGCTGTACCCCCCTTTCCATGGGACCCTGGGCGCCTGCTCTCCTGCCAGAGCAGACTTTGCCTTTTGCCCCTCTCTGCCTTGGCACTGGCACTCCTGGGGAGCAGGAAGATGGGAGGGAGGCTGGTGCTGGGGACCCTGAGCGGACGCAGCCTCTCTGCCCCTGCCTGGTGCTTAGGGGACCAGAGTGAGCACCAGCTGGCCCTGAAGAACATTGCAAACATGGTGCGGTCCGGGGGCCTGCTGGTCATCGACCATCGCAACTATGACCACATCCTCAGCACGGGCTGTGCACCCCCAGGAAAGAATATCTACTATAAGGTGGGCCCCTGAGGGAGGGAGGGCCCAGAGCGGCAGGTGTGACCCTGGTCCAGGCCCTGCCGTGGTGGCAGAGGCTCATCCAGCCTGCGCCACCATCTACAGAGCGACCTGACCAAGGACATCACGACATCCGTGCTGACAGTGAACAACAAGGCCCACATGGTGACCCTGGACTACACGGTGCAGGTGCCCGGGGCTGGCCAGGACGGTTCTCCTGGCTTGAGGTATCCACTTGGCTAGGCAGGGGGGCGGTGGGGGGGCGGTGCCGAGGCCGGCTGTCCTCACGGTTGGTCAGGGGCTCTGTTGCAGTAAGTTCCGGCTCTCCTACTACCCGCACTGTCTGGCATCCTTCACGGACTTGCTCAGAGCAGCCTTCGGGGGCAAGTGCCAGCACAGCATCCTGGGTGACTTCAAGCCTTACAAGCCGGGTCAGTCCTCCATTCCCTGCTATTTCATCCACGTGCTCCAGAGGACAGGCTGAGCCTGCCCTCAGCTCCCATGACCTCTGCCCAGGAGCTGCCAGGGAGTCGCACAGCCAGCCGAGCCCCCAGCGCACATCCTGGGGGTGTGGAGAGGGGTCCACTGCAGTTGGGGTGCAGGGACTTGGGTTCAGGCCAATGGAAGGGTGAACAATATAATCTGTGCCTTTTTCAGTTCCTGCATGCCTGTGTTTGTGTCAGAGGGATCGGGTTCCTGGGGTGCCCCCCTTGCCTGCCCCTGGGGGCTTACTCCTCTCAGTCTTGCTTTCCCCACGCCAACCTCTCAGACCACATCACCAGCAGGGGGCAGCACGCACTTTATTTGCAGCCACAGACCGCTTGGCATCCAGAGGATCCCCTGGGGTAGTTGGCAACCTTCACGTGGGTCTGCGGCAGGCTGAGAAAGACCCTTTGCTCTCTCAGGTCTCTGTGGGGATACCTAGGTACCTTTAGCCACTGTGGGTGGGGTCCCAGACTGCAGGAGGCTCCTAGCAGGCAGCAAACTTGCGCTGGATGCGCTTGTACCGGAGCAGCTCCTGCTCGCTGACTGAGGGCTGCAGCCGGGCAGCAGCCTGCAGCAGGTCCTCCATGGTGAGCAGCAGTGCTGAGCTCCCGGGCTCCAGCCCTGTGTGTGGGCGGGGGGACGAGGAGGTGAGGCCAGGGTCCCCTAAACATCAAGAGTCCCTCCTCTGAAATCCAGAACTGGGCCTGGTTTTCCCACTAACTTTTTGGTTGACCTCTGGGGTTGGCTCACCTTCCTCCAGGTCCCGAACCCTGCGTTTGAGGGCAGCTGTCATGGCATCAGAGCAGAGGGAGTAGAGGTCCGCACCCGTCAGCTGGGGAGGGCAGTGATCCAGCACATTCACCAGGCTCACAGACGGTTCTAACTTGAATCTGTGGTGGGGATACAGGAAAAAACCAGTTTTCCTTGGCATTCCCTCCTGCCTCAAAAGGCATCCCTGCCCAGTGGATTCTGCACAGTGCACGTATCCCCTGACCAGCCTAAGACCCAAGCCCTCTGGGAGGCTCCCTCATACTTGCGTGTGATGGCGCTCAGAACACGGAGCTGGGAGGCGCGGTCCTCGCTCGCTCCCACAAACACCAGCTTGTCAAATCTTTAAGGGGATAGGCGGGTATACATGTCAGCATGAGGATGAATGCAGAAGGAACAGGGTGGGATCGAGGGACGGGCCCCAATGGACCTGGTGGAGGAGAGGTACGGGGTGCACACCTGCCAGGCCGCAGAAGGGCAGGGTCCAGGAGGTCCGGTCTGTTGGTGGCTCCGATCACAAACACATCCTGGGTGCTATGGAGCCCATCCAGCTCGGCCAGGAGCTGAGACACCACCCTGCAAAGGAGGAGTGAAGGCGAGGGAGTCCTTGGCCCAGCCTCAGCCACTCCCCTGCCTGTGGTGCCTCTCCTTGCAGCCCTTCTCCACAGGGCCCTCTGCTCAGTCATACCCTGTGTTCTCTCCCTTGCAGTCCCCCATTCTCAATGTCCCACACCCAACGCCACAGCCCGTTAGCTTCCGTTAGACAAACCGTCTCAGAACTGGAAAGGGCAGGAGCTCTTGGGGCTCTGAAAACTGCTGCAACCTGTCTCACATCCCTCCATCCTGGACCCCAGACTCCATTCCGGCTCAGACCCCCACCTGTCCATCACACCTCCAGAGTCTCCGCTTCGCCCCCGGCTTGGGGCCAAGGAGTCCAGTTCATCAAAGAAGATAATGCATGGAGCCGCAGCCCTGGCCCGGGCAAATACTGAGGATAGATGGGCCCATGGGGGGGTTTAAAGTCAGTAGATGTGGGAAGAAAACCCAGGTTTGACAATTCATCACTAGTGCTCCAGGAGCTAGGCCCGCCTGGCAGGAACGTGACTTGTGGAAAGGAAGACTAGGAGTCACCGTGAGTGGCCTGAGGGTGGGGGGCAGCACGGGGGCCACCAGGGTTTGGGAAGAACTGGAAGCCCTGCCCCTCCCCACTCACTCACCTTCCCGTACATTCTCCTCACTTTGGCCCACATACATGTTGATGAGTTCAGGCCCCTTCACGCTGAGGGAGAGGATGTGAGAGGGTGAGACTCGTCAGATGCATAAACACACAACTGACCTCTGGGCCAGCCCCTCCTGCAGCTCCCAATCCACCCACCATCCCTTCCGGGCCCCCTCGTCACCTGAGGAAGGTGAGGTTGCACTCAGTGGCTACTGCCTTGGCCAGGAGGGTCTTGCCAGTGCCAGGGGGCCCATGGAGCAGAAGGCCCGAGCGCCTCAGGCCCAGGCTCAGCAGCTCAGGGTGCTCTAGAGGGAGCTGGATGGTCTCCAGAATCTCCTTCTTCACCTCCTGCAGCCCGCCTACATCGTGCCAGGACACTGAGGGGATCTAGGAGATGCAAAGTACACGGTTGGGGATATGTAGGCGGGGGCTGCTCTGCACCCATCTCCAAGGGCCCGGAGTCTCTACCTTGGGGGCTCCGATGGCCTGGGAGTGAGCTGTCTGCAGCTGCTCTAGCGCCTGCCCGAAGTCCTCAGCCAGGAGAGGAAAGCCAGCAGCGCACAGCTCCCCCTCGTCCTCCTCACTCAAGCTGCCAGCCAGACTGCAAGGAGAAACCCACGGGGCATCTGGAGGACCTGACCTGAGGCCTCCTCCCTTCCTTACCGGCCCCCACCCACCCATATTTCCTCCTGCTGCCTTTCCCCCTCCTGTGCCCTATTTCCTTACCCAGAGTTCTTGATCCTGGTGCAGGCTGCCCGGCTGCTGTGGGTCAAAAGGGCATAGAGATCCCCTACTACAAAGCCCTGGGGAACCACAGGAAAGCAGACATGAGCAGGGCACAGTAGGAACCCTTGGGAGGCTGGTCCCCCAGCCCAAGCAGAGGCCCAGTGTCGATGCCTCGGGTTTTCTGCCCTCCTTTGCAGGGCCGCAGGACTGAGTTCCCATGACAAAGAAGGTGGGAGGCCCATACCCTGCCTTGGTACTCACTGCACACCGCCGTGCCAGCTGTAGCAGGTTCACCTCTTGGCCCAGGGGGAGGTGGGCAGTGAGGGCTCGCAAAATGCTGAGCCGCTGCCCCTCTGACAGCACAGGCACCTCCATCTCGTGAGGAAACGCTGTCTGCACATCAGCGGGCAGATCCTGGGCCCGGCTTGTGGTGGCCACAACCATCAGGGGAGGGCAGCTGCAGACGGAGTGGGCACTGAGGGCAGGCACAGGCCTGGCAGCCCCTGAGCACCGCTTTGTCTTGAGGCTGGTGCCGGAGGGCAGGGAGAGGGTGGGTGTGACATGGGACAGGGAGGTAGCACCCAGAAGCCTCCTGGGTGGGGTTCCATAGCAATACCGTGAGCGGGGGATCTGAGTTTCCCTCAGGGAACTCACTGAGGGCGGAGGCTGTGCTTTTTCTTCAACCTAGTGTTCCCCAAGAAATACTAGGGATCCCGTCCTTCTCCCTCTGGCACCCTTAAGCGCCTCAGGGCTGTGTGGAGGGCAGCCAAACTGTCAGCAGACATTGGAGAAGCCATGGAGGGAGTGAGGACTGGAGGACGAAAGGCTGAAGAGGGAGAAGGATTGGGCCCCACCCATTTACAGGCCCAGCTCTGTACAATACCTGGTGAGGGGGTCCTCATCAAGGAGAAGGTGACGCAGCATGGCCACCACACGGGCGTCCTCACCTAGCCCATCGCGGTCCCAACCCAGAAGATGGAGAGCTGTCAGCAACAGAACCACAGGCCGGCACTGCCGGGCCCGAGAGAAGGTGGCCTGCAGTTTTGTCTCCACAGCCCCGCTGCCGTCTGCACAGAGGCTGGAGCAGGGCACCTGGGGAGAGGGACCCGATGGGCTTGTGAGCAAGGGGCAGGCATGACTGGGGCAGGAGGAGGAGTCAGAAGAAGGTGCAGGCCATTTCTCTTTGCAGGGCAGGGACGGGGGCAGAAGGAAATGCTGGCCAGGTTCTCCCTCTTCTTTGCCTTAACCTCATTCCCTGGCCTGCCCACCCAAATCTTGAAACCCCCTCCTTGAAAGCATCTCTTAGTAGCTGAGGATAATGGGAATATGGCTCACCCACTGGCCTACTTGGCTGAGGTGTTAGAGTCAGGCTAGTAGCCAGAGCGGAGAGGGGAGAGGGAGCGAGGGAGAATCTGGGCTGGAGAGAAGAAGCAAGCAGTTGGGGTTCTACCCTCCAGGTACCCTCACCTTCAGTAAGTGGAGTCCAAGGCGGCCGCAGGCAGCCGCCACTGCTGTGGTCTTCCCGCTGCCCGGGGGGCCCCGTACAAGGACGCTGCTAGCTCCTGTCAGCAGGGCACCCCTGCAACCAGAGAACAGACACTTGTCTCCTCCACTCTACCCAAACTTCCCAGTAGCAGAGGGGCCCTGAGTTCTAGAGCACAGACACCCTGTTTCTCTCTCCTTGAGGCCCCCCCCCCCCCGAGGGCTGTCTCCACATGGTGAGGCCGTATTTCCCACACCACCTATGGTGCTCTAGGAGGGGCATGGAGCATGTCCAGCTGCCAAGACTAATTCCCTTTTGTCATCACTGTGCCTTCCGGAAAGCCTGGACTGTTGTGTCTGGTCTGGATGGTCCTGAGAAGAATTAGGAAAGGGTCTGTGTTCACTCCTGGACCAGTGGTACGGGGAACTGTGTCTTTCAGGGTCAGGCTAGTGAAGGCCAGGATGGCCAATGGGCTCTCCGGAGGGAAGGGTAGGCCCAGAGACGGCTGTCCCTGGTGGGGATTCTTGCTTCACAGCCAACCTTGGAGGACGGGTATTATCCTGGGAAAGGAGTCTGGGACTCTGTTTACACAAGGACATAGGCGAGCGACCTTGGATACTGGTTTCAGGGAGGTCTACCCAACAACACTCCGGCCAGGGCAGGAGGCACTAGTCTGCCCTGCTACCCCTCTAAGGGTGTTGCGAGCAGGCTTTCCTCACTCTCTGAGGCTGCAGCTGCACTCACCCGGGCTGCAGGCGAGGCCTGAGGGCAGCACACAGCTCAGTCACCAAATCCTCCAGGCCCGGAGGGGATAAGCTGCTCCAGAGAGGGGCTTCTCTCGAAGGGACCCTTGGAACAGGGCTCAGGGTAGAGCCCACCTGCAAAAGGAGGGAAGAACCTGCGGTTTCTAAAAGGTGTTTCTGCTCCCTTCCTCAGTCTACACCGACCCCCGGGCCTCACCAAGTACAAGGAGGTATGCGTAGTGTCGGCCAAGTAGGCCCGGGTTGGCCCATCTGGAGCTTCCCCAACTGTTTTCTTCACTTTAAAGAACATCTCCCGCCACCTGCAAGAAAGAGGCCCAATGAATCCCAGATCCATATTCCCCCGCCCCAAGGACAAGGGGGCTGTCTCAACCACAGAGTTCCCCTGCAGGGACAAACTCAAGAGAGGCACAAATAAAGGCCCCACATATGGTGGGTGGTTGGCGGGGTGGTAGTAGTGGGAAAGGAAATCGGATGCTCTTTCTTATCTCCCTGACTGGATCATAGCCATTTTGAGGGCAGGAGCTATGCCTGTCATCGGCATCAGTTATGACATCAGAGAGCCTTGGGGGGAGTGTGTGGGGGGAGAGGTGTCTCCGAGTAAATGGCCTACCCACTCAATCCAACGGGAGAAGCCACTGCTGCACTAAGCAGTGGCCACTGGGCCATGTTTACTGGCTTCAGAACACAATCTCTCCCTCCAATACATACCCACCAAGGCCCCCCGAAACGTCAGAGGGAAGGATCCCTTGGCTCTTATTCAATAATCCACAAAACCTTATTGCAGGCAGATTTCTTAATAATGACACCTAATGATGAATGATTCTGTTCGGGCTGCACGTTAGAGTGGCCTGTGAAACTTTTAAAAACCAACCTGTCATATACTGTATGATTCCATTCTGCAGATGAGTGGTTGCCAGGGGCTGGGGGAAAGAGGGAATACGGAGTGACTGCTAAAGGGTAGTGGGTCTCTTTGAGGGCTGATAAAAGTGTTCTGGAATCAGATAGTAGTGTTGGTTGCACAAGCTTGTGAATATATTAAAACTCATTGAATTGTACACTCTAAAAGCATACATTTTATGGTCTGTGAATTATATCTTTATTTAAAAATTGCTATTTTCCTCTCCTTTGGAAAAAACTAAAAGACTGCACAGGCCCCAACCTTACCCCGCTTCTGTTCCAATAGGTCTGGGGTGGGGCTCAGGCATCTGTATTTTTCAAAAGCTCCCCAGTTGTAAACAGGGCTGTGCAGTGTCACGGTGAGTTAGGGTTACTCAACCTGTTCCTAGCGCTACTCAGGTAGCAGTTACTAGCCCAGTTTGCCAGATAAAGAAAGGATAAACGACTTCCCTCTTTAATCCTCAGGCAGCAAGGCAATGACAGAACCATACTATCACCGGGGCCTCATGAGGGGAAAGCATACCATATTTGTATTATGAAATTCTTGTACTATTAAGGCAGGCTGCACTAGAACGTATGGAAAACTGTCTTACTGTTAATCATGATAAACAAACAGTGGGTGGGTCTAGAACCTAGACTGTCAATCAAGCCCAGCATCTGGAGTCAGAGTGCATATGGCCAGCACTGGGATCCAGGGAAGAACAGCACTGTGAAGGATTAGGGAGAGACGCCTCTCTTCCTTGGAGGGCGGCTGGGCCACTTCACCGAGTACCAGGGCAGGAGCTTTGGAACTCATCTGGACTCTGCGGGGGAATACTGGCTTGTGTTCCCAAGAGCCAGACGGGAGACAGTGGAGTGGGCCTGGTTAGGAAAGCGGAACACAGCGTAGAATCTGAAAAGGCTACACGACCAACACTGGAATTCCTTTCCAGGGATCACAGTAGCTTCCTTGCAGGGCTTCCTTTCCCAAGTCCAGGCGAGTGGGCTAAAGCACTCAGCTTTATCTGTCCTTGCACCCAACTGCCCGCCCCAACCCTGCTTTCCAGGCCCTGCTCAGGGGAAGTATGTACTCAGCACCCAGAGGAAGACAGGTCTCTCTACAGGGCTAGAGCGGCAGGTGTCCAGGATCAGAACTGCCTCAGGAGGACCTAGGGCCTATTTTCCTTTGAAAGGACCAAAAGTAGGCGTTCCGTGGTTTTCCTACAGAAAGCTAGCTCACGGAAGTTGTAGATTTGATCTGGGAAAGCTCAAAGAGGTGCCATGGTTTACACAGGGCCCTACCAGGCCCTTTATCTGGGTACCACAGCCCTGAGACCGTGGAGACTGAGCACTGGACAGAACTAAGCTCTGAATGCTGGCAAGGAATCAATCAGGTGCTTGAGACAAGGCATCTCTCTCTCTGGACAGAGGACCCAGGCTGGCCAGGCCTGGGAACTTGGTCCTGATGGCTCTTAGGCCCAAATTCCCCCAAGCTGATCCTACCACCTCACTGAGATTTCCCTGAAAGCTGGGTTTCTGTGTCTATCAGTTGTATTCTCCTAGTCAATTGCTACAGGAAATCAGTCCTGCATAGAGGGACTGGCTGGGGTTTGGGGCTATACATTCTTCCCCCTTCATGTAAGGGCAAAGTAGTCTCTGAATTTCTTGCCTCACCATTTTACAAGAAACCTCTGTGGTCAGAGTCAACTGGAAGAGAAAAAAAAGTTGGACTCCTTATTTTGAGGTTCGTGGCTCAGGTATGCTCTATTTCTCCTTCTTGGTTGAGGATAAGGAGAGGGGACCTCTCAGGACAGCAGCACGTGCATATTCCATCACTTATGGCAGAAATCAGATCCTGGGTCTCCTTAGGATGGGTATGTGAGAGGTATGGCCCAGCCAACACTGTGGTCAAGAATGGAAAGCAAGGAATCCCATCTTGGTCTAGGCCATTAATACATTTTTAAAAAGATTTTTATTAAAATATAGCTATCATACAATATTAGTTTCAGGGGTACACCATAGTTATTCAGTATTTATGTACCTGAAGTGATCACCATGATAAGTCTGGCAACCATCTGACACTGTACCACGCTATCACAATATTATTGACTATATTCCCTATGCTGTACATTACATCCCCGTGACTTATTTTATACCTGGAAATTTGGACCTCTGATTCCCCTTCACCTTCCCCCCCCTTTTCTAAATTTTCAATTACAGTTGACATTTAATATTATTTTATATTAGTTTCAGGCGTACAGCATAGTGGTTAGACATTTATGTAATTTGTGAAGCGATTTGATCCCCCTGACTAGTCTAGTACCCACCTGGCATGATACATAGTTATTAACCATTTTATTGACTATATTTCCTATGTTGTACTTTACATCCCCATGACTATTTTGTAACTACCAATTTGTACTTCTGGCCATTATGTTATTTTAAGGCTTTACTTGACCTAGGATGACCAATCAATTTCAGGATAAACCCTTCCCAGAGCTAGCAGGCAATGGTTCTTAATCTTTTTTCAGTCACATGCCTGTTTGAGAATGTGAAGATTATGTATCTCTTCTCCAGAAAAATGTGTAAAATACTCTTATGCACAAAGTTATGCCATACCACTCGAGAGGAGGGGGCTGTCGAGCTCCTGCACCCAGGTTAAGAACCCCAGCTGTAAGACCGAAGGCAGCTGCATACCTGGGCAGTTTCTCTGGGCTTCCTTCCAGGATCTCTACTTGCCCAACTGTTGGCACACACAGAACGTCCCCTTCCTGGACTGCCCTGCAACACAGCAGTGGCCCCGGTCAGCTCGCAGTGGGAGTCAAGGACACGTGCCTGACAAGTCCCTCCTATGTCCACCCCCAACATGCAGACTGCTTCTTGGGGGACCTTCCGCCCACCCAGAGATCCCAAGCAGTTGTCCAGAGAAGACTATGACCTAGAATAAGCTGAGGGAAATGGCGGGGAGGCTAGAAATGGGGAATCAGAGACGAATAAGGGGTAAAGCGGGATTCCGGCTCTCATGGCGCCCTCTCAAATCAAAGAGGGTCCTCAATTTAGAATGTCCAGTTTCACCTTAGGGTCCAGATTTCTCTGTATTGTCTGCCTGACACACCAAGAGGCTTCTAGACACAATATTGCCTAAAATGGTTTTTTGTTTGTCTATTTGAATTAGAAGCTCCATGATACCTGGATCTAGATGATGGGACAGGAGAGCGAGGGTGAGATGCTATCGTCCTAAAAGGGGTAACCAGCTAACCTGGGTGTCTGAAAGTGCCGGTAAAGAATATGATCATAATTTCTGTTAGTGCTGTAGTGGGGAGAGGACACAATTTCGATGTGTAACTCTTCGGCAAATGGAGGCCCAGGCAGCACTGAGCGGCTTCCTTTGTCTTCAGGGCTACTGGAGCCTTCCAAATATCTCTATGAGAGAAATAACCACCACCTTATAATCTTCTCCCAAAGTGTCAGGCGCTGCCCTCTTCGCAGACAGTATTTCTACTTTCATCCTCTCTCGTTCCCAGAACCACAAGGCCTGTGGAAACGGGGGCCAAGGGTAGCAGCGCTGACTATATCTTCCCTAGAAAACAGAAACCTCTTCTGATGAGCACTGGGAAGAGATTTCTGACTCTGACTTGTCTGATTCCAAAAAGATCTTCAGTAAAGATAACCCTTCTGTGATACCTTTAAGTTGGCCCAGAGCCACTAAAATGGCAAAGACATTTAATTCCCACAGTCCTTTGAGTGACACCAGGGACTGATATTAAGTGGACATTAGCAGGGACGCTCTGAATTCAGGCTGTGGGGAAAGGATATGACCTCACTGAAGCTAAAGGCTGGTCACCTGAATGAGCTCCAGTCTGAGTCCTCCAGTAGATTCTTCTCCATTCAGAAAGAAACCCACTCCTGACTCCCACTCATGCATATCTTATTTCTTCTTGACACCCCATAGCCCTAATTGGCTATGCCAGCATCATCTAATAGAACTTTCTACAGTGACAGAAATGTTCTATCTACACGTGGCTATTGAGCACTTGACATGCCACTAAAGCAACCAAAGAATTGCATTTTTAACTTTATTTAGTTTTAATCAATTTAGAGTCACAAAGTGGCCTGTGGCTTCCATACTGAACAGTGCAGGCCTAAACCATCCATCTAGGTACTTAATTAAACATTAGACTGTATTTGTTCCCCCAGATGCAATTATCTTCTTGAAGGAAGCTCTTTAAAGGCAGAAATGAAAAACTTCTCTTGGATATATTTAATATTAAAATTAAACACCAGGCTCCAAAGATAATAAAGGGCCCTTCCCTTCAAGGAATGTACAATATATAGCTGGGCGGTTTGACAGACTACATAAACATAACAAAGCAGAATAAAAATAAATGTCATCAAAAAGGCACAGGATGCTATAGGAGGATGTCATGCTAAATTTTTGATGGTGAGATTATGTGAGGCTTTGTGAAGGCAGTGGCATCTTTAGATGGGCTTTGAAGGAAAGGATGGTAGGATTTTAACAGATAAAGCTATAAGAATAGGAAGGAATTTTATGCCAAGGATAAGCGTGAGCAAAAGCACTGAAGTATCATCCTCCATACTACCCAGCACAATACCGGATACACTGCAGCAATTCAATAAACAACTGATTAGATTGAGTGGATTAATATATACCCTTGGTAATTTGACCATGCATCTCACATTTCACTGGAATAGACAAAGGCCCTTCCCACGCACCACCATACTATGGAGGATTATATTTTGATTGCAGAGAATGAATAAATAAGGCTGAGACATTAAGTGAAAGGTCCAAGACCTAAGGAGGAAGTAAGTGACCTAAATTCTACAGCTCTGGTCTTCCAGTTCAGTAATGATATAGAGGGGATAAGGAGGAAGCGTTCCTGATTTGTCCTGTATCCTACCTGAATTCTGAGCTCTCCCACTTCCAGGGGATCACAGCCGAGATTAAAAGCCAGAGTGGCAGGCACGAGGGCCAGTCCGTCAGCGAGGGGCTCTCCCAGCTGCCCAGAGTTGGGCCCCAGCCTTTCTGAGAGGTCCCAGCGAGGTTCTAGGACCTGCACCGTGGCCAAGTGTGGCTGGGAAGTGTTCCAGGACTCTCCGGCCCGGTGCACCCACACCCATTCGCCCTGGAAGAGGCCGAGGCTACGGAGACAGCTCCGGCTCACCCCCAGCGAATCCCCAGTCCCTCCTACAACTCCCCGAAGTCGCCGGACTGTACCGGAGCCCGCGAAGAAGGACACCACAGGCGGGGGTGGGGGCCGGCTGCTGTCCCCAGTGTCTGGGCCCAGTTTGGCCCGCCCACGGAGCTCGGTCACAGCTAGCCGCGTCCCTGAGCCCAGCAGCCCTTGCAACGCCGGCCGCGTCTCCAGCACCCGTGGTCCGGGCACTGGGAGGGCCTCTCCGCGTCTCACCAGCAGCGGACCGACTCGCGGTCCGAGCCCGGGCCCCGGCGAGGTGCCAAGCAAGGCCCAGGCCAGCGCCGGGGGTCGCCGCACCGGCCGCGCCCGCACCCACGCTCCGGATCCCAGGGCCAGGAGCCGTAGCAGTGCGCGGCTAACTAGCAGCTGAGGGGGCCCGGGACCCTGCTCTTCGGTCCCCGCGTCCGGCCCCTCCAGGGCCGCCACGAGCAGCGCCGGCCCTGCCGGACTCTCCCCTGCAGGTCGCAGGGCCAGTACCAGGCCCAGCCCCGCCGCAGGCCAGGGGCCCCCGGGCGGCAGCAGCACCGCCAACGGGGGTGTCTCGGCCGGGAAGGGCTCCAGGACCCGCAAGACTGCCAGCACCATGGTGACAGGAGACCACAGAGGAAGGTGAAAGAGCGTCCAGTCCGGAGCCAGTGCGCCGCACACCAAGGCGGCGCGCACGCCATTTCCGCTTCCGTCAGGGGCGGTGCAAGGAAAGTGGGCGGGGCGTCGGGTGCAGCGCGCAGGCTCTGAGAGAGAGAGCTGCGCCTC
The DNA here is from genome assembly GCF_036562045.2 of Rhinolophus sinicus. Classification (NCBI taxonomy): domain Eukaryota; kingdom Metazoa; phylum Chordata; class Mammalia; order Chiroptera; family Rhinolophidae; genus Rhinolophus; species Rhinolophus sinicus. The sequence continues at coordinate 90,109,486 of NC_133755.1, forward strand.
GGGTTGATCCGGCTGGTGCCTCGATGGCAGTAACACGATTACTGCGGTTGCGTAGTCTTTACGCACGCGCCCTTTGAAACTGTGTTTTGTTTCCAGGGATTTGCCTTCCGAACCTGCTCGGGGAGTAACGACCTATCAACTACCTTGCTCCGTAGCATGTACGTTAACAGTTTATTGAATGATCAATGCATACGGTCGGTGTGCCACAGACCAACTCGGCCCAGTGCTGGGAGCTGTAGGTGGAGTGTTAGGAAGAGTCCATTCCTCTTTGGAAATACTACAGTTCCCACTGTGAAAATGCAGTCACTGAGGTTTGGAGGTTGTGAGGAAAGTTGCAGGAGGGAGTGGTAGGATTATAAAATTGTCTCACGTGCTTATGGATACGTAGTGGCTGCTGGCTGAATTACTGCGTGTGATTCACGTATCCCTGGAGCGCTTGGTGCTGCCACACCTGTTCCATCACATCCTACACAAAACCCACGTTCCAGTGATTCTTGTCCTGTTCGTTCTACTCCCACCAAACTTGAAGCAAAGACAAAACAGCTTTGCTTTTTCATCCCTCCACAACCAGTGGCTCTCTCCCAATGAATCCTTGCAAACTGGAGATCCATTTCCTGTTTCTACCCTAGAGGGAGGTGGGCAGCAGAGCAGGCAGAAGAGGGGTTCAAGGGTTCAGTCATGAGCACCAAATCAACAGCTTGCTTCCCACCTGTACTGTTACTTAGATTTCATCTTTGTTTCCACCTCTGCTGTTCTCTACATGACACTTGGACACTTGTAGGCCACACTTCCAGTTATTAACAATGGTTTGCACTTAAAATCAATGGATTGGTTGGTGGCAATGTATTCCTTCTGGACCTTGCATTCTCTTCCATTTACTGCTCAACTTGCTCCTTTCTTTTACAGCTGAGCATCTTTTATTTTTTTAATAAATTTTTTATTGGGGAATGTTGGGGAACAGTGTTTCTTTCCAGGGCCCATCAGCTCCAAGTCAAGTAATTGTCCTTCAATCTAGTTGTGGAGGGCGCAGCTCAGCTCCAAGTCCAGTTGCCGTTTTCAATTTTTAGTTGCAGGGGGCACAGCCCACCATCTCATATGGGAATTGAACCAGCAGCCTTGTTGTTAAGACCTTGCGCTCTAACCAACTGAGCCACCCCTGCTGACCATCTTGAGGCAGTCTTCTTCTTTGTACATTATGCATTCCTGAAAATGAGTTGAATATTAGATTTACATGTTATAAGGTATTTCTAGCCCTCAAAAGACAAGAACAGCTTTTTTTTAAATGCGTGACTATACAGTGCCTAGAGGTACCTCTAGTCCAATACCTGAAATTGCCCAGTTCCACATTTTTAAAACAACGTGCAAGAATGTCCTCGGTGCCCAAATCCACATGGATGAAAGTTCCCATTTGATAATTCTAAACTATTATGTGCCTCTGTCCCCTGCCTCATAGAGGGACCAAGGACTGGGAGGACGGTAGAATGGTAGAGTGGGTCCAAGGAAGATATGCCTGCTTTACACAGTTGCAGGCAAGTTCTAGGGCTCAGGACTATGGTGTTCCTTGAGGCCTTGGGAATGTGTAACCACATCTGGTATCCTGACTCAGTTAACACCCCTACAGATATAAATATCCATCCACTAATAAATGTCCTCTCCTCCCAGGCTTTTCCTCCAGCAAATCATTAATGGTTGACATGCAGTCCACTTTGCATTACCTTGAAATCGTCATTAGTCACTGAAATCCAAATACTACTCCTTTAAGATAGCCAGAAGCCCACATTTATTGCCTTTACTTCCACAGCCCTTGCTCACTCTTCAACCCACTATAACCTTCCACTCCTCTGAAACTTTCTTGCAAAGATCACCCATAACCTCTTAACTGCGGAATTAAGATGATGCTGTTTGACCTTTATCTTACCCAAGCTCTCTGGAGTTTGACACTATTGACCACTTCTCTTTTACTTCTTTTGCCATTATGACCCGTTTTCCTCCTACATCTCTGACGGCTTCCTGAAGTCATCCTCAACTCCTCCCTTTCCCTTACTATTCTCCCCACAATCCAATGAATCACCAAATCCTATTGCTTCTCTACACACTTCCCGATTCTGTCCTTCCTTCTCCAGGCCCATGGCCACTGTCTTATAACATTGCTCTCCTGGGCAAGGACCACAGGCTTATTCTTGAGCCTTCTCCAGTTTCTTCACCTAGTCAATCTGCTACTGGAGTTGACTTTCTGAAACATTCTTCCAGCCACCTCTAGGTTTGTCATTTATTACACTGTATCTAACTCATCTGTTTACACACGTCTGCGGACTTCGCCAGACTGGAACTCCCTGAGGGCAGGAACTGATTTTATCCATTACGACCTTGGCTTGGGTAGGGTGGGGAGTAAGGGATCTATTTCCTGAGACACTCCACAATGAGGTAGCTTTTCCACTGTGTCCCCAAGTGCTCAAATTTAGCTGGTTCCCCAATCCCAGGACACTTGCAGTGGGGACGGGGACCCTCTTTTCAAAGCTGCAACAAACTCGGGATTCCTATCTCATCTTACCCAAGTCCTGGCCTGCCAGGCTTCCGCTTTGATCCTCTGAAAGCCCTGTCTGGAAACTCATGCCCTCCAGGACTCTTGGGAGCTCTATCCTCCAATTTTGCATGAATGCAGTTAGTGCTACATTACCCTGATGAAGAAAGGTACCCTTCATTTGAGGGCTTCTTTCCCTCAATTCGGACTGGGCGGAGTAGCAGAGTGGGTAAAGAGTGCGAGTCACTTTGGAACCGAACGGGTTGCAAAGAATGGCCGAGGCCCACGTACCACGGACGCGGGAGTGCGGCACTGGGGGCTAAGCTTGGGCTTCCCCTTACCCCCGCCTCCTCAGCTATGCTCGACCCACTTTAAGGCGGGATCTCCCACTTTAGCCAATTCTGGCAGCCGAACCCTGGCGGTTTGTACTCTTCCTTTCCAATGAGAAAAAAAGGAAGCAGCTTGGCTCCAATACCCAATCCGAAGAGGCGGCGCCTGGTTGTCAGGCAGGTTTGTAAGAGTTCGGGCCAATTGGAGGCGCAGACACCGCTCGACCCGGGCGCAGCGCGCAGGCGGTGGCGAAGAGACGCCGAGCGGGCCGAGTGCGGCCGAGCAAAGCCGGAGCCGGAGCGGGGCCGCAGGAGCCGGGCCGGGTCCGGACGGGCCGAGATGCCCTATAAACTGAAGAAGGAGAAGGTGAGCGTGGCCCATTTTCCCGCGCCTCCGCCTTGGGGCCTGCGCGGACCTCTGGGAGGGGCCCGAGCCAGGCCCGGGACAGCCCCAGACTGACCCTCCCGTCCGGCCCCCGTAGGACTCCCTGGGCCAGCCCTCCGCCCCCGCTGCTGGTCGCACCCCCAGCCTGTGCTGCAGCTGGGAAAGCTCCCTCACCTTGCCCGGGATAGAGTCCCCCCACTTACACCTCCCTTCCTTCCTCCACATACCCCCGGCCTAGGGTAACCCCTTCCCTCCAGATCTGCCCCAATCCCGGGTCACTCCTCTGCTTTTTCTGCTCCCACCACTCTCCCCCATCCCCCACCCATTTGCTCGTTTGGGACAGCCCCTCATCTGAGACTGCACCTCCCCCCAGAACACCCCCCCCCCAGCCTCTTCCCTCCCCCTCTCACCCTCTTGGGCCTGGGCTGGCCTTTTCCATCGTCCCCTACACCCCCTTCTCCCGCTCTGCCAAGCTCCCTGACCTAGAACAGCTCTGCTTTCTCTCTTCTCCACCAAATCTGGCCTAGGCCCCTCCCTCTCTTTCTTCCTTCACACACAAACTTGTAAGCCAGAACGGAGCCTTCCCTTCTGTGGATGGAACCTCAGAATGTCTGTGCTGGATGGGAGCGCATTCAGTGCAATCCCTCGTGGTACTGATGAGAAGACTGAGGCTTGGACAGGGGAAGGGACTTGGCCAAGGTCACACAGCCTGCGGGAGGCCCCGCTGCAATATCAGGGCTCCTGACATAAAGGCCTCTTCTGTACCAAAGTCCCCCCTAAGAGGCATCAGCTAACTCCCAGGTTCTTTAAACCAGTCACCTTTCCAAATCTGAGCAGGCTTCTTCCCTTAATCCTTTGCATTTTTCCTTTTTTGCATCGGTGCTGGACTTCTGTCTTTCCTGGTCCATACTGTCTACAAATCCGGCATCTGCCCTAACTCTCCGATTACTTTTCCTTCTTGCCCCACAGGCCAGCCAGCCCTGAAACACCCTGGCCTTTGGCATGGTGTCCTGATACAGGCCATTTCTTGATGTTGCCTTCTTTCACCTTCTTCTACCTCCATACCGCCTTCCCCTGTTCTTCATCCCTGCCTTTCTCTACCCTCTATTTCCTGCTGTTGCTGAGTCTGACTCAGAGGTGTGGTTCCTTTGAGGTACAGACTCACCCAGAGGATGCTAGGATACCAGTTCCAGCCTCCCCCAGCTTCTCTCCTGGCTGGCCTCTCGCGGTGGGGGAGAGCTCTGACCTGGGTTCTGCACCAGCATAAAGCAACCCATCTTGATGACCCCAGAGGTGTCTTGCTTTCATTTGCCCTCTGATTGGCTGGGTTGCTGGGCCAATCTCTGACCTTATCAATGAAACTCTTTATCCTGGGGCTGTTGGAGATCTGCCCGGCAGCTCTGATTTGGGGTTGTTCCCATCACCTCTCAGGGCCTGACGTTCTGAGTGTTGGGTTGGTGATGGTGTACTGGGCGCTGAACCTCCTGGGGTGCTGAGCTGGGCAAGGTTGTGTGCCCCACCCCAGTCCCTGTCTTTGGGGAGTGGGCATGCTGAGGTGAGTTTGCGTAGCTTAGCTATAGATGATACATATACAAGTCAGTCACACCAGGGGCTAAGGGGCTCCTTCAAGGAGTGTGGAGGGGCATGGAATTCAGGGGAAGCTGGTGAGATCCCTACCTACCTGTAGTTTTTAGTCCGAGGGAATGACTACTGCCCTGTCCCCAAAAAGCCTTTCTCTACCAGATGACTGAAAAGAAGAAAACTTTTTAATTAGACTTGCTAAGTATTTGGTTGGAAAAGAGTCTTGGAAGGATCAGGGTGCAGAGGGCCAGGCATCTCTGATCCCCTTTAAGGTTTAACTTTCTGCTTTTGATTTCCAATTGCATTTGGCCTCCTTCAGTGGAGGAGGAGACGCAAGTCCTGAGGAGGAGGGAGGTGACGTGTGACTGAGGTTTGCCTGGATGTGGTGGAGGCAGAAAGAAGGGATGGGTAGAGGATTTTTCTTGTGCATCCATTACCTGTCCCCTTCCCCCTTCATCTCTGTTGGCCCCTGTCACAGTCATCCTTCCAGGTTTCCTCCCTGAAGCCTTTCCTGAAACCCTCCATTGGGATTGGGATTGAGCTCTCCCTCCTCCCCTGGATTTGTAGAACTCTCGATAGGTCACCTATGGCCCTTTTGTGTTCCCTTGGGCTGGAATCAATTGTGGACAAGTCTTTTCTTCCCCTTGAGATAACTAACCTCCATTTTGGCTCGGCATCTCCCTTGCACACAGTAGGCACTCAATGGATGGATGCTGAGTCAATCGCCTGGGAGGATTTGCATCCCTCCTCTTCCCTCACGTTCTGAGCTGGGACTTATCTCTCTTAGGTTCCAGGGTGGGGTTCCCTGACTCCCTCCCACTTCCTTCTTGTTCATTATACTAGTAATAACATTGACTAACATTAAGGTTTTCATGTGCCAGACACCGTGCTAAGGGAATTAGGTACCATGATTGTCGTCACTTAATAGATGAGGAAACTGAGGCTCAGAGAGGCTAGTTCATTTGCCCATGATTATATAACTCGTCAAAGTTGGGCCCGGAACATAGGGTTGGCTCCAAACCCCGGTGCCAGGCGGCGCTGGACTGCTGGGCTGGGCTGAGGTGTGTGCCCTTCACCTGTTGTGTAGGAGCCGGGGAGCAAGAGTGGTGTGTCTGGTCTTCCCACACCCACACCCCCAGGCAGCTGGGATCCCTCTTAGGCACATTCCGTGAGAGAGCTGTACGGTGGGTGGAGGGGCACAAAAAAGAATCAGGAGCTTGTCAAGTAGAGAGATGAGACGTGTACAAAGAGGGACCAGCTTTGTCCAAGGGCCCACATCTGGGATGTGTGCAGACTGTCACCTCAGTGTTGTGTCCTGCCTGTACCCCCCTCATCCTTTTCCTCTCCACCCCGTGCTCTGAGCCACTCGCTGGCCACTCGGTGAGGACTCAGTGAGCCCAGCCTGGTCAGTAGGCAGTGGGAGAGGGCTCAGCCCAAAGACGGAGCTCCTGCCTGCTGGTGCGAGATGCTCCACACCTGCGAATGGCTTCCTTCCTCCCCTCCCCCAGGAAGCCTTCCCCCTACTGCAGCCCACACAGCTCTCTTCTTCCCGAATTCCTTTTGCCCCCATAGTCACAATCACTTGATTTAACACTTCTCACGGAAGGGGCTCGGGTGCTGTTGAGTCACAGAATCTCTGAGCTAGAGGTGATTTTCATGGCCCTCCAAGCTGGTCTTCACTGAAGGCTTGAGTCCATTCTGCAAAAGGCCTTAGAGGAGGCATGAGTGCTCCCCGGCTTGAATGCTCTTGGGGTTGGGGCGCTTGCAGCCTCATTAAGCAGCCGATTTCTGTGCAGGAGAAAATTCTTCTTTGTTTGGAGCCTCAGCCTGTCTTCCTGCCGCTCCGGCCTTGGCTCTTGGGCCTCTGGATCCACATGGAACAAGTGGCATCTTTAGTCCACAGAGCAGCCCTCTAGTTATTTGTAAAGATCCCTCGTGCTGGCCCTCCCGCCATGACTCCTCCCTTCCATTGTTACCTCTCCCAGTTCCTGCAGCTGTTGCTCTCAGGACATGCTTTTGAATCCACTCCCAGTATGGGTTGTATTTCCCAGCCACCGCCTCCCCCAAGAAAACTTAGGGTTTGTCTTTGTCCCTCCCAAAGTCAGATGCTCACAGCTGAACCAGAGCCTCCAGAGTGGCCCCATCAGTGCCAAGGACGGGGGCACCTCCATGTCTCCCAGTGCCCAGCACGCCACACAGGTCTGTTAAGTGGACAGAAGGTCACGGGAGCCGCCATGGCACACCAATGATTTGTTTTGAGCTTGCAGCCAGACTTCAATCCCCAAGTCTTTTCCACATTTTCCCCATCCTGTTCCTGTGCAGTTGCTTGTTTTGGCCGGAAGCATAGGAAGAGACGCTGGGTAGGCCAGGGCTCCGAGCCAGTGGCCAGGTTCCCGAGGGAGCCTTGGGACTACTGCTCATGCTTTGTAGCAGCTCAGGGCCTCACCCCGATGCTTGTCCAGCGAGGCATTCCTGGGACAGTGCCCATGCCTGTACCATCCCTGGGTATGCCAGTAGCACCCTCTGGTCTGGGTGCTATTGGTGATATCCAAAAAAATGCTTCCAGATGTTTCCAGATGGCCCTGGGGGGGAGAGGAGGGACTCCTTCCAGCATGCCAGACTCCTCCGGCACCCTCTGCCCACTTTAGCCAGCAGTCAGTCTAAGCAGCTTGTTCCATGATGCTTTCCCCTTGAGACTTCTCACCCTGGTTCTTGACAGAGGCCCTCCCGGACCCGAACTCGTACGCTAACCTTGGGAGGTGAAAGAGCACCATCGTGTTTAATTATTGTGTGATGGAGATGCCTTCCCAACCAGATGCTAAACGCCGTGGAGGGACTGAATTTCCCTTTGTGTACCCCAATCCCTCTTCCCCTGGGCTGGGGACCAGTTAGGTGCTCGGGGGTTCTGACTGAGGAAATTGGACAGAGGATAATTACAACTAAGACCTAAGGAGTCCAGACACGGTCTTTCCCTTCCCCTGGCTTCTGCTAACTCTACCTCCATCTTCTCCCTTCAGGAGCCCCCCAAGCTTGCCAAAGGCACGGCCAAGCCCAGCAGCTCGGGCAAGGATGGTGGAGGCGAGAGCACTGAGGAGGTAATGAATATGGGCGCAGCCCTAGTCGTGCTGCAGACATCAGCTCCGGTTAGAGCTGGACGGTTAGAGGGATCTGGGCAGGAGGGAAGGAGGCTTCGAGAGCCTGGGAGAGACTTGGGCAGCCCATGCACACCCCCCTCAGTCAGGCTTTCCCTTTGGCTGGTGTAGCCCAAATAAGCTTTCCCATTCTTCAGGCTCCCCAGCAATTCCTGTGAAAGTTGTGTCTCTGTCTGCCAGCTTTGAGTATGGAGCATTCCTTCTTCCTTCGGGCAAAAAGCTAGGGGTACCAGGTCCCGGGGAGAAGGGAAGAAGTACACAGCTGTCAGTGGTGTGGCAAGTGGCTTCAGCATGGCTCCGGGTGGGGAAGGAGGTGGGGAGTGGCTGGTGGCCCTGAGTCGGGCAGGGTTGGGCCCACTGTCCTTGATCCCAATCAGATGGGAGCTGCTGAAGGGCAGCCGCGAGCAGAGGTCAGCACAGCCCAGCAATCTCCGGCTGTAAAGCAATAAACGGCAGGCGGAGAGCACGCGAGGGTGGAGGCACTTCAGGAAGTCCAGAAAGTTTGCTCGGTGCTCGGTGGGATGCTCAGGCTGGTGAAGGGTCCTGAGAACACGGTGAGCCCGTGCCCGCGTCACCCAGGAGCTGGGAATCCTTGATTCCTCTCGCCTGCCTCCCGTTCAGAGGGATGGAGGAGAACAGGACCCAGACTCTCTAATTATGGGCGGGTCTCGTGTGTGTTGGGAGAAGAGATCAGTTAACAAGGGTTTGGAGTTAACTCCGGATTTAGATTGTTCTGGGTTCTTCTGGTCCTTACCACCTCGGTGATAGAGGTCATTCTGTCACAGGTGACTTTTGTCACCTGTGGCCATCGTTTTAGGCCTCCGTTGAGTAATGAATTGGAAGAAGCAGCGTAGGTTTCCCCCATTTTACAGATATGGAAGTTGAGGACCTCAGAAGATAAAGTCCTCCTTGCTCTGCACGAGCACAGGGATCTGAACAGGTGTCCGCTTAGCCCTTCTCGCTGGGTGTTGCCAGCCTGTGAGCTCTGAGGGGAAGAGCTGGCTTCTTCCCCACACCCGTGTGTTCTTGCTCTTGGTTCCCAGTATCCTCAGCCCCTGCTTCTGGGGGACACTCTCTCTGGGCTCAGCCTCCCTTCAGGAATGATGACATCTGTGGGACCCCCAGGGCATGTAGTTGGGAGCTGGCAACTGACCTTCAAAGCAACAAGAGAGACTTAGAAACCTGGTTGAAAGGGACAGAAAGGAATAGGTAGGGGGCTGCTCCCCACTGTTTCCTAACTCCTACTTGTTCGGTTATTAGATAGATTGGATGTCATGTCCTGGAAGCGGCCTTCCTTGCCCACCCACTCGATCCTCAGGAGGTCCCAGCTCCTGCTGTTTGCTCTTCTGGCACCAAGTCTCACCCACTGCCTTTCTGGACAAATCTGTTAAAGGCAGTGTGTCAATATCAAGCCCTCTGGAAAAGAAGAGTGTTGAGTTCACCTTGAACTCTGTGTTGGGAAACGCTGCTCACGGCTCACCTGTATGAGGCAGCTGCAGGAATTCTGCTCCATGAATTTCTAAAAATGCAGCCCGGTGGCCTCAGGCAGAGGGATGGTGGAAAAGTTGGGGCCAGGTTGTGAGGCGCAGGTCAGCAGAAGCTGTTTGGCACAGTCCTTTCATCGCCCTTCATCTCGTCCAGAGTTTTGGGCTCTTACACCAAATTTCCCATGTCAAGCATTTGCCAGTCCTTCCCATTGATCCTAATAATTATAGCAGCCAGCATTTATTTTATTGCACCGTGACTTGTATATTCGTTTCTTTGGGCAGCCATAACAAATTACCATAAACTGGCGGATGAAAATAACAGAGGCTTATTCTCTCACAGTTCTGGAGGCTAGAAGTCTGATCTCAAGGTGTCCGCAGGCCATGGTCCCTCTGAGGTCCTAGGGAAGAGTCTGCTCCACGCCCCTCTCCTAGCTCCTACGGTGCTCAACAACCCTTGGCGTTCTTTGGCTTGTAGACGCATCACGCCAGTCTTTGCCTCCATCGTCACATGCTCTTCTCCCCTGTCTGTCTTTGTGTCTCTGTGTCCAGATGTCCCTCTTCTCATAAGGACGCCAGTCCTATTGGATTTAGGGCCCAGCCTAATCCAGTGTGATCTCATCTTAATTTGATTACCTCTGCAAAGACCCTATTTCCAAGTAAGGTCATGTTCACAGATGTTGGGTTGATGTGAATTTGGCGGGGAGGGGACACATTTCTCCCCAGTACACACTGTCCCAGGTTCTGTGCTGAGTACTTGGCATGCATGTAAATCTTAAAACCTCCTCGTTTAACTGTTCACAGCACTCCTGTGAGGTCATTCTGTCATCGTCATCGTCATCCCCATTTTACAGACGAAACTGAGGCTTGGCTCAGTTAAATCACTTTTCACTCGGCAGTAAAACAGCGGAGCTGGAATTCAACCCAGGTCCATGCGGCTTGGGAGCCAGTTGTCCTGTGTTCTAGATGACATGAGACACTGGCTCCAAGATTCTAAAAGAGAGTCTCAGAATGGAAAGGAGCCTTGAGCGTTTAGGGCAGACTCACTGTGACCTGCCGCTGCAGGCAGAGGTCTCTCTTGGTCTGTTCTTGGAGAAAGCAGGTCCGTGCTGTGGGTGTTTCTATGTGGTACGCCCAGTCTTGAGTTCTGGGAGTGGGGGCAGAGGGAGGAAGAAATTATCCCATTCTCCCCCACTTCAGCCTGGCCACCCTATAGCCAGAGTGGTTACCCTAAATACATTTTTGGTCGTATCAGTCCTTTACTTGAAAACCTCTGTTGGCATCTCTTTGTTCAAAAATTCACACCCTCGCCCTCCTGTGCTGGTCCCACCCCGTTCTTCTAGTGCCCATCCTGGTTTCTTGCCCACCGGACATGCCATCTTCTAATACAATGAGCGCTTTTGTGACGCATGGCCCTCATCCATGCGGCTCCATTGATCTGGACTGCTTTATCTCTGTCCTTTCTTTCTTTGCCTAAACTCACGTTTATCCTTTAAGAGCCAAATGAACAGTCACCTTTCCCGGGACATCTTCCCTCCGTCGTTCTCAGGCAGAGCGTTTAGCTCAGCCTTCTGTATTCCCCTATCCTTTGTTGCTGTCTCTGCTTTTGAATTTCCCTGTATTAAAAGCTGCTTTTGTGTCTGTCGTGCCCACTGGACTGTGAGCTCTTGGAGGGCAAGGGCCAGGTTTTGTTCACCTTTTAATCTCTAATGCTGAGCGTGATGTTTATTGGAGAAATGAAGGAACGAATTAAGCACAGCTCGATCGAGCTCTCGTTGTCAGCATAGGAGAGAATGCCTCTGTGGTGTTGAGGGTTTTACACTAAAATCAATCTTTTTAGCTTTTGGCTAGTTAATTCACAACGCCAAAGCTATAACCCTGATCTCTGCATTTTTCACTGTTGATCTTTCGTCTTTCTGTTACAATACTTTCTGTGGTGCTTAAATCATATTTCTATCTCCTGTTTTATTTATGTTTCAGTGTGTGGGTTGATGGTGGGTATGTGAGGATCAGGTTGGACCAGGTTTGGTTCGGAGGATAGTTGGCAGTGTAGTTGCTGTCTCCTGTGTGAGTGCGGTGTGGAAATTCAGGGTGCCACTTACTTGCTGGAGGCCGGAATCTAGGAAGGCTTCTTGGAGTGTGGATCCTGTTGAGAGTTTAGTAGAAGTGGGAGGAGAACGTACTTTAAGCAGAGTCTCAAGGCGAGCGCCACTACAGAGTCTCAGAAATGGGAGTGGGCAGGCTATAGGAGGGGTGGACAGCAGGTTGGCCCCACTGCTTTTAATCAGTGTCCACGCATGCTCTGATGGCCGCACAACGTTCTCCAGGGGACTCGCCTGCCTCCCACCTCCCGCCCAGGTCAGTGGAGGAGAAGTTAGAAGCTGGAGCTTTTAGGAGAAAGTGTTGTACGTGAAGTGAGATGCTGGCATATCCCCTTACCTCCCTTCTGACGCGCATGTTTCCTAGCCAAGGGCGAACAGACTCACCAAGGAAGCCTCATCGAGGCTTGGCGGCCAAGGTCTTTGCTGGCTGGTCCAGCCCAGCTGTCTCTCAGATGCTTTTTGTGTCTGGGGCCTAGGAGTCTGGTCCTTATAAAATAGGGGTGGCCCCATGGGGTGGGGGTGGGGCCGGCTCAGCCTGCTCAGCTGCTCCCCAGTCCCCCCAGCCTTTAATGCAATCCTAGTAGGGAAGGGACCATAGGCACCAACTCGTTGGGTGGTGTTTTTTTTTGTTTTTGTTTTTTTGTTTTTTAAAGATTTTATTGGGGAAGGGGAACAGGACTTTTATTGGGGAATAGTGTACTTTCAGGCCTTTTTTTTTCCAAGTTAAGTTGTTGTCCTTTCAATCTTAGCTGTGGAGGGCGCAGCTCAGCTCCAGGTCCAGTTACTGTTTTCTAGTTGCAGGGGGCGCAGCCCACCATCCCTTGCGGGAGTCAAACCGGCAACCTTGTGGTTGAGAGGACAGGCTCCAACCAACTGAGCCATCTGGGAGCTCAGCGGCAGCTCAGCTCAAGGTGCTGTGTTCAATCTTAGTTGCAGAGGGCGCTGCCCACCATCCCTTGCGGGACTCGAGGAATTGAACTGGCAACTTTGTGGTTGAGAGCCCACTGGCCCATGTGGGAATCGAACTGGCAGCCTTCGGAGTTAGGAGCACGGAGCTCCAACTGCCTGAGCCACCGGGATGGCCTGTTGGGTGGTTTTTAAACTTTGATTTTTAGCCATGCAACCCTGTCTTCCCTTGAAACCTTACGTGGAGAATGGTTGGGAAACCACTGATCTAGTCCAACGCCCTCATCGTTAGCAGAGAAAATGGAGGCCTTGTTTCTCCCTCGCTGGGAAGGATGGCTCCTTTCTCTGGACGTGCCCTCGGTGTGAGGTTCGTGAAAGTGCAGGATATCTGTGTCTGTCTGGGAGGATGGAGAGAGACGTGTTCTTCCCGAGACTGCTTCCTCCACTGCCACAGAACTTCTCACACTAATGTTTCCCCCTCTCACTCTGCTCCTGCCTCTGGCCAGGGCTCCGTTCTGAGGGTTTCTAGATTGGTACAGGAAGGGCTTGTGGGAAGGGGCCTGGGTTTAGCCCCCAGTCAATCAACCAATCACACATTTGTTGAATGCCTGTCAGGTGCTAGTGCTGAGGGCACCCAGAGCGGAGCAAACCAGGGTCCAGGCTTTCAAGGGCCTGGCTCTCTAGTGGGGGGAATGGCATGTGAACAGGTAGAATAAGAGGTGTCACTGGGGGTGAGCACAGAGCCAGTGGGACAGACAAGTAGTGTCAGGAGGCTGGGGACGGGGTAGATAACCAAGGTTTGGAGTCATCTGAGAAGGGTTTTTGGAGAAAGGTGGGACTTAAGCTGGGTCTTGAAAGATTCAATGCCTTCATGGGTTCCCCCATTTTAAAACAAGGAAGATAATGGACTCTAAGGAACATTTGAGGTGTGTTAATTTCAGGAATTTCCAGGCTGCATTCCTAAAATCCAGGGATGGGAAATAATGAATAACAGTAATAGAAGATACTGCTTATAAAACACTTCTGAGTGCCATGTACTGTTCATTTAAATCCTTATTACAATCCTTTGAGGTAAGTACTGTTGTCATTCCCATTTTACAGATGAAGAAACTGAGGCATAGAGCGACTGTATGACTTTGAGCTAATAAATGGCAGAGCCAAGAGTCAAACCCAGGCAGTCACGCCCATCTGCCCTTGACCCTTAAGCTCCACAGATAAGGGTGTGGTTGTTCCTATGACAGGGAAATGGAGGCACAAAGCAGGGGAGAGTCTAATGCATACCAAACTCTAGCCCCCCTCCCCCGCCCTCCATCAACATGTAACCTCTCCCCCGTCCCTCTCCCCCGCACTCCATCAACATGTAACCTACCTGCCATATAAGGGAAGAGAGACCCCAGACTCCAGGTGCCCCACACTAACCAAAATCACACTAGCTGAGTGCTGGTCATGGCAGGAGAGGTGTATGATGGCTGCTTTGCCCCACTGCCTTGCGTTCCCCTCATCCAGTTGGTATCTGGGGCCGTCATTTTAGGTGGGGGAGGAGGCCAAATGGCCAAAGTGGTAGTGAACCACACTGGACCCAAGACCTGCCTCAGGCTGGACCCCGTGCTCCCTTCCCATTCTCTGATCCCCAGTTAGGTCACAAGCTCAACATAATTGTTGCTATCAGAAATTCAGAGCTTACAAAACATAACATGCTTCCCTTTCTCCTATCCCAGAAGATTTCAAATTCCCCCACTCCTTATGGTATGAAGTAAGAGTTTATGGAGGGGACCGGAGAAGAGGTGGGGGTGGCAGATATGAGGACAGGACAACTTTCCTGTGTTCTGGGTGCCCATCTGGACGTGGCCTCACTCCTCTAGCCCTACTGCAGTCCCTGGTTGGGGGCAAGGGCTGTCCCGTGGCTCAGCCTCTCCTCTTCCAGTGGGGTTACCTGGACAATACCTGTGGGTGGACTGCGTGCAAATATCCATGCGTAGGCTTCTGCAAATGGGCTTAAAGGGGCTCTGCACCCATGTCTAGGAAGAAGCATAGAGGTAGCTTTTAAAAATCAGCCGTATTTCTCTCAAGATCAAAGCAGTGTCAGCTTGTACAGAATATCAAAAAGGAGAAAAAAAATCATCCATCATTCTGTTACCACAGGAGATAGTCACGACCACAGTGGTGCACTTGGTCTTGTTCTTTTCCTTTTCTTCCCAGGGTTTTGGGTTCTGTGCCTGTGTCGTAACGTGCAGGAGCTCCTTTTGCACGCGCTGTTCTCAGTGTCCTTATTTTACGTTTGTATCAACATGACAGACATGAACATGTACATCGTTCAGAAAGTCTCGGGTTTGTAATGGAAAAGGCAGCCCCTGCCCAGGCTCCCCCCCACCCCACCCCCCGTTGGTCTGTGACAACCACGTTCAACTCCTAACTCCTTCCTTGGAGATGGACTTCTATGATTTTCAAATAAGAGTCTTCCACTTTTTTTTAAATTGTTGAGGTTTTGATATTATCTGTTGACTCCCTACTGTGGAAAATGAAGGCCTTGGTGTCTTACACCGCCCTGTGGACATTTCCCCTCCTCCCAAAATACTTAGCACCAATTTTGGGTAAATTACTCTGACTGTGGAAATATTTTTCACGGCGGAAACATGCATGATTGTATTTAGTACATAGTTGTCATAAAGTTGATTTTAACTCCATGATACCCCATTTCTTCCTTTCTTTCCTGTTATACATAAGGCTGTAAAAAGTATAACAAGGCCAAAGCCTTCTTTTATATTTAGGATTTTTCTTAAGCTATATTTCTAGTAGTGAAACTACTGAGACATGGGAATGAATGTCTTTTAGCTTGTCATGAAAGACCATCACACATTCAGTAACGTGGACAGTACAGTAACCGTAGGTGTCTGCTCAGTGAACTTGTACGTGGTATAGGCTGTGTACCATCTCGCAGCGGCAGTCCAGATACAGAATGACTCAGAAGGTTCCTCATGCCTCTCCTCAGTCAGTGCCCACACACCACCCCTCACCGCCCCGACTTCAGCCCCGGAAAGATAGCCATTTTTCTGACTCTGTCACCATCGATTAGTTTCGCCTGTTCGTGAACTGTAGTGAACATTGAGAAAGCTCTGGATGGACAGGCAAGAGGCATCACTTGGGGAGACACGACTCCGTGACCACTCCCTTCCAGGGATAACCCATAGTTATCTGTGACCCTGGCCTTGGCTCCTTCCAGGGCAGGGGACAGCTCCTCACTGCCCAGGTCCGCACAGGCACACATGGACTGGGGAATGGACGGACCGTGGTCCTGGCCTGGGGTGGGAGGAGGAATTCGGACTTCAACAACTCACTTGTTTGATCAGGCCCAGCCACAGCCACAGCCACAACCCCAGGCCCAGCCGCAGCCCCCGTCTCAGCCACCGTCATCCAACAAGCGTCCCAGCAACAGCACACCACCCCCCACGCAGCTCAGCAAAATCAAGTACTCAGGGGGGCCCCAGATTGTCAAGAAGGAGCGAAGGCAAAGCTCCTCCCGCTTCAACCTCAGCAAGAACCGGGAGTTGCAGAAGCTTCCTGCTCTGAAAGGTACTCGGAGAGGTCAGGGGGCTGGTGCACCAAGCCTAGGGGGCACCGGGTGTTAGCAGAGTAGAGCTTTGTGGTATTTTGTGGGGATGGGAACTGTAGCAAATATGAGGGGTAATTCCACCGGGGCTGGGAGTGCCAGGGGAGCAGGATGGAGGCAGGACGGGCTAGGGGAAAGCCCTGTGAGGCGAGTAGGGCGTGTCAGTGAAGAACCTGACTGTGGGGGCCCCCTTCCAGATTCGCCAACCCAGGAGCGGGAGGAGCTGTTTATCCAGAAGCTGCGCCAGTGCTGCGTCCTCTTTGACTTTGTGTCAGACCCACTCAGTGACCTCAAATTCAAGGAGGTGAAGCGGGCAGGACTCAACGAAATGGTGGAGTACATCACCCATAGCCGCGATGTTGTCACCGAAGCCATTTACCCTGAGGCTGTCACCATGGTGGGCACAGGGAAAGGGGAAAGCAGGCAGGGGCGGGGGTCCCGGAGAAGCCTGGACGGAGCTCTCACCTGGGCCCTCCCCCTCAGTTTTCCGTGAACCTCTTCCGGACGCTGCCACCTTCATCGAATCCCACCGGGGCCGAGTTTGACCCAGAGGAAGATGAGCCCACCCTGGAAGCCGCATGGCCACACCTGCAGGTACCAGGGAAAGGGGGGAGGCCGGCCCTGGCTGCAGGGACTGGGGCACTGAGAGACCTGCCGCCAGGGGTAAGTCCCCACCCCCTAAGTGGATGCTCCTTTCCTCTCCCAGCTCGTGTACGAGTTTTTCTTACGTTTCCTCGAGTCTCCGGATTTCCAGCCAAACATTGCCAAGAAGTACATTGACCAGAAGTTTGTCCTTGCTGTGAGTCCCTGAAATCCTGTTCCTCCCCTCCCTCCAGTTCATGAACTCTAGTGCCACGTCCCCTCGCTCCAGTCCAGCTGCTCTTTCTCCTGCGGCTGCATATGTTGGGTTGCAGCTGCGTCTTGGGGTTACACAAACCGACTCTGCCCTTAAGAAGCTTCCAGCGTAATGGAAGGAAACAGAACAACACAAGTTACCTTCCCCCCCTCAATGGGGGCGTGCAAACCTGCATACTCAGACAGCACCCGGGGTAGAGCAGGGTAATAGAATCACTTTTTCCAGAGACTTGTCCCCACTCCCCGTCTCCAGAGAACCTCTGGGCTTCCCCTGGCCAGGATCCTATGTCCCCCCGCCCCACCTCCCTCGGCGGCTGCCTCGCTCACAGCTTTTCCTCCTGCCTGCTCCCAGCTCTTGGACCTGTTTGACAGTGAGGACCCTCGAGAGCGGGACTTCCTCAAGACCATCTTGCATCGCATCTACGGCAAGTTTTTGGGTCTCCGGGCTTATATCCGTAGGCAGATCAACCACATCTTCTACAGGTGAGGCCAGGAGTCCAGGCTTAGGAGCGAAGCCAGTCCCCACTGAGGGGGTGGGGGGGGTGGGAGAAGAGAGGTAGGGGGAACTGGACAATGCTGGAGGGGCATCGGGGGGTCTAGAGACATTTTTCTTCCCTTAGGTTCATCTATGAGACAGAGCATCACAACGGGATTGCTGAGCTCCTGGAGATCCTGGGCAGGTGAGACGTGGGGTGGGGCACACATGCCTGAAAACGGTTGGGAGGCTGGGCGCCGTGAGCTTGGACCGGGCTCTGGTTTGGTCCTCACAAGCCTCCCTTAACTCCTAGCATCATCAATGGCTTTGCCTTGCCCCTCAAGGAAGAGCACAAGATGTTCCTTATCCGTGTCTTGCTTCCCCTTCACAAGGTCAAGTCCCTGAGTGTCTACCACCCTCAGGTGAGCTGCCTTCCTCCTGATGACCCCTGACCCGCGCAACAGAGAAAAGAGAGGGAGGGAAGGTATTCCGGCTGGGATGGGGTGGCAGAGGGAGTGGCTAATTCCTCTCTACACCTCCTCTTCTGGGGTCTTGCTTCTGTCACTCACCTCGGTGAGCCCTGGGCCGTGAACCTCACCTCCTCCCCACCTCAACCTCTTCGCAGCTGGCATACTGTGTGGTGCAGTTCTTGGAGAAGGAGAGCAGTCTCACCGAGCCGGTAATTCCTCTAAGCCCCAGGGTCCATCTCTGTCAGCAGCACTTGCCCGTCTGTACCTGTCGAGCTGTCCTGTAAGCGGGTGCTCGGGGGAGATGTGGCCCAACTGGTGACATAGCTTCCTCTCTGAAGGAGAAGGAAAACCTGTGGACGCCTAGGAAACAGATCCAAGCTAGAGAAACATGAGCAGTTCGTGGGGGCCACCCAGGCTGTGCCCAGCAGGGAGTTGGGTGGTTGGGAGGGTAGGAAGGCTTCCTGGAGAACCAGGCAAGTATTGAGGGACAATTTGACCCCCGTGTCCTCCTTATCTCACAGGTGATTGTGGGACTTCTCAAGTTCTGGCCCAAGACCCACAGCCCCAAGGAGGTGATGTTCCTGAATGAGCTGGAGGAGATTCTGGATGTCATTGAACCTTCGGAGTTCAGCAAAGTCATGGAACCACTCTTCCGCCAGCTGGCCAAGTGTGTCTCCAGCCCCCATTTCCAGGTGAGACCCAGACGCAGCGTGGCCCAGCCCCTGCCTCCCAGACACCAATGGGTGTTCTTGAGCAAAGCTAGCCGTGTCCCCACGGAGTCCCGTCTGTCCCCACCAGGTGGCAGAACGTGCTCTCTATTACTGGAACAATGAGTACATCATGAGCCTGATAAGTGACAATGCTGCCCGCGTCCTCCCCATCATGTTCCCCGCACTCTACAGGAACTCCAAGAGCCACTGGAACAAGTAGGGGGCTGGCGTGGGGTTTGGCCCTGGGGCTCTGGTTTGGGAACCTGTGAGGGTGTGGGAGAACAAAAGAGCCGACAGTCTCATGTGCTCACTCAGCGAGTGGGGCCGGTGCCCACTGCACGTTGATAGAACCTGAGGGACTGACTAGGGAGAAGATACCTCTGTGAGGATGCCCTGTGATACCAAACAGCAGAGCAGTGGCCTGTACTACACCTCTTCTTGTGGTCAGAGAGTCTGCAGCTTTGGAGACTTAATTCCATGCTGTGAGAAGCTCATGTGACCTTCCTAGTATGTATTGAATTCCAGGGTTGTAAAAAGACTTTCCTGCTAAAAGCAGGGACCCTGTAGCACAGATGCCTCTCATGCTGCTGGGAGCCCATTAGTGTGGCCCAGAGCATAGGAAATAGTGGAAGAAGGTGGGTCGTGGAGCATGGGGTGGGAGGAGGATGGATAAGCGGACCAGTATTTGTAAAGACCCTGAAATGCCCACCTCAAGTCACGTAATTTGGTCAGAGAGATGAGCTTACACCGCGGCGTTTGTGAAATAGTAGTAACTGAGAAAGCTCTTAGCAGACACCTCCTAGGAGAGGGCAAATTGGGGTCCTAGTACGAAGGGCAGGCTCTGGCCTCCTATACGTCATCTTTCCCCCGTGGCAGGACAATCCACGGGCTGATCTACAACGCCCTGAAGCTGTTTATGGAGATGAATCAGAAGCTGTTTGATGACTGCACACAGCAGTACAAGGCGGAGAAGCAGAAGTGCGTATGTCTGCCTGCAGGGCTTTGCTTGTCCACCACTAGCGCCCCTTTGCTTCTCTCTCACGCCCAACCCCCATCCTGTCTCTGCTTCCTCAGGGGCCGGTTCCGAATGAAGGAAAGAGAAGAGATGTGGCAAAAGATCGAGGAGCTGGCCCGACTTAATCCCCAGGTGAGGTTTTTCTGCCGTTACCCGGAACTGAGCGGTCCATCTTGGTCTGCGGGCGGGTTTGTTTGAGGGGGAGTAGAGGCACACAGACTTCGGAAGTGGCTCTCCCCACACGTCCACGCCTCCTTTCCTTCTCAGTATCCCATGTTCCGAGCTCCGCCACCACTGCCACCTGTGTACTCAATGGAGACAGAGACCCCCACAGCAGAGGACATCCAGCTTCTGAAGAGGGCGGTGGAGACAGAGGCCATGCAGGTGGCAGGGCACAGAGGGAGTGGGGAGAGGAAATAAAGACAGCTCTGGGAGGGAGAGGAGACAGGAGCAGCAGAGCCCAGGAATAAGGGGAGGAAACAATAGAATGCACTGGGAATTGGTCACCAGTCCTCGCCTTCTCTGTATCCGTACACAGATGCTAAAGGACATCAAGAAGGAGAAAGTGCTGCTTCGGAGGAAGTCGGAGCTGCCCCAGGATGTGTACACCATGAAGGCACTGGAGGCGCACAAGCGGGCAGAAGAGTTCTTAACTGCCAGCCAGGAGGCTCTCTGACGCCCTCACCTTCCCTCCACAGGGCCACAGCCCACTCAGCCCGGGGACGCCGCCCTCGCCCTCCACCCTCTGCTCCCCACTGACTGACGCGGGGCAAGGCAGTGCCTGTCTAGCTCCTCTAGGGAGGGTGATGTGGCACTTGAAGCAGGGACACCCACAGCGTGGTCCCTCTTCTCCCCCAAGTGTGTTCATGCCTACCTGTGGCTAGTAGAGATGGGCTGAGCACTAAGCTGCTTCGTGCTCAGAGAACTGGGGAGGCCTGTCCCCCTCCTGCTCCTAACCCCACAGCTACCTGAGGCTGCTCTGAGAAATACACACAGGAATACATATGCTCCTCTCTTCCCCTCATCCTTATTTGAACTCCAGGGGTCTCCTCTCCCTCCCCTGCAGAGGCACAGGGAGCGGCAGGAGATTATTCTCACCAAAGTTATGTCACGCCCCACTGGCCCCTGGAGTCAGTAGCTGGAGGGGCGCCAACCCCCCACAGCACAAGGAGGCCCCCAGCCCCAGCAGTGCGCAGGCTGAGGGGGCTGTATTATTTCCTTTTACCCTCCGTCTGACCAAGACCACATGGGAGGTCAAACAGAAATGCATAGGCTATGGACAGTAGGTGATGAATAAGGGCCCAGATGGACCAAGAGAAGAGGATGAACAAACACCCTACCCTGTGCCCCTTCTTTGGTGAGCAGCAGCCCTGGGATCACAGACATGGAAGGGACCACCTGGGGCTGACTGCTTTCCTGTGCCGTTGGTTCCCAAAGTTAGCAGGAAGGAAGCAGGGAGCAGTGCCCCAAGCATGGCTCCCCCAACACCTATTTATTTCCTTGTTTGTGCTAATGCTGGGCAGGCCCTCACTTGTCCCTTTCAGTTACCATGGAGGGGCAAGGGCTTAGAAGGACCAGACCCAGGTCCCAGGGGCACAGGCAGTGCAGCTTTTGGCTGTGTACATAGGGTGCTTTATTCTCCAGAGTGATACATGCGAAGGTGGGTTGGGCTTGGGCCGATGTCCCCATATGTACAGAACTGAATAAAGTGGGTCTCTGAGAAGTCTGATTTGCCTTGATGTGGAAGGGGAGACGGGGAGGATGGAACTGGACATTACAACCAGGGATGTGTTCAGTCCTGTGCTGGTTCCGCTCTGGAATGCAGGAAGGTAAGGCAGACCTCCAGGTGGTCACTTCCAGGCAGGGGATGCCTGCCGGGCTTGGAGGGCCTTCTGTACCACGTCTTCCCACTGGGCATCTGATATCTCCTGAGCCCACGCCGGAACCCCTGGCGCAGGCAGGCTTACTCCAGCCATTGTCCTTTTCACCAGTTCTACATGTTCTGAAATCACAGGCAGAGACCAATAAGAGAAAAGAAACAATGGGACCAGCTCCCCTTCCCATTCCGTTAATTAACCCAGAGCCACTGGGCTAGCCAGGTCACCAAATCCATCTGTTATTTTCTAGGCAAGCCTGCCCGTTCCCCAAGTCTAGCAGAATAGCATTTCGCCGGGATTCTGAAGTCTGCAAAATCTTAGATTATAAACTGTCGTTTTAGGAACAGGGTATTCCTCTGTGACCTCGTGGTTCTAGCCAGTCCCTTTCCTCCATAATTATTCCAGCATGAAAAATTGATCTCTTTTACCTGGGTCCATGGGAATAGAGCTGTGGTTGCTCAATGCCGTGGCTCCCTCCTCATCTTCGTCCTCGCTTTCTAATGGTGGGTCTGGCAAATGAAGCCCCAGGGCCTGCAGAGCCAGAGATAAAATAGTTCAGGGCCAGCCCTTCAAGGATCCCAGCTTCACCTGCTCAGGAACAATGCCTCCTCCACCGTACCTGGATCCGATCCTGGATGTCGGCGACTACATCTTCTCCATCTCCCATTGGTGCCAGCTCCACCTCCTCTGGTTCAGGATCTTGGTTCAGGGGCTGGTAGGAGTAGCCAGCTGGGCCTGCCCCGGTTTCCTCCTGTTCTTCCTCAGGCTCCTCACTGCTCCAGTCCCCAGTGCCTTCTGTAGGACCCTGGTGTGGTCCTAGTTCCTCAGTCTGATTGGGGAAGATACGCTCAGGGCCCATGGTGTCTCCCCCTAGAATTACTGCTGCCATCCGGGCAGGGGCTGCAAGAACAGGGAGGCAGGATAGGGATATGATGAAATCAGGTCTACATTCAGCCTCCCGCCCACCTTGTGATCTTGTGAGTCCACAGAACATTTAAACGCCCCCAACCTTCCTCCACCCCACCCGACCCCAGCCTCTCCTAGGTCCTCCACCTTTTAAGATGGCTCTTAATCTCCAACCGAGGCCCACCCGCCTTGCTCGGCCATTTCTTAAATAACAGCCCAACCGGAGGCCAAACACACTCCTTTCAGAACCCCGCCCTCCCTTCTTCCCCACCGACTTGGGAACTCCGGGTCGCCAAACGAGCTCCCCTAGACAGGGCGCATCCGTCCCCTTCGCCTCTTTCCATGGGGTTCCCCTTTGTACCACCTGACAAACGCCCTTCGGGTCCCAGGGGCTCCCCTCTAATGGCCCCAGCTGAGGCGTCCCCCACCCGCCCCCACCGATTGTCGGCGCCGGTGTCCCCGCGCGCCTCACCCGCTCAGAGCCCGCGACCGAACCCGCACCTTCACTTCCGGCGGGGCAGGACGTGCTGGGGTGCCTAGTCTCCAGCCCCGCCCCGTGCTCATGATTGACGCAAGCGAGGACTAGGAGTCCGCCCCTTGCCCCGCCTCCGCCATCCCTTGCCCAGACAACAAGGGAGGGACTACAGTACCCAGAGACCCACACACACAGCTTTTGACATATGTATGCACATGCGTAGAAACTCCTTCGGCTCCGGCTCACTCCTTAGCCCCTGGCGTCTCTCCCGAAACCCGTGGACTACAAGTCCCGGTAGGCTTCCGGCACTTAGCTCTGACTGTACGTGCGCACACCGCTGCCCGCCGGAAGAACCGAGCCTGGCTGTATTTATCTTGTTGGGGACCTCGCCGTCGGTTGGCGCGCAACGGGCTCTAGGCTGCAGGCAGCGCGAGAACCTGCGGCCCCGCCCCGGCCCGGCCTGGCAAGGTAGCCCGGGATGGGTTGAGGGACAAGAAAAATTGGAGAGGCTGGGGACGCCCTTGCCTTGCGCTGGTTAGTGGGGGAGGGGCCTGAGAGTGATGAGGTGGGGGTGGGGAGGCAACTAAGGGGATGATGGGAACGGAGAGTGTTAATGAGGAAGGAAGGGTTGGGGGAGGATGGTGAGGACTCTGGTAGGGGAGACCTGGTGGCTGGAGGAGGCACTGAGGGA